>NC_136382.1:72286250-73688750 GCF_965140285.1 Lepidochelys kempii
TTTTCAAAATGTATGGAGCAGCATGAAAGATGATATGGAGCTGATAGCAGAAGGAGACAAAAGAATCAGGAGGAAGACAGGGCTTTATTGTTGACTGCATCCCAATACGGTGTTACACTGAATACCCACACAGTTTGAAACCGCGTAAACCAACTGCAACCAGGCCTGTATTCTTTATTTTGAAAGTTATTGTCCTCTTAAATTTCTGTATTCAGGAAGTCACATATAGCACAAAAGAGTTGTAGCCTATGAAGTCATGGAATATTTTAATCACTGCTGGCAAGAGAGATTTCAAAAGGAGAATGTTATATTGGAGTTTTCTTAATGTCTTCAAGCAAAAAAGTAAAATTGAGAAAGAACAAGGAAGTCTGAGAACTTACCTTATTTAATTAAAATAATGTAAATATCATTTTATTTTGAATTTGTATTTTTTGACATAAATATGTTTATTCAGTAACTTAAATTTCAAGAATTATTCAAAGCATATTCAAAGAACCTCTCCTCAAACAATGAATTAAATCAGAAAATTTGGTGACCATCAAAGGGAACTGGATGCTGTAACATATTACGAAATATTGCATGTGAATTGTTTCATGCTGCTTCTTACATTTGAAGGAGGGTTTCTGCTAACTAGTGTTTCTTGGAATAAGTTCAAATCAGTATCTGCACTTCTTGGCATTGAAACATTCTGTCTGATGAGTAATGCAGTTTCAAAGGTCAGAAAAATATGTTAAGGATACCTATACAACTGGAACCACATTAATATGCAAAGATATGGCATATCATTCAAGTCAAGTATTAGCAATAATTGCAGTTATTTGCACAATGTATGAAAGGTGGTAAAAACTTTAACCAAAAGGGGGAACAGAAATAATCAATATACAAGAAAAAAGTATAAATGAAAAACAGATCTAAAGCATCTTCTAAAATGATGGGTCTGTGAAGGAAGTACAATACAAATAAAACATCAATTTAACTATTTATTTCTGTCTCTCTTTTAAAACATAGGATAAATATAAGATTTTCCCAGCATGGACCAGTAAGATTTTTCAGTGTTCTAATTAATGTGTACCCATAGAGTGGTCAAATATTGCAAGAGCCACAGAGCTTGATTTCATTTACATCAATTGTCACTTACCTGGGTTTTACAGTAGTGTAAATCCATTGACTTTAGGGCGATTGACTCCAATTTACACAGTTCTAAGTCAAATTGGAATGGGACCCAGTCTCATTATAGGCAAGGCTGGTAGAACCACTCATTATTAAGTAGACCTTGTAGGGAATTTTCCAACAGAAAACTGTTCCATCTCAAAATGCTGATTCAATGAAATCAAAATATTTCACAGGAACATATCAAATGTGGTTAAAATTTTGCAAGAAATTATCAAAACATTTTGTTAATCAGAAAAAAATTCAATATCAAATACATGTAAGGAAGTGGGGATCTGTATGTTGACTTGTCATGAAAAGAAGTTGAAATTCACTGCATACATGATTTACAAATTATTCACCCGCTCCATTTATGACCCTTTTTGACCTTTTCATCCTTGCTTTCTTCCCCTCCAATCGAAGAGTGTGATGCTGATAATTCTGTATGAGTATGCAAGAGAGCAAAGGGCTCAAGAAGCTTTCTTCCTGATGCAAGGCATAGTGTGCTTAGATAGTGGAGGTGTTATTCCAGATTAGTGCCACCAGCAACCCCATTCTTCCAGATTATGCGAGAAGGAGCTAGAGGTCTCTACATTGCAGTAATCCCTGAAAGAACTCTCTGGAAGAGAGAGAAAGGGAATTGTAAGCATGGAGGCCATTCATCCCCACTACTGCACACCCCTTCTGCATTGTCCCTGATCTGTTTAGGATTGGTTAGCCCACTTTCAAAGCTAATTTACACAGAAGTAAAGACCTCATACCCATATAACAAGACTTGGTCCTATTAAGGACTGTGGTATTTCTCCTAATGTTTGTCAAATGGATGAGGAAAGTCATATAGGAGGACAAAAATCCACAGTGTCTTACTGAAGTGCCTGAAGACCTGTTGTAATAATTGGGTGTACAAACCTACCCTAATTGTCAGCTCAGCTGGGGGAAGTGAATAAAAATTTATAAAATGCCACAATAATCTACAACAACAAAATGTATATGGGAAAAAGGGAGACAGAAAGACTGAATTAGTCTAAACAAGAAGGTCTACTGATATAACTCAAGGACTATGTTAAAATCATGTCAGGTAAACAAGAGTTGTGTGGGACTGGAAATCAGTGGACCAAAATTGATGTGTTGGAAACTAGGTCTAAATGGTGAGGGGATGCGATATTCTACCCACCACTCCCCTTTTGGGGTGCTCAAAAAGAGATTTGTGGGGGGAAAACTGACCATCACAGATGCTGGCTGACTGAAAGCAAAAGAAAAGGAGTAAGTTTACTATAGTACAAAGCAAACCAAAGTCTCTGTTTACCAAATCATAGAATCATAGAATATCAGGGTTGGAAGGGACCCCAGAAGGTCATCTAGTCCAACCCCCTGCTCAAAGCAGGACCAATTCCCAGTTAAATCATCCCAGCCAGGGCTTTGTCAAGCCTGACCTTAAAAACCTCTAAGGAAGGAGATTCTACCACCTCCCTAGGTAACGCATTCCAGTGTTTCACCACCCTCTTAGTGAAAAAGTTTTTCCTAATATCCAATCTAAACCTCCCCCACTGCAACTTGAGACCATTACTCCTCGTTCTGTCATCTGCTACCATTGAGAACAGTCTAGAGCCATCCTCTTTGGAACCCCCTTTCAGGTAGTTGAAAGCAGCTATCAGATCCCCCCTCATTCTTCTCTTCTGCAGGCTAAACAATCCCAGCTCCCTCAGCCTCTCCTCATAACTCATGTGTTCCAGTCCCCTAAATCCCACATCTTATTTAATACTGGACAATTTCAGGGTCACTTTAATACCTTTGACTCTTTGGGCCCAAATATGCCATCAAAATTAACAAAATAGACAACTTATGAGATTCGGACCTTATTGTTCAAGGCACTCTACAAAGTGAGAGACAGTCCCAGACAAGAACAATCTAAATAGTCATGATAATAGAGTGGCGGGGAAAACACTCTACAAGAAATAATTAAAATTGTCTGCTTAACTTTTCCACTGCAGAAAATAATTCATTAAACAAACAACAACAGCAAATCCTTGAAAATGTAAACCACTCCTTATTCCTAAATCCTATTTAATAAAATAGCACTCCATGCTTCTTACTTTATTTCCTGCCCACATATTACGTGTTTTCTATCTAGGGCTCTCCTGGATTTGTAACATACGACAGAGCATCAGCATTAAAGAGCCCATTATGCATCATTAAAATATGTAAATAGTGCCTGTCTTAGTAAAACAACATAACATAAAATTCAATAAATTATTAATACCTCAGGTTTACAGAAGGGGATTAGCTTGATCCGTCTTCATCCCTAGAGATTTAGGAAACTTCATATTATGATAGCCCTATATGCCCCATGTTAATAAAGCCAAGTTTCTCAGCATTCCCAGAAGTTTTGTGATACAATATTATATAAGTCAGGACAGTTATGAGTATTTCTTTTGTTACCTGATATAAATAATTCTACAAATGATGGGAAAGATTCAAACTTTTCCCTTTACATTCAGAGGTCTTTTTTTAAATAAAGTTTACTCATAGTTCAAGTGTCAGAGTTAATGCCACATGTCACTTTTATATTGAGAGAGGTGACCATTTATCCTATAACTATCTAGTAGATTTTTCAGCTAGAGTATTAGGTGTTAAATTACAAATTGTGTATTCAGCATTCAGATGGGAAACTAAGTAGTGATACCGTGATGATGGGTGACTTTGTATATACTAGGTGGGCGCATAAATAGATAATAAATACAGAGAAAGCAAAAGTACTAAAGGGTTCAACAATGAATTCACTGTTGAATTATAAATTAATAAAAGAAAAATATCCTGAGTTATTTTATTCTTTAAAAAAAAATCCTCTACATAGATGTGCATGTTTTTATGCATTTAATTTGCTTTATATTCTGGGGAGAAAATCAAAATACCATATCTGAGTGTACAAATCAACTGTGCAAAGCAGTGAGCTGAGTCAAAGAGAATTCATAATGACTAATGGTCACACTATCATTTAAATGAGGATTAAATTATGATAAATTATAGTGGAAAACACCTGGCTAGCAGATTCATACATCACTATCACTGTCATGCCTATTAATTTCTACAGAATAATGGGGCACATCCTAATAATGGGACGCTTCAGTTGTTACCTAAATAATAATCTATAAATATTGGGGCTAACTCTGCCCTGTTTGGTGCTACAAGTGGGAGCCAAGATGCTGATAGATGTATCCTTTACTCCAGAAATCTTGCTGGCTCTGGCAGTTTTGCATCAAGGAGAGTTGGGGAGATGGACAGTGGGGAACACTTTATTACTATTTCAATAGCAATAGTGTCAATCTCTGATTAGTTTCAGAGTAACAGCCGTGTTAGTCTGTATTCGCAAAAAGAAAAGGAGTACTTGTGGCACCTTAGAGACTAACCAATTTATTAGAGCATAAGCTTTCGTGAGCTACAGCTCACTTCATCAGATGCATATTGTGGAAACTGCAGCAGACTTTATATATACACAGAGAATATGAACCAATACCTCCTCCCACCCCACTGTCCTGCTGGTAATAGCTTATCTAAAGTGATCATCAGGTGGGCCATTTCCAGCACAAATCCAGGTTTTCTCACCCTCCACCCCCCCACACACAAATTCACTCTCCTGCTGGTGATAGCCCATCCAAAGTGACAACTCTTTACACAATGTGCATGACAATCAAGTTGGGCTATTTCCTGCACAAATCCAGGTTTTCTCACATCCCCCCCACCCCCATACACACACAAACTCACTCTCCTGCTGGTAATAGCTCATCCAAACTGACCACTCTTCAAGTTTAAATCCAAGTTAAACCAGAACATCTGGGTGGGGGGTAGGAAAAACAAGAGGAAACAGGCTACCTTGCATAATGACTTAGCCACTCCAAGTCTCTATTTAAGCCTAAATTAATAGTATCCAATTTGCAAATGAATTCCAATTCGGGACACCATCACAGGGCCTAATAACATCAGCCACACTATCAGAGGCTCATATACCTGCACATCCACCAATGTGATATATGCCATCATGTGCCAGCAATGCCCCTCTGCCATGTACATTGGTCAAACTGGACAGTCTCTACGTAAAAGAATAAATGGACACAAATCAGATGTCAAGAATTATAACATTCATAAACCAGTCGGAGAACACTTCAATCTCTCTGGTCACGCAATCACAGACATGAAGGTCGCTATCTTAAAACAAAAAAACTTCAAATCCAGACTCCAGCGAGAAACTGCTGAATTGGAATTCATTTGCAAATTGGATACTATTAATTTAGGCTTAAATAGAGACTTGGAGTGGCTAAGTCATTATGCAAGGTAGCCTGTTTCCTCTTGTTTTTTCCTACCCCCCCCCCCAGATGTTCTGGTTTAACTTGGATTTTAACTTGAAGAGTGGTCAGTTTGGATGAGCTATTACCAGCAGGAGAGTGAGTTTGTGTGTGTATGGGGGTGGGGGGGATGTGAGAAAACCTGGATTTGTGCAGGAAATAGCCCAACTTGATTGTCATGCACATTGTGTAAAGAGTTGTCACTTTGGATGGGCTATCACCAGCAGGAGAGTGAATTTGTGTGTGGGGGGGTGGAGGGTGAGAAAACCTGGATTTGTGCTGGAAATGGCCCACCTGATGATCACTTTAGATAAGCTATTACCAGCAGGACAGTGGGGTGGGAGGAGGTATTGGTTCATATTCTCTGTGTATATATAAAGTCTGCTGCAGTTTCCACAATATGCATCTGATGAAGTGAGCTGTAGCTCACGAAAGCTTATGCTCTAATAAATTGGTTAGTCTCTAAGGTGCCACAAGTACTCCTTTTCTTTTTGCGAATCTCTGATTAGTGTGTGCTGCTGACAGCACCACACATCCTGAGGGGACTGGACACCTCTTCTAAGGAGCAAACAAAGGCAACCATAATGTGTAGGGTCACTACAATATGTATGCATCCCTTTCCTATTGTTCTCTTGAGTGCTAACATGCTTGACTTGTTGGGTACCCATTCAAGTGACTAGCCTGAGCCACCACCCTTGCTGCTATGCTGACAAACCCTTTCAGAGAGCTCCTCCCCTGCTGCTTGCAGAAGAAAAACCTCCCACCCCTCTCCTCATGCAGTAAATGACTACAGCAGAGGGAAGGATCTAGCCCATCGTTTAGTAACCATGTAAACTAAGAAAAGTACACAATTATATATGTTATGAACATACTTGATAAGTCTTATACTTCTAGATTGTTTTTTAACTACTACCTCATAGCTAAGCAGTGCTCATTTGAGCTTTGTGTGTATGTGTGGGTGTGTGTGCTTGGATTCTATTTACCTTCTTTCTAGCAACATGCAAACCCAGAAGGGTTTAGACAAACATCTGGGCCAGGTGTAGCCCAGCACAGTTCCTGTTTACACCAGTTGAAAATCTGACCCATCTGCATCCTTATTTGCCCTGAGGCCAAATAAAAAAAAATCAGGCTAAAAAAAAAAAAATCTTACACCCAAGTTTTCTTGTTAAATTTCTGGTACCTACCGGCTCTAGTCACCAACTGAGTGCCACATGATCTGCCTCCGTGGTGCTTCAGCTCTGTGCTCAGATGAAAGCAGGAACTACACACAAACAAAAACATGAAAAATACAAACAACCCAGAACCCTGCAACCCATTGAACTCAAGCAGACACCTGTGCTAGAATCCCATTGAAATCCACAGGGCTCAATGCAGATGCAAGAACTCTCCTGTGCACAAATTGCAGCATCATGACCAGAGTCTATCAAACCCTTTCCAAGCTCAAAAGAGATACAAATGAGATTTGCCTTCAGCTCTGGGTAGAGAAAGGACCAAAACCAATTTCTGGATGAGAACACGCATGCTGAGGGGGAGTTTTGGAATCTGAATTCAGACCTGCATCTGAATACTGCAGCAGCTCCATCCTCTTTCAGTGTAATGATCTGAACTGGATGCCAACATCCGAGAACTTCAGAGTTTTGAAATAGAGATTTGAATCCACATTTTGTGGTTTAGGACTATTTCTAATTTTGAGTCTAGCTTTGGTTCTCTTCTTATTTTCCAGAGATCTATTGACCTGTTTTAAGGTCTTTCCCTCTCCCTTCCCACTGATCTACTTTCCACTTCTTCCTTTTAATTGCAGCAGAGGCTTGTGACCTATTTTACACACCCATGCAGGGAAATAAGGGGGCATAAGATGCTCCTTTATGCCTTTGCATGAGCTACTCATATCACAGGTCACAGCAGGAGGGAAGAAGCATCCATGGGGCACCTACTCTCCCTTCAACATAGGCAGAGCAGGACTTTGTTAGCATGAGTGGGGAGCAGGCAGAGCCAATGCAGCAACCTGTAAAAATGAGCTGGCAGAGAGGTATTAGGAGCCTATGCCACAGCCAGTACAGACTACATCCCCTTCAAACAAGGAGGAATTAAGGATCATACACTGACTCTTTGAATCATAATATAGTACCTGGCACAGCACATGCATGTGTTGTCCCTTATTCAGAGCTTGTGGCAAAGCTACAATCTAGCCTTAAATTCTGCCTTATTTTACACATTTAATTTTTGAGAGACAAAGTGCATGAGGTAATATCTTTTATTGGACCAACTTCTGCTGGTGAGTGAGACAAGCTTTCCAGCTACACAGAGCTCTTCTTCAGGCCTGGGAAAGGTACTCAGAGTGCCACTGAATGCATCCGAAAGCTTATGCTCAGGAAAGCTTATGGTCAAATAAATTGGTTAGTCTCTAAGGTGCCACTAGTACTCCTTTTCTTTCTGCGAATACAGAGTAACAGGGCTGCTACTCCTAAACAGCTAAATACAAGATCAAATAGGTAGTTTAGCATAAGTAGTTAGCACATATTCTAAAGGGACCATTCAAGGTTAAGAGGCCCATTAACACCCCTGTAGTCATAGGACAAAAATGGGGATTAGTGGGTTAATGATTGTTGTAATAAGCCATTGTGGCTTTTGTCATAAACAGTCAACATGTCTCTACTAAAATTGTTCAAAATGGGGCATTTTTTCCACATAACATTTTGGCAGAATTTGCATCCGATGAAGTGAGCTGTAGCTCATGAAAGCTCATGCTCAAATAAATTGGTTAGTCTCTAAGGTGCCACAAGTACTCCTTTTCTTTTTGCGGTACAGACTAACACGGCTGTTACTCTGAAACGAAGCATTTTAGGTTATGGCTGAAATATTTCATTTTTGGTCAAAATATTTGAGGTTTTAGGGATTCAGATTTTTGACAAAAAAAAATAAATTTTCAGTGGCAAGCAGACACTTCTCAAACTTTTTCATTTAGTCATTTAATTTTTCACCAGGCCTCATCTCTACCTTAGATTGTGAAAAACGTGTTAAACATGGACAATAATGTGCCACTTCACTATATTCCTGTAGCGCAAGTAGAGAAGTGCTGTGATTGGGTGATTTATCCCTGATACAACATTATAATACTTTTTCTCTAATGGTATATGCATGTTGCAACATGTAATTGAATTGCCAAATTTTATTTCACATTATTAAAAACAAAATTTGATGATAAAATTTGACAACCTCAAAGTACTACCAATTTGCTGTCTCCTCGTGCTAAGTAATTCCATGACATGTTAGCAACTTATTTATCATACCATTGTTAACCCCGTTTATTAATATGATGTGACATTCACTAATTTGATTTTGTGCTACACTATCTGATATCTTATTATTGAATTTCAGATGTTATTAGCATTGTCGGTCTTTGTTAACTCAGAGGAGTATTTTGAATATGGCCAGGTGGTAACTTTTGACCTGATTTTGGTAAGCGGTGAGTTTCAACAATTTGTTTAAAAATATATACACATACATATACATACACAAAAACAAAATATTTTAAAAGCAGAATAATGTCAAAATAAGGCATTTTGAGTTAACTGAGAAATTGCCAAAACACAGTGCAAAGATTGGCTTTTTAAAACTTTAATAGTCAAGCAAATATATGCAAAAGGATGATGATGTTTTTGTATTATGCATTATTATTTGGATAGCACCAGCATCATGCTAGTTACCAAAGACAGGTAATAAGACTAGTTCCTTTCCTCAAATACTTACAATCTAAGGCCCCAATCTTGTAAGTTGAAATTCATGACCTAAGTGATTGCATGGAGTTCCACTTATTTAAATTTGGTTCCATGTGGATGCAGGAGTCTGCCTGAACATTCATTTGTACATATCAGGGCCTAAGTAGAGAGAACATACAAACCAAGACTCCATTGCTACATATTCTTGGGTTTATGTACATTTTTTTCCCATATGAAGCTCATTGACTTCAGTAGGCTTCAGCAAACATACAGCAGTCTGTCCATGCACAAGAAGTTGTCACATCAGAACTCCAGGTAGGGAATGCAAAGAGTGAAATGGGAATGACAAATATGCAAGACACACATTTAAATGTAGGATGACGGAAATATTGATGTTTTCCTTCCCTTGCTCACCTGCCAGCCTATCCCCCACAAAATCCATGTGACTGTTTTTCAGAATGAAGATTTTGACTATTTTTGTACAAATTCAGGAGAATTGTTGCCAGGAAGGTTTTTAGGTTTCAGAGTAGCAGCCACGTTAGTCTGTATCCTCAAAAAGAAAAGGAGTACTTGTGTCACCTTAGAGACTAACAAATTTATTTGAGCACAAGCTTTTGTGAGCTACAGCTCACTTCATCAGATGCATGCAGTGGAAAATACAGTGGGGAAATTTTATATACACAGAGAACATGAAACAATGGCTGTTACTATACACACTGTAACGAGAGTGATCAGGTAAGGTGAGCTATTACCAGCAGGAGAGAAAAAAAAAAAAAACCCTTTTGTAGTGATAATCAAGGTGGGCCATTTCCAGCGGTTGACAAGAACGTGTGAGGAACTGTGTGTGTGTGTGGGGGGGGGGATAAACATGGGGAAATAGTTTTACTTTGTGTAATGACACATCCACTCCCAGTCTTTATTCAAGCCTAATTTAATGGTGTCCAGTTTGCAAATTAATTTCCATTCAGCAGTCTCTCGTTGGAGTCTGTTTTTGAAGTTTTTTTTGTTGAAGAATTGCCACTTTTAGGTCTGTAATCGACTGACCAGAGAGATTGAAGTGTTCTCCGACTGGTTTTTGAATGTTATAATTCTTGAAGTCTTATTTGTGTCCATTTATTCTTTTACGTAGAGACTGTCCAGTTTGGCCAATGTACATGGCAGAAGGGCATTGCTGGCATATATCACATTGGAAGAGGTGCAGTTGAACGAGCCTCTGATAATGTAGCTGATGTGATTAGGCCCTATGATGGTGTCCCCTAAATAGATATGTGGACACAGTTGGCAACGGGCTTTGTTGCAAGGATAGGTTCCTGGGTTAGTGGTTTTGTTGTGTGGTTGCTGGTCAGTATTTGCTTCAGGTTGGGGGGCTGTCTGTAAGCAAGGACTGGCCTGTCTCCCAAGATCTGTGAGAGTGATGGGTCGTCCTTCAGGATAGGTTGTAGATCCTTGATGATGTTCTGGAGAGGTTTTAGTTGAGGGCTGAAGGTGATGGCTAGTGGCGTTCTGTTATTTTCTTTGTTGGGCCTGTCCTGTAGTAGGTAACTTCTGGGTACTCTTCTGGCTCTGTCAATCAGCTCACCTTACCTGATCACTCTCGTTACAGTGTGTATGGTAACACCCATTGTTTCATGTTCTCTGTGTATATAAAATCTCCCCGCTGTATTTTCCACTGCATGCATCTGATGAAGTGAGCTGTAGTTCACAAAAGTTTTTGCTTAAATAAATTTGTTAGTCTCTAAGGTGCCACAAGTACTCCTTTTCTTTTTGTGAAATTTTTTAGAGAGACAAGGTGGGTGAGGTAATATCTTTTATTGGATCAATGTCTGTTGGTGAGAGTGAGAAAAGTTTTTGAGCTACACAGAGCTCTTCTTCAGGTCGGGGAAAGGTACTATGAGTGTCAGAGCTAAATACGAGGTCAAACAGGTTGTTTAGCATAGAATATGTGCTAACTATTTATGTTAAACTACCTATTCAACCTTGTATTTAGCTATGACACTCTTAGTACCTTTTCCAGACCTAATGGAGAGCTCCGTATAGCTCAAATGAATCAGTGGAATTTGAATGTTTGAAGGCTCAAAAAGGTACATTTTTGGTGCAAAGTATAATCTGAAGATGCACAGTCAGTATTTTATAAGTAATAACATTTGGCGACTACACTGAGATTAATATAGTGGATACTTTCTAAAGATGTTAGGGAGGTTGTTAAATAATGCAACTGAATATAGAGAGGGATTACAAGGAGATCCTCCTTTGTATCATTTCACTATGCAGCATATTTTATAACCCTTATCCTGTATATGTGAGTAGTGGAGGGTGGATTTGGATTTCTGTAAGGAATTTCTAAATGCAGGTTTTAATACCTGATCATCAACTTCACCACAGGAGGATGTTGCACAGATTGAAGTGGTCTCCTTGGGACTTTTAATAAGAGACTGAGTGCTGCCAACTCCAGATTGCCTTGTTACCAAATGGAATGCAGAGAAGTTTTCCTTTTTCTGTAAAATGTTTTTCACTAGACACAAAGTTTTACCACAAGACATGGGACATGACTGAGAGTGACCTTTGATTCCCTAAAGTGCTTCCAGACTATATTTTGTTTAAGGCGACATTACTTGGAAGCAATTAGATGGGTTTGCAAAATGAGATGTTTTTATTCAAATGATAGCTTGTTTTGTTAGACAGGAAGTTGTTTATGTGATCCATACTGGGATGCTGTGAGCTGTTTACTCCTGTTCTCAGAAAGACATGTGTAGATTACCTGATTCTTATTTGCATAGTGTATAAACAGAGAGGGTGTTCTACAGAAAACATGGGTCCTATCATAAAGAGTTGACTAACTCATGACCAAATCCTGCTAGGTGCTGAAAAATCTCAGCTCCCCCTGAAGTCACTCAGCAGTTGCATTGTACTATGGGCTCAACACCTCATAAGATTAGATTGTAAAACAGGCCCTCCTATGGCCAATGCTAGACTACTACAGCAGTGCAACAATCTGGCTATGTTTACCACTCTGCCTGCAGCACCAACAGTGATATAATACAAAAGGGGCTATGTGCTGAGCTCCAGCCGCTGCCCATCCCCCTGGCCTCTTATCTTTCTGCCTGACCCTGATGAGACAGATGGAAGGAGGAAGATGGAGCAGTGGAGATGCTGTTAGCAGAATGAGAAAAGAGCAGGAAGGGTAGGGAACCTCCATATTCCCAGATCCTCAGCAGGGCACTCTCTAGTGGTGATGCTGGGGGAGTATATTATGGTCAATGTCTCCATCTAAAAATCACTCCCCTTTCTCTATATGCTTAGAGCCATTTGCCTGGACAGTCACTTATCTGGTATCAGAGGGGCATGGAGGTAGCATACAGAACCAATGGATTTTTCCCCATGGTGGCACTCCTTACCTCAAAGCAGCACCTTGGTGTTAGGATATAGATATTCAGGCCTGTCTGTAAAGGCCCATACTCTAAGAATGTAGGTGTATTCTTATCACTTGGCTAGTGATAGAGGTACAAAAGAAAGAATCAAAATCACTGTCTGCTGGTGTAAGGGCCTTCTCTTACTGTGACAGTCTGAGGCCCTATTCTTAGGCTAAGGCCTTTGGCTAAGCAGCAGAGGCAGCCATAAGCTAGGAAGCGAATGGTCACATTCTCACATTCCAAACTAGTCACACTGAAATAAGGTGCTATTCGGCTGTTAGGAATACAATCCTGTCCTGATAGTTCCTATCACCTCCAGAGAAAGGGAAGTGCCTAGAAAATGTAAAAGGAAACTTAATTTGATAGCATCCTGTCTGGCAAGAACTCACTTATCAATAGCTGGGATGTGAAATCCTCGCTTCTGTGTTGTCTTATCATTGTAGTTCCCACTTTGCTATTGTTTGTCTGTATAATCTCTGTCTCGTTCTGTGATTGTTCCTGTCTGCTGTATAATTAATTTTGCTGGGTGTAAACTAATTAAGGTGGTGGGATATAATTTGTTACATAATCATGTTACAATATGTTAGGATTGGTTAGTTAAATTTCAGGAAAATGATTGGTTAAGGTATAGCTAAGCAGAACTCAAGTTTTACTATAAAATCTGTAGTCAATGAGGAAGTGACTGGGTGTGGGTGGGGGTGGGCATGGGCATGTGGGTGTGTGAGATGGGAACAGGGAATGGGGGTAAGAAAATTGGAATCATGTTTTGCTAAAGGGGGAAATGGGAACAGGGAATGGGAGTAAGGAAGTTGGAATCATGTTTGGCTAAGGGTAAGGGAGATGGGAACAGGGACACAGGTGTAAGGCTCTGTGGTGTCAGAGCTGGGAAGGAGGATACTAAGGAAGGAAACTGGAATCGTGCTTGCTGGAAGTTCACCCCAATAAACATCAAATTGTTTGCACCTTTGGACTTCGGGTATTGTTGCTCTCTGTTCATGCGAGAAGGACCAGGGAAGTAAGTGGGTGAAGGAATAAGCCCCCTAACACTTGGAACCCCCCATATCCACCCATCATATAATTATGGTATATTTCATACAAAGCATGCCATGTACGATATCATATAAAGGGGTCATGATCTGCTGAAACCCATTGTTCTGTCCAAATATGTATATCATTGGTGTGTATGAAGTTATGAGATTTTGCTGTATGGTTGTTACTGAAATATGTTGTAAGTTTGAGAGTCTCTACTGCTATGTGGTGATCCACGCCCCGGAGGTTGTTCAGTGACCATTAATCAGCAGGGGAGTTGTAAACAAGGGATTTATAATACTGTAAGAGGGCTGTACAAGCATCACACAATGGGGGATTGCTCAGCTCTGTGACTCAGCAAAGCCCACCATGACATGTCTGGGCTAGTGTTTCCCAGGCACATGGATTGAGGGTACAAAATAGGTAACAGTGGCATCATGCCTTGGCCTTTCCCCTCCCCCACCTATACTGGAAGCAACAAGTATGCTGGGAAGCCAAAGACTTGAACTAAGGAAACTGATCCCTGGCTTAAAAGAAGAAGCCTGTGTATTAAGAACTATAACATCTAGTGGGATGAGAAAACTGCATGATCCAAATACTGCCCAGTCTAATAAGGTTTAAGATTTAGACTGTGCAATTACCTTTTATTTTTTTGGCAACTGTCTCTGACCTTTTGTGCCTATCACTTGTAATCACTTAAAATCTTTCTGTAGTTAATAAATCTGTTTTATGTTACCTAAAACAGTGTGTTTTGGTTGAAGTGCTTGGGAAACATCAGCACAGTTTACAAAGACGTTTGTGTGCTCTCCACATTGAGGGAGGGGCAGACTGAGTAATAAACGTACACTACTCAGGCTTCTGATCAGGGCAAGATATTATATTCTGGGGGTGCAAGGCTGGGGGGTTGTGATATTTGCTGGTGCCTTTTTCTGTGTGATTCATGAGTGGCTCAGGGAGCATTCATGCAATTTAACTGGGTGTGGGGCTCCACATGTTTTTTTGCTAAGTGATGACAGAGCCCAGAGGGGTTTGCTACTTGGCACTAGCAAAGCATTGTGAGAGAGAGCCCAGGCTGGAGTGTTAAGGGGGCACAGTGATACCCCAATTTTGGTTGTACCCTGGGGATCCCATCACACCCAACTCCCTCTTGAAATGGATTCTTCTGGCAAGTGAACTTGCACTAACAGACTCCCTTACACCAACTCTGTTGATGTATAATGTTATTGAAATGAGTTTCTCTTACACACTGAGGAGAGAAGAAGATGTAAGAAAATGTGAATAAAAATAGGGTGGGATCTGCAACTTACACATCACCTCTGAACTTGGCCCATTTGATTCTCCAGATTTCTAAAGCATAGATAACAATATTTGGAAATAGAAAATATATATATGAGTTTTCTATCCTGAGTTTCCAGCTATAAGGACATGAGAGAGTGACAGCAACATACGAACGTTCCTATGCAAAGCTCACACTGAGCATTGTAAAACTATTTGAGTCCTTTTCTGTTTCATTGAGAAAAAACTATATATTAAAACAGTGTCCAAATAGCATTGTTATTTAAGGACTTGATTCAGCAAGGTACTTGAGTACCTGTGTAACTTTAAGTACATGAGTATAAACTACAACAGGACAACTCACATGCTTAAAGCATGTGCTTAAATATCTTCTTGATGGACCTAAACCCTGTTCTTAAAAAAATGTATGTCCCCATTTGGGTATAAGAAATCTTTTTTCCCAATTATTTTTCCCTCTCTTTATGACTTGTTTTCATACACTCATTAAAATTCAGTGAAAAGAGATTCAATTCAGCCTCCATTTATACACAAATCTTTCCATATGTAAATTATTTGCCTAAGTAAGGCTAGGTTAGTTTAAACTTTAGTTGTGTCTACATAGACCCACCTGGGTAGCAGGTTGTACAAAGGCACACCCTGGTACAACACTCTTGTATAACCTGCTGCCCTGCATACAAAAGCATGCAAGATCTGTTAGTAAGGGGCTTAAGAGGGTTGTGTAGGCGCTTGCAGAGGCTCTTTATACTTGGTGGACTTTTATAAACGTATCACCTTGCCTGTGATTTCACTTATATGACGTGGGGAAGTGTAAATGCAACATGGATTCCATATCTCAGAATACCTCATATCTATTATCTTTTTATCTCACACTTTGCATAGACCGGTAGATATACACTTTGGGGCAGATTCTGTGATCTGCTAGGAGAAACACAAAGTGGACAGATTCCAGCCAGCATAGACTCTCACTTACACAGGAGAATACTCTGTTGGCAAAAGGCTGGAGGAGGTAATGGAGCTGGCGCCTGCAACACATGTCCACCCTCTGACGTAAGAGGAGTGGAGGGGATAAACAGGGACCATTCCAGGAATGGGGTAATGAGGGGTCATGACAGAGCTTCACCACAGCTATCCTGGACGTTGCAAATAAGTTAGAGCAGGCTCATGTTGTTTGAACTTGTATAATGCTGGGCATACATCATCAGAAAGCTACAACTGCCTCCTTGCATATGAACAGAGCTTGGATGCACTGGAGAATTGAGGCCTTCATATAGTATGGTATTTTATGTTTTGATTATCTATTGATTGCAATGAAATGTCCATTTCAACTGACAGCACTATAATATGCATAAGGCTCTCAGGGGTTATCACATAAGACTTCCGCTAAAAAAACTGTAGGTTACATGTGGCTTTTTTCTATAGAAAGAGAAGGATTTGTTTTCAAGCTAACTAAAGACTGAAATAGATGTTTTCTGCCATTTTTGCAGATGCATACAACTTTCAAATCTGTTGGGCATTGTGGTAGATGCATAATGGGTCTTACGGAATGCTGCTTTTGCAGTTTATGAGCAGCATCTTATTAATGGTGGATAATAATGAGTGGTTTCCATTACATATATTTTTTTTAAAAAAAATCAATGTCAACTCTTTTAAAAGAAAAGGAAACATTGCTTAACTTACAGAAGTAGTCTTCAGCTTTCGTGTGATTGCTTCATGTGGAAACACCTGTGGTTCAATCATTTCTTTTAAACAAAAGTAGAGTGCAGAGAAAAGATTGTAGATAATCACTCCATAATAAAATAGTGATGATACAACATACCAATCCTTTCTCTGACATCACGTTCCCTTTTGGACTTACTCCAAAGAAACCTTTTAATAGGGTGGAAAAAGGAATCAGATATCAGATGTCAACATCTGGGAAAATGAGTAGCCAACTTAAAGGCCCATGCATTCCACAGGGCTTTCTTAGGAGGTCTAGTGTTGTAAATAATGCCTACGCTTCCATAGTTTTCCACTCTATCTGCAACTTTTCTTACATTCCACTGTTATCTTAGTTGAAGGTCTAAGACGTATGTTACCATTAATATCCAATGCACCTTACCATACTCATCAATCAGATAGGACTGCCCATTGCATTGTATAAACATGGCCCAGCCGGCTTCTGGGTAATCACAACTCTTCTTTAGATGGTCTTGCTACAAATCACCCAAGAAAGGCAGATCTTTTGTGAACAAGTACTGTATTACAAACACACACACACACCATTTTGCAGCTGCAGCCACAGGGGACAGTGAGACTGCTTGGCTGTGAGCATCTTCACTCAGGAAAACTCATCTAAATTATTGAGACTGAAAGAAACAGACCCTCCATGAGCTGCCACATGCCGAAAGTAGCCACTTTAAAAATCTATGACACAAAATGTAAAGGCAAGTGATAAGTACAAAGCATCAGGAATATAAAATGTACAAAAAGCAAAATATATTAGTCTTGTATTATTTGCCCCTGCTTTTGCACAAGACAGCGTTTTCACATTTATTTTTGCAGGAATCCCCAAGACTATTTAATACTCAAAACTCAAAGATTATTGAAATGTACCTCTAAATGATAAGATATTTGGTTCTTATTTGGGTATACTCACCAGGCAGCTTAAGATTTCTACATTATAAATAGCATATTTCAAATGATATCTTTGGTTTGGTTCGTTTTGTTACAATGTATAAAAAATGACAGTGTAAACTGCAAATGCTTCAACGTTTCTTGTCATGTATTACATACTTATTACTGAATATCCATGTCTTTTTATGTTAGACATTGTTCTTTCACCTCAGAAACCAACATAAGATCTTGGATTGAACTAATCACATTAAGAATTAGTCTGCCTCCTCCAGAGGAAAAAAATGCATATTCTTCTGTGAACACCTGTGAGCTGTTGAGTTTAATTGCACTAGAGTCTGGTAATACCATATGAAGGGAGTGAGGTTTCATTGACTAACTGATTGCCTTTAAATTTCATTTCATTTTCTTTTCTCTTCCCATTATGGTTATGAAGAACTATGGGTTAGAGGAATTAGGGACCTCAGAGGCAGAGAAATCTTATTGTCAGCTGAGCAAGATATGGTTCTTCCTGAACAATGTTGCTGTTGGTTTTATGTTTTTGTTTGTTTGGGGTTTTTTTTGTATAAAAGATATGCTGTAGAAATTATTTTGGGTAAATTCTATGGCCTGTGTTACACAGGAGTCCAGACTTGGTGATCAAAATGGTTCCTTCTGGCCTCGAATGTATGAATGAATAAAACAAAGACATTCAGGACAAATTTATACCTTCAGTTAAAGAGCATCTCAAGAGAAAGGTTTCTGAGAAATTAATTGGATTGATAGATCCATAAATGGGAAATTTAGAAAGACAAAGCCAAGAGCAGGAAGGTCTTCAGAACCTGTCTTAGACTGACAGGTTTCAGAGCTGTAGCCGTGTTAGCCTGTATCAGCAAAAACAACAAGGAGTTAGAGACCTTAGAGACTAACAAATTTATTTGGGCATAAGCTTTTGTGGGCTAAAACCCACTTCATCAGATGCATGGAGTGGGAAATACAGTAGGAAGATATCTATATAGTACATGAAAAGATGGAGTTGCTTTACCAATTCTAATGAGACAATTCAATTAAAGTGGGCTATTATCAACAGGCGGAAAAATGACTTTTGTAGTGGTAATCAGGGTGTTCCATTTCAAACAGTTGACAAGAAGGTGTGAGTAACAGTAGGGGGAAATTAGCATGGGGAAATTAGTTTTTAGTTCTTGTAGTGACCCATCCACTCCCAGTCTTTATTCAGGCCTAATTTGATGGTGTCCAGTTTGCAAATTAATTCCAGTTATGCAGTTTCTCGTTGGAGTCTGTTTTTGAAGTTTTTTTGTTGAAGAATTGCCACTTTTAAGTCTGTTATTGAGTGACCAGGGAGACTGAAGTGTTCTCCAACTGGTTTCTGAATGTTATAATTCTTGACGTCTGATTTGTGTCCATTTATTCTTTTGCGTAGAGACTGTCCACTTTGGCCAATGTACATGGCAGAGGGGCATTGCTGGCACATGATGGCATATATCACACTGGTAGACGTGCAGGTGAATGAGCCTCTGATGGTGTGGCTGATGTGGTTAGGTCCTATGATGGTGTCCCTTAAATATATATGTGGATAGAGTTGGCAACGAGGTTTGTTGCAAGGATAGGTTCCTGGGTTAGTGTTTTTGTTGTGTGGTGTGTAGTCGCTGGTGAATATTTGCTTCAGGTTGGGGGGATGTCTGTAAGCAAGGACTGGCCTGTCTCCCAAGGTCTGCGAGAGTGAAGGATCGTCCTTCAGGATAGGTTGTAGATCCTTGATGATGCGATGGAGAGGTTTCAGTTGGGGGCTGAAGGTGACGACAAGTAGCATTCTGTTATTTTCTTTGTTGGGCCTGTCTTGTAGTAGGTGACTTCTGCGTACCCTTCTGGCTCTGTCAATCTGTTTCTTCACTTCAGCAGGTGGGTACTGTAGTTTTATATAGGCTCAGATCAACAAGCTCAGGTTGCTCTTATGGGGTTCCATTGTGACATCAGAAGTAACTCAGCCACTCTCCACCCTTCTATACAGCTAATTTGCATGCAACAATTCTATTGGTTGTAATAATTCAGCAGTATGAGGGAGACTGGAGAGATATGTCAACAATTGTCATTAGGAGCTAATTTGACCCAACTGTCAGTCACTTGGCCCAGGGCTTCCAGGAGCCTAGGAAGCCCTGAGAACATATATCATTTCAGAAATATCAAAACATACCCACTATGGTAACAACAATTCAGTATTTCTGAAATTAAATGTTGTGAATTCTGCAAAAAAAATCAAACTTTTGATCTTGTCATATTGCTTTGGGATGATATCTTTTACAAAAACATGAAAGTTTACATGGAAGTGAAAATCAGATCACAGCCAACTTTACACTATACTCAGTTTGAAAGAAGTGATTCTGGATATTTTATTTCTTAGAGATCAGGTGTACTTTTTAAAAATTTATTTTATGGTACTTCATTGTGGAAGTGCCCAGAATCAGAGAATATGGCCACTCTAAGCAAAAAGTGATTCTTTAATACAATGGAAATTGTCATTTACTCTTTAATCCACATAGCTAAATGTTAAAAGGGATTAAGTGAATTGGGAAGAATATTGTTTCAAATCCTAGTCAGTTTATATATAACTTAAATGGTAGACATGATCTGCTCTCTTATTAATTTACATATACTGCAAACTGTATCGTATAATTCTTTATTTGGTTAAAAACCACCATCACATACAAACTGACACTATTGTTGAAAGTCTTTGCAGGCAGACATCAGATTGAATTGATGTGCTATCCTCAGATCTACAGAGTTTGTTGCTCCAAAACCAGGTTGATGCATATTGGCATGAAGCAGAAATTCTAGTTTCATACATTTGTAATTTATAACACCAGAAGGGACCCTAATAATCATCTGACCTGAACCTCCTGTATAACACATGCCATAGGACTTCCATGTATTAATTCCTGTTTGAAGCAGAGCATCTCTTTTTAGAAACAAAAATCCAAAATTGATTTAAAAATTACCAGTGATGTATAATCTACCAGAGCCCTTGGTAAATTGTTCTAGTGGTTTATTACCCTCTCTATTTAAAAAATCATGCCTTATTTCCAGACTGAATTTGTCCAGCTTCAACTTTCATCTATTAAATCTTGTTATACCTTTGTCTACCAGACTGAAGAGCCCATTAACAATTTTTTGTTCCCCTTGTATTTACTTACAGACTGTGATCTAATCACCCCTTAAAATCCTCTTTCTTAAGATGAATAGATTGAGTTCCTGGAGTCTTTCACTATAAGGCATGTCTTCCAATCTTTTAATCATTCTCATGGCTCTTGTCTGCACCCTCTCCAATTTATCACCATCCTTGAACTGTGAATATTAGAACTAGACATCCTATTCTAGTAATGGGTACTACCTAACATGTCATTAATATTAATAGATTTGCTTTCCACAGCAAATGGGATTGAATTCTCCATTGTGGTTCACATGTGCTACCACTTTGGGATGCATTGATGTGCTGAGCTAAGAAAGGGTCAAACGTAACGATTAGCCAAGATAATTGCCATTGTGTTTTGATACAACAGTCTCAACTGAGCCACAGAATGGCAGACCACGCTCAGCAAGAAAAACTGTGGTTTCAATTATGCATCTGAGAACATTCTTCCAATAAGCACAAGCTTCCAAAAACTAGTTTTCCATTTGGGTATCAATTCTGCCACTAACTTTCTTTTGGGCATGGTAGCTGCTAACAAACAATGTATGCTGCTCACTCATTGCATGATTAGTAATGTATGCAGTATTCTTCCAATCACTGAAGCCTTAACAGAACATTCCCCACTTTTTGGTATCAGAAAACAGGCGGCAATAAAAACAGTACACTTTCGCCTTAGAAGGAGAATAGAGGAGCCATTCTCACTTGCCAATCTGTTTGTTAGGCTTCACATATTCAAACATTGATTCGGTCAGATAATGATTCTGACTGGTGTACTCTCGCTTTGTCAGTGAAAAGTCAGCACCTAGATTCTGGCATTTTTGTGGGCCCTTCTCAGTCCAATATGCAATGAGATCTTGAGAAGTCATGTCCCACTCACCTGGATCATTGGAGAAGGGTATTTTTGTATTACTATTACTGGGAAAGTCTTCAGAGGAGTGCGGTGAGACTGCAGCTAGAGAAGTCACAGGAGGCTGCTCCTTTTCATCAGGCACAGGCACAGCAGGTTCACTCGGGCTGATATTCGCCTGGACTTCCTCACCACCAGACACAGTAGGAGGAAAAAGCGTTAGGAGAGAAAGAGTGCCTTTCAGCACTACATCTTGTCTTTGCCTTCTTTCTTTGGCCTCCTTCAATTTCTGCCATCGTCCTTTCTTCAACCTGGTTTCTATTGTCCAGTGTAGGCCTCCTGTGTACAAAGTTCAATATTGCTTGGGCCCACAAACACTTACTTAGCCCACAAAGACAAAATCACAACCACCATAAGTTGAATTCACAATCTTTATGGATTAATTTGTACAAAGCAATATCTAATGAGACATTTCCGATGGCTCAGCTGTTACATGAATATGGAATGGAGGGCCTACAGCAGGGCCCCAAAATAAAAGGGCCTAAGGCTATAGCCTTATTAGGCTATGGGTTAAACCAGCCCTGAGGACAGAGGCAAGACTGGGTGCAAGGCAGAAGCAGCAGAAACAAGGTAACATAGCATCTGGCACAGTGGTGGGTAATGAGCATTGAGAAACCAGCAAGCTACTGCTGGTTCTGGCTTAAGAACTTCTGCAGCCAATCAGGTTGTGTGCTAATCAGGCAGCATGCTGCAAGCCAATTGCACTGATGTGACTGCCCAGAGACGAGTTGTGCTGCAGGCCCTGATTCCTGAAAATTACAGTATATGAAAATGAGCCTCTATGAGATGGTACTTAGTGTGTGTGTAAATTAAGAGCAATATTGTATTTCATAATTATGTCCAGCATAATCAAAAGTGTTACATACACATTTTGTTTACCTTCCTTAATAGTATTTTCCTTGTGATTTGGCTCTATGATGCTATACTTTTTTACTTTCCGTATAGTTAATACAAGCACTATTTGAAGAATTTGTGATATAATACTGTAAAATTTTATAGCTGCTTTTGAACAGTTCCTATAAATTTGATCTCTATAGGATTTGAGGTCTGTAAATTGATTTAATAATTTAAGGCAATAGTAGCCTAAGAGAAGTTTAGTTAACTTATTCTTAATTACAGTGATTTGAAAAAGACAAGAAAACCCTGGAGGCCCTTTGAAACACACAGGAAGAGACTGTGTGCTCTTCAATGCTGTGGTTTTGCTAATGTGATTTATGGTTATATTATTAGTAATTAGGAAGCCTGGTTTATATAGGCCAGCTTTTTTATTCCCATTATTTACCCTACATTTTAGAAAATTATTAGACCTCCCAGAAAAGTCGGGAAAGGATTTAATGACAAAATTCAAAATTTCAAAGTTGTTTTGATTTTGTCTATTTTGAAATTGACCCATTGTCCTTTTTTGGATATGTTTTACCAACATTATTTCTGAAATGTATCATTTGCCAAAACCAGAGATCAGTAGGTGAAAACCAAACAAACAATCCATAATGTTTTGATAATGATTTTGGTAAATATTTCAGTAAAAAAAAAAAATCATAGAAAACTTGGCCAAAAGTTGAAAAATTAAATTTTTGAAAAAAAGGCAACTTTTTGCCAAAAATAGTATTGAGCAAAAATTTTCAACCAACCCTAGAAGAAACATTGTATTGGTATTTTATAGGGCTTAACTGTATAATGGAGCTGTTTGTTTTTTAGTAGAGCAATAAAGAAATGCCAGATCTCTAAATGTCAAATTTTCAAGGGACCATAACCCAAATTTAAAAAGAAAGCCACATACATAATTTTGCATGTGCATACAGATTTGGTACTATGGGTTACTAACTTTAGGCACAGCCTTAAAGAAGGGGTAGTGGTTAAACTGCATTAACAGAGAATTTTGACTCAGACACGTCCCTTGTTGATTTTATCCATGCTTCTGGAGGGTAGTAATATATTCCGAGCCCATGTTATCAGTAACCTACTATTCTTTCCAACCACTACACTTTCCAACTACTGTACTGACCCCTAACCATTTGAGTTGCTCTTCTCTATACTTTTTTCCAATTCTAACGTATCTTTTTTGAGATGTTATCAGAACTCCACACAGTATTCAAGGTATGGGCATACCATAGATTTATATAGAGGCATTATGATATTTTGAATTATTTCTTATCTATATTCTAATGCTTCCTAACATTCTGTTACCTTTTTGACTGCTGCTGCACATTGAGCAGATGTTATCAGAGAACTATCCATAAGGACTCCAAGATCTCTGAGTGGCAACAGCTAATTTAGACATAATCATTTTACATGTAAAGTTGGGATTATTTTTTCCCTGAACATACATAACTTTATATTTATCAACATTGACTTTCATCTTACATTTTCTTGCCTACTCCTCCAGTTTTATGAGATCCCTTTGTAACTCTTCACAGTCAATTTTGGACTTGACTATCTTAAATAATTTTGTATCATCTGCAAACTTTGCCACCTCACTGTTTACCCTTTTTGCAGAGCATTTGTGAATATGTTGAACAGCACCAGTCCTAGTACTGCTCCTTGGTGGACCCATCTATTTATCTCTCTCCACTGTGAAAACTGACCATTTATTTCTACCCCTTGTTTCCTATCTTTTAACCAATTACTGAACCATAAGAGGACTTTCTTCTTATCCCAGGGCTCCTTACTTTGCTTAAGAGCCTTTGGTAAAAGACCTTGTCAAAGGCTTTCTGAAAGTCCAACTACACTATTTCCACAGGAACACACTTGTCCACATGTTTGTTGACCTCCTCAAAGAATTCTGATAGATTGGTGAGACATGATTTCCTTTTGCAAAGGCTTAGTTGATTCCTCCCCAACAAAGCATGTTCAACTATGTCTCTGATAATTCTGTTCTTTTCTATAGTTGCAACCAGTTTGCCTGGTACTGAAGTTAGGTTTACTAGCCTATAATTGCCAGGATCATCTTTGGAGCCTTTAAAAAAAAAAAGGTGTTGCATTAGCTATCCTCCAGATATTGGATACAGAAGCAATTTATGTGACAGTTTACATACCACAGGTAGTAGTTCTGCAATTTCATAGTTGAGTTCTTTTAGAACTATTGGGTGAGTAACATCTGGTGCTGGTGACTGATGACTGTTTAATTTATCAACTTGTTTCAAAACCTCTTTTACTTGACATCTCAGTTTGGGAGTTTCTAAGATTTGTCATCTAAAAGGAATGATTCAGGTATGGAATCTCCTTCACATCCTTCGCAATAAAGATCCATACAAAGAATTAATTTAGCTTTTCCAGAATGGCCTTGTCTTCCTTGAGTGTTCCTTTAGCACCTTGATCAACCAGTGGTCCCACTGATTGTTTGGTAGGCTTCCTGATTCTGATTTACTTTAAAAAATTGTTGTAAGTTTGTGTATGTTTTTGCTATTCAAATTCATTTTTGGCCTGCCTACTTGCACTTGACTTGGCAGAGTTTATGCTTTTTATTTTCCTCAGTATGATTTGACTTCCAATTTTTAAAGGATGTCTTTTTGCTTCTAACCACCTTTGTTACTCTGTTGTTTGACCATGATGGCATTTTGATCCTCTTACAATTTTTTATTTGGGGGTATACATTTAGTTTGAGCCTCTATTGTAGTGCTTTTAAATAGTTTCCATGCAGTTTGCAGGCATTTCATTCTTGTGACTGTTCTTTTTCATTTCTGCTTAACTAGCTTCCACATGTTTGTGTAGTTCTCCTTTTTGAAGTTAAATGCTACTGTGGTGGGTCTCTTTGGGATTTCCTCCCTACAAGACTGCTAAATTTAATGATATTGTCATCACTATAACCAGCAGTTCAACTATATTCACCTTTTGGACTGGATCCTGTGTGCCACTTAGAACTAAAGCAAAAATTGCCTCTCCCCCTGTGGGTTCCAGGACTAGCTGCTCCAAAAAGCATATTCCTATGCACCCAGACCTAATATGTGATTAGTCTTAGTAGGGGTGAAAGGGAAGCTCTTATTCCCCTGTACCAAAATCCCAATCAACTCCAGCAACTTGCACATAATAATTATAGATTGAAAAGAGCGCACATTTAGTACAAATATGGGCTAACAGGGTTTGTGCATATCCATCCACATCCTTTGTATGCACAGATGATGGAACATATTTTGCATATCAGTGATAACTGTCATATTCAAGGTGTTCAAGTAGTGGGGAAGATGGCAAGTAGGTTTTGAAATCTAAGGTTTAAATGCATTTCTGTAAATGGACTACACTATATCAGTGTTATTCTTTCCCCTTCAGAAACTTGAGCTTTGTTTTAGCATTTGATCTTTTCATACACAGCATGAACTGTTTTTTAAAAAAATGTTCTTGTAATTTTTGAAAATTACCCTTTCCACCTCCTTTTCTCCCTCCCTCGTCTAGAGAGAGAGAGAGAGAGAGAGCGCGCGCGCATATACTCAGATGCAAATTCTGCTTTCATATAATTCACATATGTAACTCTACTGGAGTCAAAGAAGTTGCACATGTGTAACCAAGAGCTAAATTTGATCTCATGTCTATAGCAGGTGCACATGGCCCTACAAGAATAAACTTTATTCTTTGATTCTCCTTTCAAAGGTGAACATAAACAACAAAGTAAATTTAAGTCCTGAGGCAACTTCATTGTGCTAGGTAGGAATGTAGTTGTGTAATGCTCATAAAAATTGAATGTGATATATCAGTCTCGCTTTGAGTGTCTTTTCCTCCCCTAGCCCTCTATTTGCACTTTTAATCGCCTTAAATAGGAAGGGACATGTTTCATTCCAAAGGTTTTCACATATGGTAGAAACTAATTAATTAGTCATGATATATGAATTCTGCACTGCATTGTCAGTGCAATCACCCAGATGGAAAAAAAGAAGTGTTGATGAAGCTGAAGGTTTTATTTGGATCTTTCCTTCCTGCAAAGTTCAGAGGGCTGATATTTTCATCAGTTTAACCAGACATATCATGGATAAAATATATCCTCTCTGATGATCTAGGATTCAACACGGTCATATTCATCCTCATACAATCATGCTGTTGATTTTATTTATGAGATGCACTTGCAAATATCTGGATTTATTATTACATGTCTTTTCAATTTTAACGGAGCTAAAGCCCAAACCACCATGACCAAGTACTCCCATTGACATGATCTGACAATGTAATTAGCAGTTTTAGAAATTCATTCAAAGCTCCCCTTAGTCTCTCTAGTCTTTAAATAGATTGTTGCAAGGGGGGTAAAATGGTGATACTTTAGACCAACACAGCCTGAATTGCAGGGTTCATGCCATGTAGGGAGCCAAGAGAGACTAGCCAGAGGTTGCAGATAAACTGTCAATTGTTCTCCAGAATCTCAACTTTCATTTTAAAAGAATTTAGCTGCCATAGCTATGAAGAAAACACTGAATATAGGACTTCAGTTTAACAGATGCAGTGATGCCTGACAGAAGTAGGCGAGAGCCTGACACAATACCTGTAAGGTAAAAACTGCCTATTCATTTCAATAGATATTAATGTGGATGCCGGTGTTGATATTTTTAATTATTGGGGTTACTTTGTATTCTAAGCCACTAGGGTGCCAGCAGCATGCCAGAGATTAAGCACTGGAATAAATTGCTTAGAGAGGTTGTGGAATCTCCATCATTGGAGATTTTTAAGAGCAGTTTGACAAACACCTGTCAGGGATGGTCTAGATAATACTTAGTCCTACCATGAGTGCAGGGGACTGGACTAGTTTTGAGGTCTCTTCCAGTCCTATAATTCTATGTATCACACTTTGGAGGCAAGCACTGTAGGTGTTTCCATAGCTAGATCTTGTCAGTTCTAGGCAGTTATTTTACAAGCTTCTGAGAGGAAAGAGAAAGGTTGCAAATACACTAGATACAGAGACATAGTTACAGTTCAACCTGAGAAATAATGTTTCTTCTTTGGCTCCTTGCAACAGCCCAGTTGAGAGTTCAGGGGTTGTCTTCAGATCTATTGTCTGGGGGGCCCTTTCCAGTCAAGTCTTTATTTAAGCTCTTAGAGGCTTGCAGGATTCCAAGCCAGGCTCAGTTAGCGTCTCCTAGTGGGGCCCCTCTGCACTGGCTCCATGCCCAGCTGCTGCTGCTCACTCATAAGTCCCACACTGACTTGCACTTGGCTATAATATCCAGCAGTCCCAGCCTTTTCCATTTGCGGCTCTAAATCCACTCCTGCCTGCAGCTTCTCTCCCGCTCTGCTTGCCACTGCTTCAGCTTCCCTGCAGCTCCTGGTTTACCATGCAGCTGCCAGTCCCAAACAGATTCCAGCCACTTGCTGGTTTGGGAGCTTTCCTCTTCTATAGGTACAGGAAAGCGTCGTGAAGTGGAGGCTCATGGGAGTTGTAGTCCCCTGTTTTTGCAGAGCCAACACACATTAACTATTTCACTGATCAAAGAATGTAAGGACAGGATCAGATTATGTAGCTCTACACAAACTACTTTGGTTAGGCCTTTAACATTAGTACTTTTAAGCTAGTGTTGCAGTAACATCCACAAGGCAACCAGCTCTAGGTCTGATTGTGCTAGGTTCTGTACAGACACAATAAATTACAATTCGTTCCCTAAAAAGGTTACAATGTGAAATCTAGACTGTAGGCTGGGACCTATCACCAGCCATGGCAAAACAATTGACCACACCTAGTTCATTTTATAGCCCTTATGCCAGGTTCCTGTTTATTCTTCAGCACACAAAAAGGAAACATGGAACAACAACAACAACATAAATTAAATGCCATTCCCAACCAAGACTATGGGGCCCTCTGACCTCCAGTAGTTGATTGGTCATAATATTCCCCAGATGGCGGGGGAAGAGGTAGTCTACAAAGCCTGCTCAAACTCTTAGTTTTCCACTGTAGTCACAGGAGACTAATCCCAGCATTCTCTAGGTCTGGCCCAGGCTCCCTTGTGGAACTGGGACACTCATTTAATATCCACTAGATGGGAATCATATGATCCAATAACTTGATGGTATCCAGTTCAGTCAGATGACTCCTGGCACTGTTCTGCTGCACATCTCTCCAGAACAGGGCTGGCTGCTCCACAGCCCTCATTGCCCCTAAAAGGGGCAGATCACCCTATTGCAGAGACAAATGGAGGAGACAAATAGGTGCATTGGGCAGGAGCAAAGAAGAAGTTGGGTTGTGCACAATTCATAGCTACTTAGAAGCAATAAGAATATGACAAGGCTGGGGGGAGTGTGTTCGGTTTCAATGTTCTGAAATGGATCTCAATTTTCAAGAGATTGGAAAAAATGGTATATACATAAAGATTGTTTGCACATCACTTATCAAAGAATTAGATATAAAGGGATGGACTAGTTGTTGGTAATCGTGGTGGCATTTCTTGGTCTAATCAAATCTAATCTACCATCATCATATCTTAAAACCTATGGCCTGTATCATTTTGAGAATGACAATAATTGAGAATGATTGATTTCAGTTTCTTTACCCAAATAGAATTTTACACATCGGGGATTATCCTACTCAATACAATGCTCTCCACACATTTCCTGACTCTTGGATGAAAAGGCCATACAGTTCCTGCCAAGTTTGCATGCCTCACTGTGCAGATTTTAGCTTTTACTCTATTTCTTTTGGCATGTGTCCATTATACTACCCCACAACATCTTCAATTGCCATTAAATCAATAAAAGTAAGGAAATGTTTAAAATACATCATGTGCCTTTTCAATATAACCTGTAAATTTTTAGTCTGTTCATAGTTCTTGTCCTTTCCCAGATATTAAAGTACAAACAATTCACTGTTAATGTGATTTCCTAGAATTTGAAAAAAGATAACCAGCTCTTCCGGGGGGTGGGGGGTAAGGGGGGAGAGAGCCACAAGGAAGCAAATTGCAAACTGATACAGCAAAAGCAACAACAGAAGTAATTTCTGTTTAATAAGCATTGGTAACATTTTTCAAGCAAAGTATGTTTCCAGTAAGGGGGTGGGGAAATCAGCACATGAACCAGCTTGACACTAGTTTCTTTCTGGTGTGTATTTCCTCCCCTCCCTCCCACACACTTTCCAATCACACGCTCAGATTCAAAAGTTTGGAGCTGTTCAGAGTTTTTTGGATTGGCCCATTTTTAAATTAGGGATCAAATGCATATGTTTCAGATTTTTAAAATCAATTCAGATTTATTTCTTCATTTAGAACTATTAAAGGTATGAGAAACATAACAGGATGTTACTTATGCGTGGTAAAAAACAGTAAAATATTTCACAAAAATTTGAAATTTCAATGAAAGATTTAGAGGGCAGGTGCTAGTTCCATCAACATTTGAATTTTCAATGAACAACTTCAGCAAAAAAAGTCATAATTGGAAAAATTGACAAGATTTACCTATGATATTTACAGTCAAAGTTAAGTAAAAAAAAAATACAGCAAAAAGCACTTATATGTTGGAAAATTCAAACACCTCTTAAGTGTTTAGATTCTCAGATAACTAAGCAGAGAAGAGGAATGCCAGGTAAAAATATATATGTTGGGGAAAAATCAACACCAATTTTAAATCATAGAGCAGGTCCTCAAAAGCTCTAACTGCTGACACAGATTGATATTCCTTGTGGCACTCCAAAGATCCTTGAGAAGTGAGGGTGGCTAGTTTGAGAGAAGACTAATTTCGCTGGGTAAAACATCTTGTTGGGAGGAGAAAGATCTGTCTGTATAAAGGACTGATGAAAACAGCTAGGTATGGAAAAATTGAATACATCAAAGAAATGAGACGGAAGAGGTTTGGATCAGTTCTGTTTCATCCCTGATTCAAATTTATTCATTCCTGATTCAGTATACTCTTTATTATACTATATATTATATATGATATGATATATTATTGTTACATTCCCCTCTGGTGTTATCTGGACCAGTGATCTGCTAGGCCATTCCAATCCTTGACTCTGGGAGCCAGGCTCACCCTGCTCTGCTGTGAGAACCCCCCCTCCTGAGCTGTTCACACACAGCCTCTAGCATGTGAGCTGCTCCCAGCTACCTGCAAGCAAATGACACTAGCCAATATCTCCTGTCCCAGAAACAACCCTAGGAACCTCTGTCTTGCAGTGTCCAGTTATGCCTGCTGGACACTGCAAGCTTACATAAGTTCATCAATTTAACAAAGAAATTGATATAGAATGTACCAGACTTGTTATCCCAAGGGGAGCCTCTGACACATTTCAAACCAAACACACTGCTTCAGGTAGAATAAACAAATTTCTTAACTATAAAGGTAGATTTTTAATTGATTATAAGTCAAAGCATAACACGTCAGATTTGGTTGAATGCAATAAAAGCAAATCACATTCTAAGCTGATCTTACCACTTTCAATGTCCTTACAAACTTAGACATTTCTCACCACAGACTGGCTGGTTACTTTTCAGTCAGGCTCTCCCCTTTGATCAGAGCTTCAATCGCTTGGTGGTGGTATTGTCTGTAGATGTAGGTGGACGAGAGGGAGCATGGCAAAATGTCTCTCCTTTTTATCATGTCCTTTCTTTCCTCTTGGCTTCCCCCCCACCCCCACGCCTTCAGAGTCAGGTGAGCATTACTTCATCACAGTCTCAAACTGACCAAAGGAAGGGGCTGACTCCCTCAAGGGTCTAACAGATCCTTTGTTGCTTCCTAAGCCAGTGTCCATTGTTCCTGTGAGGCTGGGCTGGGCTTGTCCCATCCATTCCCTGATGAGGTGTGAACTGCCTCTCTGTTCTTGGAGAGTTTTTGCATTGGCTTGCTTTAAGTCATGAGGATACATTTTCAGCCTCATAACTATATACATGAAATTATAACCTCTAAACTTACTATAACATTACTGTACAAATTACTATGACATCACTGGGCAGCACAGCATGGGGAGGAGGTGACCAGCCCTCTGTAGAGAAAGAAGTGGTTCGGGACTATTTAGAAAAGCTGGACGAGCACAAGTCCATGGGGCCGGATGTGCTGCATCTGAGAGTGCTGAAGGAGTTGGCGGATGTGATTGCAGAGCCATTGGCCATAATCTTTGAAAACTCATGGCAATCAGGGGAGGTCCTGGATGACTGGAAAAAGGCTAATGTAGTGCCCATCTTTAAAAAAAGGGATGAAGAAGGATCCTGGGAACTACAGGCCAGTCAGCCTCACCTCAGTCCCTGGAAAAATCATGGAGCAGGTCCTCAAGGAATCAATTCTGAAGCACTTAGAGGAGAGGAAAGTGATCAGGAACAGTCAGCATGGATTCACCAAGGGCAAGTCATGCCTGGCTAATCTAATTGCCTTCTATGACGAGATAACTGGCTCTGTGGATGAGGGGAAAGCGGTGGACGTGTTGTTCCTTGACTTTAGCAAAGCTTTTGACACGGTCTCCCACAGTATTCTTGCCAGCAAGTTAAAGAAGTATGGGCTGGAAGAATGGACTGTACGGTGGATAGAAAGCTGGCTAGATTGTCAGGCTCAACGGGTAGTGATCAATGGCTCCATGTCTAGCTGAAAGCAGGTATCAAGCGGAGTGCCTCAAGGGTCGGTCCTGGGGCCAGTTTTGTTCAATATCTTCATTAATGATCTGGAGGATGGCATGGATTGCACCCTCAGCAAGTTTGCAGATGACACTAAACTGGGAGGAGAGGTAGATATGGTGGCAGGTAGGGATAGGATACAGAGGGACCTAGACAAATTAGAGGATTGGGCCAAAAGAAATCTGATGAGGTCCAACAAGGACAAGTGCAGAGTCCTCCCCTTAGGACGGAAGAACCCCATGCACCGCTACAGACTAGGGACCGAATGGCTCGGCAGCAGTTCTGCGGAAAAGGACCTATGGGTTACAGTGGACGAGAAGCTGGATACAAGTTAACAGTGTGCCCTTGTTGCCAAGAAGGCCAATGGCATTTTGGGCTGTATAAGTAGGGGCATTGCCAGCAGATTGAGGGACATAATCGTTCCCCTCTATTTGACATTGGTGAGGCCTCATCTGGAGTACTGTGTCCAGTTTTGTCTCCACAGTATAAGAAGGCTGTGAAAAAATTGAAACATGTCCAGCAGAGGGCAACAAAAAATGATTAGGGGACTGGAACACATGACTTATGGGGAGAGGCTGAGGAAACTGTGATTGTTTAGTCTGCAGAAGAGAAGAATGAGGGAGGATTTGATAGCTGCTTTCAACTACCTGAAAGGGGGTTCCAAAGAGGATGGATCTAGACTGTTCTCAGTGGCAGCAGATGACAGAACGAGGAGTAATGGTCTCAAATTGTAGTGGGGGAGGTTTAGGTTGGATATTAGGAAAAACTTTTTCACTAGGAGGGTGGTGAAACACTGGAACGCGTTACCTAGGGAGGTGGTGGAATCTTCTTCCTTTCAAGTTTTTAAGGTCAGGCTTGACAAAGCCCTGGCTGGGATGATTTAGTTGGGGATTGGTCTTGCTTTGAGCAGGGGGTTGGACTTAGATGACCTCCTGAGGTCCCTTCCAACCCTGATATTCTATGATTCTATGTTCACTATAACAACCATGCTCAGTGCATTATGCGCCATCCAAAGACACCCAACATGACAAACTTTGCATTGGATACCACACAGTCATTTTATAAAGACGAACATGGGAGTGTAAGGTTTTCCCTGAGGTACAGAGCGTCACAACTATATATTATATACTATATAGTATAGTATTTGTTTATTATAGCTTTAGATCTGCGGTTTCTAGTCTATGCATGTGGAAACCAAAACTGTAGAATATGCCAGACTTGGTACATTCAAATTAGATTGAACTGACTCGTGTACCGAACCTCTTGACTTTCTAGAATGAATTAGATGAGTGAATACCGAATCTGTAATCAAACAGTTAAGAAATATGTAAAACTTGATTATGAAGGAATTCCCAATCCACCATTATATAAAAAATGAATGCTAAATGTTATGGCTCCAAGGAAGGGTGGCATCCTGTTACAATCTCAGCTGACTTCTGGTGCTAAAATCTAGTTTCCAGGATGACACTTTTTGGATAACACCCTCAGCAAAGCGATGTTGAAAGTCCCAGAATATGTTTGTGCTGAAATTAATGTTTAAAGGCAATCATTGCAGAACAAAGTCACTCATGAGAAACAGGGTATCTGAGTGTTAGCTGATAAAGAAGACTATGGGTTGTCAATCATACACACACAAAAAAAAGGACCTATGCCCTACTCCGATTGTGTGACCAAGCCAAGGCAATCTCCACACCCAACGCAAATACTTTCACATTCTACCCCTGATGAATCTGAGTGAACTTGCAAATCACCTCATGGTGCCCACTCTTTCCAGCTGCATCAGGAAGTTTTCCATACCTTAAGGTTGTTTGTCATGTACTTGATGGTATAAGCAAAACCATGAGATCTTCTGACCAACTGAGAATAGAAAGCCTAGGCAGGAGCAACAATTCTGCATGCTAGTTTCAGATGCCCCACTCAGTGATGGCAACTGGTGCTGTTTGGCTTTACACGTTTTGTATATATTTTAACTGTGACGGTAATTAACCATTGGAACAACTTATCTAGGTGTGATGGCTTCTCTATCACTTGGTCTTTAAATCACAATGGGATGTCTTTCAAAATGATCTGATTTAAAGTAGAGCATAAGTTTTGGGCTTGATGTAGAAATCAGTTTTCAAGTCATGTTGAAAATAGGCTAAAAGATACTTGATATGCTTCCTTAACTGAATAGCCCAGAGGGGAAAAATGTCAAAGGGACATAAGAATTGTCACCCAGCAACTGAACAGAGCTCAGACAAGTGTTGTAAGATGTTTCACAAAAAAACAAAACAAAAACAAAAACATTTACTGAACAAGAGATCTTTGAATGTTGAAATACTTTGAATTTAAACAGTCTCATTAGGGTTGCACCACAATGATGCATATGTATGTGAAAGCACCAGCAGTTGGCACAAGATTTAAATAATGTTTACCCTCTTACTATTCAAAGTAGTAGTATTAAATTTAAGGTAAATACACTTGCAACAGCAGAATATCTCAGAATCATAGTATTCAAGGAGCTAAAACAAGTGGTAGCACCAAAAGTGTGATATTAGATACAGAATATATGGGGACAGATACCATATGGACCCAGTCTGCAGTCATTAATCAACAAGACACACAAGGTGGGTGGGGTAATATCTTTTATTGGACCATGTTCTGTTGGTGAGAGAGACAAGATTTTAAGCTGTACAAAGCTCTTCTTCCCGTCTGGAAACTGTCAGTACCTTTCCCAGACCTGAAGAGCTTTGCGTAGCTCAAAAGCTGGTCTCTCTCACCAACAGTACTTAGTCCAATAAAAGATATTATCTCATCCTCCTCGTCTCTCTAATACCCTGGGACTGACACAGCTACAACACTGCATACTGAAATCAATAGACTGGGGCAAGGTCTGTCACACTGAGCCCCATGGAAGTTACTTGTCGTTAATGTCAGGTGACACAGATAAAGAATACAAAAAGTGTTATTTCTTCCTAACACAGAAAAAGGAACTTTATTCAAAGTAGGATAATATTACTCTCTTTAGCCTTTTACATACAGAAATTTGTGTAGTTATATGTTCAATTCTAGTACCTTTTTGTTGTTTCTGTTTTTTAGAAGTATTGCTGATTCTAATAGTATTCTCCATTTTAAATATAAGAATCCCTCATACTGGTGTTTTTTATAATGGAAGAGCTTTTAAAGTGCAACCACCGTGTAATACACATTCGTTATTCAAATACATTACACATACTGGTATTTTCAAAAAGTTAGAAGGGTGCAAATATAGGCTCACAATTGCACATCTAATTTAGGCACACAAACCACCCAGTGTGTACATGCACGTCAAGTGTTTCTGTGGTTGTACCACTCACTGCTTGTCTGGTGCCTCCTGCTGCTCACTCTGGCGATTAGATCTCAAGGTCAACAACCCTTCCCATGGTCACATGCTGTCACATCATCACTCTTTCAGGTCTGTATCTCCTTTCTTGTCCCAGGAACCACAACATCCTCTTCATGACTCAGCCCTCTAATTAGTGTTACCAACTGTCTAATCGCACAAACCCAAACACCCTTGCCCTGCCCCCTGTCCCTTTCCCAAGGCCACAACCCTGACCTGCCCCTTCTCTGAGACCCTGTCCCCCGCTCACTCCATCCCTCCTCTCTCTGTTGCTTGCTCTCCCCCACCCTCACTCACTTTCACCAGGCTGGGGCACGGAGTTGGGATGAAGGAGGGTGTGTGAGCTCTGGGCTGGAGTCAAGGGGGTTCAAAGAGAGGGAGGGAGCTCCAAGCTGAGCCTGGGGCAGGGGTTTGGGTGCAGGAGGCAGTGAGTGGTGCAGGATCTGGCCAGGCAGCGCTTACCTCGGGTGGCTCCCGGAAGCAACCAGCATGTCCCTTTGGCTCCTAGGTGGAAGGGCGGCCATGCAGTTCTGCGTGCTTCCCCTGCTTGCAGGCACCACCCCCGTAGCTCCTACTGGCCGCAGTTCCTGATCAATGAGAGCTGTGGAGCCGATGCTCGGGGCAGGTGCAGCGTGCAGAGCCCCCATGAACCTAGAAGGCAGAGGGACGTACCAGTTACTTCCAGGAGCTGTGCAGAGCCAGGGGAGATAGGGAGCCTGCCTTAGCCCTACTGCACCGCCAACCGGACTTTTTAGCAGCCTATTAAAATCTCCCAGATTGGTTTCAGTATCCACTGGGAGATCGATTCCAATTCTAGGAGACTCCCAGACAATCCAGGAGGGTTGGCAATCCTACTCTCGCTACATCACTCAGAGGTTCCCTCTTCTGGGGTACAGTGCTTTAACTATCTGTCACTCCCACAGTGACCCAGGCAGTCTTCCAGATCACTGCCCTGCTAGTCTACCTTGGTGGCTAGTAAAGGAACCCAGGCCAACTCACTACTCTGGATTGTAGTCCAGGGACCTTGCACCCAGCAGCTCTAGGCTTTCCTCTCCCAGTCCTCACTGCTCCTTCCCTAGACTGCTGCCTTCAAATTTTGTTTCCCCTCCTTGCTCTGGATAAACCAGCTCCACACCCTTCTCTGAGGAAGTGACTGCAGCCTACACAACTCTATTATCTCCAAACACTTCTCCCTCTTCCCAAGGAAAGACTATCCTTTCCCAGCAGCAGCCCTTATCTGTTGCCTGGTGTTATAGACCGTGCCTGTTCCTGCCCAGCTGAACCTGCTTGCACTTTGCTCTCTGGCTTTTCCTCCAGGTGCAGCCTGTGGAGTTAATCGGTCTACCTGGTCACCTTAACTCTTTCCAGTCCTGTGTGGGGTGGACACCTCATCATAGTGGGAACTTAGGGTCTGAGCCTAATGAAGTCAATGAGAGTCTTTGATAGACTTCAGTGGGCTATCGATCAGGCTCAGGGTTTGTTAGGCAACTAACTGGCCATGTGCACATATAAATATCCAGACTTTATGAGAAAATGAAGTATTTCCACACATAATTAGACATGCACAAATGCATACACACATACCTAACTGAAAATTGACTTCAATGGGGATAATATTTCACCCCAATGTGAATTTTGCCAGTAACTTCAGTGGGGATAGGATTTCACCCTGGTCCACAATCTGCAGCTACAGATCCTCTGAAATATCCTTTTAATTCAAAACAAATAAACAAAGAAAAACCCCTCAAAGTGAAACTATGGCTACAGAATGTGTATGCTTGCCCTATTTTGTTAAAGACTACATGCAGTTCCTGCCAACTTACACAACACTGAATCACACACAAGGATCTTGTCTTTCAAAGTAAATGGACATTTTCAATGCAAATAGCATAAATTGGGTATAGGATAATTTCAGATGTTCTCCAAAGCTACATCTCTAATGAACTCTGCTCATGTGTCCAAGAGGTTTTGGTGTCTTAGCAAAAGTGCAACCTAATACCTTTATCCTAGTTTTTCTGTTTGGGGAAATGGATGGTAAATGACAAGAAGATACTAAACCTTCATAACACAAAGTCATGATATTTATTAATTCACCTCAAAGCTGCTGGTGTTTCCATACATAAGAGCTTTCAAGTAATAGGGAGAGTACACTACATTACGCACATTAAGGTTGTTGTTTTTTATTAAAAATTCAATGAAATATTTGTAACTCAGTTACAAATCCCTGATGCTTAGATGAATGCAGCCAAAGCATAGTGATTATCTAATACAAGTTAAAAAGAAAAAAAAAAGTTCATGTTTTTTTTTTCCTGGCAACTGAATGGGTTTTAATTTCAGATATATCAAAATTCTCAGGCCATCAGTTCCAAAGGGGCTACTTGGCTATTCTCAAATGTCCGTCTCCTTCTAGTGAAGTATGAAATTGAATAGCAAGGGAATCTCCTTAAGGGTCTTTTTAATATTCCCCTGTGAATTTAGAAATAATTACATTATCTCTTATAATGCAGCAATTTATAATAAAAGGAAAGTGAGACCCTATTAGATTAAAGCTCGAGGTGAGCTCTTTGCTTCCTAGTTACTATGTTTTAGTGCAGCTTCATTGTATGTTTATAAAAGCAAATGGTGGTATTCACTTAGATATCTGTATTAGAAAGAATGGGAGGAGTTTTCACACACGGTAAAGACATATGCCATGTGAAAAGAGTTATAATTGTAATGTACACTTAGCAGTTTTCCCCTCTCAACAAGGCATAGTTGGCTAGTTTGAGTATAGTTTTTAAATTGTTTAAATGCCTGTATCTCCCAACAAGTGCCTGCAAAGAACTTAGAGTTTTCACATGAATAGCTTTAAGTCTCTATAAAAACTAGAATACAAAAGTATTTCCCACCAGTTTTATCTTACAAGGAAAGCTGCCTGTCTGCACTGTGCAGGTATTCATTGGTATTATTAGCAGCATTTTTACATCTAGCCTATTTTTTACAGTAGATCAAGAAGGAACCAATAATCTGAAGTTATTTTTTTCAGTTGCTATTTATTTCTTCTTGAAATTACTGTATGAACAGCAGGTGTCAGTTATTCAGGAGAGCACTACCAGTATGGAACCAGGAAAGGAAGGAACAAGCACTGGACAACCATATGTGTATATCTTATGTAGCTGGGTTGTCAGGCTTTTCAGGTTTTACACACACACAGTAATTTAGCTTGAGCCAAATTGATTCAATGCCTTAGTGTGAACACTCTTAAATCTGTTTAAGCTTGGCTTAAATTTAAGCTTGGCATTTTAGTAACTCTTTTTTCTCCATCTTACTTCTTGTTTTGTTCTTTTTTTTTTTTTGTTGGAGGGGTGGGACAGAGAGGAGAAATTGTCTTGCTTAATGTTAACTGTTAAACAGAGTTTGGGGAAAAAAATGTGTATCACAAATAGTGTATCACCAGAAAGGCAATTTTGGTCTACCCAAAAACTATTCACAAATTTCACCTGATTGTTCTGGCATTATATTTTTTTCCAGGACTTAACTGTGCAAGGGCTTGCCAGAGCTGAGGCCCAGCACCTCTAGGCTTGCTAAATCCCTTATGAATGTAAAAAAATTGCTTGAGCCCCAGCACCTCTTTCATGACAAATTAAGCACTGGTTTGTTCCCCCTTAATAATTTTTAGCCCAGTGCCTTAAAGGCGCTCACCTGGGATGTAGAAGACCCTGGTTTTAATTCCCATGCTAGAACAGGGACTTTAACCCCTGGCAACTGAGTATTCTGGGATGGATTGCTCTCAGTCTTCTGTTGAAACTGTTCCATTTGTATAAATACTTAAATATTCATTTTACCAAAGATAGAGTGAAAAAAATCAATCTGCTACTTGATGATTAAGACACTCATCTGGGAGGTAAAAGATGTGAATTCAAAGCCCTCCTCTGAATTAGGCAGATGGAAGATTTGAATCTTTGTCTTACCTCTCAGGTGAGTGCCTTATTCACCAGGCTATAGAGTCATTTTCTCGCTTTGGCCTAATGAATACTTAAATATTTACACAGAGTGAAAGCAACTGTCCCTGGAATAGTTTACAGTCTGCTAGTTAGGTAGCTTACCTTGGAGGAGGAAAGGTCTGAGTTCACATTTCAGCTCTAGTATAGGGATTCAAACCTGGGTCTCCCACATCCCAGGCAAGTGTCTGGGAAAAAGATTATAAAGCACGGGATGGACAGATCACCAGACACCCACAGTTTGTTAGCCTAAAATGGACTTTTCCAATTTGCTGACAATTTTTAAGCATTTCTGGAGCTGAACCAAATACTTTCCCTGATTTTTTGGTTTGCTGGCTGAACCAAAACCAAACACACAAAACACCAATTATTCACCTGGGTCTGCTCTTAAACAATACCAATTAGACTTTTCTATACATTGATAGAAGGGGCCATTGTAGTCATCTAGTTTGACCTCTTGTATAACACAGATGTGAAGGCAAATACACACCAACTGGTGCCATCTAGTGCAGGATGTGGCAGATCAGTTTCCTCATGGGTATTTCCCTTTCTTACTACCATTCTGCCGTGAGTGGTCTGTCATTCCAGTGACTCAGCCCTCCAGCCAAGTCCCATTTTCAAGCCCACCCCTTTCCAGAGTCTAATAAAAGGGAAGTCTTCATGATTAAGCAAGAGATTCAGGCCTTCTCCCCTGGTCAGGGTCTCATGGTTCAGATACTTGGCATCCAACTAGATTCCTCACCAAGGGATAGACTTTCATAGTTGTCCTTCTTTACAGGTTGCTAGGGCCCTCTCCACCAGACTCCATCCAGGACCCATTGGTAAGCAGCTAGGTCCTGTACTTTGTGGTGATATGAAGCTGCTTCCCTAGATCAGTTCCTGTTAGTGACCTCTCCTCCCACTGGCTAAAGAAATAGACACCAAGATAAAGTCTCCAACCTTCAGAGTGTCTCAGGTCCCTTCTTTGTAGAGGTGATCAGGTCTACCCCAGGTAGTAGGTGTCAGTGTATTGTATAGACCAGGTCGGCTTGCCTCTACTGTCTACCTTCCTTTCAGCTACTTTGCTCCATTTTTTAAGCTCCTCCAGCCTGTGTAGGCTTTGCAGATGCAGTGAGGCAGGGCTGTCTGGGCCCAGAGAGTCTCTTAACCCTTTCCTTTCCAGTATGGAATTTGTATTCCCCATCAAAATAGGCTGTAGAACTTACTCAAATTAATTCCTAGAGCAAATCTTTTAATAAAACATTCAATCTTGATTTTTAAATGATCAGTGACAGATAATCTACCACAACACAAATTGTACCAACAGTTAATTATCCTCTTTGTTCAAAAACTGTATCTTATTTCCCGTCTGAATTTGTGTAGCTTCAGTTTCCAGCCATTTGAGTGGGTTGTACCTTCCTTTGCTAGATTAAAAGGCCCATCATCAAATATTTGTTCCCTATTTCCATACTTATAGACTATAATCAAATCATCCCTTAAAATTATCTTTGTTAAGCTAAATAGATTGAAGCTCCTTGAGTCCATTACTAAAGCCAGATTTTCTAATTGTTTAATCATTTTTGTGGATCTTCTCTGAACCATCTCCAATTTATCATCATCCTTCTTCAGTACTGGATACCAGAACTGGACAAAGTATTCTAGCAGTAATCATACCAGTGCCAAACACAGAGGTAAAACAAAACTCTCTACCCCTACTCAAGAGTCCTGTTTATGCTTCCAAGGATTGCATTAGCTTTTGTCCACAGCATCACACTGGAAGCCCATGTACAGCTAATTATCCACCCCTATCCCCCAATCTTTTTCTGAGTCAATGATAGACTCCCCTATCCTGTAAAGATGGGCTACATTCTTTGTTTCTAGATGTATACATTTACATTTATATTGAAACACATATTGTTTGCTTGCTCCCGGCTTATCAAACCATCTGGATCGCTTAGTATCAGTGACTTGTCCTCTTCATTATCTACCACTCCCTCTTTTCATCTGCATACTTCATCACTGATGATTGAGGATACTATTCTGTCGCAAGATCATGCATTCTGTGACTTTCTGGAACCTCCATGACTTCTTCCATTGCAGGGCTGGAGCAGCTATCAGTCCAGGAGCCACTGGAACAGCAGCCCCAGGGCTGAAGCAGCAGCTGGGTTTGGATCAGCCTCCCTCAGGCTGGAACAGGGCTGGAGCAGCTGTCGGCAGTCAGCCCCAGGGCTCCTGGAGCAGCAACTGGCGGTCAGCCCCGGGGCTGCCAGAGCAGCAGCCAGTCCTGGGGCCTCGACAGTGGCATCCAGCCCAGGGCCACCGGAGCAGCTGTCTGGTGGTTGGCCCCAGGGCCACTGGAGCAGAAGTGGCCAAGCCCACCAGAGCAGCAGTCCCCGGGGATGCTAAAAATATTTTTTCCTGACTCACATTCTTGCCCTTCCCCCACCTCCCCCCCGACACAGAGAAAATATCTGGAAATTTTTCCTGGTGTTAAGACAGTTTTTATTGGAGGGCTTTACAATGTGTGGTTTAAGTCTGTGAGCTACAGTCTGTGACATGTAACTGACCAATCAGCAGGTTGAAAGCAGCAAGGCTTTGAGGTTGGGCAAGGAAAATATACAGCTTTTCCACCCCTTCTGTGACATCATTAGGTTTGGCTAAAATCCAAGCAGATGCCCAGTGAGCATTGTCAAATAATATTTTTCTATACTTATAACGGGCTTAATAGTTGTTTTCTTGGTGCAGTTTCATTTTATTTTTTTTCCTGCTTTCCACTTCCCCTTTCTCGCTGTCATGGAATACAAACTGCATTGTTTTTAAGAGGTTATGAGTACATGTGAGGCTGTCATGGAGCAGTCCATCACAGAGAGCATTGGGGCTTCATATATAAGTTTATAAAAAGATTACACTGGAAATATATCTTATTTATTTTTAATTTCTTTATGTAGTCCTGAGTAGAGATTAAAGGGTAGAATGCCACTGCAGGGTTACTTTGCCCTTTCCTCTTTCTAATTGCTTTTAACCTGATGTAATAAAGATGTAGGTATTTTTACCTCAGAGTAATATAGTGTTGGATTATTTTTTTTTTTCCAGCTGGGCAAAGCTGGTAGCTGTGAAACTCCAATTTGTGTCAGGTGGTGGAAGCCAATTGGTCAGAACACATCAAGGGTGCAGCTACAGGAATATAAAGCCTGTTTCTAGCCTCAGGGTTTCATTGAAGTTTAGGAGTACATTTTAGACAGAGGCCTGGTTTAGATTTTAGGAGTTGATTTCAGTTGGGGGGGGGGGGCTTGATTTAAGCAGGGCCTTGCTCCAACCTTTTGGAGTTCATTCTAGCTTGGAAACTTAATATAGCTCAGGAGCTAATTTCCATCTGGGAGGATAGCATAGCTCAGAAACTCATTTCACCTTAGAGGTGTGCTGTATCTCCTTTGTTTGTTTTAGCCTAGGTGTCTAGACAGCTCAGAAATACACTGTAGTGGTATGAGTTAACTCCAGACCTGAGATTAGGTAGATTTCCGTTAGAAACCTTCTTATCCCTAATGGGTGGAGAGGGGAAGGGGAATGAGTCTTATGAAGTTGCTAGTGGAACTCTGTAAATTACACTAACCTGATTTGCTTGGAATCTTAAATCTAAAAATCATTTATTTTTCTTCTTTCTTTTCACTGCACTGGCGTAAGTTGTAGGGCATAGAATGACTCAACACCTGCAGTATTACAGATGGGTAGCTCTATATCTGACTTTTTACCTGTAAATGACAGAATCAGATGTTCAGAAAGACACAGTGAGGGTATTTATTTCTTGTGATATATGCACCCCAAAGTATCTATCCAGTAACAACTCAGTTTTCTTTTGCTCTGTTTTTTCCTATGTACAAAATCAAAACACATTTTTCAGTGCAGTTTATTTTTCATAATCTAAAACAAAATAGAAAAGTACAACTATATAATATCTGTAAGAAAGAGAACATAGTGACTGGACTCTAACTGAAACATTCTGCATTTAAACTGGAATCCAAAATGGCACCTGTAAGAGACATAAGGCTGCTCAGTATTTAAAAGAACACTAAATAAACCAGAATGGAAATATCTCATTTTGGGTGCTAAACTACATATAGCACAATCCCCAGTCTATCACTGTACATTGTAAACTCCAGTTCAGGCCACACACTGGGTAATGCCGCAAACTATGCCAACACAGGGATTACCCCAAATAGGCATCTGAGATGAAATGGTGAGGATTAAAAACAGTTTTTTAAAGACTAAGTGCACTTTATTTGTCTGCAAATACTGTGATTCTGCCTGCAAAACAGATATTTGCACATCAGGTGTCCAAATGGTCATGTGAGCATGCAAAACCTCACTTTGTTCATACAATCATGGCAATGGGAGGAGAATTTCAAAGGCACAAATAGGATTTAGGTGATTTTCCCACTGATTTTCAATGGGAAGTAGGCTATTGTTTTTTTTATCATAGTACCTAGGAGCCCTAGTCATGGATCAGAATCCCATTGGGTGAGGTGCTATGCAAACACAGTACAAAAAGAAAGGCCCTGTCCCAAGGAGCTTACAATCTAAGTATAAGACAAGAGATGATAGATGAATACAGACCACTGTAGGAATACAAGTGAACAATGAGACAACACTGGTCAACATGACAGGCATGGGTATCTGACTGCTAGTAGCCTAATTGTTGTCAAGTTTTATGTAGGCATCATGACAAAGGAGAGTTTTGAGGGGGGATTAGAGGGTGGATAATGAGCTGGCTTCCCATTTTGCTTTTTGAAAAATCCCCCTCATCTACATTAGTTAGGCTTGTGGAATTTTTAATAATTTGTATAACTTTTTTATGAAGAACTATATGTGAACACATGAGAACAAGTGAGTTCCTCACGTAGTTTGTCTCAGAGCTGTGCTTCACTGTCATAAATGTTATTGTCCTAGGTGCTCACCGTCCCTGATCTTCTTTGATTCCACTACATTAATATAGTCATTCCTTCCCAAATTTACCTATTCACAGATTAGTTTTATACACAACAAATTAGTTAGAAAGTAAGATGGTCAAAACCAGTTTTGATGGAAATGGATTTGACTAAATGGAGTTTTGTCATGCAATTGTCTGCTTTCTGTAATATATGATATATATAAAACTTTAAATATTTCAGTTAAGATATGCTGCTGCACTTCAGGCTTGCTGCAGGGGGAGCATAATTAAAGGGAAAAGGAGTTCTGGAGAGCTGGCACTTTCCAAAAGAGATTAATTCTAAGGTACAACAGCAGACTATCCTGGTGGGGACGAAAGAGAGAAAGAATAACGAGAAACCAGTATGGCTCTTTAATTACTTAAAAATCAAAAATGAATTCTAGAAAAAGTGGAAACAAGGACAAATTGCTAAGGATGAGTATAAAAGAATAGCACAAGTATGAAGGAACAAAAACCGGCTGGGCACATAGTGTGTCATGACCAAGGGACATAAAAGATTATAAAAAGAGGTTCTATAAATACATTAGAAGTAAGAGAGCAAATAAAGGATGGCACAAAGAAGTCTAAGTTTTTAATGCCTTTTTTGTGTTAGTCTTCAAAAGGTTACTTGTGGCTAGATGCTTAACACAATTAATATTAACAAGGGAGAAGGATGGGGCCAAAATAGGGAAAGAATAGATTAAAGAATACTTAGATAAATTGGACGTAGTCACATCCACAGGACCTGATGAAATTCATCCCAGGGTATTTAAGGAATTAACAGAAGCAATCTCTGTTACCATTGGCAGTTATCTTTCAGAACACATGGAGGCCATGGAAAGTCCCAAGGACTGGAGAAGGGCAAACATAGCACCTATCTTCAAAAATGGGCAAAAGAAGACCTGTAGAATGATAGATTAATCAGCCTAACTTCAATGCCTGGTAAAATACTGGAACAAATTAATAAACAATCACTTTTCTCAAACCTAGAGTATAATGTGGTGATAAGGAATAGCCAACATGGATTTGTCAAGAACAAATCATGCCAAACCAACCTAATTTCTTATTTGACTGGATAACTCGCCTCCTGGATAGGTGTGTAAGGTCTGAGGCCTTTTTCTGCAACCACATTAAGAGAGCAGCAGCCAAGAAGCAGCAAGTCACATCCTCACATTCCATCTAAGTTACTTTAAAATAATGGAATATCGGGCTGTCCTAATAATACCCACCATCATCAGATAAAGAGACAGATCTTAAGATGTTTAAAGAAAAGTTTGTTTGACAGCATTCTATCTGGTAAGGAGTCACTTATCAACAGTTATGGGTACTTCTTTATTGTTTTGGGTGTATGGTCCGTACTTCTCTATTTATCAGTATGGTTTCTGCCTGGTTCTTTGATTGTTTCTGTCTGTTGCATAACTAATTTTACAAGATTTACATCAACTAAGGTGATGGGCTATGATTGGGTGAAGAATTGTTCTGCCATATGTTTGGATTGCTCCAAGAATTATTTTATAATACTTTAGTAAAATAATTGATTAAGGCACAACTAAGCAGTACTCCAGTTTCACTATATAAACTGGGATCCAAAAGGAAGTTCTTTGGAACAATCTCCAGGACACAGCCAAAGATTGGAGCTGCCAGACCTCAACACCTTGCCAACTATATTGTGCAGGTGCTGGAGACCCCAAACAACCTGATCCCCACTGGCCAGCAGGAAAAGTTCATCTCCCTTCTTGGGAGTGGTGAGCATTGCATGCTTAGTGTGTGCATTCTATTTTGGTGATTCTTAATAAATAGAGGTTAAGAATATTACTGTGTAAGGCTCTTTCACTGGTAAAAGACCCTGCAAACCTGCAGAGTGTAAGGTTACACCTTGAGCCCTAGGAACTGGGTAAAGGTGGGTGCCCCTAGAGTGTGCGGCTAACAGGGGGAAGCAATGGACATGATATATATGAACTTTAGCAAGGCTTCTGACACAGTTGTACATGATATTCTCATTAGCAAGCAAAGGAAAAATAGATTAAATTACTAGATGGGCACATAACTGCATGAAAGACCGTTCCCAGAGAATAGTACTCAAATGAGGTTCTGCAGCTGTCTGTCTATCTGTCTGTCCTGGGCTTGGTATCAGTCAATATTTTCATTAATGATTTGGTTGATAGAGTAGAAAGTGTGCTTTATAAAACTTGTAGATGTCACCAAGAGGGAAGGGGTTGCAAGCACTTTGAAGGACAGAATTAGAATTCAGAATGATTTTGATAAATTGGAGAACTGGTCTGAAATCAATAAGAAGAAATTCAATAAAGACAAGTACTATACTTAGGAAGGAAAAAAATCAAATGTTCAAATACAGAATGAGAAATAATTGGCTAAGCACCAGTGCTTCATAAAAGGATCTGGGAGCTATTGTCGATCATAAAACGAACAGTGTCAACAGTGGTGATAGTGTTGAGAAAAAGGCTAATAACATTCTTGGATGTACTAAGAAGAGTGTCATATACAAGATACAGGAGGTAATTGTTCCCCTTTATTTGGCACTGGTGAGGCATCAGCTGCAGTACTGCGTCCAGTTTTGGGAACCACACTTTAAGAAATATAGGAACAAATTGGAGAAAGTCTCTAGAGGAAAACAACAATGATAACATGACCAGTGAGGAAAAGAAAGGAATTGAGTATGTTTAGTCTAGAGAAAAGAAGGCTAAGGGGTATATAAATAAAAGGTTGCTCTAAAGATCTCCAATCTCTGTGTCCACCAAGGGAAGGATAAGAAATAATTGACTTAGTTTATAGCAAGGGAGAACTATGTTGGATATTTAGAAAACTTTCTAACTGTAGGGATAGTTAAGCACTGAAACAGATTACCTAGGGAGATTGTGGAATCCCAAACATGGGAGGTTTTTAAAAACATGTTAGGCAAACACTTGTCAGAGATGGTCTAGATCAGGGATCTCAAACTCAAATCACCACGAGGGCCACATGAGGACTAGTACATTGGTCTGAGGGCCGCATCACTGACACCCCCCCACTCTTCCCCCTGTCCCGCTCCCACTCTACCCCTTCCCTGCCCCCATTCCAACCCCTTCCCCAAAGTCCCCACCCCAACTCCGCCCCCTCCCTGCCCCTATTCCAGCCCCTTCCCCAAATCCTCGCCCCTGCCCCACCTCTTCTCCGCCTCCTCCCCTAAGCGCTCAGCTCCCCGCTCCTCCCTCCTGGAAAGCGCTAAGCACCACCAAAGAGCTGTTTGGGAGCGGGAAGTGCCTGGAGGTAGGCAGAGGAGTGGGGACATGGTGCGCTGGGGGGGCGGGGGAGGGGGGCTTGGCGGCCGAAGGAAATAACTCGGGGGGTGGGGGTGGGGAGAGCTTGGCAGGCTGCAGCAAATAACTCCACAGGCTGCATGTTAGAGACCCCTGGTCTAGATATACTTAATTCTACCTCAGGACAGGGAATGGATTAGATGACCTCTTGAGGTCTCTTCCAGCCCTACATTTCTATGATCTTATGACCTCCTCTCATCAAGAGGAGAAACTGGTGTCTCATGGGAGATGTAACCTGACCAGAGAGCTTGGCCTATGGAGGAGAATGGAAGCATGAGGTGTCCAAACTATATCTCTCATGAGGAAGGCTAAGACTTTCTCTCAGTTATTTTTAGTAAAAGTCTGGGACAGGGTCATGGGCAAGAAACAAAAATTCACGGGGCCAGTAACTTTTACTAAAAATAACCCTACAAGCTGCTGCAGAGGCGCACAGCCCCAGCTGCACCGCCTACCACAGGGCAGGGGCGCAGGGGTCCAGTAGCAGCCCCAGCTCCAAACTACAGGGCAGGCCACGGGGCCGGGGTACACAGCTCTGGCGGCAGCCCCCATTGCAGAACTACGTGTGGACCATAGCCCCGGCTCCAACCCCAGCCATGGCTTAAGCTGTTGACAGCTGAAGCTGAAGAAGTCAGGGAGGTCCAATGAAGTCACGGAATCCGTGACTGCTGTGACCTCCATGACTAAATCATAGCCTTACTGAATAGGTATCACAGTTCCATTTCCAAATCAAAATATTTTGCTTGTTAGCAAAAAGTTTAACTTTCTGTAGAAAGAAATCCTATTTTCTGACCAGCTCTGAGACCATCGGTATATACCATTGCCACAGCATCTGATTCCCTCATAATATTTCAATATGTTTATTCTCTCTCTCTCACACACTAACACATTCAGGAAAGGACTATTATCCCCATTTTAAAGGGGAAATTGAGTCACAGAGAGACTAAGTGACTTGCCCAAGTCACCAGTTATTTTGACCTAAGAAAAGAGGAAAATTCCCTCAAATATTAACTTTACTGAGTACTCCAGAAACTCTCAGATCTTTATAGTCTCAAACACTGAAATAATCAAGCATTAAATCACACTTTCCTGCACTTGAGATCTCATGGTTTCTTCAGTTTTCATTCTGTTCTATTCACTGTTTTGCTAATCACTGCCATAGGCTATAACATGTGTGTAGCTATTATTGTTTTGTTTCATTATGCAGCCTAATCCTGGTAATTTTCTGTACTTAACATTTTATCTTAAAGCTACAGCTACATTCAGATGGTAATTTAAAAACTTTATAGAAGCTGAACTTTTCCAATGCTCATTTACCACCTCTTTGAAAGTGAGTCTTCCAGAAATGATATTTCATTACTTAAAATGCCAGTTAATTGTCATTCAAATGATACTGAGACTTGATAGACAAAAGTGCACTGAATCCAGCTTCACTCAATAAGCTTTCACAAATGGCACCATCAGTTTCACGGCATGTGTTGAGAGTTTTCAGGATATTCATTCTTGACAGTGAACCAGAACTCTGGGAGTGAAAGTTGAGCATACGTTCCTCACAAGAACCAATCAAGGGTAACTTCGATGAGCTGTTTGATTTCAGCTGCTGGCAAATCCATAGCATCAGGCTTGAACTGAAAGGAGTTTGACACCCAGTCATACTTTCACATCCAAGTTGGGGGGGGGAGTTGAAAACTGTTCCTGCAGCCAGCTGAGATGCTCAGCCATCACCTGACAATTTCATTGTCAGGCAGGAACTTGAGAAGGATTCGTAGTTGGTCTTGAATAGATTGTTCTTTCAAAAAACTTTTTGTTTTTGCATGACTCCTATGCTTTGATCACTCAGCTGAAGGATGTGGGTGTTCTTTCCTTGCAGACCTACATCCAATTTATTGAATTTTCCAAATATGTCTCTGACATAAGCAAGAGGCACATCTTCCTCTGGTGACATAGAAAATCAATCAATTCATTTTTTGCAGTCCATTGAATAGGCACACAGCTCGTCTCTCTCAGATCACAAATCGTCCCAGTACTTTTGCTCTCAAGAGCCAGCAAGATTTAGTGTGGAACAAGACTTCATGATCGGACCATTTCCTCGCACAGTTTTGCAAACAGACATGTGTGAAGAGGGTAAGTTTTGATGCAGTTCACAATAGATTAAACCTCCTGCAAAACTTTACCTAGCTCTGGACTTTGAGCTTTAGATAACAGTTGTTCTATGAACCATGCCGTGAGTCCACACAGCGGATGGAGCAACTTTCTTTACTGAGGGATGCAGACCTGCTTTGTGGCCTGCCATAAATAGAGTGCCATCTGTGCAAAAGGCCACCATGCAATCACACTATATTTTTGTCTGGCAAGTAGCCATGTAGCACACTGAACGTTACTTGTGTCGTCTAGTATCTGGGAAGAGGGAGACAGAACAGAATGTCTTTGAGAACTGCCCCCTCCCATGTGTATTTCACAAAAGCCAAGAAATGTGCATCACAGCCCTCAGTGATCACATCAGCTGGAAGAGCAAAAACGTCTGTGGCTTTTCATACCCTCCACCAGTGTGTTTTACTAATATGCGATTGTCTCAATCCTTTGCTTCATTGAGGTATTGGAGAATGGTAAGGCTTTGCAGTTCTTTGCCACAGTTTCCCTACACATCATGTTCACCATACCAGTTTCAGCTGGCAAAATCAAAGTGTCTCTCCAATTGTGTGAGGCTTCTTGGCCTGTTTGTTCTGGTAACTCACCTCAAATTATTTCTTTTCAGGTTGGTCAGAGATGGACATGGCTTTCCTGAATTGCAGTTGTTGACATTAAAGTTCTTCTTTCCAAATCTGGAAAAGTGACCTTGGTTTTCCTATGTTTTCCATGTGAAGGGTTTCCAAGTGTCCTTTACGTTTGTAAGGCTTCATGCTTTCACTGAATAACATTGTATGACACAGCAAGCATTTTGGCTTTTCTTTGTTCTTGACCAAAACACTGCAAAGTCATATTCAAAGAAAGCCATGTCATAACTGCATGCATGTTTCTTGGAATCTCTGACATAGATGATCTCATTTGCATGAGCACACCCATGCCGCCTAGCATGATGGGACTGCTTGCCAAAATGGTCACTTTGTCTGCTGTGGGATCCCCAGTCTCTTTGTTATTGGGGGAGGAGTAATAAAGTGTTGTTATACTGGTTATGTGAATCAAGGACAGTAGAACAGTACCTGGCATTTTATGATGGAGGGCATTTTATGATGCCCTTAACTAAGTAGCACTAGGCAAGGGACCTGGGTTCTGGAACCCAGAGAGTTGAGAGAGAGGCTGGGGACAGGTATGTGTACCTAGCACCTTCTGAGGGTGCTAAACACCAATTTCACCCCCTTCTCTCCTACTCTCTCCACTGTGTAATATCAGAGCTAATTTTGATTCCATTAGGAGTCCGGTTACAGGCTGCTGAGCTGAATTGCTTTGAGCTAATGTTGCACCAGTACTGAGGCTCCCCTACTATGAGCTGAAATCACTGAAGAGCTAAAATTACTAAGAGCTAAAATCACTGAGTGCTATTAAGTAGTGGGGAGGCCTGAAGATATATTGGGAAGTCGCTAGCGGGATGTCTGCTGGAGATGAGCGGCTCTTGGGACAGTTGGTGAGGTGGAGCAGTGCGGCTTGCAGGACGGCTGGTGGAGCAGAGCGGCTTGTGGTGAAGGCTGCAGCAGACCCCTGCGGAAAGGCAGGGCAGTCACCCATTGACATGAGCAGCGGAGCACGTAAGGTGCCCCCATACCTCCCCCCTTTTTCACCCAGGCTGGGAGGTAAACTCTGCAGATGAACTTTTGAACTCTGGGGCTGCGCTGGACTTTTGGGACTCTGGGTGACTTTTGGGTTGCTGGGCTTTTGGGACTTTGAGTGACTTTTGAGTTGCTGGATTCAAGAACCAAAGGGAAAGACACAGCCCAATCTGCTTGGGGGTGAGTCTTCTGGTTCATGGTTTTTGTTTATGAACCCTAGTTGTGGTGTTTCCCCAACATAATGCCTCATTGTTTCCCTCCTTTATTAAAAGGTGTTGGGTTTTTTTTGCTACACTCAGACTCTGTGCTTGTGAGAGGGGAAGTATTGCCTCTTAGAGGCACCCAGGGGGGTGGTATGTAATTGTCCCAGGTCACTGGGTGGGGGCTCGAGCCTGTTTTGCATTGTGTTATTGAAACAGAACCCCTAGATACTGAACCCAGCCCTTGTTGCTGCCAACTCTGACGGGCAGAAGGGTTATGTAGCAAAGAAGGCACATTCATAACTGCATCACTAGACTCACTGCTGGAGGTTGAAGCATATATACTACATAAAAATGAGCCCATTGTACCTTTTATTACAAATCAGAAGGAGGAATTCACTGTTAGGCAAATGAGGCCAGGACTTAGGAAGGCCTTATGTGCTGATACTCAGCACAGAGCCAGTGACTTACAATGATTCTTTATCGAGTGCCAACAGAGCACTCAGGGTGGCATGAAAGAAGATGTGGGTTCTGCCTTAAGAAGTTTACAAGCTACAGCAGAGTCCAGTCTCAGAAAAGGGTATTACAGACTCATACGAGCTTCAACAGAGAGGATGTTCTGTTGATAAGGCTGAGGCCTACAGGAAAGGATCTTCTAGATTCAAGTCCCTCAACTGGATGCTTGTACATCTAGATTGTGCAAATGGACAAACTGGCATCTGCACAGCCACCTCGACACAGCCAACGTATCTGGACCTGCTCCACAAAGGCCATACCAGGAGGCCACTGTTTAGATCTACAAAGTGGCAGCCTCTCAGCATGATTTCACATGCACCACTCAGACCAGCAACAACAAGACAGTCCTCCAGAGGATTAGCAGGGCCAGCAGGAAATATTGACCTATCAAGAACCAGCAGGCCAGACAAGAAGGCTTTCCAGTGTTTGCTCAGGGGCAGAATTGGGTGAGACTGGGACAGAGAAGTTGTTCTTCAGAACCCAAGGCCTTGCCCTAAGCATTGCAACTAAGCACTTGCAGTTGAAGGTTTATTTGCTTGCTTGCTTCCCCTGCCCTTTGTTTAAAGGCACAGACAGCTGAGTTCTTGATTGTTTAGAGATTGATGCCAAGCTTAAAGCACAGACTACCTTGCACCATGCAGGTGGCCAAACCTTGCAGACTGAGACAGGGAGCCACTGCAGTACCACATGTGACCCTGAAGGGGCACTAATGAGCAGCCCAACTCCCACAAGTATAACAGATGCACAGGGACTATTTTAGGAAAATAAGAATTTTTTTGAAGGAAACAAAAGTATTCTTTTTTTAAATAAACTATACTGTCCATGTCCAGAACTTTCTATCTGAACATGACATTTTACAGTGATGTTTGTGCCAAAGGAGTATTTTTTTTTCCATTTGCAGAGTCAAAAAATTGGTTCAGTCCCTGTTCAGTTCAGACAAATTTTTGGAAAACAACAAAACAAAATTAGATATAGAAAGCATATTTTTAGCATGCAGTAACTCATTCAAAGAACAGATGTAAAAACTTCCAGGCAAAACAGAAGGCCATAAAGTAAGATTCCAGTATTCAGTGTTCCAGCATCATGGAGCAGTCACAGCAGCAACGATAGATAATCTATATTAAAAACCACTAAACAAAAAATAAATAACTTTATAACACAAAGCCACCTCTACATCTTATATGGTAAAACTTAAACCAAATATGTAAATCATTCCATAGGGAAACTTACATATTGATCCTTGAAGAATAGTGCAGAGCAAAGACTTAATGTCGAGTGCTGACAACAGCAGAGGAAATCAATAACAGCCAAGGAGCTGAATGCAAAAAGCTGCTAAAACAATGATACCGTTAAACCAACTATCATCAGCTAATGTTCACAATTTATTGATGAGGCCATAAGGAATAAATACCGTGTGGCTCTGGCTAACTTAGTTCCTGGTTTCTATATTATCTCCACCAATAAAACTCAAATGTGTCACAAGTAAAATATGCAAAATAGAAGCAAACAATGTGAGCATTTAACTTGAAAGATGTATGTCCTCCTTCCCAATTTACACTTCAGCAATACAAAACAAGATTGCATAGTCCCTGAGGAAGAGAGGATAGTTCATGAGTAATATTATGCCTTCAAACAATCTTTTTGTATACAAGCAGGGTTGAATAACCTCTTAAGAGAGTCAGTTCTCTCCAGGTAGAACCAGAGAATGAGCAGTGCTTGGTATGTCCTTAGGAAATGGTGTGGAGGAGGGGGGAACCAGTCAGTAGGATCACATGTTCTTGGCTCATGCACTTAGCTGAAATGACCTAACCCAAAAGGGTGCGGAGGGAAGTCTGTGAATCTAAAGAATGCAGACAGTTATTTACTCCTATCAGTAAGAGGTATTTGGCTTTGCATAGCCTAGAATGTATATAAAATATCTGTACATCACTGTAAGAAATTCATTGGCTTGAAAGGAATAGAGACTAGAACTGTGGGTGCGATGGGGAAAAATCTGAGACTGTGTCCCATTTTCAATTCCATAGCTCTTTCACATGGACCTTCTGTGAACACTTAAGGGTTGAGCTCTGCTAGTGTGAATACTCCTAGAAAGATTGTTGTGCCTCAGATGCTTTGTCAGTCACTGAAAGCAGTTTTTTGATGTTTGTTTACTTGTAATATTCAGAACTTGCAATCTGTGCTCTGACTGGAAAATTAACCAACCCACCACAAATTGCGAATATTACAGTCAAACTGAAATTTGAAATACACCGCATAGTTACATAATCTACTTCTGTGAGCTATGGTTAGACAAAATACTGATAATGGTATGTAAATTAGTTATGGCCAGCAGGATTCTGAAAATCTAAATTATGCAAATCAACTTAATTGTCCCTCTTCTGGGCCTACTTTCTTTTTCCTCTTACTCCCCACTTCCCAAGAAAAATGTTACTTTATGATGGAGCTGTTTTTACTCTGTGCTGGTTTCAGAATGAAGCCTCCAGAAAACATAGAGGATAAAGAGGGAAATACAAAAGGGCAATAATATATGTTAAATCTCATGTTCAGATGGGACTAGATCCAAAGCCCATTAAAGTCAATAGGATTTTTTTTTTCAGTTCACATAGTCTGACCAATGAAGAATACACACACTTGGCATACTGTACAAACAAAATTAAAGAACAAGGCCTAAACTGTGACAACTGAGCACTGCCCAATGTGGGGTTCAGTGCTGAGTTACACCATCTCTATAGGCAACTAGAGCAGGCTGCATGACCCTTTCGAGTTCTGAGTGTAGGAGTAGGGTAGAGTGGCACAAACAATAAGATACAATTTTTATTTTTGCAAAAATTGTCATGAGAATCTCATCCCTTTTTTCATCAGTTTAGATTTTTATAACTGATTGAAAAGCAAGATAAAATGTGTGCCCATCTTTCTTATCCAAATTTGAAATATAAATGAAACTTTCATTTAAATTGTGAATTTTAAAACATTTTTGTCCATTGATTTGTTCTTCCTTCTGGCCCAGGCAAAGACTAGGCACAAACTGTCCCCAACACCTAACAAGATAAATTTTGCACTTTCATCAGAATAAGTACATTTTCATTGCACTTCCTTGTTGGGGAGCGAGAATTGCAGCACAAAATTGTTCTGTTCACCAGTAAAAACTAATACTTTTAAACAGGAAAAAATTAAAAATAAAATATTGAGAATTAATTTTGCATGAATTATGATAAGGAAAAATCTAGAAGTTTTGGCATGTGCAACTGTTATAACTATCTTTTAAAAAGATAAGAGGAGAGCAACATCCTCATTATACCTCAGAAAAATTATTTCCTGTGATTTGGAATTCGGCTAGCTATCTCAAAGAAAGATTTAGCCAATAAAAATGATCTGTGGTACAGAACAGTAGCATTGACAAAAAACTGCACAAACCAAGACTAATAACAGCAGAGTTTTAAGTTAAGGCATGTTATATTTCCAGGAATGTTGTCCATTTTGATTTTATCCAGTGGCAAGCAACCCTACTTTTAAAAACTTTTTTGCATCACTAATATACGGGAAACCATATTTTAATGGGATTTTTGGTGCAAGCTACCTTGGACTACGGGTAGATAACTTAATATTCATTCTTTATCTAGCGTTGGCAAAGAAAATGCTTTTGTGACAAATTTCTGAGGTATGGTGCAGTGAGGTGTGGGCTGGGTGCCAGTGAGGTGAGGATACTCTAAATGTCCCCAGTAGAAATCATGGTGGCAGATTTTTTTTTTTTATGTCCACAGATCTACCTTAAAGAAAATATTGAGCTGTGCAGTACGCTTGTGCTAGTCAGTTCATTCTGCTTGAACTGCTGTTTTCTGCCACAGTAAAAGATACATTAGATGAGAATGTTTACACCCTATATTGCTCTGCTCCTTCATGTGATAAAACTATATCCCACCCTATCAGGCTATGCAACAGTTTAGTTGAACCAAGTGATCTTCTTCAATTTGTCTTGTGGCCCATTTCAATTGGAATAATATGAAGTCAAAAAGGTAGATGGTCCTTGCTGTTTTCAGTATCTCCTTTCTGAAGAGATGACCTTTCCATTAGACATGGTGTAGCGACCTGCACTGTGGGAAGCCTTTCAAAGACAGTTGGTTTGCGATTTACCAAATGGATTTGTTTGCCTGGAAACCAAATCATTAGCTGTCTATAAGTCAGTGCTGCTACATTCCTATCAAAAGCTTCAAGCTTCTTGAAATGTTGGAAATCAGCCAGCTAGGATTTTATGTTGGCATACAAATTCTATTTCAGAGCTGAGGCCTCAATTCTTTATGGAGGGGTTACGGATATCTCAAATTCTGTCTCTGTGGGGGTAAAACTCTAGTCTATTCCAAGGGAAGGGAGGGAGGAGGTGATCCTAACAGAGATTAACCATCTCATTTCATAATAAATTGGAGTCTTATATCACCATATTCACTTAAATGAGACCATTTTAACTGCCTCATAGCTTTATCACTCCTTGTCTTTAGTCTCTCTTTCAAGGTCCCTTTTTTAAACTGGATTCTAGATAATTATAAAGATTTTCTACATAAAATGCTTCAGGGTGTTTAATTTTTCCTGTTACCATTGATTTCCTGCCTTCCTCTTGCTCTTACACTGACTGAGAATTTTAATAACTTGTTAATTCCTCCTATTCATATTCTTAATTTCACAAAACTAAAAGGATCATTCGTGTGTAGAGAGGTGGGAAAGAGCCCCTGAAAAATTCACAGAGTGGCTGTAGAACTAATAATGGTAACGATTCACCATCCCTTTGCACTGGTGTATATGACTGCACACAGAGCATAGTGATGGATATTTTCAAAGTGCTATACAAACAAATAGTTACAATACCCCAGTGAGGTAAACTGATGGTGGCTAGCTGACTTTGTTTTGCCTAGCCCTGAGAAGTTAGAACAGCCTAGGGCCTGATAACTTAACTAGTTCTGTTCTGCTCCACCTCTTCTTCACTTCTGACACACACACCCTGTCATAGCCCCTGTTTCAGTGTGAGGGGAACTGTGAGCTTTACTCCAGTGGGAAGTTTCCCTCTGCAAGGAGAATTCTCCGCTGCCATTTACATCCGTGATCTGGCCATTTCCGGAACAGGGCAAAGTGGCTAGAATAGAACCAAGGATCTGGCCTTAGGAGATGTCTAATATTTAAGAACATAAGAATGTCCATACTGGGTCAGACCAAAGGTCCATCTAGATCAGTATCCTGTCTTCCGAAAGTGGCAAATGCTAGCTGCCCCAGAGGGAATGAACAGAACAGGTAATCATCAAGTGATCCATTTCCTGACACCCATTCCTAGCTTCTGGCAAACAGAGGCTAGGGACACCTTCCCTTCCCATCCTAGCTAATAGCCATTAATGGACCTAGCCTCTATGAATGTATCTAGTTCTTTTTTGAACCCTGTTATAGTCTTGGCCTTCAAAACATCCTCTGGCAAAGAGTTCCACAGGTTGACTGTGTGTTGTGTGAAGAAATACTTCCTTTTATTTGTTTTAAACCTGCTGCCTATTAATTTCATTTGGTGACCCCTAGTTCTTGTGGTATGAGAAGGAGTAAATAACACTTCCTTATTTAATTTCCCCATATCAGTCATGATTTTATAGACCTTTATCATATTCCCCCCTTACTCGTCTCTTTTCCAAGCTGAAAAGTCACAGTCTTATTAATCTCTTATCATATGGAAGTCGTTCCATACCCCTAATAATTTTTGTTGCCCTTTTCTGAACCTTTTCCAATTCCAATATACCTTTTTTGAGACGGGGCAACCACATCTGCACACATTATTCAAGAGGTGGGCGTTCCATGGATTTATATAGAGATAATATAATATTTTCTGTCTTATTGTCTATTCCTTTAATGATGCCCAACATTCTGTTTGCTTTTTAGACTGCCACAGCACATTGAGTGGATGTTTCAGAGAACTATTCACAATTACTCCAAGATCTTTCTTAAGTCGTAACAGCAAATTTAGACCCCATCATTTTATATCTATAGTTGGAATTATGTTTTCCAATGTGCACTACTTTGAATTATTCAACAATGAATTTCATCTGCCCTTTTGTTGCCCAGTCACGCAGTTTTGAGAGATCCTTTTGTAGCTCTTCACAGTCTGCCTGGGACTTAACTATCTTGAGTAGTTTTGTATCATCTGCCAATTTTGCCACCTCACTATTTGCCCCTTTTTCCAGATCATTTATGAGTGTGTTGAGTAGGACTGGTCCCAGAACAGACCCCTCTACTGGTCTAAATGGTATTCTAAAGGTCTAAATGGTATTCTTATATTTTAGGGAAAAATAAATAGATACATATCTCATTAATACACGTTACTGTACATGTGTCTCTCACTAACCTTAAAGGAAAAAGGGTTTACTGTATTCAGATGCAAAGGGTGGGATTATGTAATATTGCCACAAAATAAGTGTGAACAATATTGTATCTCCAACATGGAAATCAATTTGCTAAATCCATTCTTTTCATGTTCTTAAGTATTTTCACTTTTAGAAATACCAAGATTAATTAGCCTCATTTACCCTCCATGTGGCAGCATGCAGAACTTCAAATATATATACATTTTTCAGTTGGAGTACAATCATTTCTTCACAGTGAGTTTGGAACTCCTCCTGGCATTGAGGGTATATTCTTAAATAACAGAACTGTGCAAAAAAAATTTGTTTTAAAAAAAGAATGTAATAAAAGTAAGAGCATAAGGTTACATTCTTTATTTACTGAATTTAAAAACTTACATAATTATGTTAGCAGAATCCCTGTGATGTAGCTGCACTATGAAATTGTTCAGGCAACTTTGAAAGGTTTTGAGAATGATAGTATTTGCTTACAGTTCTGAAATTGAGATCACAGAATTTCTAAAATACCACAATGTATTGACTTTTCATTTGCAATCTGTGCAATAGTACGTGGATACTGGAACATAACTAGTAATGTGATTTTGCATTTTAGTTGTGTGGAAGTCTGTACAGTACGATAGTTCCCATGCACTGGGGATCCAGATATTTTGGTTCACTAACCTTTCACTTCTGGTGCTATGGGTTTAATTCTCTGTTAGCTCACATATAGAAATTATCATAGTGGTTTTATCTTACTGGATGTTTATCTTCCTAAAATGCCATTCATTTTAGCATCATTCTTAATCTCTGCTCTAAAAAAGACCTAGCACTGGAATATGTGGTATTACCAAAACCATCAATAGGGGCAAGAATGAAAGATCATTTAAAAAGTCAATATTTATGAAGTCATGATTATGATATCATCATTTTCCATCTCTGTCCTATTCATCAGCACTTCTAAATTATCAATCACCAGGCTATCTAGCAACCATATATCAGGCTACAGAGAGAGCTGTCCAGAAGAGACAGCCAATTCTTCATCCTACTCTTTTGTTTATTAGTTTCTTCTTCTGAGCTCACTGCTGTTTTTCGTTCTGCACAGGGTCTTTGGGAATAATTTGGCCAAGAAGTGTCTTACAATATGAAGTGAAGCATGTAAGGGTTTGGCTTTTCCTAATCAATTTTGAGAGCATTGTCCAAAGGTTTAAACCTGTTCAAAATATTCTACTTCCCACTCCATCACTATGCAAGGACTCTCATATTTGAGTGGGCTGGCTAATCATAGGTATTGTGGCACATTCTGGAAGAAGAATCAGTGTAAGATATATAATGGGTTGGTCCTCTTAATGACTTTTTAGAGTCCAGAGACTCGATCATCTGTAGATTCCTTGGTAATTTCTTATTGAGACTCAAAATGTATTGTAATAGCCCAGCATAGAGGTAAAGAATGCGTGAACTACTATACCCAGGTCATTGTGTGTGAGGACTGGACAGAGTTGTCCTGCTAGCCAGAAACAGAGGAATACACTTTGTCCCAGACACCACAAGAAGAAAGACAAGGAACCAGGAATGACTTAACTAGGCAGCAAATTTATTAAGTAACACATCAGTCCGTGAAGTATCCAGTAATAACTCATCCACTGCAGATCATCCTTCCTTTGCAATCCATACCACGTGGCATAAAGCTGCCTTTCAGGGGGAACTGACCACTTTCCTGTGGGCCACATGCCCAAATACTGTGATTATACATCAAGATGCCAACTCCTGTGACCCAGTCTCTTGATTCCAAAGGAACAGATAAAAGAAAAAGTTTAGCATAGGTACACCACTAAATTATCATCCCTGACAGGGGATCTCCATTCCCATGTATTCTGGATACCACTCTGACAGCCAGAACTTCTTGGGCTCCAATACCTAGCTATGCTGTTGATGTAGCCACTCAAATCCTGCAAAAATGGGAGCCAATTCACCAGAGGAACCTCAAGAATATGCACTCTTTGACATCACCATGAACTGAGATTCTCTATTTTTGAGGTACTCCCTTCCCCATGAAGAGTGCCCTGGCACCAACAGGCCTTCTCAGTACACCAGACTGGGCCAATCTCCCCACTCTTGTAGTACTAGGACTCACTTCTCAGAGAAAGGGTGACAGATCTCTCCCCCAAAACATATTGCAGATCCCTAAACTCCAAAGCCCTATCTGAAGCCTCTGTTGCTGATCCCTTAATAGCCCTGATCAAGACCACCCCTTCAGCAACCTAACTAAACCCTGCTGTCAAGGTTCTTTCTGATAACTTCTTATCCTCGTGCAAAATGTGTTGCTCAATAAGTGACCCAAAATAGCATATGATGCCAGCCCAGGGCATATCCATGACACCTGACTCTGAAATAAGTGAAGTTCTGAGAGGGCTCACCCCTGCCATAAACTGGAATTGAGCATATTCCTCAACACCACCAATATAAAACTGAACGTGCATGGCACTAGTCGATTTCTACTAAAACAAAATTGGTCAGGAACCAAGGTTCCAGAGGTCTAGCTGCACCTGAATGAGTTCTTCGCTGACTCCCAACACCCAGTCTCAAAATCTGCCCACCTTAAACTCAGCGCTTAAAGAACCTGCAGATATAAGCATTGATCACCACCTGGCTTTTACTTCAGAATCTTCTCTTTGTTGCTCTTAATCTCATCCCTGAGGTCATTGCCACTAGGATGGGAAAGAACTCCCAGAGACTTAGGTCTTTTACTATCCCCTTTGAGATCCATTCACCACTACCTGACTTGGTGGAAACCTCAGACGCAATGCCCCTCACCACTACCACCCCCCCACACACACATACACAATACATCCAAATTAGCTCAGATCTGACTCTGGCATCCAATCTTCCCTTCAGAAAGAAATACTATTGAACTCATTCAGGAACTGTCCCACACTCAACAAATACTTAATTTCTTGATTTGCCCTTAATAAAAATTGGTGCCTGCCTATCCTTGAGGAGGCAGCTGACTGCCAAGTGCAATATGTCCATCCCAAGTGGATCAAAGTAATCTTCCTGGATGCCCCAGACCTCCTAGTAAGTAGAGATACCTATCTCTGTATCTAATTCAGGCCCCAGCCTAGGGAGGAGGGCTTTTTGTTTTCTAACCTGCTAGCCAACCTTAAGTTGGTCCAGCAAGTTTGTGTACTATCTTGCTGAAAATATTTTTTTTATCCATGTGGCCCACCACCCGCAAGTCACAAACCTGATCTGTGCACCACTATCCACTCAGACACTGTACTGAACCTTAAAGACTGAGCACAATAATGAGCATCCATGGGGTTGGTCTGTGCACATGACTTGACTCTTGAGATAAAAACCCATAAATTAAAGTATAAGGCGTGTCGAGAATAGCCAGAAAGATTCTCAGTATTGCTCCTAATCTGTAAGCCCTCATCATGTTTACAGCAGGGTAAGGGGAGAATAAGAGATTGTTATTCTAGGTCTTTCCCATCATTCACTAAATTTTGCCACATCAAAGGCTCAAGTGATATTCCCCAGGGACCTCAGGCACCCACCTCAAAATACACATTTACAGGGTAGTTATCTTGAAATGCCCTGTTACTTTTATTGCTTATTATTAAATCTTAGCTCTTGCTCTATGATGTAAATCTTCTAAGGACTTAAATTTGGAAACAGTCTATCAAATCTACCCTTTTATATGATCACTTTAATCCTACTGAATACCTTTCCCCACTGCTCTACCTTCTCATGGGAATCCCACAGGAGAACCCTTATCCCTTTAAGTTCAACTGGGGATGAAGCCACCCGCATACTCCCACTGCTGATTCAGTACTTTTCTGGAGCAGCATCTCTTGTTTAAGCCTGTGTCACTGATAGATTGGGACTCAGTACACTGTATGTCCCCTGCAATGCACACCCTCTTTCAGTTGCATTCAAAGGTGTTTAATCTGTAACCTTCTTCCTGATTAAAGGACCCATGTCCTCAAAAGTTTATGGGCACCATAGCTTCAGGGCCATCCACCAAGTTCCCTGAGAAGGAGCCTCCTGCTCTGTAACAGATCAGTGTTTTCATCCCATGGGAAATCCCTTCCTCTCCTCCATATCACCTTCCTGCCCCTCACAGCACTGAGGAAAGTGGGTGAAGAGCACAGCCAGCATATGCAACCACCCTGCTCCACCAAGGCCCACTCTCCCACCCTTGGCTAAAGAGAGAGCTCCACCAGAGGCAACACCCACGCTCACAGCCATTCTCCTCTGCATCTCCCTGGGAGGTTCATGTCACCACTCCCACAAAAGAAAAGTTCTGTGTCCTCCTGTGTGTTAGGTAACCAGCCACTGTGCCAACACCCCCATAAATATTCTCCATTCCTGCTTCTCCTGCACCCCAGGTGTGATTTCAAGCCTGTCCTTGCTGGAAATTCACTGGTCACTGATGCTCCTGGGGATCCCCTTCCCATAAGGGTGGGGAAGCCCCATAACCATGTGTTACCATAATAGGTTCCACTGCAGCTTACCTGTGTTGTCTGATCTATTGGTTGATTATTAATTTAGTGCCCCCAGTTAACAATCTGAAATTTGGTTGGTTCTTCATCCAAGATCAGGCCCAGTATTATCAGAGTTACTGCTTTGGGAACCCCATGGGGCATGGCAGTGACAAACAACACTTAACCTCAGGGAAGACCTTCTGTAACTAAAAGTTTTATTATGACAGTGATTAGTCCAATTAAGCAAAGCAATCCAAACAAGTAAAATGATATAACACTGTAAGAGTAACAGACACCATTACATCTATATACTCTCTCTGTCCTTGGGGAGAGTTCTAAAAGTTGACACAGATCCTAATCCAACTCTGTCATGCCAGTGAAGAACTCCAATGGGTGTACCTGAGACCAGATGTTTTATAGGTCTCAATGTTCCCCTTGCATATGTATTCATAGCTCTTCCCTCCTTTACCATATCTTAACTTCCTTTCCCTCATAATGTTAGTGTGTCCTTATCCTATAAGTTAGTATATCAATTACTTTAAACTCATTAATATATACATCAATTGAATTACTATGGTTACCTGCAATTAGACGTCTGTTGATGTTCCCTTCCACAAATACTCTAACTGGTACAAACTGCTTTCTTGCAACACTTGTGCTTTTTGCAAAATAATAAACAAAGCCTTGTGCCATCTTGTGACTTTAAGGTCACTATTAGTTTATTTACTTATGCTAACTTATTGAGCAACTACTCCTATAAGGCTATAATGCCTTATACTTAAGCTATTCTTATAGGTCTAGGCTTATAGTTCTCTTGCATTTCAGGATCAGTTTCTTACCCCTTACGGTTTTTACATGGCTACATCTGCTAGCCCCAGCTTTTCCTCAAAATGTGGAATGGCACCACAGGCAGAAGGAAGGGTTTATAAACTCTCTCTTGGGTATGTGGGAGCCAATAGGCTTATGTTTCACCCTTCTGTCCAGTCAATCAGCCATAGAGCCTCCTTCCTCAAGTCTATAAGGAGGCTGATTGCCCATGAGGAGGGAAAGGGGGAGACTCCTTAAAGAAGCCAACAGTTTGCTTTTCCCTCCTGGCCCATTGTGAGGCAAAGTATGCCCACCTGTGAGACTCGGGGAGATATGGGAATGCATTTTGTTACTGACATTATTTGAGAATCAAGAATGAATGGTGAATCCAGCATGACCCTAAGATAACAAAAATTCCTTGCACAATGCACGTACATGATCTATCACTAATCCTACTGCATCTCTACTGCAAAATTTGGAAAAGATTTGAACTCTGGCAAAATGCAATTAATAAGCTATTTAATACGTTAATCTTATTCATTCATCTCATGGAGCTACTCAACTGAGAAACTGGCACATTCATAAGTTATGTTTTAGTAATTAAATAATTCACTTGAGTATATGTGTAAATCAAATTAACTATAGCAAATTTATAGGATATCATGTATTTCTTTGCCTAATAATAGCTGTATTAAAATGAATATCTTGTGATATGAAAATAATGGGTCACATTTGAGTTCTTATTGTACACTGAAGGGAAGTTACCTTTCAGGTGACTTAACTGCATGGCAAGTTCTTCCATACCAGATAGTCTAGTGGGCATTCAAAGATGACCATTAATATTATACACTGAATATTTCAAATGTATATAAATTATATGATTCATAAATAGATCTGATCAGCCCAGATTTATTTCACCTTTTAACCACTGAAGGTTTTGAAGGCTAGGCAGTCAGAGAGGGTCATTTATTTTGGACTATATTATGAGAGAACTCCTCAACGGTGACAAAGAAATGGATTCTGCATTACCAGTGTCTCTCCCCGTGATATAAAAAATGTGTAGAGATACATGGAGATGCTGTAAAATTTAAAAACTATGTACTGACTTTTTGGGAACATGTGAATTAAAAAACAAACAAAAAACCCAACCAAACCTCTGACCTATGGAATGTAATAAAAAGACCTAAAGTGTGTAGGGAATTCAACTGCAAGTGGATGCATGTTACTGCTGCTTAGAGTGACCAGAGAGCAAGTGTGAAAAATTGGGATGGAGGTGCAGGGTAATAGGCACCTATATAAGACAAAAGTCCTGAATATCAGGACTGTCCCTATAAAATCGGGACATCCAATCACCCTACTGTTGCTTCTTTTCCAGATTTACTGTTCATCAAAGCAGGTAGCATATTAACACTAATGGATAGACATGTAGGCTGCAGGAGAGATAAAGTGCTCAGTGTTTCCTGGCCTGCTGCCTAGGCACTTGTTACACGTCCTGACTCTATCTAGAGTTTTTCTTTTTATGTCCCACATGCAAAATTCAAATAAGACTAAATTTCTTCTTGTCTTCCTGTGGAAAATACATGTTTCTTAACATTTAATGCACCTCAACTTATCCAACTGATGGCTTGTTTCTTTAATTGTCAGTACATGTATGTTTTGTACAAATGGGAAGTTTCAATATTCCTTTAACAGAACAGGGCAATTTCAAGTGATCCATCCCCTGTTGCCCAGTTCCAGCTTCTGGCAAACAGAGGCTAGGGACACCATCCCTGCCCATCCAGGCTAATCAGCCATTGATGGGCCTATCCTCCATGAACTTATCTAGTTCTTTTTTGAACCCGTTATCGTCTTGGCCTTCAGAACTTTCTTTAGCAAATAGTTCCACAGGTTGACTATGTGTAGTGTGAAGAAATACTTCCTTTTGTTTGTTTTAAACCTGCTTCCTATTAATTTCATTTGGTGACCCCTCATTCTTGTGTTATGAGAAGGAGTAAATAACACTTCCTTATTTACTTTCTCCACACCAGTCATGATTTTATAGACCTCTATCATATCCCCGCTTAGTCCTCTTTTTTCCAAGCTGAGACGTCCCAGTCTCATACGGAAGCCACTCCATACCCCTAATAATTTTTGTTGCCCTTTTCTGAACCTTTTCCAATTCCAATATATCTTTTTTTAAGAGGGGGCAACCACAACTGCATGCATTATTCAAGAGGTGGGTGTACCATGGATTTATATAGAGGAAATATATGATATTTTCTGTCCTCTTATCTATCCCTTGCTTAATGATTCCCAAACTTCTGTTTGATTTTGTGACTGCTGCTGCACATCGAGTGGATGTTTTAAAAGAATTATCCACAATGACTCCAAGATCTCTTTCTTGAGTGGTAACAGCTAATTTAGACCCCCATCATTTTATATGTATGTTTGGGATTATGTTTTCCCATGGGCATTACTTTGCATTTATCAACAATACATTTCATCTGCCATTTTGTTGCCCAGTCACCCAGTTTTGCGAGATCCTTTTGTAGCTCCTCGCAGTCTGCTTGGGACTTATCTATCTTGAATAGTTTTGTCTGATCTGCAAATTGTACCACCTCACTGTTTACCCCTTTTTCCAGATCATTTATGAATGTGTTGAATAGGAATGGTCCCAGTACAGACCCCTGGAGGATACCACTATTTACCTCTCTCCATTCTGAAAACTGACCATTTATTCCTACCCTTTGTGTCCTATCTTTTAAACAGTTATCGATCCATGAAAGGACCTTCCCTCTTATCCCATGACAGCTTACTTTGCTTAAGAGCCTTTGGTGAAAATCTAAGTACACTAGATCCACTGGATCTCCCTTGTCCACATGCTTGTTGACCCCCTCAAAGAATTCTAGTAGATTGGTGTGGCATGATTTCCCTTTACAAAAAACATGTTGACTCCTCTCCAACAAATTATGTTCATCTCTGTGTCTGACAATTTTGTTCTTTCCTATAGTTTCAACCAGTTTGCCCAGTACTGAAGTCAGGCTTACCGCCTTTTAATTGCCAGGATCACCTCTGGAGCTCTTTTTCAAAATTGGCGTCACATTAGCTATCCTCCAGTCATTTGGTACAGAAGCTGATTTAAATGATAGGTTACAGACTACGGTTAGTAGTTCGGCAATTTCACAAAACTCTTGGGTGAATACCATCTGGTCCTGGTGACTTATTACTATTTAGTTTATCAATTTGTTCCAAAACCTCCTCTAATAACACCTGAATCTGGGACAGTTCCTCAGATTTGTCACCTAAAAAGAATGGCTCAGGTTTGGGAATCTCCCTCACATCCTCATCTATGAAGACCAATGCAAAAAATTAATTTACTTTCTCTGCAATGGCCTTAGCATGCTTGCGTGCTCCTTTAACATCTTGATTGTCCAGTGGCTCCATTGGTTGTTTAGCAGGCTTCCTGCTTCCGATGTACTTAAAAACAAAATTTGCTATTACTTTGTGAGTCTTTGGCTAGCTGTTCTTAAATTGTTTTGTTTTTTTTGGGGGGGGGCCTTCCTAATTATATTTTTACACTTCATTTGCCAGAGTTCATGCTCCTTTCTATTTTTCTCACTAGGATTTAACTTCCACTTTTTAAAGGATGCCCTTTTGTCTCTCACTGCTTCTTTTACTTTGTTGTTTAGCCACGGTGGCACTTTTTTGGATGTGTTACTATGTTTTTTAATTTGGGGTATACATTTAAGTTGAGTGTCTATTATTGTGTCTTTAAAAAGTTTCCATGCAGTTTGCAGGGATTTCACTTTTGGCACTATATCTTTTAATTTCTGTTTAACTAACTTCCTCATTTTTGTGTAGTCCCCCTTTCTGAAATTAAATGCTACAGTGTTGGACTGCTGTGGTTTTCCCTGCCACAGGGATGTTAAATTTAATTATATTGTGGTCACTATTACCAAGCAGTCATCAATATTCACCTCTTGGACCAGATCCTGTGCTCCACTTAGGACTAAATCAAGAATTGCCTCTCCTCTTGTGAGTTCCGGGTCTACCTGCTCCAAGAAGCAGTCATTTAATGTGTCAAGAAACTTTATCTCTGCCTCCTGTCCTGAGGTAATGTGTACCCAGTAAATATGGTGATAGTTGAAATCCCCCATTATTATTGAGGGTTTTTTTTTATTTTTATAGCCTCTCTAATCTCCCTGAGCATTTCACAGTCACTATCACCATCCTGGTCAGGAGGTTGGTAATATATCCCCAGCGCTATATTCTTATTATTAGAGTATTATTACATACAGAGTATAATAATACTGTTATTATTATTATATTAGACATCATATTATTATGATGTCCCATGAAAAAGCCTCATGCAGTCCTAGAATGCATCAAGTGAGGTATTTCCAGTAGAACAGGGAAGTGTTAGTACCATTATACAGGCACTGGTGAGATCTCATCTGGAATACTATGTGCAATTCAAACCGGAACAGGTGCAGCGAAGGGCAACTAGAATGATCCAAGGAATTGAAAACCTACTGTATGAAAGGAGACTCAAAGAGCTTGCCTTGTTTAGCCTAACCAAAAGAAGGCTATGTGGAGATGTGATTGCTCTGTATGATCAGAGGGATAAATACAAGGGGGGAGAGGAGTTATTTAAATTAAGCATCAATGTGGACACATGAACAAATGGGTATAAATTGGCCATCAACAAGTTTAGGCTTGAAATTAGGTGAAGGTTTGTAACCGTTAGAAGAGTGAAGTTCTGGAACAGCCTTCCAAGGGGAGCAGTGGGGGGCAAAAAACCTAACTGGCTTCAAGACTGAGATTGATAAGTTTATGGAGGGGCTGGTATGATGAGATTGCCTACAATGGCATGTGGCCCATTGGTGACTGCCAGTAGCAAAAATCCCCGACTTCTGGAGATGGGACACTAGATGGGGGTTGGAGAGCTCTGAGTTATTACAGAGAGATCTTTCCCAGGTATCTGCCTGGTGGTTCTTGTCTACATGCTAAGGATCTAACTGATCACCATACTAGGGGTAAGGAAGGAATTTTCCCCCGGGTCAGATTGGCAGAGACTCTGGGATTTTTTTTTGCCTTCCTCTGCAGCACGAGGCATGGGTCACTTGCAAGTTTAAACTCGTGTAAATGGTGAATTCTCTGTAATGTGAACTCTTTAAACTATGATTTGAGGACTTCAGGAAATTAAGGCAGAAGTTAGGGGTCTATTTCATGAGTGGGTGGGTGATGTTCTGTGGCCTGCAATGTGCATGAGGTCAGACTAGATGATCACTATGGTCCCTCCTGACCTTAAAGTCTATGAGTCTTAAGCATTGGCACTATAGTCATCCTTATAGCTATATATCTATATAGATATCTATGAACTAAGAAGTGGACTGAGACTACAAATTCCCTTTTCACACAGGCCACTGAATAGCTATCAGATGGTAAGTACTTCTGGTTACTATCAATTCAGACTACCTTTTAGTGTGAGTGTTTTAAATCTATACAGGATTAGTGAAACTGAGAGTAAGATCCTTCAAATAAAAATGTCCCTGATGATAAGCCTCTTCAAAAAACAAAACATGTTTGGTGTCTGTGCTATTTTTGTTATTGTCTTATTCTGGCACTAGAAAGCCCTTTTAGCTGAGAAAACATTAGGGAATTAAAAAGAAAGGGAAGACACTGTAACATAAATAATACAATGTCTCTGATTATGACTGTTGAAAAATGGGCACCATATTGACTTGAATGACCTGCAAAGAAAATGCAATCTCCCTAGCAATCAGTTTTGTAAATACTTGCAGATTAGAAACTGTAATTTCAAAAAAATAATTTGGCTCTTATCTTATTCCCAAGAAACCTGTCTCAGTATCCTAGTTGAAATGTAGTTACAGTTCAGCTGTATATTAATATGGCCTCAAATTCAGCTCAAACTTTATTAGATTTGAAAAAAACAAATGGAGACATAGGCACAAAACCATTTTTATCCCCTAAAGAATGGCATAACAGGTAATGAAAACATCATAGCACAATCAAATGTGTCTCTGACTTAAAGTTCTTTGTATTTTTGGTCACTACAAGTCATAGGGACTCCTGTCAAGAAGTGGATAGATAGCTTATCAAAATCTAATTAGATATTAAATGTGACTGCTCACATCACACAGGTCAGGGTAAGTGATGTCAGGCAGGGGTCTGTTGCCCTTATCCCTCTAAATTGTCCATTTACTCTACCCTTGCATTTGGATCACAACCAAAACGTTAGAGACAAGACAGACCGTAGCCTAAATTCTAATACCTGTTCAACTATTGTAAATTCAGAATAACTCCCAAGACTTCATTCATTCAACTAAGATCAAGATCTGACCCATTGAGTTTGTCTGTATTAGTACGCTAGTCAACTGGTATTACAAAAACAGTTTTAATAAAAGCACAAACATGTTGAGAACAGCAGACATCAAAATTACTCATCAGTGGATAAAGTCATCTCACTTCAATGTCAGCCATTTAATACATGTACCCAAACAGGTTAGACATTTTAAGTAAGATACAAATTATCCTAAATTAAATGGTAGGATTTTCAAGAGTGACCAGTGATGACCTTACTCTTATTTTTGAGGTCTGTGCTCCCAATTAACTTAATTGAGAGCAAACCTAACAGAATGCTGCACAGTTATGAAAATCCCATCAACAAAGGCTGGGAATGTCAAGCAGTAGGAGATGACAGGGGCCTTGCATATTGGTTTCAGTGGAGGAGAGATCAGTAATGTGGAGTCTGGTTATAGTCAAAGTGTCATTTATTTTATTTACTCATGTACACCAGTCCTGGAACAGAGGTGGTCACAAACAGAATGGAGGGCTGCCTCTTCTTTCAAAAATCACAGCTCTACACCAATGCCCAGGGTCTAAGGAGCACTCTATCTGAAGAATTGATTCCAATCAAAGAACCCAAGTCAGAGAGCAAACTCTACAGCTGATTGAATCACTCCCTCCATGCAGAACTTTGCATAACAACACTAACAACACCAGTGTGCCTTTCCCAGGCTAAAAATTTGCGTGCACATTAAGAAAAAGAACTTGAACAACAACATGTAATAGCAACACCTGGTGATTTCTTCCTTAACAATACTTCTAATAACAAATTGTGTAATATGTTATCCTTTTATTTACTATAATCTATTATTATATATTTAGTATAATTAGGCATCCCACCTTTCCTCTTCCCTCTTATTTGAATCACATAAATACTCAATAAAACATTTTAAAATTTAAGTACTAGTATGATTATCGTATTGATCTGAAGTAGAAGATACAGCCCATCCAGATTTAATTTCAAGTGAGCAGAAAAGTTTATCTGAGGCCATCATAAATGCAATTCATTTAACTTAGCTTTATTAACTTACTTATTTATCCATAGCCATGTTTATGTCCCTAGCTTTTGAGTGCTGTAATTTGTTAATAAAGGGCCCCATCATGCAAAGTGCTGAGTGCTCTCAATTCCCACTTAACACCTTGCAAGATCAAGACCAAATGTTGAATTTGTAGTGATGAGTAGTGAGTTAAAGGTGGTAATTATTTGACATAAGCATGGCAAACAGCATTTGATTTCTGGGTTGAATTCTGAAATGGACTTTGGGAACCAAGGTAACCAGTAAGAAAGCATGTGGAGTCTAAAGGAAGGACAGTATATTCTCCAGTGATCCCTAAAATCCAGCAGGATCCAGCAATCTCTAACAATGTATCACTGCAGGTCCTCCAGCCCGTCAGTAGAAAAGACCTCACCTCAACTTGGATGATTTGGTCCGCAGTGGAGATGTGTTCATTCTACCTCAAATATTCATTCACATACTGTCTCCACTGGCATATGAGTAGAACCAGAAACCACCTGACAGAGGCCCATGGCTCTCATGTGGGCTGTGAAGCTCTGGGCCAATGAACTAGGCTCATCTACATGTATGTTGCAGTTTCCCAAGATAGTCAGTTTTAATTCCAGTACCATCCCAGCTATCTCAGTCAGGATATCTATGGAGTACTAATATGGCTAGTAAACCACTGAGATTCAGATATTAGCTTTACCCAAGGGCTCACATGGTAGGTTGAGATACTCAAAGGAATTAATTTTTTGGAATAGGCATCTACATTTGTGGTCAAATGCAAAAAAGCCTGGCCTCTTTCCCTCTTCAACCTCCCTAGGCTCACTCTGCACCAAGCAGCTAGCTGGAAACAGCTGAATTAACACCAGTCCACTGGACTCATCCTGACACATCCACAGTGATGCAAACAAGACTAGGTCCCTTGTACGCAGTCAAATCACAGATATATTGCTGTTCTAAAGAATGACTGACCTGGTATTCATCAACCTGAACCAGAGTTTGAATATATGCAGTTTACAAAAGAAATAGACATTTATCCAAGTAAAAATAATTCTAGAATGAGTATGTTTAATAATATACAAACATATTAGGCAGATGATTACAAATGTTATACACAGGCTATAAAAATGTAGGCTTTATGGATGAAACACACTCCCTGAGTGGCATATCTCACATTATCAGATTCATGAAATGAAATTTACAGGAAAAAACATTTTACCTTTAATTAACTCTAATTTCTTTAATTGAGTTGCCAGTTAGTGTTGAAAAAGCATAGATTAACAGCACAATATTATTTCATTTATCTTAAAATCATTCTCCCTCTAGGCAGCTTACATGAAAGTGATCATGAAATGGTAGAGTTAATGATTCTAAGGAATGGTAAGAGCAAAAACAGCACAATAAAGATAATGGATTTCAAGAAGGCAGACTTTAGCAAACTTAGGGAGCTAGAAGGTAAGATCCTATGAGAAGCAATTCTGAGGAGTATAACAATTCAAGAGAGTTGGCAGTTTTCCAAAGAGACATTATTCAGATCACAAGAGCAAACTATCCCACTGGAAATGCAGAAGTGCTAAATGACTTTTTTGTTTTGGTTTTCACCAAAAACCTTAGTACCAATTGCACGTTTAACATAGTGAATGCCAATGAAAATGAGGTAGGATCAGAGACTAAATTAGGGAAAGAAGAAGTTAAAAATTACTTAGACAAGTTTGATGTCTTCAGGTCACCAGGGCCTGATGAAATACATCCTAGAATATTCAAGGAGCTGACTGAGGAGATCTGAGCCACTAGCAAATATCTTTTAAAAGTCATGGAAGATGGGAGAGACTGCAGAGGACTGAAAAAGGGCAATTATAGTGCCAATCTATAAAAAGGGAAATAAGGACAACCCCGGAAATTACAAACCAGTCAGTTTAACTTCAGTACCCGTAAAGATAATGGAGCAAATAATTAAGCAATCAATTTGAGAACAACTAGAAGAGAATAAGGTGATAAGTAACAGTCAGCATAGATTTGTTAAAAACAAATCATGTCAAACTAACCTGATAGCTTTCTTTGACAAGGTAACAAGACTTGTGGATAAGGGGGAAGTGGTAGATGTGGCATATCTTGACTTTTGTAAGGCTTTTGATGCTGTCTTGCATAACCGTCTCATAAACAAACTAGGGAAATATAACCTAGATGGAGCTACTATAAGGTGGGTACAGGACTTGTTGGAGAACGATTCCCAGAGAGTAGTTATCAGTGGTTCATAGTCAAGTTGGAAGGACATATCATGTGGGGCCCTGCAGGGATCAGTTCTGGGTCTGGTTCTGTTTAATATCTTCATCAGTGATTTAAATAATGGCATAGAGAGTACATTTATAAAGTTTGCAAACAATACCAAGCTGGGAGGGGTTGCAAGTGCTTTTGAGGATAGAAATAAAATTCAAAATGACCTGGACAAACTGGAGAAATGGTCTGAAATAAATAGGATGAAATTCAATAAGGACAAATGCAAAGTACTCCACTTAGGAAGGAACAATTAATTAGTTACACAATTACAAAATAGGAAATGACTGCATAGGAAGCAGTACTACAGAAAGGAATCTGGGGGTCATAGTGGATCACAAGCTAAATATGAGTCAACAGTGTAACAATATTGCAAAAAAAGCGAACATCATTCTGGGATGTATTAGCAGGAGTGTTGTAAGCAAGACATAAGTAATAATTATTCTAGTCTACTCCATGCTGATTAGGCCTCCACTGGAGTACTCTGTCAAGTTCTGGGCACCACATTTCAGGAAAGATGTGAACAAGCTGGAGAAAGTCTGGAGAAGATCAGCAAAAATGATTAAAGGTCTAGAAAACATGGCCTATGAGAGAAGATTGAAAAAAATGGGTTTGTTTAGTCTGGAAAAGAGAAGAGTGAGAGGAGACACAATTAAGGCTATGTTTATGTCACAGAGGTCATGGAAGTCACAGAATCCATGACTTCCAGAGACCTGCATGACATTCTTTGCTTCAGCCCCAGGGATTGCGGGACTCTGGAGCTGTCAGCCAGCGGGGCCCTGGCAGGGTTCTGGCTACAGCAGTGACAGGAGACCCCATGCAAGGTTCCAGAGGTTGGTGATAGATTCCTGAGGGAGCCCTCCTCAGGGTTCCAGCAAGAGGTGACAGCCTCATGCAGGGGGGTGAGGGGAATGTCTCGGGAGAGCGGCTGCGGGTGTCCCATTTTCTCTTTGGGAAATATGGTCACCCTGCAGCTCCCATCCGCCATAGGGGAACCCAGTCACAGAGGGGGAACCCCACAGCTCCCAGCCACCACAGTGGGAGGAGGAACCATGGAGTCACAGCAGCAAAAGTCATAGACAGGTCACGGATTCCATGAATTTTTGTTTATTGCCTGTGACCTCTCTGTGACTTTTACTGAAAATAACCATGACAAAATCTTAGCCTTAGGCATAACAGTTTTCAAGTACATAAAAGGCTGTTACAAGAACTAGCAAGAAAAATTGTTTTTCTTAACCTCTGAGGATAGGTCAAGAAGCAATGGGCTTAAATTGCAGCAAGGGCAGTTTAGGCTGGACATTAGGAAAAACTTCTTGTCAGGGTGGTTAAGCATTGGAATAAATTGCCTAGGGAGGTTGTGGATCTCCACCATTGGCAATTTTTAAGAGCAGGTTAGACAAATGCCTGTCAGGGATGGTCTAGATAATATTTAGTCCTGCCATAAGTGCAGGGGATTGGACTGGATGGATCTAGTCCTATGATTTTATGACTCTAATATAGTATGAGGAACTAATTTATATACTGAGTGGTTTTTTAATATTTTTTATCTGCAGAGACAATGTAAATAATCCTAATACCTTCCAGGTTTTTTTGGTTCCCCTCATGTCCACAGTAAACCTTACTAGCCCTTCTGTATTACTTTTTGCAGAGGGTGCTTACAGTGTCCTTCATACCCTACATTCAGCAGTTCTAAATCCAAGGCAGAGCTGTGGTGCTACCTCCTTCCTCTAAAGCAAGTCCTTGCCCCGAGTCCTGACTTGGCATTTGCCCATTGCAAGGTTTTGTAAGCCAAGAAGAGCATCATGTTGTCATCTGTTGCTTTCCTTGTTGTCCAACTTCAGCAAAATATTGGATCCCTAACAGTGCCTTATTGAAGTTCAGCTGCCAAAGACAAGTATAGTTTCCTTCCAAACCCACTTCAATAACCCTCAAAAGAATATAAAATAAAAGCAACCTATCAGTGCAATCCGATCTCAAGCAGGAGTCCAAAGATCTCTCCTTCACGCACAAGCAGGCTATGGGGTAATTCTCTTCAGTGACTGACTCCTCTCTCATTTCCAACATGTCTTGTTTAAGGTAAAATATTTTGCCATCCTGGAAAGCTGAGGGCCTGGATAAGGCAAATCATCACCAAACAAAGAAAATTTTGGGATACACTCCTCACTAAATTCTTTATCAGTACTACTCCTATGTAAATCCCATGCCAATTTGATCATCTTACTTCTAGTGTCATTTGAAATTCCGGTGAGAAAGATCATAACTTCATACAAATTACTCTATTAAAATATATTTTATGGGTATTTAGAGTATGTTAACACCGCATATTTTCTGGCAAGCCGTGGAATGTCTGATGCATGCCAATTATAATTTGCTAGCCAAAGTGGTTTGAAATAGTGTCATTAATTTCTTCATCGTTAAAGTAAATTATTAACAAGGTTTTCAAATGCTCAAAATGTATTTAATATGATTACTCCGAACAGTTTTGTGTGAACTACAGTTTAATACTGTTGCCCTTACAAAGATAATCTTTATTATAAGAATAATCTGCCTACCCTTCTTTGTTGATTAAACTATCCTGAGTTCATATTTCCTATATTATTAACAGTGCATCTCAGTGGGAGCTAAATTGGCAGACACAAACAACACAAGTGTTTCTTGACTAATTTCCTTCCCCTTCCCAGAACCATTTGTGTGTCTTTTATTTAGATACTTAGATATTTAGGTAAAGCTTTTTTTTTTAAGTTAGGCAAATGTGAAAGTTAATTCTCTGCTGCAATGTTACTACTGGAACATTCCAGCTAACTCCTAACCAATGGTGACATTAGCAATGAGAAAGCTATGGCAAAGATATGAGACTTGTGTTTTGTCTTGAAGATGTCATCTCTTTGTTAAAGGATTTCCAGAGGTGTGGAGAAGATGCTAAGAAAGCTGTGCTCATGCTTTGCTGTTTTTATTTAGATGTACTAAAAAGGGACCCAGAGAATCAAAGGTATTAACATAACTGAGTCACTGTTCAACATCAAGCAGTGTTAACAGGGTTTGGGGTTTCGGATACAGAGACATCCGCCTGCTTAGTACCATGGAAAGTACACCATTGAACATCATTTTAACCTTTTATTAAAGATACAGAAAGAAGGAAAAACAGTTAAAGCATTTGAAATGTGAAGTATTAATTAAGGCTTTCATTTGAACAACATCCCTTGTACCCTTTCCCTTTAGCTGTAGAGTTTTCTTAGATGGAAACCTCTCACCCCTTGTTTGACAGTCTCCTTGACGATATTAAAGATGGTAATAACTGTCCTTTCTGGAGAAAAGAGAAGTTAGTTGAAATGGGCTGGGGCTATCATTGCTGCTGCTGTTAAAATCTGATTCTGTTTCACAGAAGACAAGACAAGTTGAATACATACACAAGCTGTGCCAGCACTAGGCATAATTGCTTAGGGCCCTGAGCAGCTCAAGGGAACCCTCATTTGCTTTTTTAGTATGTGTTGTGTGGAGGGGGGTGGCCTCAAAAATATTCCTGCATAGGGCCCCCAGTAGGCTATACCACCTCTGTGTGACACAAGGGAACAGAAAAGAACAGCAAAGACAGAAAATGCAGTGCCTATCTTTGATGTTGACTCTCAGTTGCAACCTCTCTGTTGGAAAAACACAGTCATGGCAGATGATCTTATCAGTCACTCCAAGACCTGTCAAACTTGTACAAGCACCACAGTCTTTAGGGCATTGCATTTAGCTGCCTCCTTCTGGTCACAGGCTTATAACAGCATTACAAAAGATATAGTCTTAACTGGCTAAGCCAGACTCTTTCTAGACAGATGGCAAAAAGAGAGAGAGAGAAAAGCAAAGAAATAACATGAGGAAGGAAAAGGACCCATGGTGGTAGTTGCAACAGGAGGGCCAACAAGAAAGTCTCACATCCCAGGTGGTGTTGGGATTAAGACAGAGCTGGCAGAGGTGTCAGTGTCCCTCTCTCTGGCCCAGTCTGGTTAGAAAATCTCTCAGAATCATGATAGAGAAGGTCTGTGGTCCCAGGAGATGGTCAGGGTGGCAGCCATGATGGTGAAGTTTGCTCCAGTAGTAATTTTTTCTCTCCAAATCTCTTTCTTGAAAGACCCCAAAAGGGAATTATGGCTGGAATATCCCATCACCTCATTATGTTGTCCACCAATCAGCCTAATTTCTGACACACCCATTTTGGTTCATTGATTTTTGATCTCACACTATTCTTGTTTACCAGGGATGATCTTATCATAGTCCTGGAATTATATCAATAGGCCTTTTTTGTTTGGACTAATTCAGTCTGTCTGTCTCTCCCTGTCATGCCCTTTTCTCAACAACATTTTTTATAGATTATTGTGATATTTTATGAACTTCCACTCGCTCCTTACAGTTAAACTCACTATTAGGGTAAAATTGTAGGCCCAGTTATCACAACAGCTCTCATGAGTCTCACCCTTGAAGTTTATAATTTCATAATCTCTGAGGAGTACAAGTGTCTGGAAAAGTTCCCTCATACTGAGAGGCAGTCCAAGAGAGCCTCAGGGCCATTTTTTGAGAGCTTTGAAGTTTAAGACTATGACAGTGAATTTGATGCATTATGCAAGAGGGGAAGCAGTCTAGTGTATGGAGCACTATCGTGCTGAACCCTCCAAAAGGTTTTTTGGATATGCTGAATATGGAGGAAGAGAGGAAAGTGATCAGGAACAGCCAGCATGGATTCACCAAGGGAAGGTCATGCCTGACTAATCTAATTGCCTTTTATGATGAGATTACTGGTTCTGTGGATGAAGGGAAAGCAGTGGATGTATTGTATCTTGACTTTAGCAAAGCTTTTGACACGGTCTCCCACAGTATTCTTGTCAGCAAGTTAAGGAAGTATGGGCTGGATGAATGCACTATAAGGTGGGTAGAAAGCTGGCTAGATTGTCAGGCTCAACAGGTAGTGATCAATGGCTCCATGTCTAGTTGGCAGCCGATATCAAGTGGAGTGCCCCAATGGTCGGTCCTGGGGCCGGTTTTGTTCAATATCTTCATAAATGATCTGGAGGATGGTGTGGATTGCACTCTCAGCAAATTTGCGGATGATACTAAACTGGGAGGAGTGGTAGATATGCTGGAGGGGAGGGATAGGATACAGAAGGACCTAGACAAATTGGAGGATTGGGCCAAAAGAAATCTGATGAGGTTCAATAAGGGTAAGTGCAGGGTCCTGCACTTAGGATGGAAGAATCCAATGCACCGCTACAGACTAGGGACCGAATGGCTAGGCAGCAGTTCTGCGGAAAAGGACCTAGGGGTGACAGTGGACGAGAAGCTGGATATGAGTCAGCAGTGTGCCCTTGTTGCCAAGAAGGCCAATGGCATTTTGGGATGTATAAGTAGGGGCATAGCGAGCAGATCGAGGGACGTGATCGTTCCCCTCTATTCGACATTGGTGAGGCCTCATCTGGAGTACTGTGTCCAGTTTTGGGCCCCACACTACAAGAAGGATGTGGATAAATTGGAGAGAGTCCAGCGAAGGGCAACAAAAATGATTAGGGGTCTAGAACACATGACTTATGAGGAGAGGCTGAGGGAGCTGGGATTGTTTAGTCTGCAGAAGAGAAGAATGAGGGGGGATTTGATAGCTGCTTTCAACTACCTGAAAGGGGGTTCCAAAGAGGATGGCTCTAGACTGTTCTCCATGGTAGCAGATGACAGAACGAGGAGTAATGGTCTCAAGTTGCAGTGGGGGAGGTTTAGATTGGATATTAGGAAAAACTTTTTCACTAAGAGGGTGGTGAAACACTGGAATGCGTTACCTAGGGAGGTGGTAGAATCTCCTTCCTTAGAGGTTTTTAAGGTCAGGCTTGACAAAGCCCTGGCTGGGATGATTTAACTGGGAATTGGTCCTGCTTCGAGCAGGGGGTTGGACTAGATGACCTTCAGGGGTCCCTTCCAACCCTGATATTCTATGATTCTATGAGGATAGAGCATTGAGAAACTCTCTGTGACTACTTCATGAAGTAGAGGTTCAGTCGCCCAACAAGACTCTCTGGGATCATTCCTAAAGGAAGGATCTGAACCAACTCATTGCAGTTCCACTCTCACCTGCCACATCTATGAGGCATGATAACATATTATGGCTGAATCATACTGAGGAATCCAGCAGTAAAAATATGTGTGTTTGCCCATTGTCCATTGCCAGAAATGAATTATCCATTAGTGTGACCAGACCATGAGATGTTTCATCTCTGTGAAACATCCCGTCCTAAAACTCGGGAGGCATGAGTGCAAAACACTGACAGATGTCAATTGTAGTTGGAGAGAGTTCTTTGTCAATTATTCGATCATCTTACTTTAGACATTAGAAGGTACATTTCAAGGTTGGTTGCACTAAATAATGTTTTCCTAACTATTTGTCAGATTATTGCATACTGTAGGGGGGCGGGGGGGGGGGGGGGGAAGACTGTTTTCCTAAAAGGAAGTGTTAACAGAGATGTGATAAAGTGAGTTTAGATGAGATATATGTGCTTGGTCAGCAATCTAACTGCTCCTGGGAGTCAATTTTAAGTCATATCTGAAAGGATTCCAGCAATATAATTGAATTTTTTGGATTAATATATGTTAAACAAGAGTACAAGACACTTGTAGAACAACAGGCCACCCACTTTTAGCTTCATGGAAAGCAAAGGAATTGGATTATCAGCATTATACTCTTTAGTTGGTTTTGTCTGCAAAGTCTTCCTGTGTTCAAAAAACTATTTGTCTTCATATGTTAGCTGTACAAAGCAGCATTGGCTAGCTTTTTATGTTCATTATATTTATTTTCTTTATGCTTGGCTGCTCTATACAATGCCATTCCCTATAATACAGAGCAATCTGGCTTGCAATTCTAAAAAACATCATTCACTGTAAATAAATGTATCTGTCAGATCTGAGAAATACAAATGTGCTATGTTCTCTATGAAAGATATAGTATAGAAAAACTCCCCAAAGTAACTTTCCCTCAAGTCCATCATATACACATATCTAACAGGCTTTTTGGCCAAGATTATTGTAGTTGGGGTTCGAATTTTTGTAATACTAGTTCCACTTGGTGTATATAGGAAATAAATTTGTCAGGTCAATGGTATGAACTTTGCATCAAAATATACTGTGTACCTGGCATGCACATGCAATGTCTTTCCTTTGCAGCACAAATTCCAAATCTCCCTGACCACACTTTTAAAGCAAGTGCACAAAAGTGACTTAGTTCCATGTACACAATGCCCTTTATATGTACTGTACCAATTTGAGTCCTTTGTTCCTGCCTGCAAACGACTGTAGGGGAAAAACCCCTACAATTATAGGTTCATTATTTATTAAAACAGGCATAAAGTAGAATTCAAGTTATCTCTATCTTCCTCCCTCCTTCACCTACCACCAAGTGAAAAGGGAACATTAGTTTAAAGTGAATTATATACTTTCAGTAAGAAAGTCCCCTAACATGAAAAATGCCCACATAGCAGGGCAGGACATTCTGGGCTGCATTGTGCCATTGATTGTTAATCAGAAATCTTCACTGATTTCAACAGGGAAATTTGGTTTAAAAACTGATAGCAAATATTGTCCTTTGGCAGTCCCCATTCATGGACTTTCCACCATATTGTTCCGCTGAGTGAGCTGGGCTTTGCTCCTGTGAAACAGGCTGGGGATTCAACACCAAAATCTCATGGCAGTTTATGTGGAGGCTGGACTCTGGCTTCTACTTTTCCCTGACCACTGCCTCAAGCAGAGGGAAACAGCAAGTAGGTTTATACTTCCTTTGTGTTACTGGAGGGGATGGAAAGTAGCTCTCCCCAAAGCATTCCCATACCCATTCACAGAGCTCAGTTCACCCAGAAAACTGACAGACATGATTCTGTCAATCCAAGGGAAAAGGTGGTACTTCTTTCCTCACCCTCTACTCTAGATCTTCTATATATGACAGGATGCACATGCTGCCTTCAGAGAGGGTGCAGGGTACTCCTCACTTTGCATCAAGCCAATGCTGCAGACCAGATACAGAAGTAAGCCCTGTTTTCACCCTTCTCAGGCCCTTTTTTGGATAACTGGTATCCTCAGTGTGCTAGGAGTGTTCAGGGACTGCTTTCCCCCATCAGATTCTGGCCAATCCCTGCAGAGGAGCAGACATCACATTGTGTCCTCTCCCATTATCTGTCTAGTTGCTCACTTGACTTGTATCATCATAGTACCTGAACACCTTGCAAAGGGTAATGGATTTAGTCTCACAACACCCTTCTGAGGCTGGGATTGGAAGTAGTATTATCCCTGTTTTACAGATGGGGCTGTGACCCACAGAGAGATGAAAGCCCAGATTTAGTGAACCACTGAAGCACATATTCAGCTTTAACCATGTGAGTAGTCCCACTGACAAGCTTAATGTAAAGCAAATGCTGTGCAGGATCTGTGTGGAAATTACTTGCTGAGGGTCGTGCAAAATTTGTGGCAGAGCTAAGAGCTGAAACCAAAGCTCATAAATTTTGGTGAAGTGCCTTAACCACAAGATCATCACCCTCTCTTTGCATATCTGTATAGAAAGGGCCAGGATGTGGCTCTATAAGACTGAAACTTTATCCTAAAACTCTTTTAATGTCCATTGACTAGATTGTTTGTGGGGAGAGGATCATTTTTATGTTCTAAGTGAATAGCCTCATTGCTATTTTAAGCCAAATCTAAAATTACCTGGCTGAGACTAATCATTAAAGACTATTGCTTAGAGCAATGCCCTCCTGGTTGGCAGTGTTCACATTTACAAGTACAATGCCTACACCTTTCATTGTTTCCAGTGTTAGGGAGTGTGTATTCAGCCTGTATGTTAACAGAAAGGACTTTCTCAAGATCATTTTCCCTTTATTCTTTTTTTATAAAAAAATTAAATTCTGCAGAAGAATAAAAAGAAATTATTCTCTTCATTTTTAAATAAAACATCAGAGTAAAGGTAAAACCTGCAGGGATTCAAATGTACTTGAAAGGCTACTTTTAACCACATTTGATCTAAGCAATCTAAGGGGATTTGGAGAATTAATGAATAGTGGATTTCAGACTGGGTCAGATAAGGTAGTTCTGTCCCTCTTCCCTTCATACCCAATGCCAAATAAATAAATATAAATCCAACCTAAGTTACAAATTAATCATTTTTTAAAAAAACTTAGTCCCAAATTGTTTAGTTTTAATACATTTGTTATAAATGTTTGTTTTCTATTTATTACAATCTATATTAAAATAAGGAAATGTGTAAAAATAAAGTAGTTCTTAGTTAAAGCAATAAATCTATTATTTGTTTTGAGCACAGGCCTAGTTTCTTATTCAGGCAAAACTCCCACTGGACCAAACTCTAGCCTAGCAACCTCCATTGCTAACAGGACCTCCAAGTAGCTTCCATTGATCCTGACTGAATCACTACCACTGTTGCCCCTCTGCCAAGAGGTCACAGATATCAGAGATATCTCCTCCTTCCCACTGGAGGAGAAATCCATAATATGGAATTTGGGTATATTCTTACTACAACTTGTTTTATATACACCAGTCCTTGAACAGAGGTGCTCACAAACAGCACAAAGGCAATCCCCCCTTTCAGTGATCTTAGCCCAAATACCAATGTCCTAGTCTCAAAAGATAGTTGTTCAAGAATTAACTCTGTATAGGTTAAGGCAAAGAACAAATTCCCTTGCTGCTTACTACAGCATTCCCATAGAAAGGACATCAGAAAACCATGCACACAGTATTTCCTTGTAAGACTAAAAACATGCTCATACTTAGAAAAAAAACTTGTAAGACTATGTATAAGAGTGTCATCTGATGACTCCTGTTATTATCATACCTATACCACTTGTCCTATCCTTTCTAATTTGTTCATACACACATTTTTCTATTTTTGACTGTTATACTACACCTTTCACCATGGTATCTGGGCACCAGCCATCTCAAAATCCCCTAGCAGAGCATGAGTTTGTGGATGATTTGCACTGTTGTGATCCACACTACAGACTGCCTTTCTGCTGCTGAGATCCTCTCAAGCCAGGCTCCACCATTGGAGCAATGAACCCAGGGTTTGTAGAAATATATATTTTATGTTCTTTGCTCTTAAAGTTTAACCAAATATATCAAAACAATAATGACTGGAGAAAATATTTACTTATTTTCTGAAATGTAAAGGTGTTAGTGATTTTTACATGTAAGTGTCGAGAGAGTTACAGAGATTTTTTTTTCTTATTTTGGGACATTTTTATTAAGACGAAATATTTAACAAAAAAAACTTATTAAAATTCACAGTAACATGAGCTGTAAAGTGTTTTCTTTTGCTGGGGAATATTAGAAGTTGAACTACTGAATATAATAAGCTGTGTATAAAGAGAGACTGTTAAATATAGTAGTTTAGGCCAAAAAGTGTGACCTAGTTTAAGAAATGTCAAAATCTGATAGGAATTTTGCAGTAGATTCTAAATATCCAATTCCATGCTTTACACTTTTTCTTTTAAGTACTTTGCAAGAGGCAGAGCAACAGAAAGTCCAATAAACATCCATCACCATTGAAATCCATTGAAATCTCTGTGGATTGCAAGGTGGTTAGCCCCATAGATTGTTTCCTCTGAGGGTTTCTTGGAGTTCCCCCACCACTGTTGCCTGGCACCAGTGCAATTTCCACTGGTTCTAGCAAAGCTTGGAATAGCAGTGTAGACTTCCACAGATATTCTTGCCTGCTCTTAACAGGTTGGACCAACAACATGAGAGTTCCCTAAGGTGAGAATTTATCCATACTGAGGATTTTAGGCAATTCTTTAGCATTGACCTAGCACTGGTATTAGCAATAGTGCATTCTCACAGTAGGTACAAATGACGCTGGAGTAAAAACACCTGCAGACAGTCTACACCAATGTTCCAACCAGTTGTACGAGAGTACTGGTGTTACAAGGGTGCTATACTGGTGCTTGACCATGGCAGGTGGTGAGGAGAATTTCTTACAATGCGTAGTGTCAGTGTAGCCTGTTGGGAAGGTTTATGGCAGTGAGGAGGAGTGAAGGGTAGCTCAGTGATCTATGGAGAAATTGGTCTCTGATACTATGGCTCTTGAGCTCTCTGAAAGGACAGCCAATTTTCTACAGTGCTACCCCCCAACCCACCTCTATGAAGGGTTGACCAAAAGGGGATAAAAACCATGGAGAAAGACAGTCACTATTACTTCCAAAAATCACTGATGTCTGAGGGGACCATACTTCTGCATGCCTGTTCCCTGTCTGCACTTGCCTTAGCTGCTTTTCTTTGCATGGAGATGTGTTGTGGGCCCTGGAGGAGTGAAACCGCACTGCAGAAACTTTGCTTCTGCCACCCCTTCCACTGCTTTTCTGACACTTCCATTTTAATGTCATTTGTTCCCCTCTGCCATGGAGCAGAGGGCCCAATGTGTACACATTATGAGCTGGGTATGCAGAAACATTTAACTGCTTAACTTCAAGCCAATGCCCAGCCCCTGCGTGGTGACAGTGATGTTCATTACATTTGCACTTCCAAATGAGATACCAAGTATGTGACATATCTTATTCATTATGCAGCATGGAATTTATTAATATAATAATGCTCTGATCCTGCAACAAGCTCCGTTTGTGTACCGGGATCTTAAAGAAGTAGGGTAAGATGCATTTTTCCCAGAACTATATTCCTGCTGCACAGACCCAGATGCCTCTGTTTTTTAATTTTAAAAAAAGAGAGTGGACGAGGAGATAAACATTAGTTTGCTACAGTAAATGAAATACATATAATCAGAGGCAAAAACATTCTGGTATGAAGAGGCTATAAACAATGGGTAAAATAAGCATATTGTACATATACCCAGTATATAAATAATAGTTGACATGCAATCTTAAGAAGTTATTTGTACTTCAAACTGACCTACAGTAAAACGGTTGCAGTAAATTTAAGAAATGATGAAGAAGTACAGTTGTAAAGAGTTACAAACAGTCAGCAAATAGAACTGAGTCAACATTCATATCCACTTGTAATTTTGGTGGATCGGATGCAACTAACACCATGTTTCAATCTGACTTCTTTATCATTTCCATATTTTTCAGAAGTTTACCCTTCATGATGCTTCACCACATTATATTACACATTCCCCTGTCACAGAAGATTTAATTCTCATTTATACCACCCTGGTAGGGCATAGGAGCCTTAAATTTGAGTAAATTCAATATACACCCACTTTAAGGGTCCACTACCAGTGCAGGTCTCAGGGCAAAAGGGCCCATTGTAAATGAGAAATAACAATAATTACCTAGAAATAATGCTAAAACTGGAGCTAATAACGTTCTGCCATCACAGATGATAAAAAAATGTGTTATGGTATTTCTTTAAGGTGATCATATAGAATCAAAGAAAACAATATATATTATATCTGTGTGTAATATAGTTGTAATATACTATATGCAGGAAACAGCTAATAACAAAATTGTGTCCCAGGTTTTTTTAGAGAAACATAGGGCCTGCCTTTGTTATTCTACTCCTGTGCTTGGCTCAGGGATACAGGGAGAAGAGAGCTAAGCTGGTTTTAAATTGCCCTTGCACTTCACGAGGTTGTGCAGTCCCCAGTGTACATGAGAGCAGACATGCTCTAATTATACTCTGCTTCCCGCAGCCCTGGAAAAATGTGAATAACTGTAGTTACAGTGCACTCTATCAATGTTCCCAGCGTACCTTGGCACGTCCTTGTCTGCACTTATGCCAGAGGCAGGGATCAGGGACAGTGTAGAGCCCTTAAGATAGTGCTGCACAAGTCAGCATGGCCCTGTGCACCCAGAAGGGTGTAAAGGGACCTTAGTATAATTGAGAAGCAAACCAAAATGAAAAAACAGCTATTTCAGACACGAGGACCCATCCTGGAAAAACGTAAAGGTTTTTTTCTAGCCCCTTCCTACAAGTACCTTTCTACATGTATCTGTTCACTACTGAAACTCCTGTGTGTAGGGGTAATTCTTTGTGGTAACCTTTTCCCCAGCATACTTTTCTGCTCTCTGCCTCTATACATTTGGCAGAAGCAGCTGCACCCCTAAAGAGGCTATTTGGCAGCTGGCTTTTGCTTTGTACCACTTGCTCCCTTTCAGCTAGTAAATATTTCTACTATGTTTTCCCCTTCATCATCACTGTGGAAGTGACACAGGCTTACCTTTTGGAAACCATTATTAGGTGCATTTCTATAGCACTTCTCACTATAGTAGCTCTTGCTGAAGAGCCAATTACTATTCTGTATTTGTGCCATCCTCTGTCTGGTAGCTGGCAATCTAGAAACAGTAAAATATCTAATGGATATTTAATTTATAATCTGTGTGTTCCAAAGGTGCCCTTGTTTATGCATAGTGTGATATGTTATCATAGTTATTATGTCATTACATTGGCTATGTCTTTTGTTTCCCCTCAGACTACGCAGAGAAATTATCCAAATGAGATAGCACAGCTTTGATTCAAAGGTGAATGATTAGTGAAAAGTGTGAAAAGATGATAATGCAAAATAATTACCGTTAAAAAATTAACATCTGTCCTGCAGCACAGCAGTAAAACCATGTGCAGCATCATGACATGGTGGATGTTGGCTACTCATGGTCATGACATATTTTGAGCAGCTCACATGCTACTATTAGTCTCTAGGGATTTCCTTCACTTCCAAAAAAAAAAAAAAGTTTCCATTTGTGGCCTGGGAGCTATCATATAATGCAGCATGAAAAGACAACAAGATTGCTATATTCAGACTGATCTCAAAGATCTTTGTTTTTATCTGGAGGCAAATTGTATGTCTGTTGCATGGGGTTTGTAATTTTTTCATCTTAAACCAAAATGACATCATTAGCTTTAGTGCTCCCAAACACAATCGTTCAAGTCACAATCCTTACCCAAGTGTACTTAAACCATGGAGTTGCACGAATCATAAAGTGGAACAATTTACCAGTTCATTTAAATAAAAACTATTAATATGAATATAAATTATTTTGTAGCAAAACACCCAGTCTTTTGGTAGAATTCCAAAGGAGTCCAGTGCAAGAACTTTCTTGTCTACAAGCTGTATTTAATAAGTAAAAGTAGATGCAAACAAGCAAGTCTGTGGAGCCCCAGTAGATCCTCTCTCATTATCTGAATGTCTTGGACAGCATCTGTAACTTCCCGGTAACTGGTATGAATTTGACATAATCTGGGCTCAGAAAATCTGCCTTTATGTGTATAGCTTAAACATTCCTGAAGAGTATTGAGCCAAATGCCAGCACGGATCCATTGTATATTAAGACCCAAAAGTTCCTCAGGTTTAGTGGGCTAGAGTGCTACAGTAAATCTGCAGTGGGACTAAAACCCTGTCATTTTCAGTATTTTGTACGTAATAGTGATTAATTTTAGATTTAACCCAATTAACCCACACGTCACAGGGCAGCACAAGTTTCCTTCCCCTCGTCCCTGCGCCCTGTGCTTGGGCTGGCAAAAGAAAGGGTCTCAGATGCCTCTTGCAAGTGCTTCACTTGTGTTTTTTTTATTTACAGTAGCTGTACAGTCCCAATTCCCCCAACACCGGTCCCTGCTCCAACCCCTAACGGGGTCCTCTGGCCTTTGAGGCTTGTATCAGCCGGCAGAGACAGAGCTACAACCCTCCTATCCTCCTGCCTGGCTAGCCTCCCCACACTGAGCTCCTCCCTAAGTTTATATTTCTTCCCAGTCATCAGCCCAGCTGGTTCTACTTGGCTCAGCAGATTACACTGAGCCTGCCCTCGTTAGGGCCTGCAGCTGGGCTCCCGGCTAAGGGTCTTGGCCCATGTACACGGCCACCCTACAGGGAAGCTGGGTCTTTAGCATGGCAGCCAAAGGTGTTATACCTCTGTCCTGCGACACCACATTAACCCCAAAAGCAGTCAAATTAATATGTCAAAAGCTAAAAATCTATAGACTAGTTCAGCCCTGGTGTAAATGGGTGAAACTCCACTGAAGATAGTAGAACTACACCTGCTTACACCAGGTATGAATTTGGCACCTAGTTTATAAACAAAGGGACTGATTTACATTGGTATAAATGAGAGCAGAATCAGGCCAGGCCAAGGTCTTATGTTCTGTTTTGTGCAGGAAGTCAGACAGGTAGTCATATTGGTTTCTTCTGATCTTGAAATCTGTGAATCTATCTTTCAGCCTTACCAGCTAAATTGCATTATTGTTCTTATGTAAATATTGTGTTAAATTCCATGGAAATGTATTCATATTTTTTCGACAGACTAGATGGCCACAATTATTAAGAGAAAGTGTACTCAGATACAGCTGAATATTTCATCCATCTTGGTGGGAAAATTTGATTCAGCTCAAGCTCTAAACTCTACTTTAATAGAGACGCATGGGATGAAATCCCAGCCCCAATGAAATCAATGGCAAAATTTCTATTGATTTCACTGGTTCAGGACTTCACCTGTGTTAATATTGAACCTAATTCATGGTTTAAAGCTTGGAACTACCTTTCCTCTCTATTCTTCTGATAAAAAATTTCATCTCTTTGGCTTGTTTTAGGGGATAAAGTTCACTGAGGCAAACCTATGACAATATTTGTTCCAAAAGGGCTATAAGAAAGAGCAGGGAATATGTTCTCCATTGGAATTCAGGCAAGCATCTATGCAGTAAAGATGGTCCTTGTTTCACCTACTACCCTAGCAGAGATTGCTACAAATGCTGAGGACTTAGCACACATCAGCAAGGCTACAGGGATTTGAGGAGGAAAAGGAAGCATGAGGGAACCAAATTATGACAGGAATCACCAGGTTCAATCTGCATCGCTTGTCCTATATTTGGAAGAAGTTGGGGAGGATAGGAATTAGGATACAAAAGGAAAATAGGGGTCAATGGTACACTATGAAAAAGGTGCAGGGGAGAACTGAGATTTGAATCACCCCGTTTTTCCTGTCTAGTTAATTCATCCATTGTTGGAAGTCTGATATGAACCTAACAGAACAATGCATCCTCCCAAATGCCTGGTTCAAAGACACAAAATAATTTTTTACTGTGATACTATTAATGCCCACAAACCATTTCAGCTATACTTCCTCCTTTATTCCTAGGTTATTTCTAAATTTCTCTCTTGATAAGAGCCAGCTTACCAAGGAGATTTCCTACTCATATTGTTAAATCTTTCCTGGTAATTCTATAGACCATTAAGTGTCCCACAGTTATTTTCTCAGATTTTTTTTTTTTCAGTTCCAGGCTACTTAAACTTATTTCTACCTAAATCCAAGCTCAGTCATTCAGCCCATTGACAAGATAAGGATGTGGAGCAAATAATCCGAGCTAATGATCCCAAAGAGCAAGTGAACAGCTTGGAATACATCTCAATAAGCTACTGTTTTGTATTTTAGATATTTCTTTGCAAGATATCTTTATAGCTGATCATAAATTTGAAATAAATTATAACAAAAATATTGTCTGTTTTCCAACTGGCTGTATTAGTTATATATATTAGTGACACTCCATAGTAGTTGCTATTGTATGAGTATACATTGTATGTATCTGGGCAAGTGTGTGTATACCCTTTGAGTATTATGAGAATTTTCTGCCCCTTGTGATTCATGTGAAGTGTCATATTCTGAATTCCCATAAAGGTGTGCACTGAGGTTTTAGCTCATGCAAATGGCAAGAAGTCACAGCAACAGGGATATAGTAAAAGCTTAGTGCCAGAATGCTCTGCTGAGCTTTGGCTTGTTTACGTAACACTGAGTTTCCTTCAAAGAACTCAGATGTATAAACAAGGAAGCTCTTAATATATAATTCATTTGTTTTCTAATTAAATAGTAATCAAATATGTTGTCACATTTCAATTAGGAGAATGGAAAATAACAAATTATCTAAATAGTTCATGTGAGCATGTCAATTAACCTGCAGCTTCAACAACTGAAAAATGGTTCTGGACCAGATTCTGAGTGCACACCATTTTTTACATTGGTATAACTCCATTTGTTTCAATGCAGTTTTCCTGATTTACACAGCAGTAACTGAGAGAAGAATTTAGACCAGTTGTTTCCAACTAATTTTGCAAACTAATTTTGTATAGCCCATTTTATTTCAATCTGTAATAGTTCTGTCTGTAAAAAGCTTGGCTGTTTTATTTTCAGACCCATATGGCAAAAGACTCTACGGCATAAAACCCTGTTATTAAATATAACTTTTCTGGCATTAAGTTTTCATATTAAACTATATGATCTGGGCATGTAATTAACACATCCCAGATTTCTGAGCTAAATAGAGCCCTGAAATTAGTAGGCACAATTTTTTGAAATCTTGGAATTGAACTTTCTGATTCCAGACCTGATTTTTAGCTTTCTAAGACTCAGTCCTCTATGGACTTTGGACACTTTATGCACTCAGGACAGTTGTGAGCCACGCCACCAGGAGAAGTGGGAAGCATGCTCGTGGAGCTCAGCCACTGCTGTATGCCTTCACTGCACCTGGTCATTGCACTTCTGGTTTGCTAGAAAAACATCCTGGCCTTTCCCTATCTTGGGTGTTAATAGAGAGCACTTCCTACCTTCCTGAGAGAATGGAGATGGCAGTTGTGGCTACCCCTGAATGGAAGCCCAGGAAAAGAAGGATGGGAAGCGTGAAGTCTACTTGCACCTCTTTTCTCTGAACATCTATGCCAAACACAATCTAACCCTCTTTATGAAAATAGGTCTGAATTTTGTTCCTTGAAAATTGGTATTCCTAGACAGATGTGACTGCCTGCCCTTTCCTGGTTACTGTGTACAGCCAGTCAGCAGCCAGATTAGTAAAGTTAAAATAGAACATCCAAATACAGTTAAAAGAATATATATATTCTTTTTGTGTGTGTGTATATATATACAAACACACACACAAAAAAAACTATAAAACAATAGATAAATGAATAAAATATTGGATGGAAATAGAAATAACCATTAGAGACAAAAAGTACAGTCAGCTAATGCTCCATGGATTTTTTTTAAAAAAACAAGATAAGATATGGAGTAAAAAGCAGTCACTACGAATGGAAGAACCAACAGAATGAGGTTCCACAAATTCTATGTGTCACTAAAAATAACCGTCATGTCAGACGTGGATTACAGAGCCACTGAACATAGATTTTTGTCTTTAAATTTTTTAGCTCTTTCCATAGCCAAAAGTTTCAGTAATTCATCATTTTCCTTCACTTCATTTTACCTGAGACCTAAGTACAAAGCCATGATAGGAGACAATGTTACATCCAGAGATCTTTATCTCCTCCTCCAGTTCAAAGTAGTAATCCACCTTTTCCCTATGGGATGCCTCTCTACTCCCAGCATTGTTTTAAACTGGGAGTGCTAAATCCTGATCGAGTGTGGAAGGCTAACCACATAGGACTCAGATAAAATCTTTCTGTGATCTGGATATCTCCTTGGGGAAGCACTGGGGGAGATGGCATGCAGCAGAACTGTGGAAATAGGAATGCTTACAATATTTGCTACATATGACCCTTATGGCTGTACTTTTATGTATAATGGTAATGTGCTTTGCCCGTTTCTTTCTATGGGATATTTTAAATAAAATAGTCTACCCTTATATGAGCTGCTGTTTTGTGGGTTTTCCTCAGAATTCAGTACAGCAGATGTAAAATTATTTGTATAACCAGTCTCAAACACATATGGATCCTCAAACATATCTAAATACTTTACATAAAAGCTGAATTTAGTTGCATCCAACTGTTTAAAAAAAAAACTTTGCCACTACTGATATAACCCTGATCCTTCATTAAGTTTCCTCATCTCAATATAAGAGATCATATTCCTTCATCTTGACCACCTCACTCTAGAAGAAGTTCCTCATGGAAGGGACCTGAAACCACAGTACTCCCCAACATATTTTACACTGTCAGCTGAGACATCAGAGACAGCAGCGGAGGCATTTCTGAACAACTCCAGCACCAATCTGGTATAAATAAAATTATTATTCAAATCTCCAAGAAACTGAAAGATGTAATCCTTACTGGGGAAAGCTATCCATTGCCGGGGGAAACACCCAGACCTGGAAGAGGCTACTCTTGCCAGGGGGACAGATGCATGGACCTGCCCCTCTCAATTCCACCCCAAACTAGGTGGGGTTCGTCCTCCACACTCAGCCCAGCAATCAACACCAGTTACCAACTCTTACAATGAGGATATGGCGGTAGGACTTGCCACACAGAGGCTTTCCTCACAGAAGGGTCCTTGCCAGCTATCTGTCAAGTCTTAATGAGAAGGTGGAAGAGGGCTTGCATCATCGGAGGAGTGCCCCTATTTGGCCAGCCTTCCGCCTCACCCTTCCACACCAATTACCTAGTCCACCATGCTCTGCAGCAAATTATGAGGGGAAAAGTGACCTTTGGATGTCCCGCTCATTGCATGTTAAGGTATCAAAGTGTTTCCTTCAGTAAAATACATGGACTCTGCAATATTTTCACAATGCAACATAGATTGTATAATGAGCTAGAAGAAGGGAACAGGGATCAGTGGAAGCTCCCCTTGTGAATCTCTGAAAACAGAGGTACAGTAGTTGTAGTTTGAAGTCATCAGCCTCTGAAATCTGAAATTGTAGGCGGAGGATTTCATAAAAGCTGAGCTTAGGCTACTATACCTATTCCCCATTTACTATGTATAACAAGTGTTAACAGTTTATGGCTTGATAATATCTACTTTAAAATCATTATAGAAAAATTCTTTGGGACCAGGACAGATAAGCGTTTTCCCAACACATAAAGTCTAACAATATTAATTATAAATGCCACCTTAAATAATAGTCATAATAATGGTAAACAGACTAGTATATAATATGGTTTTGTGCTTTAACTGAGCATAATATCTTAGTAAATAAGTTACAGCCTTTCATAGTCACTTAATATTGAGCAAGGTTTAAAAGTGTTCTGAAACTAAAGTAATTACCCCCAATTTTAGTGCAGCCACAGTAACTGAATTTACACAATAGTTTAAAGTTGATATATTATGAACTGTCCAGCCCTCCTTTTATGTCATACCAATTTACTATAGAAAAACCTACATCCAAGAGTGGCTGAGTGCATGTGGGATTTTTCTGCATATCGTACAAGTCTTATTTCCCAGTGCGTAATACTGATCAGTGTAGCACAAGACATAACCTGTTATGCTTGACTTCCTCTACAAGTTTTTTTAGCTTTTCATTGCATGACTGGATAGAATGTGAAAATTATAACTTGCAACAGATTGTTCTCAGGGAATAAAATTCCTATTGCAGCATGTAGTTAAACAGTAGACGTAATGTAGATAATGCCATTGAACCTCCTGCCATTATAGAATTCATGCATCACCTGGTGTCATGTTGTAGTGGAGGATGGTGTGATAGAAGGTTTGGAAGAAGGAGGAATAGTTCTTTAACTACACCTGCAAGAATTACTATTATGAAGGCCTGAGTACACACTTTGTTCTCAGGGGGAGTAAAAATGTCCAGCATCTTATGGTAAGAAGCTCTTTGCCTTTGAGTGCATAAGCCAAGCTCCAACCACAAAGTTTCCTTGTGGTAGGGTATTCCATAGCTCACTATTGCAGGGTCAGCCACTGTCAGAGACAAGATACTGGACTAGGTAGATCAGCAGTCTGTCACAGTATGAAAACTCCTATCTTCCTAATATTACTTTAATTCAATTATTAAACATGGATCTGTCATATCTCATTGCAAAGATGACAGCACTTAGTTTCAATGAATCTAAAGGGAATCTTTTAATTTGGGCACCAGATACCAATACTGCCCTCTATAGTCTCAGTGCCTGTCAACTAGTGTCTTGGGGCCAGATTTTTAAGTACCTAAAAGCATCTAAGCACCTAACTCCCATTAATTGTACCTAGATGCTTTGGAAAATCTCACTAGGTGTCTATCTCCATCTTTAGGCACCTAAATATCTTTTTAAAAACAAAAGCAGTCATGGAAGGGACTTTCTGGCTGTACTACATGATCAAGAAAGTTTGTAAGAAACTGACAATTCCTCAGTATAGCTGAGAGTATGGAAAGCCTGGTGAAAAGAATCTGAAGAGATTCTGAAGGGTTTATCATTTTAAATTCATTTAGCATTCATTGTAAAATCACTAATACATCTTTATTGTTCTCATGGATCTTGTTCAATGTTCAGTTATAGTACAATAGGCTAAATGGCACCAGTGTGTGATTACTACTTATCCCTACACATTAGAAACTGTTAAGCTTTATATCCAGGAAATGAACAAGATTTAATGTAAACTTTTTACAGTATGTAAAACGACAGCATCTTCTCTTTCTAACCAATTTCTTTCATAAAGTTGGAAAAGAAAAATGAAGGCAGGAGGTTAACTTTCACCTCAAGAGAAGCAGCATGACTTTGTCACACCCCTGCCAGGAGTAATTATGAGTGTACTTAATTCTTAGATGTTCAGCCCTTTGAACTGTTATTCAGTCTACAAGGTTAGTGCTCAGAAGGTGGGAAAAAAAATCAATGAACAACATTTTACAGAGTACTTAAAACTTGATATTTACTTGCCATTTTTATGCCATTGTCAGGAAGGTCCACTCGAATATTTAAAGCCAAAACTTTCCTATCATGCGACAGCATGCTTTGGGGAAGGATGCAGGTGGGGGGAGGAGGAGGGGAGGAGAGAGCTGATATTGTCCACCTTCCTGTTGGCAACAACTTGTAAGATCTAAGGATATGTTTCAAAATGATTACTGTTCACTTTTTATCAGCATGCTCTGTTTCATCTGTATCATATATAATTTATAAAATCTCCTATATCTGCATAATCTACTACATTGATCTGACCATACCAGGTGAGAGGTAATATAATCGGAGTGTGGTTGTATCCTGACCCCTACGTTGAGGGTATTGGGAGGAGGGGAGGTAGCATGGAGGGTAAAAGTTCCTTGAATCCTCCCCTCTCCCTCGCATACCCACACAGATCCCAGATGCAATCTGGCCCTCTCTATGAATACTAAATTCTCAAACGAGGCTAATTTTTGGCTCATTTCACTACAGTAATTGGGGTCCACTTGGCACACTGACCACATAATCTTGTAATTCATTTCTGTTGTGTCTATAAAACAGTAATTGGATAACCCTTCCCCCCACCATACTCTCCCACCTCCTTCATTAACATGCAGCAGTTAGCCCAGCAAATCCTTTGGCCTTTTCATATACTCTTACTCTCCTGTCAAGAACTTTTTTTAAAAAATATATTGCATTTAACATTATAATACACTTTCAGTTTATTTTTAGTTTCAAGTTACTTCAGAATAACACTTTATCCACTACCATATAGGAACTTTGATATCATAACTCAAAAAGCTTGGCACTCAACTAAATATTAACCTGTCTATGATTCAACAATGTATGTTCTACTTCAGTAAACATACCTTTTCAGTAGTGCTGAATGTACCCAGTATCACGATGTCTCATATGTTCAAACAGACAATCCACAGGGTACTGCCAATACAACACAGGAGCTTTCTAATAGCAGTAAGAAACCCTTTATAAATAAACTTTAAGTAGTAAACAATCTGGGAAAGGAATTTATTTCACTCCCTAGGCCAGTTCCTCTGTTGGTATGAATAGGTCAGTTTACACCAGATGAGGATCTGGCTTACTGTGTTTATTTTGAAGTTTGTATCATATGTACTTAGTGTTATATCTGCATATACATACAAATATTAGAAACAATGGGAAAGAGAGAGGCCCATCCTCATCATTACCAGACCCTGCCCACATACCTTCCTAGCCATTGACCCTAATAGGAAAAGCTAGATAAAACGTACTCCTAAGGGTTACAGAATTCAGCCTCTAGTTTATTCCTACAAGAAGGAGTGAATCCTAGAGCAAATAATCATCCTTGAGATTGATCTCCAGCCCAACCTCCAGGAAATCAACTTGAGATAGCAAGATTTGTTAACAAGAGAATTCAAGCAAATCACAACAGCATATAGGATGCAGTCAGTATACCTGAGACAGCCAGATTTGGTCCTACTTAAGGTTTTATAGATGGTACTCAACAGCTGGAAGTGAAATTAGAGCACTGTTGTTGTGTGCACAGATCAGCTTCTCCTATTTAAAGGGCCATGAGAAGTTATTACAATTAAGTCTGAAAACAATGCTACATGTTTTCAAACTAGTGAAATATTCAAATAAGTGGACTGTAAGATTTTTAAGGGGCTCACTATGGTGAAATACAGTCTTCAGCTATCCATCCATTTAGCTGATCTCCTGGTTACCTAAGTGATCTATGGAATCAATCTTCAGGTTTGATATTAATAGTTGAGTACTGAGAATCTGGACCAAATCTACTGAAACAATAAAAATATCAAAGTCCTTCTGTAGCTTGGAGCTGAATGAAAGGATAATCCAGATTATTGTCCAGATTATTTTTAGTACCTCTCTTTTCCACAGCTAAATGCTGTCCACCTGCCTTCTCATTTTCCACATTAAAATCACAGTTCTCTTCACTCTGTTCCATCTTCAGCAATAAGCAACCAATTAACCAAATCCCAAAGGATAGTAACACAGTCCCTTTTATTTGCTTGTATCTGGAGTACAATTATAGCCTAGCCTAGCCTGTTATTTTTCTCTTCCCTTTGTGCTCGCATATGTGGAAGGACTGGGACTGTAGTCATGAAGACTCTGAAGCAAGGTTTGTCTTTCCTCCTGAGCTTGTTTTCTCTCTGTTTACTACATTACTAGTTAGCTTTTTCTCGATTACTTTATTTCCAGTTTTTGAAGAAACCAAGTTTGCAGAATCATTAAGTGCTCTTTAGGACACACATTTGTGAACGAGCTAGTGTAGGAAAAAACTGTTCTATCCTAAAGACTTCCTGATACCTGAATGCTGAGGGTACTTCAGACTAGTGTATTGAAAGTAAAAAGTGTATTGAGATCCTTAACCTTTCAACTAAAAGGGCACAATGAAACTAAATTGCTGGGGGTACTACCAATGTATCATCACAGTCACATACTTCTGAACTGGGCTGTCTATCAGCATAGAAATTCAGGAGTACTGGCATAGCCAATTATAGGGACCTGGATAATGATGCCCATCCAAATGGCTAGTGGCAGACCAGAACAACCATCTTCAAGACTTGTGAAAAACATGAAGTTATGAGCAGGAGGGCCTTTTAGGTAGAGACGTTTTGTGCTTGTGCAAATGTTCTTGGGCAAACACAGCAGGATGCAGAACTGTTCAGTGCACTATAAGGTGGGTAGAAAGCTGGCTAGATTGTCGGGCTCAACGGGTAGTGATCAATGGCTCCATGTCTAGTTGGCAGCCGGTATCAAGTGGAGTGCCCCAAGGGTCGGTCCTGGGGCCGGTTTTATTCAATATCTTCATAAATGATCTGGAGGATGGTGTGGATTGCACTCTCAGCAAATTTGCGGATGATACTAAACTGGGAGGAGTGGTAGATACGCTGGAGGGGAGGGATAGGATACAGAAGGACCTAGACCAATTGGAAGATTGGGCCAAAAGGAATCTGATGAGGTTCAATAAGGATAAGTGCAGGGTCCTGCACTTAGGACGGAAGAACCCAATGCACAGCTACAGACTAGGGACCGAATGGCTAGGCAGCAGTTCTGCGGAAAAGGACCTAGGGGTGACAGTGGACGAGAAGCTGGATATGAGTCAGCAGTGTGCCCTTGTTGTCAAGAAGGCCAATGGCATTTTGGGATGTATAAGTAGGGGCATAGCGAGCAGATCGAGGGACGTGATCGTTCCCCTCTATTCGACATTGGTGAGGCCTCATCTGGAGTACTGTGTCCAGTTTTGGGCCCCACACTTCAAGAAGGATGTGGATAAATTGGAGAGAGTCCAGCGAAGGGCAACAAAAATGATTAGGGGACTGGAACACATGAGTTATGAGGAGAGGCTGAGGGAGCTGGGATTGTTTAGTCTGCAGAAGAGAAGAATGAGGGGGGATTTGATAGCTGCTTTCAACTACCTGAAAGGAGGTTCCAAAGAGGATGGCTCTAGACTGTTCTCAATGGTAGCAGATGACAGAACGAGGAGTAATGGTCTCAAGTTGCAGTGGGGGAGGTTTAGATTGGATATTAGGAAAAACTTTTTCACTAAGAGGATGGTGAAACACTGGAATGCGTTACCTAAGGAGGTGGTAGAATCTCCTTCCTTAGAGGTTTTTAAGGTCATGCTTGATAAAGCCCTGGCTGGGATTATTTAACTGGGAATTGGTCCTGCTTTGAGCAGGGGGTTGGACTAGATGACCTTCTGGGGTCCCTTCCAACCCTGATATTCTATGATTCTATGATTCTATATCTGGAGAAGAGAATTCCTCTGAGGATGATGACTAGAGCTGGTCAGGATGTTTTCATCAAAAGGTTTTTTGTGTCAGAAAATGCTAATTCATTCAAATTGAAATTGTTCACAGGAGCTAGACAGTTTTAACAAAATCCTGGTTCATATATTTTTTGTGAAAAAAGTTTGGGAGTTGTTTAAAAGTCAGATTTTCATTTCTGAAATTTTGCTTTGGTTCAAAATGACATTTTGTTTAGAAAACTAAGCTAATCATATTGTAGCCTTCCTACCTCACAGGGTCAGCATGCCCCCTCAAATGGTACTGGGGAGTTGATATACCTGGAGGACATTTTGTTGGGGCCACCTAGCACGCAGCTGTGCCATTGTCCAAATAGCAGTTCAAACTTCCAAAGGAGCATTAAACAAACAACCAGTCAGCCGGTAGCCCAGATCTGCTGGATGGGGTGAACAGTAATAGGGTGGCCTAAGCAATTAAACAGTCCCTGGCCTCAGCTTCCTGGCTGGGGCAAATAGCAATAAGCTACAGCTCAGGCTTCTGGACAATGGCCAAGCAAATAAATAGTCTATATTGCTGGCCTTCTGGCCTAAATGTTAGCACACAACAAGTGGTGGGTGATCTCCTGATGGGGTTGCGGGGAAAATGTGCAGTCACTGCCTCGCACCCCCGCAGCACAACCACACCAAAGTCTTGTTTCCCTGGGCAACTTCCTACTGGGTTCCTGCTGGCACTGTTCAGTTGCCATTGGGACCTGGATCTCAGTCTTGCAGTCAGTCGACACTGTCTCTCCTTGGGGCCATCCGTCTTCTGGAGCAGTTGTTTGCCTTTTTTCCCCTGCTTCTGGTCACGGACTCAGCTGAGCGCTCAGTTTCCTGCCTCCTTCCCTGGTCCAGCCACAACTGAGCTGCAGGGCCCTGTTCTTATACTTCCTGCTTCACCTCTGCACTTCTTGTGGAGGGGCTGGGGTGCAGTTAGCTGTGCCTACCAGGGAGAATTAACCCCTTCTGTACTGGAGGGAGGCCACTCTGCTTCACTGCAATAGCTTAACAAAACATTTAATAATGTTTAAATGAAATATTTCAATTGACCTGAACTGTTTTTGGGGCGGGGGGGTTGTTTGTTTGTTTTCTTGGATTGTCGGTTCATGAAAAATTTCAAGATTTCAACTCTTGGTCATGATTCAGAATGGGTACATTTTTCAAAATCTTGAAAATTATCCCAGGAGAAGAAAACCACTTCCTGCTCAGCTCTGATCATCATAGAATCATAGGACTGGAAGACTTGAGAGGTCTCCTAGTCCAGTTCCCTGCATTCATGGCAGGATTAAATATTATCTTGACCATTCCTGGCAGGTGTTTAACTAGCCTGCTCTTTAAAATCTCTAGTGATGGAGATAGTGAAATCATGACCAATCATGACAAAATTTTCAAAGTTGTGATGTTGAGAATTCCATTTAACCTAAAGTTTTATGTTACCCAACAACAATGATCAAAATGTCCTTGCCTTGTCCCCTACCACCACTATTAAACCTTGCTGAGATTTTAACTTTCTATTTCAGAATGCCTCGGTGATGCAAATCTGAAATTTAGACCACTAAGTTTTGCTCTTCCAAAGTAACATACCAAATGCAGTTTCAGAATGAAGATTCCTCTGGGCTTTATGCTTTCTTCAATGAGGAACACCAGTTGTTCACATGGCTGCTACATTCTACTGCTGCTGTACATAATGTACTTCATGTAGAGATCATTTCGTTTTTTAGGAGCCAGTTATAGATTTTCTGTACCTCCTCACGCTTTTCTTGAATAAAATTCACAGTGGAATCATTCACCTTTGCATGTGTCTTCTTACACTAACCCTTTCTCCTCAATCAGCAGGTATCATTGGTAGCTCTCCACATGCATCTTCTGCAGCACTAAGCTGATACCAAAGAATAATACAGTACAATGCCTAATCACTAAGGCTGTCCTGAGATGGCCTAACTTTTCAGCTTTAAATCCTATTATCTCTCCCGCTCTGGCTCTCTCATTCACACACTTTAAAAATCCCTGTGAGATACATCTCTGTGGCCATGTGAAGAATACTCAAAAATGTGCACCTCTTCTCCACTCCATCTAAGTCTGTTCTGTTCTGTTCATCATTCTGTTATGTTCAGGGTTTTATATTACGCCTATCACCCTGGTATCTGATCACCTACAAATGTTTAAATTCATTTAATTAGGCATATATTTTCATATTTATCCACCTATAAAGCTCTGAAGATCCCAGCCGTTTTTTTTCTTTTTAACTAAAATTAAACACAAGCCTTAGCTATAGTTACATGCAGAACTATTTGGAAATAATTTGGTTTGTTGGCCATCTTGCACCCAACAATAAAATGGTAATTCTCCAATGCTATATATTAGAAATGAATGACAAAACAAAGATTATTTCATAGACAGTGTGCAGTTACTTTAATTATTCAGAAATGTATTAACTTTGACCACTTCACAGCTGGTCTGGGTTAAGACTAATACCATAACAAACCCCACATTGGCTTAAAGTTAAGTGGACCACCCATATGTCTGTTCCCTTTCTTAATCAGAGATTAAGGAGTTGCTGAAACTGGCTCATTCAAACAAAGACTCTGGGGCAGAGCTAAGAATAAAAGCTCTGAATTATTTACATGGAATAATATTACATTGTTAATTTTGTACAATTAAAATAACATCAGTTATGAGACCAAATGTAGTACATGAAAAAATAGCTTATTCTTAATATATGTAGAATTCTAACCTCTATTAGAATCCATATGAAGCAAATTATATTTTTCTTTCCTGGACTTTTGATTTGTTCCCCACACCATATTAGATTCAAATGAAGTTGGTGCATGTCCTCTTATGTAGTTTTAACAGAGAAACTATGCTATTTAAAAATATATATATTGGTACTATTTTTTAAATATCCAATTGCCTGAAAAGCCAGGCTCCACCAGTATCATAAGCCCAGATGGTCAGACTTTGAAAAGCCAGGAAAACCTCTAAACATTATTAAATTATCTTATTTTCAAAATGTCATAATATTAAAGTCCAATATCTTTGAATCTACACATGCTGATAATAAATGACTATCCCACTGGAAAGGGATGGATCGCTTTCTAATGGTGTAAAGAACACTCTTTTCGTGTTTAGATGTCTCAAGCTCTTGGACCTTTTACTTACTAGACCTCAGTATAATAGTGGAGGGAAAAAGATGGGATATTCCATATTTCTATTTGGTTTTTATGTGATGGCTGATTGAAGCTGCTTAGTGGTATGGAATGTTAGAAGAAGTCTCAGAGATTGATCAGGGTGTAAAGTGTAAACGAGGTGATCAAAGATACATGAAATATATAATGTACCACAAGGGTCTGTGGTGCATCACATGGATATCAACACCAGATATGCATATACAGCAAAATGTATATCGAGAATAATGCATGTTATGCTTTCCATAATCACAGTACTAACACATACTTTCTCTGAAATTCAGAATTCTTTCTAAAAAAAAATACACAGTTGTATGTTGATAACTTAATTTTCCTATATTTTTAGAGCCCAGTCTTTATAACAATTATGATAATTATTCCAGCCTTAAAAAACTCCATAGGAGAAAGGACGTGTTTGATGCAAAGGAAAGCTGACATGTCTGATGTGTACTGCCATTTGGACTTTGCTGTTGGGAAACACAGGCAAAGGGGACTTGGAGGGCTGATAAGAAAAAAGAAAATTTGAATCATTTGGATGCATTTCTCACTTTCAGCATGCAAACTTTCTATCACTCTAGCTCTGACTTGTAGAAAGGGCACATAGAATTTCATTGTATAGAGCGCAGTCTGAACTTTCCGTTCAGCATCCAGTTTTTATGAACCGTACTTCCTGAGTCAATTATTGTTTAAAATCCATACATTTTGAGATGTGATGTTAAATGATATACCACCTCCCGTATAGGGAAAATGCTAGTGTACAATCCAGAAATGGGAACGCTAATTTTTCAACTAATTACTTTTCCTCCTTCTCTAGATCTCTCAGCATGATTACTTTATGACTAAGTCCCATTTTACAGCAAGACGCCTTGCTAGAAATTCATGTCACCTGCACTCTGGCAGCTTGACTCAGAAGCTTGGTGCTACCATTGCTGATATCCTTAGATATTTTTAAGGTCAGGCTTGACAAAGCCCTGGCTGGGATGATTTAGTTGGGGATTGGTCCTGCTTTGAGCAGGGGGTTGCACTAGATGACCTCCTGAGGTCCCTTCCAACCCTGATATTCTATGATTCTATGATGAAGGCCATCTCTGAAGAAATAGCAATACTGTATGTGTGATAGGGCTTGATTCAGAAAAAAATATGAACAGGACCAAATCCAGCTGTCGCCCAAGAAGACACAGCTTCTTCTGATTTCAATGGGAGTTGTACCATCATATGTGAAGGCTGAATTTCTAGCATATAAGAATATCTTCCTGGTTCTTTGGCATGGTGAACCTTGAATTCTTGACAGACAATATTATTTAAGAGCCCGATCCAGAATACACTTACGTAACTACTCACAGGAGTGAAGTGCCTCATGCATAATTATTTGTAGAATCACATCCTAAAGACACACTGGGTGAAATCCTGACCCCGCTCAAGTCAGTGGCAAAACTCCTATTGACTTCCATTGGGGCAAGATTTCACCTACTCAGTTTATGATTTAAATGAAAATGCCTTTTAGATTTCTATCCTGCAAGGTGCTGAGTGTCCATGACTCCAGCTAAAATCAGCATGTGACAGGAGTGCTCAGCACCTTTCAGGATCAAGCCCTTACTGCAGAATTCACACATAGGTTTGGTGAAAAACACACTTTGTTCACAGAAGAAGTCTGAGAGCTAGAAAATGCCCTATGTAAAGCTAAACCAGTGACACTTATCTTTCTATTTTCAAAGAATGGAGGGAGTAAAAATGAAAAGGAATTCCCTTACATCTTTCCATGATTTAGCTATAAAATCTAAAGCAGTTTTTGACAATTAACATGATCTTTCATTAGCAGTCTGGACTGTGGGTAGAAAGAGGGAGGAAGAAGATAGTCAAAGTTCAAACTGTTCATTGTGTCACTTGGTCTGAAAGTTTCTCACATGATCATTAGCCTTAAGCTGATGGCTATACACATGATTAACACCAATCTTTTAAAATAGGTTGACCCTTATGAGGGAGGAAGGTGTCAAAGCGTTCAATGAAATCTCAGAATCAAATTGCTTTCTTATCGTTCAGTCTTCCCCTCCTCCCCCCACCATCATTTGATTGGTTGCTGAGACTCAGTGCACTGCTCCCCAGGATAAATGAAATTTGCTTTCACCATGGACAATCATATGACACTTGGCTCATGGAAAACATATAAAGAACATATTGATCACAGGCAATAGACTTAAGGCCTGATTTTCAGCTTAGAACTACTCCAATTCACACCACTTGTGAATCTAACACTTTTTGTCTGCCTATGTTAACTCATTTAATACAAGGAGATACATTTGGAATAGAGTGATCTTTCAACCTACATAATTCACTAGTGTACAAAGCATTCACTAGTAATTCCTATGTAGGATTTGTTTATTTGAACAGTACCCATCTGAGTTTGCCCAGGACCAAACTTAAAATTCACAAGACTGAATTAATCTCATTCCAATGCTTATTTCCACCACTCACTGCCTTGCAGTTATAATGTAAGTGCCCCAAACTTTTATCCTAATATAACAACAAATAATCCCTTTAAAGATCAGCCAGCTCCCTCTCCAAATGCATAAGGAAAAAAAATCTTTATAGTGTGGTTGAAAAGTTATCTAATCAGGGATCTGATGGACCAATAGGAGCACCTTATTCCAGGGTTCAAAGACTTTTCACCAAGAACAGTCTGCTGGCAGCCCCCGCTCTTACAGAAAGATCTGCAGTTTGAGCCATCTGCTGATATCAAATGGGGTTGCCACAAGAAGAGGTGGATTCAAAGGTAATCCAGAGTCAAAGTCTTTAGGACTTTAAAAGGTTAATACCTTGAATTCCACTCTGAAGCCACTTGGAGTCTTGCCTGAGAATGGGCTGACTGCTATTTTCAGCCCAACTTTATTTCACAGTGTTCCAACTCCTTGCTTCTCTACTCTAACACCAAAGAGAATAATCAATTCATTATCTACCTTTTAAAAGATAAAATTGCTTAGAGATTTTCTTTTGTGATTACACTAGGCATTTTGCTGGATGAAAAGGTAAAGATGTAGGATTTAATCCAAAGAAAATACATAAGGAGAGGGGAACAATTTCTAGAATAATTAAAAGGAGAAATGGGGGAATTGAACACCAAATTGCTTAATGCAAAGCCCCAAAATTTCAGATTAGGAGGATAGGGAAAGTTGCAAAAATAGGGTTATATTCTGATCTTACTTAAACTAGTATAAATCTAAATGAATTCCACTGACTTTAATGGAATTGATCCAGATATACACTAACGTGAATGAGATCAGAATTTGGATCATAGCATCATTGTGGCAGCAACTCTGCCATGATGAATCCATGATTTAACTAGTCGATATGGACACAACTTGTCACCATGTGGAAGTTATCATGTTCTCTCGCAGCACCTTCAGTAGTAAATAGTTTCACTGATACAGCATAGGTGTGCAAAGAGGTACAGCCAAAAAATAAAGAGAACCAGTTGTTGTTTTACTAATGGCCTGATTCTGAATATACTTAGCAGTCAGAATTTAGCAGAACAGCACTGAGGTTTTTTGTTAAGTATCTCCATTGATTAGTTTTAGGTGGCCTGAGGGAAGGCATGCTTTTAGCCCATTACAAATTGTGGCTATAAAGTACCAATTTACACCAGCTGACGAGATGGCACTTTATCTTCAATGACTCAGCTCCCAGGGGGAGGATCACCTTGCACCCTCTCAATCCTGGGCTGTGCTGGGGGGGCAGAGAGGCCTTAGAAGTAACTTAGATGGCTCTTTACAGCATGCCACAAACACCCCTAGCCCCACTCCTGGCACATCCCCGATGCCAGGGCTTATAATAGGGTTTTAGATAGGCATCTTCATGGCTGTCTCCATACTTCTTGCACTAGGGGAATCTACCTTCAACCTAAACCAAGGCTTTTAGAGCCCTTTAGGTGTAGCTAGAGACCTGTTATGTTGTATAAAGGGCCTTGGAGTGGAAATGAGGATCTTAGCCCATAGCTTTCCTTCAGATAAGAAAGATTTACATGACCATAGTTTTATTTCAAGTGCTGTTGGTGTTGATGTGTGTCCACACAGTATAAAGAAAAGGAGTACTTGTGGCACCTTAGAGACTAACCAATTTATTTGAGCATAAGCTTTCGTGAGCTACAGCTCACTTCATCGGATGCATACTGTGGAAACTGATTAGTTTCCACAGTATGCATCCGATGAAGTGAGCTGTAGCTCACGAAAGCTTATGCTCAAATAAATTGGTTAGTCTCTAAGGTGCCACAAGTACTCCTTTTCTTTTTGAGAATACAGACTAACACGGCTGTTACTCTGAAACACATAGTATAAGCAACTCCATGTCCCTAACATATTGGAGGAATAGAGCTTTGTTTTTTATAGAATTGTTCCTACAGTGCTTTAAAGTTAAGTACAAGGCAATGCTCTTCTATAAAGCTTTGAAACTAGACACAATCCTTATCGCATTCCACTCTTGTATATTTTACTGTGCCTTTTGCTTTTCTCCTAATGTAATGAGGTACAGATGGAGGAATATATTCTCATCACAATGTAAATGGAGTTCAGTTCACATCTCTACACCTCAAGATAAGAATGTATCCCAGAGAATCAGCTTTTGGTTTGAATTTCTTGGCTTTTGTTGATTTGTCTCACAACCTTAACCTTATTCCAGTGTCTTTTCTTCTGTGTAGCTTCCAGTCTGATTTCTGTCATTTCAAGTTTGATTTCCATGGTGCTGTAGTTTAAAAAAAAGAGAGAAAAATATTTCATAGTTTATTAAATGCATAGGGACGTGTATCCCTGAATAAATATGCAGTAAATTGTTTCAATACAGCAGTCAGCATTTTCAGACTTGCCTAAAATAAAATTAGGCACCTAAATAAAAAGAAATGAACTGATTTTTCAGAGCTGAGTATCAATAAGTCATGCTAACTTCAGTATATCCTTCACATTTATTATGCAGTTGGAGTTGTGGGCACTCAGCACCTCTAAAACCGGGCACTTTTATATAGGTGGTTAAATATGATCTGTTGTGGTGTGGTAGGAGTGTAATTTGAAGTTTGACAATTTTGGCCAGGAATGTTTTTCACTAATGAAATTGAATTTCAGTTAGTGATATTAAAGAGAAATTCTAAAATGTATATAGTAAACCCATAGAGGCATATGTGCATGTAAAAATAATGTCTAAAGTCATCATGTATTTTGATTGTTAATGACCCAGTAGACCATAAGTATACTACACTCTAGCATGTTGATGCATAGTCTTGCACAAGTACTAATGCTGACAGTACAGATTTTTACCCATTCAACTAAAAGCTTTCATGCCAGCAGTTACTCTAAGGCCCTGATCATGCAAATAATTATACATGTGAATACATTTACATACCTGGTCTGGTACCTACTGAAATCAATGAGGGCCTTTCAGTATACTTCAATCAGTGTTGGATAAATTATCCCATTGACTTTAATGGCATTACTCAGTTGAGCAAAGTCACTCATGCACATAAGTATTTCAGGATCAGGGCCTAAGTAAGGAGTATCACATTCTGGTGCATGATGAAAGGCAAGATTTTAACCAAATACACTGAAACAACATCTTTAGATGATGAAAGGCAGGAAGGCACTAAATAATTAGCTACCTTTTTTTCTTTCTTGGACCATAATTCCTAGAATCATAGTGTTAAGGCCAGAAGGGACAACCAGATCATCTAGCCTGACCTCCTGCACATTGTTGTCCACTAAACACCTCCTTTTACCCCTTCACTGAACCCAACTTTCTAAGGAAAGAAGACCTTTCTTCCTCTAGTGAAGAGTAGAACATTTGGTGACAGTGAGACTACTGAACAGACTTGAACACATTCCAAATAGATAAAAACAAAAAAATTGGTGTTAAAAATGTTTAGTGCCCTACACTTCATGGCATTTCAGTATTTTAAGACATAAAAGATCATGTTGGCTTTTAAGTACAATTCTCAAATATCAGCCTAAAAGATTTTGTCATAACTTGAAATATGGTCTGATAAAAGTACACTGAGTAACTTGGACAAGGGAGGTGTTTCTCTACTATGTGGAAAGAGAATTGGGTAAAAAGGATTTTTTGGTCCTGGTACAACTTGAATGAATGATTGGTAAGTCTGGCCCATCAAGGATGATTGATTCTAGTTTAAGTAAGAAAGGAACTATTCCCTGCCATTTCTTAGTATTCACAAGCTTTAATTTTTGCACTCAGGTGTCTCTCTATGGGGGACTAAGGGCATTGTTCTGACTCTTATCCCTCATTCAGCAAAGCAGGTAAGCATGTGCTTAAGGTCCTGTAGACTTCAGTAGTTAAGTGCTTAAAGTTAAACAAATGCTTTGTTGAATAGGGATGAAGTTATAAACATATACTTGTGGGTTTTTTTTCTTTAGAAATGAGGCTTAAACGGAATGCTGTAGCCCACCTCACTTTCTGATAGCAAATTGTGGGGGGAGGGGGGAAAGGATGGGGTTGTGTGTGGCTACAGTTCCAACAGCTTTCTTCCCTCATTTCTCTTGCAAAAGCTACCCTAGTATTTTCAAGCACTTGCCTTTTGTACAGTATCTTCCAGTGATGGACTTGTGTTTTTATCCATCAAAGTTGGAGACTACAATTTATCTAGAAACCAAATACAACATTGACTTTTAAATCTGATATCCTGAAATGAGCTTTTCATCATTAGTGTTTTTTGGTCATATTCCAACTACATAGGACAATAATTCATAGAAGGTTTTGTGGTCTGAACAAAATAATGTTTTATTAACAATTAGCCATTTAAATTCTTGTAAGATAGGAGATACCCACAGGCCAAACTCTGCTTCCTTTATAGCCTCTTTCCTAGGATGATATGACCTTTCCTTACTTTTCAGTGCTATGGATCTTGATGATTAAGAACATTAAATCCCAACTACTACACATTACTGCAGCTTGAAACATTAATCCTGTCTCAGTTCAGCCATTCACCAATGAAACAGCATAGCAAAAAAGTAATGATTTATTAAGAATTATCTATTTTGTTTTCCTTTGAGTACAGTACCTTATGCATTAGTGGGCTACAAATCCAAAATAACTCTTCCTTCAAGGAATAGTGCCCTCAATAAACATGCAAACTCGCTTGACTCTACTTTCTTCCACACACATGAATAGGCATTGGATGTAGATTGGGCATAGTGGATTATGCTGGACTGGGACTCAAGACCTGGGTTCTATTCCTAGCTCTACAACTAATTGCTGGGTGATTTGGGGCAAGACATTTAATCTTTCTGTGTATCGTTTTCCCAATCAGCAAAACAGGAGGAAAGATACTGACTCCCTTTGTACAGCGCTTTGAGATCTACTGAGGAAAAGTGCTATATATAACAGCTACATATTATATTAAGTCATAAATAGGAATGTTAACAATGGCATTAAGCTATAACTGTCCTCCTCCTTAACTATTACTCTTAATTTTCCTTTACCCATTCAAAACTTATCATTTCCTCAGGGGCTCCAACTACAATTGCAGCCCCATTGTGCTAAAGTAAGAATTAGGTATATACATAGTAAGGGATAGTCCATGCATCTATGATCTTACAATTTACATAAATAAGGCAGTGGAACGATGGAAGACAGCTGATGTAATTATTTCTATTTTGCAGATGGGGAACTAAAACATTAATTGATTTGGCCAAGAGTGCACAGGCAGTCTCTGACAGAGACAGGAATGGGGTCTAGATCTCAGTAGGCCTCTATCTTAGCCATAGGACCGTTCTTCCTCTGGACTAGTCACCTATCTCTTTCTCCAGGGACATACAATACCTTTTGTCCAGCAACAGCTGGAACCCACTATTCTAGTATCTCCCCTGTCTTAAGAAATGAGGTGACAGGATTCTTAATTATGTAACACTAAAAGCTTCAGTGATTTAATCCACACCAGTCATTTTATTTACCAGCTAGAGGACAAAATGGTGGTATGAACAATAACCCTATGGAGGGGAAAGACTGATGTTGCAACCAATTTGATGGACAATACACTAGCAACTTTGAAAGGAGATTTTTGGAGAAAATATATTAAGGAATCAGGTGAATTTACTGCCTTCCAACTGCAACTCAAATACTATTTCTGTCTCTTTTCCTGTGGCCATGAGGCTATTGTTGGACATCACACACACCTTCACATTGACATAGATGCCAATTGCATATCATTTATAATTAGTGGGAAGCAACAGAACCTCCAAGGGGAGGTAGAAGAAGACAACTGAAAGTTGTAAAAGACCTTCAGCAGGGGGAACTTTTGTCCAGCATGCAACTCTACCACAGCTTCTCCTCAGTTTGGACAGTCTGTTGATCTGTCATAACATCTAAATTTGCTATGTAATAAAACCAGTTATGTTTCTATTAACAACCAATTTCTTATTTTTGCACATCCGGTTGGATATTTTGCTAACTTCTGTAATTTTTTGAGAGGAAGAAATTGAAAGATCCTTTTATACAAATATTATCCTACTTTGCTTGCATTAAGCACCAGCCATCAGTTATCGTATTTACCCATTTTTTGTAATATTTGCCACACTGATTACTACTGCCAGCTTTCTGGCCATTACAAAATGGTCTGAGTGCTTCGTCTTTGACTTTCAGTGTTCTCCCAACCAATCACACATCTTACAGTGAATAAATAAATATAAATGAAGAGAGAAAAAGCTTTGTTTACTCTTGATTTGCATGTATATGATTCAGACACAATTGCAACAGTTATTGTGGTACTAAACTGATACGCATGCGACTTTCAAGTCCTTGCTTGGCCACAGATTTCCTGTGTGACTTCAGGCAATTCATTTAATCTCTCCATACTTCATGTTCCTGTCTATAAAATTGAGATGATAGCACTTCTCTACCTCTGAGGTATTGTGAAGATAAATATATTAAAGACTCATAGGGGCTGATATACAGTGGTAATAGGGTTGATAGATACTTTAGATATTTTTCACTTATATCATGCTGCTAAAGTTCCTCCAACTTTTTCAGTTACATTTTTTCCAACTTTCCCTTATACCTTAGTATCATCACCAAGTCCACAGTGAACTGACTCTGAGTTTGTTGTCCATTAGGCCAAACTTTGGCAACCTGCTCTTAGCTTTACCTATTCCTTGCAACAGAGAGAATGTGAAAGTTTAATTGAAATTTACAGCTGATGCTCACCTGTTTCATTTGAATTCCTATGAATCCTCAACAATCAAGGATAAGCTTTGTCTAAGTAGGGCACGGCACTATTTAAGGCACGGCTGAATCTATAGGCAGATCGCTTTCCCTTTAATAAATGAATGATAGGTACACTTGAGCAGGTCTAACTGTCGCCCTCAAGTAGCTGGCCTACTAAGCCGAATTATTGCTGCAGTTAAGAGCAATTTTCCATTAGTTCAAGTGATAGAGACTTATGTTTTAGAAACTGACGATCCTGGGTTCTCTCCCAGATGTCCCATGTGTGGAGACTAGCTGACAACTTTGTTATCTGGATATCTGCAGTTCATATGTATGTTGGGGGGAGGGGTGCTGTTATAAGGACACATATCTCACTTTTTGAAGTGTTTAGTAGACCTAACCAGACCTTTCTATCCTCCCTTAAACTCTGAGTAGCACCTCTCATTACTACTCAATACAACTTTTTTTTTTTTTTTTTTGGCTGGGATCCTCCAGCTCTCTTGGTTTCCAGAAATATCTGACTTTCTCAGTTTTACTCATCTTTTCCCTGGCCACAGAATATGGCTCTCAGCTGCTCTTAGTTGTTGTTATGCCTCCTTGTCCTGCAAGATAAGATCCTTTCCTAGTGCTTCTTGGATGTAGCCTGAAGGGGCTTTTTTCTTCTACTAGTAACATATAAATGGAATGAACTCAGGACACTAACCAGTACTGTGCCCTATGGCTCTTCTCATGTTCATGCTCCCTGGAGGAGAGGAAAAGGTGAAAAATCCACCCCACACAACATAAATGGTCCAAAACACTACTTAAAAGAAGGCTTCCTTCCTTTATGAGATGCTGGGACTGCTTTAAACTTATATGTATTGAATACAAGCCCAAAACTGTTACCACATTGCATTTGTCCCACTCCTCTGCATGCTTAAACTTTACACATTTCACCTTCTTGGAAGAAACCACATTGAAAGTTTCTTTATATCCCCAAATTCCTTAATCTTTAATCTCATCTGGAATCAGGACCTTAATCTAGTTTAGTAGTGACAAGGATCCTGGGGATATAACAGAAAGATTATAGGGCAGGAAAAAGAACCTAATCATAGAAGCAATTCTGCAGTAAATAAGGGAGGAAGTACTGAATTCAGACAACTGCTAGGGACTGATAAGATCCAAATCTTCTACATACCAAAAACAAAGGAATTATACTCTGTGCATTATGACTGGATTAGCATCAGAGGAATTCTGCTGTGATATAAAGTGAAAATGCTAGTTGACCTATAGTAGGGTGAGTGACCTAAATCAAATCTAATTGTATGCACTTAGAAAAGCTTGACTCTAAATTATCTATGCTGCACTGCACCAAAAGGCATTTAAAATGGGTCAGAAGCATTTAGTTTTATTCTCCAACATTTTAAAACTACAGTTTGCATGTAAACCATTGCTGTGCATAATATCAGACAAGTGCAGCACTAAGTAGGAAGAAAAGAAAAAGGAATACATGGTTGTCTTATCATCTCACATAGGTGCTGTTAAATTAGGCTGAAACAGACACAAATGGCATTCTGTGATGACTAGCGGGTGATTTCCTATAACATTCTTGGTTGCTGTTGTAGTTATTAAATTGAATAATAGTTCACAAGTGTCCTAGCACTTGGTTTAATTTAATCATCACAGAACACAGACTATAGACTCTAGAATGCTGTCATTGAGGGCATAATTCTAAATAATTTTTAAGTTTTTTTTAAATCAGTGAGCCTATGTGCATGGATAATGCTACTCCCATGGAAAGTGTTTGTAGGATCCGGGCCTTCAGCGGCACTGCAGCCTCCCAGCCCGGGTTGGCAGACTTGCACTAGGTCAGCTTGAGACAGAGTGCTAAAAATAGCAGTGTGGACTTTGTGACAGTGGCAGAGGCTTGGGCTAGCCACGCAAGCTTGGCCCCAGGTTCTGAGGTGGATCTGAACTCAAATGGCTACCCCAAGCATCCACCAGTAGCATAATATCCACACTTCTATTTTTAACACGTTAACTCGAGCTGACCTAGCATAAATTTGTCTACCCAAACTCGGTGGCATGCTCCCAGCTGCAGTGTACTTCTTCTTTCATATGTGTCACCAATGGATATCTAGGTACAGTATTTCAGCTATCTAACTGCTGCATCATCCGGGGTAGCAAGTCATTGTATTCCACCTTCCAATCTTCTAATTGCAAGCTCCTCCACCATATGTTTGACAATCTGCATTGCTGCCCTACAATCACACTGTGAAGATTGGACTAAGACAAATTTCTGCACTGTGGCAGCTGCTCTGGCCATTTCCTTCAGCAGCTTGTTCAGCCTAGTTCAGGGTCTGCATCCCACATTGCAAACAGGTGGATATAAGTTAGGGCTTCTGAAACGCTCCAGTATGCCTGTCTCTCTATCTCAGAGTTGCTCCCACTCTGCAAGGATACAGCTGTTGGCCCTAATATGCCATTGTTCAGCTAAGATTTGCTTTGGGCTGGCAACACTGGGAATAAGTGCACGAATAGCTCCTGAAAGAGAATGTTGTGAAGCCATTTGCGGCAAGTCAGCAGGAACTGGAGGTGAAGGCGTTTTCTTCTGGAACCATGCAGATCTTCTTATAAGGAGAATGCTTTGCTTATTTGCACCTGTTGGAACCATTGTGTACTGCAGGTTGTTTTCCTCCATCATAGCCCTCCATGCAGTTTTAAGGGTGATGGCATCTCATCAAGTTTTGGGGTAGCTATGTGAGACATCACATATAAATTGGATGTTGATGTGTGGGTAATGCAACCAGTAGTGATGCAGGTGGCTGTTTTCAGCTCCGAATCAATGAGATGAGTATACCAACTTTTGCCCCAAACTGCTGCACATGGTTCCACTGGAGCAAATACCAGTACCAGGACTGAGGTTCATAAAACACTTGCCTCTGGTCTCCAGGAATGTCCTGCTAGCCTCTGGATGAAGGCAGTGCAGGAGAAGATTTTTTTCTGTGTGTTCTAGATGGGACTAGTATCTTAGACTACAGTCCAGTTTGACTCCTAAATAAGTGACAACTGATTGGAAAGAGAGTGTAGGATCCTCAGTACAGACTGTAATGGATTAATCAGCCAGGAGACTGTTGAGATAGAAGGTTATGGCCAACATTTTACTAATTTAAGGTAAGTATCTGCTGACAAAGGTAAGTGGTCAAAGTATTCATGTCCTGACTGAGTGACCCTTCAATATTGTGTAGATCAGTGGTTCTCAGACTGTGGGTTGGGACCCCAAAGTGGTTCATGACCCCATTTGAATGGGGTTGCCAGGGCTGGTGTTAGACTTGCTGGGGCCCAGGGCCAAAACTGAAGCCTGAGCCCCACTGCCCAGGGCCAAAGTCTGAGCCCCAGGGACCAAAACCAAAGCCCAAGCCCCACTGCCTGGGGCCAAAGCCCATAGGCTTCAGCTTTGGGTGGCAGGGCTCAGGTTACAGGTCCCCCACCTGGGACTGAAGCCCTTGGGCTTTGGCTTTGCCCCATTGCCCCCCCAACCATCTGGGGCAGGCTCAGGCTTTGGTCCCCCCTTTTGAGGTTGTGTGGTAATTTTTGTTGGCAGAAGAGGGTCTCAATGCAATGAAGTTTGAGAACCCCTATTATAGATTATTACCCCATTGAGACAAATGTCATCTGTGTATATTTATTTATCAACCTTAGTTGTTTGTCAGTTATAAGTATACATGTTGAAAAGAAGAGGACTAGAATGGATCTTTGTGGGAGTCAGTTACAAAGATGTCTAAAGCCAGCTGACTGTCTCCAGCTTTAAAGATGAAGCTCTGATTAATCATTTCCACATGAACTGCACCATGGGCTTACAGGGAATACTCTGTGGCAACTTGGTGGCTAGCACACCTGCCAGACGAGTATCACATCCACCTGACAGATTCATCAGAACAGCACCAATTTTCTTCCCTCTTGAAGGCATCTTTAATGTTTTGTGTTAGGTGAATAACTTGAACCTGGGGACACCATCCTCATCTGAAGCAAGCCTGAGCAAAGGAAAGCTGTGGTTTGATTGATGCACATTGAGGCACATCAAAATCTGTCTCTACATAAACTCAGATGTGACACAAAGGAGAGAGATGGGTCAGTAGCTCTTGGGATCATCTAGCAGTTTTTCTGGTTTCAGAATGGCTATGAAATTTGTCCTGTGACAGATTTTTGGTATGCAGTTATCCTGGAGACATCCGATGAGGAACTGAAGTATCCAGTTTTTGGCTTTTGGAGCTAAGTGAAGTAGAAAATCCATATTGATATAATCCAGGCCTGGAGCCTTTCTTGTTTCATAAACTTTATGGCCTGATCCAGCTCTTTGTCTGAAAAAAAAAAGTGATCAAATTTGACTGTACACTAGAATCCTGCCAGCTCTTTGTAACCTAACTATGACCACAAGGCTGAAAGACTTATCCAAGTTCTGTGTACAGCCATTAGCTACTAGCTGGGGTGCGATAACATTTTCAGTGACTGGAAACTTTTTTTTTGCTGTTGCTGGAATCTCCATAAAGTCTTTTTTGTTGGTCTGCCAAGATTCCTGGCTAGAATGTGTAAAATCTATCTTTGTAAATGTCTCACTCCATCGATCGTGCTTGGTTTGGTCCAGCAGTTGAATAAGTTCCTTGCTCTTATTAGTGGTCTCCTCTTTGTTACCAGAAAATTTGAAGCTCTTCCTGGTACAGCTTAAGACAATCCAGGCATATCCTGTTGTTGGTAACCTCTAGGGTTCAGTTTCTTAGCAGCTGCCTGAACTAAGTTGCAGAAAGTTTGGTAGAAATCATTTATATGGATGGACATGTCAAGTCCAGTTCAACCAGTTTGCTGAAAGACATCTCTAGTTCTGCTTGAAAGACAGTTGATATCCACAGGCTCATGGTGATCAAAGATGGCCAATGCTGAGATTTCAGGAAAATTCAAGCACCTTCTGTTCTATGACCATTAGCACTAGTTGCATGGAAGATGAAAAGGTAATAGCAGTGAAATGCTGGTTGCCCACCTGCTTCTGTGAAAGCTTTGTTTGCTTTTCATCATAGAGGTGTTATTGGTTAGCAACTGATGCCCAGTGCATTAGATTTTCTCTCCATCTATGTTGTTGTCCACTGCATTAAACCCTCTCCTTCTGTGTCGGGGCATCAGCATGTCCCCAATTAACACGGTGGGAACTGAAGTCACCCGGGGGCATGGAAGGACCTGAAAAGGTGGGCAGAGTGGGGATTGGCCAGTTAACTGATGGAGGCTGGTAGACATTAATCAGCTTAAACTCTTTCACCTATATTGCCTCCCATTCTGTGATGTCATTTGGACCAGATGTGCCAGCAGAGAGCCCTTCTGTAATTTAAGAAGCCATTCTATACTGCTTGTGATGGTGATGAACTATGATAGCATAGCCTGGAACTGAAAGTTGTTAAATTGCCCATTATTAAAAAGAGTAAATGAGATGACCCAGGTAATTATAAGCCTGTCAGCCCAATATCGATCCACGGAAAGATAATGAAGCAGCTGATATACGACTCGATTAATGAAGAATTAAAGGAGGGCAATGTAGTTAATTCAAACCAACATGGATTTATGGAAAATAGATCCTGTCAAACTAACTTGATCTCTCTTTTTTAATGCAATTACCAGTATGGTAGATAAAGGTAATAGTGCTGATGTAATATACTAGACTTCTGTAAGGCATTTGATTTGATACCACATTTCAATAAAAAAAACTAGAACAATATAAAATTAACATGGCACACATTAAGTGGATTAAAAACTGGCTAACTGATAGGTCTCAAAATGTTACTGCAAATGGGAAATCATCACTGATGTGTTTCCAGTGGGCCCCTCAAGCAATTAGTTCTTGACCCTTAGCTATTTAATATTTTTATCAATGACTTGGAAGAAAACAGAAAATCATCACTGATAAAGTTTGCAGATGACACAAAAAATGGGGAGTGGTAAACAATGAAGAGGACAGGTCACTGATTCACAGAGCTCTGGATAGCTTGATAAACTGGGTGCAAGCAAACAATATGGGTTTTAATACTGCTAAATATATATAACCCTTCTGCCAGGTGGACCTAGCAGCAGCCAGGGCTGGGTTCAATATCTAGGGGTTCCTTTCCATTGATACAACACAGAACAAGCTCAAGCCCCAACCCAGTAACCTGGGAAATTTACACACCACCCCTGGGTGCCTCTGAGAGGCTATACTTCCCCACTCACAAGCAGAGTCTGAGTGTAGAAAAGAAACTTTTAATAAAAAGAGGGAAGTAACTTGGCATTAATTTGGGAAAACACCGCAAACAGGGTTCATAAACATAACCCCTGAGTAAAAGACTCACCCCAAGTAGGTTGGGCAGTGTCCTTTTCCTCTCAGGTTCTTAAGTCCAGCAACCCAAAAGTCCCCTTCACATGCCCGACCCTTCTCTACACCCCACTCACAGTTGCTGTCCTTGGTCAGTGCAGACCCAGAGTTCAGAGGTGCCTCTGCAGAGTTCACCTCTCACCCTGGGTGGCGGGTAAAGTGGGGGTAAAAGGCATCTTACTTGCTCATCATGCCTCTCCACTGCTGCCCTGCTGGCCCACTGGCCGCCTGCTCTCTGCTCCCACCAGCCGCCCCTGCCGGTCAGCCTCTTAGTGATTTTATCTCTGTGCAGGAAACACAGTCCTGCCACAAGTGATTTCAGTTCTCAGTGATTTCCAGCTCTGGGCAGGCAGGGAAGAAAAATAGTCCTATCACAACTGGTTTCAGCTCTGATGGAGCAATTAAAATAACAAAAGAGGTTCCTAATGAAGCCCATTTAGCTTTATTTTTGAACAGTGTGTGGGTCGGGGGAAACATGTTAAACCAGCCTAGGGAGGACCCTTGAGGGTGTGCAGCTCCTGGCTGGTATTCCTGCCCCCACCCCTTTTACTTTCACAAGGCTCGGACATTCGAGCCCTTGTTTCACCAAGGTTCTTTTAACTGAAAGTGACTCCTTCCTTTGGGACAGGTTAATCACAGTCCTTCTTTTCTGTATTCCCACAATAATTACAAACATTGGTAAACATATTTCACTACCCCTGCATTCAGTACTAACATAATTTGTGACCCAACACCAGCCAAGTTGATTACAATGAGCAAAAACTGCTCCATCAGCTGAATATCTAGCAAATCTAAGCAAAGCAAGAGAAAACTGTATTCAGATGCTTCTTACATATAAATGTATCCATCTAGGAACAAAGAATGTAGGCCTTCAGAAAGATTTGGGAGTCCTGGTGGATAATCCGCTGAACATGAGCTCCCAGTGGGGTGCTGTGGCCAAAAGAGCTAATGTGATCATGGGAGGCATGAACAGGGAATCTCAAGGAGGAGTAGAGAGTTATTTTACCTCTGCATTTGGCACTGGTGTGACTGATACTGGAATATTTTGTTCTGGTGCCCAAAATTCAAGAAGGATGTTGATAAATTGGAAAGTGTTCAGAGAAGAGTCACAAGTAAAAGATTAGAAAACATGCCTTACAGTGATAGATTCAAGGAGCTTGATTTATTTAGCTTAACAAAGAGAAAGCTAAGGGTGAGTTGATTACACTTTATAAGTATTTGCATGGGGAAAAATATTTAATAATGGTCTCCCCAGTTTAGCAGAGAAAGGTATAAAACAATCCAATTGCTGAAAGTAAAAGCTAGACAAATTCAGTTGGGAAATAAGGTGCAAATTTTTAATGGTAAGAGTAATTAACCATTGCAACAATTTACCAAGGGTTGAGGTAGATTCTCCATCGCTAACAGTTTTTAAATCAGTTGGATGTTTTTCTAAAAGATATCCTCTAGGAATTATTTTGCGTAAATTCTATGGCCTGTAATACAGGAGGTCATAGTAGATAATCAGAAAGGTCCCTTGTGGCCTTGGAATCTATGAAGTTGCTCATCAGTGGTACAGTGCATTTCCTGAAGAAACATTAGTTAGATTTGTAACTAGATGGAGGATTCCCTTTTCACTGACAATAGACGCTCAATGTTGAAATTCAGCATCTTGAGGACAAGACAGGATTTTTGGGCTGATTGTCACTTAGAATGCAAGTACGTGTTTCATATTTTGTGTAGTTTCATTTCACTTTACATTACAGGTAAAACCAGCTACAGAACAGACAAACCCTCAGAAAGTCCCTGAGAAACTTTAACACAACCTGTGAGTTGGTTGAGTTCAGGATCCTGACACAGGGAAGAAAGATAAGCAGCAGGATACGGACCCTGGACTTCAGGAAAGCAGACTTCGACTCCCTCAGGGAACGGATGGTAGGATCCCCTGGGGGACTAACATGAAGGGGAAAAGAGTCCAGGAGAGCTGGCTGTATTTCAAGGAATCCCTGTTGAGGTTACAGGGACAAACCATCCCGATGTGTCGAAAGAATAGTAAATATGGCAGGCGACCAGCTTGGCTTAACGGTGAAATCCTAGCGGATCTTAAACATAAAAAAGAAGCTTACAAGAAGTGGAAGGTTGGACATATGACCAGGGAAGAGTATAAAAATATTGCTCGGGCATGTAGGAATGAAATCAGGAGGGCCAAATCGCACCTGGAGCTAGCGAGAGATGTCAAGAGTAACAAGAAAGGTTTCTTCATGTATATTGGCAACAAGAAGAAAGCCAAGGAAAGTGTGGGCCCCTTACTGAATGAGGGAGGCAACCTAGTGACAGAGGATGTGGAAAAAGCTAATGTACTCAATCCTTTTTTTGCCTCTGTCTTCACGAACAAGGTCAGCTCCCAGACTGCTGCGCTGGCATCACAACACGGGGAATAGATGTCCAGCCCTCTGTGGAGAAAGAGGTGGTTAGGGACTATTTAGAAAAGCTGGACGTGCACAAGTCCATGGGGCTGGACGAGTTGCATCCGAGAGTGCTAAAGGAATTGGCGGCTGTGATCGCAGAGCCATTGGCCATTATCTTTGAAAACTCGTGGCGAATGGGGGAAGTCCCAGATGACTGGAAAAAGGCTAATGTAGTGCCAATCTTTAAAAAAGGGAAGAAGGAGGATCCTGGGAACTACAGGCCAGTCAGCCTCACCTCAGTCCCCGGAAAAATCATGGAGCAGGTCCTCAAAGAATCAATCCTGAAGCACTTACATGAGAGGAAAGTGATCAGGAACAGTCAGCCTGGATTCACCAAGGGAAGGTCATGCCTGACTAATCTAATCGCCTTTTATGATGAGATTACTGGTTCTGTGGATGAAGGGAAAGCAGTGGATGTATTGTTTCTTGACTTTAGCAAAGCTTTTGACACGGTCTCCCACAGTATTCTTGTCAGCAAGTTAAGGAAGTATGGGCTGGATGAATGCACTATAAGGTGGGTAGAAAGTTGGCTAGATTGTCGGGCTCAACGGGTAGTGATCAATGGCTCCATGTCTAGTTGGCAGCCGGTGTCAAGTGGAGTGCCCCAGGGGTCGGTCCTGGGGCCTGTTTTGTTCAATATCTTCATAAATGATCTGGAGGATGGTGTGGATTGCACTCTCAGCAAATTTGCGGATGATACTAAACTGGGAGGAGTGGTAGATACGCTGGAGGGGAGGGATAGGATACAGAGGGACCTAGACAAATTGGAGGATTGGGCCAAAAGAAATCTGATGAGGTTCAATAAGGATAAGTGCAGGGTCCTGCACTTAGGACGGAAGAACCCAATGTACAGCTACAGACTAGGGACCGAATGGCTAGGCAGCAGTTCTGCGGAAAAGGACCTAGGGGTGACAGTGGACAAGAAGCTGGATATGAGTCAGCAGTGTGCCCTTGTTGCCAAGAAGGCCAATGGCATTTTGGGATGTATAAGTAGGGGCATAGCGAGCAGATCGAGGGACGTGATCGTCCCCCTCTATTCGACATTGGTGAGCCTCATCTGGAGTACTGTGTCCAGTTTTGGGCCCCACACTACAAGAAGGATGTGAATACATTGGAGAGAGTCCAGCGAAGGGCAACAAAAATGATTAGGGGTCTGGAACACATGATTTATGAGGAGAGGCTGAGGGAACTGGGATTGTTTAGTCTGCAGAAGAGAAGAATGAGGGGGATTTGATAGCTGCTTTCAACTACCTGAGAGGTGGTTCCAAAGATGATGGTTCTAGACTATTCTCAGTGGTGGCAGATGACAGAACAAGGAGTAATGGTCTCAAGTTGCAGTGGGGGAGATTTAGGTTGGATATTAGGAAAAACTTTTTCACCAGGAGGGTGGTGAAACACTGGAATGCGTTACCTAGGGAGGTGGTAGAATCTCCTTCCTTAGAAGTTTTTAAGGTCAGGCTTGACAAAGCCCTGGCTGGGATGATTTAATTGGGGATTGGTCCTGCTTTGAGCAGGAGGTTGGACTAGATGACCTCCTGAGGTCCCTTCCAACCCTGATATTCTATGATTCTATGAAACAGGCTACTTGTGTGCCAGAATTTCGTTAGCCTCATAAAGTCCCCCTTGCTTAGGAAGTGCTTCTGAGTTTGCTTCCTCCAGGCACCTACAGGGGCACAAATCATGGCAAACAGGAAAGGAATACCTGGGCACTGTAGCCTGCACCTTTCTTCACTGGGCTGTTCAGGGAAGGACTTGCACCCCTGAGACATAGACCCTTCTTCAGGTTCATCTTGAGGCAGTACCACTCCATCTTTCCCTCAGATAAGAGCAGTGTCTGAATGGTACAGTCTTGTTTACATTTCCCAGGAGTATCCACGGTTGTGAGGCACCTTACTACCACTTGCCACTAGTGTAAGGAAGTCTGCCAAGGTCAGGTCCCTATCTCCACTGTCCCCAGGCAACACAAGCACTCCCATCTAGGCTTACACAGGCTCCACTGTCCCTTTGCAGGTAAGCTATAGGTACACTCCAACCCCCAAGCTCTCTGAGCATCCCCCAGGAGTCTCCAAGCCCTGTGTCACTGGACACTGTCAGAATTCACACATCCACCACCCTCAAAGGAATAGGACACACCTGTTTCCCCTCGGGATCACTGTTCCAGTTAACACAGCACTTGTTTTCACTGTAAACATATCCAAGTTTGTTATCAAAGAACAGAGATTCAAACTATAGCAAGTAGGTAGAAATATTGAGAACAACTGGTTACATGTAAAATAAAAACGTAGCATGCTTTCTAGAGCCCAGGCTTACGTAACAAGACTCTTTTCTGTGTAATGAAGCTTGGCTCACACAAAGTCTGCAGCGTTTTCCAACCCAGCAGGCTGGGATACAACAAGCTGGCAGTTTGTCTCCTCCATGAACGATGTCTCTTGGTATCCTTAGATTGCCAGGACAGTTCTTTGTTCTTTTTCATAAAACAGCACCCCCCTACCGATTGTTCTTTCCTGTGGTCTCCTTCTCTTGTCAGCCTTGCAATCTGTTAATCAGCATCAGGCTCCACATGTAGACATGCTTAGACTGTGAGACACACAAGGCACAATACACACCTGACCAGACCAAAAAAGTTGAGTGTCTTCTACTCACTGCCTGGAAAAAATCTGGCGGCCTGCTTTTAACTTCACGGCATTAAGAACATAATTTCCAGTCCAGGTACATAACTTCTTAAATATCATCCATACATACATCTTGCAATGTTTAGGAAGACCAGTGTTACACTGGTTGTTGGTAGAGACCTCACATGCCAGTCTTTGGTGCACTATTATGTAGACATCAGACCCAAGAGATCTCTGTAAACCCTTTGCATTCCTTATGGCCTCTGCCGGTTGGCACCAAGGGGTCCCTGGGTTACAGTCTAGTCCAAAAGGACCAATAGGAGTTACTGTACAGACACAAATAAATGAAAAATTAAATTGATGAGCACTTACACAAAGAAAATATTATAGGGTACAAACATTAGAACTACAGGGAAAGTAAAATGGATCAAGGTCAGTCAAAGAGCCCTTTCTTGTCCTGAAACATTGGGAATGTTGCTATAATGGAATAATCTGAATTTGTGATGTTGTCATATGGAATTCTAATGCCCAGAGTATTTAAAAATGAAGGGTTTGTATGTGAACCAAAACCCACCCCATTTCTTCCAGAGGTTGGGTGGAGGGATTATTCCTGCTTATCATTTTAATTTTTTTTAGGTATGCTGTGTCTGCCTTCAGAAGATAATAGTGTTTGTCACCACCACTATTTATAATAAGCTAATCATATTCATAAACATTTCAGAACACTTGTTATTTAATTGTAACACAAGAAAACATTTGATAGTTGCAATTAAAAACAGAGGCCCTACATTATTGTTTTGTGATTGCACAATGCAGCGTATCAAATAAAAGGTTGTAACATAATTATAGCTATGCAAACCTTTTTTTCTATGGATTACATCTACTCATAATCACATCGCCTGTGGAAAGTCCTTAATATGCACTTTAAGTGTGCAGGTCATTTGCTCCAGGATGAGTTTCATCCTAATTTATTTGCAGTGTTTTTTTCTAGTTTCCTATCTAAAAAAATAGCCAGGCCTATACACAGGAATGAATTTCACCCAGAGAGTGCAAAGTACATGTAAAACACTGCCATTTTAATCTGGTACTATTGTACACCCTTATTGCAGAGCTGTAAATGACTATGCAAGGTGCAGTGGAAAATTAAGCCCATTTTCTCTGATTCAGGATTATTAGCACTTGTGTACATTATAAAATTGCAAGGGGTTAACATAAATGTGTTTAATAATGTAATTAGTTTAACTGGTACAAAATCATGTGCAGATGCTCTTATTTCAGCTGAAGAGTAGTTTCTTTTAGTTTACTGTAAATCAGTCCGGCATCAACACAGTCTCTATAGGCTTTTACACCAGTTTAATTAAATCAGTTTAAACATGCCTTTAGTTAAACGGGTGAAAGTTTGTGTCTAGAAAAGACCTTACTTTCTAAGGGTAATTAAGTGAATGTCTACATGTGCAGAGTGCTTGCACCGTAAGTTTCACCGGTGATAGGGAACCGGTGAAAGTAAAGTAGTAGTTTGTACTCACTTAATTCCTCAGAAAGAAAAGGAGTACTTGTGGCACCTTAGAGACTAACCAATTTATTTGAGCATAAGCTTAAGATGCATCCGATGAAGTGAGCTGTAGCTCACGAAAGCTCATGCTCAAATAAATTGGTTAGTCTCTAAGGTGCCACAAGTCCTCCTTTTCTTTTTGCGAATCCAGACTAACACGGCTGTTACTCTAAAACCTTAATTCCTCAGGCATCAGAAAGTGTTTACATTAGCAGCACTTCCATCACCCACTGATGAGAGCAGCACTCTATGGCAGCTATCCCACAGTGCAGCTCTCTTCACTTGGACAATGGGTCTTGTGGGAAGGGGGAGGGGGTGATCGCAGGTGATCCAGGGTCCCTGCACAGCACCCTCTCCCCAAACACTGATCAGCTCCAGTAGCTCAGTATTGCTCCAAGCAGGGGATCGTTGGATCCCTGGAGCAGCCGTTGTTACCTGGCCAGATGATCAGTGAGCACTTGCCAAGAAAACAGGAAGGGGAGTTTCAAAGTTCCCGGGGCTTTATAGGGAGAGGGGTGGATGTCTCTTACCTGGCGTCAGAGCAGCAGAGCTGCTGGCCAGAGTGGTCACCTAGTCACTGTGGGATATCCTCCAGAGGCTAAAAGCTCTGTAAACAGGGAGAATATCTTCACTTGCACATCACTGCAAAAGCATCACCAGTAAGAGTTCTATGCCTCTCGTGGAGGTGGTTTTCTCTTTGCAGTGAAACTTCTGACTTTCACCGCAAAAAGACATTGGCAAATGTAGACGCTCCCATGGTTTTTGCACATAAAAGGGACTTTTTCTGCTTTAAATGGCAAGTGTAGACATGCCCTAAGATATGTTTCTGGATCCAAAAAGGTAACCAGTTGCATGTTTATGATTACTTTCTTGTAGAAGTAATAGATCACAAGTATCTGATCGTATTTACAGGAGGCATGCAAATTATGCAGTGAAACTGTGGCCAAACTGAATGTCATGACTATGGTATCACTAATAATCACTCACACTCTGGCCAGGAATGCAAGATTGCCAGGAAAAGTATCTAAATAGATAGCATTACTTGTTGGTCTGCAACATAATTGGATTTGATTGCTTCTCAGGATTTGATTTGATTTGATTTGAGTAATGCATTAAGTAAGCCATTACTTAACAGTTAATTGATTACATGCATCTATTAGTTAATCTTGGTATAGTATTCTGAGGATTTGGAGTACTATGGCCACTAACTGGCAGGTGTCAGTCATTAGTAATTATTCTAATGGTTTACTTTAACACTCATCAATCTGAGCAATCATCATGCCCTTATAACAACGACTCTCTACCACATACTTTAAAGAGAGACCTTCTGGAACCCACCACACAGGCTGAGGGTGACCTCTAACTTTGTGGGACATTCCCAGATTGACATACAATTGTAGGATCTACTGTCGTGGATTGGCACCCCACCAAACCATATACAAACAGAGATGGCTGGAAAGGGATGAGAGAAAGGAGGAAACAAAGACTGAAAAGATTGTGTTTGGAGAAATGAGTGAAAAGTAATCAGAGAATGGGAGAGAGGGAGAGGTTATGGGGATAAGTCACCCTCCCAGTAATATCTTTCCTAGGGACTCCCCGATCCTAAAGCTATCCTTGCATTTATAATAAACTCCATAACGAAAGGAATCACTTCAGATTTACAGCTTTTGTTCAAATCAGCCTGTTCAGAATCTTAGGCTCAGTAAAATATCTGTCCTGCATCCCTCATATTTTCAACAGGCAGTATTTTGTTGAGAAGCAGTAATGATTTACGAAAGGCTTTACTTTTTTAGAATTTTCTTTCTTGAGATCCTTTGAATTCTTCCTTTCAACAGGCTTCAAAATGAAGAGCTAGTAAAGAAGGATCAAGGTAGTTTAACAAAGTGAAAAACTAATTGAATCATTAACTGGCCATTCAGATTCAAATATCTTCATTCCAACTGCACCCACTGTTTACACTTCTACTTTACTCCTCCACATACCTCCTTATTTTGCCTTGTTTGTAAAACTTCTTAAGTTTTAGTCCTCACCCTGAAAAGGTCATGTGAAAATGCACATCAAACATGTCAGTGAAAGTCAAGGCTTTCTATGTTATTAGCTCTATAAATTTTTTTCACGAGGACTTTTGCTTTTGGTGATTGAAAACACACACCACCGGAAGGAACAAATAAATAAATAAATAATCCCATTGGAGATTTTACAACTCTATTAATTCAGCCAACTTTTTCCTCCACACTTTCAATTAATAATGTGCCAATGCTGAGCAAAATGTATGATTAAACACAACATTCATTAGTACCAAACAAGCACATGATTGCGGTGTTGCAAATTAAAATTGTTCACTTTCAGTGTAAATTGGGTTCTTATCAGTCATTTCAGTTTCTGTGATGATAAATTGCAGGGACTTTTTTTCTCTTTTTATTCCCCATCACTGCCTACCAAAATAGAAATTATATATACAGTTAGAGGGCCATGTTGTCAGAGTTGCAGTATGGATAGACAAGCATTTGGCTGTGTTTAAGGGCTGGACAACTTTTGAATCAAAAAGAAAAGGAGGACTTGTGGCACCTTAGAGACTAACCAATTTATTAGAGCATAAGCTTTCGTGAGCTACAGCTCACTTCTTCAGATGCTTTTGAATCAAGTTTCAGTACTCCTGTTTGGATACCAACACCTGAAAAAAAGAAGCTTCCAGAGGTCCTATGCCATCTACATTTGTGTTTTGAAAGCCTGTGGTCAAAGACAAATTAGGTGGGATTTGCCAAACCCCACATTAAGGCTTGTTATACATGTAATACATGTATATTAATAGCAAATGTTGTGGCTAGAGATTAATGCTGAAGTAATGTGACCTTTATCAACTGTATATGCATAGGTTTCAGAGGGGTAGCCGTGTTAGTCTGTATCAGCAAAAACAAGCAAAAAAAAATTCTATCAGGGTGGATGCAGCCCATTCCCAACAGTTGACGAGAATGTATTTATTATTTATTTATTTATTAATAAATGGATACAAATCAGAAATCAAGAATTGTAACATTCAAAAACCAGCAGGAGAGCACTACAATCTCCCTGGACACTCAATAACAGATTTAAAAGTGGCCATTCTTCTGAAAAAAAACTTCAAAAACAGACTTCAACGAGAAACCGCAGAACTTGCAAACTTGACACCATCAAATTAGGCCTGAATAAAGACTGGGAGTGGCTGGGTCACTACAAAAAGTAATTTTTCCTCTGCTGATACTCACATCTTCTTGTCAACTGTTGGGAATGGGCCACATCCACCATGATTGAATTGGCCTGGTTAGCACTGACCCCCCACTTTTTAAGGCAACTCCCATCTTTTCATGTGCTGTATATTTATACCTGCCTACTGTATATTTCACTCCATGCATCTGAGGAAGCGGGTTATAGCCCATGAAAACTTATGCCCAAATAAATGTGTTAGTCTCAAAGGTGCACAAGGACTCCTTGTTGTTTTTGTATATGCATAGTCTAGTTGCCTATATTTTGTAAAGTACATCTGCCGTATCCCACAAAAATAATGATTTTTGGTTATTTATAGCATAGACATAAAAAGAGATACCAGTCTTTCACCAGCTCATTGTTTTATATTGTGAATAAATTCTCATAAAATCATAGTATCATGATATCTTTTCAGTTTAACTTGAAATTTTCCCCTTCAGCTCTGGTAAGATTTCAGAACCTCACATGTAACTGTTAAAACAAAAATATATTCCTTTCACAATGATGAGCGTACAGCTGTGTCATTAGTTGGCTGTGCTTTCATCTCAATATACTACTGAGATCTTTTGTTATTCCCCAAACATAACACTCAAAATTGAAGTCGACCATTACTTCTACCATTATTATAATGTTGAATTCTGTGTCATGGAGTATGGAATAATCCATCAGAACGTTCGTCTGACCCATTTTCTGGGTGTTATTTGTGGGGTACATTTCCTCCAACATAACAGATGTGTGAAGAATCATGACTGTAGCCTTAGCCTGGTAAGATATTACTCTTAAGCACTGGCAATGTGTCACATTTCATACATATTTTCAGCTATGCTCATCCTTACTCCTGGGACTGGGTAGTATTTGGCATTGGTTCTTTTAGCTGTCAGTGTTTTATAGGCAGGATCAGGCTCTTTACATAGTAGTGGTGCAGATTTGGAAATTCCACAGCCAGACTTAACCCAAATTCACAATTTTTTAAGTTAATACCTAGCAGCAAGCTCTGCATCCTTGATTTGTGTGGACGTGTGCCATATTTTTACTTTGTTATGTTTTATTTTCCTTTTTAAACAAAAGTCATGTTTTTTTATTCATAACAAAGCATGAGAAACTGCAACCCACTTTTATCAGGAGGGCCGATTTCTATCATTTATCTGGAAATCAACATATTCCTATTAACAAAATGATATAGCCATTAATAAAATGCAAATTCCATTTTACTCTATCAACATCAACAGTAATTAGTTATTTTTACCCAAGAAGAATGACCTTCGTCTATTGAATAAGTATTATTTAAATCAAAAGGAAACTTTTATTCCTACAACTAATTTCAATAATTAACTTCCCTCCTCTGTTGTTGGATTAACCTGCAATTAAAATTTGCTGTCCGCTCTTGTATGTAATTCAGATACATTCGTGCTGGGATTCACATGTTGATTTTTAGTTCCCCTTATAAAACTAGGTGATGGACAAGAAACCTTTATAGGGGAAATATTTTTTGTGGCAGTCTGAGATTGACAGCTGAGCATGTTAGAATTGTGGCCATGGTTAACACAAATGACTATGTGGAACTTGTAAGATATCTATCCTTCACAAGCAATTGAAACATGTTTTCAGTGCAGTACATGGCTCTCTGAGCTTGATTCTCAGTTACTATTGCAGGGATCCACACAGGTACTTCCATATCTATCTCCCAGATTGTTTTTTAAGCACCCTTGCAATTCACAAAACACTGGCTCAGCTGCTGCTAACCCTAGAGGCACCTAAACTTGCTCAGCACCTAAGTTTTTGCAGTAAAAGTTCTCAATGAGCCTACATTTTAGCCTATGGACAAGCTGCCTCACTCTAGGCATCTGGATGCCTATCTCCCACCTAACCCTCAGAGCAATCTGCAAACTGGAGGAAGTTAGCCTCCTCCTAATTTGGGAGGCTTGATGTGGTAGGTGAGCTCAGAGGCTGCCTAAGTCCACACAAAATGGACTTCTGCCAGTGGGCAAATTGTTAAAAAGTAGGCCCTTTCCCACCCCCCAGCTCTGTTTTTTTTTTTGTGTGTGTGGAGCTAGGCGGCCTCTGGGCACGCCTACCAGATTGGGTTCCACACAAGGATTAGAGGAATACCTATGTTTCCCAGTTTGTGGATTGCTAGCAAAGATAGGCGCCTTCCTGTACCTCAGTTTTAAGTGACTATCTCCATGAGAGTGGTGGGGCTTAGGACACACCCGCTTGTCAGCATCTCCTATTGGCTAGCTTAAACCAGGAGCTACCTACATGCTGGCCTTTTGTGGATCACATTCTTAAGGCACCTATCTCTCCCCATTCGTTGTATAGGAGCCTAGGTGCCTAACTCAGGCTTTGTGAACTGCAGTGTTCTTCCTGTGATTTTCTAGGTGCCTAAGCATTTGGCATTGCAAATCCTCAGTATTTGGGAGCAGAAAAGAAAGTGGAAAAGGGTGGGGAGCAGAGCTGGTCTGAAATTCGTTTTCTCCATGGAAATTTTTGGCTGAAATATTTTGATGAAGAACTGACATTTTTCAAGGAAAGCAGACACTTTCAATTAAAAATTTTGTTTCATTGAAACCCCAATTTTCTGTCAAAAAAACAATTACATGAAAATTTTTGACCAGCCTTATTGGTAGTATTAGGCAGCAAAATAAATGTTTTTCTTTCTCTGTTGCTCTCACTATCCCTCCTCATTTACCTAGCACAACAGAAAAATGGCAAAGATAATCACTATACTGATTCTGCTTGAAAATTTGTCAGTCACAAGTTGAAAGTGTTCTTCCGTACTTTATACATTTGGAAGCTAAAATTAACTATTTCCTATCATTTCAATTAAGAGATAAGATTTCAGGGATCTGAAAATTATTTTATATGACCAACATTTTCAAGTGAAGCTTTCAGGAAAATATTTCACTATTTTCCACACTGAAAGCTGTGCAGAAAGAGATAATATTCTACTGAAGTCAATGGGAGTTTTTCTTAAGTAAGGACTGCAAGATTGTTGCTATATTTTCAGTGCAGAAGCATCTAGAGGCCCCAGCCCCATTGTGCTAAGCCCTATATAGACATATAACAAAGAAACAGCTCCTGCCCCAAAAAGCTTACCTTCTCATAAGACTATAGACAGTAGATGGATATACGAACAGATGGGAGAGAATAAGGTAGCAATGAAATTATTATAATTATCATGATAAGCAGTGGTGCATACCAGCACACTGGCAGCCTAACCATTATCTATGTGTATGTGTGCATATGAAATTAGCATAAATAACATTTTTAATTATATTTACTAATTCAGAATATCTGATCTTGTTCATTTAGAACAATAAGAAACCCCACTTAATGTAGTGACTTCAGTGACCTTCCAGAGGCAATGCAAAATAATTCTGTTTAGGTTTTTGGGGAGGGCTGAAGGTATACTCCCTTGGCACTGAAGAGATGGAAAGGAATTCTTTTAGATGAGCTTCTGCAGAATTGATCATTTCACTGCTTCTGAGGCTTAAATTGTATTTTGTGTTAGGGCAGCTAGAGCTTTTAAAAAAATAAAAATAAATACATAATAAATATTTAAATTGGTATCTAGAATATGAGTCATACAATGAAGCACAGTTGAGAGAGCTTTTAGTTCACATTTGAGGGCAAATTCTGTTCTGTTACACAAGGGTATCAATAGAACAATTCTACTGAAGCCAACAGTGTTACCTTGGAAGACAGCAGAATATCTCTGGACAGAATTTGACCCATATTCTCTCTCATTAGCATTTCAAACATTGATTTCTACAAATATTCAGAAGGTGAACACAGGTGCTAAATAATATATGCCTCATTCACGTTGGTGGATAGGCACATGTCCAAGGTACCTAAAATATAAAACCAATAACACTACATACTTGTTTACTTTGCCCTTGTTACATATAAATAACAGAAGCAATGACTTGCAGCCACCTTTAATCTCGTGACAGCTTTACTATCATTGGTTGGCTGAGCTTCAAGTAGAGTTATGACAGTGGCAAAGTTCGGCAAACTGCAGCACATATTTCTGTAATTAAGTAACTGATGGGAAACTACTTAGAAAAAGCATTAGTGAAATTATTTGCAAAACACCTCTGATGCAGAAGTAGATCATGTTCTTCCCAGTGCAGTATTTGAGGTATGATTTAAAGAGTATTCCGTTTACTGTTTTACCAATTCCCCCTCTCCCTCCTTCATGAAAAGCAATAGTTCTGGCTTGAAACAGATCTTATGATGAAGACACTGTATCTGCAATTTCAAGGGATGGGAGTGGGCAACGGGGGGGAGTTGTATTTTTAATTTTTTAACCCATTTTAAATCTGATTGCTTAAACAAGTGCATATCTCTTGTGGGAGCTTTTTGGCTGAGAGTATTAATGTATTGTATTAATTCATTCCTTTTCTTATATTAAGACCAGGTTTTCATTTTAAAAAAGAGGCTAAAAGGAAATTTATTCCTAATCCAACACAAACAAATTAACAGTTAACTTTTCAAAAAGGTTATGAATATTCTGCTGGTAATAGAATTCTAGTACTAAGACAGTATCATCCTCAAGATTCTTTATCCCAAAATATCATTTCTTTCAAAGTGCCTCTCATTAGTTCTGAAATTTAGGGATTGCTGCATTTATTAAAGTTACCCTTATCACTAAGAAAAATAATCATTTCATCCCAAAAAATGTTGTTTAAAAGAAGTTTAATTTTAATAAGTAAAGAAGTCTCTATGACCGAATGTGATGAGAACATGTGAAATTCAATCCTGATTGAAGAAACAAGCATGTAAAAGGACCTGAATGTAAATGGCACGATCTTTCCTCTTTACAAAGGCAGATTAGAGTGTCTAGATTTCCTGCCAGCAATATTTGGCCACACTCTGCAAGGAAGTGGAGATCCTCATTTCTGTGACTTCTCCACAGACTCTTCATAGCAGCCACTTGAGGGAGGGTATTTTGGAAATGGTGTGACAGGGTGTATCAACAGCATACTGGAGAGGCAAGGGGTAAAGAGCAACTCTGGGTCCAAGAGGCCATGCCCCCTCACCTCTGCTGGGCATACTCCCAGTGGAGGGAGCATTTAAAAGGTAGCAACTCAATTTAGTCTGGGTTGACCGAGGAGGAGAGCAGTCGGGTGCAGCAGCTTTGTGCTGGGAAGCCGCCAGAGCTCCACACAGCCAGGATTGAGCTTTATAGCCAAGCTACTAGAAGTTCATAGACTGCAGGACCCCAAGGTCATGACTCACTGTGACGAGTGGAAGAGACTCAGGAGATTAATCAGAGGGGAACACAGGATGGATCCCAAGTCCAACCCATGATGGTGTCATAGGGACTGGAACAAGGATAGGGAGTCATCCAGGGAGCATGCTAAGGAGTATCCTGCCCTGAGCTCTGTGCAAGGGCTACTGATTTGGAGGGCCCTGCTTCAGAACCCAGTGGAGTAGGGTGGGCATGGGTTCCCCTACCGCCCCCCTTGCCAGTAGGCAACATTACCCTGAACTATAGCTGCTAGGCAAAGCAGCTTTTGGACTCATGCCAGTGGATGACATTACCCTGAACTAGCCAACCCTGACAAGTGGACAAAAGATACTGTCATATTTGAACATTGTGATGCATAGCTTAATTTGGGTCAGAAGTCAGATCCACAATCTTCTGTAGTCTTCCATGGCATAGCAACCTTCTGTGTAGTCAGAGGTTAATGAAAAAAGTGTTACCCAAAGCACCCAGGTATTCACATCCTCCGCAGTATTGTGATAATCTTTGTACAAAATATGCTTTGTGAGGTATCATTTAAAAACAAATAATTCACTGGTCAACAATGTCATGGTGAAATGTATGTAGGAACATGAAATGTAAAGTTATGAAATACCCCTGTATGACATTACCAGACCATGTTCAAGAACAGACAGCCTTACCTAGGTAAAGGTGTTAAATAGCTCTGTCCTAAACAAAGGAATGTGGGTTTACCTCAATACATCTAAACAGTAAACAGAACCATCAAGACAGCAGTGGAAAGAGATTGCAGGAAATGGAACAATTTGCATTTTAGCAAACACTAGCAGGAGGAGGAGAGAACATGGAGGGTCAGCCACCACCTTGCTGGAAGACTGAAGGTGAGAAAAGCCATGCTGAACAAAGCCTGGACCTGGCTAGATTAAGTTTGAGACTTTTAGATGTGTTGTTTTATTTGTTTGTAACCCTTTCTAACTTCATCTCTTATACTTGATCTTACTTAAAATCCCATATTATTTTGTTAATAAACTTGTTTCACTTTGAATTTAAATCAACAGTGCTCAGTTTGAATTAAAGTGTTAGTTAATTCCAATTAAAGTAGCATGCTGGTTTTTTTTTTTTGTGTCTTTAGAGGAGTAAACGGACCTTATAATTTCTTTGGGTGGTCCAGGAAAGGGTTGGACATTGCAGAGCACATGGTTGGGAGAAATTTAGGACTGGGAGTGTGTTGGGGTCCCTTTCTGGTTGTAACTAAGGCTTGTGGAAGCCAGAGTGGGGCTGTAGACAGGCTGCTGAGGTGAGAGTTGCTAAACCAGGGTAGGCTGCGTAGCACACAGCCATTCAGGGTATGAGCAGCGTGTTTGCTGCTGACTGTGAGCATCCCAGGCAGAGGGCTACAGTAGCAAAGCATTGTGAGGCACTCAGAGTTACAGGGTAAGAGGTGAAACAAATCCTCACTGGTCTGGATTGCACCCCAAAGTGTGACACCAGGGTCTCTACTGCAGTCTGCAATGTCATACATGATATATGTACCTTCCCATTACATTTATGAATGGTGCTTTAAGATTTTCACATTACTCATACCATAGGGGAATGAATTGGCCATTAGCAATATTGAAGTGAAAAGGGTATTAACTGGACCCATTTTCATAATACTTTGGCTGCTCTTTCACAGAAGTTAAATATTTATTCTTTCTGAGGTGCAACAGGCAAGCTCTCCAGGCTGATTTCTCAAATTTTGTAGGCCTGCACTAATTGCTTGTTGATTTTTAAAAAGGTCATCATTTATTTATGAATTAAAATGTACCCTTGTTCCTTAGTATTGCTTTGAAAATTTGCTCACCTAATTTTCCAGGCACTCTGCCCATTAATGACAGGTTATAATAATACTGAGATTTTAGCATCAGTAGATCTCAAAGAGCTTTACAGAGGAGGGCAGTATTATCAACATATTACAGCTTGGGAAACTGAGGCACAGAGCAGGGAAATGACTTGCCCAAGATCACTCAGGAGGCCAGTGTCAGAGCCAGGAGCCCATATCTCCTGTGTCCCTGATATAGTATTTTCTCCTCTAAACCAAGCTACCTTAGGATGGAAGTACCCAATCCAAATCAGAAGTATGAGTTGCCAACAGAATTCTCACCGAATGAGGTGGCCTTGGCCATTATTGCCTCAGTAATTAATACCACAGCTAAAGCATGGCAAAGAATGTGAACAGAAGAAAGAGCAAAGAGGCTGGCCTAAAATGCTTCAGTGTATATATTTTTCCAGGGATGATATATGCAAAAGATAACAGTAGAGTGCCACCATTTCACTTCCAGCATGTGTTCCACCAATTTATTAATACTCATTGCTCAGAAAGATTGTTGCCCATCTATATACAAGAAAGTAAGGGAAAGTAAGGCACTGTGTCATACCTCTGGTTCCAGAGTGCAGGGACTAGGAGTCTCTGCAGAGCAGCTATTTCCTCGCCAGTGCGGATGGCTGGAGCGGGCAGGAAGAGAGCACATTCTTGACACCACCTCCCTTAGGGTTGCTGGAAGTGTAGCCATACCAGCATATTGGGGAGTGTACACTGCAACAGATATAGGACCCATTGCATCATACTCACCCCTGAAGCAGCAGGGAGATTGGGAAGAAAGCTGTGGCTGGGGAATTCATAATCTACCTCCTGTGCAGCACAACAATAGATTGTACTTAACAGTGGGTAGATCTTAATGTCACAATCTAACCTTTGGAAAGTGTGCAAAAGAATGGTATGCATACACAGCCGATGCTCCCTTCCTTTACTCCTTGCAGTATGCTTTTTGCTATTCTTTGATGCTGGTTACTGCTTTTTCAAGTTGCTGCATAGAGATTTAGCCTCTTGGTTCCTATTGGCTTTAATGGAAGTCAAACAGTGAAGTGCCTACATGCTGCTTTGTTTCCTAACAGTGCTATGGACTTTCTAAAATAAGCAGAACACAATGAATAATTCAGGTGCATACTTGTCAGGTAATTCATATGACAAATTTCACATTTTAAAATGAAAAATATTTTAATTATTATTTTATTATGCACCCACATCTAATAGCAAAAGTAGTCAAATCAAATTTCAGTTGCTATTTCACACTTTTTGAAACATTCCAATTAGCTCTATCGTTCAACAAAAAGCAAGGGGAAAATGTTGTCTTAAAAATCTTATCAAAATGTTTCCAAAATTTTTCTGCGTTGTTTTTTTTTTTTTAAGCGTTGTTTGATTTTGTTTGTTTGTGGTTTTATTTTGCTTTGTTTTCTTTTTCAAATTTTGGAACATGACTTAAATGTTATCAAAAATTCAAAATTCAACAAAGTTTGACCAGTTCTACTCATCAGAAATTCCATGCTTTTTTTTAGTAGACACATGTACATACTATCTTTCTGTTTCCCATTTGCATGTGTCAGAGTAACAGCCGTGTTAGTCTGTATTCTCAAAAAGAAAAGGAGTACTTGTGGCACCTTAGAGACTAACCAATTTATTTGAGCATAAGTTTTTGTGAGCTACAGCTCACTTAATCGGATCCACACAGTATGCATCCGATGAAGTCCACAGTATGCATCCGATGAAGTGAGCTGTAGCTCACGGAAGCTTATGCTCAAATAAATTGGTTAGTCTCTAAGGTGCCACAAGTACTCATTTTCTATTTGCATGTGTGTAATTCTTAAAACCAGATTTCAGTTTAAATACTCTTGATTTTTAATTTTGAATGTGTTTTCTGTGTATCATTGCAATTTAGTGAATGTTTTAGTAAAATCCTTTGCTAGAGTATTTATAGAAATCAAAGGTTTCCAGAAGCAGTCAGAATGCATAGTTTTAAAAATTCAAATAAAGATTAGTGATTGTTCCCCCCAAAATTCATCCAGTTCTATTCAATAGTAGGTTTCTTTTTCTTTTTTAATCAGCACTAACTTTGCTGAGAGGTATCCTTTTGATCAACACTTGCCTTAGTGATGTAAGCCAGCGCAACAGTAGGGTTGGTAGCATGTTTCTCGAACACAGATTGGGCTGATAAGCCATTTTACAGACACTGTTAGAAGGAGCCCAGATGAGTACTTCTGAACATTGCATTTTCTCATGGTTTTTTCCCCCTTTTTCTTTTTCAGATTGACAAAATCACAGTGTGCAATAGACATACTTGATGGTATTGTGAATAGAGGTCAAAGACTGAATGGGCTGAGTCGCTCTCACCATGAAGGCTGAACTGTCCAGAGCAAGGTTGAAACACGCTGTCAGGAGTACTGCCTCTGCTCTATTAGTTCTATAATAGATGAAATTGGTTTCCAGGACTTTCAATTTAGCTTCTTTCACAAGGACTAAATTCACAATGCATATGCTTGGCTGGTGTAAATAGGTACCAGCTAAGGATCCAGCCCTACATTAAAAAAAAAAAGGAATGAGGAAATTGTTGTTACAAAATAGTGGGCTATAGCAGTGAGATGGGGCCATGAGATGTCATAAATTGCATTGTGATCATTTGGAACAACCCATCTGGCAAACAACTATAATATTTGTGTCCGATGTTTTCTGCTTTTCTTCCCAGTTCATCATCTCCTGTTACTGTATCCTGCAGTAATGTCAGAGATCTCATTTTTTCTCTCTTCTTGTTAAGTCAGGAAGAATTTTATTCATGAATCAGAATTTAATCTGGTATAAGAGTTGAATTTGGCCTGTAATGCTAAATTGGTGACACCATATTCCTTTCCGTGGCTACACACTGCACTGGCAGGCATGTGATTATAACTAGATCTGGATGAATTAGTACAGAGCAAGGCAGCAATTAAAGCTACATTAGACCTGTCATCCACTCTCTACACTGACTTCCCATAGGATACACGTAAAAATTCAAGGCCTTATCTTTAAGGTCTTAAATGGGCTGGATCCAGGGTAGATAAAAGATCACCTAAGCTCCCAGACAAAGATAATTTTTGACAACTCCATTCCTCATGCGCAGTAGAACTGTCTGCCACAGTGATAAAACTCATCTGTGCAGAAGACAACTTTCTCGGGGCTGGTCTTATACTGGGGAACGAAGTCCCATATCAACTAAAACCACTTCAAAACTTTGGTCCCAGTTGCAAGGTGCTCTTCTTCAACCTTTCCTTTCCTTTGCAAATATAAATGCAGAGCAAGGCATAGGTATAATATACTTCATAAATGAAAAAAAAATATTCCCATGTAACTTGCACACATACAAAATGGGAAATGACTACCCAGTATGAAGTATTGTGGAAAGGGATCTGGGGGTCATAGTGGATCACAAGCTAAATATAAGTCAACAGTGTAACTCTTTGCAAAAAAGGCAAACACCATTCTGGGATGTATTAGCAGAAGGGTTGTAAGTAAGACTTGAGAAGTAATCCTTCTGTTCTACTCTGCACTGATTAGGCCTCAATTGGAGTTCTGTATCCAATTCTCAGCGCCACATTTGATGTGGACAAATTGGAGAAAATCCAGAGAAGAGCAACAAAAATTATTAAAGGTCTAGAAAACGTGACCTACGAGGGAAGATTGAAAAAAATGGGTCTGTTTAGTCTGAAGAAGAGAAGACTGAGAGGGGACATGATAACACTTTTCAAGTTCACAAAAGGTTGCTACAAAGAGGAGGGAGAAAAATTGTTCTTAAATGGCTTAAATTGCAGTAAGGGTGGTTTTGGTTGGATATTAGGAAAAACTTCCTAACTGAAAGGGTGGTTAAGCACTGGAATAAATTGCCAAGGGAGGTTATGGAATCTCTGTCATTGGAGATTTTTAAGAGCATTTTTAGACAAACACCTGTCAGAGATGGTCTACGTAATACTTAGTCCTGCCATGAGTGCAGGGGACTGGACCAAACCTTTTGAGGTCTCTTCCAGTCCTGTAATTCTATGATTTCTCGAGAGACGGATGGGGAAACAAAGAACCACACAAGATGTATGTTAGTGATATTGCTCAGTGCGCTAGTGGAAGGCGCTCAGATTCTATGTTGATGATGGCTGCATAAGAACCTGAATAGAACAGAGAAGAAGAGAAGAGTATAGTTCCATTAAAATATCCAAATATCTGTGAACATCATCTATTTCTGAAGCAAACCCACTGTATTATATTTACCTGGATATTATCAAGTACAGCGACATAGAGAAAGAGCTCCTTTTGGGAGCTGGGACAATGTTTGGGGCTGGGATTAGGAGGAAGGGTAGGCCGTTCTCCTTCTGTCATAGAATCATAGAATCATAGAATATCAGGGTTGGAAGGGACCCCAGAAGGTCATCTAGTCCAACCCCCTGCTTAAAGCAGGACCAATTCCCAGTTAAATCATCCCAGCCAGGGCTTTGTCAAGCCTGACCTTAAAAACCTCTAAGGAAGGAGATTCTACCACCTCCCTAGGTAACTCATTCCAGTGTTTCACCACCCTTTTAGTGAAAAAGTTTTTCCTAATATCCAATCTAAACCTCCCCCACTGCAACTTGAGACCATTACTCCTCGTTCTGTCATCTGCTACCATTGAGAACAGTCTAGAGCCATCCTCTTTGGAACCCCCTTTCAGGTAGTTGAAAGCAGCTATCAAATCCCCCCTCATTCTTCTCTTCTGCAGGCTAAACAATCCCAGCTCCCTCAGCCTCTCCTCATAAGTCATGTGTTCCAGTCCCCTAATCATTTTTGTTGCCCTTCGCTGGACTCTCTCCAATTTATCCACATCCTTCTTGAAGTGTGGGGCCCAAAACTGGACACAGTACTCCAGATGAGGCCTCACCAATGTCAAATAGAGGGGAACGATCACGTCCCTCGATCTGCTCGCTATGCCCCTACTTATACATCCCAAAATGCCATTGGCCTTCTTGGCAACAAGGGCACACTGCTGACTCATATCCAGCTTCTCGTCCACTGTAACCCCTAGGTCCTTTTCCGCAGAACTGCTGCCTAGCCATTCGGTCCCTAGTCTGTAGCTGTGCATTGGGTTCTTCCGTCCTAAGTGCAGGACCCTGCACTTATCCTTATTGAACCTCATCAGATTCCTTTTGGCCCAATCTTCCAATTGGTCTAGGTCCTTCTGTATCCTATCCCTCCCCTCCAGCGTATCTACCACTCCTCCCAGTTTAGTATCATCCGCAAATTTGCTGAGAGTGCAATCCACACCATCCTCCAGATCATTTATGAAGATATTGAATAAAACCGGCCCCAGGACCGACCCTTGGGGCACTCCACTTGATACCGGCTGCCAACTAGACATGGAGCCATTGATCACTACCCGTTGAGCCCGACAATCTAGCCAGCTTTCTACCCACCTTATAGTGCATTCATCCAGCCCATACTTCCTTAACTTGCTGACAAGAATACTATGGGAGACCGTGTCAAAAGCTTTGCTAAAGTCAAGAAACAATACATCCACTGCTTTCCCTTCATCCACAGAACCAGTAATCTCATCATAAAAGGCGATTAGATTAGTCAGGCATGACCTTCCCTTGGTGAATCCATGCTGGCTGTTCCTGATCACTTTCCTCTCATGCAAGTGCTTCAGGATTGATTCTTTGAGGACCTGCTCCATGATTTTTCCAGGGACTGAGGTGAGGCTGACTGGCCTGTAGTTCCCAGGATCTTCCTTCTTCCCTTTTTTAAAGATCAGCTTCTGTCAGCTTCTGTGTTCCATTTATAGTGTGCAATCTTCAAAACAGATGTCAAAAGTTTAGGAGTTTCAGTCCAGATAAGAACCAAAAATGTCCTCTGAGAGCCTTTGGAAGGCAGCAGGGCGCCAGCACCCTGTAAGGTGGGCCCACTGTGATCCTGTCCGATTGGGATGGTGGAAGCCAGAAGTCAGAGCAGTAGCTCTGGGAACAGAGGGGGGAACTGTCAGCTGGGAAAGGGAGAAAACCTGAAGAGGTTCTGATAAATCCTTTGAAAAATATCCAGACTTTTCAGTTTCTGAACCAAAACTTCAAGGCTTTTAATGTTTTCTCATTAGCTATTTTGACTGCAGCTTAGGATCTGGCAGAAGGTGATTCAGAGCTGTAAGTGCCAGTGATATTATTTGAGACATTTGTTTGACTAAAAGCTAAGGGAATATATATAAAATAGTATGTTACTTCTTGTATAACTTAGTTATTTTTGCCCAGTGCAAAAGCTCTTCATTATGCAGTCTCCCCTCTAATCTATCTCAGCATTCTCTGGCAATCAGTTTGAGGTAGCCTTTAGGGGAGGGTGTATTTCTCTGTTCTTTAACATATCTTTCACCCTCCCTAAAATCAATATAAAACACACAAATCAAAGGGCTAAATAGTACTTAAAATATAGAAAGGAATTTTTTCATGGCAATAAACTGAATTTCTAAAGACACATTGCACATTAAGAATGCTAGTGTGCAGAAGCTCATTGAGAAGCAGGGTGCTAAGAAGCTTTGTGATCAACTCTATGCAGCTCTGGAGGATAGATGGTTCTCCACAGAATACATTGACCCCTTCCAGGCTCCAGAAGCTCATTCAAAAGTCTTAAGCATGTCTGTTTGGAAGTTCCTTCCCATAAATATAGCCTAGGAACTGAGGGGAAAAGGCAAGACCTCTTTGTCTCAGGCTTCAATGCACTTAGACTTACCACAATTATCCTACTATTTAGTTTGTTTGGTTCTTGGGTAGCTCAGTAGGTAAAGCCTTGGATTAAAAAGCAAGAAGGAAAATGAGAGGTGGTCTGAGTTAACTGAGCTGTAGTCTAAACAAGGAGAGAGTGACTGTGTATTATCTTCATGTGAATGGAGATTCCTGGGATAATGCTTATAGCTCTTAACAGGAAAAAAAAAAAAAAAAAAGACTTTGCCAATAGCCATCCATTGTTCTGCTTTTGTCAGGACTGAAATAAGAGGAGTCTTGCTTTTCAGGTTCAGTCTGTGAGGATGGCGGAGTGGAATGCAGTTGGATTCCAGCTGAGTGTTTGAAGTCTTCATTTTTGAGGCCTCTTCTGAAAGAGACCTGGCAGGAAAGTGTGGCCTTACATAGAGAAAGGGCAAGTCCTGAAGCAAGTAGCTTCCTTAGTAATGAGTAGACAGGCAAGTCTATTATAATAATTTGCTTTTATTGCCATGGTAGAGCTAATAGAGTTGTGGCGACTTCACACCTGCTGCAGCCTGGCAAAAAAAGAGAGAGAGAGAGAAAAAAAGTCACCATGAAATCTCCCAGAGGGCTATTGCTGTCTACAGGCAAGAGTGCAACTGACAGATAAAGTGCCTGACAATGACATATTGCTTTAGGACAACAATGAAATGACTAGAATTTTAAACTATAATCTCTACTCTCTCTCTCTCTTTCCAAAATAAGAAAATAGCATTGAACAGAGGCAGACAATTAAAAGGCTACCATTTATTTTACTGATTATTTGGGGGAATGCTAGTATTCCACCTGACAGGCATGTGAGACTCATCCATCTCTTCATAATTGTACATGCCAATGCCACTAAACACGTTTTTATTACAAAGGAACAGTTATGGTACTGTAGTTTATGATAGCTTTCACATGATCTTTTGTTTAAGAAAATGTTAAGATAAAGAAAAATCTTTCAGATAGCACAAGATCACTCTGTTCCTTTTCTTCAGATTCCACTGATAAACACAAGCTGGATTTCTTAAACAGCAAGATGCCATCTTTTTGACAGATACAATATGTAGTTATGTCACAGCATTATGCTAAACCTTATAGGGAAGACACAGCAGGGGCCAGAGAGATTCTACAGTCTCAGCACAGTTTCCATGAAAGGAATGTTTACATGACCCACAGCGCAAAGTTTAAATATATGCAGCAGTTTTGCTGTTAACTCCCTGAACTTGCTTGCTGGGCAAACTGTGGCCAGGAAAATTCTGCTTGACTTGTTGTTACATTGTTACTGTTAACATTTTCCTGTCCTGTCATCTGTTTGGACATCGGCTGTGCTCTATAAAATGTCTGCACAGGGTGGGTGGGTTTTTGTTTGGGCTGTCTGAGGGGGCTGAGGAACATAAATATTAGCCTGTCCTTCTATTTGTGTTGGTTGAGGGTGGATGAGAGAAGGGGGGAAATTCTGGACACCAAGCCAATGAAAATGAATAAGATTCTTGCCTGTCAGAGCTGTGTTTGGCTTTTGTGACTCCTTTTTCAAGTCTATAACATACATGTAAACTAAAGTCTGGCGTTCATATGACCTAATGTTTTGTTAGCAGGCAGTTTAACAAGACTGTTTCAGAACTCATTTTGGTAACTCAGGGTTTTCATAATCACACTCAGTACATTTTGGCTTATATGCAATTGCTTTATCCAACAGGAACCTAATATATACTAGAGAAATTAAAATGGTTACAATCCCTATAAGGTTTGTAGAACACTTTGCATCCACACACAAAAATTCCACAAACACCCATAAATATTCTAATAACTCGTTCAAACAGACTACCTTTATTCAGTTTTAGTCATTAGTTAAAGTTTAATTGGTTCATTCTTACCAGTTCATTGACATTTTGGAGGAAGATAAGTTGGAACTGTTTGACTCATTCTCCCATTTTTGTCCAACAGTGCATAAGTAGGCCTTTGAAATCTCCCAGAATGCACTGCTTCTGGGAACTGACCCAGGAATTGTGGGACAGTTACCCAGAGGGCACTGCAGTTGAAATGGTTTAGCACAGTCTTAGCGTACTTTCAGGACAATGCTTAAAACAAGCAAACAAGAGTAGTATAGCAAGGCTCGTATAGCAAAGCTAGTATATGTGCAATTAATGGTTTGTGCTTTAACTGGTTCAGTACAATTGGGTTCATTTACAAACAGTTCAGTTCAGCTGTGAAGACAAGGCCTGAAGTTCAGCAAGTAAAGTTCTTGAAGACCAGCAAAAATATAGGAGAATCTACCAGAAAAGTAACGCTTTACAGAATTGAGCTGCAGAAAGTGACCAGGGATAGAACATCAGAGTCCTGACTCTGGCCTCTGCCGTCGCCAATAGAGAGTATGTCCTTTCTAGGAATGATTAAAAACAAAACTGATTGCTTTCCTCTGGTGGTGGGCACTAAGTACACTCAATTATATGTACATTGGGCAACAATGAAAGATAAATATAGTAATCTAGAGCAAGTCCCTTTTATCCAGAACTTACTTCATTTTCCCAGTGTGGTTCTGGTTGAAGCTAGGACCCTAGAACAGACATCCCAGTAACCAGAGACTAATTCTGCACAACAGGTTAGACCTGAGGCTGAAAATAAACTACAAACAGTTTTGTTTGTCCCTGAACTTCAGATAATTTGATTTTTCTATGGACTAATTTTCAGCAATTGTTTTAAAAATTATTCTTAGTATTTTTCATGCATAAATCTCAAATCACATTTGAAAGAAGGTATCATTATCCCCATTTTACAGATGGGGAAACTGAGGCACAGAGCGATGACGTGATCACCCCAACGTCAACCACTAGGCTAGTGACAGAGCCTGGAATAGAATCTGAGTTTCTATCTCTCAGTACTCATTCAAGCATGCTATCTCCATAAAATCATTCTTCACAGTTGACATACGAAGGGTGCAAGTTTTTAAAGGTTTTCTGAACAAAACTCTCAGCTCTGGGGAACAGTTCCCCATAGCTCTAACTTTCTCATTGTTCAAGACTTTTAAGGTGAACTGAAAGAAAAACCCAGTAAAGATCACAAATAATAAACAGGATGTATTTGTAGATTAAAATACAATGGCCCTGATTTTTAAAAGGGGAATATAGATGTGCCCTTGTTTTGCCTGGGGGTGTTCTTTAATATTATTTATTTATTTATTTATTTATTTATTGCCTTGCAATTCATTTCAAGCATCTCATAGCATTTAAACAGCTACTGAGATGGTTGTGCCTGAAAGTACAGTATTTAGATGCCTAAATGCCATGCATTGCGTCTGCAAAAATCAGGGCTGCTTTTCAAAATTTGGCTTCATTTACAGTTGAAAACGCAATGGTTTTTAGATCAATTTTTCCCCTGCACACTTATCTACAGCAGTCCAGGTTTCCTTCTGTCATTGTGGGCTGTATTTGAGATGGCTGGGATGTCATCATCTGCTGGATGAAAACTAAAATCCTTAACTCCAAACTAAGCTGTTCAGTGACGAAGAAAGTTATTTTTAAGGATTATTTTTTGTCTGCACATATATTCTGCCATTGATTTAGGGCCTTAAATGGTTTAAATAAAACAAAACTGTAATGACACACCTTTAACAAAAATATGGACTAACTCCAAATCTGAGGACATGAAAATTAAACAAATATTCATCCATCTGAATTCCAATTCTAAATTAATATCAATATGCATATTCATCCCCATAGTAAAAGTTTAAAGAGGACAAGATGTTTTGAAGAATTCAGCTGTCAAATCTGAGGTAAATGATGCAAGGGAAAATCTGTGTGATATATGCTGCAAGAATCAATTTATCAACGCAAGGGAGTGACTGGGTTTTCTTTATGACAAAAACACCAGAGATGGTCAAAGAACTGGTGTCAACAAAGGCTCTTATGGATAACACAACACAACACAACAGAAGTGACACCAAAAACTACTGATTTTCCAGTTGCTGAAGGTAAATATAAATACTGAGATATAAATCACTTGCTCAGTCAGAAATCCTGCAATATTTCATGCTATAAACTTGACTGCCAAATTACCTGGATTCATTGTGTGCTTGTGGGACCTATAATCCTGGAAACCCACCAGGAATCTCAGGTTGTGATCCTTGCACCATTTGAGAATGTCCCACAGATGGATATGACAGCTGTTCACATCTGACAGATTAAATCTGGTAAGTGAACTTGCTGTGTGTGCATTCAGCGGGTCCTTGAATCAGAATCCTTGGGGTATATAGAAAGCTGGTTTACCAAGTGAGTCAAAAAGGAAGTCTTCCATTCACCAAACTAATAGCTGTTCCTATGCGTGTCTCAGTTGAAAGTCAGTTATTTCAAATATTACAGCAGTTCTTTGACAAGTAGTTTTTGTTTTGATTTGTTTTATTTTTTCAGCTTTACTAAACAAGAAATGGAGCTGATACTCTGAGGAGAGATCCTATACTTGGTTACATTCAAATAATGGGTCTATATATTTTATTACAACTGCTCATTGCCATGAGTGATGTCATTAGTGCCTAAATTTAGAAGTATAACTTGTAACAGTTTTTTTTCTCTTAATCAAATGGCCTCAATGGTTCAGGAGTCTAATAATGGGGCAAAGAATTGCTCTCTTTTTCATCAGATAAAATCACAGCCAGACTGGTAGAGACCCAAACTTTTCATGGGTGCATGTCATAAATGAAATGGATTGATGGACTCTATCCAGTTAAGGGCAAGTGTCGGGATCACAATTAATACGCTTATTTTCACTGGCACTGGGGCTAACAAGAAATGGATATTCATGAAGACTGAGCCTCCTGCTGATTCTTTGACATGGTCCCTCTGGGTCAGGTTTGAGGCATGCTGGCTGGATTGTAAGAGGAACCTGGCACTTCTGTTGCATGTTTTAGGCGGATAAGTGCAGATATATTGATCCAACACATTCTGTGGTGTATGCTGCTGGAGTCCCCATTCTGTTCTATGGAAAGGTTACTCCATTTTGTGTACATTCAGGCAGCTGATAAATCTAATAATATGAGCATGGAGACATGATTGTCCCTGTACTTTCATCTTATGGATGTAGCTGAACGTGATTGTAGGGTGAGCAAGATCACTGTCCCTCATCATCCCAATGAAGAGTCCTCTGGAATAAAGAGGGAAATTGGGAACTGATATTTTTAACAGAAAGTATGAGCAGAATAAAAAACAAATTAGGGGAAAATATCTTTGAAGCTACCTTTATCTAGTTTGAAGGTGTAATGCAGTGCAATATTTTTATGCTTTATAGTTCACTGACACAGGAGGTCCTGATCAGATGTAGCTGGATAGGGCATGGAGGCATAAAAAGATATTGCCCTGCAGAGAACGAGACAGAGATAATATACAGTGTATTTAGAAGAACAAACAGTTGGGTCAGACCTTTATCACTGATTGTATATAATCTAAAATCTAATTTAAGTACTTCGTTTGAGAAACAAAATATTTCTCTTACGATTGTGCTGTAAAATTTTCAAAAGAGCCTAAATGCCTTAAAAGCCTAAATCACTGGCTTCTAAACGATTTCAGCACTTGTGAAAATGTTTCCCAGAGATATACATAGGTGCCATTTCTATATGTATTATATGTGTTTGTGCAGCCTCTTTATAGTGCCTCATTGGGAGCCAAGTACTTAATAGTATAAACCTTTCCTTATTGAGAGGGCAATTATAGTGGGAACTGAATAGTACCTAGAAGCCAATATTTATATGTATGGAAGCATTAGAGAACATAGCTTTAGAGCAAAGGCAGCATGCTTTACATAATATATAAATCAAAAAAATTGTTGAGGCTTGAAGGGAAACTTTCTTTTGGCCATACAGTAAATTAAGCCTTCTTCTGAATCAGAAACAACAGTTAACAGTTCTCCTTCAGTAGCCTCCTGGTCACTTTTAAATACACCAACTTCTTGTCAGCACTTCAGCTGAACACCTTAATAATATCTGAAAATAGACCTAGTGATAAATGGTTGCTTACATGTCCTATCAAGGGGAAAATACCAACCACTTCTCAGCATCTGGGGTGAGGGACACAGAGGAATAATATGACTGTTGCCTGTTAATCATACTGGGCTGGAACTGGTGATAATAGATAGGTTCTTCTTCTGGTGTCTGTTTGGTTTTTCCCCTGATGATTTTGTTTGAAGGGATATTTCTTGTGAGGGGCATTGACTTAAGGGAATACACAGAAGTAATGTGACATTTTTCCTTCCTCCCTCCTGTAGAGGCACTGCCAGAAGTGTTGTGTCCTGCTTATGTCTCATACATGGACAACCGTTGACAACATACAGCAACATGTTTCTCTGCTACTTCTGATCCATGGTCATCACTGCACAAATGAATCGACAGATTCAGCTCGTATAAACCAAGAGAGTGCTATGGACACACAAAAAAATAATAATCATGGGCTAGAGAAAAGTTAAAGGCCAGTTCCTCAACTCATATAAGTTTGGGTACATCTATTGACTTCACTGGAGCATCTTCAAATTATAGCAGCTGTGGATCTGGCCCATACACTGTACTTTCATCTCCAAAATGGACTGATCTCATTTCCAGTATTTCAAGTGCGAGTGTGGATGAATTCCAGCCCTGGAAGGAAGTACATTTGAACTGGCAAAGAGTAAATGGCTGCCATCATGCTTAAGCACTTGTTATATCAAGGCTTTGGCACATTATTTAGGGAAGACGTATTCTAATGAATTCTATCCACACCTACCAGATGTGCAGTCCCGGGGTATGCCAGCTGAATACGTGATGTCCAATGCTATCATCAGTATAAAATTATATTCACTTTTAATGTTGCTAAATAAGGAATCTTTGTCTTAATCTTCTTGTGGGGACAGTGTTACATTAGACAATGAAAAAAGCAAGGTTTCACATGCCCTGCTGAAATGTTAGTGGAATATAAGTTGGTGAAGCCCTTATGCAAATACATGCCCTGCTACACACACAGCCAATGTGCATCTGCATAAATCCCTCTATTACTCATAATAATTAAAGCCACACACAGGAAATTAACAACACAATAGAGCACTTAACAAATGGTAAGGAAATCTGATTAGCTAGACAGAATGGAATCTTGTCTGTCTATCTAAAGATATTTGCAGAAACAAAAGGCCAGATTCTGATATTCTTAGTCACAATGACTACCGCACTACTCCATGAGTGATCCCATTAAAATCAATGGTCTCATTCGTGGAATAAGGTGCTTCTCAATAGGAGTAATAGTAGCAGAATCTATTACTAAGTAGTCTATTTTATTAGACCAAGGAAAACAGATTTTTTGTGGGACTCTGTCATCCTGGATTTAGGGCTTAATCATTCCTCACTTAAATCAATGACAGTTATTGTTATTGGCTTCACTGGAAGCAGGATTCTGCCTTTAGTTAGAGTGTGTTTCATTATTTCAGAGTTCATTGGTTTCATAGATCTGAGTATTTTAAAAAAGAGCTGGTAGGAAATTTTCAGACAAAATGTTTTCTCCATTGGAAAATGCTGATTCATTGAAACCCAAACTGTTCATGAGAAAGAGTCAGTTTTGATGACTCTCCTGATTTGAAAAATGTCTGTGGAGAAAAAAGTTTTGACATTGTTAAAATATCTCATTTTGGCATTTTCAGACTGAAAAGTTTTGTTTTTCCATTTCAAGCAATTTTTCACTTTGAAACTTTAGCTATTTATACCCAAAAAGATAAAATATAAAGGTCAATATTCAAGTGAAATATTTTGAGATTATTGAAATAATGCAATTGATCAAATCCCAACGTAGGGGGTTATCAATTCATGAATATTTTCAAAATTTTTGTCTCAGTTCGGGATGAGGAAAATGTTAAAATCTCAAACTCTGGAAGGACAGGAAAACCATTTCCCACTAAGTTCTGTTCATAAATCAGTCATTTGCTGGTGAAAAATATATCCCATTCTTTTAGGATATATTTAATGCTGGGAGAACACCAAAATAATGGGCAGGAAGGAAAGCTAGAGATATTTCTTGAGAGGGATACACATTCTGCACTTACAAATCTTTGTGATAATCTCTTTTGGTTATATATCAAGTGACCCTTCACAAAGTCAGACACTGATATATCAGACTAGAAAGAGATGCATCAGCCTGGTAACAACTTTAATATATGTCTCTTTTTAAAGATTCCCAATAGTTTCTTGCAAAAAAATAGTTTGTTCTGTATGACTCTGGATAAGGAAAAAATGCAACCAACTCCCACAAGAATTTGTGTTGCATCAGAGAAAAGTAAGAACATGACATCAGTTCATTGTAATTTGAGAATCACAGAATTGTTCACTGTAGTAAAAGAGTTTTCTTTTTAAATGATCTGCCAAGCCTTTTAAATATCCCAGTACCTCCAAATCACCCAGCAAGTTAGGACCTCGATCCAGGAAAGCACATGGGCATGTGTATAACTTCAAGCATATGGCTGTTTTTTTTATTGGTTAGGTGAATATTCCAATACAGCTTTACCTGCATGCATGATATGTCATGGTCAGTATTCTTCCTGAGCATGTACTGCTAATAAGAAAGGGTTATTCTACCGCTGACACTACTGCACTGAAAATTCTAGTTGCTAAATCTACAGCATGTTATTCCTGGAAGTACAATATCACTCTGTGATGTAACAATAGGGCAGAGTGCCAGATACACATGTATTTTGGTCATTCACAGAATTATTCAGACAGTTATAAAATATTCATATTTCTACTTGTAGGCCATGTTTTGAATCGTATTTATTTTCTTAGTGGTCCTGATTCTGCATAAAGGGTTTAGTATGGGACCTTACATTTGCTGAATTTCTTCAGATTTAACACTGTGTGTTAATAAACAAAAACCTATAAAGTCTGTGAATACATATGTGTAAAAATGAGTACAGTATTGTCATATGAAAATTCCATCCATTGTCAAACTGAAACTTCTAATGCCTCTTTGAATGGGCTTACTCTATATTTGTTGACCTTTTCCCATTGCACTATGGCCCTGATCCAAACCGCATTGAAGTTAGTGGACTTTGGATCAGAGCCTATGACCAAAACCTTGCTAGTACAAGGATTGTGATAAAAGGATTTTTAACTATAAAAACTATGATTATAAGCAAACTTAATAACATAACTGATTCATTCATCTGAAAATTTAAACTACTGTATCACAATTTCTAGATGGAAAAAATTCGCATAATGTCCCCTTGTGCAGCACAAAGGTAGCTCCATTTCTGTGGTGATTAAATTGTTCCATTTGTACAATTTTTTGTAAAGCACTTTTGGGTTGAAATAAGGCATCAGTGATTGTAAGTCAGATAAGGATGTATACTGACCCTCCCTGCATAGGTGAGCAAGACACAGAAATCTTTTCTTTGCATTCCCTCAGGAAGCATCCAGAAATCCTGATGCTTGTAATAATTATTTCAAGATAATTGTAATTCTTGAAATGGTTTAATATTTTAAAACAATGTATTTAGCACTTAATATAGATATTGTTGTTTTAACGTGTATTGGAGTGATAGTTATATTTCCATTAATGGGAGCTGTCCCTTTAAGAACAGGAAGGGGCACTTGATTGTACAGTTCAAAGGAGGCCCAGAGGAGTATGTAAGGAAATTCTTGTTTGTGTTTTCAGAGACTGGAAAACTGCGGTACTGGGTGGAACGCCTACTGCCCTTCAAAACACAAAACAAAACAAAAAGGTGTAAGAGCCACTTCTCAGCAATACTAGACCCTGCAGCCACAGGGCCAATTTGACCTAGCTCCATCCACTGCGGGCCCAATGCACCTGAGAATTGCCACTGATGCAGTGCCTTTATACAAAGAGAAAGAGAGCATGCTCTGGCTTATAAAGTTACAATAAAATCCCATAATATTTTATTTATAACATTCTCTTCCCTTGTCCCTTGCCCTGTTCCTGCATACAGTAGCACACAAAGAATGGGCACAGGCACTGTAAATGTTTTATACAGACTTAAGGGAGACTCTGCCTTCCATAAAATGAAAGGAAAATTTGATAGAGAATGCATCCCTGTTGCCACTTAATACTTTCAATGCACAATTTATTATATAATGGCTCTGTAGCAGAGACAATACCTTGTATTTTTTGTATATCCTTTTATCATATTATGTGAGTGGGTTTTGGCTTTTTACAGGAAAAAATCTAGTATGGCAATTTATTTTTGTGATACTAAAGTTATACCTCCACTGTCTGTAATACAGACATATACACATTCATGGTCCTACAGTTATAGTACTGCCAGGGAGCTCAGTGTATAGAGACATGTAACTTTTTCTTAGTAATCAAACACGTATTTGAATTACCCTTAGACCCAGGGCAAAAGTAAATTAGAATTAGAGCTGGGCCAGCATTTTTCCATGAAAAGTTTTTTTCATTGAAACCAAAACTTTTCTCAGGAACATATCAACTAAAGTTTTGTCAGGAAAGGGTGTGGGTGTGCATCGGGTTGTGTGGGGGTAAGTCCAGAATAGCCAATATTCCTGTGGCTCTCACATGGGAGAGCCAGATTCAAGCCCTAGCTCTGAATAAAACAAAAACGGGAACTTGAAGCTGGGTCTCCCACTTCCCAGCTGAGTTCCCTATCCTACTGGTAGGATGGGTGGATCTCTTTGCTTTTTTTGTGAACAATTTAGAAAGGTCGATTTCATCTTGATGCGGGATGGGATTTTTTTTTAAAAAATCTCAAATTTTTGAAGGACAGGAAAACCATTTCCACCTAATTCTATTGAAGAGCCCTGTTCCCACTAAAAATCAATAGGACATAAGCGCTTTTGAAAATTTGACCCTCTGCCACAAGAGGAAAATATATTTTTGTCCTTAACTCTAATATCTTTATATAATGCAAATATTAACTAAAGGATGTTGCCTAGTTTAGAATTTGAGCCCTGCAAACCTGTCTTTTATTAATGAAACATTTCCCCCCTTCATTTCAAATCACTTACTATTTAGCTCATAGTTAAATGGGGTAGCTGATTTTGACACATGCTTATATGAAAATGTTGTTGAGCCACTCCAGTTTTGACTGGAAATTGCCACTGAAAATTATTATGAAGACACGCCTAGAGAGAGAGTTGAATTACTTGAAACACAGAATTCAGTTTAGCAGTTAATATATTAATGTGCAAATGCATTTGATGAAAAGCATTTTTGCCTTTTCTGAAAGAAAAATGAATTATTCCAAATCTGCAGTCATTGAAAAGACCTCGATTCAATTTAATGCACTTAGTTTCAGAGTTAAAGAACTAGACAGATTCCTTTGGAAAGGATCTATTCAGAGTTAAAAAACCTGTTTAGATTTAAAAAAAAAAAAACATGAGCTTCCCTTTACAGGGAAAAAAGAGCCTGTGAAAAAGCCCAGACATACTACGGCATTATTCACCATTGTCTTAACACCAAAAAAGTAACCTCTGAATCCATTGAAGGATTCTATCCTGCACCACAAAAACTTGTTCACCAATCACCAGACATTGAAATGGAGGAAAACTAGCCCTTGTAATATCAGCTAAAAGGGTGTGAATCATTCCTCTTTTCATCTAACAGGTTTGTCTTGGACACAGACTGCAGAGATGGATCTCTCCTCTGGTTATTGAAAAATGGCACTGACCTGTGCCTTTACCTTTGGTACTGTTGCAAAAATGAGGGAAGTGAAGTCTGATCAGGTATCACACAGAACTGTCATCATTTCACCTCTTCCTGGATATTGCTGTGTGCATTGGATTTTGGAGAGCTCCAGCAATAATCAGTGCTTTTCTCTTAGGGCTTGTCTATATGGGGATGCTCAAGAAGGTTAGTAAAAGCTAATTAATTTAAGGTGTGAAGTTAAGATAAGAACCCAACTTCTCATACTTTTATGTATATGATAAAGTCTAGTTTCTTATAACATTTTTATTTACTCATCTAGTGTGAAATAGCATACACCAATTTACCTCAACTGAGGCTCTGGCCCTGAGTGTCTAGTTTAATTATTATATTGTCTATATACCACTAATCTGCATAAGGAGCAGCATTAAACTGTAGCATCCCAGGAGCGGGTAAGGAATTTCGCCCTTGCCCTTGAAGGTAGTATACCAGCCTCCTCCTCAGCATTGGCTCAGGTGTGCCGGCCAGCACACTGGAGGCTCAGAGCCAAGGCTACATCATTCCTCACCCATTTCTGGCCACTTCTCACCCACAGAGTGTTTGTGAGGGAAGTGCTAGGTGCACAGCTCCTGCTTTCTACCACACTACTGCAGCAGAAAAGCAGGGAGGCCAAGCAGGGATGTAAAGGGGGCGTGTCTACTCCACCTTATGCCCCTTTGTAGGCTGTACCACAATCTGGCCCTATGTCATTAGAATAAGTGAGTTCCATATGTCTACAAGTACACCATTATAATTGGCAAGAGAAGAAAAAACTGCCTGATGCCAGTAGATGGGATATGGGGTGGGGGGGTTATACTGTATATTATCTTGGCCTTAGTTCAGTTCCCTGCTGTTAAATTTCATCTCCTCTTCTTGAATGCTGAATGCATGTTTTCAGATAAAGACTGCTGTTGGCTCATTATCTGTCGCATTTTAGTTTAATCTTAAACTCAAGATTAGTCGCCCACACAAGCAGTCAAAAGCTCAATAAGGTCAAAGAATGAGGACAGAACAAAGGAATGATCATGCCCAGCATGTTACCTATTCATTTTGGTGTGTTGCAGTATCTTTTATGTGTCTTTTTCAAGTGTTCCAAAGTTGATTCTATAGTTAAAGATTATTCATAAACACATCCAGACTTCAAAATACTTCTCAGGTGTATGGGCACAGTTAATGAAACCTGTTGAGCCTGGAAGCATATGTTTTTTTCTCTGCCAGCTTCTTGTGTTAGGAAAGGAAAATCTGAGAGGAAAATCTTCTAAGCTTTGACCAGAGTAGCCAATTTTGGGGTTTGGGTGAATAAAAGTATAAACTGAACACTATGTTTGCAATTAGATCTCTCATTTCAGCTGGAACTTTGACTGTGGGACCAATAAGGCCAATAAACAACTCCCTGTTACTAATCCAAGTTCTAATGATGTGGGTGCTTATTTTAAGTATAAAAAATTGTTTTCCTTCTTTATTTGATTTCCTTTTGCTTGCATGGTTTTGACATTCTCTGTTGGGGAAGAGGACAAAAACTGTTTTATTCAAGTCTTAGAAAAGATCATTTTGTTGTACTTCCTGGTCCTTCACCCCACAGGATTTATGGCCTAAATTACACTTTCATTCCCTATTCGAATAACAGAAGTAATAAAACAAATCTTAGTGTTAACCTTAAATTTACCATTAGTAAGATCCCCACAGGAAAAACACTCAGATGTCATGTTTTCTACAGATGTGAGTGCAGAGTTGGAAAAATCTTTAAAAATAGAAGCAAAAGGCAAGGGATAGATTTTGAGGAGGAGGGATAGAAATCGTGACAAAGTGAGAGACAGGGGGGAGAATATTTCTCTGTTGCTAGTTGCAGAGTCTCTATTTAGGTTAGAGAAGGACATGGTAACTAGGAGCCGGCAACTCCTAAGTTCCAATCGCGGATCTGAAATTATCTGCACTACAAAATGGAGCAAATTCACTTAGAGAGGTTAAGTTTCCTCATCTGTAACATGGAGATAAATGTTTCCTTGCCTCAGATAGGTGGCCTTAGAAAATAATAATAAATATATATATATACAAAACTTTGAAGATGAAATGTTAGGTATTTTTATTTTTAAATAGGATTTGTTTATTTTGTCGTCTTCTTCAGCGTCATACTGTAATTCGTATAAACATGGTTGTCCTGTCAGAATCTGATCCATAACTCTCTTATGAGAACTTTTAAATTAGCCATATGGGGATCAAACATTGTTTTCTGAAATACAGGAAAGTAATTAAAAAGCTGAATATAAGGGCTACACACCAGCTTCCCAGTTCATACCTGCATGCAACATTTCATGCAAATCAGATTATATTGTTTCACTTACATGTACTGGACCAGATTCTCAGCTGACAGAAGTCAATGGAGTGGACCTGATTTACACCAGATGTGGATCTGGTCCAGTACATTTGTTGAACTTATTCAATTTTTTAATAAAAGAAAAAAGAAATAGAATTTCCCCACGTTTCTCCAGAAGCCAGGTCCCGTCTGTGTTTCTTTGTAAGTGATGTTAGCTGATGAGATCTATGCAAAATTACAAAAGGCTGGATTTTGACTTTAGGCACAACCCCGAGTAAGGAGTAGGCTGTAAGCTGCCCCACTCCTGAAGTAGGGACTGTGACACAGAATCACAATTCTTTTCCTGCTTCCTTCTTGCTCCAGGGGAGGTAGTGATTTATTACTGGCCTATAGCAGCAGTAAATACCTATTCTGCAACTGCTTGCTGGCTCTGCTATTCTGCCAGGGAGGAGTGAAGACAGCCAGGGCACTGCCAACTCCCCAATCTTCCCTGTCCACTCTTCCAGATGCTCTGGGGAGGAATAAATAGGAAAGCAGCATCACTTTCACACCTTTCCCCAAGGACAGTTTAGCCTGAGGATGAATATAAGGGGAATTCTTACTCCTTCTCACTTCTTTGCAAAGAAACACACTGTAAGTCTGCGTGTAGCCCATTTGCTTAGATACCATGGTGATAGGTGAAAATTCTAAGCTGCTATAAATTAGTGTTGTTTCATTTACTTCAGTTGAACTATGCTGATTTACACTAGCTGAGAATCAGGCCCAAGTGGTGATAAAGTGTTATTGACTGGTATTTACCAGCTCCCCAGCAAGTGCTTCATCTAGCATTCCTTGTGCATCTCAAAATCCTATTGAATTCAATGGAAATTTGATCATGGGATTTTGGTATGAAATAGAAATGCAGAATCAAGATTCCAATTTGCATCTGTAATGGTAATTCTGTTTCTATCTTGTCTCGCATCATTATCTTGCCATTTAATTATCCAGATTTTTTGTTGGGAGGAGGGAATGAGATTAATATTATTCAGTTATGTGACGGAGGTAGCAAAATATCAGACCTTGGCTCCTGGCAAATAAATAAAATATATGTAGTTAGCTGTTCATGAATTCTTAATTGACTACATGTAATATTGTGGGTTTGTTTGCTTTATTTTGCAGTGGGAGATTTTAATTATTAAATATTGTTCTTACTAAAATGTTTGTCAACCAAGTGTTCTTTTTTCCGCCAGGAATGCAATATGGTGTCTTTTTATCCATGAATGTATATTCTTGTAGTTAGTGGGTAGGTATTGGCCCAATGAGCAATGATTGTCTTGTAGAACACTATGCAAGAGTGTTCTGGTTTTACTTCTATATATGCACCTGTCACAGATCCACAGGATGTGTGATACCCCCAAGCTTTTAAACAGTCCTTTGGTGGAACCCCTTCTCTGCCACAGATCTCCAAGGAGTCTCACTCTTGTATATGAGTGGGCCACACAGCCTCAAAACCTCTGAGGCTGAACCTCTGATCTCCAGTGCTCCTGCTTCACACTGTGAGCTCTGTCCAGTGAGTCCAATAGAGATAGAGACCAATGCACTTCAGCAAGTATTTGCAGTGATACCAAGAAGCCTTTTCAAAACAGAATAGGGTTTATTAGTCAATTAGAACTCAGCACGGGGAAGCCCTTAGGTTAACACAGAGATATAAAGGTTAAGTCACAGTCCATTCTGGCCAAGCCAGCATTCCATCCAACTATGCTGTTGTGGACTCTGCCACACTATCTGTTTCTGGCTCTGTCACTTTGTCAGTCCAAGGTGGGAGCACTGTGTTTCTCCAAAGAGAGTGCTTATCCCATCCACCTGACACCTTTTCCCTTGTTCTCCAGATAAGGCCTGTGCTCTGCTTCCTTGACTAGGGATGCGGGGTAATATAGGAACTGACTTTCAACTTTCCCCAGGGGCACTCCACCCCTGCTCCACCCTGAGGCCCCGCCCCCATTCCACCCCTTCCTGCCCTCGCTCCAGCTCTTTCCACCTCCACTCCACCCTCTCCCTTGAGGCCCCACCCCCATTCCACCTCTTCCCACCCCCACTCCGCCCCCTCCGTGATGCCCCTGCCCTCCCACTGGTCATTGCTCTCCACCCTCCGCGAGCCGCCAAACAGCTGTTGGGTGGCACCACCAATCATTTGTGGCTGGTGGATGCTGAGAACCCATCTATTTTTTCCCTGGGTTCTTCAGCCCCAGCACCCATGGGGGAAAATCATCTTCCTCTTGGTTGTTGGTTGGTAGGTGTGAATGTCCTGGCCACTGAGGTTCCCACTGTCTCTTTGGATTCAGGTCAGTTTCAGCCATTCCACTGCAGACAGCTAAATGACACAAACTCCTCCGGAATCTTGCTCTGCTCTGGGAGTAATTTTAACCCTTTTGCCCCTACTGTGTAGCAATGCAAAATACAGAGGGAAACTGAGGCATGCATAGGAATCAAAAATATAACAGAAAATTCCCACTTCATCACAACATCATAATAAAGACTTGTTTAAATTGCAGTGGTAAAAGTACACTTTCAGCCAAATCAGAGAACAGTGAAAAGTGAGAGGCTTGGCAAGACTATTTTTTTCAATAAATGACGAATAAAATGTTTATGGCACTGAACGTGCAGAAGGGCCTTATCAGGCTGCAAACCCACTGAAAGGGGATGCCAAGTGAAATAGAAACTGCTCTTTCAGGGATGAAGTGTGGTCTAGTGAGCTGAACATCAAATTGGGAGCCAGGAACTCCTTAATTCTAATCTGTGTTAACTTCAAGACACATGGCAGGAAATTCAAGGGACAAGTATCTGGCTAGATCCAAATACCAACTATGTTTCAGCTATGAAACTATGTTTCAGTCATACCAACTATGTATGGTCTCCTACAGTCCACCTGCCAGACTCAGATTAAAATCTCTCCAGCAGTGGCTAAGTAATATCTATTGTCCTCAACTAGACAACATCACATCTCCAGTAACCATGCCGCAAGATGCCCAGGATGCCTTTATATTCAGTTCCAGACAATTGTCTGTGAGGAAGTACTTTTTGCTTGTTGTCCTCTATCAAAAGGGATTGTGTTGACCGTGGACACTTCAGATATGTATGAGGCATTCTACATGAGCACTAGAATGGACAGCAATTTGCTTGCCCTTTAAGTAATTTTCCTCACATTGAAAATTGTGAAGTATAAATACTAACATAAAATACCACTGCTGTATAACTGAACACAACAAATTGAATTTGCTCATGATTTCTGGGTCAAGTGGTGATTGAACTTTGAGTGGTGCACCAAGAATCAGGCATCAACTGTAGCAATTCAGACGCAGCACTCAACATGAATGGTCTCTGAAGGACTCCATCGTTGCTTTGATAATTTTTAGGTGAGGGAAAAAACTAACAGACTGAGAGGCAAAATGGTCTTTTGATTAGGGTCTTGGATTGGGATGCAGAAAATGTGAGCCTAATTCCTGGTCCTGCTACACATTTCCTGTGAGCTGTTGGGCAAATCTCTTAATCTCTCTGTGCTTCAGTTCCCCATCTGTAAAATAGGGATAATATCTTTCTCTCGCTCTTTTTTTTTTCTGTTTAACTTGTAATCTTTTAGTGTCTTACTATGCATATGCATAAATTTTAACACAATGGAGTCATAATCTCACAGGAGGCGTATAAATGCTGCTATAATGCAAATAAATAATAATCTCAGTGTGATGAAGCTTGGATTGTAAATTTTCCGGAGTTCTCACTTAGACGGCTCTGAGAAGTTTAACAGAAGCCTACTGTAGAGTCTCTGGGTTTCTCCAAGGAAAGCTTATGTTTTGAAATGGAAAATATTTTTGTATGGATATCTGCTAAAGTTGTACTTTCTTTTTCTCCTACAGTCCATGTTCTGTCACAGTATTTGCAGTCCTGCAAAAACTCAAGGTTGTCTTTAAGCAGAGAATTCATCAGACAGATGAATCATATGCCCCCAGTACACTCTGTTTTCACTCATCCAGTTGCTAAAATGTTTCTGCAACATTCCTGCTCTACACATTTGTGAGCCTCCATTTTGATGGAACCTGTATTTGGTTCTGACAAAGATGATAAAAACTCTATTTAAACCTCTTGCACATCATGTTTAAGTCTCTTGTCCTTTCAGAGGAACAGCCGTGTTAGTCTGTATTCGCAAAAAGAAAAGGAGTACTTGTGGCACCTTAGAGACTAACCAATTTATTTGAGCATGAGCTTTCGTGAGCTACAGCTCACTTCATCAGATGTTTACCGTGGAAACTGCAGCAGACTTTATATACACACAGAAATCATGAAACAATACCTCCTCCCACCCCACTGTCCTGCTGGTAATAGCTTATCTAAAGTGATCAACAGGTGGGCCATTTCCAGCACAAATCCAGGTTTTCTCACCCTCCACCCCCCCACACAAATTCACTCTCCTGCTGGTGCTAGCCCATCCAAAGTGACAACTCTTTACATAATCAAGTCGGGCTATTTCCTGCATAGATCAAGGTTTTCTCACATCCCCCCCACCCCCATACACACACAAACTCACTCTCCTGCTGGTAATAGCTCATCTAAACTGACCATTCTCCAGGTTTAAATCCAAGTTAAACCAGAACATCTGGGGGGGGGGGGGTAGGAAAAAACAAGAGGAAACAGGCTACCTTGCATAATGACTTAGCCACTCCCAGTCTCTATTTAAGCCTAAATTAATAGTATCCAATTTGCAAATGAATTCCAATTCAGCAGTTTCTCGCTGGAGTCTGGATTTGAAGTTTTTTTGTTTTAAGATAGCGACCTTCATGTCTGTGATTGCGTGACCAGAGAGATTGAAGTGTTCTCCGACTGGTTTATGAATGTTATAATTCTTGACATCTGATTTGTGTCCATTTATTCTTTTACGTAGAGACTGTCCAGTTTGACCAATGTACATGGCAGAGGGGCATTGCTGGCACATGATGGCATAGATCACATTGGTGGATGTGCAGGTGAACGAGCCTCTGATAGTGTGGCTGATGTTATTAGGCCCTGTGATGGTGTCCCCTGAATAGATATGTGGGCACAATTGGCAACGGGCTTTGTTGCAAGGATAAGTTCCTGGGTTAGTGGTTCTGTTGTGTGGTATGTGGTTGTTGGTGAGTATTTGCTTCAGGTTGCGGGGCTGTCTGTAGGCAAGGACTGGCCTGTCTCCCAAGACTTGTGAGAGTGTTGGGTCATCCTTTAGGATAGGTTGTAGATCCTTAATAATGCGTTGGAGGGGTTTTAGTTGGGGGCTGAAGGTGACGGCTAGTGGCGTTCTGTTATTTTCTTTGTTAGGCCTGTCCTGTAGTAGGTAACTTCTGGGAACTCTTCTGGCTCTATCAATCTGTTTCTTTACTTCTGCAGGTGGGTATTGTAGTTGTAAGAAAGCTTGACAGAGATCTTGTAGGTGTTTGTCTCTGTCTGAGGGGTTGGAGCAAATGCGGTTGTATCGCAGAGCTTGGCTGTAGACGATGGATCGTGTGGTGTGGTCAGGGTGAAAGCTGGAGGCATGCAGGTAGGAATAGCGGTCAGTAGGTTTACGGTATAGGGTGGTGTTTATGTGGCCATTGTTTATTAGCACTGTAGTGTCCAGGAAGTGGATCTCTTGTGTGGACTGGACCAGGCTGAGGTTGGTGGTGGGATGGAAATTGTTGAAATCATGGTGGAATTCCTCAAGGGCTTCTTTTCCATGGGTCCAGATGATGAAGATGTCATCAATATAGCGCAAGTAGAGTAGGGGCTTTAGGGGACGAGAGCTGAGGAAGCGTTGTTCTAAATCAGCCATAAAAATGTTGGCATACTGTGGGGCCATGCGGGTACCCATAGCAGTGCCGCTGATCTGAAGGTATACATTGTCCCCAAATGTGAAATAGTTATGGGTAAGGACAAAGTCACAAAGTTCAGCCACCAGGTTAGCCGTGACATTATCGGGGATAGTGTTCTTGACGGCTTGTAGTCCATCTTTGTGTGGAATGTTGGTGTAGAGGGCTTCTACATCCATAGTAGCCACCCCCCCCAGATGTTCTGGTTTAACTTGGATTTAAACCTGGAGAATGGTCAGTTTAGATGAGCTATTACCAGCAGGAGAGTGAGTTTGTGTGTGTATGGGGGTGGGGGGGATGTGAGAAAACCTTGATCTATGCAGGAAATAGCCCGACTTGATTATGTAAAGAGTTGTCACTTTGGATGGGCTAGCACCAGCAGGAGAGTGAATTTGTGTGGGGGGGTGGAGGGTGAGAAAACCTGGATTTGTGCTGGAAATGGCCCACCTGTTGATCACTTTAGATAAGCTATTACCAGCAGGACAGTGGGGTGGGAGGAGGTATTGTTTCATGATTTCTGTGTGTATATAAAGTCTGCTGCAGTTTCCACGGTAAACATCTGATGAAGTGAGCTGTAGCTCACGAAAGCTCATGCTCAAATAAATTGGTTAGTCTCTAAGGTGCCACAAGTACTCCTTTTCTCTTGTCCTTGAAGACGGTTTTCTTGTTGACAATCCCATCTACAAGAATAGTCAATGAGATGCCCTAATGCCTTATCCATCATATAAGGAGCGTCATATGTTAAGTCTTTCTTTGAATTCACATCTGAACATATAGATCTGTGAGGGCACAACTTTTCTGCAGGGTCTGAGCTAGCAGATGCATGTAAGGAATTCCCAGATCCCAGGAGGGCTGATCTATGCAGGCAGTCACTTTTAAGACTCACAATTACAATACACTAGCTTTCTCATTCAGGGTTGACAAACTAGTACTTTTCATCAGTACCACATTTTTAATTTTAATTAAGATGTTTTAAAATATGAAATCTCAGTGTCCTCATCCTTCCTATTTCTGTGTTATAATAATTGCATTTGCCTCCTTTGTCCCCATTTGTGTAGCATGCACAATATATTTTGTTAGTAATATAGAAAAGCTGGCTGGTTGATCCAGCTGCTACATCATGTCTACAATGTATCATAAACAGCCAAGAGATATAAAGCAAGAATCTAATTGACCTGTACTTGTACAGTGCGTGACATTATATAAGTGTTTTAGCTGGCTTTCTAACATCGCACAAATCTATAACTTCATACTTCATGAGTCAGAATCAATAAACCTGCCGCCACATGTCTACAAAATCAATCATGGCCCTACATACTCACACCACTTTTTAATGTCTTCCTCCGTACCTCCTACTTTTCAGCAAAATAAAGTAAACAATTTTGAGAGTTTTATAGGTTTGTGTGCTAATTTTAAAAAGCAGTTGAATTAAGCATGTTAATTCTTTGGACAAAATCACTTACTACTCATTTAGGCCTACGCACAGCAGTCAAATCCTTCGCACACAGATTCAAATTTGGAACCTTCATTTAGATCCCACTATAATAAGCATAATCCCTTATCTCTCCCTGCAGCCCAGATTTTTCCAGGTTAGTGTAACATGAGCTGCACTGTTTTATTTCATCACAGAAAAAGTGAAGAAGGAAAAAAAGTCGACCCTAACCACATGTCTCTGTGATAAATTACCAAAATGGTGGACAAACCTGCCCATAAATTAATTCCCTTGCTTAGTTATTAAAAGAAAACCCATCTAATCTTTTAGACAGTAGTTTGCCTTGTTGTCAGGACTTTCAAGGGTTAGTCTTCAAGATAATATGCAAATGTTAAGGTAAATAATAAAATAGAGGACAGCCAAATTCTCAGTTGTAGATTCTCAGTCTGGGGTAAGAGGGAAGGTCCTCTTACGGATCTGTAACTAGTTAAAAGACAGGTTTCAGAGTAGCAGCCGTTTTAATCTGTATCCATAAAAAGAAAAGGAGTACTTGTGGCACCTTAGAGACTAACCAATTTATTAGAACATAAGCTTTTGTGAGCTACAGCTCACTTCATCAGATGCATACAGTGGAAAATATAGTGGGGAGATTTTATATACACAGAGAACATGAAACAATACATACAGACTGTAACAAGAGTGATCAAGTGATTATCACTACAAAAGCCCCCCCCCCCCCCCCCCATGCCCCGACCCACTCTCCTGCTGGTAATAACTCACCTTTCCTGGTCACTCTTGTTACAGTCTGTATAGTAACACCCATTGTTTCATGTTCTCTGTTTATATAAGATTTCCCCACTATATTTTCCACTGTATGCATCCGATGAAGTGAGCTGTAGCTCAGGAAAGCTTATGCTCTAATAAATTGGTTAGTCTCTGTCAAGGTTCCTCCCCCACTCTGAACTCTAGGATACAGATGGGGGGACCTGCATGAAAACCTCCTAAGCTTACTTTTAACAGCTTAGGTTAAAACTTCTGCAAGGTACAAATTAATTTTATCTTTTGTCCTTGGAATATCCACTGCCACCACCAAACTCTAACTGGGTTTACTGGGAAATGTAGTTTGGACACGTCTTTGCCCCCCAAAATCCCCCCAACCCTTGCACTCCACTTCCTGGGAAAGGTTTGGTAAAAATCCTCACCAATTTGCATAGCTGACCACAGACCCAAACCCTTGGATCTGAGAACAATGAAAAAGAATTCAGTTTTCTTACAAGAAGACTTTTAATAAAAATAGAAGTAAATAGAGGTAAAGGAATCACCCCTGTAAAATCAGGATGGTAGATACCTTACAGGGTAATTAGATTCTAAACACAGAGAATCCCTCTAGGCAAAACCTTAAGTTACAAAAAAGACACACAGACAGAAATAGTCATTCTATTCAGCACAATTCTTTTCTCAGCCATTTAAAGAAGTCATAATGTAACGCATACCTAGCCAGATTACTTACTAAAAGTTCTAAGACTCCATTCCTGGTCTATCCCCGGCAAAAGCATCATACAGACAGACACAGACCCTTTGTTTCTCTCCCTCCTCCTAGCTTTTGAAAGTATCTTGTCTCCTCATTGGTCATTTTGGTCAGGTGCCAGTGAGGTTACCTTTAGCTTCTTAACCCTTTACAGGTGAGAGGATTTTTCCTCTGGCCAGGAGGGATTTTAAAGGGGTTTACCCTTCCCTTTATATTTATGACAGTCTCTAAGGTGCCACAAGTACTCCTTTAGTTAAAAGACAGGAAACAAAGGGTAGGAATAAATGGTCAGTTTTCACAATGGAGAGAGGTATATAGTGGGATCCCCCAAGAATCTGTATTGGGATTTGTGCTGTTCAACATATTCATAAATGATGAAAAAAAAGGGGGATGAACTGTGAGAGGGCAAAGTTTGCAGACAGTACAAAATTACTCCAGATAGTTCAGTCCAGGGCAGACTTTGAAGAATTACAAAGGGATCTCGCTAAATGGCTGATGAGGTAAAAAAATGGCAGATGAAATTCAGTGTTGATACATGTAAAGGAATACACAAATACACATTGGAAAAAATAATTCCAGCTATACATACAAAATGACGGGTTCAAACTTAGCTATTACCTCTCAAAAAAGAGATCTTGGAGTTATTGTGGATAGTTCTTTGAAAATATCCGTGCAATGTGCACAACAGTCAAAAAAGCTAATAGAATGTTAGAAACCTTTAGGAAATGGATAGATAGTAAAACAGAAGATACCATAATGACATTATATAAATCTCTGGTTCTCCCACACTTTGAATACTTCATGCAGTTCTGGTCACCTTATCTCAAAAAAGATACATTAAAATCGGAAAAGGTGCAGACAAGGACAATGGAAATTATTAGGTTACAAATGAGGAGAGATTAAAAAGACTGGGACTTTCCATCTTAGAAAAGAGCCAATTTGTGGGGTGGGGGATATGATAGAGGTCTATACAATCATGAATGGTGTGAAGAAAGTGAATAGGGAAAAATTTTTTACCCCTTCACATAGCACAAAAACTAAAGGTCACCCATAGAAATTAATAGGCAGTCCAAGTTTAAAACAAACAAAAGGAAGTACTTCTTCACAGAACACAGAGTCAATCTGTGGAACTCATTGCCAGTGGATGTCGTGAAGGCCAAAAGTATAACTGGGTTCAAAAAAGAATTAGATAAGTCCATCGCCATTGGATGGACCTATCCTCTATCAACCAAGATGGTCAGGGATGCAACCCCATGCTCCGGGTGCCCCTAAGCCTCCAGCTGCCATAAGCTGGCACTGGATGGCAGGAGACAGATCACTCACAATTACCATTCTTATGTTCCAATAAGAGAGATAATAATAATCACGTCTTGTTTCCAAAACACATTGTTTCAGTATTTTATGCTGAGGCAATTCTACCAGTAGTGCGAGGACTTCACCTTGTAATATGAATACACAAGTCTTGTATACTCATTGCTTCATTATCATGTCCTAAAATTTTAAATAAAAATCTATTATGACTACACAATCAATTTAATTTATTTATATTTCCTAATAACCCTTACAACCCTTAGGATGTTGTTGAATGCCCCTGCTTTCTGTGGTTGAGCTACTACTTCTTTTATAGCAACTTTTGACATTTTTTTTTTGCAGTGTGAACCCACATTGTTTTAGGGGAGTTTAGAGGCTGGCATATGACGTTTTTGGGAGGGGAAAGAGACTAGTTAGCAGGTATCAAAAACTTGCATAGATTTTTAAAAGTTTAGTTTGAGGACAATGTTGGTTTAAAATGACAGACAACAATACTGAAAACAGATTTTTTTTCTGTTATTTTCCCCCAGGCTCTGGCATTTATTTGAGTCTGTATAGTGGAAGGGCAGAGCTGTTCCTGTACATAGGATGCCATTTCATCCTCTAACTGGCTTCTCTGATCTTTCTGTAAAGTGTATATGGATCTTTCCCAAGATTAATAACTGTACATCTCTTAGTTTAACAGTGAAGCAGATTTATGATCAATAGACCTACATGTATATATGAAATGATCAGTGGCTCTGTAAGAGTCTAACCCTGTAATTACAGAAATTGGGCCTTTTTACAAGTCATTTGTGTGTCTGTGTTTTGATGACATTTGATTCTGCTGCAATATTTTGAGTGTTCCAAAGTATACACCATGGCTGCCTATTTTAATGACCTCCTGGTTAACCATTTATCAGCTAGAATGAAAGACCACTATAAAGACCATACACAACTCATACTCCACAACAGCATAGCAAGCAATGATAATTGAGATAAATTAGCACAAGGGTACACAAACCTTTTCATACTGGACCACATGTTAATAGACAGATTTTCTTGGGAATGACTTTTCCCATTCATGATCCAACTCCCTTGCTTATAGTGAATAAATAACATAGAAAAGCATTATTAGGAAATGGACTTGCTCAATTTTAGCTTCTTTTAATGTGACAACAGCTGGCAACAAGGGAGTGACCCAGCCTCATGAGTCTCATCCAAGCACATCAAAGTGAATGGGTAGACACCAACTGATTTCAACTGGATTTGGATTAAGTCCCATGGGATCAACAAACCCTTTACACTACCAGCAAGAGCTCTGTGAGCCACAGTTTGGGAGCTACTGAGTTAGTGGAGAATTTTTCTTTTGGGGGGGATCAGTCCTATTATTTTTACATGGAAGTGAATGGGCTAGTAGATCTTAGTTTACCTCTCCATCACCCAAATAACAAAGCAAAACCCCCAAACCAGCACAAGTGCCAAGAACTTGTAATAACTTACAGGTCCCCTACAAACAGTCTGAAGCTTATGATTGGAATAGCCCCTGAAAGCACATCTCTGGCATAAAATATGTTGTTCAGTGGAGGCAGTGAGGTAACAGAGCCAAGCAGCAGACCCTTGCCTCCTGAAGATCTCAGAAGATCCAAAGGTTTTGAGGAGGGAGGGCCAAACCCTCACCTTACATGGGAGAGAAGAGTGATACTATCTTTCAGTGCAACAGTGCAACAGAAATTTCCTATACGTAAATTGTAAGTTTCTACTTCCTTATCTGGGCTGCTTCTGCCCTGAAAAAGCACATCAGGATTTGGGCCCAATACAAATACACATATGCACTTATGTGACTTCACCTCTAGGCAAGAACACAAGAACATTACACATCAGTTTAGGGAGGGCAGTGAAGAATAATGCATCCAATTAGGACTTCAAGAGCAATTGCTATTACTTTATTTGTTATTTATTATTATTAATTATTATTTTTATTATTATTAAACACCAGATATAAGCAGGATGTAATTGCCAAATTAGAGTCCAGTTGAGAAACTAAGATCATACCCATACTTTTGTGAAAAGGACTATGGGATAACTAGTACTGACTTATATGTCTTTTCTCAATAATATACAGGATGATTTTCCAGTAAGGGCTCATCTTTTATTGTACAACACTGAGGAATCTTTTGTTTTTATACCAGCTCTGCTTCTACCTTTTACTCAAGTTTGATAAAGCTTTAATTGCTTTTAAAAAACAGCAGTATTTTGTCTCTAATACTGTTATTTTGACCTTTTTTTGAGGCTTCCTTTTAATGTACAACCAGAGGTAGCTGCCTGCATGTCCAATTCCAAACTAGGGGTTTTCAGTAGGGCTCTGGTTGGGTGCAACATTCTGCCCGCACACCAAAAATTGCAGTATTTGGGGCCTAATAAAGGCTGTATAAAGTTATGGGAACTGTTTCATGAAGAGTTGTCTATATCTTTGTTGAGATCATTTTTCATACTTGGGAAATTTTGCATTTTTTTGTGAAACTGGTGAATAGAAACACACAAAACATGTTCATATGTATCATGAAAGTTTGTTGGGACAAAAGAAAGTTTATGAATGGGATGATATAACAGAATTACCTGTGATAGCAGTGGACTGGACTCAATAACCCAGGATGTCTGTTCCAGTCCTGTGTTCTTATGGAGTATAGACCTAGCACATAAATCAGCTTTGTGTGTATAATATATTATGATTGTCTCACAGGCTAGTAAAGGGAGAAATAGATGAGGAACATATGAGACCCAAAAGAGCAGTTTTTAGAATATTTTTCTCTTCTGTTAGACCTTTTATCACAGGAGGGCAAAGAGCTTTAAGAACATGAATTAAATCATCCTCAGCATCTCTGCTGCAGATGCATAAACTGAAGTCCAGAGAGATTTAGTGGTTTGTCCAAACTCTTACACTGAGTCAGTGGCAGAACTGGGAAATGGAAACCGTCAATCCTGACTAGGGAGATGTCCAAAGTATTCATAATGAAATGTAAAACTAATTGAAATTGTGGAGGTATATTTGTTGCACCCTTGAAATTGGACCCTTAATGGAACATTTCCTTAGGGGATGAAAATACTCTGAGGAAAACTGGGATAATTTTTCAGCAAAACATGGCTGTTTGGGGATGGAAGTAGGCCCTTGGAAATGGTTTGGCACTTTTTATGCAAATAAAGTCACATTATTGAAATTAAAAATAAAGCAAAAATGATGAGGCTACAAAATCATTCCAAATATACAAATGTTTCATGTAAAATTCCTCAAAAGCAAAATTGTGAATTTCTGGCAGCTCTAGGCCAGACTATGAATCCAGCTCTTGTAACCACTAGACTACATAGTTTTAAGTACAGATTTTTTTTCCCCCAATAATTAGTACAAGTTGTTTTATATTAGCTGTGACCTCTTTGGAAAGAGAAAGGGTTTTGGAAGCAAGGGACCAAACTAAAACAACTCTGGATTTTAGAAATGTATTTATTTTCTTATATTGATAACAATCAGACCCAGATGAAGCCTTTGGTGAACTTAAAAGGAAAGTAGAACAGCATTTTATGTGCTTTATGATGTTTTTGTTCTTGGCAATGTATTTGGTTATATTATGTCTGGCAGTAGCAGGCATGCAGCTGACAACACAGTACAACAGTGACAGCAAGTCATTGTCTCTACTCTAACTGTGAACTGGGCAGGAATTCTTATTTTATGTACCCTCCCAATTTGCTCTAGTAATGAACAAAAAAATCCGGCTAACCTTGTCACACACTGACATCAACAAAAGAATAATCATAAATAAACATTAGGTTCTTATTGGTTTTGGAAAGTTATCTGAGACGTTAGATGCACAGAGCAGATTTCTTGGTAATTGTGTGGGCTTGTCTAGCCAGAATGTCACGATCAGCAGAATACCCTGGCAACGTCTGCCTTAGTTGGGCAAAGATTTCATGATGTGACACTGCAAGCTACTGTACCACCTTGTCACTTTCACATATTTTCCTTGTTTCATATTCAGTGAAATTCCGTCACCTCAGATCAGTGCTATCTGGTGTTGGAACATAGCTGAGGGCCCAATCCAGCAGCCATTGAAATCAGCGGAATGATGGATCAGGGCCTTTGTGTGGAAGAAAGCTTGCTTGAGTCTTTCCCCTATAATACTCCAACCGACTGCCCCCTAACATATAGTATCTGCTGTTGGTTGACTGATAAACTCAAAATCACTCACCTATCTGATAGCGACAGACAACTGAACACGAGCCAGTTCTGATCCACTTGCAGAACTTACCGAATGTAAGTTGTTTTACTTGAGTAGAGAAGGGGACTGAATTGAGAATTTTTTTCTTACTCTGTGTCTCTCTGTGTAACTATCTACTCATCACGACAGCATGTCTGATACTACATGCTCAAATAAATCTGTTAGTCTCTAAGGTGCCACAATTACTCCTTTTCTTTTTGTGGATACAGACTAACATGGCTGCTACTCTCATACATGTTGGAAGGGACTGGTGGGATATTACAAGTGACTCAAAGGAGCTTCGTTCCATAATAAGGTATGGGTATTTTTTCTGTCAGTATTTTTTTTGAAACATGAAACATGCTAATACAGCATAGAATTTTTCTCTTGGTTCTCTTTTCAGATATTCACTGTTTTCATCAGAGAAATGATTAAATAAAACTTCAGTTTGACAAAATTATTATAAGATTTTGATCTGATATTTTCTTTTCTCAATACCTAACGATCACAAATGTAATATTTTCTAAAATATAAGTAGTTTAAATTATTACGTATTAACATTAATACTAGCCTTAAACCCAACCCAAAACACATTAGCTAATATACAATAAAAATATGTATCAATCCAGCACATGATTATCTGCACAGTTGATTAAATCAGCGCAACTTCCTCTTAATAGGGCTCAGATCAGTCAGAAGCTGCAGGTCATGTAGAATGCAGTGTCCTGCTTCTTAAATAAAGTACACATTACACTAGAGCTACACTAGCCACTGATTGATTTCCATGTGCCATTTGAACTGTTCGTTTTGATCTTTTAAGTCGTAAGGGCCTGATAGTCAGAAGTGGTCAGTGCCCCAGCTTCCATTGACTTCAGCTGGCGCTGCCTTCTGACAAATCAGGCTTTAAACAGTTTGCATCAAAACTTTCTTGGAAAACGTCCTCTCTTCCCGTTTTACCAAAGTCATTGACGTGAACTTGAGAAGTTCAAGTTAACAACCCTTTCCAAATTCAAACTGAAGGGAGGCAGTAGCATGGAGTTCTTGGTCAGGACAAGGTGTGTGTCTTTGGCTCTGAAATTCAGATGTGGTATTGGTTAGGAAGAGTCTAGGCATTGAGTATATTACCAGAATTTCAAAACATACTGCTTGTTCTCCCAGGCATTTCCTGGAAAAATAGTATAGTGGTTTGGGGGAAGAGGCTGGCTGAAAGAAATAGTGAAGACTAGGTTGGTAAGATATTGTAGGAATTCTGAGTTTTGGGGTTTGTCTGGTTTTTGATTTATGGGGTATATTGTTTTTTTGGTTTGTTGTTTGAGGGCCGGGGGGGTATTTTTTTTTGGTCCATTGGCCCATACAACTGTTTGGGTGTCCTCTTCCAATATTTTAATAAAATATTTGTTAAAAGTAAGTTCTGTAATAAGCTGGGGCCATGGAATAGAGTCAAGAATACGAATAAACTGTTAAATAAAATCCTCCATGTGTAAAATAGCCTGCAATTTTTGGGCTACCCAAAGACTTGATCCAAGACTTTTTCATTTTTACTCTTTTCTAATCCTAGTAGTTTGTATCCTTGTACTGATCAGAGTTCTACCAAAAGAGAATATATCCTTATTATAAATCTCAGTACCAACATACATAAGGGCCCCAGTTCTTCAAGTGAGTATATCTGGGTGGGCCCACTGTAGCCATATAAAAGTCCTGAACCACCCACGCCATTTTCCTTGAAGTGTTGAGGCACAGAGCTGTAATATGTTTCATATTGTTAAATAGATAAATACTTAGATTGTAAGCCTTTTGGGCAAAGACTACTTTTTATGATCGTGTTTGTACAGAACTTAACACATTAATATATATAATGTATATAATTTTATATATATAAAACAAACAATAAAAAATGGGATAAAACATGGCCAAATTAAAATTGCTGTAGGACACATATCTTCTGCATGTCCTTCCTTTTTTTAAAAAATGTTAACATTGCTTTCACAGAGTTTTTACTTTCCTTTTCTTTGGTGGTTTGTTTAACAGAAAAAGATTTTTTAAAAAAATACAAATGAGCCATATTTATTATTAGCCAAAGCAGCTTGAAAAAGGCTGACCTTTTTTGGTGAAAAAATGTTGGAAATTTTTCACTGAAATTTCAAAAACTCAGAACATTTCAACCAGTTGTAATGATAGCATGACCTTACTCCCATTGAAGGCAGTCGCAAAAACTTTCACAGACTGAAATAGGACTGAGCCCTTAAATGGTCTTAATCAGACTTTGAAGTTTATACCTCATTGAGGTGAGTAAGGTAACTGCTGAGGGAATGATTCATAAAGGTGAATCTGATGAAGTGACAGGTTGGGACAGTGCAGATGTACACGACAGTAAAAGGCATGTTTTCTTCCAAATTGATATTAATTTTGTTCAGTAAAGCGGTTTTCTATGAAGATGACTTTACACAGCCTTTTTTCATTTTCAGTTTTACCTCTGAGGTTGACTTGAAACTGACAAGCCGAACTTGAGTGATTGAGACTTTGAAACGTGAAATTCAGTGTGTTGCAATTTCTTTGTTCCTTTTTTTTCCTCCAACCATATACTGCAATGTCACGGCTATAATTAGTTAGCATCACTAATAATTGTTAACATTAATATTGTTAATAATAATTAGCAAAAATACTTCTACACCCCCGACAAAAAATAGGACTAGCTAAAAATACCAGCTAGGTCCTTGTTGGAGTCCTGATCAAACGAGCTTAATTATGACCTCCGGATAAAGAGACTGCCATTAAGGCATTAAATTATCACCAATAAGACAGAGCCTTTCACTCATTGTCTGATAATAAATCACAGCTAGGAAATCAGAGTTTAAACTGCTAATCCTTTTGAGATTTGTGATGAACACCAGTTGTCCTACTGTTTTGCATCTATTTATATTGCACTCAGAAACCCCAGATGGCCTCTGCTTATCTACAGCTGTAGATAATTTATGTTTTCTGGTGTGTCACCTCACTGTGGTGGCTGTTATCAGGAGTGAAGGGGGATTAGGATATCTGATCCACTGAAATGCTAATCCTCTGGAGATTACTGCACATAAACAAGTTTTCTTCATTGATTTACTTTTGTTTATTTGGAACTGGAGACTGATTAGTCCAATAACAAAATGATCAATTAATTTCTAGTGATATCTCTTTGGAAAGTAACTCATTTATAAAATATTCAAATTCAAAAGTCTTGATTTTTTTATTTGAATGTCAGTTATTAAATAGACTTGTAAATATTTTTATTTTCATGTCACGTGTAACTTGAAGCAGGTGAGTGGTCCCATTAACTTCAGTGGGACTATTCTTGTGCTTAAACTTATGCACATGCTTATGTGCTTTGCTGGATCATACCCTTGCAATCAGGGGTGGGCAAACTTTTTGACCTGAGGGTCACATCGGGGAATAGAAATTGTATGGCGGGCCATGAATGCTCACAAAATTGGGGTTGGAGTATGGGAGGGGGTGAGGGCTCTGGTTGGGGATGTGGGCTCTGGGGTGAGGGTGGGGATGAGGAGTTTGAGGTGTAGGAGGGTGCTCCGGGCTGGGACCAAGGGGTTCGGAGGGTGGGAGGGGGATCGGGGCTGAGGCAGGGGTGCAGGAAGGGGTGCATATTCTGACTGGGGATGCAGGCTCTGGAGTGGGGCTGGGGATGAGAGGTTTGGGGTGCAGGAGGATGCTGGGGGCTGGGTTCGAGGGGTTTGGAGAGCATGAGTGGGATCAGGGCTGGGCAGGGGCAGGCGGTTGGGGCATGGGAAGAGGCTCAGGGGTGCAGGCTCTGAGCGATGCTTACCTCAGGTGGCTCCCAGAAGAAGTGGCATGTCCCTTCTCCAGCTCCTATGCGTGGAGCGGCCCCTGACTCTGCTAGAGCACCGGAGCAGGGCCATGCAGCTGATTCCAGGAGCTGTGTGGTGCAGCCCCCAACCCTGCGCCCTGGAGCAGGGCCATGCCGCTGCGCCCTGGCTACCGCTGAGGCAGGGCAGAGCCATATGGTGCATCCCCTGACCCAGCACTCCTGGCTGGAGTGCCGAAGCAGGGCAAGCCCCAGACCCCTCGGGCTGGCTTAAAACAGGCCGTAGTTTGCCCACCCCTGCTTGCAATGTTGGCTTTCTCTCTGATGCATTCTTAATTTAGGTTCTTATGTTGATACTTAATACTGAAATATGATTCTTGACTCAGAATTTCATTAAATACGTTTTGTTCATGTCCTAGTACTGTTCAACTTTTATGAAATCTTATCTTTTAGAATTTGATGAGGTTTTTTGGCTAGTAGCTAAATGTCTTACTTTTTAGTGCTGCGGAACATTCCTAAATGAATAACTACCAACCCCATAAAATTCACATACATATTAGTATAATATAATGAAAGGTTGAACTGCAAGCTTATGCCACGGCTGAAGATAAGTGGACTAAGCACATACACATAAAATATTTCTGTTTACTTTTTTGCATTCCTTCTAAAGTTCAGTAGCTAGACTGGATGAGATCAAACCAACTGACATGATTGATTAGTAATTAGTCAAGATTTCTTATAGTAGGTATTGGTGCCAGTTATTGAGACATAGTAATAGGTGATAAGGAAAGCTAAGAAATTAACTTGACCTTGAGATTTCATTACATTTAATAGCATCTGATATTTTTATTCCTGGTTGAATTCTCTCTCAAGCCCATTCCTATTGGTAGCCTCAATGGAAAAGAAAAATACCTGACTTTTAGAATTTATGCAGTATTTGCTCTGGGAATATTTCATTATGAAAATATAGATGAGGGTGAATATTTTGTGATTCTATGCTTCTTCTCCAGAGATAGAAGTGGGGAAAAATCAGAAGTTGTATTCAGATATAGAATGGCAAGAACGAAGATTATATCTCTTTGTGCTCATTTTTGCTTCAGCATTCCAGAAAACTACCTCCTCATTCATCATTAATATAAGGTTTCTGTATAATTTCAAAGGATAAGTAATTCCCTTACTCATGCTGAGAGTCTTATCCCATAAGCGGCCTATTGACTTATGGAACAATTGAAGAAGAAAGGCATTTTTAAAAAATCAGTAAAGTATTGGAAAGTAGTGGTCTTTTGGGAATCACCAATGACAAAAAAGAAAATCAGGCATGAGCATGTAACATGCATATGGCCAAAACTATAGAGATGAAAATGCTGGACTTGAATCAGAATAGCATTTGAAACCAGCTTAGTTTGAGTTTGATCTCCATTGAAATACCAGCAGTGGTTTGTAAGAATTATATGTCTCTCTGTCAAAACTTATTCCAAATTGTATCTGATTTGTAAATATATTTAAATTATACATACCCTCAGCACTGCATGGGTGCATTTTAAAATAACAAAATAAAAGGACTATTGGATAGCCATAGACAGTTTGAAGGCTGCTATTCACAGGAAAATTTTGAGATAGAACTGTGATTATTTGGATGCATTAACTAGAAATCAAGGTTGACCACGACACAATTCTAAAGTCTAAGTGAGTTATTAAGCAATTAACCTAAGGAAAATTAGATTTGGATTTTGTGTGACCACTGTTATAAAATATGAAGGTACACATACCAACACTGTACTTATACTCAACTCAGGGACTGTCACATAACATACTTAGCATATGATATTTGTTCTTTCCTTCCCCTGAATCTATGCTGGTGTAAAAAGAGGTTCTGAAACATGATTTTTAGGGGGTAAAGGAAGATTATCTTGTTGGAAAAGATGAGAAAGAGGAAGGATTTGATTCATGACAGCTTTCATTCTTCCGACAAAATTACAAAAGGAAGGAGAACAAAGTAGTCTGACACCTCAAGGAGAGATCAAATACAAGGACGTGGCTATTGTGTTTTATATATAGCTGTGTTGTCTCATCGTCTCCTGGTTGGTCATCATAAAATAAGCTTACTGTTACTGCCAGCTGAGAGATTATTATCCCTTTAGCTCAAGTGGTAGAAGCCTGAGCTTTTGGTTCTGATGATCTTAGGTTCTCTCACCACTGACGACACAGGAATTTGTTAAATATAGAAAATATTAAAAAATTTAGATAATCCAATCACTTGTGCCTTAAATGTGCATCTGTGCCCGCTCCTGTATTGTTGCAGGTGTGTTTTTGTTGCTGACAAAGGCAGCAGGGTTTTACATCGCTCAAAGGGATTCTGTGTGTGTGGTACTGTTAAAGGGGTACCCTGGGCTTAGGGATCCCACAGCCCTCCTTCTTGCTGTGCTAATTCAGCCTCCCTGGAATCTTAAACCAGCTCCTCCACAGCTGTCCTCCTTTGTCGTTCACTCCTTTTCCTTTCTGGGCTGAAGGAGCAGCTCAGCAGCCTTCCCCTGCTGGTGGTTCTCTTCCTATGAGAGAAGAGACTGGTTATAAGCCATCCTCCTTGTCAGGACTGATCCTGGTTGGCTGGAAGAGAGGGAAGCCTTGCCCCCACCCTACACCACAAGACTTCTGGTCCCAGGCCCTCAAAGTAATAGTAGCCCAGAAATACCCAGACACTATTTATCATCCTGTGACCACTTCCTCTCCCAACTATTGCTTCTGCCATTTCCTAGGCCTTCATTTGTTCCAGAATTCCTGGAGTGGGGTAACCTGCCCTCCCAGACTCTCCCGCCCCCTCTTTTAAAGAGCAAATATACCCTGTTACAGATACCTAAAAGCAGACCACTAAGTGGCAACTTCTTGCAATGTTCCCTGAGAGATACTGGGGCTGGAATGAATGGGACGATTGAAGGAATCGTCTTGTAACAGTTCATGATTATGTTACAGTTGAAGTCAAGAATAAGGAGGGGGAAAGCATTTAATGATAGTCCATCCAGCCATGCACTACTGTTTTCAAGGATCTCTTTTGGGAAACTGGATGTCCAGAATAAAGAAAATCCTTCAGCATATATCTGAAGAGGGTGACAGTGGTTCTTTTTCTGTTATTATCAAAATAATGCTGATAAAAAACCTCTCTATATTTGAACTGCTTATCTTGTATTTTCTTGATATATGAGTGAGATAAATGTACATGAGCAATAGTAATTAGAATTGTTATCAGTGAATAGCAGATTAACTACCACCTTATTTATTAGAGAGAAAATTAGTCTATATGGGGCTAGCTTTTGTTCACAAAAGCTGCATTTTTTCCATTTGGTTTAGAGGCATAATTATTTGAAGTTTGGCTTGTTTTCTGGATTTCATTCTCACTTCCTTTGTGCATTGCGCAACAAGAGATATAAGAATGGAATCATAGATAAGAATTATTTTCCCACATAGGCACAGAAAGAAAGAAATCTCAACATAAGAAGGAATAATAATAGTCTTTGCAAGATAGGCACTAAATTGGGATACAGGAGACCTACGTTCAGTTTAGCTCTGCCACAGACTTCCTGCGTGACTTTAGGCAAGTTATTTAGTCTCTCTGTACCTCTGTTCCTCATCTGTATAATGGGACTATTACTTTCTTACCTCAGAAGGTCATTGTGAGGATAACTTCTGAGATTCATAAATGTGAAGGTCAGAAGGGATCATTGGCTTATCTTGTAGGACCTCCTGTATAATACAAGCCATACATTTTCTTACAGTCATCCTGTAGAAAGCCCAATAACCTTGTGTTTGGCTATAGTATATCTCCCAGAAAGGCATCTATTCATTCATCAATATTGTAAGGAGCTCAAATTCTATGGTGGGGAGGACCATATAGATAGACGCTTCAGTATTTAAGACCATATCTAATTAGTAGGCATTAAAATGGTCAGGGGGGGGGCATGATTATCCCACCTCTGAATTTCCTTGTACCATTTTCTGAACTCTTTGGTTTTGACCACCATCAGAGGCAGGATACTGAACTAGTTAGACCATTGATCTGTTCCATTGTGGCAATTCTTGTATTCCTATGACAGAAACATGTTAATGTGTTATACCTACATTAAACTGCTCTCCTCCAAACACTCAGCATTTAGTCTCTGCTTATTGTTTATACAAATTATGCTCGAACTGTGACTTTTTGATGGAAGTTAGTACTACAGCATGAAGTTTTCAAGAAGATATATCTATATATGATGTGTTCGATATTTTCACAGATTACTTGGCAAGTCTTTGACAGTTTAAATGTTCCAAAAAATTTAAATTTTCTGCAAGAGGTCTGTTGGCTCTGCCTTTTTGAATCAAATTATGAAAAAAATATTATTGCATTATTTATTCATGGGAATAGTAGCTTGAATACTGGGTCACAGAACAGTTTGAATTACTGTTATCCAAACTAATACTAATAGTGGTTGACAAGGGTGAATCCTCTTTTAGAGTTCCACAGCTGATCAAGTATTCGATGAAGCATAAAGCCAACCTTTAGAATTAATTAGCAATCCTGCCTCCAAGCCAGCCATCTCGATTTTTTTCTGGATATGCCAGCTTTCATAAAATAGCTAACCACTGGCTGAAGTTTCACATGTAATGTTAACAAAATGAGGAGGGAGGTGGGGGAGAGGGAATCATGCCTTCTGTTTTCAGGGGTGCAGAAATATGTATGTGAATCTGTATGAGAGTGAGTGTAAGTTGCAACAAATCAACGCCATGACTGTCAAAAGTAATTAGTGATTTTGGGCAACATAATTTTTGAATGCTCAACTTGTGGTACCTTGAAGAAGCCTAAACTGCAGAGGGCAGGTACTCAGGTCTTTAAAAAAAAAATACAGATCCCTTTAAAGTGTCTCAAGTTGGGCACCCAAAAATGGAGGCTCCCATAGTTGCTAGTAACTTTTGAAAATCGTGGCCCAAATGCACATCCCAGGAAATGCCAATAAACGTATTTGTTTTAGTAAACCTAGAAGAAAACAATTATTTCGTTTTCTTCAAAGATTGCATCACTTCATCAAAGCCATATTCTTGTAATCAAACAGTGAATTGAAAATTATGTTAATCTTTCAGTGACAGAGATACATTTCACACCTGAGTTGTAGGCAAGGTTATTTAGAAACTTATTCACTCAAAACACAGAAACTTGATACTAAGGGTACATAAATATCAATTTTATTGATCATTCTTGTACTGCACAAAGTTCCAAAGCTCACATGCAATACACACACAAGAGACAGACAGATTGATTCAGGTCTTCCTTTATTCTCAGACTCTCTCTCATCCTTCTCCCCCCCCTCTGTATTTTTATAGTTGCATTTATTTGCTGCTCTATTTATATGTACCACATTTAAAAGTGGGACGAACTTGATCGAACATAAGATTTAGAAGGAAAAGGAAAAGCAGAAGCGGTGTTCAGACTGAGACAATAAACTCCTATCATAAACTGAGGGGATACAAGATTGGTTTTGAATGTTGGAGTTACCCACACTTAAGCATTTATAACTATACACTTAAAAGATCATTAAGAGTTAAAAAAGGAAGGCACATGGCAGTTGGATGACCCATTAATCTGTAGGGTCATCAGTTTTTTGCACATTATTTTTCAGAGTTCAGTTGAATTCAAACAATGCATATAGATTGTAATGGAACAGACCAAAACTCATAATGCTTTTCAGAGTAACAGCCGTGTTAGTCTGTATTTGCAAAAAGAAAAGGAGTACTTGTGGCACCTTAGAGACTAACCAATTTATTTGAGCATAAGCTTTTGTGAGCTACACCTGTAAGCTTTCTTTTTTCATAATGCTTTGTCTAGCAAAGTCAAAGATTTTCCATGACAGCTAATCTTCTTTTGTTACAAGCCAGTGAAGTTTTTGCAGCTCTTGAAATAATCATTTTTGTAACTAAGGGGAAATAGACCTACTACTACTTTTCTTCCTTTGCTTTTCAGTCTCGTAAAAGGAAAGGGTTTCTCTTCATTCCTCACATCAAATATCCCAAGACATAGCTCAGCACATTCCGAATGTCAGTCACCATCCACTTACATTCCCCACTATGTGAGTATTTTAAATATGTTGTTAATACAGCATGGGCTCTTATTACCTGTATGGACTTATGCGTTTTCAGATTTTGTATGTGGTAACTAGGGTAGCTGGGTATAATCTATTTAACTTGGAGTGCACAATTTGGTCTTGGACAATTACTACAGTGGTATTTCAGGGTAAATAAGATATTGGGTTAAGCTGATATGCCGAGTCAGGGTTTAACACCGTTTTCACCCTCTTTCATAGGTATATTAGCAACGACTTTTCCTTAAAAAATAGAATAGTGTTCATCCATTAGGATAAGATGAGCAAACACATGATAAATTTCTTGTGATTGCGGGGAGCACATATTGGTAGACTTTGACCTCTTCAGTTTTTTTTTTTCTGTGTTGCATGTCACTAAATCTAGGCTCATAAAAATCAATGGAGAAACATTAACTGCAGTGAGAGTTAGATAAGGCTTTTAGTTTGAATATAGCAGAACACTACAAAAATATATGTCTGAGGAGATATAATGTGCTTTTTAATTGCATCCTCTTCCTGTGGTATGGACTCTAGTATGATGTGTATATATAAATATAAAACTTCTACCAGCTCTTCTAGTCCCTGCCCACAGTTCAACATTCCAGGTGAAGTCCTGTCGCCATTGAAGTCAGTAGGAATTTTGCCATTGACACGAATGAGGCCAGGATTTCTACCTTCATGTTTAAGTGCAGAGTTTTCCTACTTGAAAGTGTTATCAAAGATTCAATGGTAAGAACAGATGCTGTAGAACAACTGCATAATAAATAAAATAATAAAAATAATAATAATAATAATAATAATGGAGATCTCAGTACAAATAGAGAGGGAACCCACATTACTAAGTTTAATATATAGCAATAATGCTTAGCATTTATGTAGCACTGTAAATGTTCAAACACTGTACAGATATTATCTAATTAATCCTCAACACTCCTATGCGGTAAGTGAGTCAATATAGTTATCTACTCTTTTTCAGATGGGAAAACTGAGGCAGATGTAAAGTGACTTGCCCAAGGCGCAGGTGAGTCAGTGGAGGCAATATTATGCATTTCTTGCCTAAATATAATTGGTAGAAATGTTGAAAATATAATATTGCTTTATGCTAATTCTGTTATTCCAAGCATTGCAGGTATGTAGCTGATATGTTAATAGGTTCCTGTCAAGTCTATATAATTATTAACTGCATTATTGTGACATGTAATAACATTCCCTTGTCATCTTTTTTTTTCCAGGATATGTAGACTGTAATGTCCTTTTGGGTTACTGTGAACTGTAAGAGACAGGAATATAACTAAGGTAGATTTTGCAAAATGAGTATTCACCATATGGTTTAACTCTAATGACCTGGCTTGTTTCAACAATACAGTGGAGTCACATTTTACGCGGGGGTTAGGTTCTAAAGTCAGTGCGTAAGGCGAAAATCGCATATAGTCAAAATTACTGTTGAAAATCCCTTAAATCACCCATAAAGTACAGTATACTGTATGTGGTTTGGGTTTACAACCCTGTACAGTAATATGTATGAATGTATAATGTATACAGTAATGTACAGTATATAATAAAGAGAACGTATGCCAAATATAATTTTACAGTACTGTATTTTTGATTACAGGAGGTAATTACAGGGGGTAAGTACAGGGCTTGATGTTGATCCAGGAGATGGAGGTGACGGAGAGCTTGGGTGATGGAGAGCGAGTTGCAGATGAAGTGGTTGGCTCTGGTTCAGCTTGAGAAATTGATTGCGTAGACTCATCTGCTGGTTGTTTTTCCTTGAAAAACATGGTAATCGGCACCTGTCGCTGTTGTCTCTTGAGCTGCTCAAACTTTTTTTAATATCAAATCATCCATAATACTATATGTGATTTTGAGACTTCGTTCCATAGAGGGATCATATTCAGAAATTAAATCATTCAAGTGTTGCGCTGCTTGGAACACTTCAGCAAATTTATGAGGATTCCAACTTGCTGGCTCTTCCTGTTTGTTGTCATCATCTTTGTCTTCTGAAGGCGATTTTATCAGTTCCTCTAACTCTTCATTAGTCAATGCTTCTCTATGGCTCTCAATTAATTCTTCAATTTCTTCCTCAAGGATGTCGACGAAGCCATCACCACCCACTTGCCTGGCCACCTGAACAATGCGTTTCACTTCTTTGTCAATAGTCGGGAAACCCTTAAAATCTTTCATACATTCTTTCCATAGGTTTCGCCAACATGCATTGAATGTTTCAGGCTTGATTGAATCCATTGCCTGTTTAATATAAGTGATGCAATCGGCAATGTTGAAGGACTTCCAACACTCCATCACATTAAGATTGGGATCAGCATCCATAGCGCTACGTATCAGTGAGAACATAAGCCTCGTGTACATGGCCTTGAAACAGCGAATCACGCCTTGGTCAAGAGGTTGGAGTTTGGAGGTGGTATTGGTTGGGAGAAAGACAACTTCAATGTCATTATGAGCAAACCAGAGTGCCACAGGGTGGCCAGGAGCATTGTCTACAATCAGCAACACTTTAAAGTCAAATCCTTTCTCTTCGAGATACCACTTGACCTCCAGAATGAAACTCTTGTGGAACCAATCCAGAAATAATGCTGCTGTCACCCAAGCCTTTTTATTTGATTGCCAGAACACAGGCAGGAGACTTTTGTTCTTGCCTTTTAGGGCATGGGGATTTGCAGTCCTGTAGAGCAAGCCCAGCTTTATTAAATGCCCAGCCAATTGCCACAGTCACACGGTCTTTAACTGCTTTGAAGCCAGGGGCTTGTCTTTCTGATTTCGAAGTTGTTATCAATATAAAGGAAAAGGTAACCACCTTTCTGTATACAGTGCTATAAAATCCCTCCTGGTCAGAGGCAAAATCCTTTCACCTGTAAAGGGTTAAGAAGCTAAGGTAACCCCGCCGGCACCTGACCCAAAATGGCCAATGAGGAGACGAGATTCTTTCAAATCTGGAGAGGGGGAACAAAGGGTTTGGTCTGTCTGTGTGATGCTTTTGCCAGGAACAGATCAGGAATGCAGCCTCACAACTCCTATTAAGTTAGTAAGTAATCTAGCTAGAAATGTGTTAGATTTCCTTTTGTTTAATGGCTGGTAAAATAAGCTGTGCTGGATGGAATGTATATTTCTGTTTTTGTGTCTTTTCTGTAACTTAAGGTTTTGCCTAGAGGGATTCTCTATGTTTTGAATCTAATTACCCTGTACCATCCTGATTTTACAGAGGTGATTCTTTTATCTTTTCTTTAATTAAAATTCTTCTTTTAAGAACCTGATTGATTTTTCATTGTTCTTAAGATCCAAGGATTTGGGTCTGTGTTCACCAGTTCACAAGTTCTTATCAAGACCTCCCCAGGAAAGTGGGTGTAGGTTTTGGGGGGATATTTTGGGGGAAGACGTCTCCAAGTGGGCTCTTTCCCTGTTCTTTGTTTAAACTCTTGGTGGTGGCAGCATACGGTTCAAGGACAACGCAAAGTTTGTACCTTGGGGAAGTTTTTAACCTAAGCTGGTAGGAATAAGCTTAGGGGGTCTATCATGCAGGTCCCTACATCTGTATCCTAGAGTTCAGAGTGGGGAAGGAACCCTGACAGAAGTGTAAGTGCGGTTGAACATTCTTTTCCCAGAAGAGCCCAGTCTCGTCAGCATTAAAAACTTGTTCTGGAAGATAGCCTTTTTCTTCTATGATTTTCTTTAATTGTTTGGGGTAGGCTTGTGCTGCATCTTTATTGGCAGATGCAGCTTCACCAGTAGTCTGCATGTTTTTGAGGTTGAAGTGGTTCCGAAAACTGTTAAGCCAACCTTGACTGGCTTTGAATTCCTTCTCATCAGAAGGCTGTCCCTCTTTGGTGGGAGGTTTGAACAGCGCATAGAGGTTAAGAGCCTTTTCTCGCAATGTGTTGCCATCACTAGGCACACATTTATGGTTCATGTCTTCCAGCGGTAAGTTTTATTCCTTTTCAGTCTTCAGTAAAGTCTTATCATGCACGTGGCTAGTCACCGTAACAATTGTTGGAGCACTTGATGCCATGGCTTGATGAATTTCTCTCTCTCGAATCTTGATGGAATGGATGCTAGATTCATTGCGGCCATATTTAAGCGCCACGTTGGAGACCAACATATCATCTCTCAATAAGTCCAACACAGCCAGTTTTTCCTCCAGCATTGGAACAGATCACTGTTTCTTCAGTTGAGAACCAGATGAAGTAGTTGCCTTGCGTTTAGGGGCCATGTTGTACAAAAAATACATACAGTATCTTCACAAAAAGAAAAGGAGTACTTGTGGCACCTTAGAGACTAACCAATTTATTTGAGCATAAGCTTTCGTGAGCTACAGCTCACTTCATCAGATTTGCATCCTATGAAGTGAGCTGTAGCTCACGAAAGCTTATGCTCAAATAAATTGGTTAGTCTCTAAGGTGCCACAAGTACTCCTTTTCTTTTTGCGAATACAGACTAACACGGCTGTTACTCTGAATACAGTATCTTGAAACACTAGAATCACACTCAGTGCAGCAAGATGCTCACACTATGAGAGTCACGCAGGAACTGAGACCAACTGAGGGAACAGCAGATTCACATCTCCCATCTCAGCCTTACTCTGGGGCATATGCTTATTGAGTGAACTGGTAGGCGGAATCACTTACACTATTTACAGGTATCTTGTTATTTTTCTTTTCTTTTTTTTCTGAGCATGTATAGTTGAATTTGTGTAAGTTAAAAGAGTGTAGGATGCAACTTACCTGTACTTTTTTGGAATGACTCTTGACTGAGGAAGTGGGTTTCTGTCTAGGGCCCTGGTCCTGCAGCACTACTGGGTGTTGTGCATACCTTCTGTATTTACTATCTATTAGCTTCAGTTCCTGCATAGTTTGAAGGTATGGGCCCTCATAAATCTCATTGCTGGAATCATACCCTGAGGTGACAAGAGCTTAGACAGCTATGCCAAAGTTCAAATAGCAGGGGATAAAAAGTGTTCTTGGCAGCTACTGCTACCTGGGAATCCAATAAACCACCATTTTATGAAACCTTGAAACAAATGACAGAGAAAAACAGTCATTCGGGGTCAGAGGGTGGTATAATTTCAGCCATTTTTTTCACTTATTATCCTCAATATGTAAATATTAAGTGCTATCTGAACTGAGGTTCAGCCAGCCAGTCTCTATCTAAACCCTAATGTCCATTAGATAATGGATAAATTGTTCCACTGCTAGAAGATAAATAAGTTTAAAGATGGGCATCATCTGCATGAGGAAACATAGCCACCTATATCCCTCCTTCAGTCACCATATATACACGGAACAAGATGAGTGACACATACAATCCTTTGGAAGAAAAGAGCAGCTGCCCGAAAGTGCAATCTGGAAGTTCTGAGAAAGAAGACTGGAGCAATGCAAGTGACCTCATTGGCCTCTGCTAGGGTCCACAGAAGCATCAACACTTTGCAGTCAATACCAAAGGAATCTGTGACAGTTAACGGAGTCAGCATGGACACACATCCAGCATCAGAAATAGATCCTCAACCATCTAATCAGTGCAGTTTCCATACTATAACCACATCTAAAAACAATTTGATTCAGAAAAAGATGTGAGGATTACAAATATGTCTGGGAATATTTCACCATAAAATTCTCAGTCATTTTCCCCACCCAAAACAGGAGACTTGAGATGGGAAGGTAGAAGAGAAATTGTCTGTGACAGTAAATAGTTTATTGTGCAAAGGTCTAACAAATGCTTCTTTAAGAAGCTGGTCATTTACTGTTCCCAGGGGAGACATTGTCAATGGCGATCCCCTTCACCTGCCATATGAGCTGGGGGACAGATGCTTGATTGGGCTGGAAAAGAAAAGATAGCCCCTCAGATCGTGAAAGCATGGGAGAGGGATGGGCAGGCTTGACTGTTCTGGGGCTTGCTCATTTCTCCCCACAGGCCCCACAATGCTTATATTCTAAAATGGTAAAAAATGTTCGGACAGAACAGTTTTCTATAGGAAAAGGCTGATTTGATTAAATCAAAGTGCTTTATGAGAGAGTATGATTTTGACAACATTTTTCAATAGCACATTTTTGAAACATTTTATTTGCATAAGGTTAAAATGTTTCATTTTGATATTATCATTTTACTTGTGTTATAAATTACATAGGAATAGCCATACTGGGTCAGCAAAATGGTCCATCTAGCCCAGTAGCCTGTCTAATGATGGTGGCCAATGCCAGGTGCTTCAAAGGCAATGACATAGGTGAGGTTTTTCGCAGGAGTGGGTGGGTGAGATTCTGTGGCCTGCGTTGTGCAGAAGGTCAGACTAGATGACCATAATGGTCCCGCCTGACCTTAGTATCTATGAACTGAACAGGGCAATCATCAAGTGAGCAGTCCCCTGTCAGCCACTCCTAGTATATGGCAGTCAGAGGATTAGAGATACCCAGAGCATGGAGTTGCATCCCTGACCATCTTGGCTAATTGGCTCATGGAGCACAAGTCCATCAATGGCTAATTCATTCTTTTTTTAATTCAGTTGTAGCCTTCAAAACATCTCGTGGAAATAAGTTCCACAGGTTGACTCTGTGCATTGTGTGAAGAAATACTTCCTTTTGTTTGTTTTAAACCTGCTGCCTATTAATTTCAGTGGGTAACCCCTGGTTTTGCGTTATTTAAAGGGATAAATAGCACTTCCTTATTCACGTTCTCCACACTAGTCATGATTTTATAGACTTCTACCATATCCCCCCCCTAATTTTTTTCGTTTCCAAGATGAGTAATCCCAGTCTTTTAAAATCTCTCCTCATACAGAAGCTGTTCCACACCCTGAGTCTACTTTCTGTTTCCTTTCTCTGTACCTTTTCTATTTCTAATATATCTTTTTTGAGATTGGGCTTTGATGGGTTTGGTCACAGAGACACCCTTGGGACTGTCACCTGACATGCTGAGATTACCTCTGAGCATGTTTTTCCTGCCATCTTGGGACTCCAGAGCCCTGCCTTATTGAGCCAGACACGCTAGCTTGCTGCAACACACAGGCCTGACCCATGCCCCCAAAATTTCAGACTTTAACCAAAAACTGCTCAGCACGTCTCCTATCTCCAGTACCCAGACACTCAGTTCCCATTGGGATCCATTTTAAATCCAATAAATCCATTTTACTCTGTATAAAGCTTATGCAGGGTAAACTCATAAATTGTCCTCCCTCTGTAACGCTGATAGAGAGATATGCACAGCTGTTTGCTCCCCAGGTATTAATCACTTACTGTGGCTTAATTGATATACAAAAGTGATTTTATTAAGTATGAAAAGTAAGATTTAAGTGGTTTCAAGTAATAACAGACAGAACAAAGCAAGTCACCAAGCAAAGTAAAGCAAAAACACGCAAGTCTAAGCCTAATACATTCAGAAACTGTTTACAGGTAAAATCTCACCCTCAGAGATGTTCCAATAAGCTTTTTTCACAGACTCGACCTCTTCTTAGTCTGGGCCCAATCCTTTCCCCGGTACAGTCCTTGTTAGTTCCAGCAGGCATCTTAGGTGAAAAGCAGGGGCTTTCTCATGACTGGGACCCTCTTTGTCCTGCTCCACCCTCTTTTATAGCTTTGGCACAAGACAGGACTCCTTTGATTAGCTGGGTCCCCACCCCTCCTTCTAAATGCAAAAGCACCAGGTTTAAGATGGATTACGGTATAATGTGACTCAGTCACAGGGCTGGCTCACACAAACACAGGAAGGCTTACAAGTAAACAGAGCCATTTACAACAAATTGTCCTAGTCAATGGGAGCCATCAAGATTCTAAACCACCATCAATGGCCTACACTTTGCATAATTACAATAGGACCTTAGAGTTATACTTTATATTTCTAGCTTCAGATATAAGTATGATACATACTGTTACAGGGTCAGGCCAAATGGCTACAGGAGAGTGATAGAAGACAGATATATTAGCCCCAAATTAAGCAGATCCCTTTTCCCTGCGTAAGGTAACAGGGGCGGTTCCAGAACAATCAGGACCTTGCTGGAACCAATTAAGGCAAGCAGGCTAATTAGGACACCTGGAGCCAATTAAGAAGCTGCTAGAATCAATTAAGACAGGCAGGCTAATCAGGGCACCTGATTTAAAAAGGACCTCAGTTCAGTCAGTGAGGGGTAAGCAAGGAGCTGAGAGTGAGATGGCATGCTGCTGGAAGTCTGAGGAGTACAAACACTATCTGGCATCAGGAGGAAGGTCCTGTGGTGATGATAAAGAAGGTGTTGGGAGGAGGCCATGGGGAAGTAACCCAGGGAGTTGTAGCTGTCACACAGCTGTTACAAGAAATACAGTAAACTGCTGTGATCCACAGGGCCCTGAGCTGGAACCCGGAGTAGAGGACGGGCCTGGGTTCCCCCCATCCACCTCCCCCCTATTGGATATAAGAGCAGTTGACCTTGACTGTGGGTCCTACCAGAAGGGAAGGTCCCTGGCCTGTCCCTCGACCCACTAGGTGGATCAGCAGAGACTGCAGAGATTGTTCTCCTTCCTTTTCCCCATGCTGGCCAGTGATGAGGTTAGCTGAGTGAATGACAGGTTTGAGCCACTAGCAAAAGTGGCCAAACTGAGGGCTGCTGTGAACCTCTGAGGCGAGCAAATCCGCCAATAAGTGCAGGACGCACCAAGGCAGAGGAGGAACTTTGTCACAATACATACAGATAGGAAGAATATATTCAGTAGGTTATAACCTTTGTTATACTTTACAAAAGTCCTTTTGCATAAAGCATATTCCAGTTACATCATATTTATACTCATAAGCATATTTCCATAAAACATATGGAGTGCAACATCACAGGGGCAACCAGAGCTGCAGACAGAATTCAAGGTGTGGGCACACCATGGATTTAAATAGTGGCATTTTGATCTTTACTTCCTATCTATCCCTTTCCTAATGGTTCTTAAGATTCTGTTAGATTTTCTGGCTCCTGCTGCACATTGTGTGGATGTTTTCAGAAAACTATCCATAATGACTCCAAGATCTCTTACTTGAGTGGTAGAAGCTAACCCATCATTTTGTATGGATAGTTGGGATTATGTTTTCTAATGTGTATTTCTTTGCTTTTATCAACCTTGAATTTCATCTGCCATTTTGTTGCTCAGTCACCCAGTTTTGTGAGATCACTTTGTAACTCTTCACAGTCTGCTTTGGACGTAACTATCTTGAGTAAAGTTGTATTTTCTGCAAATTTTGCCATCTCACTGTTTACTCTTTTTCTGGATCATTTATGAATATGTTGAAAAGCACCAGTCCACGTACAGATCTCTGGGGCACACCACTATTTACCTCTCCATTCTGTAAACTGACCATTTAATCGTACCCTTTGTTTGCTGACTTTTAACCAGTTACTGATCCATGAGAGGACCTTATGTCTTATCCCAGGACTGCTTACTTTGCTTAAGAACCTTTGGAGAGGGAACGGTCAAAGATTTTCTGAAAGTCCAAGTACGCTATATCCACTGGATCCCCTTCGTCCACATGCATGTTGACCCCGTCACAGAATGCTAATAGATTGATAAGGCATGATTTCCCTTTACAAAATCCATTTTGACTCTTGCCCAACATATTGTGTTCATCTATGTGCCTGATAATTCTGCTCTTTACTATAGTTTCAACCAATTTGCCTGTTACTGCAGTTAGGTTTATAGGCCTGTTATTGCCAGGATTGCCCCCAGAAACTTTTTTTAAAAATTGGTGTCAAATTAGCTATCCTCCAGTCCTATGATACAGAAGAGATAGGTTACATACCAGTTAGTAGTTTTGCCATTTCGTATGAATTCTTTCAGAGCTCTTGGGTGAATACCATCTGGTCCTGGTGACTTATTACTGTTTAATTTATCAATTTGTTCCAAAACCTCTTCTATTGGTCTATTGACATCTCTGTCTGGGACAGTTCCTCAGATATGTCACCTAAAAAGAATGGCTCAGGTGTGGGAATCTCCCCCACATCCCTGCAGTGAAGACTGATGCAAAGAGTTAATTTAGGTTGTCCACAACGGCTTTGTTTTCCTTGAATGTTCTTTTAGCACCTCAATAGCCCCACTGATTGCTTGCCAGGCTTCCTGCTTCTGATACACTTAACATTTTTGATGTTAGGTTTTTTGTCTTTTGCTAGTTGACTTCAAATTCTTTTTAGGCCTGCCTAATTATACTTGACTTAAAGCTCCTTTCCATTTTCGTCAGTAGGATTTGACTTCCAATTTTTAAAGGATGCCTTGTTTGCCTCTAACCACTTCTTATATTCTGTTGTTTCGCCATAGTGGGAACTTTTTGGCCCTCTTACTATTGTTTTTAATTTGGGGTATACATTTAATTTGGGACTCTATTATGGTGTTTTAAAAAAAGTTTCCATGCATCTTACAGGCATTTCACTCTTGTGACTGTTCTTTTACTTTCCATTCAACTAGATTCCTCATTTTTGTGAAGTTCCCCTTTCTGAAGTTAAATTTTACTGTATTGGGATTTGCACCGAAAAGCATGTTAAATTTAATTATAATATGGTCACTGTTACGAAGTATTTCAGATATAATCACCTGTTGGACCAGATCCTGTGCTCCACTTAGACCCCTTGTGGGTTCCAGGTGTAGCTGCTCCAAGAAGCAGTCATTAATGGTGTCTAGAAATTTTATTTCTGCATCCTATTCAGTCAATATGGGGATAGTTGAAATCTCCCATTATTACTGAGTTTTCTATTTTTACAGCATCTCTAATCCCTCTGAGCATTTTCACAATCACCATTACCATACTGGTCAGGTGGTCAGTGGTATATTCCTGCTGCTATACTCTTATTATTCAGGCATGTAATTTTTATCCATAGAGATCCTATGGTACAATTTGATTAATTTAAGATTATTATATTTGACTCTATGCTTTCTTTCACATATAGTGCCACTCCCCCACCATCTATTCTGTCATCCCTATATATTTTGTACCTTGGTATTACAGTGTCCCATTAATTATCATTATTCCACCAAGCTTCTGTGATGCCTATTATATCAATATCCTTATTTAATATCAAGCACTCAAGTTCACCCATCTTTAGTCTTTAGACTTCTGGGATGTGTATACAAAGCACATATAAAATGTGTCTGTTTTTATTTAAAAACATAAGAATGGCCAACTGGGTCAGACCAAAGGTCCAAACAGCCCAGCATCCTGTCTGCCAACAGTGGCCAATGCCAGGTGCCCCAGAGGGAGTGAACTTAACAGGTAATGATCAAGTGGTCTCTTTCCTGCCATCCATCTCCATCCTCTGACAAACAGAGGCTAGGAACACAATGCCTTACCCATCCTGGCTAATAGCCATTAATGGACTTAACCTCCATGAATTTATCCAGTTCTCTTTTAAACCCTGTTACAATCCTAGCCTTCACAACCTCCTCAGGCAAGGAGTTCCACAGGTATACTGTGCACTGAGTGAAGAAGAACTTCCTTTTATTTGTTTTAAATCTGCTACCCATTAATTTCATTTTATGGCCCCTAGTTCTTATACTATGGGAACAAGTAAATAACTTTCTCCACACCACTCATGATTTTATATACCTCTATCATATTCCCCCTTAGTCTCCTCTTTTCCAAGCTGAAAAGTCCTAGCTTCTTTAATCTCTTCTCATATGGGACCCGTTCAAAACCCCTAATAATTTTAGTTGCCCTTTTCTGAACCTTTTCTAATGCCAGTATATCTTTTTTGAGATGAGGGGATCACATCTGTATGCGGTATTCAAGATGTGGGAGTACCATGCATTTATATAAGGGCAATAAGATATTCTCTGTCTTACTCTCTATCCCATTTTTAATTATTCCTAACATCCCGTTTGCTTTTTTGACTCCCCCTGCACACTGCGTGGATGTCTTCAGAGAACTATCCACGATGACTTCAAGATCTTTCTCCTGATTTGTTGTAGCTAAATTAGCCTCTATCATATTGTATGTATAGTTGGGGTTATTTTTTCCAATGTGCATTACTTTACATTTATCCACATTAAATTCATTTGCCATTTTGTTGCCCAATCACTTAGTTTTGTGAGATCTTTTTGAAGTTCTTCACAGTCTGCTTTGGTCTTAACTATCTTGAGCAGTTTAGTAACGTCTGCAGACTTTGCCACCTCACTGTTTACCCCTTTCTCCAGATCATTTATGAATAAGTTGAATAGAATTGGTCCTAGGACTGACCCTTGGGGAACACCACTAGTTACCCCTCTCCATTTTGAAACTTTACCATTTATTCCTACCCTTTGCTCCCTGTCTTTTAACCAGTTCTCAATCCATGAAAAGATCTTCCCTCTTATCCCATGACAACTTAATTTACATAAGAGCCTTTGGTGAGGGACCTTGTCAAAGGCTTTCTGGAAATCTAAGTACAATCTAAGTACAAAGATGGACTACAAGCTGTCAGGCACAGTATCCCCGATAATGTCATGGCAAACCTGGTGGCTGAACTTTGTGACTTTGTCCTCACCCATAACTATTTCATATTTGGGGACAATGTATACCTTCAAATTAGCGGCACTGCTATGGGTACCCGCATGGCCCCACAGTATGCCAACATTTTTATGGCTGAATGAGAACAACGCTTCCTCAGCTCTCGTCCCCTAATGCCCCTACTCTACTTGCGCTACATTGATGACATCCTCATCATCTGGACCCATGGAAAAGAAGCCCTGGAGGAATTCCACCATGAATTCAACAATTTCCATCCCACCATCAACCTCAGCCTGGACCAGTCCACACAAGAGATCCACTTCCTGGACACTACAGTGCTAATAAGCGATGGTCACATAAACACCACCCTATACCAGAAACCTACTGACCGCTATACTTACCTACATGCCTCCAGCTTTCATCCAGACCACAGCACATGATCCATTGTCTACAGCCAAGCTCTACGATACAATCACATTTGCTCCAACCCCTCAGACAGAGACAAACACCTACAAGATCTCTATCAAACGTTCTTACAACTACAATACCCACATGCTGAAGTGAAGAAACAGATAGAGCCAGAAGAGTACCCAGAAGTTACCTACTACAGGACAGGCCCAACAAAGAAAATAACAGAATGCCACTAGCCATCACCTTCAGCCCCCAACTAAAACCTCTCCAGCGCATCATCAAGAATCCACAACCTATCCTGAAGGACGACCCATCACTCTCACAGATCTTGGGAGACAGGCCAGTCCTTGCTTACAGACAGCCCCCCCAACCTGAAGCAAATACTCACCGGCAACCACACAGCACACAACAAAAAACACTAACCTAGGAACCTATCCTTGCAACAAAGCCTGTTGCCAACTCTGTTCACATATCTATTCAGGGGACATCATCATAGGGCCTAATCACATCAGCCACAATATCAGAGGCTCGTTCACCTGCACATCCACCAATGTGATGTATGCCATCATGTGGCAGCAGTGCCCCTCTGCCATGTACATTGGTCAAACTGGACGGTCTCTATGTAAAAGAATAAATGGACACAAATCAGACATCAAGAATTATAACATTCAAAAACCAGTCGGAGAACACTTCAATCTCTTTGGTCACTCGATTACAGACCTAAAAGTGGCAATTCTTCAACAAAAAACTTCAAAAACAGACTCCAACTAGAGACTGCTGAATTGGAATTAATTTGCAAACTGGATACAATTAGCTTGAATAAAGATTGGGAGTGGATGTGTCATTACACAAAGTAAAACTATTTCCCCATGTTTATTCCCCTCTCCCCACCACATACACACTGTTCCTCACACGTTCTTGTCAACTGCTGGAAATGGCCCACCTTGATTATCACTACAAAAGGTTTTTCCCTCCCCCCACTCCCACCCCCTGCTCTCCTGCTGGTAATAGCTCACCTTACCTGATCACTCTTGTTACAGTGTGTATGGTAACACCCATTGTTTCATGTTCTCTGTGTATATAAATCTCCCCACTGTATTTTCCACTGCATGCATCCGATGAAGTGAGCTGTAGCTCACAAAAGCTTATACTCAAATAAATTGGTTAGTCTCTAAGGTGCCACAAGTACTCCTTTTCTTTTTTTTGATCTTATGTTTGTAAATCTTGTTCTGTTGCCCCTTAGCTGCTTTCTTTGCCATCATCTTCTGGCATCATGTTATCTCTATTTAGACTGTGAACTCCTCGGGAAATGGATCTGTGTGCATGTTTTGCAATGCACCTGGCATGGTTTTGGGTGCTGTCAAACAAACAAATAATAATAGATATGAAACTGACAGCCTGGCAGAATATTGATATCAGGAAGAAATAGGGGCAAATTACATTATTTCTGCCATTCTGTGTACATATTGCCACTCACCAACTTTGATAAATAAACCAAAATTTCATTAAAAGTTCTCATTGATTCACTGGATAAATATTGATAGAAACCAAAGATCCCCAAATAATTGACTCTAACTGGTATATTGTAAGGATTTTCGTTGTGTATCTTGAGTTAGACTTTAATGACTAAAATGGCTGAAATCTCACATGACACTTTGAATATTTGAAGTGAAGGATATCTATGAGGTTAGGAATGTTTTTCAAACATGTATTTCATAAAAAAAATGGGGAAATGTCTGCCTATTTACTGTGTAGTAACTAGGCTAGATCACACTTTAAAACACACACACTATTGGCATTTAGCAGTGCATATTTATCAAAAGGGCAACATCTCAATTTTCTTGAAGATGTGATCAGAAACTCCCAGTATCACTGAAGAGTGCTATCAAAAACCTTAGCCGACTGACTTGTCTCATCACTACATTATATCAGACAGTCTACGATCTTTTTAAACTGCTTACGTTGCCAAAAGAAACAAAAACCAAGAAAAGAAGCTGATTTTATTCTGCTTCTAGTGACAGGCCAGCCAAACATCTTTGAAACAATATAGCTCAAGAAGTGATGGATTCAGGCCAGGACTTAATAAAAAAAAAACAAAAAAAACATACATATGGTTAGCAATCCCCTAACTAAATTATTTGCAAATTCCTGAGAGAAAAGCAATTTATTACAGACTTTGAGACGAGCCAATGTAACACTAATACTAAAGAAAAATAAACCGGCAAAGGAATGTCCTCCACTTCCCCCTTCATCAGCCCAACCAATATGCTTAGGATTGTTTCCAAAGTATTGGTTGTCATTCTGGCTCACAGATTAGAAGATTATTTAACGGTGTGAATCAAAGGGAAGATCTTCATTCAAAAAAAGAAAAGAACATTATTAATATTCTATAACATGCTATACATCTCAATCACCAGATTGGACAAAAGAAAGCAGATGTTTCATTAGAAGTTCAGAAGAGAATTAATAGCCAAACATGTTTGAGGTTCAGCAACAGCCGTAGGAAGTGATCTGATGAAGAGAGAACTTTTATGTACCCAGGTGCCATAATTTCAATTAATTGTACATTAGAAGGCTGTAGCTAAGATAAATACCTCTTCTATTGTTTTGCACCGGCCCTTGAAATACTGGTAATATAGAAAATGAATTGGAGAAACGTGTGGCAAAGAAATCACAAACACAACATTGCCCCTGACAGTGAGAGCTTTCTCTTTAGTTTGAAGGCAAACGAGTTACTCCTTGAATTAGTAAAGATGACTGATATATGCATTTATTCATATATAAGGATAAATGAGGCACTCAGATAGCATAGTGGTGGCCACAGGTATCAGAACAAAATAGAAAAAGTCATACTACTTTCTTTGAAACAAATGGAAACCACAGTTTGGAAAATATCAAAGGAAATGTAAAGATGTACAAAAGAGATGAACTAGGGGAACAGCTGTATAGGATATTACTTTTCTCGTATATAACTCTATTCTTCAGCTGTTGTGGGGATATTTGCATTTGAATAAATTTGCCCTCCCTGAGAGTCCCGTTTCTCCTTCTGTTTGTTACTTCATTACCCTCCTGAATTTGTAACACCAAGGTCTATTTACTTGGAAATAGCTGATAACACATGCAGAGAATGATGACTTCACTGCAAGAGCAGAAATTTGTCTAAGAAAATAATTCTGATTATAAGCAAAATTGAGGGGTGGAGGGGCAGGAATTAAAACAAGTGAGAAAGTAGATGTATTTGTTCAGTCTGATACATGGAAAAGTTTCTTTCAGTGAGAAAGACCCTCTTTAATGAACCCATACTTACACAATTAAAACTGTCTTTTGTCTGGGTGCAGACATATCACCATGGGAGAGCTGTTACATCACACATGATCCCGTTAAAGTTACACTAACAGAGGGAAGTTTGGAAACTACATTTCTTGAGTCCGTGCTGTACTAGCAGAGTAACCAAAGGGGAAATAAGCTGCAAGTCCAAGTGATTCTGAAGAATTCTTCTAATTTATACACTCTATACAAAAACAGTCTTTTGCCAGTTCTGAGCATATCCCTGATGAACTGGACAAAGAAGATCAACTTCCTTTTTATTGGCAGGGAAATTTAATTAAGAAACTCCCTAAAAATTCAGAGTATCTTATATGCTTCTAAGGCACAGTTAAAAACTAAGTCATCTGCAAAACATGTTTAGGTTTAGCTTTTTGATTATGGCTGTATAAAAAAGTGTATCAAGGGAAAAATTAACCAGTGTTGAGCTGCTCTGGAAGTGACTGCTGAAGCTAAGTCTCCTGATTCTATGCATTCTGGAACAGCTTGAGGGAATTCTGAAAGTCCTTTGTAGTTGGATTTTCAGTGCTGAAGGCATTTTGAAAATCCTATCCTTAATGTCTAACAGGCATAAATATTCTATATGCATTTTGATTTTTTGTAATGATATGGTGGTGCTGTGTTCCCAAAATGGATTAAATAGATGTCATTTTTTCCAGCCTGGCTCAGTCCACCTCTCTGCATAGACACAAATGCTGGATCCCAAGTGCTTATAACCCCTTGAGCTTGGGAAGTGTGTGGTCATTGTTCTTACCTCTGGATCTCTCAGGCACACGCTCGGTGTCTGACGCTTTTCTTGGGCAGCTGGATCCTGAAGTCTGGCTGCCTTAACCTCATACAATCAGAATTGTCAGGGACTCAAGAGGTCATCTAATACAGTCCTGTGCACTCATGGCAGGACTAAGTATTATTTAGACCATCCCTGACAGGTGTTTGTCTAACCTGCTCTTAAAAATCTCCAATGACAGAGATTCCACAACCTCCCTGGGCAATTTATTTCAGTGCTTAACTACTCTGACAGTTAGAAAGTTTTTCCTAATGTCCAACCTAAACCTCCTTTGCTACAATTTAAGCCAATTACATCTTTTCCTATCCTTGGCAGTTTATAAGAACAATTTTTCTCCCTCCTCCTTGTAACAACCTTTTATGTACTTGTAAACTGTTATTATGTCCCCTCTCAGTCTTCTCTTTTCCAGACTAAACAAACCCAATTTTTTTAATCTTTCCTCCTAAGTCATGTTTTCTAGGCCTTTAATCATTTTTGTTGTTTTGCTCTGGACTTTCTCCAATTTGTCCACATCCTTATCCAGAACTGGACACAATACTCCAGTTGAGGCCTAATCATAGCAGAGTAGAGAAAAAAAATTCTTCTTGTGTCTTGCTTACAACACTCCTTCTAATACATCCCAGAATGGTGTTTGCTTTTTTTGCAACAGTGTTACACTCTTGACTTATATTTAGCTTGTGATCCACTATGACCCCAGATCCCTTTCCACAGTACTCCTTCCTAGGCAGTCATTTCCCATTTTGTATGTATGCAACTGATTATTCCTTTCTAAGTGGAGTACTTTGCATTTGTCCTTATTGAATGTCATTCAATTTACTTCAGACCATTTTTCCAGTTTGTCCAGATCATTTTGAATTTTAATCCTAACGTCCAAAGCACTTGCAAACTTTCCCAGCTTGATATCATCCACACACTTTATAAGTGTACTCTCTATGCCATTATCTAAATCACTGATGAAGATATTGAACAGAAACTGTCCCAGAACTGATCCTTGCAGGACCTCACTTGATATGTCCTTTGAGCTTGCCTGTGAACCACTGATGATTACTTTCTGGGAATGGTTTTCCAACTAGTTATGCACCCACCTTATAGTAGCTCCATCTAGGTTGTATTTCCCTAGTTTGTTTATGAGGTCATGTGAGACAGCATCAAAATCCTTACTAAAGTCAAGATATACTACATCTACCACTTCCCCCCTATCCACAGGGCTTGTTAGCCTCTCAAAGAAAGCTATCATGTTGGTCTGCATATTTTCCTTTTTATAGATTGGCACAATATTTGCCCTTTTCCAGTCCTCTGGAATCTTTCTCATCTTCCATGACTTTTTGAAGATCCAGTAATCACCCTAAATACACCAAGAAATCCGTTATCTTCAGTCAGGCACTCAAATACCACAGAAATATGTTCCAAGGATATACACCTCAACACATTTTAAATCACCTTCACAAACAGGGACTTTCCATCAGAGAAGAAGATCACTTCATGGACAGGTCATCCATATATCAAGAGAGAATATTTCACTACAGAAATAAAACCACCTCTGACCACAGACCCCTAATTGCCACCTACCACCCCACACTGGAATCCATGTGGGGTATCACGCAGAGACCACAGTCTGAAAGTAACCTTTACTGACCCCCCCCCTTCTGGCCTTCACACAACCCCCAACCTCCCCAAGCTTATCAGAACCTCTCCGCAGATCAGGACACACCAACTAAAAATGGCACCAGACCCTGTCAGAACACATGCAAAACCTGCTGATATATCTCCATTGCTATGATGATCACCACACCCCACAACACACCTTTCAAGATACATGGGTTTTACACATGCCTGTCACAACATGTGGTTTACCTCATTCAGTGCACTAATTGCCCCAATAGCAACTATGTGGGTGAAATGACACAATAATTATGCTTTCAGATGAACTCACACAGAAATATGATACAAGACAAAAACACCATATCATCTTTGGTGAACAATATAAAGTCATCACTCTATATATGATCTCTCAGTCCTCATCCTCAAAGGAAACCTGCATAACGTCTTCAAAAGACAAGATTTGGAGCTCAACTTCATAACTTTGCTAGACACTAAAAATCATGGACTGAATAGAGACGCTGGATTCATGCCTTATTACAACAATATGTAACCCATGAACCAATGCCCCCGCCAGTTTTTATTTTCCTTCTTTCCCCACTATGACTGGCGAAGTATTAGCAGACCACTTCACCTTGAATGGTTCCTAGAAATATGTGTTAACTACTTATGTTAAGCAATGTGTTCTACTTTGTATTTAGCTGTGATACTATGAGTACATTTCCAAAACCTGAAGAACTCTTGTAAGCTCAAAAGCATCTCTCTCTCACCAACAGAACTTGTTCCAATGAAATATATTACCTCACCCTCCTCAGCTCTCCTTTATCTGAAAAGGTTATTTTCCCCCAGTTAAGACAAATTTTATTTATTCTCCATTTGTTAATACTACATACATAGACCTCAAGGCCAGAAGGGACCATCATGATCATCTTGTCTGACCTCCTGCATTTCTCAGGTCACACAACCTTACCCACTGACTCCTGTAATAGACCCATAACCTCTGGCTGAGTTACTGAAGTCCTCAAATAATTATTTAAAGACTTCAAGTTTCAGAGAATCTACCATTTAGTCAGCAAGTGGCCTGTGTCCCACTCTGCAAAGGAAGGTGAAAAACCCAAAGGGTCTCTGCCAATCTGACTGGGAAGAAAATTCCTTCCAAACCCCAAATATGGAGATCAGTTGAACCCTGAGCATTTCAGCAAGACCCAACAGCCAGACACCGGGAAAGAATTCTCTGTGCTAACTCAGTGCCCTCCCCATTTACTGCCTCATTTCTGATCATAGTAGATTTTTGCTACTATTGGTTGCAAATGGACAACATAACATTGTAGGCAGTCTCATCATACCACCCCCCCCACCCCGAAAACGTATCAAGCTCACTCTTGCAGTCAATTAGCAATTTTTCCCTCACTGCTCCTCTGATTGTTAGAAATCTTCACCTAATTTTCCCTTTACTCCTCTGATTGTTAGAAATCTTCACCTAATTTTAAGCCTAAACTTGCTGATGACCAATTTATATCTTTCTGTTCTTGTGTCAACATTGGCATTTACTCTCCCTCCCTGGTATTTATCCCTCAGCCTTTGTTTGATTAGTCTAAACAAGTCAAGCTCCTCTTTTGAGGTAGGTTTTCTATTCCTCTATTTCTTCTCTGCATCTATTCCAGTTTGACTTCATCTTTCTTAAACAGAGACCAGAATTGCACACAGGATGAGGGCTCACCATTACCTTGTATAATGGTAATATCACTTCCCTATATCTACTGGAAATACCTCATTTGGTGCATCCTAGGATTGCATTAGCCTTTTTCACGGCCAGGTACTGAGTGCAATGGCTTACAGACAAATACACAAACCCTGAATTATTAAGTGGATATGGCCAAGCTAAATTACCATGTCATCTTATTTGTGCAACCTTGAAACTTATACCCTGTTTTTGTAGTTCCCCAATTTATCCTGATCTAGGCAGCAAAGTCAGTGGGGCCTGGCATGGACACAAAGGTTTATGTAGTAGGACTGCAGAGCAGTACTGGGGCCAGAAATGCTGGACTTTGTGGGGCAGGGTGCAATCTTTCTTATGTATGATCTTGTTATATGTGGGGTGGGGCCAGAGGCTCTGTTGTTGTACTCTGGTTCTCACACCTAGAACCCCAGGATTCAGCGACTGGGCAGAAGTAACCTTCATGGAATGGCTCCACACTTAGAAGGAGAGGGTTCCACTGACCTCAGCCCCTGCACATCTGCTCAGCATGGAGACCAGTGACATGGATTGGATGTAGGGCTGAGGATTTTGATTCACAAAAGGACAATGAATATTATCTTAAATTATTAAAAATAATTTAAAAATAAAACAAGTAATAAATCAGGGCGGGGGGGGGGGGAATAACCAAAAACAGGAGAAGAAAGAGGATTAATACTACCTAATAATAACTTTTCCTCAGGAAGAACATGCTGAGATGGTTTCATGCCAGTCAAGGAATGTTACACAGGTATACATAATGACACAGGACTTCTGCTTTCCTCATATCTGAAGTTAAACACTGTGAGTTTAGAACTTGAAAAATCAGCCTTAAGCACCATACACACTTTTGAATGTGGAAGAGAAAATATAAAATATCCATCTGCCTAGGATTTTCCATTTAAATTATTTCACAATATCTTTAAAAAATTATCCAGGTTGACATGATCCTATTCCAAAATATTGGTATTAAGAGCAGCATTGGATTCTCTGCTGACTTATTTTATAATGATTTGCTCCTACGTTTTCCATAGTTATTAGGCGACTTTGATATCCATAGAGTATGGGCCTTTCTATAGATATCTTCATGCTAAAAATATAATTTTAGTGCAAACTGATTTTTCTTCAGAAAATAATTCAGAAAGAGATAGAGAGAGAGAGAGGTAGTTTCCATACAGTTTTCATTAATCTATCTACATATTCTGAAATGCATAAGCAATAAGTTTGTGATACTAGTGCAGGCCTAGAGAAAAAGAAGGAGAGAGATTTTCCCCTTATTAAATTCAGCTACAAATGTGCTGATCTGCAATGTATAAAAACTGAAGAAAGTTAAATAAATAATCACCCCCACAATGTCTTGCTTTCTTCATTTCAGCCCTAACTGTAGTGAGATTGTTTTGATTGTGTTAAATAGTAACATTTTCAGATGGGGTGGTGGATTTGGGTATTATTTCTAAAGATGTCATATTATCTCATCTTATCAGAGCTCTTGTTCCTCTAAGAGTTCATTTACATTCATTGTGGTTTTAACCACTCAGTATTCAACCTGTTCTTGTCATTGTCTTCTCATGTTGCCAATCTGCTAACTATTTCTGTTCCTAGTTAGGGCCATGCGATCCTTCCCTCCCCAGACACACACAAACATAGTGTTTGCATGGAATGGATGATGGACAAATATAGGGGTCCCAGGAGTAAGATTCCTCTTGTCCAGAGTCTATGGACATCCCACTGAAGGAAGCAGTCAGGTCTGGTGTTTTGCAGAGTGGCAGGGAATGGTTCAAAACACCAAACTCTCAAAAATTTTAACGCCATAGTGAGCAGCAGTATTAACTTCCATTGGGGAATTTCTATTTTCCATTACCATGGTTCCTATTCCTAGCCCTAGACCACAGGTTCTGTTGGGTAATTAATGCCAGCACTGTCACTCTGGGTAAAAGGAGGACGAGACAGTGGTGCAAAGAGTTTGTTGCCCTCATTATGGAGCCCAACAAAAATTATTTCAAGACCTAGAGGGATCCCAGATTATTGATTCAGCAGGAGAATCATAGAATCCATGGAAGGGATCTCAAAGCAGGACTAATCCCCAACTAAATCATCCCAGCCAGGGCTTTGTCAAGCCTGACCTTAAAAATATCTAAGGAAGGAGATTCCACCACCTCCTCAGGTAACGCATTCCAGTGTTTTACACCCTCATAGTGAAAAAGTTTTTTCTAATATCCAACCTAAACCTCCCCCACTGCAACTTGAGACCATTACTCCTTGTTCTGTCATCAGCTGCCACTGAGAACAGTCTAGATCCATCCTCTTTGGAACCCCCTTTCAGGTAGTTGAAAGAAGCTATCAACTCCCCCCTCCTTCTTCTCTTCCGCAGACTAAACAATCCCAGTTCCCTCAGCCTCTCCTCATAAGTCATGTGTTCCAGTCCCCTAATCATTTTTGTTGCCCTCCACTGGACTCTTTCCAATTTTTCCACATCCTTCTTGTAGTGTGGGGCCCTACTCAGTTGGATGGCCATGCTCTTTGTCTTTTCCCTTGGAGGGGAACTCAAATTTAAACTCATAGGGCTAACATTCACTCCTCAGCGTGCAGAGTGGTGCAATTTTCATCTCCCTGCATCACCTCTATATGAGGACAGACACTGCAGCTCTTTCACATGCAACCTCAATGGGAGAGCAACTTTCATTTGCAACCATGGCACCAGTCGAATGCCATTGATGAAATCTAGCTGACAAATGAACAGAATCTCTGTGTCTTGTGGGCAACATCTCTCTAAGATAGTTCTATGGGTGCCATCAGCCTAGCATCTGAGTACCGCACAATCTTTAATGTATTTATTTTTATACCACTTCTGTAAGGTAGGGAAGTGATGCAATCCCCATTTCACAGACTGGAAACTTAGGCACAGAGAAGTTAAGTGATTTGCCCAAAACCAGCCAGACAATCAGTAGTAGAGCAAGGAATTGAACCCAGCTCTCTCAAGTTGTAAGCTTTAATGATTTAACCCCTGAAGCTGGGTCCCTGGTTGGCAGTAGTTACTTTCTTGTCGAACCAGGGGTTTGGTACCTTGAGCCAGTGAATCTTGTCTTCACATAGACTTACCTCAAAAGACGGCCTGTAGATAGTCCTGCAGTAAGCCAGGGGAAACCAGCATAATCCTAGGTTGAATAAACACTAGTTTCCTAAGTAACATATCTCCTTGCACAAAATGCTGCTCATTACAATATTCATGTTTCTTTCTTCCCCTCTGTTTACAGATCTCCTCTCTCCAGGCAAAATCTTGAAGACAATAGCAAAACTCCTGTTGAGTTCTATAGGAGCCATATTTTGCCCTGTGACTTAGGTTGGGTCTCTGGGACTGGGACCCTGCCTTTTAATGTATTAGGTAAAGTCAAATGTATATTTATAACTCTGAATATATTTGATTCAGAGCATTAGTGATTTCTTTAATGTGCTCTTCCCCCCTGCCCCCCACTTTAAGTATTTAATTATTTTATTGTTGACTAACCTGTAGCTCATGAAAGCTTATGCTCAAATAAATGGGCTAATCTTTAAGGTGCCACAAGTCCTCCTTTTCTTTTTGGGTATCTCTCTGGCGCACAACTAGACTAAAGCATCTGAGAGCTCTGACATTCTACTTTAATATCAGTGGCACAGGCAGGCCTTTGGCTATAACAGAGCTAACCACTGGATGTGTTTTCCCTTGTTAACCACATTATTGTAGATGACCCCTAAATTATTGCTTCTTATTCCTTACAAACGCTTACCTTTCTACAATCAGGTGCTCAGTTCAATTTAACATGGGCAGTTTGGTCCATAGATGACTATATTTGCCATTCTTGATTTAGCTTCTCAGGTTTTAGAAATTATGTTCCTTTGTCTTCATCCAATATACATTTGGCTGACTGGATTAGTCTGGCATGGCTATATCTCGTCTTATTCTATGACTGTGATTGACTCTTCCTTGACTTGGGGTTCTTTCCTGGTCTAATCAAGTCTAATCAAGAGTTCACTTTGCCCAATTTGCATACCATCAGTGCTGAAATCTGCCATCATTATACCAGTCAAAGAAAGACATTCTAGATTCCTCTGAGAGGAAATATCATCATACTTCACATTTTACTTTCATGCCTTTAATGTAAAAATTTCCTTTCATGTGTTTTTCAAGTCTGCTTCAATGGGCTGTGTACTACCAGTTGCTTTCCCATCTGTCTCAATTTAGTTTCTTTGACAAATTCCAATCTGGCCTTCAGAAAAATCATAGTATTAAAAACACTCCACTCAAGGTTATTAGCCATATTTTATTAACTATGAGACTTTAAAAATAAATTTTGATGTTTCTTGGCCTCCCTGCAAGCTTTTGAAACTTGACATTATAGAACTCCACACCATTAATAGTCACACATTCTAAACATCTTCACATTTCCCCCTGTTGTTGCACTCACTTTCTGGTTCCAGTCAAGTGCAGGACAAGGGTTTTGCTTTTTAATTTTTAATGCTTTTCATGATCTTACTGCACATAACCTACCAGGTCTCTTAATCTCATAAATTTCTAATAGTACCCATCACTCTTAAACTGTACACCATTTATCCGTCCTAAATGCCCAAACGCAGTTTCATGGGTATCACACATTCACTGTTGTGGCACTTAGGTTATGGAAGCCTGTACCTTAACACAGTGGCTCTCAATCTTTCCAGACTACTGTACCCCTTTCAGGAGTCTGATTTGTCTTGCATACCCCCAAGTTTCACCTCACTTAAAAACTACTTGCTTACAAAAATCAGACATAAAAATACAAAAGTGTCACAGCACACTACTACTGAAAAATTGCTAACTTTCTCATTTTTACCATACAATTATAAAATAAATCAATTGGAATATAAATATTGTACGTACATTTCAGTGTATGGTATATAGAGCAGTATAAACAAGTCATTGTCTGTATGGAATTTTAGTTTGTACTGACTTCACTACTGCTTTTTATGGACCCTATTTTAAAACTGGGCAAATATGTACCCCCCTGGTTGAGAATCGCTGCCTTAACATGTGTAAGCCACCCAACTTAACACATTTTAAATATATTCTTTAAAACAAAAGCAAAAACTATCTAGCTTGCTTACTGCTTCCATTCAGCTCTAGGATACAACGCATTTTTATTTCCGTCTTTTAATCTGGTATGTAATATCCTTCAGTAATTATACATGTTCTGCAAAGGACTATATAGAATGCAATACCAATAAGGACAGAAGAACCAAGTAATATTTTGGGTTTCATGACATTTATGGTCTCTTTTTTTGGTCATGTTTTTTGTACGTTCACCAACCTCTTATTTTTTTCCCCTTCAAACCACTGTTTTTCAAGGGAAATTTAATTTAAGTCTGTATATTCCTAAGTAGATGGAAGGCTGCACTGTTCAAGCAATAAATATTCTTGCTTGAAAGTAATTGTTGGCCAGACTTCTGATTCTTAGGGGAATAATGGGGAAAATATGCTGCTGCCCAGAATTTGAGTTTTACGGGAACTAAAATGATTCTAAAAGAGCTTGGCTTATTTAACTTACTAAAATGATAGCTGAGAAGGAATATGACTGCTCTCTATAAATACATCACAGAGGTAAACAGCAAGGAGGGACGCGAGCTATTTAAGATAAAGTACAATGTTGGCACAAGAACAGGTAAAATCTGGCCACAAATACATTTAGGTTGAAAATTAAAAGAAGGTTTCTAACTATCAGAGGAGTTAGATTTTGGAACAGTCTTCCAATAGCTGTGGGGGCAAAAAATCCAACTAGTTTTTGCCTGAAAAATGTATATACAAGATTTATGACCAGGTTGCCTGTGTTAGCAAGGGACTGGACTTGATGACCTAGGAGGTCCCTTCTGGTCCTATGTGCTACCTCAAAGCTCAGACATTTTGAGTTGTCTCCTAAATCCGGAATCTACCATCTTCAGGTAGCTACCAAATTTGATAAAAACAATTACTCTGTCACATTGTATCGGTTTTGTTTAACTCATCTGAGTACACACAATAACTTTCCTGGGCCAATCCCCTGAAACTGGAGTTTGGTATTACTGCAGCCTCAGCTCAGGTGTCAGAGTTATTGTAGGCAAGCATTTGTCTCACACATTTCTTATACCGGGATTTCTAACCTGGACCAGGGACCTGGTCTCTTCCCCTGCCTTCCATATATGCTCTATTTAAATAAATAATTTTGAAATAGAAAAACAACAGACATTTGTGAAAAGAGTTATATCATTTTTAACTTCAGAAATGGTATGGTTGGCTTTTAAAAAAAGGTAGGTTTTAACTTCTAACTTTTTGAGTATTCTTTTTTTTAAAAGTGAAGTGACAAAAGGACATACTCTTATTTTGGTTCAGTAACATCATACTCCGTGTTTACTGCCCATTATCTGATCCATTCTGTTTCTAAGAGGTAGAATGCCTGCTGAAACTCACCCTGGGCCAATGTACTTCTGCATCACTTCTAATTATGGGCTATGCATAAATGACACAAATCTACCCTAAATTAGTAATATAATTTGTTATACTGTAGTTATATTGCTATATATAAATCCTTTTGGAAGTTAAGGACAAATTCTGCTTATTTCAACTCTTACCTGACAAATATAAAGTAAAACTCATTCCCTACATTAAAGTAATAGTTTTTGTAACATTCCAAACACTGGGAAATTATTTTCTGTGAATTAGTAGTGGAGAAAAGCAAAATATAATTTAAAATAATTTCTTTAAACTAACTCAGTGGATGCCAAATGAATCCAGTTTAAACATATCAAAAACTAATTTTTAAATGGTGAATACAAACGGAGCTGAATTATTGAGATATTAAAAACAACATTCAAGTTTTAGATACATAAAAGCATTTTTTTCCTTCCTGGAGTTTTTTAACATGACCATGCCAGAGTTTCAGTTAAACATGATTTTATCCAAACAATAACTATCATATATGATCACATAGCCTCTTGAGTGAAGTTATATGTAAATGAACATTCCAATTTATTTTAGATGTTATAGAAGTGCAATTTACCAGTGGGACAGTTGGGTCTTTCACTGGAACATCAACACAATTAGAGCAATAAAGAATTAATATCCTACTTAACAATTGCAGGTAGATGATTCATTGCACATTGTTGGAAGCGACAAGTGTGTTTTAAGAAAATCTGGAAGATATTGGTGATGGAAGAGCTTATTTAGTTATAAAACGAAAATTTGGTTCATTCGGAAAAAATAACTTTCTAGCAGTCAAGCACACACAAGGAGAAATTCTAATCTGATTTACACCCTGTACAGCGCCAGTGACTTCAATTTAGTTGGATGGGGTACAAGGCTAGAATTTGATCCGCGTGATTTGTTTCATTTTCTAAATAATTGGAAACTTTTTTTTTTAATTTCCACATTTTCTTCCACTGCTCGCCAAATGCTTGAGTCTCAATAGAAGATTCCAACCTTTTCCTGCCATTGTTTTCCTTACCCTGTTCCATCTCTCTTCAAACATAGAGAATTGAAAGCAACATTATAATGTTGATGCTTTGCCAGCTAAAAATTGGATATGCATACATATACTCCTAATTGCAATAATGTTCTAGCCAGAAAGATAGACTGGGTATTTGAATATTGATTGTGCTTTGAAGGTCTGTCCTGCCTTTTTCAAAGGCATACGAATATGTAGCAACTTTAAGGCAGTCAAGAGAGATAGATGATCAATGTTTTATCATCTATTCAAAGCATCTGACTTGGCTATGACCGTAAAGGGGAAAGATAAAGTGGACATAATCATTATTATGAGCCTCATTTTAAAATTTCTTTGCCTAAAGTTAAGATTTCAAACCTGCATTGATAAGTCCATGATGCCTAGCAACTCCTAAAGGTGCAGAGTGGCCCTCAACCCTTATTAAAAAGGAATAGCATTGCATCTTGCATGATCGAGCCCCTGAACCCAAACGTTTTCAAAAGTGGGTGCTTGAAGTTCAACTCCTAAATCCATAGTTAGGTACTTAAGTAAGTGGCTTGATATGGAAAATAATTGATCACCCTACAGCTTCTAAACTATGAGGCCCCAATATAGCAAGGCATTTAATCACATGTTAAGTTAACCCTTATTCAGCAAAGCACTTAAATATCTGCTCAAGGTTAAGCATGTGCCCAAGTCCCATGAAGGGTCTACAAAGTGAACCACATGATATCTTGCTGAGTCAAGGACTGAATGCTGGAGAAGGCTCAACACTTTTGAAAGTCAGACCACTTAGAACTTCTTCTTTCATACGGCTTGGCTAGGTAGCAATGATTACAAATTTGTATCTAGATTTGATAGCCAGCACATTGCTGCAGCAGTGAGCTGGTGAATGTATTTCAGGCCCTTGGTGAAAGAACAAAGGGGACACTCAGATATGATGTGTTTCATCGTTTGTGCCTCTTGAACACAGTCGCATACAGGTGTTTGCCTCATTTTCCATTTAAAGAGGGTTTGTCCACAACTCCCATGAGATGTGTATATTTAGAACTGGGGCTTTCAAAATGGCCTAGTGGAGTTAGGCACCCAAATTCCATTGCAATATGATGGGATGTGGGCAGCTGAGTACATTAGGCCCCTTTGAAAAGTCCAGCCTAGGTTTCTTATTGTAGATTTAGTGTCAAGATTTTCAAAACTGGCTGCCTACAACACAACACAATTGCTAACTTAAGTGCTGGAAGGTTTAGGTGCATTAGACTGAAAATTTGGGGTTGTGGTGCATTTTGTCTTCTAATATTAATAATTTTCTAAAAAAAAATTAACAGTAAAAAAAGCCTGCTGACTTATGTGTATGCAAATAACTTCATTTCTTCTGAGTTGATAATCTAATGGTAAAGAAGAATCTTCGCCGTTCTTTCTTATAGCCAAACCAGGCCATAAAGTATGCTTCTCAACATGACTGCAAAGGGTTGTGAATTGTATAAACGATCATATATGGACACTGAAAAATAATCCTTGTGAACATTGTGTTATAGTTCCAAAAATATATTTACAGTCTATTACAAAGATTACAAATGGAAGTGTCTATGTAACGGGATTATGCTAATTAAAAGCTTTTTACAGATTTTCTTCAACGAAGGCAGAAGGAGAAGAAAATTGGCATAATCAAAGTGATTTTTCTAATCAAACAAATAAATAAAATGGAAAATGTAACACTGTACAGCGATAAAAAAAGGGGTGGGGTGGAGGAAGGAATGATCCATTTGAGTTTTCTGTAGCTGTCTTTGGTCCTAAATGTGGGAAAACACATTATGTAGCACTGAAAATACATGTTCTTTTGTGACGCTCTGCAAGTAAAATAGAAAAATATAGTGCATTTTCAATGTATTCAGAGCTCACTACACAGAAATGTGTGTACAAAACAAGACAGTATAAATTAAATTTACAAGTTTTACAAAGGAACATTTACAGTTTTTTTGTGGATGCCCACATTATCAAACAAGACCAATTCATGACTGATCCCTGGGATCTTTCTCTATCAAAATCAACGGAAGCAGCCCAATTCTCTTTGGAAGTTCAGCATTTCACTGAAGGGGTAGTTCACAATTTTCATAATTTCTGAAAGCATCTCTCTGATGTGTATACATTCCTGCAATATCTGTAGCCACGCTTTCTTATTGCTTATGGTAGTTTAACATTTTAGTTAAATAAGGTACATATATAAATAAAAATGGTGTAAAAGTTTTTAATTGAGCAAGTACTTTTGCACTCAAGTTCCCAAATGAATGTGTGTGTGTGTGTATGGTGTTGGTGTTGAGAGCAATGAAAGCTAGTAAACAATGTGACAATTCTGAACTGCCCCTTGCCTCATGCTCTACAGTTCTAATATCAAAGGTAAATTCTTATTCTCACAGCTGGACTGCACTCAACTGAAATGCATATAAAATATATGCCAGCCATTTCTCTCAGATTTGCTAATGCAGAGCATTGAAAAAAATGTGATGTGCTCAGATTAAAATAGGTAACACTGGAGAACTGCACCTGACTTCTGAGGCACTCCTATTATCATCCACTCCATAAAATACCTCAGTTGGTTTACAGTTATGGATCTACTCCTTAAAAAATCTCATCTTAAATCTAGTCCATTAAAATCATCTTGCAAACAATTTGTTAAAAGTGCCTTGGACTACTTAGGGGTCATTATTGCTTTTTTTTCTTTTTTTCTTTAAAAGATAATATATGTTTAACCTTAAAAAATTCTTTAAAAAATATCAGAGCTCTTAGCAACTTGCATTTTCTTGACTCCCTGCCAGTTAGCAAACCATGTCAATACAGTGTTGATTTAACAGAATAAAATGGCACAAAAAAGGATATCAATGTTTGGACAGATATATGTTGCTCAGTCATGCTTGTTACATTTCTAAAACTTCTAGTAACCTTTCAGAGGTACCCAGTGTAGTAATGTGTCATAGAATTAGCCCTAGAAAGGTCCAGAGATATAAACATCATACTAAAAGAAGGTCTTTATGAAGAATAAACACAAATGATTAAAAAAAGATTCTTAAATCAAGATTTAAGGAAAATATTTTGCTGAATTTAACAATAGTATCATGATTTTATCTGACAAATATATTCTTTTTTAAATTCTTTATGTACATTTTAAAAAGTCTATTAGATAAAAAGGAGGTTAGAGAGCTCAAGGTGTTTGTATGTGTTTCAGGTAGTACTTTGTTTATTGTCACTGCTGTTTTCCTTGCCATCAGTGGTGGATCCCAATTCCCTTTTAGTAACCTCTGGTGGCACTTAGGAGTTCAAGTCTGTAGGTGCTTCTTGTAGATCTTCTCTTCACTGCAGGAAGGACCCAGGAGATCAAGTGTCTTCCAGCAGCACTTCATGTATACTGAAGGCCAGTGCTGTTCTCTCAGTCCGTTACCTCCCTCATAAGGGAGAAATGTCTATCACACTTGGATGCCAGTGCCATGTAAATGTAGCATTTGTGCTCTCATAGTCTGAATGCTGCTCATAATTTTCTTTTGATGACCAACCAACGTGATCCCTAAACTCATCACATCACTGGGAAAGATAAATGTGTACAGTATTAATTATTCGATGTACAGTGCACTTATATGGGATAAAGGAGTCACTTAAAACTGAGTAGTACCCTGGGCACCCATGTTTGAATATACCAAAGCTATACTGGAGCCTCATATCAATATTGTGAATTGTGCCTAAAACCCTACTCGATCTTCTCATCAGAAATATACACATTTCCCTAGTTTTGGGAGTGAGATAACATTGTTTTGCATCACTTATCATGTGTAACTGTACCTACGAAGAAAACTCAGTGTAGGAAAACACTCCTACTGGGATGCTTTCAGGATAAAGTCACTGTATAAAAGGAAGATTACTGTGACCACATTGTGCCCTTTAGAGACATGCATGTAGGAAACCTCCGCTACCATATAGGTGGAAGGTAGGGTGGAGCTGTCTCTATAACGCCATCCCCACTACGTTCTGACCTGCAAAGCCTCTCTGGGAAGAGGGTGGAATGGGCAGGGCCTGCGGCTCTGCTTCATGAAAGCCAAGAAGACCTCTAAGAGACCACAGAGCCAATATAGAGGCACACTCGACCTCCAGCAAACCTTTGTGCTCATGCTAACCACCTGGTTCCTTTGCAAGGATGCAAATCCCTTTCTCCACAACACAGACAGCATGCAAAAAGGGTACCCACATGGCCCCTTAGTATGCCAACATTTTTACGGCTGACTTAGAACAATGCTTCCTCAGCTCTTATCCTCTTACACACCTACTCTACTTGCGCTACATTGATGACATCTTCTTCATCTGGACCTATGGGAAGGAGGCCCTTGACGAATTCCACCAAGATTTCAACGATTTCCACCCTACCATCAACCTCAGCCTGGACCAGTCCACACAAGAGGTCCACTTCCTAGACACTACAGTTCTAATAAGTGATGGTCACATAAACACCACCCTATACCGGAAACCTACTGACCGCTATACTTACCTACATGCCTCCAGCTTTCATCCAGACCACATCACATGATCCATTGTCTATAGCCAAGCTCTAAGATACAACTGCATTTGCTCCGATCCCTCAGACAGAGACAAACACCTACAAGATCTCTATCAAGCATTCTTAAAACTGCAATACCCACCTGGTTACGTGAAGAAAAAGACTGACAGAGCCAGAAGGGTACCAAGAAGTCACCTACTACAAGACAGGCCCAACAAAGAAAGTAACAGAATGCCACTAGCCATCACCTACAGCCCCCAACTAAAACCTCTCCAGCGCATCATCAAGGATCTACAACCTATCCTGAAGGACAATCCCTCACTTTCACAGACCTTGGGAGACAGGCCAGTCCTCGTTTATAGACAGCCCCCAAACCTGAAGCAAATACTCACCAGCAACTATATACCACACAACAAAAACACCAAACCCTGCTACAAACCCCGGTGCCAACTCTGTGCATGTATCTATTCAAGGGACACCATCATAGGACCTAACCACATCAGCCACACCATCAAGGGCTCATTCACCTGCACATCTACCAATGTGATATATGCCATTGTGCCAGCAATGCCCCTCTGCCATGTACATTGGTCAAACTGGATAGTCTCTACGCAAAAGAACAAATGGACACAAATCTGACATCAGGATCATAACAGTCAAAAACCAGTAGGAGAACACTTCAGTCTCTCTGGTCACTCAATAACAGACCTAAAAGATGCAATTCTTCAAGAAAAAACTTCAAAAACAGATTCCAATGTGAAGCTGCAGAACTGGAATTAATTTGAAAACTGGATATCATCAGGCCTGAATAGAGACTGGGAGTGGTTGCGTCATTACAAAAAGAAACTTAATTTCCCCAATACTAATTTCTACCTACTGTTACTCACACCTTCTTGTCAAATGTCTGTAATGGACAGCTCTCTTATCACTTCAGAAGTTATTTTTCCTCCCTTGGTATCCTGCTGTTAATTGATTTATCTTGTTAGACTGACCTCACACTTGCTAAAGCAACCCCCATCCTTTCATGTATTTATACCTGCTCCTGTATTTTCACTCGATGTACCTGATGAAGTGGGTTCTAGCCCACAAAAGCTTATGCCCAAATAAATTTGTTAGTCTCTAAGGTGCCACAAGGACTCCTTGTTATTTTTTCAAAATCTTCCAGTCCTTGAGATATGCTCGTTAGCAGGGAGTGATCTGGGGGTGGTGGTGGGGTGATTTTCATATACATTAAAAAATGGGCTACAATCTTTCTGAGAGTCTGGTACATATGTACTACCCAGGTGGCCCAAAAATTCAAACACTGGCCATATCTGGGCAGCTGAGAATTCCCCCTTTTAGTGGGAGCTCTCAGCTGCCACGGCCAGCTTCTAAGCCTCCTGCCTCCTCAGCCCGAGCATAAGGACATGCCAGGGAGGAGAAGGGGGTTGTTCCTGTTCCACTGATGTCCTCTGCCAATTTTATGTTGGCAGACAGTCCTAAAATGACTGTTACTAACTGGAATAGGTTAGAGATGCTGCTGGGCTGCTCTAAACTACACTAATTGTGTAGGGCAGAGAATCAAGAAGACAGGATCTGCTCCCTGGACTCACTCTCCTGTGCTGAGTAAACCTCAGTGAGGACAGAATCTGGCCTTACGAACTGAGTTTGTACTATTTGGGTCTAGTATTTTGCAACTTAATATTATTTGGCTTTTACCTAGAAGGTTGCTAAATGTAGGTCAAACATGCCCAGTGCCAACTTACTCAATAGTCATCCTGGCTACTGATTCAAGAGAGTTGTAGCCTGCTGCTGTGAAGTTATCCTTATATCTTTCCATCTTAATAGCTTGTAACCATTCTCCTACAGAGCAGAACGTGGTGAAATCGGGAGTGTTCTGGTCCAGAAGAGGGCTAATTGGTCTAGGCAGAAGAAAACAGTAACATAAATTGTTTCCTAAAATACTAAACCATAACAGAGTATTTGGCAGAGTCAGAGAAGGTGGAGGATAGAAATAGGAATAGAAAAATATAGGGTCAAATATGCAATTTCACCTGTTCTGTTAATTGTTTGCTATGGCTAGCAATCACGTATGTAAGAGTATTTTGCAGCTTTTGGTAACGTTCCCCTTAGCATATTGTAATGCATGACAAAAGTTCATTAAGAGTGAAGTCAACCTGATGGGCTACTGTTATCCACTGGAAATCAACATTCTTTTTTATTATCTGTAGGGCTGTCAAGTGATTAACAAAAATAATCGCAATTAACTACACTGTTAAACAATAGAATACCATTTATTTAAATATTTGTGGATGTTTTCTACATTTTAAAATATATTGATTTCAATTACAACACAGCAAACACAGATTACAGTGCTCACTTTATATTTGTTTTTGATTACAAGTATTTGGACTGTAAAAAAGAAGAAAATAAATAGTATTTTTCAATTCACTTAATACAAGTACTGTACTGAAATATCTTTATCAGGAAAGTTGAACTTCCAAAGGTAGAATTATGTACAAAAAAACCTGCATTTAAAAATAAAACAGTGTAAAACTTCAGAGCCTGCAAGTCCACTCAGTCCTACTTGTTCAGCCAATTGCTCAGACAAACAAGTGAGAATAGGTGTTCTCATGGCACTGTTGCAGTCAGCATTGTAAGATATTTACGTGCCAGATGTGCTAAAGATTCATATGTCCCTTCATGCTTCAATGCCATTCTAGGGGACATGCGTCCATGCTGACGACAGGTTCTGCTCGATGACCATCCAAAGAAGTGCAGACTGATGCATGTTCATTTTCATTACCTGAGTCAGATGCCATCAGCAGAAGGTTGATTTTCTTTTTTGGTGGTTCAGGTTCAGTAGGTTCTGCATCAGAATGTTACTCTTTTAAGACTTCTGAAAGCATGCTCCACACCTCATCCCTCTCAGATTTTGGAAGGCACTTCAGATTCTTAAACCTTGGGTTGAGTGCTGTAGTTATCTTTAGAAATCTCACATTAGTACCTTCTTTGCGTTTTGTCAATCTGAAGCAAAAGTGTTCTTAAAATTTTTACTTCTGGAGGAATTCTGCGTCACTGCGTGTGCGCAGAATTCATGACCCCAGCAGATTTCTTTGCTTTCCCCCCAGAAAAATGACTTCTGACAGGGAAGCAAAAGGAAGCCGCAAGAGTGGTCACACACCCTTTTCCGGAAGCGCAGGCAGGTTGGTTCAGGCACCGGAGCAGCCAATAGAGATGTAAATCACCGCAGTTGTGTGTGTGAGAGAGAGAGACACTTTGTCCCTCTCGCTCGCTTTTGCGGCATGCTTGGCATGGAGGGGCAGGGTTTCGGGGTGTTTCTGAGGAGGTAGGCATGGGACAAACACTGTCCTTTCAGGCGGAGCAGAACATAGCAGCCTGCCTGCTTAATGAATTGTTCCCATTCTCTTTGCGAATTCCCCCAGGAGTAAAATAGGTGTAAAAGTTTTAAAGCTCCTTTACATTGCCAGAGTGGTATAAAGGACAGTATGGCCTTATAAATGCTTATGGTGCTTTAGTGATCAGAATTGGTCTAAATTTTTGGACTAAATTTTGAGTTTGGTTCCTCAGCCTTCACTTGGTCTTCAATTGGCTATGATGCAACACTGAGCGTGTGGCTGCATATATCTGTTGACTAATAACTAAAAATAAAGATCAAACCTATGTACATTACTATTAGGCAAGGGGGTTTGGGAATTTTCTCTAATGCTCCCCACCTCAATTCTCTATCCATTTTATAATAGTTTAAATAAATTTACCAAAATAATTGAAACCAGAGTGATTATATTGCATTATTTTGACAAATAAAGAAAGCAAAATTTTATAATATCATGCACCAACTTTTTAAGTTTCTGCTGCAGAATTATTAGTTTTTTGGCGCAGAATTCCCCCATGAGTAGCTATAATATGAAATATATGGCAGAATGCGGGTAAAACAGAGCAGAACACATACAATTCTCCCCCACAGAGTTCAGTCACAAATTTAATTAACGCATTATTTTTTTAATGAGTGTCATCAGCATGGACGCATTATATCCTGTAAATATAAACAAACTTGTTTGTCTTAGCGATTGGCTGAACAAGAAGTAGGACTGAGTGGACTTGTAGGCTCTGAAGTTTTACATTGTTTCATTTTTGAGTGCAGTTATGTAACAAAAAAACCCTATATTTGTAAGTTGCACTTTCACGATAAAGAGAGTGCACTACAGTACTTGTATGAGGTGAATTGAAAAATACAATTTCTTTTGTTTATCATTTTTACAGTGCAAAAATTTGTAATGAAAATAATATGAAATATATGACAGAAAATATACACTTTAATTTCAGTTAACACCAAATACAATATATAGGAAAATGTAGAAAAATATCCAACATATTTAATAAATTTCAATTTGTATTCTATTAACAGTGCGATTAAAACTGCGATTATTTTTTTTAAAATCACGATTAATTTTTTTGAGTTAATCGTGTGAGTTAACCAATTAATCAACAATCCTAATTATTTGTATTATAGTAGCACCAAACAAGATCAGGGCCCCATTGCCCTGGACCCTGTACAAGAACATCATCAAAAACAGAATCCCCGCCCCAAATTGCTTGCGATTCAAATAGATAAAACAGACAAAGGATGGAGGGAAACAGAAAGAGAGAAAGATGCAGTGACTTTCCTCAGGTCACACATGAGGTCAGTCTCAGAGCTGGGATCTGAACATGGGACTCCTGACACAAGATAACTGTGACTGAGTAACTCATGGGAGCAGGCAAGTTATAAGAAGAAAACATTGAAGTCATACCAAAAAATTAAGTAAGATCAAATGGCTGAATGGAATTAAAAATAGAGTCATGAGGGTAAACAGGAGAGGTCACTCTGCAGCACAGTATAAAAAGGGTGGCTATATAGACACTGTATTTAAGCTTGGCAGAATTTGATTCTTTTTTATATTTTTGACAGAAAACAATGTTTATTTTTAAGAAAATTGTATTGATTACATTTTCACAGTTCTGGGAAATCTGGGGCGGGGGGGGGGGGGGGCTGGCTCAGACAATGGTAGGATCGGACAATAATTATTTAATGACAGCCGACATTGAGATTCAAAAAGTTAAAGCTTTTTAACCACTGAAACAAAAATTTTCAACATCACATGTCAAAATAAATATCTTTAAATCAAACCCTAATTAAGTTCTCAAGCAGCCTTTTTCTCACTTTGCATTTGTAAACGTTGATTATTATTGATGGAAATATTTTGTCATCGGTTTGCGGGTAAGCACAGTGAAATTGAAGTTTCCCAATAAAAATCAAATTCTTTCGAGCTTAACTGTATTACTACTATTATTTTTATTGCAGCAGTGCATAGAGGCCAGGACCCCATCATGCAATCACAGAGACAATGATGGTCCCTGCCCTGAGGAATTTATAGTCTCAATAGACAAGGCATACAAAGGGAGGGGTGTGGAAATGGGATAGAACATACAAGCAGAGTGAACAGAGTTCATGGTTTGCCAACAGGAGGAACGTTAGTGGCAAGATTTTTTTCTTCTTTTACTTGGTATTTTTGATTTAGGTAAGTCATTTTTGGGTGGATTTTATTGTTACTGAATGGCATCTAGGGAAGAAATGGGGAGAGAAGGAACAAAAAGGGAAGGAAGAAAGGAGAGTAGCGGGAAGAGCAGCTGGAGGGAGCTGGATCCAGCAGCTAATCAGAACACATTCAGAGTCAATATATGTTCAGAGAATTATAAACCCTCACTGGCAGTTTTCTTACCTGCTGCAGGTTCCAAGAGGGGTTTTCAAACTATTAGGGTTCCGAATCATTTTGTCCAAAATACCAACTATCTGCTCAAACTTTGGCCTTTCACCACGTTCCTTTTGCCAACAGTCCAGCATGAGCTGGTGAAGACCTGCTGGGCAATCCATGGGTGCTGGCAAACGATAGCCTTCTTCAATTGCTTTTATAACCTAATGGCCAGAACAAGAGGATTTCATCAAGGGAGAAATATTTAGAGAATGAATTTTAATAACTGGGAAAGAAATCAAGCAACTAAATTAAACAGTCAAAGCATCATGAAAGCAGAGTCTGTTGTTTTGACACTAGAATTCTTGTTTTCATACAATACCCTTGATTTTTATCTTCTCTGATTATTGAACATATTACTCTATGATGTGCAGAACATAGTTGTATTACCTAGTCAAATCAGCAGCAGGGAGCAACAATTAAATTCACCTAGGGTGCAACAGATAAATGGATAGATAGAGATATTCTAGAAAGCAATATTATTTGCCCAAAGGCCTTTAAGAGAGAGGATGCAGTTGAAGCACTGATTTGTAAATGGATACGAGTCTGTGCATTTACCCACAAAATCCCCAAAGCCCCCAGACTTTAAAAAAAATCAGGAAATATTTAGTGGACAGAAATTATTAGGAAGAAAAAATTGCATATTATACCAATCCATGTTATTAGAGGCAAACAAGCAATCTGAATACAGTGTGATACGGGAAAGTGAGGCCTGGCTGAGTGATATCTTAATGTAACAGTCTAAAGCAAGGTCAGACTTAATATGAGAAGGTGGCACATGCTGATATGAGGGAGGACATAATGTCTGAAGCAAGAATTACACCCACTGTTTGACTTCCTCAGTCAAGTCCATTTGGATTTAAGAGAAAGATAGAAATGATAAAGGAAAAATCACAGGAAACTGCTATGCACCTTGCAGGCAGGATAAGAAAGCATGTCAGGAAGCAATGCAGATAAGAAAGGCTTGTAAAAAAGGACGAAAAAAACTGTTTGTGGGAGATTTCAAGTGCAGTGACATTGACTGACATAATTGTATTAGAATTGCTAAGGAAGGGTGTCGATTCTTGATGGGGAGTACACAGGACTGTTTCCTCTCAGTTTGTATCAAAACCAAGACCAGGTCTAGGCTTAGCCCTATGAAATAAATCTGCCATGATAAATAAAAGTTGGTGAATATCCAAGGTTTAGTCAATACTATAACTTCATCTATAAAATACTCCATAGGATGTGTGAGAAAGTGCAAGAGCACTGGACTGCAAACTAAAGGCAACTGCAAAGAATGCAGAATGAACTTCAGAAAGTTGGTTGGAATCAATGGTTGTATCAGAATCTTTTACAGAGGGGAAGTGAAGCCCCAGGAAACATGGTCTAGTGCAGTGGTTCTCAAAGCCGGTCCGCCGCTTGTTCAGGAAAAGCCCCTGGCGCGCCGGGCCTGTTTGTTTACCTGCCGCGTCCGCAGGTTCGGCCGATGGCGGCTCCCACTGGCCGCGGTTCTCTGCTCCAGACCAATGGCAGCTGTGGGAAGCAGCGCAGGCCAAGAGACGTGCTGGCCGCCCTTCCGCAGCCCCCATTGGCCCGGAGCGGCGAACCGTGGCAGTGGGAGCCGCAATCGACAGAACCTGTGGGTGCGGCAGGTAAACAAACCGTTCCGGCGCGCAAGGTGCTTTCCCTGAACACACGGCAGACTGGCTTTGAGAACCAGTGGTCTAGTTGAAATGGCTCTCATCAGAGACGGGTTCAATACCCTGCTCTGCCACAGATTTCCTTTCTGACATTGGGCAAGTCACCCAGCCCCAGTGTGCCTGCGTACTCTATCTGTAAAATAAAGAGTAGCACTTCCCTACCACACAAGGGTGTTGTGAGAATAAATACATTAAAAACTGTGAAGTTCTCAGCCCCTTCAGTAATGGGGGCTATATAAATACCTAAGATAGACAGTGACGAAGAATACTCAGAGATAGTACAAGTGCCACTCAGATAACAGGAGGGTGAGGGTACAAATAATGGATACTGTATACACACAGGAAAAATATTTTGAAGAGTGAGAGATAAGATCCGTTAGCAAGATTTATGGGGAAAACCCTCACATTTAAAAGAAACAATGATTCAAAATGAAAAAAACAAGTGCTATTCTGATATGCTAAAGAATGAATACAGGAATTACAGACAGAAGAAAAACACACATCAAAATCGTTTTTTGTATCTCTCATTATAAAAATATCAGTTTTAGGTCAAACTTGTAGAGACAATCAGTGAATAATAAAAATGCATCCAGACAACACCACCACAGTCATTAAAAGGTTAAAGGGATTTAAAAATGACAAGATTCCTAGGAATGACAACATACATTCAAAAGCTTTAGAGGAAGTGGCAAATGAAATGAGAGGCACATTAGCAAGTATTTTTACATGCTCACTGTGTTCTGGAGAGATCCCAGAAGATAGATAGGAAGGGACTATGATAATGACATTATTTTTAGAAAGGCCTTAGGGATGCAGCAGAACCAGTGTCTTTGACATCTGGTGTGAGCAAACAAGTCTGAAGGATCAAATTGGGAAACAAAAAAGAACGGATTTGGCTATAGCCAGAATGGTGGGAGTAGGAAGAAGGTGATTTCCAAAAGATTAAAAATATAGTCTATGCATGTTCAAGATTCAAAGAACCAAACTGACAGTTAATAGCTAAAATTTTTGGTGGCTTTAAAATATTACTATTATGTAAAGGGAAAAAAACAGTTCTAAACTAGATAACAAGCAGTAAATAAAAATGAAGGGATTTTTTCTATAAACTATAATCATATAGTTTATAGGAACAAATATAGCTAATCGAATACAGCAAGGATTCATGCTAATAGCACAGATTCATATCATTTACATTTGCCTCAATTCTCTGTTCCTCAATTTCTGTGCTTGGCCCATTGTTTCTTTTAGACACCTTTGTGCTTCCAAAATTTCCAGGCTGCCTGAGGACCTGCCTAGTCCAGGCTTAAGATAAGGAGCTACCAGCTCTGGGGATAGAGCTGTGTTAATTGGGTACTGTGATGCTTTGTTTGTTGTAACAGGTCACTGCCAGGGACGCTCCTTTTTTAAAATGCCACAACAGAAAACAGTTGAGTAACTGAAGGAAAATCATCATTTGCATGGCTACATCCTGCCCTATGAGGAACACAAATATGGAGAAAAGGGAGTGTAGTGAACTCCTCCTTCCACGTAAGTATGGGGACCAGTAGCCCTGTACAGGGCACACACCAAAGCTCTAATGGGTACCAGAGTAGAGTTATGCACAGTAGTTGAGCTAGTTAGTGACTACTGTTCACTAGTTTTGGCAGCGAGGGTTAGGAACGCATAGGCACTGTGCCTGCAGAAAGGCAGTGAGCAGGGTTCTGTGCCACTCACCCTGAGCCATCCTGCTGTGCAATTGCAGGATTGCTCTTGGGTTGAATGCTCAGCTAGTACTTCTCAACGCTGTATGGATATATCCACTGAGTACAGGAATGTGCTTAGACGGTCATGATTGCGTTGCTACGCGCAAATCTATCCAAAGGCACCAAAACTGTTAATATAGGATAAAACAGTATAGTAGAGAATAAAAAAAAACAACCTTCAAACTCAGAAAACTCAATGAGGCATATTTTTAAAGGAACAACAGCATGGCCTGTAATTCTGCATCCACACTCAATTGTAGGCACAAATGATGCTTTTAAGTGAACAAACTGCTGACAGCGTCTGCAAATCTGGTAAAGACACATTTTAAGTGTTGTCATTTCTGTCTGTGGTTCGTTGTAACTGTAATTCATTGTGGGTAATTAGAGGCAGTTTTTAAAATGTTGCCACATGGGTGAGTCTCCAGGGTTAGTTGGTGTGCGTGTGCGCAGTGTGTGCATATTTTAGGGCACATCTGCATATCACAATACACATCAGTGTTTGAAATTATTTTACTAGGAATTTATAAATCCTTAATGTACATGCTAATTGGGATATAACTTGTCATTTCATTTCTTTTGTCATTGTAAGGATTTGAGATTAGTGTTTTTATGAACAAGGATAATTTACATGATTCCCTCAACTGTTTACAATACAAGGAAATAAATTAAAAAAAAATCAAAAATTCAGCAAGAAGATACTGGATTTTTTTTTCAGTTTTAAAGTTTTTCTTTACTCTTCCCTGAAAGATAGGTAAGCTTTGCCTTTGAGGCATCTTATATTCCTGTCAGACCCCTTTTATGTTTGACTCGAGTACAGAAGGAAGGTGTCAAAAGAAATGAAACTCTACTGGGCATCTAGGGAATGTAAATATTTCTTTTTCTTTGCCCCAAGGACTTGTTTGCCCAATATTTTGACAGTCCATGAAATCTTTGACACTGAGACCTGTCAAATATTAACAACTTTGCACTCTGCCAAACTGACTCATCATTTACACTTTCATATGCTTTTTTTTTTATAACTCTGATGTCGAGCATTCAATAAAAAAAAAAAAAAGAACAACTCGGAATGAGAATCATTCTGGCATATGTTTATGTATACAGTCGGTGTGAACAGATATCCTTGTAAGAAAGTCAAGATTAATACTATTCTGTGCTATTACTGATAACCTACTGCTTTAGGTCACATCTTATACAAACAAGAATATTGTTAAAATATAGTGAAATTGCTAGAGTATGTCATTAACTGTTGACTTGGACTTTGGACAACTTTTTCCACTCGACTAACCATAATTATGAGTTCAAGAAACTAAGAATTCGTGTTTGAATGAAAACATGTCATTCTTGCTAAGCTTAATGTAATAAAATAAGAAATACTTGTCTGTCTTATCATTTCTGGAGCCCCAATCCTGTTTCAGTCTCATGATATAAACCTAAAATCCATACTTGTGTCAAAGAAGATGATAATGTTGTTGGCTAGATAATCATATATTTATTTTTTCACTATATAAAAATCCTAGAATATTTTTACAAAAATTATTATGAGTTAAAACAAGTTGTGTGTGTAGAAAGAAAAAAATTGATATGAACATTTATTTATATGTACTCATGTATGCAATCATACAAATATAGCAAATGTATAGCTTACATCTTGATTTGACATGTCCCAGTAAGGCCGCTCTCCATAAGACATTACTTCCCACATAACTATTCCATAACTCCATACGTCACTTGCTGATGTAAATTTACGATATTGGATGGCTTCTGGAGCTGTCCACCGTACTGGAATTTTCCCACCCTATTTGAAAAAAAAAGATTTGCTTATAAATAAAATGTCCATAGTGTTTTTCTTAGTGGCATTTTTACAATTATTTCCATTAACCCTGGCACCAAAATTATGCCATTCTCAAACGTTGATCGATGTTGGAATTTTCAGAGGAGTTTCAAATGAGTCTGACTCTCAGGGAATTAGGCATTCAAATCCCATTGAAATTTCTTAAGGCTCCTTCAAAATCCATGTCTGATCATGTAGGGCCAGATTGTCATTAGTATTAATGTGGCATAAGTGTCAGCTCTAGCATCCTGCATGTTCTCTCTGGATTGCTGTTCCAGTGAGGCATCAGGGATCAGCTCCATGAGGCAGCTATTATCTACACCATAAGTGAGCAGGGTTGAAGGTAGGGAGGAATGGGAAGTGGAGCTAGCTAGACAAAAGAACAGAGGAGTAAGATGTGTCCTATGAACAGCTATGGCAAAGTGATCCCAACTAGGAATAAGGGAAGATCCAGGGGGGAATTGTTACACCTTACATGGGAGTAGCAGCAATGTTTCAGTCATGCCTTACATTAGTTAGCTTTCAGGTGAGATTAATTCTCACTTCTGAAAAAGTAGTACCCCTGGATTTCCATGTAAATACTTTTACTGAGCTCAAAGAGGAGATAAACAGTTTTATAAATCAAACTTCCATATCCATTCATTCAGAAAATTATAAAGATATGAATGAGACACTAAAACCAGTAAAACCTTCCAAGAATTCTCCTCACTAGAGGATTATGTTATTAGACATTTACTGAAAGTTATTTAAAGCCAGGTTTCTGAAGACGACTTGTAATTCCCTTGGACTACTTAGCACCTCTCTGGCCATTAATGTATTTCCCTCAACCATATCTTCAAGAGGCTATTGCTTGGTTTGTAATAAGATCTCCTGACCCCTAAGAAATATTGTCAAATGGCTGTGTTTCTTACTGTAGTGGTGTAGACAGCTTCTGGATCATCTTCTATAACTCTGGACAGGCCAAAGTCTGACACTTTACAAACAAGGTTGCTGTTGACAAGAATATTGCGTGCTGCTAGGTCCCTGTGTACATATCCCATATCAGCCAAATATCTCATTCCGGCAGCAATTCCTCTCAACATTCCCACTAGCTGAATGACTGTAAATTGCCCATCATGTTTCTGAAGGGAAGACAGGAGCAGCACACTTGTTAATGCACTTGAGGGGGAAAAAGAAAATCAGGTTTGCAAACATTCTTCACTCTAGTCACTTCTTACCCCAAAGGCAATGCATCTCGGGGCAAAGAAAATCCATTTTAAACAAAACTGTATGGTTTTAGCCACAAAGCAGGACACATGGTTGAGAAAGGCCTGAATAGCTAAACTCTTAAAAGTAATGGAACCTGTTGAAAGTTATAAAAGCCTAATTAACCTGTGACATGATAGGTTTTTTTTTTTAAACTACTTTATATAGCATTGTTTGTAACTCACTTCCATGTTCTTCACCTTTTACAATGATCAATATATATAAAAAATAAACTGTATTACACTTTGGGGATCAAAGCCTCTGTTTATCCTAAATACTGATGATTTATTTACAGCACAGAATTTATCAAGGAAACATCATTATCTTTCTGCTTTCTCTACCATTTTGCAAGTCGTTCTACATTTTATAGCTTGTACATGTGGAATGCTAAAATGGTGAAGACATTGCTTGGCAGTTCTGAGCACTCACTCAGCAAATGCTAAATTGTCACAAAGTAGTTTTTCTTTTCCCTTCATTCTTCTCTGAAGCACTACTGTACTTCCTTTAGGGATTCCTGTGCAGGGACTTCGACCATGCTAAAAATAATAAATTATTCCTCTAAACAAATGCGTTAATATTATGACAGGGCTTCAGGTATCGTGGTATTAACCTCAATCTACGATGGTAATCAAAACCATGATTTCTGTACCACATTGGATCACTTAAATGCCAAGAAATGTATCAGTTTGATCCTGCCTGGTCTTCTGATTTCTAATCTGATTTTGCTGGGACAATTTAAAGATCTATTGGTGTTTGCCATGTTCACATTTCAGACTGAGAAAATGTTTTATTATGCTAAATTGGTAACATACATAATATATTTTGAATTACTGTAGATATTTCCCTTAGGTACTCACCCTAAGAAATGCATCTAGGGCCCCATTCTCCATGTATTCTATTACAATCATGACTGGTTTCCCTAAAGGAAAAGAAGGGACATTTTGTTTGAAAAACCATAATCTGAACTGAGTGCCTTTTTCTGATAAAACACATGTTGCTCCTATAAAAGGGCTGAATAGTTGAGACCAACATTCTTGAAGCCTCCAGCACTGTTACTGAGCTCTAAGTCTTTAAATGTCTGCATGGAGCATGGTCATGATTCGCAAAATTAAACTGTACAAATCAAAATGTCAGCGTGTTCTCCTGACTCCTGCTGTGTGACGAGGACTCTGAGAAAATGACACTTCAGATAATATGAAAAGACATAAGAAACCTTATCTTCCGGCATGGTCTTTGAGGCTAATTGAAAGTAGAAAAATAGTGTATTTCAAAGTACTCCATCTTTTAATCATGTGTGCATCTTAATTTTTTCCTCAGGTTGTAGCATAAAGTGAGTATTGTTTTAGTTAGTTATGCCTCAGGAGAAAATCCATTAAGAGTATGCAGTTCATTTCTAATTTGAATCTCTGACCGTAGACATATTATAGCAATTACTGCCAGTTAGCTTATTATCTGACTGAAACATCCAGCCACTACTTACCTCTGGTAACCACCCCTTCTAAATGAACAACATTGGGATGGTCAAATTGTCCCATGATGCTTGCTTCACACAGGAAATCTCTCCTTTGTTTCTCTGTATAGCCAACTTTCAGGGTTTTGATGGCTACTGAAACATCTCGCTTGCCTGGAAGTTTCAGACGCCCACTGCACACTTCACCAAACTCTCCTAAAATAAAGCAGATTGACTACAAATGACATTTCATTTATATAATGTCCTCTCTGGGGCCCTCATTCAACATGGCACTTAAGTACATGTCTAACTTTAATCCCATGAATAGTCACATTGATTTTAACTGAACTAGTCAAGAGCTTAAAGTTAGGTACGTGCTTTGAGTTCTTTGAGGAATTGGGCCTAAACAGCAAACATTTTATGTCAGCCCCTCCCCCTGCCCTGATATTTATGTCTTTATAAAATATCAGTAATATTTTCTATAAATATGTAAAATAAAATAAAATAGTTTTGTAAAGGATGATGGATTTCCTTGCTTTTTTTAGCCCTGATTCTTAACTCACACCTATTTTCGAGTTACTTCTAATTTATACTGGTATGAGGTCAGAATCAGACTGTAAAGGACTGTCAAAAATAGAATAATCACACTGAAGTTTATGAAATGGAAGATATTAATTTAATTAATCAATGAAATGGGTAAATTTTCGTTCCCATGCCCCAACATCAAAACCTTTCTAATGAAAGTTTCATAAAAACCAGAATGTTCTGTTTGATTACATGATGAAAGTGCATATTTGTACCAAACAGCTCTACCAGTCAGCACAACAGGAACACACGCACATATAATAAAACAGCATGGGCTGGCAAAGTCCAAACGACTTCACAAACACTGCTTGTCCAACCATAATGACTGCTAAAGTTGGTCATCTGGCATAGGCATTCAAGGCCATGCCCATAGATGGCCCCAGAAGATATGTCACAGAGTGTGTAATACTCACAGCCAAGCATCCACTGGCTCAGCATGTCACCAGGGAACTGGGTAGAAACAAAAGGCTATAGTGTAGAACAAAGACTCACCACAGTGGCACCAACTCCTGCATATAACAGGTGGCATCAGCAGGATGGCAATGACAAAGTTAGCAAGAAAAATCCCATAACCCTTGTGAAAATCAACAAACACATGCTCACAGAGCACTCATCCAAGACAGGCTCAGTATTCTATCCTACCAAAATGATTGAGGCACTCTCAGAATTCTATGCTGCTTTTCTGAATATCCCTAGCAGACGTTCTATAGTCGTTTTTGCTGTGGAGTATAGCAGTTCCTTTGTGTCTCTGTCAGCCTGCTGTAAGAGGTATACCTTCCCTTTCAATCTTGCTAGCTAATCGCATCCACTCATTTGGACCATAGCTAAAAACAGCAAAAATGACACTTGCACCACAACGCTGCTTCTAATTTACATGCTCCCGAAAGCCCATTTTACACACTGAAAACAAACTCCTCTTGCTTATGTGTGTGCAAATCCAGAGTAACTCCAGGGATGCCAACAGTTATTCTGGATTTAACCTGTTGTAAGTGACAGCAGAACTGGATTTCTGTGTTAAATTCCACCTCGTTTACATGCGAGGTTTTTCAAGATTTCGCTCAAAGTGACTTGACAAATAGCATTTCAGCCTAATCAAAGGAGGAGCACAAGAGCCTTTTACTCTAAACTGTTGATGTGGTAGTCTCTCATCTCAAACAATGGATTAGCACACCAGCAAAGACCACGTTTACTGATTGTACTGTACCAATCTTGAATTTTAAAAGGGCAGCATGAAGAGTAATGCTGTATTGGAAGAAATACTGCTGTTCTAGTATCATGCTAAATGCCACTTACTTAGGGCTAGTCCACACTAGAAGTGCCACATCGGCGCAGATGCACATAAATCCACAAGGGACAGTAGCTATGTTGGCAGGAGAAGCCCTCCTGCTGACATAGTGCTGTCCACACTCGTGCTTAGGTCGGTGTAACTTACGTCACTTGGGGGGTGGCAGGGGAGGGCAGCTTATTCACAGCCCTGAGTGACATAAGTTACACTGAAGAAAGTGGTAGTGTAGACCCAGTCTAAGAACCTGACTTGGATGCCTTTACTCATTTTGAGTAGCAGCTTTCTGTGTAAGAAGTTCTATTAGTTTCAGTGGGGCTACACCTGAAGTAAGGTAACATTCATCATGTGTAAGGGTATCTAAGGAACATGATTCTGAAAGTGGAATATCAGCTAATTCTAAGTGCTGTCATTCCTTTTTATAGCCTAAAACTTAATATTTGTAGATTTTTTTTTACATAGCAATGCTACACATAATATACAGTGCTTGACAAACCATAGTAGGGTGATTTATAAAGTATTTTAACAATACATGATAAAAAGAACAGGAAGGCAATGGAATGTTTCTTCCAGGAATCCAAAGTATTTGATATTTTTCCTACCCATGGAAACTTAATTTCACTACATCGACTAGTGCAATAAAAATGTCACATATCTCATTAAAGCAAACAATGAAATTGCTTTCTTAGAGTATGAACACCACACTACTTAAGTAGGTGGTAGACAGTTCAAGAGGAAGAAAAACAATGTAATGCCAGTACAATTACAATCCAGCATGAGAGGTAAAACAAGAACTTTTTTGTACTAATAAAATATATTTATTTATTTTTTAAAAAGGTAGAATGGTTGCAACAAAAAGTTTTAAAAGAGGATTCTGTTCTATTAAAAAGACCTCATTAGACCATACATTACAGGCTGTATCCTGCCTTCTGAATGCATGGAAGTCAAGGGAACTACTTATGTGAGTAAAGCGAGCAGGATTTACACTAACATCCAACCTCTTTACTCCGACAATGAACAGGTAAAAAAATTACTTAAAAAAATGTTGTTTGCAATTGTTTTAAATGGCTCTGGAATTAGAAGCATACAAGCTTTTAATCCCACACAAGCCTCTTTATTTTTCTATAATTATTTTTTACATTTTATAAGCAAATGCAGCTTCATTGCTCTGTCCGCTCTGGTAAATGCAAAAAGTTCTATACTTGAGATAATTATTTGCCTGTCATTATGATGTATGAGCTTTGATCCCAGCTAAATGGAACAGTTGAATACAGAAGCCACAGCAGCCTTACCTGCACCAATCACACGCTCAATTTTAATACAGGAGGCATCTAGCTCCTTGGCGAATTGATGGACAGCTCTATTTGGGTCCTCGTAGGTTTCAGGGTCAATGTAGGTTTTGGTGCCTGGAAATTTAACTGTAATGATGTAAGAAAGCATGACTGTGATGAAGCAAAGCACTTATTGTGCAGTCAGCCCAGGAATTTCATTATGCAGAATGCTCCTTGGAACAGTGAACCTGCTTCCATGCCACCGGAATCAGAGCAGCTTTAAGAGACAACTTTAGTCTGAGGCATCATCTGTAAGCTTCCTCACACAAGGGCATGATCCTTTGTCATTAGCAACTATATCTGTGGCTGGAAGTGTGAAGTCTTTCATAAAAGTAATGAATATTAAATAGTTTTCAATGGGTAAAATGTAATCAGGAATTAAAGTAAGAGGGAACTGGGAGGAAGGAAGGGAAAGTTCCCCCCCAAAAAAGTAGAGGGGACCACCACCTCCTGTCCTGGCCTGGGTAAGCAGCACTCTCCCACAACTACCCCTTGTTGCTGGATTGGAGATGAGAGCTCCCGCTCCTTTTTCAATATACTTTAACAGAATTTAACAGTGTTTATAGGCTATGGTTACAGAAGCTAACCATCATTTCATAGGCCACATTAGAAGGCTGGCTACGCTCCTGAGCTGGTGTGCAAGGGGACAGAAGGAACGTCCTTACTCTCTGTGGGCTACCCACATCCATGGACGAAACACAGGATAGGAGAGCAGATTCTATGGGAAAAATACTTCCCTTCCCAAGCAAGGGAGGAAGTGGGTGGAACCTTGGCTCCTCCCCTCACCCCCTTATGCACCAACTATCTCAGCTGAGGAAGTAGGGGGCACCAGTTATATGGTGATGCAGTCTGCTTCCTTCCTGGAGCAGAGAGGTAACCAAGGGACAATCAGTTTCTGCTTTGCTCCTGGGGCAACACAACTACACGCTGCCCTTTGTTCAGGACTTGTGGTAAAGCCAAAATAAGTTTGAGGGTCCATACTAAAAGTCTGTTAACTAAATTATTGTTATAGAAGAAGTTTGGATCCCAACTATTACAATCATGGGCTGCAATCAAATCAGCATATTTAAAAAGATATAATAATTGTTCTCTATATGAAAATAAGAAAGAATGTTCTTATTTTAACAATACTGAATTGCTGAATTATTGAGATGTAGGAATTGGATCAGAAGTCAATACAAAACAGATAACTTAAGAGTGCCATGCAACCTCTTAGTTAGATGTGAATCTATTGCATATTTTGAAATGTAATTAATAATAGCTCAGTTAGTGGTATGCGTTAATAGGTTTCAAATAAAATAATTGGAAAAGAAATCATATAATGGAAAACAGGCAAAACCAGAGATAGGAAGTTTGAAGAGCCAAATGAATATACCAAATTCCTGTAGAAATAATTTAAGATTTCATCTAGAAGTTAATTTTTGCTATAATCTGTATTTTGACAGATTTATTTCTAATCTTAATTACATTCCAAGTTTCTGAGCAGATAAACATTTATTTGTCATTTAAATGAAACAAGAAGATCAGAGAAAGAAAGAAGAAAACAATAGGTTAACCTCCTATATTGTGCTTTCAGGCAGGCAGATGGAGAATGAGCCATCCTCTTGAGTCTGTGATAAGGGCCTGGATTGGAGGTAACCTTGTGAATCTCAAATGGGGCTCTGATGGTTCTTTATTCAAGCTGTCATAAAACATTTTGACAGGCCAAAGCTATCTTGGCATACCAACCTGAAATAGTGCTGCTGTGGATTCGAACACATTGTTAAAAGAAATGGTAGGAGGAAACAAAATGTAAATTGGAATTGCTTGACAAAACTCCTCCATTGTGCTTATATCTTTAAATGTAGCACTTGGGGCCATGGAAAGTTGAGGAGGACTGAAATAAAAGATTGGACATTCCATTAAATGCAGTGGTCTAAAACTAGTTAAATGGTTGCTTTCAAGTTACTGTGAAAATTGAATCTGTGTCTTAGAACATAAGAAAATTGTCTGGATACTAAAGGAACAAAAGGACAACAAATTGTAAATAGCTGGTGACCACAGTGTTGTGTTTCATCTTACTGGGGATTTAGTCATCAAATCAAATTAAATACCAAACTTTCCATCAAAAACATTAAAAAGTAGCTTGGTAAAAAAATTATTTTTTAATATTTCATGCTACAGTATTAATAAAGGCAGTGTATGTTAACTGTTCTGACATATTTTCTAGTTATTGAATATTAGATAACTAGATTTCTAGAAAGAAAGAAAGAAAGAAAGAAAGAAAGAAAGAAAGAAAGAAAGAAAGAAAGAAAGAAAGAAAGAAAGAAAGAAAGAAAGAAAGAAAGAAAGAAAGAAAGAAAGAAAGAATTTCCTGACCAGCTGCTGAATATTAAGCACTAGCTTCCTCATCAACCTATTCACATTTTCACTGAAACTTAGAATCTGAAAATGATTCTAATTTATTCATTCATAATTTAGATTGGGGAAAGGAATTCTTTAGCTGGTATATTCTTTTGCCTTTACAGGCAAATAAAAGAAAATGCAATTGATTTCTCTCCTCCCTGATAAAAAAGAAGTGGATCTTTTGGAGATGTATAAAGCCTATATTGTAAACGAAAAGAGGCAATTTTCAAATCTGTAACCATCTAGCTACAGTTAAATAGCATCAGATTTCTGATGCAGTTTTTTAAAATAAGCTAGAGTGCAGGCTATGTGATAATTAATCCTTCTCCCATTTCTATTTTCCACTTTTTATCTACAATACAATAGGTTGTCTGACTAAGGCGGTAATGATGTCACCATTTGATTTAATACACCCTGCACATAAATGAAGTGACTTAAGGCAGTGACACATCCAGAACTCAGGGAGTCCAGGCTGACCAAATATTGTCAGGCTAGAAAGGTCAGACAGAAATCTTGACACAACTTTGACCTCAGTCTTTGGTTAGCCTTACTAGAAGGTAAGGTTTGTGGTTAGTAACTGCCTCATCCACTATGAGATACCAGACCCTGATAAACTACTGACACCGTAACTTTAACACAAAGCAATACAAGATTAAAAAATGTATTTTTGTTGGCAGTCATTTGTAAAAATTAACCTATGGCTGCAGTGACAGTAAGTGATAAAGATAATTGGTGGCATGGTAAGAATCAACAGTGTATTCTATTGATATTTAAATTATAAGGTATGAGAGGATACTGGCATAGTCAGAACATTATTTTGTATCACAACTTAAAATTAGAGCTGGATAGGAAATGGTTTTTGCGTCCTGTGAAAAAATTTGAGATTTTTTTTTTTAAAAAAATCCTGTCCTAAATTGTAACAAAAGGACAATCTTAAAAAAAGAAATTGTGAAATGAAAATAATAATCATAAAAAATTCTGTTTGCATCAGTTGTAACATTTTCTTCCAATTCTGATCATTTTAAAAGTTTTTGAATTTATTTCTACTACAATTAGCTTATGTTTTTAAAATAAAAAGTCAATTCCAAAACTGGAATTTTTTGTTTAGAAAATGCTGAAACAAAACATTTGGACAATTTCAAAACTTCTTCAGATTTTTTGAGTTGAGACATTTGTTAGAACCATCTATGAAAAGTTTTGGTTTTGATAAACTGGCATTTTCCGATGGAAAAAAAATTGTCAAAAGATTCCTGGAGGCGCTACTGAAAAGCAATTATGCTGTATTTCATGATTTTATGTTACCTGTTTGAACTGATACAGATGGTCAAACTATTTTTGCACAGTTCTAATAAGTCTTATAATAATCTGCCTAATGACAAGTATGAGAAATGGGCAAAGAAACAAAATGTACTGAGTATCTATTACCCTTCTTGTTGTCTTGACAGCATTCCTTAATACTGGGTGAACAGGTATTAGGCCAATCTTTCACCACTGATTTCAGTTGGAGCAGTTTTTAGTGCTATTTTTGCAACTCAATGCAGAGATGGGAATTACAGAGATGAGCCTTTTCTCACATCATTTTATTTTATATTAATATTATGATCTACAAATGTTGGTGATGCAAAGTTCACAGTAGCAGAAAACAATTCTTGACCAGAACAGTTTCACTATTGGGGTGACACAGTGACCCTTACTTTCTTAATCTGAAGCTTGCCTGAGGGAAAGCTCACACAGACACTTGGCCAAGGACCTATCAATTTACAGCATCTCCAGGGGGATCATTAGGATGGTGTGAAACAATTATTCAAAAGAAAAATTCAGAATGGGAACAACAGTATGTCGCACAAATGTACAGAAATAAAATGCATGGCATGAACAATGTTGATAATCTGTCTCCTTTTTTGTGTAGGTCATATATTTTTATGGTTTTTAACTTCACACTTGCTGTTTACACAGCATTTCAGATTTATTATAGCCCTTTCTTTATAGGTATGTGGTTTTGGTATTGTCTATATTCCAATACTGCCAGTCCAAATGTCTTATAATTGGTTTGGGAATTCCTGAGGGGTGGGAGGGGAAGCAAAACACTTACAATGAAAGTAAAGTTCTTCATCCCCTTCTTGATCAGCTTTGCTATACCCACAGTGCCTGAAAAAAATAAAATAAAAACAAGTCAGTTTTACAGGAAAATAATGATTTACTGCCTTATATTTAAAGTTCTACTAGATTGGAATTTTTGGAAGTTAGCAGCCTAACTCCAGCAGGCATTTAAAAATATCCCAGCTGTAATTCTTTCAATAACAGGTTTTAAAACAAAACACGAACAGTTCCAATCAAAAGGCTTTTGTATCTAATAATTGCTGGGAAGAGTCCTAAAGGCTTAAACAACAAAATTGGAGTCCTCATTATAAACTTTCTGTGATGCTATGAGCAAAATAGCCTAAAGATTAAAGAGTCTGAAGGAGTGACAAGGCTGGTATTTTTGACATGATGCTGCTCTTAAATTTACTTCTCTGGCTCTTGTCCCCAAATGCAAGTGTTATTTGAATGGCTGAATAGGTAAAATGTCAAGCTTCTCCATGTGTGAACAATTCAACAGAAATAGCACACTTCAAGGAAAAAGATCAGAGAAGCTACAAATATTTAGAAGACACCTAATATAAGACACAAAGCATTTCTTAAGCTAACAGAGTCCTTCCAAATGTAAAGTAAGTGGGCTAATTTGTCATCCTATAATGACATTTAGATCTAAATTGTCCATATTAGATTATACATTACTTTTGTTTCCATTTACAGATTCTAAGATACAGGCTGGTATAATTCCAAGGAATCTACAACAGTGGGGCCAGAAATGCCAACAGCTACACAATGTACAGTACCTTCGTCCAATGATGAATCCGAACACCATGAAGACCAGAATGATGGTGCCTGCCACAGCAACCACAGCTATGATAATGACAGGATTCTGCTCACTGGAAACGGCTGTGGCTACAAACAGAGCAAAGAGCTAAAGATTAACTCAAAATATACTGTAGAAAGGAACTGCAAAGGTTAAATAAACCCTCATAAATCACAGACAGATAGTTTACCTCTTCTGTAATCTGAAACTTTGTACAGACATTAAATGTTACGATAATGTTGGTCTAAAAGAAAGGCATCTATCCTAAGTTCATCAGAAATGTTGGGTGAGTTAATGAGTATCCAAGGGGAACAGGACTTTAGAAGTGAGGTGTTTTAGTTGAAAACATACAATAACTATTTTCTAGGACTGGATCCAACCTAAAGGAGCCCTATGTGCATCAATTTCTGAATCATCACGTTTTTCTCCCATCTTGATCATTTTCATCTCTATAATTATTGTTACTATTATTTATCATTTGTTTCCAGATGCACCCACCGTGCTAGGTGCTTTCCAAATGCAAGAGAAAACACAATCCTTGCTTCAAAGGACTTACATTCCAAGAAATCTGCACATTATTCCACTATTTTTTTACGCAGTGACTCTACTATTGTTAATATATATGTCACATTAATGTAAACTGAGGATATAAGCACCCTACTTGAGGAACCTCTCTTTGAAATGTATGTAGCTTGCTTGCCATATATTGAGGGGGCCACGTGCTCAGAAAGGGTAAATCAACAGAGGTCTACTGAAGTCAATGGAGTTGTGCTGATTTACACCACTGAGGATCTGGCCCATGAACTTTAGACTCAAGTAACAGATGTCAGGCAACATTGTCGAAAAAAACATTCTGGAAGTGAGTCATTTGGAGGCAGTGGAGGGATAAGAGCAAGAAAGTGTGGCACTGGCTCATTAAATACATCTGAGGTGGTATTGTTATATGATTAAGACTTTGTATTGTTAACTAAAAAAGAATGGCTGGAGTCAGGGCCCTGTGAGTTCCACAGATCTGGGGCCACTGAAATAACCTCAAAATCAGGTTCCTGTTCCAGAATTCCCATGGAAACAAAACTCACATATTCTTTGCTCTGTTTGGCAGCAGGCGAGCCGATCAGCATGATTCCTCTGCTTCTTACAGTGGCCAGTACTAGTTGCTTCAAAAGAAGGTGCAAGAAACCACTCAGTAGGCAGTTATGGAATAAACTGCCAATAAGGGAACTTTCTTCCTAACCCTCTTAAGTTTGGAGAATGTTTATTCCCCAAACAATGAGGATACAACTATATTTTTCAAACTTCCTATCTCATATAACTGTGGAAGATCTCATTATTTATATACGTGTCCACTCTTTAATGGAATACTCACATGAAATATCTGTTGCACAGTGCATAACTTTTAAAGAGAGGAAATGACTCCTCATGTTGGGAGCACTGCTCTGGAACTGAGGAAACCTGGTTTCATAGAATATCAGGGTTGGAAGGGACCTCAGGAGGTCATCTAGTCCAACCCCCTGCTCAAAGCAGGACCAATCCCCAACTAAATCATCCCAGCCAGGGCTTTGTCAAGCCTGACCTTAAAAATATCTAAGGAAGGAGATTCCACCACCTCCCTAGGTAATGCATTCCAGTGTTTCACCACCCTCCTAGTGAAAAAGTTTTTTCCTAATATCCAACCTAAACCTCCCCCACTGCAACTTGAGACCATTACTCCTTGTTCTGTCATCAGCTACCACTGAGAACAGTCTAGATCCATCCTCTTTGGAACCCCCTTTCAGGTAGTTGAAAGCAGCTATCAAATCCCCCCTCATTCTTCTCTTCCGCAGACTAAACAATCCCAGTTCCCTCAGCTTCTCCTCATAAGTCATGTGTTCCAGTTCCCTAATCATTTTTGTTGCCCTCCGCTGGACTCTTTCCAATTTTTCCACATCCTTCTTGTAGTGTGGGGCCCAAAACTGGACACAGTACTCCAGATGAGGCCTCACCAATGTTGAATAGAGGGGAACGATCACGTCCCTCGATCTGCTGGCAATGCCCCTACTTATACAGCCCAAAATGCCATTGGCCTTCTTGGCAACAAGGGCACACTGTTGACTCATATCCAGCTTCTCGTCCACTGTAACCCCTAGGTCCTTTTCCGCAGAACTGCTGTCTAGCCATTCGGTCCCTAGTCTGTAGCGGTGCATGGGATTCTTCCGTCCTAAGGGCAGGATTCTGCACTTGTCCTTGTTTAACCTCATCAGATTTCTTTTGGCCCAATCCTCTAATTTCTCTAGGGCCCTCTGTATCCTATTCCCTACCCTCCAGCGTATCTACCTCTTCTCCCAGTTTAGTGTTCTATTCCTGGCTCTACCCCTGCCCTGTTGGGAGACCTTGAGCAAGTCATTTCAACTCTCTGGGTTTCCCTTTCCCCACCTGTAAAATGGGGATAATGATACTAACCTGCTTTGTAAAGCACTTTCAGATCTACTGATAAAAAGTGCTAAATAAGGATGAGATGTTATTAAAGGTAGTCATGGGTAACTATGATTTGGGTAAGCTTTGACAAGTCAAAGGGTTGAAAAGTTATGGAGATGCCTAATGGACTACCCCTGTAGTGGATAACAGGAATATATGGAGATAGACTTAAACTTCTAACTGCCAATTATGGAGTAGTTATTTGCATTAACCACTCCTTGATTGCCACAGTTATGGCAGATGATAGAGTTTCCTATCAAAGCCCATAATTTTGAAATGCTAATTCTAGACCAAATATATTCCACTTTGCATGCTTGTGAGATAGGTAACTCATTCCAAACTACATTTAGATCCCTGGAATATTAAATAATTGATTCTGATCCCAGTTCATCCCCCCCTTTCTCTCCACACACAGTGGAATCGTGTGTAAGAAGGGTTAAAACAGGCTCCTCACAAAATCTTTCTTTGATACTGAAGTCTTCAAGTGTGTATATCCCCATCTAAGAACAGACATCCCTGTCTAATGCTCTATCTGTGGTGAAAGATCCCTCAAACAGTGTGTGGTCTGATAAAAGCAGGACGGTTGTAGCTCTACTTCACAGATGTCTGCATACTTTCACAAATATTTTGTTTCTTTTTTTCCTATCTAAATTTTGATAAAAATACCAATATATCCAGTTTTTCAACCAGCTCACTACATACTTCTGTTTGAACTCAAGAGTACAATTCAGGAGCACAATAACCCCTTATTATATACTTATTGGAATAAATAGTGCACATGAACCTCTTTAGATCCGCTGGCTGTAATTGATTTAAACCATCTTTCAAATAAATCCAACAAATCAAAAGACAAAATGATAATTTGAGGGACATCGTGTAGATTTATAATACTCCCCTGGGGACTTGTATCTCTACAAACCAATGTATAATGATTCATACACTTTGATCTGTGACATGCAGAATACACATATCTTGCTTTACAGATAATCTTAAACTTTTTTTATACAAATATGTACAGCATAAAAATTTGTGTGTGTTTACTATACAAAGAGCCTCCTTCTCCCAGCACTGAAATGCTGCCATTCAGAAGGGAAGATAATATCTGTTTTAGTGAGTACAGCACCACTGCTCACACAACAGTTTGGGATAATAAGTGAAAACACATTTGAAACTTGATAGAAAATTTAGGTGGGCAAAATATATTTATCTGAATGTGGATGCTGAACACCAGGGTTATCATCATCACTATTTCAAAAATGTCATTCACGGGATCTGATCTCTTCAGCCAGATCCAAGAACCAGCTCCAGAAATCATGTGGAAGACGGCACCTACAGCATCAGAGTGGCTAGGGTGACCAGATAGGAAGTGTGAAAAATCAGGGACACTTTTTTTTCGGGAAGAGGGTATAATTGCCTATACAGGAAAAAGCCCCTAATATTGGGAAGTCCAGGCACCCTGACAGTGGTCCACCACCACTACTACAGAACACTGTGTGCTTCTCGCTTTGATGGGAGTCACATACAAAATTATCTACTCAGCTCCCTGAAGCATTGTGAGTTTTCTTGGAGGTCTCTCTTCTAAATGCTGCCAAAGCCTCAATTAGATTAAAGTATGAAATAGAGTCAGAGTTTAAAGCCAGAAGGGACCACAAGAATACGTCTGCCCTTCTGTACATCACAGGCCACCAACTTCACCCAGCACCCGCACACTAAACCCAACAACAGAAGCAAAACTGAAGTGCTACAACCCACAGGAGACTAGACTTTTCTGTCCATAGGCAGAGAACAGGAGGGACTGAGGGGCACGTTGCCCGAGGCCCCAGCAATGGCAGGGAAATGATAAAGTAAGATATACTCAGATAATCCTTGAAAGTGACCCATACGCACATGCTGCAGAGGAAGGCAACCCCTACTCACCAAGGTCACTGTCAATCTAACCTGGGGAAAATTCCTTCCAGAACCCACATATGGCAAACGGTCAGACCCTGATCATGTGAACAAGAACCTGCCAGCTAAGCACCTGATAGAAAGAATGCTCAATGCCACTTCAGAGCCCTACCCCACCCAATGTCCCATGTTCACACATGGCTATCCCTGATGTTTCAGAGAAAGGACATAAATAAACCCTAAATGCATCGGGGGAGAAAAAATCCCTCTCAAAGTGAAAACCAATTTTTTTTAAATTGAGGAATGAGGCAGCTTATGTGGTATGTCACAACAGAAAGCTACCTTGTGACATGTTTTTGCCCAGCCTAATTTCAAAGTTTTTCAGTGCTACTGGATTGTTAGTCTGTCTGAAATTTCTCATTATAAGAGTCAAAAATGGGATACATTAAGAAGCCTATGGAATATTTGCACTATTGTTTTTCCTGGTCTGTCAAATGTTGGTATACATCAGCGGTTCTCAACATGTGGCCCACTGGCTGCATGTGGCCCCATTATCACACAGCTGCAGCCCAGCTCAGCTACATGCTAAAGGCAGGCCCTGCATGGAGGGAGAAGTCCAGGGCAGCCAGCCAGCCAGTTGGCTGGCATTGCACAGCGGAAGGAGTCTGGGCTGCTGCTGCCCTGTCACCCGGCTCCTGCAACAAATGTGGCCCACAATGATAAATAGAGAACCACTGGCATACTTACTGGTACTTGTAGATCCTGTCAAAAATGTTGAATCCTAAAATAATCTATGCTTACTCTCAGTGACTATTCCGGTCTACAACATGGACTATAAACATGGAGAACCTCTTCTTGATTGGTCAACCAAAATGAAACAGATTACAGACACTAAATTAGAGACATTGATAATTAGAACTTAAATACCAAAGTGATGGGTGCCTAAAACAGAGAGAATCATAAATAAGGACTAAACATTTAATTTATTTGCCAAAAATATATTCAAAGCAGAGTCTATCAACAGACTGCCTAAAATGGAAAGAATATGATGTGTTATAATTTGCACTGAACTTCATTTTCACAGTCTTCCATTTTTTCAAACAAATAAAGGTCAGCAGCAAGACCTAACTATAAACTTCCTCTGTCTCATGGTTGTAATACCTAAATACAATTAAAGTCAGGCACTGAATGTGTATCTTGGTACAGAAATTCTGCAAAGCATAAAGAAATACCACATTTAACATACTAAATCCATGGCCTTTTCACCTTGCAAGCAATGGCAGGCTACATATTCTGGCTCCATGAGGCTGACCTGTTTGGTAGAAAGATCCACCTGAAACAGATGACCCAAAACAGGGAAACCTTTGCTTTAGAGGCAGCAGAATTGTGGAGCTGTCAGGTAGGTAGTTTGTGTAAGGGATCTCACTGTTTCTAGAGCTCAGTGACTAACATTCTCAGGCTCCTGACTCTTCTGCTTCTTTTCCCATCTGGTCCCACAAAAAGTGCAAGAATTGCTGTAGTCCCACAGTCCTCATTATATGTAGCTATGTGGTGGTGAGGGTTTAGGAGGAAAAGAAGGCTATGTACTTCTTAGAAAAAATTAAATGATCTGGCAAAGTGTGAGTAGAGACACACTCCCTATTATTGGAAAGTCCTGTGGGGTCCTCCATCTTTCCACCAATCTCCTTTTATGTGGGGAGAGCAAAGGGTAGTATTTGGGCCAAACATCCCTTCTCTCTATAGAATGGGGCCATCAGACAGGGATAGCCCAATAACTTACAATTCTTCCCTGGCTATCTATAGCACTATAATTACTTGTATTATGATAAAACACAATAGGCAGCTCATCACCCATACCAAAATACAATGGTAGTAATTCATGTCTTCCCAAAGTATAAGATTTCATCCACAGAAAAATGCTACATTAGCACAAACTCCATCCTTTCTAGTTCAGATAACACTATAGTATATCATTTTTTCCTACTAAAAATGTTAATTGCCTTCAAACGTGAATACATTTTACCTGTGGCTTCCTCTAATGTGGCAACATCTAGTCTGGGACTATAATTTCCATAACCAGCAGCAGTAAAAGCACGAATCTGGAAAACGTACACTGTTCCTGGTTTCAAATTATTAATGGAAGCTGAAGTGGACTTGGTTTTTACTGTTGAATAAGTCCTCTCTCTTTGATCCTAGAAACAATAAGACAAAGGATGAAGTTATATTTCCAGGTCAGATTTCATTATTGTTGCACACAAACAACTGACAACTGGTCCTGGCAGTTTATTTCAACTTGCTGTGGTTTTTTTCCCCCTTATAAAAAATGTAGCACACTCTGTGGAGCATTACAACACAGTGTCATTTCATTCAGGGGTTCTTAAAATGACATAAAATTTAAATGGGAAGCACATGCTGTTAGTCATAAAAATCCAGAGATAAAATGATTGCCTTTGTGCCTCATTGAGGAACAGTTTGATCATCAGTGAACTCCAAAGAAGTTCTCTGTTGGTTGAGGAACAACATTAAAATGGTATCTTCACAACTCAGCTCCTACATTTAATGAAAACAATTTCTCGAATTGTTCCACAGTAAATAGTCTTTATCCTGAACCCCTTATTCAGACAACTCTGACTGTCCTCAAAAGAGATAGGGAGCGCTCCATTTTCATCAGAGCAGTGCTACTTGCTTTCTTTTCTACAGCTTTCTACATCTATTTTAGTGCCAATAGTGATCTACCAGATACTGGACCAAACATGGAGGTCCTTGACTATTAACACAGATTTCACTCAGGCAAATTGACATTGATTCCATTTCATAAGGTAAAACAGATTAAAAACCGAATAAGGAGTTCAGGATTTGGCCCAGAAAAAAATAAAAATAGCAATATCTATACATAATTATTCATTTTTTAAATGCTACACAAGCTGTATCAGAAACTATAAAATAATTCAGATAGCAACCCATACAAGGCATTTGCTGGGCCAAATTCTCTTTCCGTGTAGATATGGGCAACTCCGTTGATTTCAATGGCATTTTGCCCAACTATACCAGTGGAGAATTCTGTCCACTGTATTTCAGTATAACAACAAAGCCCTTGTGTTGAAATATAGCTTTTCATATGATGTGTCAGATTTCTTGTACAAGATGTGATAATGCCTTCTCCCATGGTTTGTCCACCCTATCTTTTGAGTGAACATGTCAGATAGTGTAGAAATATTTTTTCATATCTTCCCCAAGAGGAAATCAATCATTTATAAACATGGTTAGGGATGGTGAAATGTGTGTGTATGTGGGGGAAGGAGAGGAAAGGGGATGCGGAAGGAGAAGGAAGCAGAAATACCAGGAAATGGTGAATAGTACTGTAAATGTCAGCAGAACTTCAGAGTTTGGGTTCGAATACATAAACTAAGCTTATTTGAACTTTGAAAACCTCTTGAATTTGGGGGGAAAAACTGGGCTAGAAATCTCACAAGAACAGGCTTACCTGTGAGATTTCTGGCACTTCCAGTTCCAGCCCTAGCCAGAAATCAGACACGAAGAAACACTTATCAGAACATGTCAGAACCTTTGAAACTTTTGTTTGGTTCTAAAACAAGGTGAAAGTTCAGGAAGTTATATAACTGTGTGACTCTTCCTGTAAGCAAGAGTCAGACACACATTTCAAATTAAAATACATTTGCTTGTACATGCATGTGAGCAGTCCCACTGAATTCAAAAGACTACTCCCAGCTGCAAAGTTTAGTTTCTGAGTGAATATTTGCAAGATCAGATCCTTAGTCTTGAATTCTCATTAATTAATTTAATTTTAATTTATGACGGGCAGATATTTCTCTTATAGCAATGATTTAATACATTTATTACCAATCTCCTGTTTGCACAACTCACTAAAACAACACAAATATATTGAATAAATTATAAAAATCATATTCTCATGAGTCCTATTCACAAAAAGCTAAATGTTTTGTGATTTCATCGAGCATTTTCAGTGTTTTACAAAGACCAATGATGATTTTTACAGGCAAGAAACTATTTAGGATATGTAAAAAATAACATTGTTTAGTCATTGGTAAACATTTGAAGACTTGGAATTTATCCCAAGATAGAATTTCACTGTTGTGGGTCTGTGAAAAAATGAATTAACTTGTACAAACAGTAAAATTTATCTTGAAAGCTATAAAAATTGAGGTATGCAGCTCTCTGACAAGTGTTGTAATAAGAGAAATTAAACCAAGTAACTCAGAGTTACGATCATTATAAACTATCTACCTTTTTACTCTCCTTTCTAACCCATGTAAAAATAATCAGATAAGTATATTTGTGTTATTCAGCACAGAAAACTAGATGAGACATTTGATATTGGATACAATGTGGTTTCAATTTAATTGTATGTTACCTAGAAACTTGACATAGTCAGCTCTGAAATAAATATAATGATTAGCTTAGATATGGAGTTAAAATACATCCTCAACAGTGATCACAGAAGAGCTCCTTCCTTTATTATATCTTAATTCAGCCTTTTTTTAGAAGCTTTGAGCATTAATTAATATCTTGCATGTATCGAGCATTTTTTTAACAGAGATTAAAATCCTGGCCTCAGTGATGTCAATGGCAAAACAACCCTCATCTTCACTGGGCCCAGGAGTTCACGCTACATATACAAGGATAACTTCACCTACCATGGAAATGCAACCACTTTCTACCAACACATTATTGAGAGCTTTTAGGGGAGCAAGTGAAAAATAATTCATCCAGCTGATATTTCAGGGAAAATGGATGAAGATTTGAGACATCAGGTCTAACATGCCCAACTCTGCAAAAGTGCCATAGGTTATTTTATTACCAAAAATGATCTGGAGCTTTGTTTTATGTCTGATCTCAACAGCACATTTCCAACAGCCTAGAAGTATTAAAAAAAAGGGATAAGAGACAGAAAAGTCACAAGTCTCTTGCAAATACATTCACAGTCCTGTTTATTGTAATCATATAAAAACAAGCAAGATAAGCATGCTATCGAGTGGATGTTTTCATTTGTGTAATATACAAATACAATATACAGAACCTATCATGATAATAAATTAATGGGATAGGAAGACGGTTATTAAAAATCAACTACAACCTGAAATGACACCAACAGATAATAGCTGGTATAATTACTATGGCATTAAAATTTGCCCATGGAAGAGTGGGATGACATGATGCAAACAGCAAATTGTTGTGCATTTCACATACACTTACTTTCTCGTAATACTTGATTTCATATTCAGTGATGACTCCATTAGGATGTTCTGGTTCCTGCCAGGAAAGCTCCACGCTCCTTTGCAGCACTCGCTCTTTCATTACTTCGCTAACTTGCGAGGGAGCTGTTTGGACGAGATGTGTCAATAAACCATGAGCAAATTTGCTGGATGTCTCAAATCAAATGTCACTACTGATCAGTCCCATGCTGTGCCACTTTCATTAAGGTAAAGAAAAGCACCTTTTCATAGCTCACAATTCAAAAGTTAATGAATATTCAAGCAGAACCTTATTACTGTTCATAAACCATAATAGAAATCTAAATTAAAGTGCAAACAGCAACAAGATAGCATTGTTCAAGCTAGTGCAAAACTGGAATTGATAGGATCAGAAGGACAATTAAGCAAATGAATTCTAATTAAGCCAGGAAAGTAGGTTTTCAGATTAATCTCTTGTGGTAAATTAAGAGTCCAAATATCTATTACATGTGTTTTGACAACACTTATAAAAAAAAAGAAAAGAAAAATTAAGAGAAAGAAACAAAAAGACTATCATATTCAGGCTGATTTCAAAAGGCTGCTTCCAGATCCAGTTCAAACAATTACCAGCAAAGTTCTTTCATGACTGAATTTGCTTGGTAGTGAAAACTACATAGTAAACATCACAAACCTGTTTCAGTTATAATCCTTTGTTTTCACTCATTCAAAACATTCTGAAACATTCTTCCTTTTGGGGTGAAATTTTCAAGACTTGATCTCAGTGCTTTAGGAACGTTTGACAAATTAATTAATACAGTATGTTCTTGTGGAGTGAAGAGGTAAAACAAAACAAAAATGAACCAAACCCCCCCAAACAAGCAAACCAAAAAACCCCCAAACCCCCATACTCTATGTTTTTTCTACTGCACCATTCTTTCGATAAACATATTACAAAAACCAGGTGAATTTTGGAACTTGAAGCATGGTGTGCAAATAGTGTGACACCACAGTCTCATTTGAAAATATACTGGTCAGGTAATAAAGTGATAATTAAGTTATAAGTGATTGAAAAGGTTTTTGCACAAGTCATTTTGATTTCTCTTACAACAGATCCAAGTTCTGGGTAAAAATAATTTATGGGTAATCCTGTCTAATGATACTGAAAGGTGGCAGATTTTCTTATTTATTATTAAGTGGATCTAGTGACAGAAGTGAGCTGTAGCTCACGAAAGCTTATGCTCAAATAAATCTGTTAGTCTCTAAAGTGCCACAAGTCCTCCTTTTCTTCATCTCACTAATGGGTACTTCCAAACGTGTGGAGAAAAATAATTACAATGTGGAATAGAAAACTACCCAAATATGACCATTTTGCAAATGTCAGTTGTATGACATTTTAGCCCTGTTTGATGTTACGTCTTGTCCTTACAACATTCCCATGGTATACCAAGCACAATCAGAGTTGGATCCTACTACCGTTAAAGTCAATGGAAAGGCTCCCATTAACTCTAATGGTGCAGGATCAAGTTCATGTAGAGTAGGTTTATTAAGAGGGTCTAATACTCCTCCCACTGAAATCAACGGTGAGATTCCCACTGTTGTTCATGAGAGTTGGATCAGATCCAGAAAATCTATTCAGAGTAATGGATCCATACATTATAGAAGAAATCAAAATTAGAAATAAAATTGATTTTACCTTTGTCAGACATAGGATCCACTGCTCTGGTCAGATGTCATAATTCATGAGAAGCGACCAACTATATATGGAAAATAATAAAATAGCAAACACCCACAAAAATAATCACTACCAACAAAGGTAACAGGTGGCTCTGGGGCACAGAAAAAGAATCATTTAGTAATGCTTTCAGAAGATGGAAATAGTCTGAAATTTAAAAGATGCAGTAAAGACTATTTAAGTAGTTCTGAAACTAAAAAAAATATTGTTTCCCAGAAGAATCCCTGCCCCCGCTTTTTTATGCATAAAATTACATAATATGTAAATTTCATTCCTTCTTTAAATATCACAAATTTTCAACCTGCAATCAAGGCACTTAGAAAAGACTGAAGGATCTAACATCTAGTATTTGCATCCAAAGAAACTAGCAACTCAGTTTTGCCATTGTTAGAAAAAGCATATATTGACAACCAGGCTTAAAATGTTACCCACCCAAGATGTTGCATATGCCTGTCAGAATAAGCCTCAAATGGGAGTTTAAAATAACTTTGTGAAAGAAGATAAGAATGAGGAAGATGTAGTTAGTATGCTAACAGGCAGGAGGAATTCCTAATTCCTAAAAAAAGGAATTCTGCTTCCATTCATTTGAGCTGGACAGTAATACCCATGAATTATGACACTCTTCCAAAGGAGTGAGAACAAAGGAGAAAATCCCTTCTGAGCATGCTCCTTGGCATCTTAGTTTTTTTTTTTTAAGAAGATCCCAATGAAACCCACACCTTTTATGATATCATAAAGTTTCTCTTCTCTTATAGGAGAAGGGGCTGCTGCACAGGGGAAATGGTAAAATTCTCACAGAAATGCACAAAACTCAAGCCTTAAAAAATGACTGCTTAATATCAGCAACAGGAGAAAATCATCAGTGAAAAAAAATATTGTGGATCCCATGATTTTTAGGAGTTTTCCACAAGTTCTCCTGAATTCTCTAAGATTCTGAAAGTCATAACCCGTTAGTCAGGGAAAAAAAGTTAGCTTAGTTTTCAGGTATGCAGATAGTGCATCATTTCACACTGTGATGGCTGTATCTCTAGACAACTAATAGGCCTGATCCTACTGATGTCACTGGATTCAGTCTCTATCCATAAGGAACCCAGAGAAGATCTGGGGCCTTTTGCTGCAGCAAATGGGCGAACTCTGCTTTCTTTACCCAAAGCCTAATTTGAACCGCTTCCATTCCAATATTAAACATGGGCATTTTTCTTCTCTTAATTTAAAGAATACGCAAGTGAAACTCTAACATTTATGTTAATTCAAAATTAAATGTTGTATAAATATAACGAAAAAGCCAAAATATCCACAGCATGACCAAGTTAATGTTGCTCTAGGAAACTCAATTCCTGCGTTTCCTAATCTCTTTTTTTTTATTGTGCATTAGTATACCTTTTAAAATGTAACCTATTTATGTTTCATTAAAGGGCTCAGAGAATCCAGGGAAACAAAGGATTCAAGGCATGCCTGATAATTTTCATTATAACCTATTATGTCATTAGTCAATATAATCAAAGTTGAAGTCCCTTAACATAGGCTGCTGAACTGATAAAATCTTATAACTGTATCACAAACTTCATGGTTTAGTAGAAGCATTCCAAACCTCTCTCTCTCTCTCTCTTTCTCTCTCTCGATAACTGCATGCTTGGAGTATTTTCACTCTAATTAGTGGTATATATTCCTTTGGTAGCTAAGTCTCTGGAATGCAGCAAACCAATTTACTCTTGTCTAATTTTCTTTGTGATGATTAACTAGTTGTCTTCTTTGTCTAAATGAGTAGCAACAGCATACTGGCTGAATTTCAGAGGAATCCTTGTGTTCCATGTATCATATTCTATTTCATCCAGTAAAATGTTTTCAGGCTGTTAATTTAACATTTTAGATGTCCAAAATTGTTAATGTTCATACTTATTCTAATACAATTATACAGTACTGAGGTCATCTGAAATTGTTCCCAATGTTCACTCCCTTTGGTTTTATCTGATTTAATTTTTTCATTCCATTGGTCATCCTATTTATTCTTCTTTTAACCAAGGAAGCAATATGAACTACCCCCTTTGGGATTAGTTAACCTTGCTTATCTGGGGATATTGGGAAAGTAGTGTGTGCCATGCACGGCTCCCACTTAACCTCTGGACAAAGTGTACAACAAAAAAGGGATTATTTCATCTTTTCCTTTAGAGAAAACAAATTAAGAGGAGGAAAATTAGATTATTTTGCAAACCTTCCAAGTTATATTGTAGGTGTGCAAAAGTAGTTTGAGTTGGGAACCTTATTTCCTGTTAACTGGCAGCCCTACTTTCTCCTAAGACAGATTTGATTTAAAAGCAAAATAAAATATGTTTTTTTTCTAGTTAAAGGGAAGACTGTGCTGTGTACTAGTGCTAAAAGAAAGCCACAATCAGTAATTCCCTTGGTGCAAAGTGGTTCCCAGATTGGTGTAGGCGGCCCCAAGACACATTGTAGCTCTGCCTGAAGCCCCTGACATAGAGTAGGGGGAGGTGGGAGGGACGTTGGTAAGGGACTGACTAACCAGAGTGTTCTACCCTGGCTATTCTGGGCTGGCTGGTTCACTGGTGCCTCTAGGAAAACCACTATAAGTTAGAGCAACAACGTGGGCTGCTCCAACTTTGTCTGGGTGCTGGTCCCAAAATTCAACAGGCACAGAGGTGACTTTAAGCCACCTTTACCTGGCCTCTTGGGCTGCATTTTCTGAGCTCCTTGTGAGAGGTGCAGCTCAGAATCAGGGCCTCTGTATTTTTTATTCCCATTACAATTTTTCTCTCTTGTTCTCTATGGTCATTTTCCCCATAGTCTCTCTCTTTTAATACTATCTGTTTTGTATTCAAGTTTTCATTGATTCCCCCCCACCTCTTTCTGGCTTCTTTCTGATCCTTAAACCCATACCCAGACACCTCCCCACAGTCTCTCCTGAAGGATGTGAACATTCATTAACAAACCAATAGAATTTTTTAATCCACATTTCTGTGAGTTGAAAATTTGTCAAAGCATGTTAATCCATCCCTGACAGCACTCCCAGTCAGTTAGGAACCTGATGGTAGGGCTTTGTGCTGTGCACTCTTCAACTCCCCATGCACCATTGCTCCCAAGAGTCACCATTTCTCAGAATCCAGCTAATTATTTCGATGATGTGCTCCACACGGTCTGCTACCAACTTTCTTTCTGACGTTCCTCAACTCCCGTTTCCTTCCTTTGTGCTGACACAACAACCAGTTCATCAAACTCTCATAGCCTACCAGGGCTGACAGGTGGATGTCCCTACACACGCTGCAGAAGAAAACATTGCTAGCATGACAGGCACTCAGCACACCCCTTCACCATTTTTTAAGTGCTTCAAATACACCATTCAGAACAAGAAAAAATTGATTTTTCACTGGTTTTCAACATCTTAGCCATAGAGAAATATAACTTTGCTGGGCTTTGCTGATAAAGCCTTCAAGTTATATGGATTTCAAGCTGGTCATCATTTTCAGATCAGGTTGTAGTAAAAATTAAAACTGAAGTGTCAAAAGGAGCAGGGTATTCCAAGGAAATACTCTGCTATGGAGAGAACATTGCATTCGGTAGGGCAACATGTTACAACCATCTCCCTAAACCAATCACGTGACACGTTATTAATAATATATATGAATACTTATAGATAGAAAACTGCAACAACAGTGTTAGAAACTAATCCTTTACACTCAACTTTTTTTTAACACATGCTACTTGCCCAGGCCTTTAACCTACATCCTGAGCTAAATAAATGTACTTAGTCTCTACAGTTCTCAGTCCTAGAATTTTCCTCAATACAATGTGATAACATTTCCAAAGCACAGTGACTGATGTGAAATGAAATGCTTTCCTCTTTATATTAACCTGAAACCAGAATAAAAAACAAAACAAAACAACCAAAACGATGTCAGCTGAAAAACTGAAAGTATGGGAAGTTGGAGCTTGCTGTGTATCAGCAAGTAAGGTATTGCATGAGCACTTTTAGCACAAAGTCAACTGAAATGCAGCTTTCATAAAAATACTTTGCAAAAGACAGCTACTCAGCCATTTCTCCAAGATTTGTTAGACTTCAAGTTCTGTACATCAATGCACTGCAATTACACCCAGCAACATCAGTCATGGAAACTTTTCATTTGATGTGCTTTGTGAGAAATTTGTCTTGAAATAACATTTCCAGGCAACAAATATACATGTAGAAGTGGAGTTTGCATTAAACAAAATTGCTCAAATCCTTAAGGAAAGAGGGGTTCAATTCTGCAGCTATGGATTATGTGAAGAAATCCTGTTGAATTGATGACAATACATACTGCAAAACTGGGGGATCCCTATTACAAAACAATAGTGGAACTATGGATGCAACTGGGCTTTCCTTATCAGTGTTGCCATAATAAGTAAGTGAACAGAGTTGACTATTTGTTATATATCCCTTTATTTTATGACAAAAATAAGACACTTAGGACAATTAGGACTTGATGCTAGACTCATTGAGGTCAGTCAGAAAACTCCCATTCGCTTTAATGGTACAGCATCCTAACACAATTTCTTGTGTGGCTTTTGGCCTTGTACTTTTTTCCATCCCCAATGTATGCTGCAATTATTCAGAAATGGTAGATTTTTCGTAATGCAGTGTTCAGATCTGCTTTTATATCACTGCAAAGATTTATTTTAGGCTACAATAAAATTACATGAAATATTTACACCACTTTTCTATAAGGACATGTTGTACCAATTGATGAAGCATTCAGTATTCAGGTATCAGTCCTAAAAATGCAAATCATAAATGGAAGTACCAATCATACCATTACCGATATTTATTTAAATAATGTCTCTTTCAAAAATATATTACCTATCTGTTTTCTGTGCAGATTATTGTAGACTGGAATTGCTCTGAATTTATACCCGTTTTATCTGAGCTCGGTATGTGGCCCATTCTAAACAGTGCATGCAAAGGTCTACGTAGAAAGAAACTGAAATAGAAAAATATTAGGACAGGACTAGATTAGTGGCTCTCAGCCTTTTCAGACTACTGGACCCCTTTCAGGAATCTGATTTGTCTTGCATACCGCCAAGTTTCACCTCACTGAAAAATTACTTGCTTACAACATCAGACATAAAAATACAAAAGTGCCACAGCACACTGCTACTGAAAAATTGCTTTCTTTTGCATTTTTACCATAGAATTGTAAAATCAATCAATTGGAATATAAATATTGTACTTACATTTCATTATATAGAGAAGTACAAACAAGTCATTGTCTGTATGAAATTTTAGTTTGTATTGACTTCACTGGTGCTTTTAATGTAGCCTGTTGTACAACTAGGCATGTATCTAGATGAGTTGATGTACCCCCTGGAAGACCTCTGTGTGCCCCCAGCTGAGAACCACTGGACTAGATTATCGTTAGTCCTTTTGTGGCTGTTCAAGGAGAGAATAAACATCTCCCCATTTCTCCATTATCAGTCCTGTGTAAGGACTGTAGCAAATTACTGTCCCCCCCAATGCAACTAGGTAATTTTGGAAGATGGTGCAGCTCCACACCATATCTTATGCTAGACTGTAGCTAAATGCCACAATTTAACCCAAAAAGAAAAGGAGTACTTGTGGCACCTTAGAGACTAACCAATTTATTTGAGCATGAGCTTTCATGAGCTACAGCTCACTTCATCCGATGCATTTAACCCAGGGAGGATATGCCAACACTCACTTTACAGTCTCTCTGGGTTTACACAGGCATAGCTAAAATCAAATCTTGCCCCATGTGTGCGTCAATTGTATAATTTTATTGGTGTAAGTATTTCCCTTATTTGTTTATTAAATTTCCCACAAACATGCAAAGCATTTTCAGGAACAAAGCAAAATAGCCCATGCTCCAGTATGGCACTGATGCTCAGCTTCTGACAGTGATTTGGTCTACCTCTCTTCCTAAGAATGTTTGGCTGTTTTGAAACATTTGTGTATATTCGTCTTCATGTTTGTGCTAACGTGCCAAAATCACACAGTAATACATACAAAAGTGGCAGCAGAAACCATGGCAGCTCTTAAACTGAATATTTTTAAATAGACAAAAATTTACAGCACTCTCACTTTTGTTACAGAGTATATCTCTGGCCCTCGGTTAAGTCTCCACATGACAAAGCAGCCTGTGATAAAAGGTTATTGAGTACCACTGTATTATGCCATTAGTACCTATTGCTCTGGATCAATGACAGAGAAATTCCCCACTGTGTTTACAAGCTGCACCATACAGAAACATATCCAAATAAATCAGTTATTTTACACTAACAACATCCTACAGAGAAGCCACTTTAACTTCTCCTCAGACACACTTTGCTTTCTGGCTCATAAATATAACACTGTGTGCTTACAATGCTCTGTAAGCTGTGGGCAGAGAGGCAACCAGCTCATTGAACCACTTGGGGATTTTTAAGTAGTAGATGCTAAAAGGCAACAAACTCAAGTAATAGCTGACTGCACTACTCCATTACAGCTTTTTCTCATTGTTTTTGTGGTTGAAAAGCTCCTAAATTACCTGCTGATCTATGGGGAGCAACAGTAAGAATGGCTGTTTGAATATATCTGCAAATCAATTAAGGAAAAGCTAGGAGTCAGAAATAGATTAAAAGGAATCTACATTCCGACTGAATGGCTTCAATTCCCCTTCCACCTCACATATTAGCTAAATATGATCATATTCACACCGTTCTTACTAAAATTATGCAGTTTAAAATTTGCAAGAAATGCCCTTATTTAGTATTGGATGTGCAATAATTTAGTAAATTCCCATCTGTTTGTTATTGCTGATGTATTCAGAATAATTAAAGAGGTTAAATGCTAATTCCTATTATCAAATTCTGTAAGTCAGCCCTGGGATCAGTTATGTGTGCTGTCTACAGTGACATAATTGTGGGACAGAAACCAATAAGGACCAAAGAACAAACAAAACAAAAACTCCAACTTGCAAAAAGACATAAAACAAACAAACAAAAAACAGTTTATGACGATAAGAGCTGAATGTTTGTCAAGTATTTCTGGCCAGAATCTGCTCCAAGACCTGTTGTATGAACTTCCCTGTTTCTTTTGCCTAACATCTGGTACAAATACCATTGGCATCTGTGTGTCCCGTTTTTTTCAAAACTGCTGACATGGGTATCAATCAGCACCAAACTGATGCTGACTTGTGTAACAAGTGACAATATCAACTCCCAAGACATCCACAACTTTTGCTTCCCGAATGAGTTTTGACGTGTCGGGAACAAAGTGGATTCTTACAAATGCGTTAGAATAATAAACTAGCCTTACAACTAACACAAAGAGGCTTTTGTTCTTTAGCAGTGTTTGTTTTCTTCCACAGAAGAAATATTTTTCTATTAATTAGGTTTTTTATTTTTGTTCTGCCTTTTTTTGAGATTCAGCTATTATACTGACTCTTCAAAAGCAAAACATCTGCCTCTGGATTAAAACCCTGACCCAAAGGTCCTGCAATTTATAAAAGTCTCCCAAACACAGAGACATTGTTTTCCCAGTGGGCTACTCATCTACTTTATGTTTTCTTTCTCTTGCTATTCATCTCTAGTGACAAGTGTCAATTATGGACAAAAGATTGATGGGATGAAAAAATAAAGCACAATTTACAAATCACTTCCTGTGGAAGTGGATAGGTGTAATGACAGAGACTGTTTGCTGTAATTGAATTCCTTGCTGCTCTCTACTCAGTCACTAGAAGATGTCAACTTCAAGGATGTTAGTCCTGGAAAAATATCTTAATATATGTTGACTTTTACTGTATAGTTGGTAATACCATTCAAGCGTAACTTGTCCACAAACAAGAATAATATTTCTGTAGGGAAATATGATGCCTGACGAATAAAACAATGGTTTCAGAGGCCTGCACACTGGTATGATTATGTTTATTAGAGTAGGATGTCCAAGCGATATTTGAATACATTCCAATTTCAGAAAAACCATTTTGTTTCAGACACAGCCAACAAAACCCTGGAGATGAGTGCCATTAAAAAAAAAATCACTGATCAAATATTAACTGCAAAATGTTTAAATATTCCATAAAGATGTCAATGGAAAACAATAATTAGTACCGTGGCACATTCAAGGACATAATTGTATGTTTGGAGAAAAAAAAAGTTTTCTTTGCTAGCACTCCTAAAATGTGTACAATTTCTGTTTCATCTTTCCAAATTCATTTGAAATGCATTATAATAGCACTGCTAACAGTGAGTACATTTATGCAAGCAAAGCAGGTGGCAGTCCCAGAGATTGCAGTGAGAGTTCCTGGAACAGAGGGCTTGCAAGTACACACTATGGACCTGATTCTCTTCTCCTTTATAAATCAGAAGTAACTCTGCTGAACTTAATGAAGCTACACAGCCATAAAACTGGTGTAAATGAAGCCAGACTGTGAACTCCTTACTGACAAAGATGCAAAGTTAATCACAACAGTAGTCCCATTAATGGAAGTGAGATTACCGTTCTGAGTAATTGCTCTCTAGTGTGAATAAGGTGATCAGCATCTGGCCTTATGTCTATGAATGTAGAAACATCCTGACCATTGATAGAAATTCCATTTGATACAATGTTACTTTGATGTATCCTTAAAACAAAATGTTAAATGAAAGTCATTTCGAGCATGAGAATCTTTTTTCCATAAACTATTCCATAAATTAGATCTGGCAAACCGAGACAGAGAAAATGCATTCAATCTTAAAAAGGAATCTCTATTTATAAAGAGAATAATAGATATTTCAAAGAGAGAATATATGTATTCCTTTAATAAAGTCATGCCCAAAAGATATGCAAATACTTGAAGTTTATTATACTGTCTCGGTTTCCTACAGATCATGTTCAACCAATTATACTGATAAAAATAACACATTTCCCAAGTTTATGTAACTTTACAAAGGGCTAGTTTATACATTTATACATATATACAGTGGTGTAATGCACACTACGGTGGGGAAGGAGGGGACTTATAAAATATACTAATGTGTTGTGCATTAATTGATCTGTGTAGACATTGCTAGTGAGCACAAAGACTACATCTATACTACGAGATAGGGGTGTTATCCCAGTCTGCATACACATACTCTCACCAGTCCTCATTGCCTGAGGACCAACAGCAGTGTAGGCAAGGTTGTACTGGCAAGGGCAGCATAGCTTAGCTGTGCTGAGTATGTACCCAGCTTGGCTACAGTACTATTTATATTTGAGCTGGCTGTATGAGAGTTAGTGTGAGTATGTGCACATAAGCTGGGAATCACAACCCTACCTCACCCCTAGTTTCAAACAGCCCTACATGGAAGTGCACTAGGGAACCTTCAGTGCACACGAGAAGGGTCTACATGGGTCAGTTAATGCATTTTAGAAATCATACTACAGTAATGTGCATTGCTGCACTGTGCAGACAAGCCCTAAGAATTTATCTAGCATAATTTTAAAAGATACTCTTACTGTCAGTGTATCCGACCTTCCTCTTGCATAGACAATACACTACTACTATCTTCAAAAATTCTTAGGTCTCATTGACTTTCAATGGCTCCTGAGTCACTTAGGTGCTTTTGAAAATGTTACCTTATATCATTTCAGTGTACACAGAAGTCTGTTCCCTTTCCCATTTCCGCTTATAACAGAAGTTTACACATGCACTTGCATGATGTAAAAGCATGTACGATTGGGCAGAAATCAGTCATGCCATGAAAGACTTAACTAAATGATTTTAGGGTACTAGAAAATTTTAAAATTGTTACACACCTCTTATTGGTTACATTTTCCTATGCACTACTGTAGTCTATCATGGATCTGAGAGGAAGATAAGCTTACTGCCCAAAGGGTAAGTATTTTCTGCAGTTACTCCCCATCAAAGTTGCTGCTGATATACATTACAAAATGTCAGTTGTGCAAATTATAAATCATTTTTCTTTTTTGATTAGTTCCACTCTTAGCAGAGACAGATTCTGATCTCACCTCGATTATAGACTAGTTCAGTTGTATTGATTTCAATTAAGTTACTCTTCATTTACACCACTGTAAACAAGATCAGATTCAGGCCCCAGAAGTGAAATGACGCTTTATTGCATGAGTTGCATTTTTTACAATGAATGAAATATGAAGCATTTCCATGCCATTAAAAATTTAATTATTGCCACTGATCATGAACCTAGATGCATCACTAATCAGCTAGTCTCTCATTTTTCACAACCAGATTAAAATGTCCTTGTGAATTCTGTCAAGGTATGATTATGTTATTATTCTAGTAAGTAGTTTTCTCTACAACCTTCACCTATTATCTAGGATTCCCTGCCCTCCTTCCGTACAGAAGATGTTTTTCTGTGTAGACTGTATAGGGACAACAGCTTTCCAGTTACCAACTTTTCACAGAGAGGCCCCAAGTTTACAAAACAGTAATATGTCTAAAGATACAAAAAAATATGTCACAAAAAGTTTGTGTTTACCAGTCATATCAACCAAACAATATTTAATGCTTCCATAATTCTCATCCACAGATTTCAATACGCTTTATGTGGGTGGGCATAACAAACATTATTGTCCACATTTAACAGAACTAGAAGCCAGAAAGGTTAAGTATCTTTTTCAAGGTCACACTGTAACTCACAGAAGAGTCAGAAATAGAACCCATGCTGTCTGACTGCTAATCCTGTGTTCTGTCTATGTGACCACACTTCAATGGAATTCCTTTTTTTCACACCAATGTAAGTGAGATCAGGCCCTATATCATAACGAATGCACACACGTGGGTAGACTTAAAGTTGCATGGTCAACTATAACTTATTTCCTGAATTTGAAATTAAAGTATCAAACTTAATGTTTTCACTGCTTCTCTTTGTATAAAATGGAAAGATAAATTATGATTCCCCATGCAACACAGACTGGCAATAAATATAGTGCATGTTAATTCTTTTCACTTGGATACATATGTAAAAACCCTGCTTAGAATGTTGCTATGCCAAAACACTTCTCTGGCTACTCAGTGATTAAAATGTTCATTGACTCATTACCTCAGGGTGCAGTTTTCTACTGAGGCCATCTCTAGCTTTTGCATGAGTCCTGCTGGATTCAGAATTAGAGAGACAGTTATTCAACCACTCATTGAAAGCTTCACTGCATTCAAGGATCGGAAATAATAAAAGAAGCAAAAGAATTCACCTTCTGTTCCAATTAACCATCAGTGGCTCAATTAATCATAAAATATAACCGGTGAGGATAAGGACAAATCTTATTTTAAATCACTTCAAGGGTTTTTTTTTACCCTGTATCCATCCTTTCCTAGGTGAATTAAGGGTTTTGTGAAAAGGTGCATCTGGAGTCTGATAATATTGGAGCATGAAGTACTTTGTTCAAAAATAAAACAGGTACCTCCTGGGTAACAACAAAGAGAGCTTCTTACAAATAGGATGTGGGCACACTACCTGGGGTTGAAATATCTGCAGAACTTCCTTTCAGCTTTGGGAAGTTGAGGCACAGCCCAATGTGGCCAGAATATCCGGGAACCCAGTGGGGAATGGGAGGGAGGCAGCAAACTGAAGTGCTGGTACCTCCTCGTGGCAGATGTCCAGGGCAGGTAATTGTTATGGAAGGGATACGATTATTGGAGAAAATGGATTGGAAAAGAATTTAAAAGAAAACATTCCTTAAGGGAGCTTACGAAGTGTGGTTCTGGGCTCCCACCTCTGGTACAGCACGGAGCCATCCCCCGTCCTTTTCTAGCCCTCTTAACCTCCTATGAGGGGAGGGCGGCTGGTGCCAAGCCAAGGGATGGCTGGGACCAGGTTGGGGATTGTGTGGAAATGATTAAGGACACGATAACCATCAGCACTGTACAATTTATTGCAAGATACGCCCAGCTATTTTAAGTGAATAATGTTGTGGCCCAATTAAACCAAATCTATTGCCTCCTGCCTGTCTTCTGGCATAGATGGACAATGTCACTTTATTCATTCTGCCTTCACTCAAGCCTCTACTTTGATTTTTTCTCTCTGAGGTCTCTGGAAACAATTCTCATCCCTTATACACTAAAACACCCAAAGCCCTGAAAACCATAGGATTTTTAAAAATATATGTGCCATAGTATTGTGATTACTGCAGCTTTGTGAGATGTAATGCAAAAAAGCCAAATAATCAGCATAACTAGAACACATTATCAATTAATATAGGTTAGACTGCAGAAACTCTCCTTACCCCTATAGTGCTGATATTTATCAGAGGAACCTTGCCTATGACTCAAGTGCTAACAAGTCAAATCGCGCACAAACATGATCAATAAAGGACTTCTTTAAAGCTCTAATATTATATAATGGAAATGTCTTTTGAAGAGCTGGCTGTATATGTCCATGGAGGGTTAGGAAACTATCCCTGCAGGCACTGGTAACATTCAGCAGCATGTAATACAGTATTTCACTCAAAGTAGATCTGACTCATTCTATTGGCACAAACATCACATGTTGAGCATTAACAATTTTTACAATCTATTTTATAAATACTATGTTTTGTTTTCCTTTCCAGAGCTGTCTTCTCCTTCCCTTTGTTGTGAACATTTTGCTTGTCATCTTAGTCTGTGACAGTTTGATGGTTATTACAGTAAGACTCTGCAGGTGTTTTTTAGTGCTTTTCAGGGACCAATCTAATTACCTAAAGCATTTAACACATTAACAGAAGTTAATTTCCAAGGTTAACCACAAAGGAATAAAGTCCCCAGGGTGAAAACGTCAATAAAAACAAATGGCATACTAGTGTATTTAAAATTCTTTTTAAATTGCAGTAATATAATTTTAGAAAGATGAAATAAAGAATAATTTAATCAATAGAACTTTAAAACTATGGTATTGTAACAAATAAATAAATGGAACAAACTGAGAGTCTATTTATTACTGAAATGACAGGTGGATCAACTGTGTTACCATTTCTTGCAGTCCAGATTGCCCGGCTGTCACTAATTATCCATGCAGTGGCATAATTTCAGGAATGCTGTTTATGACTAGAGCGGCACCCTTTGCTCCACTCATTCTTGTTAAAAGAGTAAATCTCTTTTTCTCTTTTCCCTCTCTGATTAATTTCAAATACGAACCAACTTCATAGCTTCAAGATTAAAATGTCACTAAGGGCCTGATGCTGGACACTGAGAGTTAGTCCACTGACTTCCACTGGTGTTGTATGAGGATGTTCATCTTTCCCCCTCCCCAGAAAAATGAGAACAAGATGGAAGAAGATATTGACATAGCTCCTACTCTCTCTCTCTCCTCCCTTTCCTCTCTGATAGGACGCTTCTGGATTCCTTGCAACTCTATAAGTCCATCCTTGATCCCACCCCTGTTTACTTTTCCTTTACTGAATTGCATGTATTATTTCTAGCCACCTCTGTGTGGTTCTTGACCCAGTGACCACCTGAGCATGTGAAATTTAAGTTGTCTGCATGTTGCACTCTGAGATTTAACAGCAGAGCATGGAATTTCAATTAGGTGACAGTAGGGCCCAGCTGAGAGTCTGAATCCCACCGATGCCATTACATGAAGTGAGAAGAAAGATCTTAGGCTTCACCCCTGTTGAGGAATTGTCAAGGGGGGGCGGTGTAGCAGGGTGGACACCTGCTCAGGCCCAGAGGGCCCAGAAAGGCAGCGGGGCTGACTGGGGAAGCAAACTCAACTGGGGGCCAACTCCCCAATCAGGGCCCAGCAGGCTCTATAAAAGCTGTGAGCCAGAAGCCCAGAGAAAGTCTCTCTCTGCCTTGAGAGAGAGAAGGGCCTGGCTGCAGGGGCTTAACCAAGGATCTGGAGGGAAGCAGGGCTGGGGATAGGCCAATGGAGCTGGGGAGCTCCGGCCTAGGAAAGCCCCAGGCTGCGGGCCTGGTAAGGCCTATTAGATATGGGCGTTGCAGGGGCAGCCATGGGTAGGCAGAGGCAGCAGGTCTAAACCTTGACTGTGATGAGTGGCTCATACTGCAGCCTGCCCCAGAGCACAGGGGCTAGCTGGTGACTGGCAGGAGCCTACAACTGAGGCGAGGTAGGGATAGTGGGTGGGGGGTTCCCCTGGGAGGGGGAGACCCAGAACTGTGGGGTACTGCCAGGGGCAGCACCCAGTGAAAGGGGCACCGGGGTCCTGGGAAGGACATGGGAGCCAGCAGCAAGGCGAGACACAGGCCTGAAGAGGGCGCTCTGGAGGCTGGAACGCTAATTCCCTGAGACAACCAGCAGGAGGCACCACCGGTGCGTCTGCACCCGGTTACAGTGGCGAAAGAGAGTCATGAGTCCCTGCTCTATCAAGGTAACTCTAGAGAGAAAGGAGGCCTTTGCCCTAAGCCACACTGACTGCAAGAAGGGGAAGAGGAGGCCCAAGTTACAGTATCAAACAGAGAAGTGGAAAAGTATAGTCCTGGTTCTCCTCCAGTCCCACTGCAGAAGAGAAAGGCAATGAGCCTATCCCCTGGAAGTGAGAGAAGAGTGCAGAAGTCAAGCCAAATGAGAACAGGCAGCCAGCGCTGCTGGGCAGGTCATTGCAGAGAGGGTTTCCAAAAGAGACTAATTCACACAGCCTCCATCCAAACTGAACTCTATCATTGTTTTTTACCTGCTCTCACTTGAGCTCATCATTTCCATTTAAAGTCTCACTGCACTCCTCAAAGCCTGGGAACCATCCATTCAGTAACTGCAATATCATTCTGAGCCTAGCCACTCGGAGGTGGTCTAGGGCAGTGTTTCTCAATCTTTTTGATACCAGGGACCAGCTTGCTGCCTTCCCAAACTGTGTCAGGAAGATCTCAGGGACCGGTGCCTGTCCACAGACCAGTCATTGAGAGACACAGGAGGTATATGCCAGCATTCCAGAAGGAAAATGAAGATAGTGTGTATTGGTGAAAAGGAGGCAAGCTCTGAGGCAGGAGTCTCTGCCAAGGGCTGAAAAACAAATTCTGGTCTTTTAATCATTGGAATCAGCCAACCCAGCCTTAAACCATCGATTGAAAAGGCTGAATTTTGCATATGGTATGAAATGATAATCCTAAAAAAATTGAATTCTGTATCCCTTCTTGTTTGCCCGTCTGTCCCATCTCTCAGTTTGTTCTATGCTGAAACTCTGTCTTTTCTTCATTTTTTTTTTTTCAGTCTCAAAGGCTTTTGTTTTTTCTGGCAAAAGAATCACAGCTACTAATGACTTTGTGCTTTGGTAACAAAGAAAATGGTGTAAAACTAATAATCTTTTTAGTCCTTACATCCTTGTTGAAATAATGACAAAATAGTTTATTTGTAAGGGTTGCCTGACATCTCTATTGCCAAGGCTTTGATTTCACCAATTAACAAGAGAAGATCTGTGGTTCCGACATCCTGGGAAACATCACTAGCTTTCTGAGGTGGAAGATTGTGTGTCTGTTGCACAGTAGGGACATTTCTTAGGAGAATCCATGATAGGATCTGCCCCCATCCCACTCAGGTAGTGCCAATTGGGTGAACCTGCAGAACATACTCTACCTGGAGAAGTGGTGCTTAAAAAGGTGAAGCTAGCCACAGAGTGGGGGAGATAGTCCTTAAGAAAGGGCACTCTGGCAAGTGGACCTGAAGAAAACAAACTGTCAGGACTATAATCTGTCATTGACTTCTACAACCTTGTCCCTACAAGTCCATTCAAAATGCAGATGAATCTTTGTGGCTCTTCATCCTGACAGTGACATCCTTCTCTTTGCGTCCCTTCATTGGCTCCCCCTTTTTCAACATATCAAACACAATACTCATCTTTGCCTTGGTGATTAAAGACTCTACTTTACCTTCCTTGACAGTGTCTAAAGAATCTCGTTACTACAAGAAGAAGATAAAGTTACCCTAGGACCCATTTCGTTATGAATAGAACAATGGTCAATATTAACCATTCAATTATTATCCTCAGTTGTCACACAAGGTTATTCTTGTTATTTCCTATTAAAGACACAATCCTGCTCCCAATGAAGTCACTGGCAGTTTTGACAAGTGTAGGAAAACAGTGATGAGATATCTCTGATATCTGTGTGGTAACTGTGTAAATAGCATCTGTTGATGGCAACCATTATAATTCCCTGTATTAGTCAAAAAAAGAAGGCACTGTCTTTTGATTCCATATGAATTGGATGCCCTAGGGAGTAAGGGAAGGTGATCTGGGATGTGGTCTCTGCTACTTATCTGCTTATATTAGGATGGTTGGGTTGACTGTGGCCCTTCTTGTACTCTTGCCTTTTCCATTATGCAGACTTAAAGAGAACCTCAGTTGGTGTAAATAGCTCCAGTAAGTACTATACATTAATTTACATATATGTATTCATAATGTGTGTGAAAGACTGATCTATTTTAAGTACAGGAGCCAAATTCTGTTCTGTTATACTAGTGCAACTTTACTGACAGACTAACTGAGACCAGAATGTTGCTCCACCCCAGACAGATACTGTGATTAAGAGAGTTTTTTTCTTCATTATAATTTCAATTAGAATACAAAAAAATATCCATTTAGGTGTCCTTCATCTCTTTGAATTTAATCCAGTTTCTCATCATTAACAATATATGTGATAAATACATATGCTGAAATGTTAAAGTGGTCTTTGAAAGGAGCAGAGCTACATTAATGGATCTGTATTCTTCCATAACCACTAAGAAAAAAGTCAATTGCTAAATAAATTTTTTAAAAGTTACCCATAAGCTATAAGGGCATTATTCTATTTTAGAAGAAAACCATATATTGATAATTAAAGCAAGATAAAATATAAAACAAGAGTATTGTCATAATAAACTTGCATAACACTGACACTGACAAATGGGTTAACAAGTGTCAAATCTTTATAAATACTATTTAAATATTTCCTGTTTTAGCCAAAAATAGAGATACAAGCAATGATACCACTGCATTTCTTGTAATAAACTTGTTTGTGGAAAAATTATGAATCATTGTTATGAATATTTATCTGGCAATTATTACTGCTCACTGTATCCAGAAATCTCAAAATAGGTCACCAATCAGAACAGTTAACAGCAGTAACTCTACTAGAAAAGACAAGTATATTTCTGTGGTCTTGTCTATGATGATGTTATCCTCCAGGCTGGTAAATGCATCAGTTTAAATCCTCCAGATAAATGACATTTTCACTTTCCTAGTTCTAGGTGGATATGTTAAATTAAACATTTCTGACCCACAATGCTTCACATCACAGATATGTGACAAAGTTCCTCCTCTGCCTTGGTGGGTCCTGCGCTTTTTGGCAGATTTGCTCACCTCAGAGGTCCACGGCAGCCCTCAGTTTGGACGCTTCTGGTAGAGGCTCAAACCTGCTGTTCATTCATTTAACCTAATAACTGGCCAGCATGGGGGAAATGGAGAACAATCTCCATAATCTCTGTTGTCCCACTTAGTGGGTCGGGGACAGGCCAGATCCCTTTCCAAATTAGATGTTCCCTTCTGGTGTTGCTCAAAGACCAGGTCAACTCCTCCTGTGTCCGATCAGGAGCTGGAGGGATGGTGGGAACCCTGGCCCACCCTTTACACCAGGTTCCAGCTCAGGGCCCTGTGGATTGCAGCTGTCTACATCTCCTGTATCAGCTGCATTACAGCTACAACTCCCTGGGCTACTTCCCCATGGCCTCCCCCACAACATCTTCTTTATCCTCACCGCAGGATCTTCCTCCTGAAGCCTGATCACGCTTGTACTCCTCAGTCCTCCAGCAGCATGCCTTCTCACTCCCTGCTCCGTGCACGCCCTCCACTAACTGATGGGAGGTCCTTTTTTAAATGAGGTGTCCTGATTAGTCTGCCTGCCATAACTGATTCTAGTATGTTCTTAATTGGCTTCAGGTGTCTTAATTAGTTTCCCTGTCTTAATTGGTTCTAGCAGATTCCTGATTGCTCTAGTGCAGCCCCTACTCTGGTCACTCAGGGAACAGAAAACTATTCATCCAGTGGCCAGCATATTTGCTTTCTACCAGACTCCTGTACCCCACTAGTCTGGATCTGTCACAGATGATATAGGTGATCAAGGCTAGTTCAAGTAAATCAGTGACTACGTGGAAAGCCATTTGATTTGGGCTCCCCGCAGTAAGGTCTAAAATTTGTTGTGACACCTTCTCAATCTCACCGACTCCAATTTCTCTGCTGTATATGCTGAAGGGAATCAGTACCATGGAAAAGAATAAGAAAGAAGGCAATATGTACTTAACTATGGGATGGAGATTTCCTTTTAAAATGGTGGAAGGAAAAATGGGGAACTTATGATGTGCCCCAGACAGTGCCATAACAGAGGGACATATCCTAATTACTCAGGGAACTCAAGAAATAAGAAGCATAAAGCTCATCTTCCCCATGCATCATGAGCAGTAAATAAGACACTCGCACTTCAACATGTCCCTGGTGAGGGATGGCACTGTTACTTAGTCTTACTATCTTTGGGTCAGATATCTTTTTATTATTACTATGTTGCTTATATGTCTACACAATGCCTGGCATAATGAGGTCTGGAACCCGACAGAAGACTCAACAACACAAGCAACATATATCCAATAACTAATAATGAAGGATGCCTAATCATGAACTTGGATTCTCCCTCTATGCAAGACTGGCAGAGTGGTCTGATTTGGCCTTGCAGACGTGTGATATTTTCATTGGCACTTCCAAATGCAAGGTGAAGAAGTTACTTTGCAAACCACATTTCCATGGATTTAAAGAGGCACATTCAAAGCAGAGTAAGTAACAGACTTAAACAAATCTATTTATTTTTACCAGTTTTACCAGACTACTCTTCTTCCCACTTAGTCAATTTATCAAGGATATCTGTGCTGAAACAAGACAGTCTACATCTCTTCCCATCTTTTTAAGCAGGACCTGAGCCTGCAGTGCAATCTCTATCCTGATTTGTGATATTACATTAATTTTCATAGCAAGAGACCACCACGAAAACTTGATTCTCACTATCTTGAAGGATCAGTCAGTAGGAGATGGGTTGTGGGAGGAAAAGCACTTATTCAAACAAAAATACCTGAAATAAGGAGTGGAGAAAAGGACAATTATTAGTCAGTTGAAATGGGTTCCAATACAAGTGTGCTTTTCTAAATTTTACACCCCTACGAAAGATTCTTTAAACTGTTATGCCTTTGGGATAAATCTGCCATATGTTTGCTTTTGGTATAAATAGGCAAAACAATTATGTAACAGACTCTACTAGTATACTTTCCTATCTTACTCCACCATCAGCAAAAACAGGTGTCCAACAACATAGGTGGTAACCTAGAGCCAAATATTGGTCTGATTATTATTAATAATGGTTATTTGTTTCTAGCAGATCTTACGTGCTATGCATTGTACAAACAAAAAAGAAGGTAAGGTCCTACCACATGTGTACTATTTATTACTATTTACAAGTCTATGTATGCCAGACAGAGTCCATGAATGTCAACATAAGCGGTGAATAAAGTAGGGCTCCACAAAAGGTATTCCACATGAATTACATGGAGTTTACAAAGGCTCATGACTCTGCCAAATCAAAGAAAAATTTCACCAAAATAATCATGGATATGTCACCTTAGTCGTGGTTATTTTCCAGACCAATTTCAACTTTCTATCACCAAGTAATTGTGGTGCCAGAGCTACTCAAATAATATTGTAAGATTATTTTTTTAAAGCGGAAAAGTATATTTTTCCTCACCCACTCTTTTTATATCTCCAAATAGCTGAAACATTTTCCCTTAAACAGTCAAGTCCCTTCTTTCTTAAAGAAACAAACACATAAAAACTTACCTTTGGTCAGAGACCTGGTCTGGAAATTACAGCCGTAAAAGTTTATTGAGGAAAATTATTAATTTTAATTATTACATACATATAAACAATAACACTGTAAATAAACAATGTATGTTTCCTTTTCATTTTAGTGTAAACAAACTGTAGTGACAGAAATCCCTAGCAATATGCACTCAAAGAAATGCTTCAAGATCTTTGAAACCAAACTGTTTGACTGGAGAATGCAGTTGCACCCAGGACTGTGTCGCGGCCCACCTTTGGGCCAAACCCCACAACTTGCCCTAGCATAGCCATGGAACCAAACACGTTTCAGACAGGTGTGGCTTTATACAGTTGTTGTTTATGATCAGCTTAGTTATAAGTCTACATTTTGGGGTCTGATCCTGCAACACTTACTCAAAGCTTGTCCCATTGACTTCATCTGAGTCATGGCTGGATTAGGCCTCTGTTTTTTATTATATTCCTTTATTACTTTATTTTATTCCTTCTGTACTAAATAACTAGATTTCTTATTGGCTATTAATCAAATGACAAAACTGTCTAAAAATTATGGGTTTCTTAGTTGACGAGCTTTATTTGTTAATATGAAAGGTCACTGAAAGGAAGGGGTTAAAGTAAAACAGGAGCCATCCACACACTGCAAGGCAAAATAACCAATCTTAAAAACACAGAGCATTTCTTGTTAAAAATGGATGATTCTCTTCATGATAGTATGGGGAGATTTCAATTTTAGGCACAGCCCTGAGCAGGGGGTAGTGTGTAAACTGCAGCCCTCAAGAAGTAGACCTACAAGGCAGTGTTACTCAGACAAATCCCTCTGAGTCACAACTTCTCTCTGCTTTCTCCTAGCTCAGAGGTGGAGGTTGTAAGATTTACTTCTGGCCCACACAAACAATAAATTACTAACCACACTGGTGTGATTTTAGGCACACTATATTCATACCCTACACCCTGCTGCAATAATATTTGTGCAAAATATTCCTTGTGGTGTATATGAACAATAACACCACACTGCTTATTAATATCCTTGTAAAATGTATGTGTTAACATTATATGTGAAGTTTTGAATTCTGTCTCTATGACGTTTATGTTTAAGAACAGCCTAGCCTAGGTAAAGGTGATGAACAGGTCTGTCCTAGTCAAAGGAATAGTAGTTTACCCCAATTTACATATTAGCCATAAATAAAGCCATCAAGCTAACCTGGCAAGTGTTATTCTGATCCTCAACTGGAGAAACAGAGAATTACCATGGCTCCTGCACCCCAGAGAGACACAGGAGACTGAGTCCCCAGGAGGCCTTCCTGACCTGTAAGACAAAGAATATAAGGAACACAGAGAATCTCCAGCTTGCTCCTTTACCTTGTGAGACAAAGGAACCAAGTGACTTGATCTCCGTGATGTGTCAAGGCCAGGCTGGTTAGCAAATGCTGGGAAAGACTGTGGATGAGAGAAACCCTCTTGAACGAACTGTATCTTGCTAGATTAAGGCTTAGTCTTTTAGATGCGTTTTCGCTTTGATTTGCTTGTAACCATTTCTATCTTTGTCCCCTTTACTTGGTGTAATTAATTCATGTTCTTTTGTTAATGAATTTGTTTTGCTTTCATTATAAATCATCATCACTGTGTAAGTTCAGTAAAGTGTGAGCTTCAGAAAGCTGACAGCATGGCGAGTTATACTGTCTTTGTAAAGGCAGCGAACCTAATATTTTCTTTGTGAGGGTCCAGTGAGAGAGACAGGTCCTTGCAGTAGGATGATTTTGGGATGAATTTGGGGCAGGAAGTGTACTAAAGTCAGCTGCAAGGAGTAACCAGATTGGGCAAAGCCAAGGTGAGGCTTATGAGGCGCTGGGGTCAGAGATCTGGCCTGAAGGTGCACAGCCACAAGACACCCAAGGTTACAAGGCAGATGGTGACCAAACCCCTTACTGGCCTGCGTGAACCCCAAACATCACAGTTGTTCCCACCTGCAACTACCCTGCTTTGGCCCAGCAGCATGGGGCAGTGAGTGGAGTGGGGTGGAGTACAGAGTAGAGGCTCCTCCCATTCCCTGCCCTACTGCACCCACCTGTCCCAGGAAGGGCATAAGTAAGTGTGTGGCCTAAATGCACAAGACACAGATAGCCTGTATAGGGGGCCTAAAATGAATGGTTCTTCCCTCTTACTTTCTGGCCTGGGCATGTCATGTAAGTCACAATATACCCTTAAAAATACAGCGGGCTATAACTCAGCAAAAGCATTCTCCTGTTTTCACTTCATTCACACACATGAATTGTTTTACATTTTCATTATTTCTCCTAGCCCTCCATAATACAAACAGTACTGTAAGGGAGGGGAGTCTGATGCAATGTACATTTTCAGCATGGAATAATAACTAAAAAATACTGAAAGACATTATGTCCATCTTCTGTTTATTCTGTGCTCCTCCCATGGGATCACACTAACCAACTTGAGCAAATAGTGCACAATTATGATTTAGGCTGACTCCTGTAAAAATATATCCACAGTGTTGACTAGTTTTATGGTGCCTGTCTTCAATGAGATCATAATTTCTATCTTGATGATTTATATACTTTGAGATGAAGGGAATGGAAGAGGATTTGAAAAGAGGGAGAGGACACTATTCTCAGGAAAATACTGAAACCCTCTCCTTAGCTCTAGAATTTCAATATTACTTTCTTATGAATATGGACTTTTTGGTAGGCTCTCATACCATGGAATATAAAAGGATAGAGTGAGACAGAAGCCTTCTAATTGCATTGTTTTAAAAGACAGATGAGAAAACAAGATCGGTGGCACAGTAAAAACTGAAGGGGTCCTAGTAAGACAATGTATTCTTTCTGTCTTGTGAACTGATTACTGTTTGGAAACCTTTGAGGCTTAATCACTATTGAGTGATGTGCTACTTGATAACTCAAAGCTCCATCTCAGGCTCTAACCAAACCGAACCTTTATTGCTTCTGAAAACTACAACATATTTCTCAATGGCTCGCTGAACTGAGCTCACATAGTTCCTTCATCACCTGCTCTGGCAAGTGCAATAGGTTTCAATAAACCCAACGAAAGACCTGTCAAAGGATTGCCCTTTATTAGCAGCATGCTTTCGAAAGAAAAATGTGGCTTCCAATCCCCCTCCAAACTAAATCAAAACTAATCTACCTTTAAAAAATAAAAAAGCTGCAGCAAAACTCACAGCTGGTGGAATGTTGGGCTATGGATTAATCGAGCCTAATCTGCAATTAATTCAGGATGTGATCCATTCCGACCTCATCAATGAAATCAGTTTGAATACTACTTTATAAATCAGTCATTCTTTAACAGGATGAACGTTTGGCAAGATCCTTTCCCTCCCTTCCTCCTGGAAGAGATTACATTTAGAAAAAACTATAATTTCTGAAATTCCTCAATATGCTAAAACGCCGGCTGCTCAGAAAAGCAGCTTTAGCTCTGCATTTCAACAAATGAAGTGAGAGTAGGAGAACATACAGAGAGGATGACATTTACACTCACTGTCTCTCCCAGAAAACACTATTTTATGCACAAACATTCTCTTATTTTTATTGAAATGCTAATTCTGAAACAAAAATAATTAAAAAATCATAAAAGTAATACTAAAGTATTACTACTTAAAGCAATGATACTTTCTATCTGCAGCACACTTGGCCAAATTCATCTCTGGTAGAACTCTGAGTTGCACTAGGAATGACTTTGGACCTGGTGTCTACACAAACAATTTACCTGTACAAAATAACTAGTCAAGAGCAAGTGCTATTATTATTTTGGTTCACTTCTGTAAAATATTTGGATGACAATTCAACAGTTAGTTTTCCAACACTAAATCTTATCTCATTCTCCTTGCTAATTCTGAAATCACTGTATTTGTACAAAGTACTTGATGATCACTTTAGATAAGCTATTACCAGCAGGACAGTGGGGTGGGAGGAGGTATTGTTTCATGGTCTCTGTGTGTATATAATGTCTTCTGCAGTTTCCACGGTATGCATCCGATGAAGTGAGCTGTAGCTCATGAAAGCTCATGCTCAAATAAATTGGTTAGTCTCTAAGGTGCCACAAGTACTCCTTTTCTTTTTGCGAATACAGACTAACACGGCTGTTACTCTGAAACCTGTATTTGTACAGGAATGAGAGACAAATGAGGTTCAAAGCAAACTTGTTTGATTATGACTGCAGCCCTCTGGTATTTCTGAATGACATTCAAGATATTATTAGATGTCAAATTAGTTTGCAGTGATACTTAATGGTAAAAAAATACATATTAACTAAATGTGCTTTAAAAGCAGAAAAGCAGTAGGATGCACAGAAAAAGTCTGTTAAATACCTTACACTGATGCTAAAATCAAATCTTTATTTAAGACTTCCATTCAATTTTTAATTGTTTTTATTAATTATAGTTTGGTTTGGTACACAGAAAATAGATTTTAACATATCTATTCCTTTCATATATCAATTTTCTGTTTTGAGTCACATTTGATGCCCAGCGTTCATACCTCTGGTGGCTTTATTACTTCTGTCACAAATGTATATAAAATATGTATTTTCATGTTTTTGAATAGTTTTGTTTTGATGTTTGATATATCTGTTTTTTTACAAGAACTAAAATAGCATTAATCTAATTGGAAGCAGGGATCACTTTGCGAAATTCTATGGCCTGTGCACAAGTCAAATGAAATCATCATATTGTTTCCTTCTATGAATGTTACTGTTACCAGTGAACAGGTTAAATTTAGGAACCTACTATGGCCTTTGATGTTAAGAAACTTCTTCTACATTTAGGATATGAGATGATCAGAGAAACAGTGACTCTTCTTTGATCAATTTTAATGCATTAAAACAAAAACTTAGAAAGTGCTTTAAACAGGACCCTAAATATCATATTCTTCTTCTAGCGGGGAAGATGCTACAGAACTGGTTTCCAGAATTTAAGATTTCATTTTCAAAACAATTGTTATTTAGTCCTGATGGCAAAGGAAAATGTTCAAATATGAAAAACATGCAAATCAATGCAGTGGTGTCTTCTTGCATCTGCAGAAACTCTGAAACTGTAGTTCTAAGATGTGTGAACTTCTTCTATTCATTTCAGTGTACTATTAATTCTGAAACTTTATAACATTTCTTCAAAGTCCACATTATTAATTATTCACAACTACATATTAAGAAGAAACATCCAACAATGTGCTTGTAAGGACAGTAGAACTTTTGCCATTGACTTCACTAGGTGCCCATTCAAAGCCCATTATTACATATATTCCACTCTGAAATTACTGTACTTTTGCATGAAACTAATTATTTCCTGAATCTTCCTTGTTATGAGGAATAGTTCTTCTTCTGGCATTTTGACCTTCTGTGGGACCTAAAGAAACACTCTGCCTTTTGTATTCTACTCCATCATGGTATTGCCAACTTCAAATCTGACCTCCAAAAAAATGCATGAGTCAGGCCACAAAAAATCATGAGATTTAAAAAAATAAAATAAATTTAGGATTGTTTTTCTTCTGATTGCTGAGCCAGCAGGGTGCACCTGCTTTAGGTTTTCAAGCTTTTCTCCATGGCCATGAGGGCTAGAAAATAACGGTTACCTACCTCTCATAACTGTTGTTCTTCAAGATGTGTGCTCATGTCCATGCCATGATAGCTATGAGTGTGCCTATGTAACATGGAATCGACATGAGCAAGCACTCGAAGAAGAATTACTATTTCTTTTTAATGAAAAATTAGATTCTCATACAATCTCTTGATTCCAGCAGCTGGGGCTTTAAGGGAAAAAAACCACTAAATATTGTAAGACTCACAGTCATATTGCAAAAGTTGTCAACACTACCATTTTTGAAAGCAAACCCGGTTGTTTTATCTGGCAACTTTATCCAGAGTTTTTCACACTAATCTAGGCCTTGGACGGATTTTTTGCATTTTCACAGCTAGAAATGGGAGGACCTGGTTCCACAATCCATGGATGGAAAGGGAATTTACTGCAAAAAGGTTTTAAAGTAAATCATGCTATGCTTAACACATTTACTCAAGATGTCCATCCTCTGCCCTCAGCCTTGTCCTTACCTGCTTGAACAACTATTAGCCTTTCACTTTGAAGAGTCATATATATTGTGTATTACAGCTCAGTGTGCTAACACTACACCACCATAAAAGAAAGTTGTAATTGAAGGCTCAGACTATTATGAAATCACCCCAATATATCACTGTGTGGGGAGGGCAAAATCAGCATTCACTAGCCCAAAGGATATTTCATCACTTGCCAGCAATAAGGTGATTAGGCATCAATATATGGCACAGGGGAACACATTTAAAATCTCTTAAAGGGCTTATTCATTTCATGCAATGTAAAAAACACACACTCCACTTTGTCACTTGTCAGTAGCAACTTTCTTGCTTTCTTCATGATATTTAAAAGGAGAGAAACAAGACTTTTAAAATGGCAGTGGTTTCATTTGGAGAACATAGAGAAGTCAAAGACTAGACCAAAAACTTAAATAAATGCAAACTGCTCAGAAGAAGGGCCAAACTTATTAAAATAACTTAGATTCTGACAGTCTCCCAAACCACACAGCAAAGCATATTATAAACCAGCCACTGGTTTACCTTTATAAGCCAGTGAAAACTGTTAAGGCAGCAGTGTACATTAATCCCAGCCTCCACTTGCCCATCTCCTTTATGTTCAATAGGGGTAGGATCAGTCTCTAATAGCTTTGAAAAAAAATGGAGGATATAGAAACAACAAGAGTGGTGCCAAGGCTTGATCAATAAGAGAAAAAGTGGTGGTTTTTACATCTAAAAATTGACTTAGGGTTTTTAGTTTGTAGATCTGTTTCTCTTTTTCCACTCATACATACATTGGGCTGATCCAGGTATGCTGGATTACTCCCTGGAATTTTGACAATACTCCATAATGGTGGCTGGTCATACATACATAAAAGGAAAATAAATCAAGTCAAGAATTTTAGTTAAATTCATAGCATCCTTTGAAATGATGAATTTTATGTAAAGCCCTTCTTTTTTTCTTAGAACATATTTATATTAATTTATTTTAGGGCTGTTGATTAATCGCAGTTAACTGACATGATTAACTAAAAAAAATTAATCGTGATTAAAAAAATAAATTTGCTATTAATCGCAGTTTTAATCACACTGTTAAACAACAGAATACCAATTGAAATGTATTAAATATTTTTGATTCTCTATATTTTCAAATATATTGATTTAAATTACAACACAGAATACAAAGTGTATAGTGTTCACTTTATATTATTATTTTACTAAAAATATTTGCACCATAAAAATGATAAACAAAAGAAATAGTATTTTTCAATTCACCTCATACAAGTCCCATAATGCAATCTCTTTATTGTGAAAGTGCAACTTAAAAATGTAGATTTTTTTTGTTACATAACTGCACTCAAAAACAAAACTTTAGAACCTACAAGTCCACTCACTTCTTATTCAGCCAATTGCTAAGAGAAACAAGTTTGTTTACATTTACAGGAGATAATGCTGCCCTCTTCTTATTTACAACGTCACCTGAAAGTGAAAACAGGCATTCACATGGCACTTTTGTAACTGGCATTGCAAGGTATTTGCACGCCATATATGCTAAACATTTGTATGCCCCTTCATGCTTCGGTCACCATTCCAGAAGACATGCTTCCATGCTGATGACGCTCATTAAAAAAATAACGTGTTAATTTAATTTTGACTGAACTCCTTGGGGGAGAATAGTATGTCTCCTCCTCTGTTTTACCCACGTTCTGCCATATATTTCATGTTATAGGAGTGTCGGATGATGACTCAGCACATGTTGTTCGTGCAGATTTCACTGCTGATATGACAAAATGCAAAGATGGTACCAATGTGAGATTTCTAAAGATAGCTACAGAACTCAACCCAAGGTTTAAGAATCTGAAGTGCCTTCCAAAATCTGAGAGGGATGAGGTGTGGAGCATGCTTGCAGAAGTCTTAAGAGATCAACACTCTGATGTGGAAATTACAGAACCCGAACCACTAAAAAAGAAAACCAGCCTTCTGCTGGTGGCATCTGACTCAGATGATGAAAGTAACATGCATCGGTCTGTACTGGTTTGGATCGTTATCAAGCAGAATCTGTCATCAGTATGGATGCATGTCCTCTGAAATGGTGGTTGAAGCACGAAGGGACACATGAATCTTTAGCGCATCTGGCACGTAAATATCTTGCGATGCCATCTACAACAGTGCCATGTGAATGTCTGTTCTCACTTTCAGGTGACATTGTAAACAAGCAGAGGGCAGCATTGTCTCCTGCAAATGTAAGCAAACTTGTTTGTCTGAGTGACTGGCTGAACAAGTAGGACTGAATGGACTTGTAGGGGCTAAAGTCTGAGATTGTTTTATTTTTGAATGCAGTTATTTTTTGTACCTAATTCTACATTTGTAAATTCAACTTTCATGATAAAGAGATTGTATTACGGTACCTGAATGAAGTGAATTGAAAAATACTATTTCTTTTGTTTTTTAGAGCACAAATATTTATAATCAAAAATAAATATAAAGTGAGCACTGTACACTTTGTGTTCTGTGTTGTAATTGAAATCAATATATTTTAAAATGTAGAAAACATCCAAAAATATTTAAATAAATGTTATTCTATTATTGTCTAACAGTGCGATTAATCGCGATTAATTTTTTTAATCGCGATTAATTTTTTTAATCGCTTGACAACCCTAATTTATTTATGTATTGCCGATTAAGTTTTAATCTTCAATTCCTAATAACAACAAATGGATTATGAAGGGCCTTTTATTGTCTCTTTGTTTATAAGGGCCAAACTTTCCACCATGCCAGTCCATTTTTCTCACCTACAATCATGGATTACAAACTATTAAGTGAAATACAGGCTTTGTCCTAATTGGAATAATTCTTCTTATCCTTACTACACACTACACTTTAGCATACTCTTTTTCTTCTGATCTCTTATAGTAACAGCCAAATCCTGCTGACCGTCACCATGCAAAACTCCCATTAAGAAAGCCAGGCTAGCAAGATCTGGCCCTAAATCTCAACATTTTGTTATATATTTTGACTTCAGTACTCATCACCAGCTGTTAGTGTAAAGCAGCATCTGGATTTAACCCAAGTTCCGTCTGCTGAGTTCAACTTGATGTACGCTGCAAGCTGCCATCAAAATAAAATAAGAGATGCATCCTGAGAGTGGGAAATAAATATTTTTTTCACACCTGCACGTGTTTTTTTTCTCAACACTGGCTTATTAAATGCTTATTTTCATTGGAAAAGAGAAATGAGGGTGTTTTTAACATACCACAGTTTTTAGTGGAAGCGCTTATTGAGCAGACCCATTTGCGCATTTTTTCCTCCTTGAAAAGAGCCTTCTGGAAGCTGAACATTATGTTACTATGATATACAATGTGGCTGGAGACCAGTTATATTGGTTTGCTTTAAAATAACATGACCATTAGGACACACAGCATTTTAGTGCAAGTTTGTTACACAGGGGAGAAACATAACTCTCTTTACTTTATTATAAAACTTACATTGTGGAACATCTAACGGTGCCATATCTGCAATATATTCTTTCTTCTATTTTCTCAACAAAAAAAAATATAATCTGGATACAATTAAGAGTATATTACCAAAACTGAAAAATAAAAATGCGGGATATTCCTTTTCATTTATCCATAATATACTAAATTACATAAGTATTAGTCTGAAATATAATTTGGCCAAGTTCATATTTAAAGCTTGCATATTTGTGCTAATGTTTAGTTGCTCTGGAGCCAGCATGGCCCAACACAATTAGTGAAGCTCAGAGACAACATTAAAAAGCTAAAAGGCAAGATAAGAATAAGCTTACTGGAACTCATGTTACTAAAGAATCTGGATTTCCATTCAGCACAGTCTCATTTTTAAAGGGTCCCACATGTTCCTGAATACAAGTAACTGTGTTCATGTTCTATGGAAAGAGTAGAAGTTTGAATATATTAAACGTAGCCATTGCCTTATAAAATATCATGGCTATTTACATCATAAAGTATTATCTCACCATCATTTGACTTGCATAATTATAACTTAACTGTATGGAATTGCCCAGTACTGTTGGAGGAGTGTGTCTGATGCATAGTCCTTAAAAGGGACATTGTCAGTTTGAATTATTTGAATCTGACTAATTTTTAAAAATTTCTAGTACAGAAATAGAATGACTTAACCTTTTCAGTTTTTAAATGTTCATAAGGGCTTTTCTACTGCCCTGTAGATATTTTTTATAAAGGACTTTTCAACAACAGAGAATCAAAGGCATGTTAAGCTTCACATGCTTAACTTTTTAAGAAATGGGAAATGGGGCTGTCAAGGTGGCTTTAAGCTACCACTGCACCCTCCCATTCCTAGACTATTCCAGGGACTAGAGAGGTCCCGAGTGTAACTTTGACAGCTCTGGGGGTCTAAGTTATAGCAGCCTCCCAGGTCTGGCCTATGAACTGCAGTGCTGTCTGGAATCTCCCCAGAGCTGTGTGCTGCAACCTGCCCTTCTCCACCAGCATGCCCCCCACACTTCCAAGCAGTCCTCAGAGGGCAGAACAGTGCCTGCACTGGGGCTTTTAGGACTCCTTTTTTATGCTGCTCTGGCCCTTTCCCAGTATAAAGGGCCCAGAGGATCTCACCATGCTTTTTATGTTAACTTATCTCAATGACAATAATGAAAGGCCAAGTCTCGGCAGCCCCAGCTCTGCTACCTTTGTACCAAATATATAAAATAATCAGCTCCTGGTTTTCAGATTTTTTGTTGTTTTGTTATTGAGGGCACCGTCACATTTTAATGTCACATCCATGAGACAGAAAGTTTACTCATCACCAAAGAGGGAACAAGCATCGGTGTGCAGTGAGTAGGAGTAATTTAGTGCTATGGTTCAGGTTGAGAGAGCAGAACTGTCTCAACTCAGTCATCTATAATGTTGCCACTTCAGATGGCCAGAGAGACACTTGTCTCTGCTACTTGTGCTACTGGCAACAAGTAAAGTAGTATATTCTGGAACTTCTCGTGTAAAAAAAAAAAAAAAAAAAAAAAGGAAATTAGCACTGCAGTCTATAGGATGGAAGGATAAGAGGAACAGATCTCAATTGCAATACAGAACTCCTTAGACATAGAAATTATAAGGAATTGTCTTGTACAAAATAGCACTATGTAACACAATCCTGTACCATTTTAACATTCTGGAATATTGTATCTAATAGAGACCAGGAAAACTAATGCACCTGTCAGAACTTTCTTATGTTTGCAGAGGACCCAAAGGAAAAGAAACAGCACAGAAAGAATAATTATGTCTGGAAGAAAGAAAGTATGCTTGATCTGGTCATTCTGAGTACAGTATTATTCCTGTAATACTGCCAAAGTCAGTGGTCCAAATTTGGACTAATAGATGGGTGTAACTTTGGCTTGACCAGTTCTAGCCATATTTGCACCTGGTTTGGATTTAGCATGGGGTACATACACTTAATTTTTCTGTCACTTGTATATCTTACATTTGACTTAGGAGCTTTCAGTTGTATACACAATTTGTAAGTAAGTTTTCAATTCACGTATCTGTCTTCTTTATTTAGATTATAAACTCTTTGGGACAATGGAGCACCAATTGTGGTTGAGGCCTTTAAGCACTATTGTCTTACTACTAATAGTGATAGTAATTTATTTGCAATTGTTCAGTTCCTATTCCTCTCTGGTCATGCATCCCTTCTTCAGCTCCATCTAAATACTCTGCTGTATAATAAGATATCATACATATTCTGTATTCTGCATGCAGAACATACATGATAATTAAACATTTGCAGATGCATGTTATTCGTCACTTAAGCCTTCAATTTCAGTGTACCTAAGGTTATGATCTGAATGTCCCCAGCTACTTATTAAAACATAGTTAGAGTATCTAAATATTTTATTTGATATATTTTTCTATTTTATTTTTAAATTTAAAACTTCTCCAGATTGAAACTATTCCTCTGAGGCCGGAGTGCTGAAAATTAAAGAATTTTACTCCTAACTGATCAAATAAAGTATCATCTAAGCTTCCAATCACTGCTGCATTTTAGCTTCTTTTAGCTTGATATCAGTTTTGGATACAGCTAAATGCCAGCTACCCTGATAAACATGTACACTACCAGCTGTAGCTCCATCTGCTACGCTAAACATTTTCACACCAAATCTGCTGAGGGAAAAAAAAAACACACTGGTTTTGGAGTTAGTTTGTAACAACGAAATATTAAAATCTTCACTCCAGGTGGCTCTTCAGTTTTCTGTTCTTCTGATGAATATATTTAGCAAAAGCAACAAGCTATTTATGTAGCAATAACAGCCAGCCTTAAACTATCAAAATTCAAGGAACTATATGGGGAGAAGCTTGATGCAAGTATGAGCGGATGTGCAAATCTAGAACTCTAGAGCTGATGAAATCTTTTTCAGGCTGTCTCTTCTTAGGCCTCAAGCCTGTATATACATATTTGCTTAACTTTATTATCATGAAAATCCCACTGACTTTAATAGGGCAAATCTCAGTAGTCATATTAACCATGTGCGTAAGTGTTTGAAGGATTAGGGTCTAAATCACTAGTCCTAGTATTCATTCTTTTGGCATTTTTACTTTATATTTTACTGTGCAAAGAAATTCACCGATAAAAATGTCCATTTTTCCTTTTCCCTTGACAAACTAATTTCTTGTTTTCAAGTTCCTGAAAGCTCAGAACCATGAACTTGGCTTCAGTTTGTTTGAATACTGAAAGTTATGTAATCAAGCAAAGCCCCACCACAATAATGAGGGCTCCCTTAGAGCCATAGTTGTGAATATTTTGGAGTGACAAAGTCGGTTAACCACGTGTTAGCAAGAGCTAACACCTAACTTGTACCAGCTAGTACCCATGACTTTCTATTCAGCTGTGCACGCACTAACCCACCATTAAGGTATGTAACAGGCCAAATGACCACATCACACCTGAAGCCGGGGGCTGTTGTCCGGGCTTCCGGAGGAAGGGTAGCAGTTATGGGTAGTGTGTGTGTCAAGCGGGGGAGAGAGGGGGAAGGGAGGAAAGGAGGTCAGAAGCTGCTGCAAAAAGGTGGGTGGGGGTCAGTGTGGTGCTGCTGACTCATCCCCTGGGAATGTAAGTGCAGAAGGCTTTAAAAGGGGCACGCCTGGGCATTAGAATCCCCTTCTCCATGCAGCAGGCAAAGCAGCATCCACCCTCCCTCCCCCTGAGATGGCAAATATCAGGTTTGGCTAGGACCTGCTATGGGCATTGAGCTGGGTTGCTGGGAAGGAATTTTCCCCTCTCCACCAGATTGGCCGAGGTGGAGTGGGTTCTCTTTATTTATTTATTTATTTATTTATGTATGTTTGTTTGCCTTCCCCACAGTGGGTTTCAGGGAGGACCTATTCTGTTGAGGAGGAAAGAGGGTTAGGCTATGTGTCACAACTCATTATGTAAGTGTGGCGAGGATGTCCAGTGCAGATTCTCCATAGAGAAGGCATCCAGTGATTGGATAAATGGCCTGGTAAAGGACTTAAGAAGGAGGTGTTGTTTCAAGGAACGGAATGGGGTGGGGGCTGCTATGATTGGTACAGCAGAGAGCCAACCCCCCTTTCTTATAGCTTACCTTAACCCTCTTAACGAGGCGGGCGAGATGATGGTAAAGTCTCAGCCATGGGTTGGCTGAAGCACCTGGATGGAAAATGAAAGGGGGGACTGGTGGCAGCCTCTGGGCCATTATTGAATGAAGGTGATGTTGTCTGCACTGTATACTTTTATCCGCTGGGTAGTCCCAGACATCTAATAATAAATTAGTGGCCTGATTATTAAGTGGCTCCTGTCCTTCTTTCAGTATTGTTGAACAACTCCTCCATAGGTTGGAGTGTACTAACTGAATGTGAGACAGGTAGCAACATTGCAATGGACCAGGCAAGGAAAGCAGAGTATAGTCACAATAAGATGATGAAATATTTCTCTTGGTAAACACACCAGTGCTTGGGAACCAGTACATTAAATCCTTAAATTTACTTTGCCTGAAAACTGACATGATCTCTGATTTTAATGGAGAGTAAACTGAGAACAATGGTTGACTGAGTGATCCACACTGAAATTCATTTGTAACTGAGGAAAAAAAAAAAAACAGGGCCAGGGATGTATGGGGTGATTTTCTAATACATACAGTAGTATAAAGTAGTGATTCTCAACCAGAGGTCTGGGGCCCCTTAGGGGGCCTCGAGGAGGTTCCAGGGGGGATCTCCAACAGGGCCAGCATTAGACTCACTGGGGACCAGGGCACAAAGCCAAAGTCCCACTGCTTGGAACTGAATACCATGTCCCTGAGCCCCACCACCTGGGGCTGAAGCCTGAGCCATGTAGCTTCATGGGGGCCCCTGTGGCATGGGGCCCCAGACAACTGCCCTGCTTCTTACCCTCTAACGCTGACTCTGGCTTTTATACGCAGAAAACCAGTTATTGTGGCACATGTGGGCTGTGGAGTTTTTATAGCCTGTTGGCAGGGGAGGGGAGCTCAGAAAGAAAAAGGTTGAGAGCCTCTGACAAAGTAGTATAACGGCAGGGCAGAGATGCAGGTGTATTCTGGATCAAAACACAATTACATCCTGATGGAACCCTAGAAAAATAAAGGGTTGGCTGCTTCTCTGACTTACACTACTGCAAATTAAGAGTCATTCTACTGAAAGAGTAATTCTATACTTGAAAATCAGTGCAAGAGAGATCAGGCCCACAGATACTAGAAGTACTGATGGCATGAAAATAACTGTTAAAAATGCTATTAAGTTGCATTAAGTATTTTGGAAATTTTGATTTTCCCCTCACCAAACAAACATTTCTCTTATAAAATTGGGTTGTTTTTTTTTGCATGGGCTCCGAGGTAGTCGTATTTCCCAATATCTCCATATTGCCAAAAGATATAAGGAAATTATCTACAAATAGGCTTTATGCAATAATGGATAAGATGCTTGGATAAGCAATTAAAAGGGTGGCTGCTTATTCAGATGTACCTGAACCTCGTTAGTGTGTCTCTTAGGAGATAGATTTTTTTAAATGTTTCCTTCACTTCTTGGTTCCTACCAAGTATAAAATCCAGAAGAAAAGTCTTTCAGAATGCAGAGATTAAAAAAAAAAAAAACAACCCAAAAACCAAAAACAAAACAAAACACCTCAGGGCTTGTCACATGCAGCAATGTGCACCACAAGGGGTAAACTGCAGTGCGTTCTAAAATGTTGCACTCTCCCTGCCCCATGAAAACCTTGGTGACATGCTCTACACAAGGTACCAGGACGACATCAGAGTGTACTAGGTACTTTATAGAATGTGTCAGCAGGGTCTACACAGGGCAATTAAAGTGCTCTACAATTTACACACCTCTGGTGAGTGCCAGATACAGAAGTCCTCGGAGCTTTTTAGATCACCAAAACGGGAGCAGAGTTCTGCTCGAAGGTTTGTGTATATTTTATCCTATCTGACTCAGCCAACTCTAATTTGTATGCCCAGACTAGAACAAATTTAATAACGTGATAGACAGAAAATGGACCTTGGGCTAGAATATTATCCTACGAGATCAACTTGATTAATTCTAGCATCTTCTAAAAAAGTAGTTAATGTCAGACACACTAGGATTAAATTCTTATTGCTGTAATGTTTACTAGTTTAAAGATGTTAATTTCAGATTTTGAGTTTTAATCCAAGTAGAGAAGATCCAACAGACTCCCGCAGCAGAAGTGCACAAATTGAACCATGTATCTTCAGTAACAGATAAACCGAAGAAAAATATCAGGAATAGTATCTATAGGAAGAATTGACTGTACAGAGATTGGTTTTCAAACTCTTCCCTGAGAACCCAATATCTTTGCAACAGCAATAAGACTAATATTAGGTAAAAATTATTGAATGTCACAATGTTTATTATTTTGGTATTTAATTTCAATGTAAATATTGTGTTATTTATGTTCATGAATACTGGCACAACTAAAGATAGTTTAGCAACTTCTTTAGAAAAGAAGCTTATGAGCCATCTAATCCAACCAGGTTTTATAATATAGGTTTATAGACTTGATCTTCATCTGTTATAATTCAGTATAGTTTCAATGAAGGCCTTTGAGAGCTGCGCCAGTTCACACTAGCTGAGGATCTTAACTCCTACAGGATTCTCACCCAGGAATATCCAAATTCAATTCTATTCTGTATAGGTTCTTATACCACACTCATCACCAGAATGTCTGAGTGCCTGTCCACAGTTTTAGGCAGTTTAGGCCCAGGTCACAGAGCACCCTGAAATTAGGGCCAAGACCTTGAACTTAATTCAATAGTGTATGGAAAGCCAGCATAGAAACAGGAGGACAGGTCTGATGTGCTTGTGGTTGTTTATGCTGCTGAGGAGACATGCTGCAGTGTTCTGTACTAGCTGGAATTTCCTAAGCACTACAGTCTTTATGGGAAGGTACACTGCATTGCGTAGTCCATCTGAGAATAGACAAAGCTGTGAATAACAGAGGCCAGGTCAACATCTGCCAGGGTGGGATACAGTCTTCAGCTGGAGAAGACAGAAAGCATTATTCATGGACTGAATCAACCAACTGTGGATGTGAACCTTCAATCAAAAGAGACTTCACCATGACTGCAAATTCTTTCCTCTGTCCACCAGCATCACCTTTAACTTGCTTGGCTTCAGCTGCAGCCAGCTGTACCTCATCCATGAGTTGATCATGTCTAAGCACTGTGCGGGCTTGGTGGAGTAGGGTGGTCATGTGTGGTGAGGAATACGTAGAGCTGGATGTCATCTGCATGTTTCTGCCACTTAAGTCCATGACATCCGACCAGTTCATCTACCCGGTGATTGTAGATGTTGAAAAGGACCAGAGAGAAAATTGTGGGATTCAACAAGTGAGGGGTCTGGTAGTGGAGGTGCAGTTTCTCAGTATTACTTGCTGGATGCATCCTTCCAAGTAGGACTCAAACCATTTTAGCACATTTCCCTGGACCCCGCCACCTCTCTCAGGTGAGACAGCAGAATCTCATGGTTGACAGTACTGAATGCTGCAGAGAGGTCCCGGAAGATGAGAATGGATGTCTTTGTCTTTCCTCTAACCACTGACAGGAGGAGATCATCCATCAGTACCAATAAAGAAGTTTCAGTTCCACATCCTGGCCTAGATACAGATTGTGCAAAGACTAGAATATTAACTTCAATTTCTCGAGCTTGTAGTTGGCTTCTGGAAAGCTTCTCCATGAACTTGCAAGGGTCTTCACAATTACTTTGTGTGTACGGGGAAAGATTGAGAGACAGAGAAAGATCACTTCAGTCAGGTCTCAGGTGAAATGTGCAAACAGCTAAAGAGCACATGGAAGATGGAAATACTTCACAAGCATTTGGGACAGGAATTAATAGCTTATCCAATTGAATTTACAGGTATGCTAGACATAACTATTCAAACTAGAATTTGTTTATGACACTGGGCTTAACACCTGTAACCCTGAAAAGAATGCCAAGGCTACATTTGACAGGACTTTGGTTTTGTCTCTCATCTTAAAGGCAGCAACTCCAATGGCACAATTCCTTTTCTCATGAAGGGCTATGGGTTCAGTCAGTATGATACACAGATAAAGTAGTATCTGCTGAATCACCAACTTCTTTCAATAATCCGATTCTCACTGCAACTATTCTATTCAGTATGAGATATGGGGAGATAATAACTAGGGTGCTGTATTTACAGACCATGCAACATTCAAACTTTTCCATAATTTAGTCAGAAAAGCATCTCTCTTGACTATACCAAAAGCAATATTTTGCAGCCTACCACAGATATTGGTCTGAACACTGAAATATGTATTGGATAGATGCTGGTTAGTTAAGTAAGATCTTGTCTACACTGAGAAGTTAATTTGGATTTAGGTAGGATATGAATTTAAAGCAGAATAACTCCCTATACAATTGCTTTTATTCCAGAATAAGAGTGTCTTATTCCAAATTAGTTTAATCCATTTCTGAAGTAGATTAAGCTAATGTGGAAGCAGAGGGTCCACACAAGGAGTTGATCAGGAATAGCTATTCCAGAACAAAACCCCATATACATTAGCCTTTAGTCTAAATAAGGGTAGAAAACAGAAGAATGAAAATTAAACTGGCAGGTTACAAAAATTCATAGAAACACAACAAATAAAACAATTTAAAAAGGTTTAAAAGCTGTACAATGTTATAGCCACCTCTTGGCAGATAACCTAAGATTTTGCTGATCTTGACAACATAACAAGGCAGTTAAAGGATACATTATTCTTGAAAACTGCAACAAGCTGTTACTAATCACCAAAGATTTCATAATCATGGGGAAAAAAACCCAAGAGAAATCCATTCTCCTTTTCTGTTTAAGTTGCCGAATGATAATATACAATAATGATAAAGATAATAAAGTGTAAGGGATAGGCACTGAAGCTCAAGTTCTCAAATGTGGCCTCTAAGTTTGGATGCCTCAATTTCTGTGCCTCAAAGCCTGATTTTCAGAGATGCTGATCACCTACAACTTCAGTTCTAATCACTGATGAAAATCAGGCCCTAGGTATCAATAACGCGGCACTCAAAAATGGATGCACCCAAATTTACAGGCCAAATTTTAAACCCTTAGCCTAGATACTTTATTCTGTATCATATGGCAATTCTGCTAGGCAGGATCTTCAAGATCCACAGCTTTTTGGATCTTCCCCCAGGAGTTCAGTGCCATAGAACAACAATGATCTGCTGCTCTAGTAACTTTCTTACAATGGGATTAAAAACTTCCTCATTTTAACACCTGACTGTCCCAGTATACTTTAAGGCCCCACCCAGTGCTGAGCCATTAGCAGTACAGCATCTGAATAAAGCAGCTTTTCAGTTATCAGATATGGAAGTATTAGCAGCACCCAGTATACACACGCTCCCTTTAAAAGGCATTAGACCTGGACACCACTATTGGTATTTATACCAAAAAGTTCTAACACCAAGTAGTTTCTGTGCACTACACAGTTAGGCCAACCCTAAAAACACATTAATAAGACACACTCAGCATTCAGGTTCGTAAAGTTCTCTTATATGATTTATACGATTAAAGGGATAAACTCATAAATGGTTTAATGCAACCCTTAAAGAGAGTTCAAAAATAAAGTCATCTAACTCTTCCCTGGATGTGAAGTAATGTTTTCTGGATATTTCTTTTTACTGACTCTAATATAATCCAAGCACTTTTCTTCCCACATACGGTAAAAAAAATCTGCTCAGGAAAACGAATGAAGTCAGAATAGAGCCTGATGTATATTTGGTATCAATAATGCAGAATTTACAAATCTTTAAAGGTTAACAAATGTAACATTCATTAATAAAAAACAAACTGGTAAAAAATCTTTGTTCTGGTTCTGAATTTGTATTGGAATTTGTAAACCCTATACAAACAACAAATATTTTAGGCTATTATAGGTTTTCACATCCATATTAAAACAGCAACATAAACTGTCAACATTGTTTATACATAAGTTTTCAACATTCTTAATGTGCACAATATCGTTCTTGTCTCTATTTCATAATACCCTGTTCACATGTAGCTCTAGGAAACCTACACAGTCTCAACTAGAGAGTTCTCTTCTCTATGTTCATCCTTTTAAAATAGATGGTCTCTAACAGCACATGCCCCATCTTTCTAAGTTACTGGAAAATAGCACCATCGTATTATAGGGAGTATATATCTGTGAAATTGGAGAATGGTAACAAGAGAGCTTTTCACAAATTTGCAGTGGTTAAAAGCTGTTGCCATCTGCTGGATATCCAGTGAGCTTTGAAATATGAGAGGAATATGGAATGAGGACAATGCAATGAGGGGACAACTGGTCTAGTAGTTAAAGCACTAGCTTGGGACCTGGGTTCAAGTTTCTGCTCTGCCCCAGACTTCCTGTGTGACTTTGGACAAGTCACCTAGTCACTGTGCCTCAGTTCTCCATCTGTTAAATGAGGATAATAGCACTTCCCTACCTCACAAGGGTTTTATGAGAAGAAATACACTAGAAATTGTGAGGAGCTCAGATACTGCTGTAATAGGAGCCATATAAGCATGACAGACAGACGGTCAGCTGGGCTGGTGTACACAAAACCACTATTACAACTAGTACCCTGACTTGTCTCAGCAGACAGGCCCAGCATAGAGTGTGCTTCAGGGATTAAGTATTTTAGGTTTCCACCAAACCGTGATGGAATCACACGGGTGAAAACAGCAAAGAGAAGCTTGTGTTGGTGTCCCTATTGTCTTAATTCTGCATATAAACACACAGTTTAATTCTTCAGGGTTGTCAATCTTGTACTTGTCAGAAGAAATATTTTTACCTTTATAAATACCCCAAAACATAAGCGTTAGTAGGTCTCATTTATCAAACTGAGGTGCAGTATTATTGACATTAATGATAAAACCATTATTATGTCCGTAGTCTCAAAGTGTCCTTCAATACTTTTTAAAAAGACTAGCCCCAAACAACAAAACAACAACAACATCTAATGTCACAAAATTGTGGAACATTTAATCAAATTCATATAAGAGTCAGCCTCTTCTATGTTCTTTTTATCACTGCTAATCTCGACAAATATTAAACTATATTAAATTTACACCAACACTTTATTTTTGAGCTCTACTAGAATATATATGTTCACAACAGACAGTAAACAGATGTTTTGTGTGCTGAGAATGTTTGAGTGGCTGTGGTTTAAGGCACAATCTGTTACCACAGACCAGTTACTTCCAAAATGTGCTGCAAGAGATTTGTCTGTCTATGCTTCACATTTCTAATCACCTACATAAAAACTAAATATTTCATCCACTGTAACACTTACCGTTAAATTACTTTGGCTTAGTAAAATGGACTTGTAATTACTAATGCATTTGCTATAAATGGTTAATACTGTAATATGGCAAGAGTTTAAATAAATTAAAAATTGTATGTTTAAGTACTTCTACTGTGCAATTACTTTTGCTGATCCTCAATGTACTAATCTATAATTTTGCATACAAAACTTACGACTAGATTTTCAAACTCTAGCCTGCATTTCAATGCAATTTGTGGGTCCAAGCAACTGTAGGCAGTTTTATGTCCACAATTTAGTGAGTAAATCAAATAATTAATAATCTAACTGGCAGAGTATGCACCTGCAAAATCATGAGCACAAAAATGAAGACCTGCTAAGGCTGACCTGAAAATGTGTCCCTTAATGGATTCCCTTGAAAAACTAAGATAAACATTCTCTGGAATTTTTAGTATCTTCAATTGCTTATATATGCACTAACAAATCATATTGATAACACTATCAAATAGAACAGACTAAGGAACCTTTTGTGTAGTTGAATATATTTTGGTGGAAGGTTTTTTTTTTAATTAAAAAAACCCTATCACCTGATCACAACCTACCAGTTTCAAGGTTGAAAGAGTAATGCAAATTAACATAGCTCCCCAATGACTGAGGCAGAATTTACATATTTTCACCTTCACTAACAACACTGCTTTGGTACCACATACATTGTTCTGCACTGTCATGATACATGACTTGTATTTAGAAATCTGACAGTTTAAGAATGGATCATACCATTACATTAAGTTGAACATATTTCTGTGCTGCAGAGGAGAAGATAAAGAGGTCTCTCTTAAAAAATAATGTTTTTGCTCCATCTTCTCACTTGACTTGTAAAACTGGTATAAAACTGTTGTACTTACCACACTGATAAAATTCTGTTTCCTTTGTTTCAAATACCAGGAGGAAAATTTCACTTTTTATTTAATATATACTTTAACTGCTTCCATATGCTATACTGAATACAATAGTTGGGTATAGCTCTACTGTATAAGCTTTAAGGCCTGCCCATAAGTGGGGTCATACAAGTACTGGAATTCTTTCAAATTTGATTTATAATCAGACTGATGTATTGGTCAGCCTTTGGAAGCTATTAATAAAGTTGAGGAACTTTAAAAATAATCTGTAGTGTGGGAGAAACACTATGCAGAAGATCACCATCAGAAAGGCCTGGGAGAACTAGCAGTTTGGTGAAGGGGGGAAAAAAGCAAAGACTAGAAATACACCAGTGAACTGGTCACAACCACTCCTGGGTCCCAAGGTGGTGTGATAGTAAAAGGTTTGTTGTGAGCAAAAGGCTACACAGCAGATGCTCGTATTAAAGGGTTTAACATATTTTGGAATAAACATTTGGGAGAATAAGGCACAGTGTAATCCATTGTACATTGTGCACATTTGATAGCAAATTAGCCAAAATGCTTGCAATTAATTCTTGCCCATTTTCCTTTGCAGTGGCAAAGAAATAATGGGGACTTTGGGAACAGGTTTTTTATTATTCCCTCCCCTCCCATCCAACCCAGTGCTACATATTTTCCTTTCCTTGCAATCTTAGAGAAGCAGAGTCTACAATTTTGAGAAAGTTTGGAGTGAAAAATCTAATCAATGAGAAGCTAGCTTATGGTCAGGTCATTAACTTGACGTTCATTATGCCTTAATTACTGTCTTTTTAGTCTTCATACTGAGAAAGCCAGATTTCTCTTCGTCCACTCAGTGCTTATTGTAGGGTCTCTGAATAAAGAGGTTTGAAAAGCTATACTCTTATTGAAACTGCAAAGCAATTTAGCATTTGTTCCCTCACACTCTCTTTCACTCTCATCCCTCCCCTCCTCATTTTTGGATTTACTGTCTAAAATCAAGGGACAAGATGTATGCAATAAAAAATTAGGATTTTTTTCTTTATACTGCACACCTTTTTAATATAGTGTTCCATGATTTCTTAAGCAAAACTCAATGATTTCGTAAACATAATGGTCAGCTATATATTTACAGCCTGATTTTGCCACATCTGTTTTATGAAGCTGTAATTCACTTTAATGAGACTTACAGCAAAAATGAAAGTTATAAAATTGAGCTCAAAATCTGCAATCATTTTAGCTGCTATTTTACAACCTGCCTCATCTTATAACAGCAGTAGATGTAACGTTGCCTCACCTCATACCAGCTCAGATACAGGCTATCGATCATATATACTCATATGCTTGAAAAACCTCTTGAGCTTTTTAATTACTTGGCAAATCAGCAGGAAGGTGACAGACGTGATATCTGAGTTTTAGGGACATCTATGGTATACAACATCCTAAGGCCTTTTCATACAAAAGATAAACAGCAGTGATTCTACATCAAGCCAAATTATTTGCCTACTGGGGGGGAGAGGATGCAGGGGAGTGAAACGTGCAAGATCACTTGAATGTGACTGATGTTATTTTAGTACATTAGGTGAACTATTAACCACAACAAAAGAGGGCCCTAAATAAAGTGCCTACAAGGACTAGTGGAGTACATCAATGCCTCAATTCCAAGACTCACTTTTCTCCCATGGGAGACTGACCTAGAACAGTACAGAAAGAATCACAAGGACCAGGTTGCCAAAAAAAAAGGTGTCAAAATGATTAATGATTAAAAACCAAGTTCCAGAAACCGTACACTATTTTAAAAAAGTCACAATCACAAGATTTTTTGATAAGTGAATATATTTAAAAACAAAAACAAAGCACCACCTTAGGGCTAAATCGCATTATCTGTGCAGAGCATGAAAGAATGGACTGCGTGCAGAGGAGTTATTTCAGGGTCGGACGGGGAGAGGCATGTGTAGGGGGAAGTAGGCTAGTCCTCTTTCCAGGCTTCAGTCAGTAGCTAAGCTACTCTGTGCATTCTACCACAGTCCTCAGGCTTCAGTAGACACTGATAATCACTAAGACTTCCCCACATAATTGTGGCGATATTCACCCAACCCTGCTCTACAACCCTGCACACTAGAACTCAGGGTACCTCTATGGAGCTCTACTCTGCAGCAGGTAGGGGCTGCATTCAGGACCTTCTGGGGCTTTAGGGAAAGAGCAAGGGCGGGGGGTGGGGGTGGGGGTAGAGAAGTGGTATATGCAAGGCAGGATTTGCCTGTTATTGAATAGGGGAGGCCAAAAGCTGCAACTTAGGGAAAAAACTACAAATGCTCAATTTTAGTTTACGTTTTATAAACAACAAATTTGCAGGAAGACTGAGAATTTCAGTCTCTCAAAGTACTTATATGGCCCCCCACACCGGAGTATTGAGCTCCACACAATCAATACTGGAGTTTTCTTTACAACTCCCCTTTGATGTAGGAAGGTTCTATTACCCCCATTCTTCACATGGAGAATGGCGGTGCAGAGAGATTAAATGACTTACCCAAAGTAACACAGAAAGTCTGTGGGACTGACTAATTTTTCACAGATCTCGTTGAATCTCAGTCCAATGCTTTAATCAGAAAACCATTTAGCTTCAGAGGCAGCAATAAAGGGACCAGATTGACTCCAAAGAGGTGCAGAGACAGTAGACAGCGAGAAAATCCTCATGCTACACACAGGTTCAAAATCTTTCACAGCCCAACCTGTCAGTGGGCCCTTCTCAGACTTTATTCTAAGTCTGCCTACTTCATACACGGTGCTTTTGAAAACAAGTAATATGCTGGAGATACAGAAAAATGAGAGTGCATGTACAAAAATTTGTTCACTCAAGATTAAATGTAACATTAAAATGATCAGTTTGTCACTAACCATAGTTGCTAAGAGAGATGGTAATTAAAGGGGGGGAAATTAAGAGCACCGAGAAAGCTATAACTATTTTTAGTTTTTCCTTGTTATGTTCAGTTAAGTGGACTGGTTTGGTTTTAGTGATTCACTAAGCAATGACTAAAGCTGTAGGAAATGTGTTTAAATGTTAGCTAACTGGACAGTAGTACATTTTAATTCTCTGTATCAACTATGTAATTCTCTCTATCAGTGAGAATTAGAGACACTAGGGTGTGATGTGGGTTAAACTATCAAAAGACCAGTTTTATCCTCTCACCCCCCCAAAATTGGATCCAGTTAAATTTTTTCAGACTTTAGATACTGAAGTTACATTTTCTATATGTAAACAATGTATTTTCAATAAGATTTCTGTGTACGGGGAACTCCTGATAAAATGAAAAAAAAGATTTTTTCAAATAAAATAAGACTATTCTGATTGAAGAGACAATCCGATTTCTATTAAAAAAAGTCTTGAAACCAAAATTTAGAATATTTATTCTAAAAGTTTAATGGGGCGGGGGGGGGGAGCATTACAAGTTCCATTGCATCTCTGTTAAACTCCCTATATGTTTTTAGGGGATTATGCTAAAGTTATTAAAACCGCCTGCTACAACTAATTTAAAAACTGCCACTAAGAACTGATCTTTGACTTCAGAAATGTTGATACTTCCCAAATGCAGTTCTAAAACACAGTCCAAAACCTTGAGCCTTCTGGCCTTAAACTCTATGACTATGACCCCCTGGAAACCTTGAACTCTGGGGAAGATAGGAACTGGATATGAGCTAAGGAGCTTGGGTCACTCTAGTTAAAATATGAGCAACTAGAATTGGATTCCTTTTAATTAAAACTCAGATCAAATAATTTTCTTTTTCAAGATGGAAAAATAAACAGTTTTAGAAGCACTAAGAAGTTTTTCACAAGACAGATATAGAATTTCCCCCATTAAAGTAGAAACCTAACTACAAGGTTTTAATTGTGCTCTTTTATTTATTCATTTTTACTCTGAAAGACTGTATTTTCTCCACAGCTTCCCACATTCTGTAGGTCTCTAGCACCTGAGTCCTTAGCTACTATTTCTAGGTAGCAATTAATAAGATATTAGAATAACCATCCTGACAAAAAATGTACATTAATCTGCTGGTTCAGGGCACAGTGTTTCTTAAAACTCTATTTTTCACCCCACAGAGCAGTGAAACTCAAAATTAAACACAACTGCAATTCCTAATCTCATAGTGGTAGGAGGAATACTAATATGACCTCTGAATGCACCAATTACAAAGTAGACCTTTGGCTATGCTATGAACTCAATAATTATTCAAGGACCAAAAAATATTTTTTTATACCTAGTTTCACTGCCTGCTGACTACTACTTCAAAGAGTGCATGGCTCTTGGGATTCTGCTATTTTAATCATTTGTGCTTCAGTCAGTATCTGCTACAGAGTTTAACTTCTGTAAACTCTAAAAGGCTTGATAGCATCAACCACAGCAATGAGCTACAGCAGTCCACAGAAAAGGAAAAATCTTACTGGATAAATTGTAAAGAAAATTTGGAGCACCCAAAATAGTGTTTCATGGCCTGTTTGGTTTAACAACAGACCCAATGCCCATTCAAGCACACATAATTTAGAAGGTCTGCCTGCCTGCAATAAAGGCCGAAATTGGATACTTGGCGAGATTAATTACCTAGATAGGGCATGATAATGCAAGTCAAATGGGAATGTAATTAAAGTGCAACTTCCATGAAAATTATTCATTGCTAATGGATCAGGTGACAGATAAATCAAAAGGCATTTTTAAAAAAGAGCTACAGGTTAACTTGAGGCAGCCTTTCCTCTTTAGAAGCTACAATAACTGCAGACATTGAATTCAATTCACACTGTCTTGCTCTCATCATAGTACTGTAAGACAAAAGAATAGATTATAATGTAACCTCAAAGAAAGAGAAACCAATAGAAAAGTTATCAGGATTGTACCTGCAAACAAAAGGTCAACTAGAGTGGAACCAGTTGGCTGGCAGCTTTCAGATTAGTATATCTCTCTACTTTTGTGCCATAATAGGAGACTGCAACCATAAAAGAAGGCAAGTGATGAATTAATAAGTTGACTAGTCCCTTGGGTACAATCTTTACAGATGAAAGACATGCTGTCGTAATCAAACAGGGTTATAAATTAGGTAAATCAAGTGGCACAAGTAGTATCTCACATTATTGCTATTTAATAAAGTCTTCTGAAATTTGTCATTAACTCTTTAACATCAATACATGTATTTACAGTCCAGAAACAACAACAGTAAAAGAAATAATGTTTTACAATAACAGGGCAGGTGATATTTCCCAATGGGATATTAATTCTAAAGAAGATCACTGCCTTTTACTTTTTACAGCCATAAGAATCCACTGTGGAATCCTGGCATGTCAAAAGCTCCTCTTGAGACACACTGAGGAAGGAGGATACATTGAAGTAAATGTATTTTTGAATGCAGAAGGAATACAAGATTTGGCCCTCATTTGGCCAGATTCTGCAAATCCATATATATTCATAAAGTCCTTGACTCAAACAGGACTACTGACATGAATAAACGTTTCCAAGATCTGTCTCTTTGTATAGACATTTAGAAAGAAAAACAGCAGGCTGATTTTAGATTTAATATCTGATGGTCAAAGAGTACTGGAACATGTAGCCCAGTTGTTAACAGCAATTCCTCAGACTTATAAAAATGTATTTTCCTATTGATTGGTGTTGCACATTTACTTTATTTTACATTGTCTGTAAGATTAATATAATCCCACCATTAAATGCTGTCACCACAATGAGATTACTCACATGAGTAAAGTGAATAGGACTGTGGCTCATTCTATGTAACTTTTATAATAAAATAAATAATAGCAACCACCACCACCTCCACCATCATTTTACGGGGCTTGATCCAAAGCCCATGGAAAGCAATGGAAAGATTCCCATTGCCTTTAATGGGTTTTATAGCAAGACAATGTTCCTGAAACAGCAAGCTATTACATTACTTCTACAAAAAGTATATTCAAGATTTTCACAGACTTCCAGAAAGCATTATTGTATATTTAACAAATAGGTATTCTCTGTTCTAAAGGAGAACTCTGGGCCTTTTTAAAAAACAAAAAATTCACACGTTATCCTTTATTTCCCCTTCTCATATAAAATTGAGAGATTAAAAAAAGAATGCAACTTTTGGCAATAGATGAATATTTTGTTCATGTTAAATGGTGCAACAGAAAGTTCAAATTCACCTGAAATTTAGTTTACTCGATCCCAAATTCAGCTTTTTAACTATAACACACTATCTGAGCTTGTCAAAAAGTTTTGAAATTGCAGGAGAGAAAGCAATACAAATAAGTCCAATCATTTGGGTGCTTTTTTTAAAAAAAAACTTTGAAATCATTTTTAGTTCAATAAAGCAATGTACCAAAATATATCTGTTATTGGGTTATTGATTAGGTATGCAATATCGTATGTAGTTCTATTTTCTTAATGGTTATTGATTACATTAAAAACACAAACAATTGACCCATTCTAATGAGAGATTGTTTTTTACCTCTGCCGACATGTTTTCACTTATAACTAGATCCCAACCAAGCTCTGAAGCAAAAACGTTTCTGTATGTCAGATTACCAAGCACCCATCTAGAGAACTGTCTGATATTTAGCCACCAGGACACTGCAATTAAGATTCATTCATCCATTTCATCCCTGGCTCTGAGAAAATAATGAAACATCAGTGAAACAAGACAGAAGTTCACAGAAGGTGATTTAGCACCTTTCCAGTTGGAACACCTGTATCTGCTTTGTATTTTCCTTTCTGTGTTGCAGATTAACTAACCATCAGTTTCCTACTCTGTTTAAATGACACTATTTCTGACATTAGAGCTATCAAGAGTGAAAAACTGAACCAAGGACAACGGCCTGATACCATTCCCATTGAAGGCAACGGGCATTTTGCCAATGTCTTCAGTGGAAGCAGGATTAGGCCTAAAAGAGTCATGCAGCAAACATACTAATATGAAATGATTCTGTTAACCATTAAATGGAAAAACTCAATTGTCAAGCTGTGTTGCAGTGGCTCAAGAGCATGAGTACCAACCTCAGGTTAGACTGTTAAGAACCAGGGGCATACACCCCAAATTGGCTGTGAGTTCTATACTCAATTTCACCAACCAATTATCAAGTATAAACTCCACAGGCATTACACCAGCCTTAACACAGAGTCACAGACAGTCCCCTTGGGAATTCTGTCTTGACACCCAGGTAAGCCTACCTTTGTGATACATGGCCCCTTACCTGAATAGTGTTGTTACTCCCAATCCCAAAGGACCAGTCACTTATCCCAGGTCAATTGCACCTTATATCTCACACCAAAGACAAAGCTTGTATCCAAACCTATAATAAACCTATCTAAAGATTTATTACATAGGAAAAAGAAATAAGAGTTATTTACATGGTTAAAGCATGCACACATATATGCCCACAAGTTCCAATCTTAAATTTCAAAAAGTAACAGAAGATTCTGTAATAAGCAAGCTCTATATGTCTTTTGGGGCTAACCAAGGCTAAGCACCATGGACCTTTTGCTTATGTCTAGTCATCCTTGCCTGCTCCCCCTCCCCCAAGTCCCAGCTGCATGAAGATACAGTTCCTCCTTGTTAGGAGTTATTTCCTTCTTCCATTCAGCTTTGAGCTGCAAACTCAGCCGATGAGAAGGATTCACTTCATGTGGGGAGAGCAGGACAGAGTAAAACAAAGTCTTTTTTCCTCTTTAATGTTGCACTATAGCCTGTCTGGTGTCAATAGGCCTTTCTTTTCAAGCAGGACATAACACCTTCTGAAGACCAGCATTTCACTCCAATGAATGTCTCTCTCCTGTCTGGTGATCTACACAGTAACACAGATTTACAATGTATACTCTGGGGAAATTCTGCACCATTGCACATGTACAGAATTTATGTCTCCCACCGATTTCTTTGTTTCACCACAGAAAAATGACTTTCTGATGGGGAAGCAAAGGAAAGCAACAAGACCAGGTATTTGACAAATAAAATTTGCAGAATTTTGCAGAATTTTAAAATACCGTGCACAGAATTTTTTGGCACAAAATGCCTCAGGAGTAAATGCTCAAATATTACCTTACAATATGAGATACAGATGTTACAAGCCAGGCTAATGCATGAAGCAACTCACAAGCATTCAATGAAGTCTAAACATTAAATGCATTCTTATAACTCTAATACTTACCTTTACAATACTAACACACAGGTGAGCCAGACTGGCTCCAGTTATGTATATGTCAGTGGAGACATGGCAGCTTATCATGAGCTAGCACCTGGTCTGCCAATGTCACACTAATATTTAACAGGACTTTATTTGTTTCTGGAGGAAGGATAAGAAGGCATCCCAGTCTTGCCTGTGTTACTCTTCATAGGACATCAGATGCAAAAGAGTTGCTGAAAGTATTCAGTTTTCAGTTAAGATATGGTATGTGGAATATCAAGAGTTAAAAGAATGCACACAAAACATGTTTCATATTGAAAAATAAATGCTATTGTTCTAAGATGTCCCTCTGTCAAAGCTGTTTGCTTTCTTTGAGGGAGCTTTTCCCCATCATGGACACAACAAGCACTGGGGGAAGGAGGGTGAGGAATAACGGATCCGCAAAAAGAAGTTAGAAAAAATATTCCTAGGCTTAAAATAATTTGAAAAATCATAATTTTCACTATAAATGATTATCTAGTTAAGACAAAACAGCCAGATAGGCCATTAATAGTTGAAAATCAATTTCCTTTGCTGTCTCCTGACTTATTGCTGAGTGACTTGACATATTCCTAACTTGAAAATTTGCAAAGTACCTTAGGACAGCTCAACAGAAAGGCCACCTTATAATACAGAATTTTACTAAGGGACTAAGCCTATAAAATAATCAGGGATACAAAATTATCACCTTCTATATAGGTCTTTAAAAGACTTCAAAATGTCCTAGAATTTCAACTTCACTTGGGGTTTGTCCACACTGCCCCTCAGTTCATACTACAGTGATGTCAACAACATTGTGCACCAAAGTGCTGCACTATAACCTCCATGTAGATGTTGCATGTGCAAACTAAAGGTTCCTAGAATGCATTAACACAGTCCTCTTCAAACCAGACTACATTAATGCAAACTAGGAACATTGCATTACAGTGTAGCATTTTGGTGCACCCTTCTATTCACATGCCTGTAGTCCTAACTGCAGAGCAGTGTAGATACAGTCTTAAAGATTATACAAAACAATTCCATATTAAAATTAAGATTAATTGTTTGCATCAAGATGGTAAATGTATGCTAGGATCTGTAGTTGTGATGGTTGCCTCTCTATATTAAAGAAAGCTGGACTCTGAGCACCCCTGTTTATCGCTATTGTTAGAATTTTATTTTGTTGTTAATTCACGTAGTGAAATTTGCTCTCTCTTTTAGGCGCTGATCCTGCTGCTGCTTGTGTTTAAAACTGAGGCCCCAGGTCCAATCCTGCAAGATCTGAGTCTCCTAATCCTCTTCCATTCAAGTAATCCCACTGACTTCATTAAGGATTAGTCTGCCTCATGTGAGTAAGAGTTTGCAAGATCAAGCTCTTAATTGTCATGGCAGCTTCACAAGAGGCAGAAATCTTTTTAGTGGCACCTAACATGGCTACAGTGTTTCTTAGCTGAAAGGCAGAATACAGACTTTCTCCAACTAAGGATACAAAATTCCAACTGCACACAAATGAGGTGCTTCTTTTTAAAAAGCTAGATGCAGCCCACTCACAACTTTAAAATATCTAATGCTTATGGTCAGTATTTTTGCTCATACATGTCTATGCTGATATTATTAGACCAATCAGCTGCCTTCAATACCATTTATCACAAAGTGGTGTTGTCTCATCTGCAGACCTCAGAGGGAGATGATTGGGCTGCTTCCAGAGGCTTCATTCTTTTCTCTTGGAGAGATCTCAGTGGGCAGTTGTGGACAAAAACTCCTCTTCCTGAAGAGCAATCAAGTGCCACAGGGTGTCATTCTGTCACCCTCATTCAAAGCATATATGGGGTCACTAGGAGTCTTTGCAAGGAGTCATGGGGTGCAGTCTTATCAGTATGCCGAGGACACCCACTGTATGTCTCTATCATACAATTTGGGCAATGTGGTTCAGGGCCTCAGTCAATATCTAGCTGAGGCTGGGGACTAGATCAGAGGCACCTGGTTGAAGCTCAGATCACACAAGATCAAAGTGATAACAGTGGGTTGGGGAAGCAAACAATTGCTGGCAGAGGTACTATCAGACCCTTTAATTTAGGGAATGTGTCAGGCATTGGTCACCACAGTTCCCAGCCAAGGGATGATTCTAGACCTCCCGCTGCTGTTAGATAAGCACATTACAACAGGAGCCAGATCAGCTTTGTACCATCTGTTCCTTGCCTGGAGGTTGCCATATTTTATTTTTATATGGGGAACTTTCCAGCATTATCCATTCTTTTCTCCCTCAACATTAGACTATTACAATGTACTCTAGAGACCAAAGTTAAAGCAGAATGTAGCAGCACTCCTACCAAGCAGGGCCTCTCTCTGGGAATACTTGACACTAGTGCTCTGGATCCCTGCCTATTGGTGCCCTCAAGTGTTGGTTTTGACTTATAAAGCCCTAAACTGGCTGAGACCTGGCTTCCTGAGAGACCACCTGAGAGGTGCTCAAAATGGATTGCCCCCATTTAAAACATAGAAGGCCACCAAAAAAACATTCTTGGTGAGGGCCCCAGGCCTTCAGAACTTGCTCCCCATCTTGGTTCAAGGTAGCCTGAACTTGACAACTTCTGGGCAAGCAGGAAGAAAGCTGAGCCTATGTTCCTGAAGAAGGGAGAACGGGGAAGGGGAGAGGGAGGGTTCTGTTGCTCTGATTGAACGGCTAGCTACAATTATCTGTATATATTTATTTAATACTACTGGCTGTCTTTATGAATATGTATTGCAGATGGATAATCATTAGTATTGGTCTCATTAATCATTGGGGCACCTCGAGTTTTATCTATTGCATCTTTTTATTGTTGCTTATATCTAAAGAAAAAAATGAATAAAACAAATATTTTATACTCTTATTCACATTTTAGCCATTCATATATCATATCTATTTATATAAAACTAAATATTTAAATACTCAAGTTAATTATCCTTATTTTAAAGACATCCCTACATATGCATATACTGAATAAAATGTCCCTTTGTTCAGTTAGTAGTAAATATCTTAAAAACCATGTACTATTATGATTAAATAAATAGCCTTTTATGGCATTTTAAAACACTGATTATGTGTCATTAACTTTCTTGTCTACTTATCTCTTTTTTTGGTACTTTCTCAAAAATTAATGAAACCTTAGCAAAGGCTCAAAAGATATTAAATATGTAACCTACAATTAATTAATTAATATGTTATGGTTCTGACGGGAACTGAGATAAAGGTCCACAAACCAACTTGGAATGCCACACATAGAAAGGCAGAATGTAGCCCTAAAACTCTTTACTTGATTTATCCCACGGGCCTTTATGGATATGTCTAAATTACAATTAAAACACCTGCAGCTCACCCATGTCGGCTGACACAGGTTTGCGGGGCTCGGGCTGCAGAGCTGTAAAATTGCAGTCTACATATTTGGGCTTCAGCTAAAGCCTGAGCTCCAGGACCCCGCAAGGAGGGAAAAGTGAGACAGCTCAGACTCCAGCCCAAGTCCGAAATCTACATCCCAGTTTTACAGTCCAAGCCCTGTGATTTTTTAATTGCACTGTACACATACCCTGTATGATACAAAAGAGTACAATATTCCTTCTTTCTTGCTAATCAGATCACAACTAAAGAAACTTAGTTACACCAGTGACTGTCCGGAGCAATTCGACTGAAGGCTTCTGGAGAAAGAAGTAATTTCAATACATTGGTTCTGAAATGCTATCACTCAGTTCTTTATTTCATATACATGATTCTGTCTAAGTCTACAAATATTTACACACCAGTGGGTATATGGAACTCGCTGGGACAACAGTGTGCAACAAAAGTCCTCATATATGTCTAAGTGTTTGGAGGATATAGCGCTAAGGAAGAGAAATGGAAAACAGAAAATTATAGTTATAGGGCTATATCCTGGGAGGTCTGCCACAGACTTCAACAGAACTGAAAAAAATTGTCCTACAGAGACCAGGAAATATAGTCTGAGCCCAGGAGAAAACGAGAGCAGAAAATACTTTAAAATGTTGGTTGTGTATGTGTATCAGAGAGAGAGAGAGATGGGATGAAGAAGGGGGGCATCCCCAAACTGTGGTTCTATAAGGACTTTTCATCATTTTTTTAATAAATAAATTATTTGGATTTGCATGTAATTAGCTCATAACCACGCCTTTAAAAATCTGTTAATACTGAAGTGACTTGAGATAAGTGGCCAACGTTGTTTGTGGTATGCTTTGACAAGAATCCTTAACAGTTTAAGGACAAACAGGCAGTGCATTATAGAGAGAGCTTTAAGTTACAAATTTCATTTAAGCCTGTTTTGTTTTGTGGGTTGATATCTCAGTTTTAACAGCTTACCATAAAGGGACATAAAATGTAGTTTATTGTACATTACAACTTAGTGCATTTGAATAAGTCACACAATAGCAGGATTTCTATGCTGTTATCATCAGCATGATTTAGTTGACTTGTGTTCACATGCGGGTGCTGTTATGTAACACTTAGCTCAGACAAATGTCTCTGCTCTTGCTCTTCTCTAGTCTGCTGTAGTTAATGACCAAATATTGTTAAAAATTGGGACACTAATTATCTGCTGTCGACATGCTATGGATAATTAAGAATTGCTCACACTGAAGCCATGCTAATTGTTTTTCACAGGTCTCCTTCTTCTGTCCTTGTGTCCTCAAAAAGGCAAGCAGCTACAGGTTTGTACAAACATCTCTGTCACGTACATTGTCACAGAACATACATCATTCTTTCTGGCTCATCCCCAATTAATTTTGCTGGCTTGCAGCAATTATCTCTCCCTTTGTGACTGACCTCCTGGTAAATGGAGTGCAGGATGGCTGAATAATTTTTTCCTGTGGATTTTACTATTCCGTTGAACCTTGTTGGCCGCCCACAATAGAATACAATGAACTTAAGTCATGAAGTATTTGAAATTGAAACAATGTAGAAACTGTATTTTAGCAATTGTAATTGACAGCTCTAAAAAGTCAAGTCTTGATTATGTTCTCTCATTTACCCTATTACTTGGATCAGTTATTTAAAGCTGTTAATGATCCTCCTGGATCAATGTCTTGCTTGTAGCTATAATTTACTGCATTGGTGGATTAGTACAGATGTTTTCATAGATGGCTCTGCATCATTCCACCAGATTGCTTGTCTGCATCAAATTTGCTTCCATTCATCACTAATGAAGCAAAGAAGATAATCAGCATCTAGTATCTTAAAATTAAATAATGAATACAGGATAACAGTTTTATTGTTCTCAATTTGCAGCTTCCCACCGTGGCTTTCTCAGATTGCCCACAGATTTTGCCCTAAAACTAGATCCAATTATATATTTTGACTTTACCAGTGAGAATTTATAATAGAAATGCATATTTATACAAAAATAGTTCAACCAATAAAAGAAACACCAATATCACTGCACTATCCAATAAAGAATGTGTATTGAGTCTGATAGCTTGGAGAAAAGCACTGGGAGAAAACTGTCCATGTGAGGTCTTGAACACCTGCTTTTTGGATCCAAAAGCAGCAGATTTATCTAATCTTAATATATCTTTTTTTTTCTATAATACTCATCACTCAGTGCTCATGAAAGCAGAGGATGAAGAAATGATATAGCCCCTCTGCCTTCCAGAAAACATTTACTCTCTTTCTCAACATGGACTCATGCATTTTCACTTCTGGATCCCTTGCCAAAACATTTTTTTCTATGAAGTTGCACCTCTGCTGCCACTTAAGCAAGAAGAGTTTAACTTTAAGCAGTGACAGCGCTATTATTATTACTATTATGAATCATTTATAATATGCTATGGCTAATCAGGACTAGACCTCATTGAGCTAAGTGTTAGATAAACACACTTGGATCTGCTTTTTAAGAACTAGATGATGGGATGGAACATCCTCACGAGAGTTGTCTGAACATCACCTTAACAAAGCACTCTACCCAAAGCACTCTCAAACCATTGCCTCATTGCACATTTGGCCTACAAACCATGCCCGCTGTGACAAATTCATCACAGCGGGCATCCATTAAATAGGCATCAATGTGAGGAATCTGTCCCTCCTAGAACTTGTAGACTTAGTGTTCTCCCAGAACTCGACAAGGTGTTCTGCATAAGCTGAGCAGAAAAGGTCTCAGAAGGTATCCCAGCACACAGATACTCTCTCATTTAAGCTTAATGTAAAAACTCCTTATCCCTCTGTGAACCATCTTCTTTTCTTTACTGACAGACTTCCATAGAGACCATTACAGTACACTGCCTCTATCATCACATTGTTTATTATGTAGAGATGTTACATTTAAAGAAATTTAATTCACTACATAGAAGCTCAATTATGCTTTCAGACATGAGAGCGCTTATGCATTCGCAATAGTATATTTCAGCAGTAGTGTTCATTTGCTTATATAAGAGTGACTGTGAGCTTTTACTATTAAAAAAAAAAAACTACAACCCCTCCCCCCCCCAATACCAAGGATGTGATATAAACCTACAAAACTCAGGAAATTCTGGGTCAAAAAACATTTCACATCATCTTTAACCACAATTATAATCAAGCACTGCTCTTAAAATTGTTTTTACTAGGCAAAAAACATGAGTGAAACATTTTAATTCTAAATTTTCCAGTACTTCAGTTAGCTCTTTGAAATCATGTTAACATAGTATCTTGAGTTTAGTATAATTCAAACACAATAAACCAAAATATTTATATATTATATTATATTGATAATACTTTAAGTTCCCATTGTTTTTTTTCCACTGGTAAATTGCAAAATACCTTGCAAATCCTGAGACGTAAATCCTTAAAACGAAGGATAGGCTAAGTATTATTATTTCTATTTTACAGATGAGGCTACTGAGGCAAAGGAACTAAATGTAAATACTCAGGCCACACAGGAAGTCTGCTGTAGAACCCAGAATACAACCCAAATCTCTAGTTTCCCAGACCTCTATTTTCTCCACTATACTATTTTTCCTCAATAATTAGGTATAAATATAACCACTACAATGCTTTAGCTAATATGACACAGGTCCTATAGAACTTCAACATTTCAGAATAAGTACTTCTATACAGCTCATGATCATTGATATATAATTTATTTACATAATGATGCAGGTGCACACATGTGTAAAACATTCCAAGCAAGTAAGAGTCATCACTTGAGCCCCTGACTTATTCTATGGCCTTAGGCACCTACTTGGACTGCTCCATCCCTGCACTCCCAGTGGCTCATTATAGCCTAAGTGAGACAGGCAGAAAAGGAGGTGGGGTCATGACTTTACTGCCAGAAACATTAGCCTATGGAACTGCTACCTTCTTACAAAGGAGATAGTAAGCTGCACTTCATAAAAATAAGCTGCACTGGGATGTGGTCACTGATTCTGTATTTGATCAGCCTGCCTTGGTTTTGCACATTTCACTGTGGTGAGATAGACTTCTACAGAACTCAGAGTTAATGTGAGATGCTGGTGAATTTACCAACCACCTGATTGAAAGGGATAATCTGATTTGCTCCAGCAACAGTTAGGAGACCACATACACACACACAAATCCATCAGATCCATAAGTCTCTGAGGCTGAGAGAAAAAAGAAAAAAGAATGACTGTGGTGCTGAAGTAGACATGGAATAGTGTCTCTGTATTGAAATGGAGGAACTCATGTAAGGCACAACAACAGCAGTAGCTGAGTATCTGTAATTTAATAAGTATCTGCAACGATCAATAATGCACAGACTCCAAACAGCAGCACTAATATCAACTCAGGCGTGTTCTCGCTTATATAACCAAATAGTCTATATGTCAACAAAGCTAGACACATTTTGGTCCTGCCCAAGGAACACAAAAAATGGCCAAATACTTAAATAAGCTCATTTCCACAGCTGGCCACTTTGTGCATTAAAAGAAGGCTGAAAATAACATAGCTACTTCCTAAATCAGTAGGTAGATCATGGATTAACTAGATGGAACCACCCAAAATTATGCTAAAATTGGGTCTACAGCATCATCCAAGCAGAATTTAGTGGTACATGCCAGCTGCCTCCAATACTCACTTGTTAATTTTTCAAACAAGCACCTTCATGCTTTCTCCTAGGCTCACATTTGGGAAGAATATGCACAAAACTAATCCATTATCCTCCTTCAAAATCCTCCTGAAAACACTCCTTTTTCCACAGGACGTACAAAAAATTTGACAACAGGCTTCTGGCTTGGAGAGACCACTGTCTATCAGGCTGACCAACATTGTCTCATTGTTTCCTTGTACTTCCCCATCTTCAGCTATTTGTCTCATCTTATACTTAGATTGTCAGCTCTTTGGGGCAGGGACTATCTTTTTGTTCTGTGTTTGTACAGCACCTGGCACAATGGAGTCCTTGTGTATGATTAATATAAACAGTAAATAATTATTGATATGTGTGTGACACTCCATGGCAGAGTGATGATTAATGCTCTCTTTGTCCACAACAGAGCTGGTGTTATTTAGCCAAGAAGTTTGATTTCATGTTCCACTTTTGTTCCCACTTTGGAAATTTCTCAAAGGGAGCTAAGGGGATTCACTGAAGATGTGCCAAGTCTTACCTCCCTTATGGAGAGTCATCGGCCTCGTCTACACTACAGGGGGAGATGGAACAAAGTTACACAACTTCAGCTATGTGAATAACGTAGCTGAAGTCGACTTATTTAGATCTACGTACCGCGGGATCCACACTACATTATGTCGACGGAAGATGCTCTTCCATCGACTACCCTTGCGCTTCTCGTTCATGTGGAGTACAGGAGTCAACGGGAGCCCAATCTGTGATCAATTCAGTGGGTCTTCACTAGACCTGCTAAATCAACTGCCAATGCAGCAATCGCCACTCCTCGATCCCCTGCTAAGTGTAGATAAGCGCACCATAACATATCTTCAGATATCCTACTTACACTCCCTTCGCAAGCCAATTCACCCATCTCATAATCTCTCCATACAGAGTCATCTTCTACCCACACTAACGGGAGATAACATGTAGTAAAAAGACAAAGCAAAAAACGCTTGAGGCATGGGAAATCTGACTGCCCAACAGTTAAATTCACGTAAGTCAAGGTTGAGGACAAAGCCATTTTTCAGCATGAAATCACTGCTCAGTATTAGCACTGCATAGTCCATCAGCAAACCAATGTTCTTTGACACATGCTGCTTCTGTGTGTCCTATACACCATTTTATGACATTAGTTAAGAAATTTGGGGAGGGAGGAGGAATGAAGGCACAAAGTAAGTGAAAAGTAGCTTCAGTGCACAAGACTGAACATTTAACAGTCACACTGCCAGGTCTGATTATCTCTATTTCACATTGCTTTTTGATTGTGTAACTGGCAACACAGAATTCAGCTGCAAATTTATAAGCCAATCTCCTACTTCCTTAGAGTAGCCCATTATTATTAATGTTAATATAAATTTCATATATGCTGTGCCACAGATACTTACTGTATTCCTTTAAATGACTGTGGCACCCTACTCTAGAAAACTGTCAGGTGTACAGCTGGTCAAAATATGGGAAACATTTTTGAACAAAAAAAAATGCAAAAAAAAGCCAATATTTCATCAAAATATCTAATTTTGACAAAAAATACTTAAGTTTAGAAAACTTTAAACAGCTGTAGTCAGCAATAAGTAGTAAGATTTGACATAAAGTGAGTTTTCTATTCTATTCTATTCCTTATCTCTTACCCAACATTATAGTATCAGTGCCTTCTAGCCAGTGCATTAAGGCTCAGACCTGTCTCTCACTGAAGCGAATTACAGAACTTCCTTCAATGGTGCAGGATCAGACCCTACGTGACATGATTAACATCTGCCCCTGTGTTTCTTTTCTACCTCTTAGTTGGGAATATCTACCTAAAACAAATTTAAATCCCATGCTCTGCAGCAAGTTTTCAAGAACATAATCTTTGCCCTTTCAGGCTTTTTTGATTTCTAACTTATCAAAACAGCCTGGAAATCACATATTTTGACCACTCTAGTTTACTGCGACTGAAATCTCAGTGGATTGATTACTATGCTTCAGATGGTTTAAAACTCTTAGTATAATATTTAGGGTTGATTCTATAATAATGCCCTAGCTAGCATTTTTAAGTATCTCTTTAATCTTGTGGATCTTCCATGAAAATGCTACACTGACTGACATAATCAGTCAATGAACAAACTCCTTCCCCAGATCTGGTGGTCTTTGTTTCAGACAGAGGAATTTTTTTATTGTCTTTATCCATAAGCTTCATTCAGGCATAAAACTAGCTACAACCTCCTGTAAAATACATGTAATATTAATCTGACAAAGTGATTTAGATCAATTGTATTTATTTCAGTGGAAATAACCTGATCTATTTCTTACAATTTTAAAAATGTGCAGAAAAGGCATAATAGCAAGTGAGAGAAAAAATGACTAAAATGAGCCAATATTTTTTTTTACAGTGTTACTTGTACACAAGTGAAGACACAGACTGTACAAAGTTCCTAAAGAACTATCCTGTCCATCCTTTGGCTTACAGGGGTGTATGCAAGGTTGAAGAAAATGCAAAATAAACAAAAGACATTAGGATACACCTTGGACATTATTTTAATAAACAGAAGTAGCAGTGGTTTTCTAACTCTTATTACAAAAACCAAACACAATGGTAGCCCAAAATATAATCATCATTACGTGTACCCTTCTGATCCCTACAGCTTCAACAGAACTGTTTTATTAATGTTACCCTGCACACAATCTGGGGCTTTATTAAAAAAATGTCATATTTTTAGTGATAATGGGCCCAATCCTGAAAACACTTATGTACATCTTAACTTTAAACATGTGAAGCATTTGGGAACACAGCTGCACACTAAGGTATGTATGAATTGGTTCCACTCCAAAACTTAATAGTTCGGAAACGAGGAATGGGAAGGGGTGGAGAAAGGACATGCTGGGTTTTGTCAATTTTTTCCTTAAAATAGTTAGTAGAATGGGTTGCTGATCCAGTTAAAAACAAACAAAAAACCCCACAAAATTTGTGGGTTTTTAAAAAAATTTTGAAACAAGTCAAAAAACTTTGATTATTGAAAAATTTCCACCAGGTCTGTAGCTGGACATTTTTTTGAAAAAAATATTTAGCTGTTCTTTAGATGAAATTTTTTTGACAAAACAGTTTGCCCCAAAACTTAACATTTGGAAAAATTTGAGCACCTCTAGTAGTTAGCAAAATCTGGGCTTACAGTGCTACGGAGGATACAAACTTGAGGAAGATGTTGAAAGACATTAGATGTGGTGGGGATTGAAAGTTCTGAACACAATGAGAGAGGAGAAACAGTGTTAAAAATAGGGAAAAAAATAAATGTATAGGGGAGAAAGTCTGAATACTTCCTGGATTTCCTCCAGAGGTGTTCAGAGGCACATAAGCAGAGCTGAAGAAGAGGATGTGAAGTGCGGGCTAGGGCAGGAGTTTGTGGTAAGAGAGAGAGACAAAGGAATCAACAGTGGGAGAAAGAACAGAGCTGACCAAGCAATCCACAGTGCAGAGGGAGGGAAAGAGTGGATAAAAGGCAGCAGAGAATTTAGGGATGTTGATGGATTAAAGCATGGAAGGCTAAGGGGTTGGGGATTACTGCACAATACTGAGAGATCAGAGAGTGGTCAGAGAAAAGGAACTGGGAACAGATGTAGAAAAAGTTCAGGGAGTGGCCATTTTAATTGTGGGAGATCTAATCAGGCTGAAAAGATACATGAAGAAGTAAGGTCCAACAAGTTGGAAGTTGAGGTGTCAGACAGGACATCCGGGTGAGAGCTGAAGTCACAGAAGGTGTGGATGGGAAATTGAGGGATGAATGTAAGTGTTAAGGACTGAATATATGAAGCCATTTGCAGTACATAACCAAGCGAACATTATTAGGGAGGAAGGCAGAAAGGGAGTCACAGGGAAGGAGGCAACAAACAGGAGTGGGAGAGCAAGAGACCAATAGCTCTTCTAGTGCACCTTTTCTTGCTTACTGCCTCTTCTATGAGACAGCTCATTTTGAAGAAGGAGAGTCAGATTTTAGAGAGAATGAGGAGGAGGAGGACAAAAACAGGATGTGGATAGTGGTGAGATAGTTATACCTGGAGCAGACATTCCAAAGTAAGCAGAAGAAAGGTTGAAGGGGATGAGACAGGATGGATGGTGGAAAGGGAGGGGAAAAGGTATGGGCAACAATTCTGGGAAGTGTCAGGAGAAGCAAGGAAAGAAAAGGATGGGAAGCAGCAACAGGCAGTGAAGGACAATGCAGAGGCTCAGATACCCATAATGAGAGAGACTGCAGAAGTACCTAAGAATGCTAGAAACAGTTCATGTCACACAACCTTACAAGAGGGATATTTTAGAACCAGTTTAATTGTTTTATCCGTTTGTTCATTTCTTGTTATCTTATGTCAAATAGCCAACTCTCATGATTGTATTGTGAGTCATGATATTTTTTGTTTTTCTTAAAGCCCCAGCTCTTAGAATCATATAATTACATCAGAAACTCAGCTTTCATTTAAAATGGGGGGGGGGGAGGGAGTTCTAGCCCTAATGATTGCAGAGAAAAGCTTGAAAACATCATCCTGAAAGCACAAACATTGAAAGGCAAATAAAAAGAGCCTGAGTTTGTTATTTTTAAAAATTTCATGAGTTTTAAGTTAATCTTTTTTAGGGGAGGGGGGCTTAACTTGTGGATTTTTAAATGCTTTGGGCTGGCCACATGGAATCGGCTTGGAACAAAACTACTGGGTGACTTTCACTTGTTGAGACAGAGCAAGCACTCGTCTGGTAATTCCTGACATGGGCAAGGAACCTGTGCAAGGAGGGGGAAGGCCACTAAAATTCCAACATCTTATTTATTGCTTCTGCTTGTCATTTAAAATGTAGAGTGATCCATCAGTGTTTATTGGGTAAGCAAGAATGCAGAATAAGGCAATTTTAAAACACACTGGTAATGATACACATTGGTAAAAAATGTGATGACTGCTTAAATATATAATTCCCTTAAATGACAACTCCAATTATATGGGATAGAATTATCAGTGATGTAAATATTGGGGCCTAAGTGCCAAAGTAGCCTAAGTTGCACACCTGATAAATATCAAGTTTGCACAAAAGGAGTCTAACTCCTTGTAGTCTTGTGGGTGCTAGGTGGGGAGAGTAGGAAATCGGGGGTGGGGAGAGGGATCTGACTGATCGGAGTTGTGATCAGTCAGAAAGAAGATATTCCAGGTGTGCAAAAAGGTGAATTTCTCACTAACCCAAGACCAACTGTGGTCCAGGAAGTCATAAAGGGACTAAGAGGATGGTGTAAGACAAAGAAGCTCACCAACCCTACTGAAACTTACATCTGAACAAATGCATTCCCAAGTGCACTCACAAAGACCTCAGTGGCACCACGCTGTTGAATGCAAGTCTCCTCCTGGATCCAAACAGCATTTCAACAGTGAAAAGAGGGTTGTATGGATTTCAGTGGGATTGTCTGCAGGAATCAGGCAACTAAATTTTGGTCCAATATTCTGTATCAGTATCAATTCTAGTTAATTGGCATACATTTACATATAAAAAAATTAATTATTGATGTATTTTGCAAAAGAAATTGAGGGCTATACGCAAATTAGCAATACACAGTTACCAAATTACCAATAGGTCATATATTTGACCTATTATAAACGCTTTTGATTTTGTAACATTTTCAATCTTATATACAACTATACTGTATATTACTGTAATTACTAATAGGCCATTCATTTAGGACCTATAGTGGTTCTCCATAAGGGTACTTTTGAGGGATGACCCCAAAAAGCTACAATAGTTGCTTCTTCTCTCAACTCCTCTGGTCTCCCTGTGTTCCGTGCTGAATCAAGTTGAAATGTGCCTGCGTGCAGACAGATGACATGAGGTCCAGGCACCATTTCAGCCCCATTTTGAGGATTTAATGGAGTCTTAAATGGTGCATAAGCCTTGTGTGGCCCCTATGAAAAACATAGGTGAATTTCACCCTCCATGAACAACTTTCTTACAGGCCCCACAAGGTGGGTAGTGCACCACTCCTTTGCCTCCCTCGCCAATGCACTCATCCACTGTGTCTGGGACTTATACAGGAGTATAATCTACAAGATCCTACAAGACTGGTGGCTGCTGGGGTGTGCATAGATCAACTTGCAGGATCAGAGTTTATTTTGCACATTTCATACCAGTAAACCTCAATTTAGATTCATGTTCTTTGGAAATTGCTAGCTCATACCTGTGGGCTCACATAATTGTTGCATTTCCACTTCTGACTATGTTCTTTTTTTGTTTTTGTAAAGTAGGCTGCATGGCTGTGGATACAGCCTATAACGACGTCACATAGCATCTGCTGTTATCCACCACACAGCTTTTAAACACAAGATCCAACAGCTGTGCGTCACACATACACATTGCGAGCACTGTGACGCTGCCATTTATCCACTTACATACCTCCTCCACTAATATTTATTTCACAAAAACAAATAATTTGATCTTAAACATCTAGCCAACTTGGCATCCCCCTCCCTGACATGATCTCTTTGTCCGATTAGGATCCTGTTATACGTGGGAGAATAAAAGCCGATTAATGAGCAGAAAGTATTCTGTAAGCCCATTCTTGTATAAATAATGTCACATTATCATTACACAATTATCTGAATTTTGGGAAGATAGCCCCAGGGATCCAGTCACAAAAAAGGCAAATCTTACTGCAAGTTTCCATGCATGTGGTATGCCCAGTTATTACATATAGCCACCTAACGTGACAACACAATAGGAAGTTCAAAGGGTTTAGTCATACACACATTCACACAAACAAAAACCAATACAGGCATACAAAAAGAATATTTTTTGCAAGTAGTATAGAAGAGTCACAGTCACAAATGAGAGCTGCATGAATTCTAGTTTACTTGGCTACAAATAAATCTAATATTTGTCTTCTCTCCATGGTAAAAATAAAACAGGAGCACAGATGCATTACACTCTCCTTTGTGTAACCAGTCTCTCCATTTTCAATTATAATAATCAATCTGTTCCATATAAAATATTCCCCCCTCATTTAACCAAAGAAATCAGCATTATGCAGCAAAACATTTTGCTATAAAATAACGTAAATGAGAATATTCCTTTTTTGTGAATATAATTGTCCTTGAAAAATGTACGAAGGAAGCTAGTCTTTTCTTTAAAAGGTTTTCTGTAGTTGAAACAGAAAAAATACTTTACATTTATTTAGCACTTTTAATCAGAAGATCTCAAAGTGATTTTTAAAAGATGGGCATGTATTGTTTCCATTTTACAGACGGGGCAACTGCAGTGCAGAGGTTGAACACGAAATTTTCAAAACCAGACCCATGATGTGTCACTATTTGATTGCCCAACCAGAGATATCTAGCTCCTGATTTTCAGAAGTGATTAGCATCCAAAACTTCATTGAAATCAGGGTCTTTGTGCCATAATTTGAGCTTTCAAAATTAGTGGGCACTTGAAAATGTTGGCCTAAGTGACTTGCTCAAGATCACACAACAAGCCATAGAGAGCAAGCATGCTAAAAACAGAATCCAGGACTCTCAACTCCTGAGCTCTTAAAAAAATTACCTAGAGACATGGTGGATTTTCTGCTACTTACATGCTTTAAAATTAAAACCGGATGTCTTTCTGGATGAGCTACAGAATTTATCGTAGATGTTATGGGCTCGATGCAGGAATCACTTGGAGTAATTCTATAGCCTGTGTTACGTAGGATATCAGACTAGATCATCATAATGATCCCCTCTGGCCTTAAAATCTATAAATCCATGACTATGAAAATACTAGAAAATGTACTAGGAACGATCCTATGTTGGCAGACAGATAGAACAGATGACCTAATAGGTCTTTTCCATCTCAGCTATGAATTCAGCCACTGGACCACACTTCCTCTTATATATATGGTGTGCGACTGGATCACCAAGGTACATATAATGGAAGTCCATTTGGCCAGCTAAATACCAGAGGATTCTAATTCTCTTCACCATAGGATAGCTCAGAATAGATGTATATCCAGTCCTGAACACCGTCCATCTGTTTGCTTGAAATGAGACAGCCATTTAATTAAATTGGTGGCAACTTAAAAAAAACATAAGCAAGTGATTTAAAGGCAGCAAAGTGGGGTAACTTTTGGACAGTAATTAGTCTACATTCGTAATCCCAACTGAAAGGCCAAAGGCTGAAGAAACATGGAAACAGAGATTTCCTATAGGCAAGAACTTAGGTATATTGGCAGATCAGTGTGGAAATACTTGAACCTGACAAAGCCTAAATTTGAGGACTGTGATCCACAGAACCTAGAAATGTCACAGACAATCTTAGCATTAGAAAAAATTATAGCCCCTTTTTATTGAAAAGATAGTAATCATTTTACATTTTCAAGGCTGTTTTTCTTACTTATCGCCACAGACCCCCCCCCCCCCCACACACACACACAGCCTTTGAATTCAATTCACTATGGAGACCAAAGTGGGTAGACTATGATTAAATGCACTGGTATAGTGAATGCTTGCTTCCACAGAAAAGAATAAATATCTGCATTAAAAAAATCCGGATTATGATGATCAATAAAAAGTGCTAAAAAGACATATAAATTACGAGAAATACTTTAAAACATTACTTAACAATATTTCTTAAACCAGTCTATACACATTCATTTCCTATTTGCCACTTAGAATTCCCTCAGAAACCTAGCAAATGTAATTACTGCATGGGTTAAGACTTCTGCTTAAACCTCAGGTGGTTAGTTTCCTAGCAGGGTTACTACTCTCCCAAGATCATGCCACAAAGCAAAATACAGTAGAGTCATAAGACCATTTTTTTTATCAACAAGCAATTTACCATTTCACTATCCCGATATGAGATTTCCAAGTTTTTTTCACTCCACATGCGGAAAACTGAATCGTTTTCCCACTATGGGCGATATGTTAGTTTGATTTTATTTTCCCTGACATTTCACCTGTCAGATTATGTTAAATATAAGAAACAAAGAATAATTGTCACATTCTCGCTGAATTTAATCATCAAATATCTGGACACATTAAATAAATTGGAAGTGTAATCCTGAGGGAAGAAGACATGAATGCTGAAAACAGTGTCAGATACCCAAGTCATCTTCCAGGCACACAACATTCTAATACAGGTTTAAAATACTCAGAAAGGGAGCCTGTACAGAAGAACCTTCACACTGTATTTTTTCTTCAGCTCCTTGTAGCACCAATGCCGTAGTAAGTAGGAGACAGAATTTTTGTACAGACGCAAGAGAACCTATATAAAAGGATGAAGATAAATACATTCTGTGAAACTCTATTTGCCAAAAACAATTATCATGCCAAGAAAAGGTAGCAGGTTATCATGATATAGCATAAACATATGCTAATTAAGTGGCAAAACGAAAAGATTCATGAGATAGAATCCATCAAACATAAACCTGAAAAACTGCATCCGCATTTTGCAGGTTCACAGTCTGTCTTGCTCTCACAGTGAGTCATAAAAACTTACCTGCTTGACCAGTGGTAATACTGACAGCTGCAAAGAGCCTCTGGGAACGGCTCAAGTCAGATACGCCATTTACCGCTTCCACTTCAAAAGTGTAATTAGCATGAGCCAGGAGGTCCAGGACAGTAACGTAGTTTTCTACTAATCCAGTTTGCTGGGGCATATATCCAATGTTACTCCCACAGGGAACACATTCACCCTGCTCCCAGCTGCACCTCTTGCACAAAATTCGGTAGGTCACATCATTTCTTCCCCCATTGTCGGCAGGAGGGCTCCATTCCAAACTCACAGTAGTCTGGTTGATATTGAAGATGAGGTTCTGTGGTGCAGATGGAGGTCCTTTGTAAAACACATAAAAAAGACAATGTAAATACATGAAATCAGTGAGGAACATTTACCTAGTGTTTTAATTACTGACGCTCAAACTAGATGAAGCATTTTTCTTCACATAAACATTTCATTATATTTACTACAAGCTACATAAAAGCCTCCTTGACCTCACTTGGCAAAAAGCTTTATTTATTTCCCATTAAGGAATCAGGATAACAATTGTCTGTGTATTTACTGCAACTGACTTTAGCAGTTTTTCTTCTGTGCAACTAAAAGGATCAGTTAACACACCTCAGAAGTTTACTCTTACAACATTTTTAGTATGGGGATTTTTTTTCCCTTTTAAACAAACAGCACAGAATGCATTTAGACAGTCCTTAATCAGATCTGATATGATTTACAACAGTATTTGGGTACAGCTTTGGATTTTGGAGACTTTCATTACTTGAACCACCAACCTGTGTAGGTTAGTCTATTTGCAGATGGAATGTTAAGCTAGATCCCATTACATTTTAATCAAAGTCCAAATCCACACAGGTTACTTTTCATTTTGCATTCAATTCATTTTTGTGTAGTATCATATTAGGCATACAGCCTGTGACAATTTTAAGACTATAGGAAAACCATGCTTGCATTCTTTCTGTTATGTCTAGTTATGTATTTACCCAGTAACTTCTCTTTCCCAAGGTTACATCGGGCAAACATGAAATTATATTTATGTTGATTCTATATTCAGTGTACATTTTCCCATTGCAGTTCAATTTAATTTATCAGTTTTATTTATTACTTTGCAAACATGCTGAAGACCAATAGTAAGGACTAGTGAGAACAAACTACAAATGGCTGTACCCAGTTGGTTAAGCAACGTCCTTCACTATTAAATTCATGACTGACTCACTTGTGCACGCAACATATGGTGGATCAGAAGGCGCTCTATAATAGCTATCATCACAATCACATCGGGAAGATCCTTCCTTGTCAGAGAAACTGTGAGTAGGACAGCGAGAGCACTGTAGATCTTGGGAAGATGATTTGTAGAATCCTCGGCCACATGCTAAGGGAGAAGAAGAAAAACTAAGATATACATTTGCATGTGCATCTGGCCTGCTTTCTTTTCCATTTCAGTTATATGTAGAGTGTACACTTCCACAGCAAATTACTTCAGCAAAAGCAAGGCATTGTGCTCAACTCCATCATGATAAATATATATTATTCTTCATCGTGTGCTATTAACTTGATTTTGTGGCATAAGCTGCAATGCAAACATACACTACAATTGGACCAGCAGCTGGCGGCAAAGTATTTTGACGGTGAAGACGAAAGAAATATGACAGCTAGGACTCAATTCTCCACTCAGACACACAGAAATCAATGAGAACTGGACCAGAACCTCAGCTGGTATAATCAGCACAGCTCCAGCTAAGCATCTGGCCTCAGAAGTGTGTATCTAAAGGCATGATGACTGAAGGGTTAATGTCTAGCTATTCCACCTGGAAGCAGGCGGGGCACACCCTGACTGTTTCCTAGGAGCAATGCACACATTGCTCTATCCAAGGACAAGGGCTAGATATGAACCCTGAGAACTTGATTGTTTGGACAGCAACTGTGGGAGGTTTCTTTAGCCTGGGCTCAAGGCCTGAGAACCAGGATTGTAGTAGATAGAGGATGGTAACTAAGCATATGAATCAACGTCATACATTCCTTTGTGTAGCAGTGTGTAATGCTTAGGGGGAGAAATATAATAAAAGGAGAAGGTGGAAGGCAGGGGGGGGGCAGAACAGCCCATCTCCGCTGACCAGCCTGTTTGCTTGCATAAAGCTGTGTTCTGTCTCATCACTGAACCGCAACAGATGACCCCCTGGGTAAGTTAACTCAGCAAAAGTCAAAATACATTGAAAGTTTTAATAGAATAGAATGAAAATCACAGCTGCAATCAGTACCAGGACTTGTGTTATAGGTACACTGTGGTCCATTTGGTGGTATTTAGCTACACCCCTCAAGGAGAGGCACAATCCCTCCAAGGGTTTCCTAGTACACAGAGAAAATGTGCATTCTACCCCATTCTTTTGGATTAAGCAGCCTGCTTTCACCAGGGTGCCCAAAAAGCACCTTACGCCAGTAAGAAACGGATCCTGGTCCTTCTAGCTTTCCCTTCCCACCCCTTCCACTCTATCTGGGCAAGCAGCTCAGGGAGCACTCGAAAGGAACATTCCCCCTCATGTGCAGTCTGTGACTGTCCTGGACAATTGTTCCAGGGATACAAAGAGTGGGGAATGGCTCATTGGATCCCCACTCCCACCTGTGTGCACCCACTAAAGGGCTATGGACAAACTAGCCCATTGTGAAGTTACGTTTGTTTGCTTGCTTGCTTATTGTACTAGCTATTAAACTGTGATTTTTAAACACATTTTCAATCACCACCATTTATTTGCCATTAAACAAACCACACTGTGTTTTCTGGCTTACAGAGCAAAACATTTATAAACCTACCTGAATGTGATTAATGGCTATATTTTTAATCTTTACTTCAGTTAACTACTAGGGGGGAATCAACCTGCACAAGTTATTAAACAGATTATTTTCTAAGTAATCCTTCTTGCTCCCAAACCTGATGGAATGTTCCAAATGGAGGATGGCTGCATCATACTAAACAAAGGGAAATGCCACCAATGGTAAACAGATTATGACCCCATTCCACCTTAAGTGAAGAAGGTTACAGGGGCACACTTGCTAATATAGCAACCATGGTCAACAGAAAACATGCAAGAGTACAGAATTCCCCTGGAAACTTCTAATGAAACTCAGGCTCTTTCAATTGCACAGCTTCATTCAAGTTCTGTTCTCCAATAAATCAGGCAACTGCAGCACAGACAATTTAACCTCTAAGGCCCTGCTTATGTGTGTAAAAAATCTATTGTGGGTGAAGCTGAATATCAGGTGTTAAAATCTTCACAGGGAAAAACTAGTTAAATAGTCCTTATAAATCCACAGAGAAAGCATTTGCTCTGGTAACATCCACATTGATTGGGGAGGTTGTCTCACAGCAGATATTGAGTTACTGATACTTAAAATATTTACATGTAGTTTTGGAGATCAGATACCACAGTGATGGGCACAGTCTAAAAACACTGGGCCTCATTCAAAACCCACTAGAATCAATGAAAAAAAGAGTCAGATGAACTTCAGTGGGCTTTATATCGGGTGCATTGTAGTGTAGTAGCCATACTATTCCACTTAATATATATGAGCACTATGCAACCCTGCTATAAATTATACAGGTCAAATTTTCCTCACTCGGACTGATAAAATCCACTCTTGATTTAGTTCATTACAGAGGAAACAAATGAAAAATTCTCTGAAGATTTACTTCTGATTTTTTTTTAATTTTCTAAAGAAAAAGCAGGTCCAAAAGACAATAATCATAATGATATTTTGGAGTTTGTCCTGTTTAAATGTAGGGGTTCTAAGCCAAATGATTGGCTTGCCTTCAATAAAATTGCATTAATTTACCTCAGAAGAGAATTTAGCCCTATGTTTTGAAAATATATGTTCTCTTTCATTGATTGTATCACTGCAAGGTAACATATGATTATGCCAAATATAGCACCACTAAAAAACAAACATCTAACGAGAACACCTTAGTACGCATTCATCAGAGCATTCTGGAACAAACATTTGGATAAACTTGACTTCTTGAGTTTTCAGATGATGCTAGGAGTTCAAATTTAATGCGGAATTAGTCTTTTTCATCCTCTTTCAAGATTATTCTAAAGATTTCCAGGTCAAGGGTGAAGAGCACTGACGCTAAACTATTTTGTAAACATGAACTATAAATAAATATTAATGCATTAAACTTAGGTCTATTATTCCAGCACACTCAATTAAGATCCAGCCACCTGACCAAATAATAAGTTTCCTGTCTTGTCTTAGCTAGTCAAGTTCCACAGAAGATGAGAAAAGCACTGGACAAACACACTGCATCTTCCAGCATGCCGCCCTCTGCAGAGCAAAGAGCAACTTGAAAGGCACAGATGCCTACTGTGAATCCAGTCTGTCCCTCTCGGCAGGGAACATTTCAAAGCAAAGATGCCAAAAGAAAATAGAGATTTCAGACAGAAACAACAAAACAAACAGAAAACCCCTTTACATTTTTTTTCTTGATGGCTTGATCTAGACATTTATATGCTCAGTCACTTGTTATTTAAAGTAAGTGTGCATTTCTTATTATAGTTCAAAGGATTTGAATGTCTGCTACTAGTCTAAGTGAAATCTCTATTCTTCTGCAGTGCATACCAGAGGCAGCAGGATCAGACACTCATTGTATCATACTACTATCTCCATCATCTTTAGTTCTAATAAAAGAGGCCCATGTGATGGCATTTAATTACTATTCCTTTGACTTAAGCACCCCATAAATATAGAGCAACATTATTCCTGCAATGCACTCCTTAACAACCTTAAAAAGGTGCTTTCAACTGATTCTACCACAGTCTTAATAGCAAATTGTCACCAATATCACACACAAAAAGGTTTTAAGAAATTTAAAAAGGGATACATTCAAGGTATCATACATTATATTAAAAAGGGCAATGCTCCTCTTTTTCTGATGGAATTAAAGAAACAAATTAGCTTATTGTTATTTTTTCCTTTCTAAATTTTATTTTATTTTTAAGTCGGAGATAGTTTCTGTTCTTTTAAGCTAAGACAGGAAATTTTCTATTGATTGTTTTTCCCCTTGGCCCAATCTCTCAGAATTGTCAACATTTACTTTTTTTTAAATTATAAATAATTAAAAATATATTTTTGATCTAATGGAGAAAAAATGACTAACATCTTTAGATGGTACTTTCAAGGTCTGTGGAGCTGGAAATCTTACCTTTTTCAGCACCAAAAGTTGGTCCACTGAGAGATATTGCCTCACCCAACTTGTCTCTCATTAATTGTAAATAACCATTTGCCAAAGAAATGCTAATGCTATTCGTAGACCTGTATATATAGTATTATCCTTTTATAACAGCTACTCTGTAGCTAAGGTTGAGGTGGTGATTTCAGTTTAACCCCCAGTTTACTTTTGATCCTATAGCTCTCAATATTTTGATACTTTGCCTCGGTAACAAGTAGCTTTGTTTTAAAATTTCAGATTTCGCATGTGTGGTGGTCCTAAATGGGAAAAAGACAATTTGCCATGTTTGAAAAAATAATATGAGTCACATTTCAATGATGGTGGTGGTGAATGATAAGCAAAACAACAAAATTATTGTTCATGCCACATTAGCACTTAGAGGCCCCACATAAGCTCAGGGCCCCATTGTGATAGGCACTGTACAAATATGTAGGAAAAGACAGCGTGTCTCCTGAAGAGAAATAATAGAAAAAAGCCTGAAAGGGGGAAACAAAGGCACACAGAATGAATGCAAATTGCCCAAGGTCAAACAGTTCATCAGCGCTGAGAACAGAACTAATGTCTCCAGAAGCCCTGTCCAATGTACCATACTGCAGTAACTCTGGGTATTTCCTAGTACACATATGGTTGTACAGGTTGAATTCTCTAGTCCAGCACTCTTGAGACCTGACCGATGCCGAACCAGAGAATTTACCAAACCACGGGAGGTCAATGCAGAGTCCAGCAGGTCTCTATTGGTGCGGGAAGTAGGGATGCGGGGGGTGTTGCAGCACCCCCAGGCTTTGAGCCCGGCCGCCGGCCCCAGGTCCCAGTCGCTGGCACCTCTGCTGTCACCTGGAGTCCTAGACACTGACCGCAGGGCTCCGCAGATGCCCTCACCTGTTGTCTGAGTCTTATCCCTCTCTGAGCACCTCACTGCCCCCGGCTGAGACCACTGCTGGGGGCAGCTGCAGAGCCCAGGGCTGGGGCCGGGAGCGAAGCTCAGCGGCCCGGACCCTGGGCAGCAGCAGAGGCCTTGCGGCCGGGAGCTGGGACCCCGGGCGATAGCAGAGGGGCGTGGCTGGGACGTGGGGCCAGCAGCTGGGACCCTGGGCTGCAGCAGAGCGGCCAGCGGTTGGGACCCCGGGTGAGGGGCCAGCATTGGAGCCCCCGGTCGGGGGGCCGGTGGCCGGGACCCTAGGCAGCAGCAGGGACCACAGGCAGGGTGCCAAGCTGGGCCCCCTACTTCCTGTGCCTATGGATCAATTGTTATTTTTATGTCACCGCTGAGGTGAATAAACTGAACTATGCTTGCAATGCTGCCTAGCCAAGGCTTACCAGCTCGCGTCAGAACAAAGCATTAGTGTTGTTACCCAATTTTACTGTATTGGCACAAGGAAATAAGTAGATAAAGCAAAAAGAATAAAATAATATGAAAAATAAATAGATAATAATACAGGCAAATCTATCATTTGCTCATCTAAAATAATCTCTGAATTCCACTTCCAAAATGAAGTGACAATAACTGCTAACTAAAGTTACATCTGGGGTCTCAGCTGTAGGTATATCCGGGTTAGATGAGTGGAGGCAACAGGACTTCCGACTGTAGAGTGCTGCTCCCCGCTCCTCTTCGCCACTTTAACCAATCTTCCAGCTGGGCTTGTCTCATGTATTTTGGTTTTTCTTTAATGAGGTTTTCTTGTATCATGTAGAGAGACATGATCTCTTGCTCAGAAATGAAACGTCTTTGCTCCAGTCCTTCTATTAAATTTGTTGCTAACTGTATGCATTTATCGATAGAAATTTTTTCTGTGATGTACTCCTCATCATCTTCATCACCATCAATGGCTTCCTTGTTATCTTTGTTTTTCCCCTGCTGTACCATTTGCACAATTTCTCCATCTGTCATTTGATTAGCAATTAGTGCATCTTTGTCAACTTCCATCCAGTCTAATAAATTTTCCTCTCCCAAATCCTTGGCCAGCTCAAGCACTACAGGATAGGACATACCGCTGGCATACTCCATTAACTCTATAACAATTTGTTGGTTTTCAGACACTTCAAATCCAGTGAACTCGGACTCGTCATTGACGGCAGGACTGTCCTCGAACATTAGTGCTGGTAACAATTTGTGCCATCCATTCTTCAGAGTAGATGGAGTTACTCTTTCCCAGGCTCTAGCTAGTGTCCAAATCATACCCTTGAGGTTAAATTCTTTCCTAAATATTGTCAAACTGCTCCCATCATTAAGAAATACTAGCAATTGGTGCATAAACTTGGACCTGTACATACACTTCAGGGATCATAAGATACCCTGATCACAAGGCTGAATCTGTGAGGTACAGTTTGGGGGTAAATACAGTCCCACCACATTATCTTTGACAAGCAGCTCTGCTTTAGGGTGGACAGAGCAATTGTCGAGAATCAGCGCAATTTTGCACTTCGGATCCAGACCTACCATGGTGCAATGGGCTCTTGCCTCTGGTATAAACTATTTCTCAAACCACTCGAGACATAGATTAGTCATTTTCCATCCCTTTTTGTTGCCATGGTATATCACCGGGAATATTTTCACCCCTTTGAATGTCCTTGGATTCACACTTTTCCCAATAACCATGAGCTTGCATTTTTGCATGCCTGAAGCGTCGCTACAACCAAGGACAGTAACCCTGTCCTTCGACTCCTTCATACCAGATGGTGGCTCCTTTGCATCACGAGCCAACGTTTGTGTAGGCATACAATCCCAATAGAGAGCAGTTTCATCGGCATTGTATACCTGCTCTGGGGATGACTTCTCATTTGCAACTAACTGTGCAAATTTATCAACGTACTTAGCGGCAGCTTCCGTAGCTGCACTTCTTTTTTCACTGCACATGCGATGTAGACTAATGCCATGTCTGTTTTTAAATTTCTGAAGCCATCCTTGCAAATAGTCACACTCATGCTGCAGGTTAAGTTCTCTGTGGAATATCTTTGCTTGTGCCATCACCATCTCGCCTGAAATTCGAATACCTTTGTTCCTACACAGCTTGAACCAATGTATAAGCGGACTATCTAAATCGCTGCTTTCCCCCTCCTTCAGTGTCTTACAAACACTCATACTTTTTTTACTGTCACTTTTGGCAAAAACTTAAGGATATGCTTCTTTTGATTCTTCAAATAGGTGACCTTACATGGTTAAACTCACACAAGGCATGTACTGATGTGCCCTTTTCCTATTTCTGCAACACTTCCACCTTTTGCTGTATTGATATTGACACGTGCTTACCATTAGCAGCATTACCACCACTGCCACTGCTTGCTGGTCTCTTAGAAGACGTATTTAGGGGTAAATTGGAGGTGGATACAGCACAGTACACTGAGAGCCAGGACTGGCAGGACTTTGCCTGACCACAGGAAACTTGGGCCCACCCCTGATAAGCGGACATCTGGCTAACTAAAAATCATGCTTAGGCACTGACCCCTCATCTTGCAGGGGGGTTGACCCCCTCCCTTCGCTCCAGGCCCAGTCCCCACTCCACCCCTTCCCCCAAGCCTCCGCTCTGCCTCTTCCCACCCCTGCTCCACCCCCGCCCTGCCTCCTCCCCCAAGCGCGCCCTGTCCCTGCTTCTCTCCCTCAGTCCCAGAGCTTGAACGCCATGAATCAGCTGATTCATGGCACTCTGGAAGCGTTGGAGGGAGGAGTTGGTAAGTACAGGGCCGCCGGTGCATGAGAGGCATGGGGAGGCAGGAGGAGCTTGGTACCAGTGGATCACCACACCCACTAATTTTTCCCCGTAGGTGCTCCAGCCCTGGAGCACTCACAAAGTCAGCGCCTATGCTGGACCACGGATGTTGCCAGACCATGGAGTGCCGGATTAGAGAGGTTCAACCCACAGCCATCAGTAATTCTCACTGAATTTATAACTGGGAAGATTGGGACAGTCAAAGGGTGAGGTAAAGACTTGGAGACTTTCCTAAGCAAGCTCACCCTCTAAAGAACACTGCGGGAGAGCACTGCTCAGCAACACTGTTCACCTGAGATAAAACCCCTAGTGCACGTTTCAGCCCGTAGCCATTAAATCAAATGGTAACACAAATGCAAATAGTGATGTTAAAGATGCATAACAGTGCATCTTGGGATGAATAATATATGAAAGCCACAGTACATTTTAACTGAAGGGGTAGCACTGTGATGTTTGAAGCCACTGCACTCCTCGTCTGAGCTCGTTTAACTTTAAAAGCAAAGCGAAGTACGGTCCAGTGGGGGTTCTGTTACGAGGTCATCCAGGGCACTGCCCATTCAGAAAGGTGTGAAAAACAAGAAAACAGTGAAACAAATTGACCTTCACTCAATTCTGTGTGTTATGCACAGCTGTTAATTGAATAGAATAGCTCTTCCCCAGATGAAGGGTCTGTTTTGTTCAAGCAGCTGCTCCAGAGCCCAGTCTGTAATAGCTAGTAAGTGCACATTACACGAAGGGGGCTCCAACCCAACAGCAGTAAGACCACTTCGCTGAACAGCACAGAGGCTACAGCAAGCCTCCAAATGGTACTTTCAAAAGTACCCTAAAAATGATGAATACATGAAGATTATTGTGCTTATTATTGAAATAGTTATATTACCAAATCAGGGCTTCATTGTGTAACACGCAACAAATACAGAGAGGAAGTCAGAGTCCAGCCAAGTCACAGCTCCTCATTTAAAATCTGTCTCACCCTCACCAGTATTTGGGCCTAGCATCCTAGGCTTGTGTCTAGGATAGCCTTGCCTGCTCTTAAGAGCAAATCCTCCCTCATCCTCCATAAGTGAAAAAAATCGTCCTACAAAGGACCTGGTGTCGTTCTGCTATGCAGGGAAGAATCCACCCAGGAGACAGCTACTCCTTGTCCTGCATAGCTGAGGTCTGTAATTGAAAAGGGTTCTGATTATATATATTTAAACTGCTCCTATTCTGATAACCTTACATGTGCTAAAAGAAAAGGAGTACTTGTGGCACCTTAGAGACTAACCAATTTATTTGAGCATGAGCTTTCGTGAACTACAGCTCACTTCATCGATGAAGTGAGCTGTAGCTCACGAAAGCTCATGCTCAAATAAATTGGTTAGTCTCTAAGGTGCCACAAGTACTCCTTTTCTTTTTGCAAATACAGACTAACACGGCTGTTACTCTGAAACCTTACATGTGCTGTAACATTCGGTAGTCCATCCATATGTGGAGTCCTCATATAATGACAGACCCTGATGTACACATGCTAAAGCCAGTGAAGGTTGCTTAAGTAACTGTTCTTGGCCTAGCATTAGTAACTTTATTTCTTTCTTGCATACCTGGCGTACACAGCCTGAAAGCTTATGTTTTGCGTTCATATGATAGGGCGCATGGAATGGAAAGGCAACCTTGACAAAATATGGTGTTCTCTCTCACATATGCATAGTGTGTGACAGTATGGCCAGGCATGTTTCAAAGACGATGTCTTTGGGGACCTTTCAGAGCTTGCTGTATGGAAATATTAATGCTGGAAACCCCTCCAATAATTTGAAGGGTGTTAACCCAAGGCATTGTGAATTCCACTCCCACATCTGGAGTTCAATTCTGCATTGGCAGTGATAACCTGGGATGCTGGTTATGGTTGTATATGTACAAAAATGGCAGTTCCTCTGCAGTGAGCTCTGCACAAGCTTCAGCCACCCGAGGGCCAATGGTGATCAAATAATTTCTTCTCTTTTTATTTCTTTGTATATATGAGGAACAGTTTTCCAAGAAATTCCACGAGAGGGAAAGGAGCGGATGTGGAAAGCAGTATATGGCATTTTGGAGTCCCTCTTGTGGGAGACAAAGAGGACAAAGAAAGGTGTTAACATAAGTAATATAAATTTTTTGATGCACCTTTAAAAACTTTTCAGCGTAAAAGCTGTGGAAAGCGAGATGTGTTTTTTTGTGCTAGAACAGCTTGGTTTGGATTTAAATTTGGAGAATATGGGAAAGAAAGATAGATTAGTAATAAATCTTGTTCAGATAATAGGAGGAAAGATGGCAAATAGGACTGACGTTAATGATACATTCATTCAGGAGAATTATTGTTATGAAGAAATGTGGAGAGATTAGGGAGAGCAGTTAGATTAGAGAATCAAAGGGCATACAACCACGCTTTCTACCATTTTTGGCATGGTGGACGCTTGACTGAACATGATTTTTTGATCATAACTTCTCAGTCTGCATGAAAAATAACAAAAACTTAATATGTTGCATGTGATGATTGCAACTTTAATTACTGTTTGTCACCAATATATAATATTAGAATAATCAGTGTAAGGAAATGAATAAATATACACTGTGTTATCAGAATAATAGAGCTCATTCATTAATGCTTGATATGTCATGTTTAATTTACCCTGCCATCATATGCATATCATACTGGCACAAATACCATAATTTTATACATAGTGAAGATTAAAGTAATGTTAAAAAAACAGTAGCCTAAAGTTAATAATCCAATGGTGTCAAAAAAGCGGACCTTGGTGAAGATGAGGGTTAAACTGCTAATAATTTACTTATGAATGTGTGGAGAAATCCTGGCCCCATTGAAGTCAATGGCAAGACTCCTATTGACTTAAATGAGGCCAGGTTTTTCACCCTTACTCCTCTCCTCCTGTAAATTTTGAATAAAAATTGATTTGATCAATAGGGATTCCCATTTACCTTTTAGTTTTGCTCTGTTGTGTGATGATTATTTTTTCATAGGCAATGGCTAGAATTTTTGTTTTGTTTTGATGTGGACATACTGAACATATACATCCGTTCTTCAGATAATGCAGACCAAATCACAAGACCACTTTCTAAGCTGGTAGACATTAAGGGTAATTCAGCTAAACCCTTCTTGTAGAAATTATTTATATGCTAGGAGTTTGTGCAGATGTTTCCTGGCTGAAGTTATGCAGCTGCAAGGAGCTTATTAATTATAAAACATAAAATGGATTGTTCTGTAATTGTAACTCTCTGGGGTTCTGATACATTTTAAAATTAACATACATATCTACTCAGGACTGGGATTGATATTGCTAGATTATTTATTACAGATGGACACTTCAGCTAATGCAGAAAAAGGCTGGCGTTTCTGCATTGGAGCTTTTGAATATTTGTATCATATTAATATCGATGGTTCTATCATTCAGAACTGAAAGCACAGCTTGCAGAAAGAGTACTCCCACTGCTAGTGTTGCTGACCTATCTAGGATGGACAGGTCCAGAATCTTTATTTTAATCCTACTGACAGTGCCTCAGTGGGAGTAATTACAACAGTCAGCCTCAAATGCAGACCTCCTGTCACTGATCTATAATGATTTTTCACAATGAAAATGAACAGCAGACTGGGAGGATGAAAACAACATGGTGTAATGATTATATTAAGATTTGTGAGACCCCTTCTGCATTATCCTGCTGCAAACACATGACAATTTGGCACAGGACATATAAGATTTGTAATCACCTGGGCAGTCAATATGGTTATAAACAGAAGTTTTTAAAAGAAAAAGTTTCACACTTTTACAACACAGACTTGACTAATAGATAATAACATTAAGCACTGGTAGTTTTAGAGTCAGTCTATTTGCAACGTTTAGGTAAGTGAAAGCAGATCAGCCTATAATAACTCTCAAATGCACAGTTCAGTGCAAAGGGGGACTGGGAAGACATCCAGCAGCAAAGGGAGACTTTATAATCCCAGATCCCCTTTTCCAATAATTCATGTGCGTGTTCCAGTCATGACTAAGTTAGACAGTGTAAATTACTTTTATAGCCAGAGACGGCATCTGTTATGCCTTCTATGGCACCTAATATATAGTGTTTTATAAGGATCTAAGACTGTAGTATTTCATTTATCTAACTACTATACAGTGATAAATGTCTAGCTGAAAAAGATGTTTATTTTATCTTGCAAATTTTTTTAACTGCAATAGTGTCTAAAGATTATGTATGTTTCAATCAAAGAATTATGTTGTATGGTTTAGCCAGAGTAAACACAAGCCTTTTAATGGTGCATCAGCAATAGTGTGAATGACATATCTAAACAGGACTGTCCTGTGACTGCATACCATCACTAGCAGAATGTTTGCTGTTGCCTGTCAAGAATCTCTCTGACTTCATATTCACCTCCCAAACCTAATAAACCCGTGTTGTCCAAAGCCTTCCTGTCTTCCCTGAGATGTTCACATATTGCTGTTTGCACAAATAAACTTTGTTCAGTTTTTGAACATTTAAATAATACTATAAAGCTTTTTTCAAGATTAAATGAAAATTCCTCCTTCCTACAAATCCTCTTAAATATCAGAAGTTCCTTCTAATACATTTAAGTTTCAAACAGTGTAGCAAGATGCCAGATCATTTATTTAACTTCTCTAGGTGCAAAGAAATCCAATAGTTATAGAGCAATACTCTCAAATGTTTTGCTGGCTTATACTTAAAACAATTACGGAATATAAAGCTTTTTTTCTTGAGTGAGCAAGTCAGAGAATACAGTTTCACTGCAGTCCAACAACAGAACTACTCAGAGCCTAAATACCTATGAATGAAAAGGCTAGAATAAAGAATGCATTTAAATGGCAATTACAGTGACACTAGTGCAGTCTTGAACAAAATTAAGTGCTTGGACATACTTTACTGTTGCATAGTATGTAGTGCTTACCCCCTACATTTTCAAAGTATGTAAAGATTTAGACATGTGACCTCACATTAACCTTCATGTGAATGGCACCGCTAAATCACCACAAACAGCTTTGAAAATTAACGTGTGAAACTCACAAAAAAAGGAAAATGAAGAAAGGCTGAAACTCTGTTAATGATGACCTGCGAAGTGTGGATGGGAAAAGAGGAAAATAGATTAGTTCTTTCCATTTTTGTTTTTTTATGAAAATATAAGGATCAAACCTTCAAGATGCTCACTCCAATGTTTGAAGTTCATCACACACACTAAGTGCTTTGCTTGATCGGGGCCACAGAACTCAAGCACCTTGCAGAATCATACCCATAAAAAATGTCTAAAAGTTCAGGGTTTTTCCAATTCCTCAGAAATTTATTTTTCCCTGCTGGAGTCCACTGAAGATTCTATGTTAAACTGGAGAATTAATGGTATTATGGCATTATGACAAGTATGGAAGAAAAATATGATTAATTGAGATGGAAAATGTGGGTTTTTTTTTACTTAGTTAAGTAAAAACCCTGGTATAAAAATGACTCTTGTTGATTATTTAACATGCCTATTCTTTCAAAAGGTTGAGCTGGTAAAAATGTTCTGAATTTAGATTCTTTTCAAAACTATTTTTGGACTCAATTAGAAATTCTAATCACAAAAAGTACATTTTTGAATGTTAACATTTCAACAAGAAACTTTGGTCAAAATTTCTTAAAAAGAGGACACACTTTTCATCATCAAGACTTTTGTAAATAATTTTACTTGTTCTTGGTCAGCTCTAATAACAGCTGAGAAAACTCCCACTATATGTTTCTGAGTCATGAATGAAGTACACCAACAAATATAGGGAAAACAAGACTTGACATTTCTGATATTCCGGGCGGGGGCGGGGGGGGGGGGGAAGAGAGAGAGTGGGGGAAGGTAAAAAAACCAACCAAAACAAAAAAATAATCTTTCCAGATAGCCTGTGTACACAACACTCACTTTGGGTTTGTGTGGACTAGGATAAACAGTTTTTTTAACAGAAAATGTTAGCTAGCACATTGTAACTAACAGCTTCTAAAACTCTCATACAGATGAGCCACATTTTACCTTAGTATGTGCTGCTAAATACAACTTCTTGTATGCTAGAATTTTAGAATCCATTAGTTAAACATGCTCGCTAACATGTTCTAATAACAACCCTTTATCCTGTGGGTGAAATTCACCACACCTGGGATATGAGCTCTAGGCAGGTAGTGTGTGGAGGGGTTGGGGAAGTGAAATGCGTCCCCCAACCCAACATCAGGGTAGAGAAATACATCCCCGGCGCCGCCAAAGAAGAAAGTGGATTCCCCCTACCAGAACCTGAGCCATTCATTTGGAGACTGTGTGCCTCCTCACTTGCTCAGAGGACTTATCCATGGAGAAGTCTGAATGACTAGAGGGAATGAGGTACTAAGACTCTCCCCTCCCAACTTTGTCTGGGCCCTCCCATTTCAGCTACTGGCCCATCCTTCTCCTTGCTGAAGGCTCTTCAAAGGGATTCAGAGCAGCATGTATGGTTTCTCCATGGGCAAAGGGCAACAGCCACCATCAGAGGACCTCAGGGGAACAATCAGCCCCTAGATCATTATGCTCTCACAGTGAAGTTTTATGACTGTATAACACAAACACTGACAGATCATTTAGCCATGCTGGTTTTAGTCACTAGACATTGTTATAATGAAATAAAACTAGCTATACAAACTCAAACTTTCAATACAAATAAAGCAACATTTTCTAAATAGACTCATGGAAGGTTTATGCTGAAAAAAGGTCACAGACTTGTTTTAGTGTATTATTCTGAGATTGTAGAAGAAATAGCTCCAAAAGCAAACAAAAAGGCAACAAAATTACCAGTGAGGAAATCAATAAAATAGATTATTTTCATCAGCTATTCCTTTGATTGTAGCTTGGATGAACAAAGTTACTTGAAGCATCCCAATGAGAATGATCCACAAGCCAGCTACATTTTGTGCTCTCCTTTTTTCAAACTCCACTGCAATTAAACTCCAACTCCACCAAAATCAGTGTGGGTCTTCGCAGACACAAGTGTCTGTCCACGCACGGGGGTCTGTCCATGAGCAAAGCACAATCAGGGCCTTAGATATCAAACAGCTTAGGCAAAGAACGGTCTTCTTTTATGTCCTACATAGCACCAAGATTACTGCCAAAGCTCAATAAATAGTATATAGTAAGTAATAATACAATTCAATTTTCTGAAAAAATGAAAAAAGCAGTCAAAGCTGACAATTGTTGTATTTGTCTGAAGGCTATATAATGAACTACAGAAGATCCATGATTTCAAGGCCCGAAAGGACCACTATGATCCTCTTGTCTGACCTGCGTAAGATATGACACAGAATTTCACCCAGGATGGCTTTAAAATATTTCTATTTAAGGAAGAAAGTTCAGCTAGAAATACATAGCAAGAGCTAAAACTATAGGTTACCAGGTGGTAAATTCTGGTCAGCAGTTGTTGCCCTGTATAATTTGGGGTCTGCCAGCACTAGAGGTCTATGTGTTCAGATGCCCTGTGCTTCCTTCCTACCTGTCCACTGCAGCTCTCCTCTGATTAGTACAGCTCTGTCAGAGCCAGACTGACTCTGGGCTTCTCCAAAGGGCAGCAACCCCTTGAACAACTTGCAAAGGGAGGCTCCACTACTCAGACGAGTGCTTTCAAGAATTAATGCACCCTCAGGTATAAACTTCTGAGCACATTTCCCCATAGTTGTGGGGTAAGGACATTATGAACACTCCCATTCCTCCCCAAATTTGGCTCCATTCTTTTCAGTCCTGGATTCCCATCCCCACAAAGAGTTTTCTGCAGGATCTGAGCATTGTGTCTCAAGGCTGTTGACCTCCTTATTCCACATGCAAAGGAGAACATGCATTATAGGTGCTGGAACTAGAGGTGCCACACCCCCTGGCTTGAAGTGGTTTTCATTATATACAGAGTTTACAGCTTGATTTAATGGCTCTCAGCACCCCCACTATACAAATTGTTCCAGCATCCCTGACATACATGTACAGATCTCCAGAGGACAATCTCAAAATTCTGCTTCACTGCATGAAATCTGTCACAGATTGAATTACAGGGATTTTCTTGAGAAAACTAAGGTAGCCTGTTTCAGGATAAACTATTTTGTTTAATTTAAAAAAAAAAAGCAGTAAGCGTAGATTTTAAAAAAATGCTTTTACACAATCTATTTGAATTAGATTTTTAATTTAATGGTAATAATGCTTAATGACAAACCAGCAAGAAATAGATCCGGAGGGCTTGTTCATAATGTAAAACAGCAGCAGGTATCTCTATAGGCTTTCCAATTGAAATGTAATTAAAATAATTTAATATCATGTTTTTGTTTCCTTTCGATAGTCTGTGACCTACTGTTAAAGTTCTAGACCTTGATCCAGCAGAACATATCTGGGGGATTCCAGGCTGTCCCCCATAACTATACAGCAGGCCAGCCTAGCCAAGAGAAAGGTCAGTCTGTTGTGACAAGGAAAAGCAAAACAGATCATTCTCTGCCTCTCGGGGCTGGGGAATGGAGGACCTGATTTAGGCCCCAATCCTGCAAATATTTATTGATGTGCTTAACTTTAAGCAGTAGGTAATCTTACTGACTTCAGTGGGAACAGTCACATGGCTATAGTTAAGGAAGCGCATAAGCATTTGTAGGACTGGTGTTTTATGGTGGAAAACTTATGTAAACGAGCTCCCTGTACTCCACAACTAGGTCTGGTTGGGCAGGGGGACTAGAAGGTATGGGAAAGGAAATAAAAACATTTAACTTTTTCAAAATATGGACCCACTCCAAATCCCATTGAAGCCAATGGAACTTTTGCCACTGAATACAGGAGGAGCTTCATCGGGCCCTACGTTTCTAATATTATAATCAAAAAATTAAGTTAGATTAGGATTTATTAATAATCTAAAGAAATAGGCAGCAGTTTATGAAGAGATAAAAACAAATCTAACACCCCCATTTTAAAGAAATTCAGGAAGAAAGACATCATGGCAATGTACTAGTACGAAATGGAGTTAGAATAAAATGTGAACAGATTTCTTTTTCTGGGTTTGCTTCAGTAAGGCTGTGGCAATAGAAAGGGTGATAACCCTATGTTAGATTTATTTGCTGAAAGTTTTCATGAGGGAAACGTCCCAGAATCTCGTAACTCTGCAGATCCAAATAGTAAAGCAGAGGCACAATACTGTGAAATGAAGCTGTCTCTACTAATTGCACACCCTGATCACAACTGTATCTTATAGCTGATAATGTATCAAATCTGCCTGGCTGATCCTGAGGATATGGAAATGTCACTTCACACTAAGCAGCTCAGAGAAAATAGGGAGGTGTAGTAAGGCAGTTCAAAGACAGCACCCATCTGAAACGATAAAAAGCATGCATAGGAAAAGCAGACGACAGATTGTGAAAACAGAACAATTACAGATGGAGGCCAGGTGGGTGGGTCAAACAAGGTTTTTTTAAAAAAAAAATGGTTTATTTTCATACTTAAACAGCTCCCTGTGTGTAAATGTTCAACAAAGAACTGATAAGAAAATGTATTTGTAAATGCGTTTGAACAAACAAAATGTCTTCTAGTCAAGAGGGGCTTAGTTGTATATAATTAAGGGATAATGTAATGTGCATGGTGGAAGAGTATGAAGCAACACATGGCTTCTGCAAGTGATTAAACACCAATACAAAGTGGAGGAGTTGGATGCCTGAAAACGCATTTTAGTGCCAGCATGGCATCCTCTGAAGCAACAGACTTTATCCCTGTTATACAAGACAAAAGAATACTCACTGAACCCACACAAAAGAATATTTTTCTTGGATTGGAAAGTGCTATACTGCTACTTAATCAAGCTTTTTAACTATGTCACTCTCCGGGAAAGACTACAGGAAGTAATCTTTCAAGGGCAACCGTAAAAAAAGAAAAAAGAGGGTAGAAAAGTAAAGTAAGAAAAAATTGCAAACCAATTTAGGGATTTCAGGGGAATTCATTTTTGAGGGTAACTTAACCTTCTTCTCTGAAATTAACTGCAAGCTTTCTTCTGACATCATTAGCCATTTACTATGACTGTAGCTTTGACTGTACTCTTCTGAAAGATTAAAAAATGCTTCATTGCACACTCATTCACTACACTGTACACTGTACTGTACACTGTACTCATACACTACACTGTATTTCATAGTCCTACTACACAGTCCAGTGTCCTGGCCCCAGTGGGAAGTCTGACTCTCTAGGTTCATCCTCCCTCTCCCCCAATGGCCTTCATGCCTATTAGTTCTCCTGCCAACATCTATGTTCACTCCCTTCCACCTGAGACTCCCTGATGTCTATTACATCTGGCAACAGGAATACAGTCCAATAGACCTGTTCATTTCTGTTTGAATGGGTTTGCCCACTGGAGAACTACAGGGTGCTCAAAGGGAGAGGGTCTCTCCATAACAGATCTGCAACCTCTGAGAAACTTGCATCTCAAAATGCTTCTTTTTCTCCTTACCCCTTTATTAACAAGCCTAGGAGATGGAGTGGAATGCCTGCTGGCCACTCCTAGGAAAGCTGGGGGAGAGGGGATTGTTGATGGTGAAGCATGGATGGGATGAATAAACACATGCAAGGGAGCTCAGGACCAGAGATGCTAACAAACTCCATGGTCTGCACTTCAAAACTGCCTAGAGGTTCTAGACTAGTTTCTCAGCTTCTCATGTCAGTTCTAATGTATACAGCCAACCACAATACACCCATCCAGTTCCTCAAATCACATTCAAATGCACAACCTCACCCTCAATATTACACTTTTTCATGCACAAATAACACCTTTTTTAAAGTCTACCTGAGCCGCTAGATGAAGAATGGAGAGTAAGGACAAATGGACACAGTGGACCAATCTCCTAACAGTGTAAAGCTATCCTGTGAAAATCATATCTTCCCCTGACAAATACCAGAGGGGTCTGTTTTTTTTCCTCCACACACAGGCTTTGGTAACACTTGTATTGCTCTGTCATGCCAGTAAAATCTCAGTGACTAAAATGTGGCCAACAATCAGTCTACTGTGGAGAACAGATCTTAATCCATTGAGGTTGGTATGTTTGAGTGTGCATGAGGAGAACTGGTCGCATACGTTGTGGCTGGCTATCTGTTGGAACTGAAAGTGAGTTAGTTACGGAGCTGAATCTTCTGAGAGGGTTTTTTCTTGTTGGGGGGGGGTATTAAATTTTTATGGTAAGGCACCAAAACAGAGTTTGGTGTGAATGTGAACATTGGCTTAGCTGGTAATTTTTGATTTTCAGTGACTGTATTGAGTGAACATGCACTTGAGCAACCTTAATGCTAAATTAAGGATTTTCTGTGTGCGGTTCTATTAAGGAAGAATTGAACCTATAGGGAATAACTTATGTGCCACAGCATAAAATGTGTAGGGTTTTTTGCTTTGCTTTTTTCCTTTAATGAGCTTTTGCAATAATTGAAAGTATACATTCTTTGAGAAAGTAAAATGCAGGAACTGAGTAATAAATCACATAGAAGGGGGAAATTAGAGCATATCAAATCCTACTACAGAAAACAGCCAATAGAAAATAACACCATACAGACAACCAAGTATTAAAAGAACTGAGCATCTTTTAGCTAGTGATTATCACAAAGAGTGCAATACAGTGATTTTTGGCATAAAATCAAATTAAACCCTAGAAAGATATTGTCGGAAAGAGAACATCACAAGGTATTGATATTCAGGGAGCAAGGATTTATCAGGGATTTCAACACCTGAATCCTGTTCTTCACTTACAAGAAGTGAGTTCTGTTATTAAACTGTAAAATGAAAAAAGTCTTTGCATTAGTGTTATGTAATGACTTACTATTTTAATTAAATAAAGTTAGTGGAAAGTGATACCAAGGACTGGAAAGACACAGAAGAGAATCTGATGATAAAACTGATAATTTTCTATATGGAGTATAAGTAATTTTAGAGAAAGCAAGAAAAACTGAAAATTTATTTCAGATTTTCTTTGTTTCCAGACCTCACTCATTATCTGACATTTGTTGTGTGATGTTGAGAAAACGATATTAGTTTTACTTATAATAGACATGTTCTGCAAAATAAAAATTGTTTGTTTTTTTTATGTTTGTTCGTTTGTGGAATCCACATAGTCAATATTAGATCTCCTGAAATTCCCAGAACCAACATTGCTGTGCCATACAATAACTTTCTTAAAAAAGTTTTAGCCACTGGTTTATATTCAAGGTAACAAGCGAAAATAAACGTTGTTCCTATTACGACTTGAACATATGAATAACTTTGAGTACACAAGTTCCATTGACATCAGTGGGACTATTTACATTCCCTTGCATGTGTTCCTAAAGTTAAGCCCGTGCGTGTTTGTAGGATCGGGGCCTTAGTCTTGGCTGACTAGTATTTTCTTTAGAAGTGCTATCATTAGACCCCTTTCTTTTATTTACTATACAATGGTAAAACACATCAGCAATGACAGAGTCTCAAAATGCATTACTGTTTTACTTGGTGCTATGCCGCTCTATTCTGGTCTTATTTTTAACCTGGTAAATGACAGGAATAGGTAAGTAACTGAGATGAAGCCAAGAGCAGTTAAAAACATTAAAAACTATTACTGGCCTTGCAAAAGTTCAGGTTTCCAAGGCTTTGTCATTATTCTACTATTACACTTTTAGAAAAGTAAAGCACTCTAATTGGTTTTCCCCATTTTATTTTCCTTTAAATTTTGAGACACATCAGGCATACGACATCTGTAAAATCTCAGATGCAACAGCAACATATTGGACTCTGCAATCATGCCCACGCGGCACAATAAGCAGGAAACATGGACTAAGGTTCTGAGAATCCCTAATTAACAGCTCACCATCACATTCTGCATGGAAGAGTCTACCAGCTCCTCTGTCCAACCATTAACTCTACTGTTCAAATCACAAAGCATTTTTGTGTTTATTTTTGCTGCCCTTATCCAATAAGGTACCCAAATGGACCAAGCTGAACACTGTGTTTGACCTGCAGCATTTTTTTTTATATAATAGTGAATAACTTTGCCAAGCAACACTTGGCTAGTTGTAACATGGATTACGATTAAAAAGGAACATAAACTCACCTAAAATCCTCAAGCACACAGAAGAAGGCCTCATCCTGCAAACTCTTACTTGCTTGACAACAATGAGACTTTCCACATGAATAACTCTGCGTAAGTGTATTTTCAGGATCATGCCCAAATATGTACACATATGAGAGAGTTGTTTTCCAGCCAGTTTTAATTCTTAAATAGACTTTAGTCTTGTTCCTGCTCCACAAACTGCCTCCTACCTTTCCACAAGTGCCCAAAGCTCCAAAGGTATGCCTACTAAAGCCTCCAGCTCTCCCTCCTCGCACTAGTACCCCAGCACACACCACACAATGTGTGTGCATCATCAACAGAAAAATCTGTCACAGAAATATGAAAATGGGAGGCAGCATAAAAGAAATGGAATTTAATGTGAAAATAAGTAACACAGGGGATCCTGTACTGATTGAATCTGTTTTTATATTCAATCCATTGACACAACCATCTTAGAGTTTGACTGAAGCTGCTACAAAATGTCTACAGTCTAGTCTACCATACAGGGGTATAGTCTAGATTTTTGACCTTCTCCAAGATGAAGTTTCTACAACATCTGTTGGCAGCTTATCCCAATGTCTAATTGATCGTATAATCCCACCCCCCCCAAAAAAAAAAACTAATGTGAATTGTTCCTGCTGGAGTTTAAGCACACAGCATCTTTATTTATACCCACTGGCAGGTGAAAATAAATTATCCCTCTTCTCTTTGTAACACTCCATAACAAGTCAGCAGATTGTAAGACCCTGCAAAAGAATGCAGGGTCCTTGTGTTCTGTCACTCTAGGCTCAGGTACTACAACCCCCATTAAGATTCAGGGGAATTACTGCTGACCCTTGCTGCCAGGTGAGTCCACTTAACTCCCACCACAACTTAAAGGGGGTAGGATATCTCTGTAAGCAGGGAGGAGTAGAGTAGAAGGGCAGGTGGAGGGAAAGCCCAGGGTCAGTCAAGCTCAGGAAGGAAGATGAGGCTGAGGTTTATGTTGCCTTTTAGGTTTTGATTTACGGATAAAGCCAAACTTCAGAAATGGGTCTGTGTGCTCTGCTAAGTACTGGGAAGGAACCTAGCCCATGTACCCACACACCCCTTCCCCTATACATAGATGTTTTTATACTACTGGTACTACTGGTTTTATACTACCCCTGTTAAATCCAGGAGATAAGAGTACCCTTCTGTTCTACTGAAGATCACACAGCCCATGGTTAGTCTCTAAGGTGCCACAAGTACTCCTTTTCTTTTTGCGAATACAGACTAACACGGCTGTTACTCTGAAAACAGCCCATACAGTCTTTTCTGAGCAGACCCATTTACTGTTTGCATCTGTTAAGCTTTCCGAGAGCAGTCTTAATTTCATAAGTTTTAAATTACTCTAAATTATGATATACAGACACTCCAAATATTGTGGTGCAGTGAGGGGTAAGCAACATTATAAATAAAGATAATATACCTCCTTGATTAACCTAAACATTTCCATTTTCTCCTTAACCACAATTTAACAGCCAGGATTGCAAAGTACATTACAGTTATTGTAGTTATTTTCTTTACTTCTCAGTCTTTGAAGATGTCTAACAAGTCTCTCCAATGAGCTACTGCTGTTGTGTTGAGTGGGTTCTCTCTTGAATACCCTATTTCTTATAAGATGATGACCACAATAATTTGATTTGTCCCCTCCTTGCTTCCCTTTCTATAAGTGGAGCTTCTAGCAAAATCTTTTAAGACTACTTTTGTCTACCTACTCTTCCTCAGACTGTCCAGCTGGCATTTAGATTCACAGAACTTCTGTTTCAGTTTGCACTGCAAATTCCTTCATGCTGAAACATACCTATTATTCCTCCACTGCTCATCATTGCCTTCATTCTGGTCTCTATACTGCAAGGTGATGAGTAGCCTCAACTTCTATGGAAGGCAATATAGCTAATCCGAAGCTACATATAGAAGCTGTATCACACCTATCTTAAAAAAATAGGTTTGGGCTTTCTTACTCTGCCTTGCTCCAGTTGGCCTTGATGTGAAGAACAGACGTTTAAATGTCACGCAAACAAACAAAAAAGCACAGCAAGTTGTGATACTGATTTTTTCTTTTAAAGATACATATATATCTACTTCTTTAAGCATGCAGGAGCATATTCTCCACCCAGTTTCACCCCCTTTGTGATTCTCAGATAAAGAAGAGAAATCAAAAAGCAAAACGAACAAGCAAAAACAAACACCCAGCCTGGAAGCAGCAGATAATCTGTCCCATGAACAGATGGAAATGTGACTCACTGTTTCGGTCTGACTAATTTTTAATCATTACTAAGGTACCATCTTACCTGGACAAATTGTATATACAAGCAACATTTGTTTCTGTGCAGCACAGTGGGCTATGCGGGGCAGCTTTCCAACCTTAAACCTTCTTTTCTTTATTCACTTTCAAGACGCCATTGCTAGCTAAATATTACAGGTGTTTGGTAAGTTTTACATGATCTGCTTTTGCACAATAAACTGACTTGCTTAGAGACCTGTCCATTTATGCTGATGGCACTAATGCTGACACACCAGATGCTGTGAAAGCTGCTGCCTCTTCTTCACTGTTGTTGATACCACTGTGAGGCAGTAAGATCCAGTGGCCAGGGGACTAGACTGGGAGCTAACAGCTCTGGTTTCTATTCCTAGCTGTGCCACTGAGTTTGCCACTTGCCATCTCATTTTCCTCTTTGTCTTGTCAGTTTACACTGTCAGCTCTTCAGGGCGGAGACGGTCTCTTATTGGCGTATAGTGAGGAGAGTGAGGAGTAGTGAGGAGAGTGAGCCAAGATATTTCTGTAATAACTAAAAACAAAATTGTATTCAATAAATATATACAGCTCCAGAAAGCACTTTTATAGCTTGAAGGAAAATGTCAGTGGAACAGAGAAACCGTCTTAAGCAGTTGATCCACTGAAAAACTGAGCTACAAAAATAATTACTTACATTTCCTACCTACAAAGAGCGTGAAAAATTCCTGCTGGTCCCTGTGGCTTTAAGTATCGTTTTCGGTATCTCTGGCAGCAGCTCTGGTATTCCTGTCTCAATTCATTTCATCAAAAGGCACTGCCTTTTAGAAGTGCCATTAAAATGGCAGCTTCCAGGGACTACACAGATTCCTTGTTCATATAAAAGAGGTGAAATAGTTCCAGAAATTTTAAAATACTTATTTGCATTCTGAGGAAACTGAGGCAGAGGGGGTGAAGTGACTTTCCCAAGGTTCTCCAGCAGGCCAACTGCAGAATAGGGAATAGAGTCCAGTCTGCGAGTCCCAGTCAGTGCTCGATCCACTAGGCACTCAACACCTCACAGGATCAGGCTGTAGTGGAATTTTTTCTTCTGTATTCACGTACAGCTATAGTAAAAGTCATTGTAGCTTTCCTTTAAAAATTCATAATGGTACCAACAATGGTGACAGAGGTAGCAGGTTTCATAGCATCAGTTGTACCAAAATTAGTGCCATCAGCATAAACGGATCATGTTTGATCCACTTCTCCCACGTGAGACAATAAGACTCAGCTACTCTGTCCACTGATTGCTGATGGAGGATTCCTTTGAGTTGATGAGTAATGTCTGAAGTTATCTAGCCATATTTTAAATCAGAGCTCATGAATTATTTTCTTCAAATTGCTGTCTGATAAACATACACTGCACTTATTTGGGAAATTTTTGCTAAGGAATACAGTGTACTCAAAATTCTGTACCTATATGGCAATGTAGAAAACTCAACTTAAATATGATTTTGTTCATACAGGCTAAATAATGATGAATAAAATGTGAATTCTGAATTAGGATCTTCCCACATCCCCCTTTCTAATTTCCAGTATTCAGACTCACAATGTCAACCAAAGTCAGGAGAAATGGAATTCCAGAAAGCTCTACAGCCATTATTTGGATGCTCTGTTCCAACTACTTATTAGACTCAAATAAATAAATCTTGATGTCTATGTGACTCATTCCAGTGAAATTAAATGAGAACAAATAGACAAAATGTATATCTAGAGCTTTTATCTCTAGCTCAGTGAAAGAGTCACTGAAACATTCTGAGGTACAGTAACCAGAAATGAGTTCTGTAACCTTTAGGAATATAATTTTTGTTACTGTTTGCAATTTGCATACTTCATTAATCTTTATAACAGATAAAACCAACCAATGATTGAATTTTTCAGTATTTCCATAGAACAGCCCCACTCTTACACTTTTCAGAGTAACAGCCGTGTTAGTCTGTATTCGCAAAAAGAAAAGGAGTACTTGTGGCACCTTAGAGACTAACCAATTTATGCTCAAATAAATTGGTGAGTCTCTAAGGTGCCACAAATACTCCTTTTCTTTTTACTCTTACACTTACGATTGCCAGCCCTCCAGGACTGTCCTGGAGTCGCAAGGAACTAAAGACTAATTTCTTAAATTAAAGATTATGTCATAATGAAACCTCCAGAAATATGTCCAACCAAAACTGGCAACTCTTCTTACACTTTACCTAAAAGCTTTCCGCCCCCTAAAATACAACATGCAGTTTAATTCTAAATTGTTCAAGGCAGAATTAAAAGCAGCATGGGTAAGCAAGCAAGGAAGACTGATCTTACACAGCTAGCAAGAGTGTTAAAACATGTGGCTCCCCTTTTATAACTGCATGCATTGTAAAAGCACAGAAGCTCTATGTTCACACCAAATCAATCCTCCATTTACCCCAGACATTTTAATCTGTTTCCTTAAAAGGACAGGTGCTGATAAAGATTTGAAACAGAGCCTGAATTAAGAAAATGACAGGAAGAAAGGATCCCTGCTGCTGGTAAATAGCACTCTTACTGGGATTGCATTTCTTGAATATTCCCCTTCAAGGAGAAGGGCATATCAGTTTTTACACTTCAGCCAGGGAAAGCGATAGACTGAAATTAGAGCTGCTAAAACCAAACAGGTACTGTGAAATCTAAGGAAACACTGCACAGAGACCTTAGAAGGGGGAAAGGGGATAAAATTCTCTTTATCCTTAGAAAATCGGCACATTATTCCTACTGAGCTAACAGGCTTAAGCGTAATGCAGATTACAAGGAAGCTGAAGACAAATGTTTCATTCAGAAGTCCACCTTTTACAACCAATAACTTTCTACACAGAAGCATAGTAAAAATCACATCTCTTATAAAGTTCACTTCTCCTGTTACTATAGAAAACACTTTTTAAAAAAAAAATAGTTCATGAATGTATTGGCAAGTGCTCTATGCATTGTTCATAGTTACAAAATTCAACATGGCAAAGTAACCTATATCCTAACTCTATTAAACATCTTTCAAAAAGTTGACCATTTTCCTTTTCACTTCTCATCATAATCCCCTGAGGAGCTGCTGACTCATCAAAAACCTTGAAAAAAAACTTTGTGTGTCATGGACTTCCCTTTTTTTTATTGTATGGTTTTACAAAACACATTTACCTAAATCTTACGTTATTCAGAAGTTCAGCTCTTGCTGATATTTCTTATCTGAAGTCACAAGTCTTCTGTGACATCAATTAGTTGTCATAGAAATGATTATGCAGTAACAAACAGAATATTCAAAGTCAAATTCTGGCCCCATTGCACTCAATAGGCGCCAGGATTCTACCCATTGACTTTAGCTGAGAAACCATCAGCTGGAACTGAGCAACAAAGATCTAGTTTTCATGCAAGTATTTGGACCAATCCTTTACCAACTGAATCCAATAGTTTTGCCATTTATTTCTATGGGAGCACAAGGCGACCCATCACCTGTAAATAGAATAGTGATAGAAATAAATACACACGCACACATACATGGCAGCACACATGAAGAAATATTTGTGTACTATGGAATGTTTTTCAGACTTTTCATAAGGAACCAGTATATCTTTAAAGTGACCTGAACATCTTTTTTGTACAATCCCGCTAACTTTAGCAATGTGCTAATTCTCCAAAGAGGCAAATTAAGTGAGGGCATTCAGTATAAATGTGAAGGTTACTTTTTTTGTTCTTGAATCCCAAATTATCCTGCTTTGCTCTGAACATCTCCTCCTATTTGAATAATGTTGGGCACTTTGCTGGTGAGGTTGTATCAACCTTGAACCAAGGAACTGGATTAAGGAATGCGTGGTGGAAGGAGAAGGGAGAGGCAAGCACTGTTTTTTTGTTGTTGTTTTTTAAAGCATTTCACATCATTTTGTAGATTTGCAGGGAAATGTTTTATCATTCTTTCAGATTCAAAATATTAAGAGTTAAAGTTACAACACCTACATGATATGCTACCTAATTAGAGAGGCACGGTGGGAGAGGTAATATCTTTCAATGGACCAACTTCTGTAGTTGAGAAAGACAAGCTTTCATGCCACACAGAGCTCTTTTTCAGGTCTGGGAAAGATACTAAGTGTGTCAAAGCTAAATACAAGATCAAACAGATAGAATATGTGGTGTTTATGCTAAATTAAGGGACCACTCAAGGTGAAGTGGCCCTTAAACACCCATATATTCATAGGACAAAAAGGGGTGGTAAGTGAGTTACAGATTGTTATAATAAGCCATAAATCCAGGGTCTTAATAAAGACCAAGATTTTTAGTATTTAGCAAAGTTATGAATTTAAACTCCCAGGCTCAACTTTTGAGAGTGTTGTGCAGGTTTCCTATGAGAATGAGGATTGACAGGTCAGATATAGAGTGATCGCTTTGTGAAAAGTGTTCGCCCACAGGTGATGCGTGTGTTTTTGTCTTTTACTGTTTTCCTGTGTGAGTTCATTCGACAGCATAGTGATTGTCTGGTTTCACCCACATAGTTACTATTGGGGCATTTAGTGCACTGGATGAGGTACACCATATGTTGTGATAGGCATGTGAAGGACCCATGGATCTTGAAAGGTGTGTTGTGTGGGGTGTTGATCATTGTAGCAGTGGAGATATGTCTGCAGGTTTTGCATCTGTTGCTCTTGCAAGGTCTGGTGCCGCTTTGAGTTGGTGTGTCCTGATCTGCGGGGAGCTTGCATCTGATGGTGAGCTTGGAGAGATTGGGGGTTGTTTGAAGGTCAGAAGAGCGGATTCAAGAAAGATTACTTTCTAGATTAGGACCTTATCAAGTATGGGTTGTAGTTTGATATTAACCCGAATAGGTTCCAGTGTGGGGTGGTAGTTGACAGCTAAGGGTGTGTGATCAGAGGGGATTTTATTTCTGAATTGTAGCAGGTTCTCTCAGGGTATTTGGGTGGCCCATTCTATGATGCAGTCTACTTCTCTGGTGACGTGTCCTTGTTTGTTTGGTGAAGGTGGTTTTGAGTGTGTTAAGGTGTATATCACGGACTTTCTCTTTCGAGCACATTCTGTGTTATCTGAGTCCCTGGCTCAGATAACAGATTTCTTGGTGTGCTTGGGGTGGTTACTGGATCTGTGAAGGTAGGTGTGGTGATCCGGGGGTTTCTTGTATATAGTTATTTGTGGGGCTCCATTGCTGAAGCTGATCTTGATGTCCTGGAAGTTGATGCTAAGTGTGGGAACGTTCCAGAGAGTTTAAAGGACGGGTGGTAGTGGTTGAATTTGTGGTGGAAATCTATGAGGGACTAAGTTGTCTGTCCAGAGGATAAAAATATCATTCATGTATCTCACATATATCATTGGTTTGTGGTGCATTTTGTCCAGAACAACATTACGTACTATCTAATTAGCACTTACCTTAGAATTTTAGCAACAGAAAGAAAAATAGCCGAAACGTAAAATAAAAAGCTGACATCTAAACATTTTTAATCTGTACTTGCCCTGATAGTTAATATTGCTCATTTATCACAGAAAAGCAGTGTATGTGCTGACCTAATAATGCAACTTATTGCATATGCACAATAGAAAGATACTAATAGCTCTGAGTGCTATTAATACATGATGGTAAGAATAAATATATCTATGTGGTTTTAATGAGTTTAATAGGGATGCTTCTGGGCAGCATCAAGGATACTCTTGCTGACAGGCACTATCCACAAATATAATCCATTATTTGTTATTAATAAATAAATCAACTTTCTTCCCCTTCCACCTCTGAAGTATACAACAGGCAATTAGAAAGAAAAGGGGGGAAAATGAGTCCACACAAAACAAGAACTACCTTCTTTCTCCATCCAAAAATATAATACCACAAAACATTAGTTACTTTCCCCCTCCGGGGCATAAATATTCCTCTTGGAAGCTCAAAAGGTAGGCAGAGTTAGTCCAACCTAAACCTCACAAAAACTACTGGCCCCTGCCTAGTGATGTGGAAGTTATCCAGAAAGTCCTGCCATGGGCTGTGTAACTTCACCTGTTTGTGCTCCTGTGCTCTAGGAGTCAGGCTGCTAGGGTTCTTTTTTTCTGGACAGAAGGACTTCTGTGCAGCTTCTCCCACAGCATGGTATAGCATCTCACATCACAGGGATGTAATCGCTGTCCCATGACAGACTTCTCCTACACTCTGTGTATGGGGTACAATAATCCTGGAAACACATTTTTGGACCAGCTGTCACAGAGTAGTCCCCGCAAATACACATCTGTCACATGAACACACGAACTTGAGAACTTTGGGACAATCTGTTTATGTCAACAGCCTCATTCTGATTCCACTTACACCCATAAAAGTTAGGAGTAACCTGCTGAAGTTAGTGTTGTAAAAGTGATATGAGATGAGAATCAAACCCCGAGTGTTCATGTTCCACTGCCACCAAGGGGAAAAACAAATGACAGGTACTAACATACAGAGAGAGCGGAGAACGCTGTACAAGGGAATGAAAAGGAGATATGTTCACTAATGCCCACATCAAGCATTAAAAAAAAACAAAAAACATCAGCCAAGACCCCCAAAATCATAAAACTGGCTTAAAAGTCATGAGATTTTTAAATAATACGTATAAGGTTCTTTTTCTTTTCCCTCAGATTTATAAGCCTCTGAGGTACATTCAGGTTACATTTTCCAGCTTTGCTCCTTATCCAAAAATGAAAGCTAAGATTCATGGCTCCAGGAACAGGGTCTTTAATGGGGGCAGGGGGAACACACACAATATCACAAAATGTGTGATAAAATTGTTCAGTTTGGAAACACTGTTCATTGCACAGTGAATAAAATTCAGCCCTGGAATACATGGCTACGGCATCACATTATCAAAGTGGTAAGTGGAGAACTGGAAGTTATATTACCTGACATACCTGCCCACCTCCCTACAGGTCACCCACTGCTCCATGGAGATTCAGGGAGTGATGTGATGTTACCAGATAAGTTATGCCAAATATTAGAATGAAGCAGGAATTGAAAATCCAAGCAGGGCTGGATGTTGTGAAACACAAGAACAATAAAAAAGAAGTTTTAAACATATAGGGCTAGATCTGCACAGTGTAAGTGCAATGTTGTACATGTAAAAGCGTATGTGCAGGATAGGGAGAGCAGTGGAAACCAACCCTGAAATAATTAGATTGCTTCTGCATAGCCACCAGCTTACTCCAGTTTTGCAGCAGTAGTAAGGCCAAATGGAGAAATACATAGCTGAGCATTTGATCTGCAATTTTCAACCCACGTTTCCTCAGATATGCTTGTTTTTCACCAGCTCTTCCCCCATTCCTTTCTTATCCTGCACTTTTGAGTACAAAGGAGTAGGTGTCCATGGGCCTAAAACCTATTCTGCTCAGTGCAGAGGGAATATTCCTAATTCTGAACCCAACCTGAGACCACACGTAGCCTCTGTTTACATGAGGAAAGGAATGCAATTATCATGTGCTCCCTGATGTTTACCATAGAAGGATTTGCATGATCATGCCATTATGTGTTCAATGTCCCATTTAGCTTGTCCATTGGGGGTATTCAGCACACACTGCTTAAAGCGTGTTTCTACTCTAAAAAGGGACTCTAAAAATGGCATTATGTGGATTCATGTTTATGGTTCTTCAATTATTTCTGTATCAAATTTGCTCGGTTTGCAAGTAAAGAGGTATTTTTGCTAGCAGCCAACCATGCCAACTCAGTCCGGACTTCTGGACTGTGAAAGCCAAACTGGCTTCTTTCCATCTCAGGCACAATGAAGTTTCTGCAAGCTAAATTACACCCTCAATTATATCTGTGCAACCCCATTGTATTCAGAGAGACCTCTGCAACCCATTTGTCTTCTATTGCAACTCAGTAAACAATGTTGTTGGTGATGATCAGATATAATAGCATCCTCAGCTCACTCGGTCTGAAGTGTGTTGGCTAAGCGCGTTAAAAAAACAGCAAGAGAGTGAGCAGGTCTGACTAGGAATACACAAATGGAACACATCTATTCAGTAAGAAGGTCTGATTTTTACACAGGAATTTCAGAGAAGAACTACTTATTTAACAGTGTTGCCAACTCACATGATTTTATGGGGATTCTCGCGATATTTGGTGATATTTCTTACAGCGTGCCTATACTGGGGGGAGGGGGGGTAGAGTATAGACACTGCACTCCCAGCTAGCACGGGTACAAATAACGGTGTAGACAGTGAGGCACAGCTCGGGGAAGTAGAGTAGAGTGCCCCACATGCCTGAACCCCCAGGGTATATATCCTACACAGCTCTCTGTGTATATATATACCCACGCAGTGCAAGCCCCATCTTTACTATTTTTAGCAGTGAAAGACTCTGGCAGCGGGAAAAAGTTCTGGCAACAGGCAGGATGTGGGGAAAGCCTCCAGCTTCATCCACTTCTGCCTGTCCATTCCCACCCATTTGAGCAGGAAGGCCAGTAGCAGCACCCTGGTGCCTACTACACCCTCCAGTGCAGGGTATGGTGATGCACACAGCCCACAGGGTACAGTAAAGTGGCTCCTCATGCTTCGTTACTTCACTGTCTGGGTGCGCAGAAAGGCTCATAATTGAGCCCTTTGTTGTCAAGTTTAGTTCTCCAAGTTAAGGCCTTTGTATCAATCAGAAAATGTGTCTCCAAAACAAAACAAAAAAAAAACAGGGAATCGCTGATACCTTAAGGTACAAAGTGTACTTTGGAAATAGTATTGGGGGCGGGGGGAACACTCAAACAGGAACTGGGCCTTCCCCTATTCCCACTGATGTCAATGACAAGACTCCCACTGACTTCAGGAGAAGCAGGATCAGGTCCCAAACTTATTTTCTTGTGTTCATTTTACCAACTTGTCACTAATCAAAACCAAAAGGTACTTCTAAGAATGTCTCAAATAAACCTATTGCCTAAATTGTATCTTTCTGTGGCTAACCCCAGGCCCAGATCTTCAGCACAATGGACATTACCACGGTTGAACTATAGGTATGTTACAGTATGAAAACAAAAAAATGCCCTTTAACCAATTGGAGGCATTATGCTGCAGTTGCCCTACTGGTGGAAACAAGTGGACTGTTTCATTAATGTGAGGATTAAAGAATAATATCTAAGATTTAACCAAGATCCTTTCTGCGTGTCTCAAATTTTGTTTGTTGTAAAATTATATGCTTTGGTTAAATTAGTGATGGGGTATCTGGTCGACTCAGCCTTCAAGGCAATTCTTTATAATCTGTTGTTTTTTTTTTATTGAATAGGGTAGGCTACTCACCATAGAATATTCAGTCTCCTCTTCAAATTGATTTTTTTTCTTTTTTCCTGCACTATTAAGTTTTTCAAATAATTTTTGATGTTTATTCTTTATAAATGTAATCATCTGCAGATGTGCTGAAGACTGCATGGCACACATTCAAAATCTTGTCTAGAACTCAAGAGAACAAAGCAATTTTTCATGCCTAATTCCTTTCTTCTCATCCCCACTGATGTAACTGTCAAAGAAAATCACAGCTATGCTGACAATGCAATTCAGAATGAACACCGATCCATACAGATCTTTTCTACACAGACCCAGAGGTAGGAGGTGAAAGTTACCCATTATTCTGAATAACAGAAGCAGACCAAAACCTGTCACTGAAGTCCTTACCCCCTACAAGTTAAATTAATCATAGTAAAATCATCCTAGCTCCCAATGAGAATGTTATATCCCCAGTCCCTGCATGCTCTTTTGCATGGCTTCCTCCACAGGAACAGCTGGACAGAGTGACAATGTTAAACCAGCTATTGGTACTATCAGGCTTATTTCTCCCTTCAAACAGCAACAAAGAGAAAAAGCCACCTCCTCAGACACCCACAGTTCACTATTGGCCTAATGAATCTTCCCCTGACATTTAGTACAAAGAACCTGCCTTCTGTCTTTTTACAGAGAAAAACAAACAAACAGAAAGGTACATTAAACCAAACATTTTCAATTTACATTATTTTTGGATCACTTACTCAGTTCTTTGCCTATAGAAAGCTAAGATTTTGTAAACTTTCAACAAAAACAGGACTCATATTCAATACCAAAAGGAGAAATGAATCAACTTTCCCATAGTTTAATTCAGAGAAACAAGTTTTTTTTTCTCTCAGAGCAAAACACAGAATTGAGCCAGAAATATTAAACAAAACACTGTATTCCACTATCTGTTTATTTTATAAGCAATGGCAAAACCAAAAAAGTTTTGATATGTTTTTGGCATTCCACACCTTCCCCAGGATAAACCTGACAAAGGGACAGAATTTCAGAACCGTGCCAGAAGTCAGTGGATTTAGGAAATCAAGACCTGGCTCAGAATCTAGCTATTATTGGATATTGTCTGCACAATAAATAGATCCTTTTAAAAGTCTCGTAGGTAGAAATCTGCCTGTTTAGTAATTTTATGGCTTGATCCAAAGCCCAATCAAATTAATGAAAAGACTCCCATTGTCTTCAATGGGCTTTGGATGAGGCCCCCTATTGCACAGTTCAGTAGCTGACTATATTTCAAAAGTTCTCTTGCTTCCCCAGGTAACTCGAGAATAATAATAATATTGTCCATCCCAAAACCACTGTAAAAATGTCTTATTTTAATTAATCTGTCTGTATATATTTGTCTTGTTGACCACTTCAGTATGATCAGTCCAAAATTGAAAGTGGACCTTTTAATTATTTGCTCTGTGAGATAGACTGCATGGTCCTCTCAGTCAGTAGGTGACCATCCAAAAGCTAATGCAACACAGTGCTGTATTTTAAACAAAACTGGTTGGCAATTTCATAAATGCAGGAACATGGTCAGACTGACTCTTTTAAAATCCCATCTGAAGATCTGAGTTTATATCAAGCAAAACCCATAAGTAAAACATCTAGCTGATCAGATGCTGCCTAAGTAAATCTGTCATTACAGGAAACATGTTCACAGCTATAATAGATACAAATAAACAAAACTGATGAGGTGAACAGAATCAATACACAGCTTCCAAAAAAATGTTAGGACTGTTTACTTTGAGATCAAATATGAGTGATGCCAATTAGATGCAGATCTGTTCTGGTGATTGTCATGATAGCCAGCATGTCAGATAATCACCTACCAGCAATCCCTGTGATTACAGTACTCACTTCAACCATTAACCCAATCTTTGCCAAAAATGTCACAGCTTTGGATTAAAAAGAACGAGGAGTACTCGTGGCACCTTAGAGACTAACTAATTTATAAATTAATGTATAATTATAAAGAAATTGGTTACTCTCTAAGGTGCCACGAGTACTCCTCGTTCTTTTGCTGATATAGACTAACAGGGCTACCACACTGAAACCTGACAGCTTTGGATTGTTTCCTTACAGATACTGGTATGGGTTCTAGCCAACATTGATAATCATCTTTCCACAGAATTTTCAAAAAGACTGATACCTATAGTATACTTACAGATAATTCTGTTATCTATTGCTGTTTTCTGCTCATGGTGGGGATGGCAGGGGGAAAGCAGCTGTGCAAAGTTTGCTGGATACACCTGGACATACTTGATTAATTATAACTGTTCATCCTGAAGCCATACTTTGCTACCATAAACTGTGATCTCCTAATCTCTTATAAGGTAAGCATGCCTGACATGAGACAGCAGATAGCTGGCATACCTCCAGGGAAGACTAGAGCGGGCGATAAGCATTTCTGTTAGATAAGGTAATTTTCACCTCCAGTGCTAGGTGCTATTCGGAAAAGCACTTAAGCACAAGTGCTTCCTTGAATCAGGGCCATACACTGCTGTGCAGCATTGCTGTGCTTTAAAAATAGATGCAGCGTTTCATTTTTGAACTATGGTAGCTGTTTTCCAATTGATTTTATACAGAGATGGTGCACATGCATTCAGTTAGTAAGTCTGTGAGGTGTCTGGGGATCCATTTGGATGAAAACTACTAAATAAATACAGCTATCCGCATAATAATCAACACTCAAGAGTACATATTCAAGAAGACAGTTTATACACACTCCTTCCTGTGGCTCTTTATTAGCTAATATTTTACTGAAATATAAATCCTTCTCTGAAAGCTTATGATGATATTTTTCTCTTAAATACATTTTCTGGCAAAGCAGGATTGTGAGAATTGCTGGACTTTCTGTAATTAAAATACTTGTTAGATCAACAAGATTTGGTCATGACAAACAGCGGAGACAAAGGAAGATCTTAGCAATTAATTTTAACAAGGTCTCTCAAAAAGACTTTCATAGTCTTGTTTTAAAATACTGTACTTTCTCTGAATACATCTATCAATCAAATAAACTCTAGTCTGAACTTTTAACTCACTGGGTTCTGAAAAAGGCATTCTCTTGGCTCACATGTTCTCTTGAAAACTATATTAATTTCCTATTCAGTTATCAACATACATACAGTTTTGCTCACTGGCCTCTACATTTCTTATGCAAGTAAGCCGAGGTACCTCCCACAGACTCAGAGTAAGATATAATGAGAAACAAACTGAAAATATAACAAAGTTGATTTAAGGCCAAAAAGACATTTGTGATTATGATGGAAATCAGTTAAAATGTGAGGTGGCTAAACAATGTATATTTGTTTTCTTGCTCAGCCAAAAAACAACAAAAAAAAACCAAAAAACCAAAACTCGCCAACATTTGCTTTTTAAAGTGTCAGATAACATTATTTCCAGGATGTCATCAGAGGGCCTTCATTGGCTATGCATAAGGTCAGTGAATATTAACTTCATTTACACTTGGCTGAGAATTGGCTGTTGTCAACAATAGAGGTGTTTAGATCCTCTGCTGAGCAGGGTTAGAAGCTGACAAAAAGCTGCCACAGCGGAAGATGGATGATCATACCAGCTGACCCTATTCCTCCCTAAGTGTCACAGTTTCAGCCTCCTTTCTCTCTCCATAACAAAAGACCCTCTCTGAGCTTCCCAGTGGCCTTCAGCTTTATTGGTGCTAACAGGTCCAGACGTTTTCGTCGATTGGATTCTATACCTTTTAAACACGAGAGCTTGCCCTCTTTGGCTAGCCAAACCTTGGCACAGATGTCTTTTTCTGTAATTGCTTCTCCGCTGTCTGTTGGGAAGGATGCAATCGGACAGGCGAACATCATGTCAACACAGAAAATGTTTCGCCATTTATCTCAGTTTTCCAATGGCATTTTAAGGAAAGAGATAGGTGGTTTGCCTGGAGAGTTTAACCCTTTCATATCTCATAAAGTGCTGATAAGCCAAAAAACAACCATTGTAATTTTGCGACCATCAGGGAACAATATGTTTGTCTTGATACCAGACATAATGGCTAGACAAATTAATTTCACTGACAGAAAATACCAAAAAAATAAAGGACTTGCTATTAATTCTCATAACTGTATGTATAGAAATCTGTCCACACAGTAGAATTCTATTTTTATACTGTTTGCAATCAAACTGAAAGGCTACAAATGTGTAAGTAAAAACAGGTTTAACTCCCCCACACAAACACTTAATTACCTTGTGGAACTTGTTGACACAAATAGCATTGAGGCCAAGAGCTTAGTAGGAGTCACAAAAAAGGGTTAAGCATTTAGATGAATGGGACTATCCACAGTTATGTTAGATAGGATAAAAAAAATTATTAGAGATTTAAACCCTCCGGCATTCCGATACCATAGTTATGGCCATTGTACAAGAACATGAAAAGAACAGAGTTAAAGAGAATGCTTCAGGGAGGAGGAAAGATTTACAGGGTTTTCGCACCTTCTTCTGAATCATCCACAGACGGCCACTACCAGAGAAAAGATAATGGACCGGATGCCCCACTGGTCTGCCCCAACACAGCAATACTTAAGTTCCTACACCCGCTGTGGAAACAGCCTCTCACAAACACTTACATATATTGCCCCAGATTTTGGGCTGTGCTACATCTGTTTTGTACTTCACTGGTGGTTCAAAGTGATCCTACAAACAGTGTAGCCACACATAGAAAGATTGGTCCTCCAGTGCTGTACAGCCAATGTAACAACCCCTATGCCATTTCCATCATGGCCAATGTAGGTCCCTAGCCAGGCGCAAAGAGGCCTGGCCACAAACATCTTGCTAGATCCTATCTGTCATGTAATCACGTTGATGTGATTTGCAATTGGCACAAATGAGAACAGCCCATTTTCTATTTAACCTTGGTCACATAATGCAAGTCAAATATGATCACTTTGCCAGTGTTAAGATGCATGAAAATGCTAATAAGAAAATGCAGTGCCTATATAGCACTCCACAGCTTCAAGTCACTTATATTGTACACCTGCACAAGGGAGTAAGAAGACAGAACGTGCCCCCTCTACCAATATCTACGTGCCAATATCACAGGTTGCAGCACAGGGCCTCTATCAGGCCACTGTCCCTACTTGTGCACAAGTGTGGGTGGGCAGCAGTGAGAAGTGGGCAGAGCTTACACTGTCCTCTCCTGCACCAGCCAGCACAGCTGAACCAGCATGGAAGGGAAATAACATCGTGCCAGAAATAAGTCTATGGCAAAATTCTTCCTATTCCAAGGCGGAAGTAACCAGGGACCAAACTGCAGTCACAATATGATCAACGGTCTACTCCCGGGGAAGCACAACACCTCAATGCCCTTTACCTTGGGTTTGCGGCAACACCACAATCAATCCTTTATAGTACTTAGCTACTGCACTAGATAAGCAAAATCACAAGTTCATTTCTGCATTACTTGGGAGACTGAAAGCTTCAGTGAAGTACTGGGTGGTGCTATATCAACATGTAAACTCTTCCAGCTCTGCATTTTTAGTGTTCTATTTGTCCGTCCCCGCCTCCACACACATCCCCTGGAGAGAACCAATCATCTTTAGGTATGCATGTAAAATGCACATTATAAAACAACATCCAAAAAAAAGTGTCAAGCTGAATGATTAAGCACCCGCTCAGACACTCAGCTCAGAGCTAGAAGCAGCATGAATACAATCCACCCGTATTTACCAGATCAAACTAGAAACTTTCCTTAATTGATGACAATGTTGTTCGAAAACTAAGGTTTACCTTATCAATCATGTGAATCTCAGATACTCTGGGATGCTTTAGAAAGAAAGGAAAGCGCAAGCAAAGAGTCTTTTTGTGTCTGTGGAGCCTAGCTACCGTGGTTTTTATGTGTTCAAATGACCTAAACAGCCTGTTTGTGCATATTCTCAGAGCATGTCCATCAATCAATGTCAATACTCACCCAGACGCTATTTTGACTGGCAACTGGCAGTCAGCTATCTACTGAATGTTAATGAATGATGAATACCTTTGTCATTGCTTAAATATACATACATCTCGTTAAAATGGTGGACTTTAAATGTGTGGCTTGATCAGGGAAAATTTAGATTGTGTTTTCATCTACCTGCTGTATTAGGAGAGAGAAAAAAAGAAAAGTCTGTGTTAAAAGATTCATTTAATTTGAACTATTGTGAACATGAATGTTTTTATTTTCTAACAAGGCAACCTTGTCTCAGCTTGTGTTATACAAGCTTAAATCTCAGACTTCTGAATATGCATTTTTAAACCATTCTAACACACAATACTGTGTCTCTGCAACTCTGTACTTATGACAGGAAATCTTTAAACTAAAGATCAAAAGGAATTATGTCACTCCCCCCCCACTCCAAAAAAAACATGTTAGAAAGACATTCTTCCACTTTTCTTCATTTCTTGTCACAATTCACTAGCAATCTCACTGACAAGACTTTTTTTTTTTTTTTTTACATTAGACCAGTCACAAAGATAAACAGATTCACTTTAATTGACACATTGAAACAACTGACAGACCATGATCCCTGGAAGGCCGAAGAGTATCCCTCTGTATTCAGCCAATGACACCCTTATATAACTAATGAGAGGCAAAAGTGAGTGGAATGAAAAGGCATATTCATGGTTCATCGATAGAGTACTGTGTTCATAGCCAAGACAATATTTTCTATCTTCCTTAAGATTTGAAATATATATGATACTTTTTGGTCTCCCAAGAAGCTGCAGGTTGGATCTGGCTGAAAATTCTACAGGTGAGTTAATTAGTAGCTGACAGTACAGAATGTTGGAATTTGCTGCCAGTTAAAATAGCAATGCCACTTTCTAAGTCTTGCAAAATAAATAAATAATAATAATAATAATTCCTCCTAGTTCCAAGAGCAACCTGGCATTTTTATTTTCCATTTGTATATATTGTTCATATACAGCAAACATGAAAATAAGTATATTAAGACTCAGAATATTTTCTAGTGACAGTATGCTCAGTGTGAAAAAAAATCAGTGTTTAATTCTACTGCACAGGGGTCAGATGAATAATAACACACAATCAATATAACTTGTCAAAACAAAACAAATAAAAATTATGAAAACTGTCCAATCCCATTCTTTGGCAAAATCCAGCAACAAATCCGATGAAGTGAGCTGTAGCTCACGAAAGCTTATGCTCAAATAAATTTGTTAGTCTCTAAGGTGCCACAAGTCCTCCTTTTCTTTTTGTGAATACAGACTAACACGGCTGCTACCATGAAACCTGTTGAAATTTTGAAACTTGAAAGACTATGACCAGCTCTAACATCCAACTTTAGTTAAATGGTTGATGGATCATGTTCTAAAATATCTCATCAGCAATTAAGAAATAAACATTAAAACAAGTCAGAGAGCATGTGAGTGCTTTACAAAGAAGAAAGGGGAGCTTTTAAGAAATAAAGGAGAAAATCCAGTCAGGAATAAGTACTGTTAATATTACATAGGTGTACAAATAGGACGGTATATGGCCAAATTGAAAACATCAGCTTTAGGTGCACTTAGGGCCAGATTTTTAAATGCATTTAAGCAACTAAAGATAAAAACAGACACCTAGTGGGATTTTCAAAAGTGGCTAGGTGCCTAACTCCCAGTGACTTCTGTATCTTTAGGCATCTAAATACCTCTAAATATCTGGCCAAGGCCTTTGCTAGCTTTGACTTCCATGGCAAAGGTCATACATTAGAGAGACAATTACTGGAACTCTATGCCAGTTCTGGTGCCTCAGTTAACATACTGGAAAGGATTCAGAAAAAAGCTACCAGAATGATTCAAGGTCTGGAAAACCTGCCTTACAGTGAAAGCTCAATTATGGCCCTCCTGATTATCACTACAAAAGGGTTTTTTTTCCTCTCCTGCTGATAATAGCTCACCTTAACTGATCACTTTCGTTATAGTGTGTATGGTAACACCCAATGTTGCATGTTCTCTGTGTATATAAAATCTTCCTACTGTATTTTCCACTGCATGCATCCAATTAAGTGGGCTGTAGCCCACAAAAGCTTATGATCAAATAAACTTGTTAGTCTCTAAGGTGCACAAGTACTCCTGTTCTTTTTGCGGATACAGACTAACACGGCTGCTACTCTGAAACCTGTCAATTATATAATTTATCAAAGAGAAAGTTAAGAGGTGACTTGATCACAATCTATAAATACCTACATTTGGATAACATTTCTAATAGTACAAAGCTCTTTACTTTAGCAGAGAGAGGGAAAACAAGGTTGAATGGTGGGAAGCCAAAGCCAGACAAACTCAAACTAGAAATAAAGTTCAAACTTTTAACAGTAAAGGTAATTAACCACTGGAACAATTTACCTAAGGACATGGGATATTACATTACTTGAAGTCTTTAAAACATGGGATGTCTTTCCAAGATATATACCAGGGATCGGCAACCTTTGACATGCAACCCGTCAGGGAAATCTTCTGGTGGGCCGGGATGGTTTGTTTACCTGCAGCGTCCACAGGTTCGGCCGATCACAGCTCCCACTATCCGTGGTTCGCCGTTCCAGGCCAATGGGGGCTGTGGGAAGCAGTGTGGGCTAAGGGATGTACTGGCTGCCGCTTCCCGCAGCCCTCATTGGCCTGGAACAGCAAACCGCGGTCAGTGGAAGCTGCAATCGGCTGAACCTGCATATGCTGCCGGTAAACAAACCATCCCGGCCCGCCAGCGGATTTCCCTGACAGGCCGCATGCCAAAGGTTGCCGATCCCTGATATATACTTTAACTCAACCCAAAGTTATAGGCTTGATGCAGGACATTGGACTGGACATTGTCCTGTGTTATGCAGAAGGTCAGACTAGAACTTAATAGTCCAGGGATCGGCAATCTTTAGCATGTGGCCTGCCAGGGTAAGTCCCCGGGCGGGCCGGGCCAGGCCGGTTTGTTTACCTGCTGCATCCGCAGGTTCGGCCGATTCCAGCTCCCACCACATGCCTCAGCCCACGCCGCTTCCCGCAGCCCCCAATTGACCTGGAGCGGCGACCACACCGCAGTAAGTCGACATAGGTTACATCGACTTCAGTTACATAGTTTATGACCCATCATTACATTTCTTTAAATACAGAGTTTGTAGGATTGGGCCTTATACACCCAAAACTCCAATGTCCTCAAAAAGAAAAAAAAAAATCATCATTATGGCCCACTGTAGCTGCACCATATATGGCAAAAAAAAATTCCATTTACTTTTTAAAATTTCTCTCTAAAATTGTACAAGTAAAAATTACATAGTGTTAATTGAGTGCACAATTTCAAAAATCAACTTTTGAAAATCTGACCGTAACATTTACTCCCCACTTGTCACACCATCTGTGGTACTCTTATGCACCAGGAGATATGCACAGTAATATTCTGCGTAAAAACAAAAAAATTAACAATAACCTAGCTCTCATATAACACATTTTGAAGTAAATATGAAGCACCAGAAACTATAACAATTGGTAGTAATGTTAATTAACATTTATCCGTTCATTCAAGATGGCTGATGCTATTATTCCAGTAGATCTGCTATTATCTAAAAAGATCACGTGAAGCTATAATCTAAAACAGAATCAGCAGCAGAGGATTACTACAGCTGCAGTACATGTAAGACAAAAAACCACAATATTAAGCTCCAGTCCTGCAAACATTTATGCATGTGCCTAACTTTACCCTCATAAATTGTTCCAATGAAGTCAATGGGGTTACCCACACAAATACATAGGGGCTGTAAAAAAAAACTGAGTCAGAGTCTGATTTGACTTACACCACTTTTACACTTCTTTGCCTTTAGTAGGGCTGTTCCTGATTTAGTCCACTAGACGTGAGATTAGATTTAGGCCCAAAGACAGAAGCTTTTACTGTATGAGGAAAATTATTGCTCAAAGGATATAATAAATTACCTCCATGAGGGAATCATAATGTCATCAAGAAGCCATGAGTGTATTTTCCCAACTGTTGGTCATTTGTTCAATGCGTTGGGCAACATTTTTGTACTACAGAGGTTCAAGCAGAGTCACAAGCAGTTGCTGGTGAAAAGGTTTAAAAAAATGCTCTTCTGCCCTGCCAAAAGAGCCCCCTTAAGCTCTGGGCAGATTTTGCCATGTTTGGCACATGTCTGAAGAGGGTCCTGAGAGGAAAAGTTCTGAGAACACTTTTCTGTTATAAACTACAACAGAAAGAAAGAGACAGAGAGAAAGAGGGTCACACACACTCTATAAGAAAATCATTTTACTGCCTTAAGGGACTAAATGCTTTCAATGACAGTCATGGAAAATTAAAGGAGTTTGAAATGTGAGGGAATGAAAGCTCCTGAATGAGATTTAAACTTTAATAATTAGTGAACTGTTAAATTATCAATGAAATTTTAAGTGTATGTTAAACTTAGAACAACACAGCTCTCAAAATAGCTCTATGCAATAAGGTATAAATTTGTAACAGTGAGAGTAATTAACCATTGGAAAAATTTACCAAGGGTCATAGTGGATTCTCCATCACTGACTGTTTTTAAATCAAGATAGGATGCTTTTTTTCTAAAAGATATTCTGTAGGAATTATTTTGGGGAAGTTCTATGGCGTGAGTTATACAGGTGGTCAGACTAGGTGGTACACAGTAGTCCCTTCTGGCCATAGAATCTATGAATCATGTTGTTTCCACCTGCACTGCACCAGCTCAAGGCCAAAGGAGAAGTTGGGTAGTTCACTCATTGTCTGGTAAGGAAACTCTTGCAAACAGCAGGTCACTTCAGGGAATTAAATGACAGGTAACACTGAATTAAATAGGAGCTGACCATTGTTTCTCTGGCTTCATGAAAAAGTTAATCACAACACCACATTTTAGTGAAGACTTACAATGGCAAAGATGAAGTTTCTCCAATTACATGAGTGATCTCTCACATTTATTATGAGCCCTTGAACTGACACTAGATTTTTTTTTAAAATCCAGGTTTTGTTCTTAGTTCTCTTCTGATCTCAACAAAAATTTAGTTCTGATTAATAAGGTATATTTAAAAAGTGTGAGTTCTAATATGTACAGAAGAATAAAATGTAAAACAAAATTATTCAATTTATAAAAGCTACTGAAATATTTCAGTAAGGGAATCAACTTAGAAAATTCCAGTTTGCCTTTTGCAGACACGGTAGTTTAAAATAATTTAATTTATAGTATTTCACGTTAAGTTAATATACATTCACACTCTCTGAACATCTTAGTGTTTTAAATCAACCAGACTACCACTGCGGTACAGGGCTTGCAGAATGAAGGGAAAACATTTAAATCATATACTATTAATGCCTGAAGTGAGGGAGCAATAACTTATTTTTTACTCTAAAAATCTTCAGTGGTAATAAAACAATAGCAACTGCAGGCCCAGATAAAGATCAAAGAAAGAACAACGTCCATAATTTCTCAGGTAATAAGAGCCAGGTATTCTTAGAATTCCTGAGCTAATCAATACTAATGAACTGACAGCTGGAACAAAGTGAAAACATGATTTCATGTCATACACTGTTGAAGCTCTGAAATACAACAAAACTCTTAAAACACTAGCCCAATTACGAAAAAACTTTGCACATGGAACTTCTGTTGCCTTCAACTCCTGTGCCACACATAGCAGGTATGGACTCACTTTTTTAACAAATACCACCTCCTGCATCTTTTCTTTTTTTGTTTCCATATATCCCTATTATTCCCCCACTGCCCCATCTTTATTTCAAAAATGATTTACCCAAACACATTTACACATTTATCTGCACTTGGACTCCAAAGTGACAGAGGTCTTATATATACACACACATGCTCCCCGATCCTTCCTGAGAAAAAACAAAAACAACTACTCTCTGCTCTCCACTCTTCTGCAGCCTCTCTATTGCTTCCTTCCTCCTGGCTTGCAGCTCCTTCTAGCCCCATTACCACCACACACACACCCTGTCTCCCGCACCCTAGCTCACTCATTGATCGCTCTAAACAAATGTAAAAAGTGAAAACAGAAATCATTTTATCCACTGAATCAGAATTCTACATTTTATGATTCACACCAGGTGAGCATCAAGTTTGTAATTGCTCACTCTTAAGCTAAAATTCTTTAGCCTGGGAAATCCTCACATTTAACTCCCATTTTTCTGGGCATCTGTGATGTGGTATTCACTCCACACTAGCCTGGAAATGGTTAATGAGACTGACAAGGGCCAACTAAGCAGACAGGCCACACTTGAAGAGAATCAGGTGGCCTAAGTAACCCCTGATTTATGAAGGAACTCAGCTGAGAAGGAACAGACAGTGCTAGTAAAAAGCCAGGAAGTTGTCACCAGAAAGGGCTGCAATGAGGGAGCCTGTGGCTACTTTCTGGATTAGAGAGGGAAGGAGGAAAGCCTCGGGGAAACAGTGCAGGAAAAGGCTCAGAAAAACATCACAAGTATGTATCCCCAATGTGCAGATCTCACAGCTGGACAGCAATGGGAGTACTTTGGAGATCCTCATAATTTAAAAACATAGAATATCAGGGTTGGAAGGGACCTCAGGGGGTCAAAGCAGTACCAATCCCCAATTAAATCATCCCAGCCAGGGCTTTGTCAAGCCTCACCTTAAAAACTTCTAAGGAAGGAGATTCTACCACCTCCCTAGGTAACGCATTCCAGTGTTTCACCACCCTCCTAGTGAAAGTTTTTCCTAATATCCAACCTAAACCTCCCCCACTGCAACTTGAGACCATTACTCCTTGTCCTGTCATCTTCTACCACTGAGAATAGTCTAGAACCATCCTCTTTGGAACCACCTCTCAGGTAGTTGAAAGCAGCTATCAAATCCCCCCTCATTCTTCTCTTCTGCAGACTAAACAATCCCAGTTCCCTCAGCCTCTCCTCATAAGTCATGTGTTCCAGTCCCCTAATCATTTTTGTTGCCCTTCACTGGACTCTCCAATTTTTCCACATCCTTCTTGTAGTGTGGGGCCCAAAACTGGACACAGTACTCCAGATGAGGCCCTCACCAATGTCAAATAGAGGGGAACGATCACATCCCTCGATCTGCTGGCTATGCCCCTACTTATACAGCCCAAAATGCCATTGGCCTTCTTGGCAACAAGGGCACACTGTTGACTCATATCCAGCTTCTCGTCCACAGTCACCCCTAGGTCCTTTTCCGCAGAACTGCTGCCTTGTCATTCGGTCCCTAGTCTGTAGCTGTGCATTGGGTTCTTCCGTCCTAAGTGCAGGAGGACCCTGCACTTACCCTTGTTGAACCTCATCAGATTTCTTTTGGCCCAATCCTCCAATTTGTCTAGGTCCCTCTGTATCCTATCCCTACCTGCCACTGTATCTACCACTCCTCCTAGTTTAGTATCATCCGCAAATTTGCTGAGAGTGCAATCCACACCATCCTCCAGATCATTTATGAAATATTGAACAAAACTGGCCCCAGGACCGATCCTTGGGGCTCTCCACTTGATACCGGCTGTCATCTAGACATGGAGCCATTGATCACTACCCGTTGAGCCTGACAATCTAGCCAACTTTCTACCCACCTTATAGTGCATTCATCCAGCCCATATGTCTTTAACTTGCTGACAAGAATACTGTGGGAGACCGTGTCAAAAGCTTTGCTAAAGTCAAGAAACAATACATCCACTGCTTTCCCTTCATCCACAAAACCAGTAATCTCATCATAGAAGGCGATTAGATTAGTCAGGCATGACCTTCCCTTGGTGAATCCATGCTGACTGTTCCTGATCACTTTCCTCTCGTGTAAATGCTTCAGGATTGATTCCTTGAGGACCTGCTCCATGATTTTTCCGGGGACTGAGGTGAGGCTGACTGGCCTGTAGTTCCCAGGATCCTCCTTCTCTTTTTTAAAGATGGGCACTACATTAGCCTTTTTCCAGTCGTCCGGGACTTCCCCCGATTGCCATGAGTTTTCAAAGATAATGGCCAATGGCTCTGCAATCACAGCCGCCAACTCCTTTAGCACTCTCGGATGCAACACATCCGGCCCCACGGACTTGTGTACGTCCAGCTTTTCTAAATAGTCCCTAACCACTTCTTTCTCCACAGAGGGCAGGCCACCTACTCCCCATGCTGTGTTGCCCAGTGCAGCAGTCTGGGAGCTGACCTTGTTCGTGAAAACAGAGGCAAAAAAAGCATTGAGTACATTAGCTTTTTCCACATCCTCTGTCACTAGGTTGCCTCCCTCATTCAGTAAGGGGCCCACACTTTCCTTGGCTTTCTTCTTGTTGCCAACATACCTGAAGAAACCCTTCTTGTTACTCTTAAAATCTCTTGCTAGCTGCAGCTCCAGGTGCGATGTGGCCCTCCTGATTTCATTCCTACATGCCTGAGCAATATTTTTATACTCTTCCCTGGTCATTTGTCCAATCTTCCACTTCTTGTAAGCTTCTTTTCTATGTTTAAGATCCGCAAGGATGTCACTGTTAAGCCAAGCTGGTCGCCTGCCATATTTACTATTCTTTCGACTCATCGGGATGGTTTGTTCCTGTAACCTCAATAGGGATTCTTTGAAATACAGCCAGCTCTCCTGAACTCCTTTCCCCCTCATGTTATTCCCCCAGGGGATCCTACCCATCAGTTCCCTGAGGGAGTCAAAGTCTGCTTTCCTGAAGTCCAGGGTCCATATTCTGCTGCTTACCTTTCTTCCCCATGTCAGGATCCTGAACTCGACCAACTCATGGTCACTGCTTCCTTCTGCGAGTTGCCAGAAGAAAGCCTCATCCACCTCATTCCCTTGGTCCGGTGGTCTATAACAGACTCCCACCACTACATCACTCTTATTGCTCACACTTCTAAACTTAATCCAGAAACACTCAGGTTTTTCTGCAGTTTCGTACCGGAGCTCTGAGCAGTCATACTGCTCCCTTACATACATTGCTACTCCCCCACCTTTTCTGCCCTGCCTGTCCTTCCTGAACAGTTTATAACCGTCCATGACAGTACTCCAGTCTTGTGAGTTATCCCACCAAGTCTCTGTTATTCCAATCACGTCATAATTCCTTGCCTTCACCAGAACCTCCAGTTCTCCCTGCTTGTTTCCAAGGCTTTGTGCATTTGTATATAGGCACTTGAAATAACGTGCTGATCGCCCCTCATTCTCAGTATGAGGTAGGAGCCCTCCCCTCACAGATGTTCCTGCCTGTGCTTCCTCCCGGTATCCTGCTTGCCCACTTACCTCAGGGCTTTGGTCTCCTTCCCCCGGTGAACCTAGTTTAAAGCCCTACTCACTAGGTTAGCCAGCCTGCTCCCAAAGATGCTCTTCCCTCTCTTCGTAAGGTGGAGCCCGTCTCTGCCTAGCACTCCTCCTTCATAGAACACCATCCCGTGATCAAAGAATCCAAAGCCTTCTCTCCGACACCACCTGCGTAGCCATTTGTTGACTTCCACGATTCGACGGTCCCTACCCTGGCCCTTTCCTTCCACGGGGAGGATGGACGAGAACACCACTTGCGCCTCAAACTCCTTTATCCTTCTTCCCAGAGCCATGTAGTCCGCAGTGATCCGCTCAAGGTCATTCTTGGCAGTATCATTGGTGCCCACGTGGAGAAGCAGGAAGGGGTAGCGATCCGAGGGCTTGATGAGTCTCGGCAGTCTCTCTGACACATCGCAAATCTTAGCCCCTGGCAAGCAGCAGACTTCTCTGTTTTCCCGATCAGGGCGGCAGATAGATGACTCAGTCCCCGAGGGGAGAGTCCCCGACCACCACCATGCGTCTCCTTCTCTTGGGAGTGGATATACCCAGCATTTGATCAACAACTAAACACAAATCTGGATTTATACCTGATTTTGATTATTCAGGGAAGGCTTCTCTGGCACAGGTTTCTTGACAAAGGATCCCCCGTTCTTTGCAAACAGCTCTCATCTCAGACATGACAAACTCATTACATCAAATACATTGCTCACAGGATAATTATCCACAAAGGGTAACATGTAAGGTCTCTGCTGAAAGCTTGTTCAAAATCATGGCATAATGTATGTAGGGGTAATACCGAAGGAAGAATGTAACTATATTGTAGTTTATGGCCCTAAGGTCTCAAAGTTAAAGGCAGTCACCATGGAGTGATTTTTTTGGTGATGGCCTATTCAAGCAGGAGGGAGTTGCCTCCCTCCCTGGTTAGCAAGTAACATAATGCAAGGTTCAATTGTCTACCACTGCCCCATCACAGAACAGTCAATGGAAAACCACCAGAATCCTCCTGCCAACAATCAAAACCACTTGGAAACAAAAAAGAAGCATTATAACAGACAGGGGATCGCCCTGCCTATGAATAAAGACAAAAGACTTTCAGTATAACACAGTGAGGAGAAGTACTCTGAATCCATTCACTGATCAGACATTTTGTTGTGCAGAGGTATTTTTTGTGAAAGGCTGGACCCCGGTTCCTGTGAAGCCAATGAGCTCTGCAACAGACTGAACTTGGGGGGCAACCTACTATTTTCTCCTGTTCCTACTAGAAAGGAAAGAACTATTCATAGGTGTAGGTCTTAGTTTGCGTTTTATGATTTTGCTTTGTACTGTAACCATTTGTTCCTCGTCACTCTCTCGTTTCTAATGGAATCTCTATTCTTTCTTAAATAAGCTTACTTTTGTTTCATTGCAAGTGCTGTGTGTTATGCAGGAGCGGTAGTTTAAGGTAAAATTGGTAAAATGGGCTACATTGATTCTGAGGGTCTTCGATTTTGTGAGTAGCCAGTTTCAGGGGCATATATCATAAGGAAATGCTTCAAAGGAACCTCCTATCTATGCCTTGCAGCTTAACAGGCCTGGTATAGCCTGTAGGTAAGTAGTTGAGTGACTGAAAGGGTGGTGGTGTTGGGGACCTATCACCCGCTGACCACAAGCAAGACTCCCTCTCCCTCCTTTAACTTAGGAAAGCATGGAATTCTGAGGGGGGAGGGTTGAAGAAGAGGGGGAGAAGGCTGGAGAAGTAGTAAAATAGAATAAACTTCTTCCCCCTTCCCTCCTCTACTCAAAGCACCCAAAAGGCTAAAGGAGCAGGACAGTACTGAAGACCCATTCCACCTTCAGTTAGACCAGAAGGATGTAGTAGAGTAGTAAAAAACCCTTGTCTCCATAACAGCTAGGATGCTGTGGAAGAGATAACTCTCCTACCTAGCCACTCCATGAAAGGCAGCCACAACTCTCTGGAAAAGAAAAACAAACCAGTATCCTTTTACCTTCTAGCAACTGAGTCATTTTTTAGCCAAAGACTAATATAAAAACATGGTGTCCCTAAGCAGCATCTTCAGGAAAGCCCATGGAAATTCCAGCTCTCCTCTGAACAGCTGGGGATGGCAGGAGGTCAGAGCCCTGTACTTACCTTTCTCATCCTCCAGCAAGTAGGTTTCAGCCACATTTTTTAAACCCTACATAAATTCTTCACAAACTGATATACACAGAAGCATCCACCACTGAAACAGAGTCACATCTGGGGACCAAACCAGTAACTGTTTAATAGTGCACAGAAACATTACAGAACACTTTAGAAAAGGGAAAAGAACGTGGGGCAGAGTCTGCCGCATCCAGCTTTTGCTGGGTGCAGACAGGAGAGAGGCCATCAGAGACCCAGCTACAAATTGCCTGTGCTCTGCCTTAGCTACAACTTGCTTGAAGTCACACCATAGACAGGTGAGGACAGCTAGTGCATTGTGTTCCAAGCACACCACCTCCCCACACTGAAATGCCCCACCTAATACAATACAGCTCTGTGCCTGGGAGTACTGGGAGGGAGACGGATCCAACCTTACTTACTCTACTCCAGCAAAGGACTTGAAGGTTTTGACTCCGTATAAGCCTTTGCAGCAGTGCAAAGGAAGAGGAACAGGGAAAACTGAAACAGCATGGAATTTAGGTAGACAGGAGATAATTACCCCAAACTGCAGGTTAGCCACAACTCTTCAGAAAGACACCCTGGGCCAAATTCTACATTGATTTACAGTTCATACAATCTACTCTTATTAGAAGTGCTATGAGATTTTTAATGGCCAATCTTTAAGTCTCTGAAGCAGGCTCCTCCAGCAGTGCAGTCCCTCCTAACAGTATGCTATGACATTAGCTCAGTGTTAACACAGACTGATCAGAAAAATTATTCTGAAGTGGAATATGCCTGAAAATGTAACTAAAAATGACATATCACAAATGTGTCACATATAATGCATCTCATAGACTGGACCTCTCTGTCAAGTCACATTTACTAGCTCCAAAAGTTTATATCCCAAAAGAAATCAGTAGTTCCTGTAGCAGTTTGTGGCAGGTTGCAAGTTGCTGCATACAATATACAGTGCAGCCCAAAAATCAAGCATGTACCCTTCACTTCAGTGACATGCATTCCATAACAAGTTGTAGCCCTCTCCCATTTTTTGGATAAGCAAATTGTATTCTGTTGTGTTCTTCTAATGCACATAGTATTACAAAGCAGATAAGAGTAAACTGTACCTGTTTGGCTTACTCCAGAAATCTGAATTTTCAGACGTGGTGCCAAATTAATTTTCACCTATATTTTTTCAGTTCATTCATGTTGAAAGGTGCTTCCTACCTTCTGAAATATCATACTGCTGCTCAGGAGCAAATGGGCATAGTTTCTCTTTAAATAATGTGAAACATATGGCAAGTGGATTATAGTAGAACTTTACAAAGAATTTCCCTCCTTTCCCCCAAACCACAGTTATTCAAATATTATCCCAAATGCGGTCCTTGCATAGGCAAAATAGGTGAAATTCCCACTGCACAGGTCATAGGCTACGTGAGAATTGCAGGAATGGGTCCTATGTAGTGCTCCCAAGTGCTAACATTTCCATTTGTTTTTACAGTAGCAGAAACAGTATGTCTGTGGATGTTTTAGGGGCTCACCATTTCCTAAGCACTGTCAGGATCAAGCCTTAAAATGTAAGCTCTCTAAAGCTAAGACTATGGCCTGGTCTACACTGGGGTGGGGGGTGGGGGTCGATCTCAGATACGCAACTTCAGTTACGAGAATAGCGTAGCTGAAGTCGACGTACCTTCGATCGAATTAGAATTACTTACTTCGCGTCCTCACAGCGCTGGATCGACTGCTGCCGCTCCCCCGTCGACTCCGCTTCAGCTTGTCACCCTGGTGGAGCTCCAGAGTCGACAGCAGAGCGATTGGGGATTGATTTATCGCGTCCAGTGATCCCCAATCAATCAATCACTACCCACCGATCCAGCAGATAGCGCAGACGTGGCCTATGTTATTACCGCTACCGCCCTCCTCCTCCCCACCCCCACACACACTTCATTTCACCTAGCTGTTGTGGCTTGCCTTAAACTAGGACTGTAAATTCTTTGGGGGCAGAGACAGTTTCTATTATACGTCTGTGCAGTACCTAGCACAATGTAGTCCTAACTTGGTTTATGCATCAAGATGCTAATGGAATGCAAATTTATTATGTGAATAATTCAATGTACATCCAAAATAAGGACATTTATATATAGATACACATTAAAAGATTTGGTACTGGAGATAGAACACAAGGGGAAAACTAGTGCCCAAGTTTAATATTTAATCTTTGATAAGCACTATCAGTTACTACTATTTGCAGAGTATTTGTTTACATGACACAAATATCCTCTGCCAACGTACTGGGAGTGAAATTTGTCTAAATTAAAATTAAAAGATAAAATGTTGTTTCTTAAGGTCCTGCAAATACTTACTCACTGGTAATGTCATGAGAGACAAAAAAGATGACTTTTTCAACCAGTGTAGCTCAAATAAGTTAGCGTAACACAATCAAAAAGCCCTGTTAGGATGCTGGCTAACACATCTGAAGATGTATTAGATGACTATGTTGTAGCCTATGCTCTCACCAACCATCCTCCCTTGGCTACAACCCAGCCAACTAATACATCTTCAAACATGTTAGCCTGCATCTTAGCAGGGTTTCAATGGTGTTAACTTAAATTTAGTCCATTGAGCCACCATGATTGAAGAAAGAAAAGGTATCTTTTTCAACCATCAAGACAGGGTCTTATGTCCAGTGCTTACTAGCATGAAGTCAATGCAGAATGCCTGGGTTTGCAGCTTTGAGTCCTTAAGAAGGACCACAAAAGGTTTGGATTAAGGAAGCATGCACCGACCTGCTTCTGCTTGATCTGTTTCAAAGTTTGACAGTAACAGATAGCCACTTGCATTAGTGTCAACATCCTGATAAGTTTCTTTCAATATCTGTCACAAAAACAGTGACAGTATCAGTATGTCAGCTGCATTATCAGTCACTATATAGTTGATCATACTTAATAACATCTTCAAGTGCAGAGAATCCTAACGAGTATCACAGAATGCAACTACTACAGAGCCACAGAGTCACCCAGATCATTTGGACTTCAAGCTGGTAACAGCATTCATTCTGTGAGTGGCTGCCTCCCACCCTCTCTCTCGCCTCAATATATTAACTTGCCTCAATATGGAGCCAGAGTTTGTTTTCAAACTCTTAACAAGATCACTGAAAGAAAAGTGGAGAAATCCTATCAATGTGCCTCTGGACTGCTTCCAGAGTTGCGTATTCTCTTAGCAATTGCTCTGGAAGCAGGCCAAAAATGGGCAATGTTCTTGCAAATGAACTCAAGTACAAGTTATCATTTAATTCCTTTGTCAACATCGCTGTGGTTAGAAATTAAGAAGCCTATTTAATAAACAATTTACTTGAATTCCAATTACCAAACACTGATTCCCTTCCCCCTCCCCCTTTACCCCTACTTCCCTTTGGCTGGGCACTTTCTCTCCTTTACTGAAAGTCAAAGAAAATTAGTATTATAATTATAGACCTATCCATGGTTCACATCATCAACTGTGAGTTAACTAAGATGCTTAAAAAAAAAAAGTCAGTGTCTCCAGAGAAAGCCTTTGAAGGTTTCAGAATGTGCTCTGATGGGGGCCAAATGATTTTAATACTTTTAACAGAGCCTAGACACACCGTATTGAACTGATTTTTGTGGGCAGTTTTCACATTATAACTCTTAATGAGATCACCCTCCACACGGTAGAAACTCAGCCCTTCCCCCACAATGCTGAAAGAAAGCTGGAAAGATCCCAGACCAACTCCACACACTCCAACTATGTACCAAATCTTCCATTGTAAACCCCTGCTGAAGGCAATCATGTGAATTTCCTGAAGACTAAGGATTCAGGATCAGACGCTGCTTGCTTTCTTCCTTTCAGTATGAGCCAAATTCTGCAGTCCTTTTCCAATCCTTACACAGACAAAACTCTCATTAAACTCATTGACTGCAGGGTTTAGTCTTAACCCCAAAATAAGTCAGATATACGTCACTCCCTTGATTTTTCAATGCCTGTAATTGTTTTACTTTTTGGTATTTTCTCACTTTCACATTTATTTTATATCATTTTTTCTGCAGCACTACAAACAGACAAGTATGTTTCTATCATACGCTACAAGAAAAATCTGATGGCATATCAGTTTCTGTGTTAAATATATTTGAAACCATTACTCACTATACAAAGTACCTAGTATCCTAGAACCTTCACTGTAAACAAAACAGCCCGATTGTGTCACACTTATGCTCAGAATTGCCTTTGTACCCAAGTAGCTCCATTTACTTGCAGAGTAAGTATATGAATACAGGTGACAGCATCAAGACCTAAAGAGATTGTTTTCAAAAAGCAAACTACGTTGAGATTTTTATTCACTAGCCAGAGTGAAAATGTTAATCCTGTGTGTTACTCTGAAATGTAACTGCTTTCCAATAACCTAACACTACCAGATGAACTACATGCTGAAAATACAAAATAAAAAGCTCTCCATAGTAGTCCCAATGTAATCCATAAATAACCCAAAAGTTTTATTTTTAAGATTCTAGCTGAATTAATTTTATGTAAAAAATATTGACTGAAATTCTGCCACTCGATATTTTGATATATTCTGTTTGAAAGAAACAGATTTAAAATAAATAAATCTACTGCATTTGCACAGGAGTGAGAATGAAATGCAGATTCAAAACTTTGTAGCTCAGGTTTCATTTGGAGTATGTGCTATACATTAATAAACATGCTTTAGCACAAATTCCATATATCCTGAGTTTTATTTTCCTTATAATTTTCTGTCACAAAACATATGGAACAGCAGCAAGTAGTTTATATAATGCTCATACACAAGAACGTTAATAAGGTCTTCTTAGCAAGATACAATCTGTTCAGTAGCATTACAAAGAACTACACTGAATGTCATCCTGAGCTTATTTCTGTGTGAATTGTAATTTCTGCAACTGTATTTACATTAAACTGTGCTCTGAATTGCCTATTTTATATTTGAAAATGCAATATGCAAATGTTGACTTCCATTCCTGAAAGAGCTGACTGATTTAAGTTCGCCAGTATGAAGTGTATAGATTCAAATGCTCAAAGTATTAGTATGGGCCTAATACCATATTTTGATGCAAAGACAATAGAAATGTGACTGTAGAACCCACCTGCTATTGTAGGATATTATTAAAAGTGTAGGTTTACTCACGTTCACAAGTGTCTCCTTTTTGCTGGTATCCAGCTTTGCAGATACACTTTCCAATAGGCACTAACCATTCTCCTTCTGCACTACAGTGCATCCTAGGAGAGTTATCAGCCTCCTCTTCTGCGCTGCTGACACAAGTTCCTCGTACCTCAACTAGAGAGGAAAACTCTGAGCCAGTCACTGTATCTGGAAAAATAGCTAAGTTCTCAATAATAGACCAGCATTTCTTGTAGTAGACTTTGACAGAAACCAAAGCAATGCAGGCACCTACATCTTGAAATGCAAGATAAAATCCTTTCTTGGACAAAGCTCCAATCTCTCTCACCTCTGTGTTAAGTTTCATTTTTCTCTCCCCAAGGTCACCTTGGGTAAAACTTTCATCTGCTGCAATGGTGTCTATTTTTACATACTGATTTTCTCGGATATTCCTGCCATTGTCGTAGTCTGTTTCATAATAATATAAGTTAAAAGTTTCTTTACATGTCCCCAGTACTCCAGGAAGACTGTTACAATCCCTCAGAGTGAATTTCAGTTCTACAAAAATCCTTTGTGCATTGCCTTTTGCAATCCAGTTAGTCCGAAGCCAGTTATTTTGGTTAGGTTCCATGACCTGGCATACCTGGTATGTTCGTATAGGAGTGTAATTTTCATCCAGTCCACTAATTTCTTCCCACTAAAACAACAACAAACAGTTATTAATACAAGACAGCATTTTACTGCTGTACTAAATCCGTACATATATAAAAATACTCTGACACAGATCTGGTCTTCCTTCTTTGTAAACAGTGAAGCCTCATAAAAAATAGTGGAGTACTATTAAAATGCTAATGTTTTGTATAAGAAAAGTACAAATTTTAAGCGCGTTCTAGTTTGTGTTCCATGTATTTTAGCAAGTAAATAACCTTCAAAATATATTATTCATATTACAACAGTTTACAGTTACATTAATTACAAGTTTTAGAAAGTACTGTACAATATACTCAAATACTGCTTATAGTTGGGGTTCAGTCCTACATTCTCTTACATCAATCAGAATTTTAGGTAAGCAAGGAATGAAGAAGGTGGTCAATGATTTGCTGCTAGAAACAAATCTATAATCAACAAAGAAGTCTCAGAAACTGAGAGCCCTTAAACTTGCAGACCTTGCACACCTAAACCTCAGTGACACTTTTTGGTTCACAAGCAATGAGCCCTGACTCAATAAGCCCTGATTCTTTATTAGTTACTACTCTGCATTTCAAAGTAGCAGCCATGTTACTCTGTATTCACAAAAAGAAAAGGAGTACTAGTGGCACCTTAGAGACTAACTCACAAAAGCTTATGCTCAAATAAATTGGTTAGTCTCTAAGGTGCCACTAGTACTCCTTTTCTTTTTACTCTGCATTTGAAATTATTATTTTTACACTTTAATTTATTACCATTATTGTGATCATCATCACATTTTGCAGGGAAAACAAACTGAAAATGGAGAAAAAAGAAATCATGAAGTTTTGTCACTTTATGCATTTAGGGCCATTTTCAGCTCCCATTTACAAACTACAAACCTGATCCTGCAAACCCCTACTCATATGAATAGGTTTCACTGACCAATAGTAAAACAATCTTATCTCACTATAATGGGATTTCATTTGAAGTCAATGGGGTTACATACTTGAGTAAGGGCTAATCATCTGAATAAGGATCTGCAAGTTTCAGGGCCTGCTTTCCTTCTTTTTTCATTTCTCAGTCACTATGGTATCTAGGCGCTAAAATGGTAAATGCACAATAATTCCATTGTCTTTACGAAGTTGGAAACAAATCCCAGACCTACTGAAGTCAACATCAAAACTCCCACTGAAATCAGTTGGGCTAAGGTTAGACCCTTATTCCAGATTTACCCAGGTATAACTAAAAGCAGAATCTGGCCCTTACACCTTTTATAAATGTATTGCAGTGCTCAATTCATAGCAGAAATTACAACTTGAATAAAATGGGAATATTTTAAAGAGTTCAATTAGTTAAATGGTGTCTAATAACACAGCCAACTAGATCTCAATCCCTCCAAGTGCTCAGACCATTTCAACAAAGCACTTTACAATATGCTTAACATCAGTGAAACTACTCATGTGCTTAACATTAAGCATGTGCTTTATTGGATTGGCTAGAGCACACAGCACCTGCCAGGACTGAACACCTAAAGAATGTGCTGTTACTGGTGGGAAGGCAAACACGAACAGACATTGGTTTCTCAGACCAAAAGTCATGCAGCATGCAATATTTCACAAGCCTACTTGACAGCAAATGAGATCATTTAATGTTGCTCCACTACGCCAAGAAAAGTAAATGTTGATGAACTGATGCTGGAAGTTATTACCACAAAATATATTATGGCTGTAAGTGTTGAAATGGACAGAAGTTGTAAATATCAAAATGCATTTCAAAGTATTTCAGCTACTATAGATATGGTATATATGGTACCACACATCTGGTATTAGCTTATAGTAAAATATTATGAAATGTTTCTATAGTTAACAAATTATTACATTTTAAAACCTAACACTCTTTAGAAAGGAAGAAAGCTTATCTTCATTATACATTTAGTAGATTTTAACCACCAAGATTTTTTTCTCCTGTATGGACTAGTATTGATAAGGTTAGCAAACAAACAACAACAACAACAAAAGAGAAACACGGCCATGAAGCAGGGCTTTTGGCATTACTGCAGTACAAAAAACAGTTCACAAAAAGGGCTCAGCGCCTAAGTTCACTCTGAGAGTTTCATTCTGCTGCTCTCGTTCTCAGTTTCATTTTGAGTATTTTATGTTTTATCTCATGTAAGCAGTCTTCCCATCATGATCGAGATCCTGCTCTCAGATTTCCAAAGTTACAATAGTGCAACACCTTTGAAGTCAAATGAGTTACCCAAGCGTATCCAAAGAGCAGAATACAGACAACTGATCATCTGCATTCCTTTCTTCTCTCCCCAAAATCCTCCAAAATAACCATAAAAATACAAAACTCTGCATTGGGTAGGGTAACACAAACCAGAAGAAGAGCCAGAGATTCCATGCGTGTTAAAATCCTACCACACCAATATAATTAATCTTGGAGGTGCTCAGATTATTCCTTTGGATGGAAAAAAAACGATCCAGTAGAGATCATCTCTTATGCTAACACCCATCGTCTCACCTTACCCATCTTTCTAAAACCACGGGGAAGATCATAAGGATAGTTTGTGTGCATTTCTTTTTTGGTTTCTCTGAAAAATTTCAGTAGTAATAGCTGTACTACTCAAACATTCCCCTGAAAGAGTTCAAACTTCCTCCCCTTGACAGGCACACATTATACATACTTCGGAATATAATTGTATTTGTCGACGATATTTGAAAACTACTGCTTAAAAAATCATCTTGGAGTGATCTGAACACTATATTTGACTTTTCAGACACTTAACTTTTTTTATTTGTCTTTATCCCATTGTTTTTATATACATATATGTGAAATACATGATGTTCTCTCCCACTAATACATATCGTATACCTACACCATATTACATGTTAATTCCTTTAGTTATTTAAAACATGTTTCATGCCACTCAGAGCCAGAGAGTACATTTGCCACTGAAATTTAACTAGCATACGATGATGTATTGGTTTCTCTCATCTATTTGTGAATGTTTTCATGATATTTGTACTACATAGGGGAGAATTAAATGCAGCTGAATTTAACAAAAAATTGTACTATATTTTTAATTTTTTAATAACACCATTAATAAATTGTAATTTTTTGTTAGTTTATAAGAAACTACTTTTTAGCCATTCTCTCTGACGATCGTTTAGCTGTTATTTTAGATTCTCAGTGTTCCTTTGAATCCGTATTTCTAACCTTACAAAGTCATCTTTTTACCATTTGTACAATATTAGTCAACTATGTTTCTACCTTTCATCCTCAAATACATTGGCAAAGCTCATACTTTTATTACCTCCAGGCTAGACTACTGCAATTCTCTTCTAACTAATCTTTTAGACACCTCTATTAAAAGGCTTCAATCAATGCAAAATGCTAATGCCAAAGTTATTATCAATCTTAAGCATTCGGCTCACATTATGTAGTTTCTCACGTCTTCAGACTCCTTTCCAGTTTGTGCTTGTATTGATTTTACGATCTTGCTTTTAAACTAAGACACTTTCAGATTTTCATTCTTCTTATTTAAAGGATTTATTTCACTTTTATATCCTCACTTACACGTCATGCTCTTCTGGCTCCAGATTTCATAAGGCGCTGAAGATTAAGGGCCTGATCCCGCAAGCACTTATTCATGCGAGGAGCCCCAACAAAGTCAATGAGATGGCTTCCAGGAGTAAGAACCACTCACATGACTTCAGGTTTGTAGGATTGAGTTCTAAGGTAAATACAACTGGCCATACTCTCCTCTCTTGAAATGTTCTTCCTCAAGAGATGAGGGATATGTTTTTTCACAATTTCTAATTAAGAGCTGAAGACACAGCTATTTGATAACTTATTAATAGACAATAAACATGACAATTAGCATAGGATGTCCTAAGTTTATCATTTGTGTAATGATGGATTTGCATGTTGATAAGTTTTCATAGAACATCTTGGGATGCATGTGTTCTAAAAGGCATTGCAGTATATAAATGAGAACTAGGCCCAAGCCACAAAATTTGGACTTAGAGCCAGATTTCAAACTCCTTAAAATTTGGGGATGCTCAGGTGTGGGTTTTGGTTTAGACCTATCTCTAATTCAGACATTTATATTTTAGAGCACTTCATACTACGCTATTCAATTACAACAAATATATTGTATATAAAGTTCTTATCACTGTTTATTTGGAAAATATCCAATAACATGCTCTGAGGCAGTTTCCATATACAAATATATTTGTTGCCTACAATGCTTCTAAAAAGAAAAAGAGAAAAGAAAAATATATTTAAAATACAGTGTCACAAGTACACAAAGCCTTCTAGTACACCACAAAGGATTACACTACAAAGCATAAAGCTAATAAAGGGGTTTAGGTGAGTTACTGAAGAGACTCTTCCTTGTAATTAGCTTGCTTTTGTACACTGTAACCTGAGGTATGCTTCTTTTCACAACAGAAACTTAAGAGCTGTAAACACTCACTATGATTACTGAGGGAAATTTGGGGAATACCAGCTTGTTTAAAGCACGTTTAAAAATTTCTCTCGATGAAACACCCAGCAATGTTTGGACGATGGGTTTTTTTTGTTTTGTTTGTTTGTTTGTTCTGAGTACTTACCCCATTAGGAGGGAAGGAAATCCACTCCAACTCTGTCTGTTGTGCTTTAGAGTCCAGCAATATTACTGCAAGAGAAAAAGTATCCGCTATGTATTAAAGAAAGAACTTCATAATTTAAAAAACTAAATCAAAAACTTTGTGATGAAATTCAACAAGAATGTATATAAAGTCTTCTTTTTATCAGTCAAAATTATTTAATAAAGGAATAAATATATTATGTATATTCACCATTATATGCATGTTTGTAATTAGAAAAGTTTTTATATTATTTAAGGTATGATATTCACATTTTTATTAAGCAGAAATATTTAAATCTTATTTTTTTACTGCATCTTTGTCTATGCCTGTCTACATATTTATACTTACCATCTTATTATCTAAGTGTCAAAGATTCTAAGGTTTAATCGTAAATATCTGTTCCTCTTGCTCCTTCTTACAAAGGATATTTCCCATGTACTTTTCATTAAAATTAGGATTTTTTTAAAAATGAAATTCAGCAATATTTCAACATTGTCCAGACTGATTTGGACACTGTTGGACACTACATCCTTCTTGGACCCCCACTCTGAAGTCAAGGGTAATGCACAAGGAAAGATGGTTCCTTAATATTTATGAGACTTAATTTAAATAAGTCAATATATGACAAATAAGCTTCCACAAAATAAGGATTTGTACTTATGTAGCATCATGCATTTTCAAAATACTGAACGCGCATATTAGTTAGAATTAATTCTTGTGCAACATTTTATTAAGTAAATATTTTCATATGTGTATACACATCCAATGAGACTTCTAAAAAGTTCTGATACACAGAGCTGTTAATTAGATGTGACTTTCTGGTAAAAGTGTTTAATGCAGACTTCTCAATCTTAGTCCAATAAACAAATTGTTAAATATAAATATAAAATGTCCACTTTATTACATATTGGGGGAAATCATATTGATATTTTGTTAACTATCAGCTTGAGATTATATTTAATGATAGTCTTAAATCTCAGAATATATTATTGCATATGTTTTCACAAATTTCTAAAAAGCACTTGCATTAGTTAACCTTGAAATTTCTAAGCAACTCTATGAAATAAGTTGTTAGATTGCATTTTAAAAAATAATCTTGTAAACTGGAAAGAAAGAAATCCTAATGTTATATCTGTATATATGTTATATCTGCCTATATATGCTACATTTTTGGAACAAAAACAGTCATATTTACTGCTTAACAAATAACTGTTCCATTTTTAACAAAAGAGAAACACATTTCAATTTCAAATAACCACAAATATATTTTAATTATAAAAAATTATTACATCTCTACCAATACCAATGTAAAAGGCTGTATACGAATAAGTAGTTACATATATTTTGATCTTCTGCTTTAATTCTTAAACTTGAATTCAGTATAATTAACTTTTTGTTAAGTTGAGCAATACCTTTGGTTTAGACTCCATGTCAAATATAATTTCAAATAATAGTTTTTTTAAAACATTATTAGAAGGATCAAACTTTTTTTCACAAAGGTTCATGCTGACAGGAATAGCTAAAACATGTTAAAGACAAAACTGTAACTTCCATTTCTGTAAGCCAACATACACTTAAACTAACCAATTAAATTTGCTCTTCTCTCTTTACATAGATTATCTTCTTAATTAATTAATTAATCTCACTATCTAAGGGTCTTTAACTAGTAAAACTACCTAAAGAAGAATTGATGGTGTGTGTGTTGGCTTGCTAATCAAGGACAATGCTGATAAGCTAAAAATTTAGGTATGGCGCAAGTTTAAGGTAATTCATTCATCACCATGCCCATGCAGTAGTGGATGGACACACCATGTTGTCATCTGGCAGTAATTCTTCATAAAAAAGCAGTATGAAAAGCCAGTGCCACACAGATGACCTTTCCATGATCATATGTTGTACTCCTCACTGCACTAGAACTTACTGGGAAATATCTTTCCTAATCAGACGTTTGTACAATGCCTTGAATAGGTAAAATGTTATATGAATTGCTAATTTCCTAGTGCGGGCTTAGTTTTTAAAAGTTATGTGGGTGACAGCCTTTTTTACTACACAGTTACAGTCTAGATCCAGCATGTCCCGTTTCTGAGATAAAGACACTTTCCCCAAGAGGTGGGAAACATTCTCCATTTACTTCCCAAGGCAGCCCTGAAGTTCTTGTATGCAGCGCTCAAAGTGAGCAGGAGCTGAGCTTCGGAACTTCTTCTTGTTGCAGAAACTGACTAGCAACGCTACCCAGTTTTGAAGAAAGGCAAGACTGCCTGGTTCACTGCGTTACAGCGGACACAAGACAAAGCTGGGAGAGAGAGAGTGAAAAGTGGCTGGGGAAGTCAATGGGAGGCTTTAATCCGCCCTTTTCGGCCTGAATCATTCACTCCCCCGGTGCCCCTTGCGCTGAGCTCCCGTGCGCTCCCCGAGCTGGGGACTCCCCCCGCGGGCTCTGCACCCAGCCGGAGGGGCCCGCTGTTTGCGGACAGCCAAGGGCAGCCTCTCGCCTCCTCCATACCCCCGACCCACGCGTGTTCTCCGGGGAGCTGAGGTCTCCCCCTAACCCGCCGCCGGGTCCCTCACTTCGGCGCTGGGGTTCAAATGCCGCCAGTCCGCGCTGGCAGGGCATCTCCGTGCCCAGCTCACGGGCGCAATCGTGTCCGTCCGTCCCGTCCCCCCCCGCCGCGCTTCAAGTCAATGGCAAAGGCTCCCCTTGGCGTCAACAGGGCCAGGATCTTCCCCCACGCGCTTTAGGGCTGAAGCAGCCTTTCCCAGCCCAGCAGCCGCAGCCTACGGGAGGCAGGAGGGAGCTGAGTCAAAGGTGGTGTTTAACCTGTGTGCAACCTCCGAGCCCTGCCGCTGCGACTCCGCGACGGGCTGGAAGGCAGCGAACTCACCGCCCAGTGTAAACCAGCGTGCACCGTGACCCCGGGCGGGACCCAGGCTCAATTCTCCCCACACTCAGGATCCCTTTATTCCAAACTTTCCAGACCCGGCCTGGCTGGGTCACCTCTGCCCCTGCAAACTCCCGTCGCCCTAGTGATACCCCCATCACCTTCTCTCCCTCTTGAGACGCCTATTCATCCAGCTCCTGCTGGGAAAACTTTAGGGACTTCTGGGCTCTCTCCTCCCTTATCCCCAGCCCCTTTGCCTGGCTACTTTCCGACGGAGAAGGAGGTGTCTGCAGAGGGCTGGATTCTCTCACCACCAGAGACGGTGAGGGCCAGCGGCAACGAAAGTTACTTTTGCGCAGGAGATTTCCGAGCCTGCAGCAGGTTAACAGCCATAGGGATCCGAAATCCCTGCCTGCTCCCCCCCACCCCCGCCTCCTGCCAGCTCAGCCTACACGAACTGCTGGGCGCTAGAAGCGGAAACACAAACTCGAGGTGTACGTGGGACTCTGGCCCGTCGAGCAGCATGTCACAGCTCCAAGCGCTCTCCCCACGCAGCCTGCACAAAGCAGCTGCCAAGCCCAGCTCCCCGCTCCCGTCTGCGCTTCGCTTCCGCTCACCTCCCCCATGCAGCCTCTCTCGCCCTTCCAGGAGTTAGTTCATTATTCCAGTTTGCAAATCTCTTCAAATAAACTTTGGAAATGCCGTCCAGGAAGGGCCTTTGGGTTGGTTTTTTTTTTTTTTCTCTTCTATTAGGGACAAAGAACATCTTAATTGAGAGAGAGCTTAGTTGTAAAGCTCCAGCTACAGGCTCAGAAAGGTCCTTTACCTTTATGCCAATGGTTCAGAGACGAATACTGACCTATCTGGGAGAGGGGAAAACCCCCAAGCCCTCTCTTCCCAAAGATGGAAACTGATACCACACTATCAGAGTGAAAAGGTCTCATTTTTAGATCCCCCCACCCCATACGAAAAGAAATGCCTGGACTGACTTTCTGAATTGGTGTGTATGTTAGTCTCCGATAGAAAATTTCCCGTGCTCTCTTTTAGTAGGAAATATTATGCGTTTGTTTTATGCAAAACATTGATGCTGGAGTGATGGGATTTATGAAGCCCTGTTTGTGATACGCAGATGGAACAAAAATCTCTATCTATATACATCTAGTCAGAGATGCCTACAGATTACTAGATAACATACACAAATATAATGCATGTATATAGCATCCTATAGACCCATCCCTCGGAGACATTTAATCGTCCCCCAACATGATCTATGCCACATCTTTCCCCGTAGTGTCTCATTTCCAGAGGTTTCTGAGACCTGCAGGCCCGCATCAGTAGGAAACGGAGAAGCGGACTTTATTAGCTAGTTTATGATTGCCTGGGGGACTAACAGAAATCCCCCCCAACCCCTTTGGGGGTGCGCCCAGAGTAGTGAAACTCCGGTGCAGTCCTGGTTGTGGCACTCGGGTTGCGTGCCCCTGACAAACTACAGTAGCTTCCACCCGAGGGGAGGGGGGGAGAGATTCTTACCCTCACCTTACTAGTAGTAATACTATTAGTACTATTAACAATTCAATAGACAGCACCCCCTGCAGTGACCCCCTCCCCAATATATCAGCTCCTCAAGTGCACTGCCGTGCAAACCCAATTCCTTAAAGGAAAAGCAGTTTGTCCCGACCTCCCTCTTTCTCACACACGCACGCATTCACACACACACTGCCCGTGGTGGATGCCTCTCCCCCACCTCAGTAAGACGCTGTTTAACGAGGGGAGAGGGCAGCATGCAGTTTGCAGTAGACCCTACACTAAAACATTGCAATGTGTGCGCACGGAAATAAATAAGCCCAAACTTTGTTTTCTGCATCACCTTACCTTCTTTTGCAGCCTGTGCCTCCCCCGTGTGTGCAAAGCGAAACAGCCAGAGGAAGCATAAAATAATCCAAGAAGGGAGCCTAGTTTGAAAAACCATGGTGGAGGAGCAGGATATTTTGAAATTTACTGGACGATCGCTGCTGCTATTGCCGCCGCTTGTTGGGGATTAAAGGGTTTGTTGTGCTATGTGTTTTATTTTGCCTTTGCATGGAGCTCTCTCTCCCCCGGCTGCCTGCTCCTCTTGCCTATGCGTTTCCTGCACACCGTAGTTGCTGCCTGCGAGTCTCTGACTGCAGCCTGGCTGCGAGCTCCACACTCCAATAATATCAATTAGGGGGGAAGGGGCGGGGCCGGGGCCGGGAGAGCGGGCCGTCCCTCAAAGTGACTGGCAGCCGCAGCCGGCCTAAGAGGAGCTGCAAGCTAGACCGGGGAGGCTGAGCTGGGGAACGACTAGCCCCGGCAATGGAGGCGGGGCCGGCGGCGCTGTCCAATGAGCGGGGGGAGGTGTCAGGTTGCCGCTGGCACAGGGTTCCCCGCAGGTTGAGTGCGTAGCCGGGGCCGGGCTGTGAGTGTGGGGAGGGCATGGCAGGACTGGGAGCCGCGCTCTAGGCAGGCTCGTTACTGCTGGGGATTGCAATAAAGCAAAAACAGTAGTGGTTAAAAAAGACGAGACGCTCTCTCAGGATAGCGTAAAGGAGTCTGGCTGCACAAGCCCCAGCCTTTAAGGAGACGGGGATTTTCTGATCGTTCCTCTAAGTCAAGTGATTCAGGGCACTGACTCTTTAGACCCTCCCTCGCCTGCTAACTTCCTTAATTATCTTTCCTGCAGCATCCCCGCGGCCGCCACCAAATTAGTTCCCCGGAGTGGGCACCGCTCGGAGTGGGTGATGAACGCAGTGTGTTTTACTGATCACCGTGAAATAGCGCGTTTGCAAGAGTTTTAAACAAGCCCCGACCAAGGAAGCGGGGGGGGGGGGGTGGAGAACACCCCCCACCCAATAACGTGATCATTTAAAAACCCCTTCGATCGCGGCATCCGTGCCACAATGAGCATCGCCCAAGAGGAAGGGAAGGTTTGTTGAGAAAAAGCTGGACAAGTCGAAACCGCTCATCAGAACATTCCGCCTTGATGGTTTCTCTTATTTCTCTGACCTCTGCGGGAATCTTTTACAATATTTTCCGATCTGTGTGGTGCTACCCATAACACAGAGCAAGTAAACACTTTGCTACTGAAACTCAGAACGTTTGTACGTTTTGTGTTTCATTTCTTAAAACAAGTCTCTGTAAAAAAAAAATCAAAATTCTTCGAGACATAACACTAACATTTCATTTCCCTGCTTTCACAAAACTGTGAAGAGACGAGTTAAAGACAACATAAATCTGGTTGATACTAGACGCTTTTTCCCAATCGGGTGTAATCCAAAAGAAGGGTAATCCAATAACAATGAGATAATAAGAAAAAGAAAGAAACTTGCCAAATCTCCCTTTGTCAAAGTTCACCCCCACTGACTTGAAGAGTGCTTTTCCAGCAGAAGATCCACCCTCCTCGCCCTTATATGTCTGTTACCTATATCTTGCTTTTTTAAAGGGTGAATCAAACAAAGTTTCTGTTCCTGAAATGAAGCTTTAAAAAATTTAAAAAGGAAGGATGGATCTGGAGATGGAGTGAGGGGAAAATAGAAGTGCTACTGATGACTGTAATGGGGATGTTACCACGGATGGCCTTTGTCTGAATGGAATACACAACCTAATTTTGTCAACAACTGCCATATGCACAGTTGTGCTGTGAAGGAATGTGAAGTTTCTACTCTTCAGATGAGATTACAGCAGGATGCCATAACATAATAGTTAAATGATCTTCTCCTTTCCTTTCTCCTTCTCTTAAATTCTTGGGTTGGTATTTTTGATTTTATAATGTATATGTCCCACAGATTTATTTTATATTAAATGTTAAATGTTTTATATAATTAAATAAAAATAGTTTGGCTGTGTCCTTTTAAAGGACATAAACTGAATAACTGATTATATCTTAGAAGCAGATAATTATAAAGAAACACAGGGAATGTAACTACAATTCATTGCCAAGATTATATGAGAATCTGAAACAATCCATATGTAAATGGAGACACTGATACCGCAAAACGGTATGTTATAAATAAAATTTTAAAATGTGGGAGGTTGTTTATAGAATCCTTGAGTAGATAAAACAAAATTAGAATTTAAAAAATCATCTATGCAGCATCATCTGATAAGCAACCTCTGAAATGGAATAGATCCTCCAGGCTTTCAACACTTTCCAGCGCCTCATCATTACTTCTGAGAATGATACTGAGGTAGCATGTGAAGTTTACTGTATTCCTTTCATCTACTGAATAACTAATACTCACTGGTGAGAGTAGGAATATTTTTCCATTAAATTCAAGAAATTCTTGAACATAGCATTTTTAGCTATTGTAGATACAGTTATTTATATGGTGACATGCTTTCTGGTGCTATTATTCTCTTGCTGTCTCTCTCACACACATAAATAGAGAGAAAGAGAAAAACAATGAGTTTGCTGGTACATTTCTTTAAAAGACTATTTTACTTTAAACCCATATGTACAGGTATTTTGTAATTTCCCTGCAGGTTTTCACAGGTAAATTTGGTTTTCATATAGCATCAAAATGTCAAACACTGTAACTGTAATAAAGCCAGATAGGAAAAAGTCCTTAATCCAGCTAGTCTTCCAGTTTCCTAGCATAACTGTGATCAGTGGTAACATTTCAATTCAGGATCGCTAAGTCATAAAGATGATTTTCACTATATAGCATTTGTAAAAAAGAAAAGAACAATATATACATTTCAGTTTGGACAAAGGGTGCTGGAACATTTTTTTTTGGGGGGGTGAGGGGTGCTGAGAGCCATTGAAACAAACTGTAAACCCTGGAAACCACTTCAAGCCAGGGGGTGCTGCAGCCCTCCCAGGCTCTGTAGTTCTAGTACCTATGGTTGGGACTAGGGTTGGCTAAGAATAGGAAAGGTAAAAGCTTTTTTAGAGGAAAGCTAGGGAAGAGGGTGATAAAGAGATATATACATGTCCTGGGTATAATAAAAAAATAAGTGTTTTTGTTGTCTCACCTGCAGTATACAAACGTTCTTATAATTTTCTATACTATATTTTATGCATATGTTATATTATGTTAATTATCTGAACACATAAAACCCTTCAAAATTTGGCAACAAAAAGAATGTGTATGTGTGTGTTTATGTGTGTGTATGTGTGTGTATGTGTATACTTTCTCTGTCACAAACACAAATTAAATTGCTGTATTTCTAAAAATACTTATTTTTTTCCTCAATAGCACCATTTTCAAACTGACCTGCCTGCCTGACCATCAGTCACTGGGCTAAATCTGGCAGTTTTACAGAATCCTTTACACATTTTAAGTACCTACTGCATCCTAAAGACAGTAATGGATTTATTCACAGTTAAGATGAAGCAACTTTAAAATACAATAGTAAAACATCTTAAAGCTCCCCTGTTGTTCTTCCTCTCTTTTATGGTCACATGGATAGGAAAGAAAATAATGTTGCTGATTGAATTCAGGTTCTACCACAAGGAATCTTTATGAGATGTACACAGAAGTTGAAATCCTTTTCAATTAATATGATTTTTCCTTCTCCCCTGCCTCTTGGTAATGTTTCTTAATACTTCCTTTTATTCTGTAAGATGGTACAGAGTTACTTTGTCTCATCGCACTGAGTGGTTGCTATTTACCTTGTGTAAACAAGAACAGATTATAAAAGAAGAAATATTACTTACAAATAAACTGAAATACCTGAGAGGAATGGACTATAAGCATCAATTTTCATATACAAATCCCTGAGAAAAAAGCAACTGGAAATTCCATTCAATTCAGTATGTTACAATTAAAACACCATCAAATTAAATGGTTAACTGCAACAAAGAAATCAAAAGTCTAGGTTTTTTTAAGCTAATCCTTTTTGTTGATTGAAAATTTACACTTACTAGGCCAAATTCTGTTCTCAATTAAAGTAGTGTGAATCTAGATGCCAATTTTTAAAAAGGGCTCCAGAGGTGATTCTGGCAATTACAAACCAGTAAGCCTGACTTCAGTACAGGGCAAAGTGGTTGAAACTATAATAAAGAACAAAACTGTCGGACACATAGATGAACATAATTTGTTGGGGAAGAGTCAACATGGTTTTTGTAAACGGAAATCATGCCTCACCAATCCATTAGCATTCTTTGAGGTGGTCAAAAAGCATGTGAACAAGGGTGATCCAGGGAGTATAGTATACTTAGATTTTCAGAAAGCCTTTGACAAGGTTCCACACCAAAGGCTCTTAAGCAAAGTCAGCTGTCATGGGATAAGAGGGAAGGTCCTCTCATGGATCAGTAACTGGTTAAAAGATAGGTTTCAGAGTAACAGCCGTGTTAGTCTGTATTCGCAAAAAGAAAAGGAGTACTTATGGCACCTTAGAGACTAACCAATTTATTTGAGCATAAGCTTTCGTGAGCTACTCAAATAAATTGGTTAGTCTCTAAGGTGCCACAAGTACTCCTTTTCTTTTTGGTTAAAAGATAGGAAACAAAGGATAGGAATAAATGGGCAGTTTTCAGATTGGAGAGTGGTAAATAGTGGTGTCCCCCAGGGGTCTGTACTTGGACCAGTCCAATTTAACATATTCATAAATGATCTGGAAAAAGGGGTAAACAGCAAGGTGGCAAAATTTGGGGATGACACAAAGCTACTCGAGATAGTTAAGTCCCAAGCAGACTGCAAAGAGTTACAAAAAGATCTTACAAAACTGGGTGACAGGGCAACAAAATGGCAAATGAAATTCAATGTTGATAAATACAAGGTAATGCACATTGGAAAACATAATCCCAACTATACATATAAAATGATGGGGTCTAAATTAGCTCTTACCATTCAAGAAAGAGATCTTGGAATCACTGTGGATAGTTCTCTGAAAACATCCACTCAGTGTGCAGCGGCAGTCAAAAAAGTGAACAGAATGTTGGGAATCATTAAGAAAGGGATAAATAATAAGACAGAAAATATCATATTGCATCTATATAAACCCATGGTACACCCACACCTTGAATACTGCATGCAGATCTGGTCACCCCTTCTCAAAAGAGGTATATTGGAATTGGAAAAGGTTCAGAAAAGGGCAACAAAAATGGTTAGGCATATGAAACGTCTTCCATATCAGGAGCAATTATTAGACTGGAACTTTTCAGCTTGGAAAAGAGATGACTAAGGCGGAATGTGATAGAAGTCTATAAAATCATGACTGGTGTTGAGAAAGTAAAAAAGGAAGTGTTATTTACTCCTTCTCATACCACAAGAACTAGCGGTCCAAATGAAATTAATAGGCAACAGGTTTAAAACAAACAAAAGGAAGTATTTTTCACACAAACACACAATCAACTTGTGGAATTCCTTGCCAGAGGATGTTGTGAAGGCCAAGACTATAGTTCAAAAAAGAACTAGATAGATTCATGAAGGATAGGTCTATTAATGGCTATTAGCCAGGATAGGAATGGATGGTGTCCCTAGCCTGTTTGCCAGAAGCTGGGAATGGGCAACAGGGGATGGATCACTTGATGGTTACCTGTTCTGTTCATTCCCTCTGGTGCACCTGGCATTGGCCACTGTCACAATACAGGTTACTGGGCTAGATGGACCTTTGGTCTGATCCAGTATAGCTATTCTTACGTAGCCTCATTTTGTTGACACTGACTGAGTTACACAGACTGACCCCATTGCACCAACAGCAGAATTTGGTCCACTGTTCAATAAATCAGCCCCTTTACTAATGTGAAAATGCACATTTGGCCACATAATTTATTATGAATTAGTAAAGCAGCCATGTCGAAAAAATGGCCAAATTACGAGGTTGTACAGTTTACAGTGGAGAAAGAACTGTATTTGCAAGTAGTTTCAAAATTCAGTTCACAAAAGCTCCCCTCTCAGCCGATTTTGAACATGCTTTGTTTGCTATTGTTTACAGGGCTAAATCAAGTTCAAAATTGTGGTTACAAAGATGTTCAAAAAACGATTCTGAATACAGGTCCATCTACACAAGCTACTGCCCACAAAACCAGTTGCAAGGGCAGTCACATTTGATGTGTTTTAAAACAATGAGTGATAGTAGAAATCAGTCTCTATTAATAGAAATGATAGAAAAGAGTCTGGTTATTTGTCATTTTAGTCCAAATCCAAATAATCTTTTCTCTGTGCAGAAAACTATTTACATACTGTGTTTATTATATACTGGAAGAATTTTTGTACCTTGTGACAGGGCGCACTCACCTCACACAGGACAGGAAGGGGTTAACGCCACATTGTGGGCTGAGGAAGCCATGCACCCTTCTCCTTACTGGGCATGCTCCAGGTGTACCAGTATAAAAGAGAGCAGCCCAGCTCAGCCAGGGAGAGATGCTGATGGGTGACCTCCAACCTGTGCCAGAGGGGAGTGGACCACAGCAGCTCACAGAGCCCCAGGGAGTGACCGGTGCTGGGGAACTAAGAGATCCCAAAGCCTCCTGGACTACAATGCCCAAGACTGTGGTAGGAAGAGACCCAGGGGCGGTGTCAGAGTGGTATCTCCCACTGAGGTAAGTAGGGTGACCAGATGTCCTGATTTTATAGGGACTGTCCTGATATTCAGAGCTTTTTCTTATATAGGCAACTATTACTCCCTACCCCAGTCCCAATTTTTCACATGTGCTATCTGGTCACCATAGAGGTAAGCTTGGTGTGTTTTTGTGGGACTCCCTGCTGAGCTGGTAGCTGGTCTTTCCACTTCTACTAGAGCCCTGGGTCGGGGCCTGGTGGAGTTGGGTGGGTCTGGGCCCCCCTGCCTGACAGTAGGGGTGTGTTTCATGGACTCTGGCTGTTAGGCTGTACTACCCTGAATGAGCAGGGTGTTTGCATAGACTGGCCATTGGGGCCACACTGCCCTGACAGTAGGAGCAGTGAACTCCAGCTTTGTGAACTCCAGCTCTTGGGCTGTACTACCCTGAATGAGCAGGGCATTTGCATAAATTCTGGCCTTATGTTAATTTGTATAGCTAAGTATCGATGATGGACTTCCTTCAAAGTCATCCTAATTCTCTTGGTCCCTGAGGAAATCCCAACTTGTCAAAAGACATGAAAAAGATATAAAAGATCCTTGGGTCCTGATTCTGTCATCTCAGATCTGCTTAGACTTCATCTGGGGAAGCTTGAGTTGCAAGACTGAGGTCCCAGTTATACTGGTACGCCCTGAAAATGAGATTTAAACATTGGACCCTTTGCAATTACAAAGCTCACTGTCTCTGCTGTGAATCTGAACCTCAATGAATTGAACTCATGTCTGTATGTATATTGATCTTTTAACCATGCTCTTTTGTGTATTTGGGTAAGATCTGAAATATTCTTTAAGCTGGGAGGTAATAGGTCCGATCTTTTCGGATTGGTAGAACCTTTGCAGTATTTTGCAGTAATTAATGTTGTGCATGCAGAATTTCCTTTCCTCCACAGAAATGGGATGCAGTACTGCTGGCCGCCACTAGAGCCACTGGACCTAACAGCCACTCCCCCCCAGCTTGCACATAGTAGACACTGCTCGGGGGGGGAGAGAGCGAGAGTAGGGATCAGCAACCTTTGGCACGCAGCCCACCGGGTAGGCCCCCTGGCAGGCCGGGCTGGTTTGTTTACTTGCTGCATCTGCAGGTTTGGCCGATCGCAGCTCTCACTGGCCGTGGTTCGCTGCTCCAGGCCAATGGGGGCTGCAGGAAGCAGCGCAGGCCAAGGGATGTGCTGGCCGCCGCTTCCCACAGCCCCCATTGGCCTGGAGTGGTGAACCGCGGCCAGTGGGAGCTGCCATTGTCCGAACCTGCAGACACGGCAGATAAACAAACCGGCCCGGCCCGCCGGGGGCTTACCCTAGCAAGCCATGTGCCACAGGTTGCCGATCCCTGTACTAGTCAATCTGAATAAGAGTGACAGAATCAGGCCCTAACAGAACACTCCAAATCTTTTTTTTTAATGCCCACTCAAATGAAAGTCATTCTATGCCACTAATCATTTTCATTGCTCTTTTCTAGATCTTTTTTTATTTCAGATATATCTTCTCTGAGGAACGGGTGGCAGGAATTGAACACAGTACTCAATGTGAGGGCACACCATGAATTTATGTATTATATTTTCAGTATGACTTTTTTAAATACAACCTAATGTCTTTGTTTTGTTTATCAGTGATGGCACAATGAGCAGTTGTCCCTGAGCTGTAGTGTTTACAGTGATGTCTAGATCTTTCTCCTAAGTGGTTGCAAAAAATGTAAAGCCCATCAATGTGTTTGAGTAGTTCACATTTTTCTTTCCAAATGCATAACTTTGCAGTTGTCTACAGTGAATTTCTCTATCATTGTGTCGCCTGGTTGCCTAGCTTTGTTAGGGCTTTTCGAGTTCCTCAGTCTTTTCTAAAATTGACTACCGTAAATGCATCCGATGAAGTGAGCTATAGCTCACGAAAGCTTATGCTCAAATAAATTGGTTAGTCTCTAAGGTGCCACTAGTCCTCCTTTTCTTTGTACCGAAAATCTTGTGTCACTGGCAATTTTTTTCACTTTGTTGTTCACTCTTTTTGAGATCATTACTAAATATATTAAACAATGTTCGTTATAGTATATTACTTTGGCACACCCCATAATTTATCTGCTTCTGTGATGAAATTTAACATTTATTAATACTCTTTATTTCCTATCTCTTACCTAATTTGCAAACTGTCAGAACTTTAGCTGTCACTCTGCAATAACTCAGTTTCTGGAATAGTCTCCTGTGAGGGACTCTCCTGTTTCATTTTGAGTTTCATTTTGTTTTTTCTTTTTAAATATGATCATAAACAGTCAGATTAAATGAAACCAAAAATATGAATTCAAATAATCTGAATTGGCAGATTTAAATCGATAGAACCAGGACATCTGGAATTAAGATACTCTGTAGTAAACTGCAGTATTTTGTCCATATATTCTATTCTATTGGGGTCCAAACCATTGAGCAAAATTAACCAATCTGTTGCAATAATTATCCTACCAATAGGGGATATATTTAAAACCTAACTGAGGCTCCATGATTTTTCATACCTTTCAATTTTATTTTAATGTAGTTTTACAGCTCAATGGATCTGTCAGGAACACGTCACTAGACATTAGTTTTCTGAACACTTGGTGTAAAAGTCTAGACTAGACTGTCCCCTATACAATTTTAACATGCGTTTCCTCCTAATCACCCCATTAGGAAGGGGGGAATTTGCTTCCCATGAAACAAGAACAAGGTTCACATTGAATGTTTTCACCTAGAAGGTGAGATATGTGGAGGCACAGCACAGAGCTTGCAGCCCAGGGAATGGGGGGCTAAGACAGCGTTCAGCCACTTCTGGGCTCACCTATCCTGCAGTGTTGTGGGGGCTAGAAAGGCCCTGGAAGCTTGTCTAAATTAAGGCAGCCTTCAGGGGATGCTCTGAGGACAGCAGCACTGGCAGCAACCTTCATGCAGAAGCTCTGCCCCTGACATACCCTTCCTATCCCCACCATGCCCTTTTTGACAAAACTTGTGATAAGAAGGCTGTTTTCCATAGTACCTGCACCAGGGATTCAGGGCCATTTATGTGGCTCCAGCCCTTGTATCCTGCCATATAATGTGCATTGCATATAGGAAGTTGAAGCGTGAGTATGCTAGATTTGGGGAGTTTAATCAGGCTGAGCAAATTAACATATTTGGTCACATTCCTTCCTGTTGAAATCAGTACATATCTTTTAAATCTGTACTGCCTCTACTGCACCTGTGCATTACTGCTATCAAAGACTGAAAGGGAAGGATGCTTCATCAGAAATTGGAGGAGAACCCAATTTCTTATCCTTACAGAAAAAATGCTGAAGCATATCTGTTTAGGGCCTGATCTTTCAGTATGTGCATAACATGCAAAGTACATGCACAATTCCCACACTACATTCATAGTAGTTTTACATAAAGGAAGAAGGATTGAGGCTTTTTATTCAACTGCAGATCCTGAGCTGGACTAACTGCCATCCACACGTATGTCTGTCGGCTGAGCATTTGGGAAATCTATATTGCAGTTGTGAAAAACTGCAAATTAAAAATATCTTTAGTTATATATGGTGTACATGTTCATATTAGCAACGTAAACACAGTGAAGCTACATACATGACCATATACAAATAAAGAGCCAGATCCTTAGCGGCTGTAAATAGGCTTGATCCATGAATCTCATGATTATGCTAGATTTTGAGTATTGAGGCCCATTAGGGTAACAGTGATTTCACCCCATTCTAACCGAGTGAAATCTCATACATATTTTTAAGTTATACTGCGTCTGCAGCCCTTGTGAGTAAGTGCTGTCAGAACCCCCAAAGGCAAGAACCCAATACCTGTATCTCCTTTTGATAAGTCCCTCCAAATAAGTGCTGCATCTGCCACCGCACCTTTGGGATCTGATCTTTTAATATTTACTTGTTGTAAGTCTAACAGAAGTCAACAGAAGATTTCCTTGCATCCATGCTGTAGGCCTGGGAGCTGGTCATAGAACTGCAGAGCCTGAGGTAAGGTAACGGGGCCAGATCCTCAGCTGGTGTAACTCAACATAGCTCCACTGGAGTCAATGGAATTGAGCCCTGGTCTTCTGAGTTCCAGCCTAGTATCCTATACAGTAGGGTTTCTCAGCTGTTATTTTTATCTGGTGATTTGCTGGTCCTGTATACTTACCCAAACCTGATAAAAGTAAGTAGAAATTAGTTGATTTTGAGCATTACTTTTCACATGCAACTTTAAATACAATAGGTGTCTGTCCATATCTGAATACCTCTGGAGTTCATAAAAAGGCTATAATAAGAATTAAAAAAAAAAACAAGATTTGCTTAGGGTTTAACAGTTATGTCTCTACGAAATGCAGATATGTATGATAACCCACTTACCTGACAGAGGCAGGTAACGTTAATCAGACTACTTCTAGAGTTGCTTCTTTCTACCTGCAATTGGGTATCCTTTTCAAATGGAATCAAATGTAGTTTAGAAAGACAGGGCTAATTCAGCAGCACTTTGCTGAGCTGCATTAAGCTGTTCATCTAAATGGAAAGAATTTAATTAGTTCACATCAAAGTTACACCACCTTCAGTGGTAGGTAAAATTGATGTGTAGCAATATGAGCTGGATCAACGTGAACCTACATAAAGTGTAGAAATAGAGCTTTAGATGGGCTGCTTAATGCAGCTCAGAAAAGCAAATCCCAAACCATTATAACACATGAAGAGAAGTAAACGAAGGAAAACTGAATGATTAAATGCTTTCATCTGGAAATTTTTGTTGCAATATCCAGAAACTCTACAAATTCTCCTAATTAATCATACTCTTTGTTTATTACTAATAAATTAATGTGCTGATGGAAAGAATTCATTACCCTTTCTACACACTTCACTAGTTTCAGGTCATTTATTAATCTGTGTTATTTGGTAAGACTAAAACCAGCTGTAATTACATTGTTAAATATTGATTAATTAGCAACCCACATCACTAGTATATAAAACAAGCAAAATACAAATTAATTTTTAAAGATTTAGTGTAAAAATTCAGTTCCCTTGGGAATAAAGAAATCTGGAACTTCATCAATATTCACATTTTGTGTACAATCCCATTTGCTTGTACAGCTGCATCTCCAAACACCTTTTGGAAACAGATTAACCACCAAATTTGATTACCCTAGGGTAAACTAACTGCACTCCCAAAGTGGTAGTAATACACTAAGAGTAGCATTTAGAATGGAAACCTTTTTAAATAGTCTTCAGCTAAACAATCAGTTTTTTGCATTCTTATTTTAATCATGCAATTAAGCATGTATCCATTATGAGTCTAGTTATATTTTACAGATTAGCAATACTGTAGCTGTTGGAAACACACTGTTAAAAAGACTCTGAAGTTTCCAGCCACGGTTTTTGTAGATTTTCAGGAAAATCAGTTTAATTGAAGTGGAACATAACAAATTATAACATGTCAAACTTGGATTATCATTAGGGATAAACAATCAGAATGCCTCTGACACTTGACAAAATTGGGCAACTTATTTTTATGATACAGTACTATGAGAATTTAAAGTAGGATGGAAGGAGATGTTTTAGAAAAGATGTTTTAAGCCTGTCCCCAATTAATAATAGGTGACATACGGCTTCTTATTACAGCAACACTATAGCTACGGGTATGTCAGTATTTCCATTTCAAACCTATATTTTAGATGTTTATAAATGGGCCATAAAAATTAAGGCTGAGTTGAAATTTGGTATTCAGAGTTCAGGCTGGAATCTTTTTTCCAAAATAAACTTTTTAAAAAAATCCTTTTTGCCCTTTTTTGAACTAGAACACTGCAAAAAGATCAGAATTGAGAAGTTTAAGATGAGTTTTTATGCTTGTATAACCCTGAAAGAATTTTGAGATTAAAAAGAACAAAATTCAAGGGATTAGTTAAAGTATAATCTAATAACATTTGCAACAAGAAGAAGCTAGGTATAAGAATAGTTTAATAATCAGGGGTCAGATTCAGGCTCTTTTCTTTGCTTCCCCAAATAGCTGCATTTTTTTTTTGCACCATTAATTTTCACTTGTATCATTGCTGCTCACAGTCCTATAATGCAGTCCCACTAGCCCCCATGGATTATTTCTGACTGTTTCACATCTGATCAAGGGTCTGAAACCTTCCACCCAAACCCCCTGAAATTAAGCCCCACCCTAGAATATATCCCTACATCTAGGACCACACAGGACCTTGGAACAGAATCTCTACCATCTCTGCAGGCGTGAAGGTAGGAGGTGAATTGGTCCAGTTTTCTGTGGTTCAGTGAGCTGATACTTTGCATTTGTGGCTGCCATCTTGTGCTCAAGAATCTAAGCTTTCCTATTTAAAAAATCATGTCTACAGATGCACCCAACAAACATAAAGACTCAGATTCTGATAATTTGTCACTGGCCCAGGCCCAGCTGATGTATTCTCAGACTTTTGACGCCTCCCATGAGGATGAGCATAGAAGGAACCTCTAAAGGAGTATGAGAGAGACTAGAACCTATAGTCCAGATCCAAGATCAGAACCCTATAATTCAGAAGATCATCTGACATGACACAACTCTCTGCCACTGACCAGAACAGGCTGCCCTAGGAAGCTATACAACTGGGTGGTCGGAAGCAGGGTAACATAATAGCATGGATCTTGGAACGAATGAAGAAATTACCCAGATTGTATTGCTTCAAATGGGGGGTGGCATGATTCTTGAAGCCTTCCACAATGCTTCTGACCACTTTGGGGAGAAAAAGACTTAAGTGGATGTTCGCAGGCAGTTTTTTACTTGCTCCGATGGAACTGAGATGTACAGGAAGGATGGAAGGCCTATCAGGCCTTTACCAAGAGGAGGAAACCAGCATCAGAGGACAGGAGACCAGCTTAGATTTCAAGTTGGTAGTCTTAAGCCACTTGAATGTAAACAGAGTAGGATATCCAGCTTCCTTATAATTGTGGATCACTTTATCAAATTCCTGACATTATTGCCGGGTAAACTGCAGAAACCTTTTCTGCTCTACTTTGTCCAGTCCCATGGCTGCTGCATCAAAGTGATCCCAGTCCAAGGCACATGCTTTGAATCACAGATGTTCGAGGAATTGTGCTCTTTGGCAGACACAAGCTAAAGACCATGGCCTATCTACAAAGCAATGGGCTTTGTGAATGAGCCAAGCAAACACTAATAATGGGGCAGAGGTCCCTATCAGAAAACAGCCTTTCTGCCTGCCTCGTCTGACTTATGAGCATAACAATATACCTTATGCATGCACCATATTTCTTGATGTTCAGCAGGCATGGATGGCTCATAAACATGATCCTGGATCTTAAAACTGGTGCTGAAGAGGCTGGAAATGAACAGGCAACAAGAAGAAAGTGAAAGTTCTCAGTGAGCTTATAGAATGAAGATGTTACAAATATAACCTTCTAAAGGAGTGAAAAGTAAAGAGAAGATGGAGGCTCAACAAACTCTGCAATCTAAAATAAAATAAACAGTCAGAGTGCTCAGAAAACGATTTACTGGTTATTGAAGAGAATATGGTTGTACAATCTGATGAACATCACAAGACTGAAAGCTTGTTTTTTTGATTAACAACTTTTGTTGCCTGAAAGTTTAAAATGGAATGTTTTAGATGACTTTATTATTGATGGCATTACTATTGTTATGCTGAAAGTTATGAATTTCTAGGTTTTTCTTAAAAGATACTGGATGTGAATGGCAAAATACATGATCTCTCATTCCCACTTCTGTTTAGGAGACTTTGTATCAGAGAGTGCTTCAAACTATAACTCAGTCTGATGACATGATAAACTTGGATTATAGGTGCAGAATATGGTGTGGAGAATAAAGATTTAAAACTTTCTATTTTGTTCTGAAATAAGACTTTGAAACTATCATGCTCTCCCTGCTCTCTCCTGCAAATGGAGGGCAAACTATATCATTGAACTGAAATTTCTTCTTACTTGTTGTTTAATTCCTTGCAATATTTTCTTTATACAGCATATATCGTCCTGGGGGCACTAGAAAATTTGCATAAAGGATACTGGAACCAAACTGAAAATATAAAAATCTGGGGTAGGGAAAAAGCAGTGTACTTGTAGGTAATGTGAGAATACAAATTGCTAAATTATTGATGTCAGAAGAAGGGGTCTAGCAAACATAGAGAAAATTATTTAATACAACTTTCATTAACCAATGTCATCTTCTCTTAAAGCCATTTCAGCACTATGATTGTTTTAACTGAAATAAAATTTGTGGAAAGAGGCTCCAGTTGTTAGTTATAACTTTCAAAATTGGAGTGGTTACTTGGTTTCAATGACCAATAAATCCATTTTGTGTTTTTGCAGAAAGCTAAAAGCAGAGCTGATCAAATAGTAATCTCCTCAAAATCAGTTCCATTAATATTTTCATGGAAATATTTTCTAATCCCAGTTCACTATGATTTTGGGATTATATTATTGTGTTGACAGCCAGTTGCTGTTTCTGGAAATGCTTGTCAATCCTAAAAGTTACACACACAATTATTCATAATAAGCGTTTTTATTCCCTGTACTTCATTCTCTTGTTGTTTCAATCAAACAGTCAGGCGTGGAATCAATAACATGTGGTTTAGATGACTAACCACTTAGCCTTCTTCAGCTGATGGACACTGGATTCTTAGGCTGGCACCTCCCTGATCATTCAGTTATTATCCACACCAAGCATCCATCCACATACATCCTCTATCTCTATTTTAATCACAATTGTTAACAAAGTGAGATGAATACAACAAAAGGGCGGGGAGTCTCTGTGTGCTGTTTCTGTTGTTACAGAGTATTGCTTTGAGTCTCTCTCTGTGTGAGTAGTTGTTGTTACAAAGAATTGCTTTGAGAACAAACTCTGTCTTAGAATGTACTGACACAATTAGCAACTTGCAAGTTTCACGCATAGACAGAGAGAAACACTACGAAAAACCAAGAGACCTCTTCATTAGTAATACCCTGGAATTTAAACTATGGGGACTCAAACTCATTTATGATTTTAATACAGAACTTCTTTAATATGATCCAACAAGCCAGAAGCTCCTTCCTCACTCTCACAGTCCCTTCCAGTAACTACCTGCTTTGGCCCTTACAGCCCCCCACCTCCAGCCAGCTGCACCTCTTACTCCTTGAAGTTTCTGCTAACAAACTGAACTGATGGGGGACCAGCACTTTCTTTTATATGGGCCTGCTGGGCCCTGATTGGCTGTTCTCTGCAGCCACTCTAGCCCACTTGGAGGACCTCTCTACTGCTCCTTTCCTAGAACAGATGTGCCAGGACTCTGAGGCTTCCGGCAGGGGGCCTCTGGGCTTAGTCCACCCAATTACATGTCCCTAACTCAAGCCCTATCAACATACTAAAACCTTTCACTCAAGTTCAGTGGTGCTTTTAACTCAAGCCAGCTGCCCCAAGAACGAATATAGGCTAAAACTCCAGTGAGCACAACTCAGTTGCTAACAGGAGCGTACTGTAAAGTGGATGCAGGCTAGCCCCACTCATGTACCTCTAGTTCTCCAATGCCTTTCCATAATACCACCCAATTGCCCAGAAAGGACAGACAAGTTCTCCCACAATACCCTGTGAAAGAATCAATAGAGTGGCTCAGCTTAGTGCAGCACTAAGATGTGCCCCCAGAAGTCCTAGCACCTCACATGAAGTGAGTGAAGCATCTGTGTGGATGGCACAGTGCATGTATTATTTCACAGTGTGACTGCTCTCACTCAAGCTAGACTAACTCAAGAGGAATAATTCAAGTGCAGCTAATTAGAGTTACCTCCACAGTGAAGAGTTATCCTACTTTGCCTATCCTTCGATACTGAAGCAGAGGAGTTACTCCAGCTGCACTGTTTAGTTGGAGCACAGTACAGCAATTACTCTTTGCTAAAGCTGCTCAAACTATTGGTTAACAATATTCCATACAAATCGAGACCTCCATTTGGTTACTGGATCATTGATTGTTTTTGTATTTGTTACTACTCACTAAATAGTTTGAATAAATAATTTTCGAGCTATGGGGTGCTCATGAACTGCTCACCTCAGCTAGTCAATATTGATGCTAAGTGGTTAGTCATCTAAACCACATGTTATTGATTCCACGCCTGACTGTTTGATTGAAACAACAAGAGAATGAAGTACAGGGAATAAAAACGCTTATTATGAATAATTGTGTGTGTAACTTTTAGGATTGACAAGCATTTCCAGAAACAGCAACTGGCTGTCAACACAATAATATAATCCCAAAATCATAGTGAACTGGGATTAGAAAATATGGTGCAGAATATGGTGTGGAGAATAAAGATTTAAAACTTTCTATTTTGTTTTGAAATAAGACTTTGAAACTATCATGCTCTCCCTGCTCTCTCCTGCAAATGGAGGGCAAACTATATCATTGAACTGAAATTTCTTCTTACTTGTTGTTTAATTCCTTGCAATATTTTCTTTATACAGCATATATCGTCCTGGGGGCACTAGAAAATTTGCATAAAGGATACTGGAACCAAGTGGAAATAACCAGAGGCCCCCCGGAGGGCAGACTGGAATCCACCCAACAGCCTCAAGAATGGGAGAACCAAAGAACAAGATAACATCTAGCAGCACGGAGCTGTCAGGAATGTGCTATCTGCTGATTGATTCAGCAACAGCATGATGAAGCAATTCCCATAGACTGGCATAGGAAGAAATTCCTATAAAAATGGACTCTAGAAAGTGAGAACTTTGGGGTCTGATTCTGCAAACCAACTTCCAGGAGCATCAGATGAGCATCTGACAAAGCCCTGCTCCCTCCTCATGTCCAGGTCACCTGGCCAGTGGCTTGGCATAAGCAACTCTAAGGCTGGCAACTATGATAACAACCTTGCAAAACCTGTGTGTGTGTGTGTGTGTGTGAATAAATATGAAATTGAATGGAATGTTATAGCTATAACTAACTGCTTACTGTGATTCTTTCTGTAGTCACAATAAATGTGGCATTTTGCCTTTTCCCCTTTAATAAGATCCTGCTGGTTTTTATTTTATTGGTATAACAGGCTGCCCCCTGGGACTCAACTAAGATGGACTATGGAAAGTGGCCCAGAGGAACAATTAGTAAAGTGATGCAGCATGAGGCCACTATACTTAAAGAGTCCTTGGGTTGGGACCCAGAGCAGTGGGTGGGACCGGGTTCCCCCCCATAATCCACTGGTGGGAAGTGGCTATGCCCTAATGAAGGGAATTATAACTGTGGTATCCCAGAGAAGGGGGCTGCACTGGACTGACTCAGTGGGGAGTTGTGGTCAGTGAACTGAGTCCAAGATGGGTGGCTCAGCAGGAAGGCTGGCCTCACTGAGGACTCAAGTAGAGGCAAAAAGTCCCCAGGAAAGAAATCCTGGGGCTGTTGCTCAATTCCAAAGTAGTAGCCTTGTAACCTAGCCAGGCCAAGCAAGGGTATCATGATGGGCCCTGATGAACTGGTTAAAGTCTGAGCCCAGGGATGGCTGCAGAGGAGGACACACCAACTGAGGATACTGCAATAGGCTGTGTTGAACAGTTTTAGAAGACTGAGCCCAAGGGGGTCTGTGGGATATTGGGGGACACCTTGGATTGTGTAGCCCTGAAGGGGTTTGTTTTGCACATGGACTGTGTCTTGGCTGGTGGGCTCAGTCACCGAAGACCTGCCTGACAAGCATAGCAACCCTATCATATGATCCCACTCATACGTTTGTCCAACTTTCTCTTGAAACTAATTATGTTGTTTGCTCCCAAAAATCCTGTTGGGAGGCTGTTCCAGAACCTCAGATCTCTAAGTAGATTTAAGTCATGTTGGCGTCAATGGGATTATCCCTGTGCTTAATATTAGGCACATGCTTAAGTACCTTGCTGAATTAGGGCTTCAGTGATTGGATGAGTTGCTGAAAAATACAGCCATGTTCACTATGGGTGTGGGTCGGGGTGAAAGTAAGCTGGTACAGGCTGGTATGATGTTCTTGTAAAAAGTGGCCACTAGTACTGGCCCGTATTCAGCTGACATTAAAGTACTGCCACAGTAGTCCTTTAAGCAAGGTCCTTAAAGCACTCATCATGGCCTCTTCTCCCCACCACCCTGGCGGGGCAAAAGGACCAGCTGCCCCAGGGTCGCAATTTAAAAGGGCCCAGGGCTCCAGCCACTGCTACTGTGGCAGTGGCCAGAGGGCCAGAGCCCTGGGCCATTTAAATCCCCGCTGGAGTCCTGGGCGGCATGGGCCAGGCAGTGCAGATGGGCTGGCTGGAGGAAGCTGACCCCAGCCCGCCCCTTCTGCCCGAGGCCCCACCCCTTCCAGGGGCCAGAGCCAGCCCCTGTACTGGTAAGTGTTAAATGTTACTTTTGCCCCTGGTGTGGGCCTATATGCAGGTGGGGACAGTGGTGGAGGAATGGGCTCTTTGGGGGTCTGTACTGCACTGAGTACATGCTCATTTTAAATAGTGTGTAAACTGCTATACCATCAAGAAAATAACATACAGAGATGAGAAAACTGGCAATATAATTATGTCTCCATGGGCTATTACATAACATATTATGAATTGAACCTGTTGTAGTAAGTTACAAATGTGATTTATTACGAGTTAACATCAGGACCTAGGTAAAACATTAAGGACTGGATCCACAAAGGGATTTAGGTGCTTAACTGCCACTTTAGGTGCCTACATCCAATATAAGAACAGGAGTTCTTTTTGTGGATACAGACTAACACGGCTGCTACTCTGAAACCTGTCATTATACATCCAATATGTACATCCCCAAAATCCCTGTGCAGTTTCCCCCTAAACCTATAGGCACCTAAATTCCCTAAGCACCTAGATTTCCCCCCCCCCTGTGGGCTTGAACAAAGCTCCCTCAGTCCTCATGCCCAGCCTCTTACTCATGCCTAAACCCTGGTGGGTCCCTCAAACTAGACTTTCCCCCAGCTATCTCACCTGCTGGGCCTCATTCAATAGGTGTTCTCAGAGCACACGTAGCCTGCACAAAATACAGCCATGGTGGTAGTATCACCCCACTCTGACATCCAATAGCCCATTGGTTAGAATGCTCACCTGTAAGGTGGGAGACCTGAGTTCAAATCCCTGGGTTCTTGCGTATAATAGGGAGGCAGAGAGCCCTGCACCACCACCTCCTTTGTTTTCCATGAGAAAAAGTTCTTAGGCACCTAACTATGGGAGAGAGTTCATGTCCGTGAATCCAGAGCAGAGATAGATGCTTCCCTCCCTCCCACAATTAGTTGACTAACTATATTTGAGGGATGGGACTTAGGCCCCTGTCATAAATATAAAGGGAAGGGTAAACACCTTTAAATCCCTCCTGGCCAGAGGAAAAACCCTTTCACCTGTAAAGGATTAAGAAGCTAAGATATCCTCGCTAGCACCTGACTAAAATGACCAATGAGAGACAAAATACTTTCAAAGCTGGAGGGGGGGGGAGGAGGAAAGGGTCCTCTTTGTCTGTGAGATGCTTTTGCTGGGACCAGAGCAGGAATGCAGGTCAGAACTCCTGTAAAGCATTAGTAAGCATTCTAGTTAGATATGCATTAGATTCTGTTTTGTTTAAATGGCTGATAAAATAAGTTGTGCTGAATGGAATGTATATTCCTGTTTTTGTGTCTTTTTGTAACTTAAGGTTTTGCCTAGAGGGATTCTCTATGTTTTGAATCTGATTACCCTGTAAGGTATTTACCGTCCTGATTTTACAGAGGTGATTCTTTTACTTTTTCTTTAGTTAAAATTCTCTTTTAAGAACCTGATTGCTTTTTCATTGTTCTTAAGATCCAAGGGTTTGGGTCTGTGTTCACCTATGCAAATTGGTGAGGATTTTTATCAAGCCTTCCCCAGGAAAGGGGGTGTAGTGCTTGGGGGGATATTTTTTGGGGGGGGAGACATTTCCAAGTGGACACTTCCCATGTTATTTTTGTTAGACACTTTGATGGTGGCAGCATAAAGGTTCAAGGACAAAAGGTAAAACAGTTTGAACCTTGGGGAAGTTTTAACCTAAGCTGGTAAGAAAAATCTTAGGGGGTCTTTCATGCAGGTTCCCACATCTGTACCCTAGAGTTCAGAATGGGGAAGGAACCTTGACAGCCCCACTCTCTCCTTGGCATATCCTGTTGGCTAGTTTAGGAGAGCTCCTTGCTCATCATGCTGGATTTTCTGGATCCCATTCTTAGGTGGCTAGCTCTCCCCATGCATTGTATAGGGAGCCCAGGTGCCTAACTCAAGGCTGTGGATTCCACTGGGTGGCAGGGTGTCTAAAACTAGGTGCTGCAATGTTGAATCTAAATTCCATTTATGGATCTATTCCTAAGATTTTATATATATTACACATTTTGTTACCATGATAAATATGTTTGAATAGTCTGAACTTGCCTCACCTCATTAATATGTGTCAGTGCCTAGATATACTTTGAGTCATAACTCTGTACTTAAATGCTGGGTGTCATAAATACATTATAATTTTATTAACAATCTTAGAGGTTTAGCATAGTGCTTAATAAAAGATCAATACAGCAATATGATTAACCACCCTTCTTTATGTTTGAGAAAAGACAGTCCCAGAGCTACATGGCAGTGAATAGCAAAATGACTAATTGGCAGGCACAATGATGATGATACTCAGTATTTATTTTTATGATGTTTTATTAGGGCTTTCATTGTTGGTAGAATGCTGTTAACTCTTTTTTTGTTTGGGACTCTTACCTTTACACAGGCTTGTGGGAGTTGCCTTTCATATTTTTTAGCAGTAGATTTACTTGCCCAGTACATATAGCTGATGAAAGAGAAACTGGTGATCCATAAAAGACCAGGCTGTGGGGATCCTCATTAATCTTCCAATAGTTTTTGCTGTCAACCCTCTTTAAAGTTCCTTGCCTTGTAAAGTTCCTTTACAATGCAAGGAGCACTCTCGCCTTCCACTAAGCTATGACTTCCAGCCAAATCCCAACAAAAGCTTGCACTCCCTTTGAAATAGTTTTAGCTTCAGCTGTGTCATTGGCCAGGGTTCTTAACTATGAAAGGGAAAGTGCTGTTTGATTAACTGGATATTACAAAGAAAAGAAAAGCCAGAAGAAAATACAACTTTCCAAGTTTTCTTGTTGTTTGCTGACAGCAATGTGATTATCTCTTTGGTTGCTACGGTAAGTAGGATATAATGAAATATGTTGTGTAAGTTTGCCTTTAATAAGGAAGACTGTTTCCCATGAAACTGTGAAAGCTAATATAATTGGCAGTGGCAGATTAAGATCGGATCCTTCAGACTTTCAGCCATGGGCCTGGAGTTAAGGCATTCCAGATTTGGGAATGCTGAGTGTGACAGATTTAAGTTACCAATTTGTCTGGGGCATCAGGTGATTAGGCTGATGCCACAAGATCATTAAGGGAGGAGATGACGTAACACACCAAGTGTCTAAGTTTTAAAGCTTTATTGATAAAATAATAAAAAAACAGCAGAGAGTGCTGGGAATGCTCCCACGTCAATCAGGGGAAGAAAGAAAGTGTTAATGCCCCAAGCCCTAACCCACTTTCATACTTACACATGCACTACCCGAGACTGGCCAGGCCTGGGCGTAACATCAGAAGAAGAGGTGGGGAAGGGTGGACGGGAGTGGTGTCTTGGGCCCAGGTAGTCTGAGGATCTGCTGTTGATCTCCAAGTTGCTCCAGCTCTCAGGAGGGTTTTAAGTCCTGGGCTCTTTGGGGTGGGTATTCTACTCAGGGACCTCTGCTTCTGGTGCTTTTTGTGCCAGTCCAAACCAGCTTGCTGTGGCCTCCTCAATTTCACAAAACATCCCGGCTCCAGAGACTTTGTTTTCCCTTCTATTGGCCTTCACTGTCGCCATCTTATGTGCTCTCACTGTTCTTGCTGCTATCTCTGCAGCTCTGCTCAACTTATTTTCTCCTCTTGTTATGGCTGGGCAGCTGCTGATTTCTTCTCGAGCCCATGACCTTGGGCCGGGGCCAGCATCTTATCTTCACCCGGAGCTAGCTGAAGTGTTGAGTTAACCCGTTCTTTGCTCCTCTTCTTTCCCCGCCCCCCAGTCCCCCGTCCTCTCATATTCTGCAAAGGAAACTTTCACTCTTTACTTACACACCTTTGACCCTCCCCAAAATGCTTTCTGATGCTTGCACCAGTGTTAGCCACATACAATGCTGATATGTCTTCCCCGGAGACTCCCTGTGGGAGGGGGGCATTGGGGTGTGACATTCCCCCCCTTGACCCCGAATCAACATTTTGTTGTGAGGGGTCACCACTTAGGTTTTTATCCTCCCTCTGACACAGTGGGTAGGGTTACTGTTGGCCTTTTATATAAATAATATAACATACATAAAATTGTTAAGGCAGCAATAATTGCAGACACTAGCTAATAATGACTTTTGGCTTTATTAGTAACATAGGATAGCGTATATATTTTGTTGGCATAGATGCCCCACTTGAATGGCTGTGGCAAAGGCAGCTTTTTTCAGATTAAACGTGTGCTGCAACACTGTAAAGGAGGAGGCATTCATCTGGAATACAGTTAGTTGTTTTTGGGTGTGCATTAAGGGCAGGAAAACATTGGGTGTAATTTATGAAAAATTAAACGCAACATAGTTAGAGATATTAACCATACTTTGCATAACTGCGGGCCAATGCACCGAAAAATTTTGCGCCTGAGAGTGTAACAGCAAATCAAGGGACATCCTGGGGTAGGCGGTCCTTCAAACACACACAGAGGTATTGGTAAACACCTGGGCCTTAGTGGGGGCATATTCCAAAGCTTCCCCTTCCCAGCAGATGTGTTGATTTATTTTATAAAAGCGGCCTGGTATTGCTTTTTTTTATATATTACTTGAGGGGGATTTATAGGCCACAGCTGTTAAGTGTTGCCCTCTGCAATCTGCATCTGATAGAAGATGTAGTCAGCACATACTGCTTAGCCATGTCATTGGTGGGAGCCATTTTTTACATGTTGCAATGGATCACACAATTTTAGATAATACGTGGTGCCACATTTCCAGGATGCTAAGCTACAATCACCCCTCTGCCCATGGATAATTTACTTTTTTTTTTATTATGGTTAATTTTGAACAGTGGTACAATTAACAAAGGAGGACAAAAATGTTAGACACCTGAGGATTTCCATAGATATGTGCCACCATACATACACTGTATTATACTAACAGATTCTGCAGGCCTGAAGCAGCAAGAGTGGTTCCAACACTCCTGTACTCATGGTTACTCAGCAGAAGTTCATGCTGAGGAGCTGTTTCTCCTTATACTGAACATGCTGACCATTGCTCACCTCTCTCTGCCTGATAGCACTGTCCAGAAGATTCCAAAAGAAGACCTAACAGTGTCTTGGAGCCACCAGGAATACTTCTGCTCATGTGAGAAGCTGCAGGAAAGCACCAACATCCCCCTCCTCCACAATCAACTGGGATGGAGGAAAATGAGATTTTAAGAACCCCTCACGTGGCATGAGAGAGAAATAGCCACCAAGACCACCCCACCACCCCACATGGGCAGAGGAGGAAGCATTTTTTGAAGAGTGGAGAATGGATGGAGTCCTCCCAGGGCTGAAAGGCTGGGTGAAGGAAAGTTAGTATCCTACCTGTTGTCGGAGGAGTGGAAACTTTGCCAGACAGAATACCTTATTGGTTATCTTTCTGCTTTCTACTTAACCATTTGGCACTTATTATCAAGGAGATGTGCATTATAGAAATACCAAAGTGAATTAGATAAGTAGCAGCCTGGACAATGGGAGGATGGGGTTGAAGTAATTTTCTGTTCCCTCTGCTTTCAAATATTGAGGAGGGAATATCCCCCCACCCCCACCCCTTTCCACCTCCATAACCAGGAAAATGGTAGTCCTAGGAAGGTGACAGTTGAGTGATAATGTGGGAGTAATTCTCACTCAGTGTGTTGCACATATTGCATTAAGGAGATGACAACTAAAGCAAATACACCACACTGCCAAACTATCATGAGACAGCACCCATGTTCAGGACTTCAAAAGGGAGTGGAGTAAATGATTAGAGGAAACATTCTGGGATGGCGGAGGAGCTGAGAGGGAAAAGGCCGTCAGGTGCGATCCTTGAAATGTTTGTGGGTCTGGCCAAATTTAGCTTTAATTCACCCCCAATAACTGGTATTAGTAAATAGGATTAACTATAAAAACGCTGTAGTAATATTCCAGACATTTTAAAAATAAGATTATGTAATAAAACAAAAATATCAGTCAAACATTCAAACTCACAGTTGGTTAACACAGTACATATCTTAAAATAAAGAATACAGTGCTTGGAGATACTTAAGAGGTTTATGTAATTTAATTTTCCTGAAGAATACTTTGACAAAATTCCTTTGTATAAAACTTTGATGTCTACTTTAGTTATTTGCACAAAACTTGATTTATGAAAGTTAGGGAGGATTTCAGGATTTCACGCAAGAAGGAATAAAAGCCCAATGTATCAATAATGTTGTGGGCTATGCAGGCCCTCAAAGGCCACAGATGATGGCTCTGTGGCAGGCTGGCCTATTCACAGTATAGGTCAACTTAAGACAGATGGCTAGTCCCCCAAGAAAATCAAACCTGCAACAGTGAGTCTCAGAACTACCTGAGGGTAAAGAGAATGAATGGAAATGAGCTCATCTCTCCCTGCACTTAAAAATCCCTACTTCTTAGAAACACCTGCCCTCTAACCTGGAGTGCCCAGCCCAAGAGAGCTATTTCAGCTCTCTCCTGTGTGGCTATGTTTTTGTGAGTCTGAGGGGAAGGGGAACGGAAGCTCCTTGTCTTAAAGAAAGAAAAACACCTAATCTGGGAAAGAGGTTTATGGAAATTTATAAAGAACCTAGCACAACAGGACCCCAATTTTTAACTGGAAGGCCCTCTAACAGTAAATAGCAATAACAGAATAAACAAGACCAGAGATTAATATTATTTATATAACTGTAGTGCCTAGGAGCCCTAGGACCATGACTCAAATGTTGTAAGAGCAGCACAAATAAAAATAATAGATTATCCCTGCCCCACAGAGCTTGCAATCTTGTGTAAAACAAGAGATAACAGATGGAGACAGATGGACAGTACTAGGGAATAATGAGACAATATTAGTCAGCATGATAGACAGTTGTATCAGCACACCAGAAGCCTAGCCATTGTCAAATATTTTGAAGGCATCATGGCAAAGAAGAGTTTAAAAGAAAGATGTGAAGGAGGATAATGTGTTAGCTTGGCAGATATTTATGGATATCTCAAGCATGGGGGGAAGCTTGGAAGAAAGCATGAAGGTGCTTGTTTGAAAATTTAGCAAGTGAGCAAGGGAGGCTGCCATCATGGGCCGATTGGAGGCCAGAATTGACATATTTATAGTAAATCAGAGATAATCTGTAGGGTGAGACTAGGCCATGAAGGGCCTTGAAAGTGAAGACAAACAACTTATATTTGATTCAGTAGAGAAGTGGGAGCCATTGGAGGGATAAAAAGAGAGGGTGTGATGGGCTGGAAGAATGATCTTTGCAGCAGCATTCAGAATAGGTATGAGTAGGGCAATACTGCATTTGTTGAGGCCTGAGAAAAGGGTGTTACAGTAATTGAGAAGGTAGATGAGATCCTGGAGGAGAATGTCAGCTGTGTAGATGGATAGGAAAGGCCATGTCTTAGAGATATTATACAGAAAGAATCAGCAAGATTTAGACATAGCGCAGGATGTGAACACCTAGAGAAATATCTGATTTGAAGATAATACCCAGATTATGCACCTGACTGACAGGCAGGGTGGTGGTACACTGATCGAGAAAGGAGGTAGTGGGGAGGACTTGGGCAGGGGAGTGGGGTGGGGGAGATTAAGACTTCTATTTTAGCCATATTGAGCATGAGATGATGACATTCTAGACAACGGCTAAACATCCTCGATGAGATGTCAAAGAGACAGGCTAAGATTTAAGTTTGGAGAGGAGGCGACAGGTCTGGAGCAGAGAGAGGTAAACCTGTGAGGTGTCGTCAAAGAGACAGTAGTTGAATTTGTGTTTGTGAATGAGAGAACCCAGAGATAAGGTGTAGAGGGATAAGAGAAGGGAACAAAGGCCAGAGCTCTGTGGAACTCCCCAGAAAGTTGGAAGGTGGATGAGGAGCACCCCCTGAACATGCTGAAGGATTAGAGAGGTAGGAGAACCAGGAGAAGAGACTCTCAGAAGCCAAGGTAAGACAAGATTTCAAGAAAAAAAGCATGGTTAGCCATTTTGAAGGCACCTGACAGATCAAGGAGGATGAGGATGGGGTACTAGTTCTGAGTCTTGGGTAGGAAGAGGTCATTAAAGACTTTGGCAAGAGCAGTTTCAGTGGAGTTCAAGGCATGGAAGTCAGATTGGAGAGGTTCTAGTATAGAATTGGAGGAAAGGAATTCCAGACGGCAATTGCAAACAGTACGTTCAGTAAGCATCAAAATGGAAGAGAGATGGGGCTGTAGCTGAAGAGGCAAATGGGGTTATGGATGGGTTTTTTTTAAGATTGGAGAGATTAAAATATGATTGTATTGTGAGAGGAACTGGTTAATCCACCTCTCCAAGAAGCAGTAGCTAAAATGGAAGAATTCAGTCAACCTCACACTGTCTAAACCAGGAGTTAGGCTGGCTTAACTATCTCTCTGGAGTATGGATTTTTCAGACCCCTGAGAGACATAGCTGTGCTGATGTAAAGTTTTTGTGTAGACCAGTCATTAATCATCAGTCCTCAGCTGTGCCCAATATTTTTTGGTGATTGGGGGCGACATATGTGGCTGCTTGTCAGTGTGGCTGATTTGTCCCCTACTATATTTTAGAGCCATCCTCACGCTGCTCTAAAATATACCTCACTGGTGTTGTAGTAATTGGGCCTACAGATTCACCTTTGAGCTAAACTGTAAAAAGGGAATGAAGATTAATAAAATATCACAATAACCTATAACAAATGTTGATGGGAAAAGTTGCAAAAAAGAGAGAGAAAGATTGAATTAGTACAAACAAAAGGGCCTACTGATACAATTCAAAGGTTGTGTTGAGATAATCCCTGGTAAACAAGAACAGGATGAGATCAGAAATCAGTGAATCAAAATTTGGAAACTAGGCCTAACTAGCAGACAAAAGAATAAAGGGATGAGCTATTCTACCCAGCAGTCCTTTTGAGGTCCTTTAAAGAAAGATACTTTAGGAGAAAAATTGGCTATTGGAGTGAGCTTCATCCTCGTGACTGCCATCCCCACTACCTCCTGGGACCACAGGCTTTCAAGATCCTAGTCCTGAGAGGTCCTGACCATGCAGAAGGCAGGTACCAGATGACCTCACCACCACTACTGCCTCTGGCTAAATCCCAGTCACCACCAGGAATGTGAGAATGTCTTCTCCACCTAACACATAGCCTTTTCATTCCTTACCTTATTTCTTCTCTTCCCTATCTCTCTCCTTCTTTCCTTCTATCTGATGAGAGTGTGTCTTAGATGGCCAAGGCTGTATATTTTGCAGCTTGTGTGCCTGTGACCAGAAATACAATGCAGGACAGGGATGATGTCCCTATTCTCTGTTTGACAGAAGCTGGGGGGATAACAAGGGGATGGATAACTTGATGATTACCTGTTCTGTTCATTCCCTCTGGGGCACTGAGCATTGGCCACTGTTGGAAGACAGGAAACTGGGCTAGATGGACCTTTGGTGTGGCCAGTCTTATGTTTGCCTTATATTCTTAATGCTGTAAGCAGCCTGATGCTGGTACAAGTTTGCCAGGTCTTGGAGTGGCTGCTAAGACCATGTGCTGTGCCTGTATTTTTCTAGCAGCAAGGTTGCAAGTGAGAGTCAACAGCAGACATAGAAGCTGCATTTTCTGTCTTTATTATTCTTTTCACCCCTCTTTTGTGTGTGTTCATCTTGTTTTGTCTTTTAGGAAATGGGATTGGACTTTAACAGCAGCAACAAAGACAGCTCCAGCCCATCTCAACCAACTTCTTTTCCCCCCAGAAAAAAGTTATTACCATCTTTAATACCATCCGAGAGCCTGCCAAACAAGGGGATTATTCCCTTTAAAAACTCTCCCCTGCTAAAGGGAACAATGTTAAAATGTAAGGCTTATTTAATAATTTACATTTCAAATACTTCAACTGTTTTTTCCTTCTCGTCTGTATTTTTAATGAAAGGTTAAAGATGTTAAACGGTGTTTTTACTAGATACTAAGCAGGCTGAAGTCTCTGTATACCAAACCTTGTTGGAAACTGTTTAATGTTGGACAGTGACTGAGTTATGTTAACACCTTGATGCTTTGGGCTCATATATTCCATCTAAATGAATACAACACTGGCTATGCTTTCATAGAGCCATCCATTGTTGTATACTGGTCAGATCTTTTCTTCACAGCCAACCTTACTTCTCTGTACAACCCCTGTATCAAGGCTGCAGAGGGGGTGGTGTAGGAGCTAACTGTGGCTGCTTTACTTGACTGGGGACTCATAGCATGCTTTACAGCCCCTTTGTACCACTCGGTCCTGAGCTCTGCTCTGAGCCCTTAATTCTGAATGCCTCTGCTCTGAGTTTAAATTGGGCCTTTGGTGTAAATTTTTAGCACGAGTGCAATGAATTTGATCTGCAACAACATTGTTTAACAATTTTTTAACAAGCCATTTGTTTGGTGCATTTGTGCACAGCACCAGGTGTTGAAAATGTACTTGTAACTTTACACTTAATTCTTTGTCATTCCTTTCTTTTATCTCAGAATTTTAAAGTCAGTGTAGGGAAGCCCTGTTGAAATGCACTGGGTTTTAAGGCTTCTTCACATGCACCATTTTGTCTAATATAAAGAAGATTTTTTTTCCTAAACTTCATCTCAGGAGTGGTTATTGCACATACCATGACTGTGTATGCACAATAAAATTGAATGGTTATGGTGGATTTGCATCACCTAATGCAGAGTGAAACTCCTTTATGTAAGGCAGTTATTGAGCAAGCTCACTAGACACTTTTCCAACATCACCATCTTTTATGTTTTATAAATACAAAGAGCAATCTCTGCTATTATTCCTTTGCATCAGAATGGTAATTGCCCTCCAAACATGGACTTGCTGTGTTGTAATAACAGTATACCCACAGTATTTAATGCACAGTAAACACACCAGTAGAAAACCGAGTGTGCAGTAGCCGCTTTTAAACCTCAACATCTTGTCCAATTTAAATTACCTAAACCGATTATTCTGCATTACAAGCTAATTGCCTGCAAAATTTCATTATAAAAATCACAGCTGTTTTGGGGTGTGGTGGCTTTTTCATTTGCTTGGAAGAGGAAAGAAAGAAAGAATCTGAAACATACATATTTGGGGTTACTTTAACTTGAGTCTGCAGAATCAATTTTATTAGAAAATACTGAAAGTGAAAAACAGGGGTGGCCTCTATCTGAAGGCCTTACATGCCAGATTTCAGTACAGGTCTTACCCTTGAGGGGTAGATATGCAGTGTTATTGTAGCCATGTTAGTCCCAGGATATTAGGCCTGGTCTACACTGGGGGTGGGATCGATCTAAGATACGCAACTTCAGCTACGAGAATAGCGTAGCCGAAGATGATGCATCTTAGATCGACTTAGAATCACTTACTTCGTGTCCTCGCGGTGCGGGATCGACGGCCACTGCTCCCCCGTCGACTCCGCTTCCGCCTCTTGCAGTGGTAGAGTTCTGGAGTCGATGGCAGAGCGATCAGGGATCGATTTATTGCATCTACACTAGACGGGATAAATTGATCCCCAATAGATCGATCACTACCTGCCGATCTGGCGGGTGTAGACGTGGCCTAAGAGAGACGTGGGTGACATAATATATCTTATAAATACAAAGAGCAATCTCTACTCTTTAAAAGTTGGTCCAAGAAAATATATTACCTCACTCACTGAAGAATAGATGCTATTAGAATGATTATTGAAGAATATACACGGGTTTTAAGACCATAAAATCAGAGAGAGAGAGCTTCGGACAGGATTTATACTGGAAATTAATTAGAGACAACCATTGGTTTCACACTCAAAGATCCATAGATTGGCCCTGATATGCAGTGGAACACCTACTGACATCAGTTGGAGTTATTCACATAGACAGAACAGCATATGGTTTAATGTTTGTGAGAGACTGAAAATAAATTCTGGATTATTTCTACTGTTTTGAAGATTTACACATAGGGCCATAAACTGTCCTTGAGTTACATGAACAACGCCTATTAACTGCCAACCACAGTCAGTATTTAACTCACACATGATTTTATATGCTTTCTGATGTTCTCCTCTATCCTGCCTCAAAAGAACTTCCTAGTCCTTTATTTAGCATGCATATCATGGACAAGCATAAAATGGTGACTAGCATTTTTAAACGAATTGCTACAGATTAATATCTCATCTATTTCAGTATCCTGTCTCCAGCAGTCAGCATGCTTCAAATAAGATGAAGAATGTCAATCATGCACCGAGTCATGTAATGCTATCCCTTGGGCAGAAGGTGGTCTTTTGCCTGACAACATTTGGTGATCATCTTGGCTAAAATTTTCAAAAGTGCCTAAGTGATTCACACTCCTAAGTCCCATTTTCAAAAGCGATTTAGGCCCACATTTTAAAGGTATTTAGGAGTTGTTGCACTCAATGTTGTAATGCCTAACTGATTTAGGAGCCTACATCTCCTTTTCAAAAGGATTCAGGCACTTAGGAGCCAAACTCCCATTGACAGATCCTAAGAACCTAAATGCCTTTTGAAAATAAGATTTAGGCACCTAAATCAGTTAGGCATTGTAACACTGCGCACACCACTGTCTAACTACCTTATAAAAAATTGAAGCCCAAGGCATTTAGGAAAGTCGATAGGAATTAGGCCTAAACCATGTTTGAAAATGAGACGTAACCTCTGAAGTCATGTAGGTACTTTTGAAAATTTTACCCTTAATATTTTAGGATTGAGAACCTTTATAATTGTATTCCTGCTGGTGTAACTGAAAATTATGGCCTTAGTTGTGTCCCATAGGCAAAACTAGTTGCACCACCCCACAGGAAGGCGTATGCTCCTATAGTTCTTTAAGTGATTTAGCATACTGATTCATACATTCTGCCACAGAAGGGGAAATGGGACCGTGGCCTACCCTTTGAGCCCTTATGCCCTTCACCTCCTCCCTAGTCAGTTAGAACTAGATTCACAAAAAGACTTGGGCACCTAACTGCCACCTTACGCACCTAAATTCCAAAATTAGGCCCCACTGACATTCACAGAACCCCTGCTCAGCTACTGCCAAACCCTGTAGGTACCTAAACTTGCTCAATTCCTAATTTTTTTGCAGTAAAATTTCCCTAGGCACCTATGTTTCTGCCTGTCTACAAGCAGCGGGCACCCCACACGAAGCCTCGGAGCAATGTCCAAATTGGGAAAAGATGGGCATTCCTCTGTCTTACTCACTTGTGGGGCCTGATCCAGTAAGTATGCTCAGAACTTGCCTACCAGATCCACAGCGTCAACAGGAGAGACTGAGGGAGCCCCACATCAGAATATCCAATAGTCTACTGATTACTGCACTCAGCTGAGAGGTGACAGATCCCTGTTCAACTCTCTTTCCTCCCTCCTTCCTGCTTCCCAGGTGGAGGAGTCGGGGACTTGAACAGTGTGTTTTCCACATTCCAGTTAAGTACCCTAACCACTGGACTCAAAGTCACAAGCCTCTCCTGGCCTCTTACAAAAACCAAAACAAAAAACAAACGGAAAAAAAAAATCAGTGTAGGAACCCAACTCCAAGAGAGGGTTAGCAGCTGAGAATCCTAAATGCAGTGAGGTGCCTCCCAAAAGCCTCGATTTAGATGCTGACCTCCCTGAGAGGAGCAAGACTTAGAACATATCCCTCTTCTTGGCATCTCCCATTGGCTATCTTAGGCAGGGAGCTGCCTAGCCATGCTGGCTATTGTGAATCCATTCTGAGGCACCTTCCTCTCCCTTTTCATCGTAAAAGGAGTCTAGGTGCTTAATTCAGGCTTTGTGATTCCCAGTGATTTTCTAGGCACCTAAAAGTTAGGCATGGTGATGCTCAGTGTTGGCAGGTCTACATTTCTTTGTGACTGTAGCCCCTACAGCATGGGGGGCAGGATGATGTTGAACTTCATACTTAGTCTTATAATTCTCTAACCTATTTTTAAAATTTTATAATATGTATTTTATTTTATTCAGTGTTGTAAATTCATATAGTACTTTACAAATATAGAGTAAGTTAAACATCCCTGCCCTCAAGCATCTACAAAGTAAGGACCAGATTCTGTCACCCCCAGGATGAGAAGTGCCTTACTCAGAAAGTAGTACCATTGAAATCAATAGGACTACTTAAGAAGTAACATTCTACTCACCTTGAATAAAGGTGGCAGAATCTGTCCCTAAGTTAATCAAGACCAACAGTGATAAGACACGAGACAACAGTTGTGGCAGGGAAAGTGCGATGAGATTGGGAAGAAAAGATTCCTGGAGGAAATGGGTTTGGAGAAGGAAAGAGGATGTTTGGTGGGCAGGAAGTGGGAGTTACTTTTATTCTGTTTATAGAAGGTGCAGTCACCTTACTATATATGTGAGTCATCCATCAGTGGGACTGTGAGTAGGTGCAAAGACATGCCATGTCTCTGGCAAACAGGGAGTTGATAGGAACGGAGGTGCTGCAAAGAGGTGTTATAAAAGCAGTGTCTCTAGTTATAAGGGGGAGGAGACTGCCTGGAAGAAGGATGTTCTCTAAGCCCAGGGCTTTGTGTTTGAGCAGGAAACCCTGAGATGGAAAATATAACAGGTATGTCTATTTTTTTGTGACCAAGGAAATTGGGATCTGACTAGCTGACTCTTTGGTTTTTGTACCAGCTTATGTGGAAGGCTAGCAGGATTTGGCCCGCAAGTTGTAGTCACCAAATTATGCTTTGGAAGAAAAAATTTAGTGTCCTTGCAGGCTCTGCTTCTGCAGTTGATGAAATAATAGAGAGCTTAAACTCCATCTGAATTGCTTTATTAGCACAACAAAGCCTCCCTCTGAGAATTTCCATCACTGTCACCTCCACAATGTATACTTCATTTTTTCCATAAAGTAAATCAAAAGTCATGTAAAGTACAGTAGAGTTCTGTCAATGCCAGTTGAGGATATCACAGAATTTATTATATGTCCATTTTATAATTCTGCAATACAGTATGACTTGAACAACCTCCAGCATTGATTTAGATGCTGGGGCATCTAAATCAACCTCCAGCATTGATTTAGATGCCCCAACGTTTGTGATTCAAGTGTTGTGAGAACTTGCTGCTAATTATTAGAGTAGCTGCTGTCAACAATTTTGGCATATAAATTTGAATCTTAGAGGGCCTATGTCCTATCCACATACAGTACATTTATACAGACACTTCTCTTACTAATCTCTTCATTTGCAAAATGGTAGCTGTGATGTAGGCATGTGACTTAGCCATCAACTATATATTTGAGTACCTGAATTCCCTTACACCTCTTTAGAAATGTAAACATTTACCTTCCAAGTAAATATATATTTTTTCCACTAGTACTGGACTTTCCTTGTCAGTAAGAGAAAATACTACATGCAGTTTCCATAGGCTACTATACACAGAAGACTGAGTGTTTGAAAATCATATTCCTTCAATCCTTTGTATTATTTTAAGTACCTTATTGGGGCCAGATCTTCCAAACATTTATATGAATACTTTAAATGGGACTACTACTTCTAATTAAAGTTACTCATATACTCATGAGTTTGCAGGACTGGACCTTTATGTGATATAGCCAACCTTTCCTTCTGTGGTGTATGTGTCACACATGAAAGGGTTACTTCGTACTCAAAACTTTTACTTCCAACACACAACTTCTGTATTTTGGTGACTGGAAAAATATGCAGTTTTCATAAATGATATTAGAACTTTTCTCCTGAAAGTGTTAGCATGCTCCTACAATGTAAATGTTAACAGAATGACTTTACATTGTTAATTATATACAGTGTTTAAAATGCATTTTTCTTGTATTCTAAGTTTATCGAGAGTTGGCAAGTCACTTAGCAAGGTTATCAAATGGTGATGTCTAGGCAGTCAATTCCACCTGTCGGTCTATGGCACTGAATAGTGCCATTGGCTTGTGGAAATGTCAATGCTTCTGTCATCTACTCCCAAACAGGCAGAGCTGGGAACTGAGATAAAAATAAATCAAGGGGGAAAAATAGATTTTTCTCTCATATAGCTCACCAAATGCTATGTGCAATAAATATTATAATATTAAAATTGGTAAAATGAGATTTTTTCAATCATAAAAATTTTGAGACAAAGATCAAATAATTTTCAGAGAGCATGTTTTATTCACTTAAAAAATCCCAGACTTTTCTATGACTTGTATTAAGGATGTAAACACCAAACAAAACATTAAATATGCAAAGATACAGCTTGACCCTACGATTCTGAGCCCTCAGAGTTCCCATTGAGTAGTCCTTTGCTATTATAGTTTATTGGGATACATCTAATAACTGTGTGGTAAACATTGTTAACAACATTAAAAGCACACTTCCTTTCCCTTTTGTCCTTAAACTAGTTACTTTTATTTTATTAAGAGAAATGTCCAGTCAGCCCTCCATCTCTCCATTACACTGAGTTCTAAATGTATGTGGGAATTATATATGGATGTCCCTTTAGCATTAATTAAAAATATAGTTACATGTGTGGGAATATCCCCATATTGCCAATTAGAGAATCATCCACTGTAGCAAAGTTTAAGGCAGTGGAGGTTATTCCATGTATAAGACAGCATGGAAGAAATCATTAAGGTGTCTGTAGGTGAGGCAAACAAATAGCAGTGGAGGTTGTCATTGTTGAACTGTTCGAATTATGCTGGGGTAGGATGGAGTATGGCTGGATCACTGTTTTACACTGGCTAGTCTCAGCTGCCAGGTGGCCCTTGGAACCTGGTACCAGATGGCATTGTTTTGAGCAGTTCCATGTCAAGGGATAGCTCAGTGGTTTGAGCATTGGCCTGCTAAACCCAGGGTTGTGAGTTCAATCCTTGAGGGGGCCATTTAGGGATCTGGGGCAAAAAAAAATTGGGGATTATGCCTGCTTTGAGCAGGGGGTTGTACTAGATGATCTCCTGAGGTCCCTTCCAACTCTGATAGTCTATGAGTCTATTCTACACTATGCCAGGACTAGTGTAGAGTCACTCTGAGAATTAGGAATCCATAACTGGCTCCTTTCTGACCCTCAACCCACCCCTACTCTGCTGCACCCAGTAAAGACTGGATGCAGCAACAAATCTGGACCAATAACTTCTCTACAGAAATTGGTGTTCTCAGGTGGTAAGAACTGGCCAGTTCAGCAGTGTAAAAGACACAGAATCTGGCCTATTATCGTCTTCAATACGTATGAATATTTATTAGACTTTTATGTTATTCAGCCAAGATGCAAAAACGGAGTTCAGGTCCATCAGTCTGCATTATAATGGACTATGTAATCATTTGATTTGGAAAAAGACCTCTAGTAACTTACATAATCCTTTTTTCTATATGGTAGCTGGACTGATTCTACTACTCACAACCCCCCCCTACTAAACGTATGTTTAATTCATCCTTCCATCGCTGAAAGATATTCCATTGGCAACTGTTTCCATTGCCACTTCTCATAGGTAGCTCCTCCCCTGAAGTGTTGGCATAAGCTTCCTCCCTTTTATCTCCCAGCTGTTTGCTTTCTCCCTTCTCCTTGTGTAAGTTTGGTCCTGGGTATCAGGTGCCTCCACTCAAAGTGGTTCCTCTCTGTGCCAGATACACAGAGGTGCTGTCCCTTGAGAAAAAAATGATACTACAAGCTGGCAAGGAGTATAAAGCCCAGCTTACAGGAGACAATAAGGTAAATAACACAAACCCCAGCAAAGGAATGACACATCAAAAATAACTAAAACAAACTGGGAGGAACTTTATTGGGAACAGAATCTGGGGAAGGAAGGGATTCAGAATAAATAATCATTAATAAACATTTATAAATAAAATAACACTCTGCCTCATAACACTCAGAAACTTCTCCAAAGCCCAGCTCTCTCCAAGACATGTTGCCAAGGCAGAAGGTAAGCTGAGGTTTCATGTCCTGAGATGAAGTGTTGTAGCACTGTGGCATTGGCTGGTTTAAAGAAAAGTCACCTTATTTGTTCTTCACCCATATGTGGGGCAGGGGCCTCTCCTATCTCCAACCAAGTTCACTGGTTCCCTGGTCTGGAATTCTCCTGGCTGGCTCTTGGAGGCAGTGCCAGGTCAGATTTCTCTTTCTGAATGCTGGTCATTACAGTGCTGGAGCGGCCTCATGCAGCTAAAATAAAAGAGCAGTACAAAAATTCCTTTTGGAGGAAGGGGTCAATCAGCAGGGAATCTCTGAGAAGCACAGTCTCTCCAAATTCAAAACTCTCTTTTTTTGTCTGAAGACAGGCTTTCTCAACACTGGCTTGTTTTTTGACTAGTGGACTGCATGTCCAGATCGCTGTGCAGATCAGCTGGAGTTTCTTGTTCTTTCTCTCTCCACTTCTGATTCCAAGCATGCTGGGTATATCAAAGGGCTCTGGTAGTCATCTTAGTTGTAGTCTTTTTAGTAGGGCTCCTTAGAAGTTCAGACCCCATTAGCTGGCAAACTCCAAGAGGTGGTGTGTGGTTAAACACTGTTAAAGTTTTCCACAAAACTTAGGTTAAACTTCTCTCTTAATCCAACAACTTCTTGTTTAATAATGGTTAACATGAGGATTGTGAGCCATGTCCTGTTAACAGCACCTATTTATTGTTACTTTTATTGTGTCTCATCTTTTCTCTACGCTGAACATGCCCAACTTCTTAAATCTTTTCACTTAGGTCTTCCTTTCCAAGCTTGATAAAACCAGTGCTTCCCCCTAATATCTCAGTTTTTTCTATGTGCTTTTCTGAGTTGTATCCAGAACTGAAAACAGTACTGCAACCAGAGGTACCATGTAATATAGCATAATTGCCCTGCTTGTTTTACGATATTCCTTTTATTACAACCCACGATAGCGTTTACCATTTTTGAAAGTGTCATATTATTGACCCATTTAATTTATCACCCTAAAATGCTTAGATCTTCTGCTGTAGTTCTAAATTAGGGAGTTCTCTCATTTTGAATTTGGGCATTTGATTATTTCTTCTTATCTGAAGTACTTATTGAATCGAGTATTATTTATTTCAGTCACTTACTCCAATTTATCATTTTTGTTAATGTTAATATATTAAGGTCCTGCCCAGAGTTCGTGGTCAGGCTTGACATCCCATTGTGCTAGGTACTGTACAGACACAAAGGTAAACTCAGTCCTTGTCGAAAAAAGAGTTTGTAATTTAAGAACATCAACATGCAGTTTAATCCTGCCCTTGCCCCACAAGCCCAACTTTTTAATTCCTTTCAGCATTGGATTTATCCACAAATGCAATTAGCATATTTCCCACTCCAGCCTCCAAGTCATTTATGAAAATATTGAATAATACTGGAGCCAGAATAGGTCCCAACTTACTATCTCCTGCCAACTTGACAATGAGTCATTAATTACGAGAATAGTGAGTACTGAATAATTTACTGGATGAGTTTCACCTTCTTATGTTTACATATTGTTAATGAGCAGATCACATTTTAAAAAATGTATTGTTCAATTATTCACTTAATAACTTCAATGAATATTTCCTGTAGCTTGTTTGCAAGCAGCTCCTTGCAAGTACTGAGTATTCAGAATTTGATATCTGAGCAGTGAGATTGGTCACATTTCCACAGGGGTGGGGCGTAGATGGATAGACTGGCAGCTAATTTTGAGCAGCCAGATACCAGGGCAATAAGAGTCCAGTGAGGAGCTCTATGTTTCAAGGAGGCTTGGAAAACCTGTTTCAGCAATGAGCCACAGCAACGTGCACTGCTTATCTGGGTTGTGCCTTCCCATACCATCCCCTTGGTTACATCCGTTTCCCTGTACCTCCCCTGCCCTCCCCGACCCTCCCATGCTTGGGATAAATAAAGAGTATTTCATTTTCAAACATTGACTTTATTGCACAAACAAAGAAACTGAAAGACCAGGAAAATAATTTAATCTTGGGCAAACGGTGTGATAAAATTGGGAGAAGAGAAACCAAGTCAGCTTGTCTGTGAAAGCACAGAAATGCAAGTCAGACCATAATCATTATCCCTAACTATTCAATGAACCGGTATCCTGTTCCAGCCATGGTGAACATGGCTCAGTGGCATGCTCAACAGGCCTTGTGTTGCAACTTGTGGGCAATCTGTGTTGGGAGCACAGGTGGGCAGGTGAAAAATGCTCCCTCCCCCTAACCTCTGGCATGTTAGGGAAACTGTAGTTGAGGAACCTGGACATCACCATGTGTGGGGGATCACATCGTCTATTGTTTGTGGTATGAGTGCTTGTAATGAAAACTTCCATCATCTCATGTAGGTGACCCTATTTGATATCAATCTCTGGAGGGTAACAAGGGCAGCAAGGCAGCAGATGCTGTAAGTGTCTGGTTGCAGACTGGTCCTTATGCTGCTATGCTGCATACTGCAATGATGCCAGCAGAATTAATACTGGAGTTGCGTGGGAAAGTTTCCTACCAAGGTGGAAGAAATAACGCAGCCCTTCCCAGAAACCTTCTTCAAAGGATTGCAGAGTACCTTCATACAAGTTTCCTAGAGATCTCCATGGAGGACTCCCGGGCTATCCCAATGCACATAAACAGTCTTTTCTAGGGGGCACCCTCTGCATAGCTGGAGTGGCCATTGGGAAGCAGATATCCACTGCACCTCACTTTTTCTTCATATTAAACATAAAACATAAGGGCATGTAACCCCTACAGTTTAATTGGAGTTGCATGCTTACCAGAGGTTTCTTTCTGGCATCATGCTCAGCCACGATACTGTCCTGCCACCAGCTGGACTGCTCCTGGGTTAAAAATAGCTCCTGGCTCTCAGGGAGAAAGGATGCCCTACTTGCCTGTCTCCCATTTTCCTCCTACTCCTCTTCCTCATCCAAAATGTCCTCCTCATTGTTGCCTGAGGTAGCTCGGGACTCAGACTCTGGGGAGGTGTCCACGCTATATTTGGGGGTAGTGGTGGGATAACCACCCAGAACTGCATGCAGCTCGTTGTAGAAGCAGCATGTCTGTGGTAGAGAACCAGAATGAGTGTTCACCTCCCTTGTCTTCTGGTACGCCTGCTGAAGTTCTCTGATTTTCATGTGTCCCTGCTGTGTGTCCCTGTTGTACCCCTTCTCCCCTATGCCCCACTCGATCTTTGTGTAGATGTCTACGTTTCTACGGCTAGATCAGAACTGTGCCTGCACAGACTCTTTTCTCCACAGATCACTAAGATCCACCACCTCCTGTGTATTCCAGGCTGGAGCATGTTTTGGGCATTGAGTCATCATGACCAGCTGGGCTGGCGAGCTCTCCATGTTGATCGAACAGGAAATGGTAATTCAAGAGTGCCTGGGGCTTTAACAGGGGAGGGGCTATTTCTATGTACCTGGCTGCTCTGCAACAGAGTTTAAAACAATCACCAGAGCGGTAATAGCGGAGCATTATGGGACACCTTCTGGAGGCCAATTCAGTCAATTTACACAACACTGCATTAAACTGCCCCTCTGTTGACCCATCAACATCGAAAGTGCTATGCCTCTCGCAGAGGTGGAGTAATTAAGTCAAACGTAACAGGTGAATTGGGTTAGCAGAAGGGACCTGGTAGTGTAGACACATACATTATTAGGTTGACATAAGGCAGATTCCGTTGACCTAAGTTTGTAGTGTAGATCAGGCCTCAATGTTTTGCTACTTCAGATCTACAGGCCTCCGACAGCTCATACCAAGGGCACAATGACAACAAGAGGACATCCTGAATTATACTGATAACTTAATAGTTACAAGGTTGTCAGTGTGTGAATATATCTCCTTTCCCCTTCCAGAATATAATAGAGGGAAAGTGACTGGGTTTACCAGAAGGAAATTATGAACATTGAAAAGAAAACCATACATCTGGAATAGATAACTAACTTCTGCATGTGTGTATTTATGGTTTATTTTCTATATATTTGAGCAAGATCCAGTTCATACACTACAATAATTTTCAAACTAAGCTACCTTAAATTTCTCACTTTAATATAATCTGACATACAAATCTTGTTATATAGTTCTTTTAATGTTATTCAGGATGTTCTACGTTATTGGATCTTGACCGAGAAATACTTATGTAAAATGGCTCTGTGCCAGTAAAATGCCATTTCTTTAATAAAAATGCACAGTGAACAGTTTAAAAGGTGTCTGTGTTTAATGGTGAATAAAACACTGTCTGTTCCTTTCTACAGCCAAGTTGCTGTCTAGCTTGAAGTGCTAAATAATACAGAGTGAGTTTAGTGGTCTCAGCTAGGATTGAAATTAAAGTCCCAAGAGAACTTCCATGTGGAAGCAGTTTTATAACAGAAGGCAGGTAGTTTAGCACATGAATGAAACACTGAGAACAGTGGGCCTACTACTGAATATATAAAATGACCATGACACCATAATTTTGGGTGAGATGGTGAACACACTTAACTCTCATTTAAATACCAATGGGAGTTGAAAGTGCCAAGCACTTCTTAGACACCCCCCTTCCCCCAGGATTGGGCCCATAGGAAGGACATTTCTGAATCCCCAATGACTACCTCACTGTCCTCATCCAAATTAAACACAAACAAAATTCTAAATCCTGCAAACCATCTGGCTCAACTATTATATAAGTCATCTTTGAAGTCAATATGGGACTCCTCAGGTAAGTAACAATTACTCACTGGCATAAAGCTTTGCAGGATAAAGTTCTCAAGTTCCATATTTTTCAGCCTAGCAGCACTGTACCATTCAAAAAGTGATCTTCCACAATGGCCAGAAGAGACAAAGGCAGAGAGAGAATATCTGCCCTTATAGCCTGATCCAGATAATAACAGTCTTTCCAGTGACTTCAATAGGCTTTGGATCAGATCCTTCCAAAACAATTCTCTAAAATAAGTGTGGATTGAATCCCACAAGAATCCTAAATATTGTCTTAATGTTAGATTGTGTGGTATTTTTGAAGGTGTGAGATCTGAAGAAATATTGGAAGATGATGCTTATATAATTTGTATACATTTTCTGTAAATATATAGGATTATGAATCCTTTAAACATAACTAATATTTCCAGTTTGTCATGGTGTTAATACAGTGCCACTTTGCCATTTCATCTTATATTATAATTATCTGGATAATTCATTTTTAACCTGTTTAAGTGGGTGAGCAAAGTGAGGTCTGACACTCAACTTAATTACACTTCTCTGTATGTCTATCTGAATTTGAGGATGCTTGTATGTCTGGCAATTGTTTAACTGCTGTGGGATGGTTGCTGACCTAGCAGGGGATTGTAGAGGTAGAAGAGAAGGCTGCATTTCCTACTGTGCTGCCTCCCCGAAGCATATTGGATGGTGGGGTGGAGGGAAGAGAAGACAGAGGACATCAACTGTCTGCCTATCCCTTCCAATTCCAGGAGAAGAAAGGTAGTTTTGAGGTCCTGGCATGGGAGGGAAAAGGGAAGAGGGTGGGGATGGGGGATGTGGCATCTATGGCACAGGGGAAAGAATGGGGAACCCTGGCATGGGGATGGAGGGGGAGATGTGTGGATACACAGAGCCCTTGACATGAGAGATAGGAGGAATGGGGGACCTGGTATGGGGAGGGAAAGGGAGTATTGGGGGACACACACCTCAGCTTTAAGTAGGTTTGCTATTAATGCCAGCAATTAACACAAACTTAACTACTTACATATTTATATATAGTGTTTTCTCCACACAGGACTTTTCCACATCATCACCCCAATCAATTTTACTCCCATTCAAATTTCTTTGGCCCTTTCCCCTCCTTGCTCAATTTCTCTTCAGCCATCTGAGAGGCGATGCTATCAAAGGGCACCTGAAGGGTTTCTGTTGTTTCTGTGGAGTCTGTTAGCTAGGAATGACATTGCCCATTCTCTTCTAATGGAGAATTCATTCCTGTCACAACTCTTCCAGCCTCAGCTTCAACAAACCCATTCTCAGTTTCTGAGGGCAGCCAGGCTAAGATTCTGAACCCCTGGACATTAAACCTGAAAAGCCATTTGCAGTTAAAAAGTTGGATAACACACAGCATTTGGCCTTCATGAGTGTGTGATCCATTATTGTTATATTTTATCTTTTTAAACACTTATTTGTATATCTGTTATAATATGGGGCTCTTCCTCAATGCAAAATTTTCCCCATAGCACTTGACAGGAGACTTAGTCAGTGACTTAGCTGTAAGTGTATTGTTTTACACTTCCAAGATATTTTAAAAACAAATCTGGGGCCTGATCCTGAAAACCTGATGCCTTGTGTACTAGGAAGTAACTGATAGATTTGATGGGAATCAACGGAGGCGTACACATGTGTGTTCTGGGGGTAGTACATTGTGTAGTGTGATACCCATTTTATGTTGCATGCATGTATATTTTAAATATAACATACGGACTTTTTTCAGGCTTTTAGTTGAGCTATGTAGACAGGTCTGTCCCAGCCTGACACCAGCATCGGTAAAATTAGGTACCAAGTAGAATCATACAATAGAATTATTGAGTCATAGAACCATAGGGTTAGAAGGGACAGCAAGGGTCATCTAGTCTAACCCCCAGCCAAGATGTAGGATTTGTTGTGTCTAAACCATCCAAGACAGATGGCTATCCAGCCTCTTTTTGAAAACCTCCAAAGAAGGAACTTCCATGACTTCCCTAGTCAATTTGTTTGTACAGTTAGGAAGTTTTTCCTGAGATTTAATCTAAATCTGCTATGCTATAGCTTGAAACTATTGCCTCTTTTCCTTCCCTCTGTGGCAAGAAAGAACAATTTTTTTCCATCTTTTTTTATGGCAGCCTTTCAAGGATTTGAAGACTGCTACTATATCCTCCTCTTAATCTCCTCTTTTCCAAACTAAACATAACCAGTTCCATCAGTCTTTGCTCATATGGCTTGCATTCCATCCCTTTCTTCATCTTTGTCACTTGCCTCTGGATCCTTTCCAGTTTCTCTACATCCAGAACTGGACACAATAGCCCAGCTGAGGCCTAAACAGCACTGCGTAGAATGGTACTATTACCTCCCCTGATTTGCATACTATGCCTTTGTTAATGGAACCCAAAACTGCATTTGCTTTTTTTTTTTTTTGCAACAACATTGTATTGTTGACTCATGTTGAGGTTGTGATTCAATACAACTCCCAGATCCTTCTCAACAGTGCTGCTGCCAAGCTAGTTATCCTCCATTCTCTATTTGTGCATTTGGTTCCCCCTCCCCACCATGTGTAATACCTTACATTTGTCTTTTTTTTAATTTAATTTTTGTTGTCTATAGCCCAGTTCTCCAGTTTATCAAAATCCCTTTGCATAGTAGTTCTATCTTCCAGTGTGTTTGTGTGATGGGTCAGCTGCCCATCACTGGTAGAACAGGGGTTAAAAGCAGCCATAGGGAGGCTGTGCAGGAGGCAGCCAATTAGAAAGGGGCTGAGAGGAGTAGCCAATCATGGCCTGGCAGGCTCATGTAAAAAGGCCTGCAGGGCAGAGCAGAGTTGAGTGATTCCCTGGAGCTTGAGATGGGAGGAGGACTTGCTGCCTTACAGGCAGAGGGCAGCAAGCACCCAGGACCAAGCAGTGCTACAGGCAGAGACTCAGAGAGCTAAAGGCAGCTCCTGGCAGGCTGCAGGGATCTGCAGACTGAGGCCCTGATGGAAGGGCTAAGAGGCTGCTGGAGCCACTGAAGGAAGTGGCTAGACAGTGGACTGCAGTTTGCCACTGTAGGGAGTGGCTGGACAATAGACTGCTGGCCCCCTTGGAAGGGAGGGGGATATGGAGTGTGGCACAGCTGGAGGGCAGTGTTGCTGAAGAGGACACCATGGTCTGAGGAGTGATGTGGGTCCAGGAACAAAGGTGACAGCAGGCGAGACACCACCAGAAGAGGAGTCAGTGCTAATTCCCCGGACACCCAGCAGGAGATGCCGCAGTGGTGAGGTACGCCCTGTCACAGTTTGCAAACCCCCTAGCTTTGTGCCATCTGCAAATTTGATCAGTATGGTCTCTATTCCTACATCCAGGTAATTAATAAAGATGTTAAAAAACACCGGACCCAAAACAGATCTCTATGGAGCCCCAGTTGAGACCTCCTTCCAATCTGACATAATTCCATTACTCTTTATTTGAGGTTGTTTACCCAATAATGTATCCACATAAGGTAGTTCTACCAAGCCAACATTTCTCTAGCTTACTTAAGAGAATGTTATGTGGGACTGTGTCAAAAGCCTTGCTAAAGTCCAGGTATATTATGTCCATCACATTCCCACTCTCCACCAAACCAGTTACCTTGTCAAATAAAGAAATCAAGATGGTTTGGCATAACTGATTCTTAATCAATCCATGCTGACTGCTAGTGATCACCCCTTCATTCTCCAAATATTTGCAAACTGAGTGTTTAATACATGCTTTAATAGCTTCCCAGATATCAAGATCAGGCTGATAGGCTTATAGTTCCCCGGCTACTCCTTTCCCCCGTTTTTAAAGATGGGCACTACATTAACCCTTCTCCAGTCTTCTGGGACATCTCCTTTCATCCATGAATTTGCAAATATTATTGCTAGTTGTTCTTAGATTTTTTCAGCTAATTCCTTCAGCAAGCTGGGGTGAATAGCATCAAGCCCTGCTGAACTGAATTCATTTAAATTGGTCAGAAGATCTCTGACATGTTCTTTACTTATCCTGATCTGCATCCCTTCCCTTTTATTGTCTCTGGTAACTTCACTAGTCACCTGGTCACATGTTATTTTTTGTGTGAAGACTGAAACAAAATAGGCATTGAGCAACTCTGTCTTCTTATCATCTTCTGTTACCAGCTCACCTTCTCCACTGAGCAGCAGACCCATACCATCCTTGATCTTTCTTTTTTTGTCTGACATAGAATCATAGAATATCAGGGTTGGAAGGGACCCCAGAAGGTCATCTAGTCCAACCCCCTGCTTAAAGCAGGACCAATTCCCAGTTAAATCATCCCAGCCAGGGCTTTGTCAAGCCTGACCTTAAAAACCTCTAAGGAAGGAGATTCTACCACCTCCCTAGGTAACGCATTCCAGTGTTTCACCACCCTCTTAGTGAAAAAGTTTTTCCTAATATCCAATCTAAACCTCCCCCACTGCAACTTGAGACCATTACTCCTCGTTCTGTCATCTGCTACCATTGAGAACAGTCTAGAGCCATCCTCTTTGGAACCCCCTTTCAGGTAGTTGAAAGCAGCTATCAAATCCCCCCTCATTCTTCTCTTCTGCAGGCTAAACAATCCCAGCTCCCTCAGCCTCTCCTCATAAGTCATGTGTTCCAGTCCCCTAATCATTTTTGTTGCCCTTCGCTGGACTCTCTCCAATTTATCCACATCCTTCTTGAAGTGTGGGGCCCAAAACTGGACACAGTACTCCAGATGAGGCCTCACCAATGTCGAATAGAGGGGAACGATCACGTCCCTCGATCTGCTCGCTATGCCCCTACTTATACATCCCAAAATGCCATTGGCCTTCTTGGCAACAAGGGCACACTGCTGACTCATATCCAGCTTCTCGTCCACTGTCACCCCTAGGTCCTTTTCCGCAGAACTGCTGCCTAGCCATTCGGTCCCTAGTCTGTAGCTGTGCATTGGGTTCTTCCATTCTAAGTGCAGGACCCTGCACTTATCCTTATTGAACCTCATCAGATTCCTTTTGGCCCAATCTTCCAATTGGTCTAGGTCCTTCTGTATCCTATCCCTTCCCTCCAGCGTATCTACCACTCCTCCCAGTTTAGTATCATCCGCAAATTTGCTGAGAGTGCAATCCACACCATCCTCCAGATCATTTATGAAGATATTGAATAAAACCGGCCCCAGGACCAACCCTTGGGGCACTCCACTTGATACCGGCTGCCAACTAGACATGGAGCCATTGATCACTACCCGTTGAGCCCGACATTCTAGCCAGATTTCTACCCACCTTATAGTGCATTCATCCAGCCCATACTTCCTTAACTTGGTGACAAGATACCTACAGAGGTAGTAAGTGGTGTATTATGCTACTGGAAAAGGTGAGATTCCTAATTTCCCACTGGGATCCTAAACTTGTTTCTAAACCTTAGATTGGCCTGTAATACCAGATTTCAGAGTCACTACAAGGAGTGACTCCACCTGCATTGGAACATCCGCTATCCACCATAACTATAGACACTCCCACATTATAAGCATGCATGAATAGGGTGTGTGACAGTCATGTTATTGTGTACTCTCCAGGTTACTCCCATAGTATATTTATATTTCACATATCAGACCTAAAGAACAGACTTCTCAAATTGCTTGACAACAGTGAATGACTGCCAAGGCAACTCACAGCTTGTAATTCACATATGAGTGCTTATGTGATGACAGCAAATCTTTACATGTCCTCTCGATGAGTGTTGTTCACATGACATCATCAAGATTTGTGGTGGACTGTGTGCAGTGATTGACAAGGCACCTGTGCACTTGGTGAATGTATCTCCACAATGGTTGCAACCATGCTGTCAAAAATGGATTCCTGCTGTGACATATTAGCATTCAGTCTCAGAACTGTGATTATGTGTGACAACTATAGGATAGTAACTGAGTTGTTTCCTCGCTAAGCAGTACAGCTAAGAGATGTTTCTCCTATGAACCACTCAGCCATGTACCCATGGCACATAATGTGATGTCTTGTGCAATGTTGGTGGTTTCTTATATAGTGCATAGATATGACTGTGTGAAAAGTGACTCATCTATTCAATTTAGACATGGAGACTTTTGATAGAGCACTGAGATGCATTGCTTACTATACATGTGTATATTGAGCAATGATTCTCCAGGCCACTCTGAACTGTGAATGCTGTAAACATAGATGTGGCTTTCTGTAATGGGCCTTTCCATTGCATTTTAGGTCAGCCTGTGTCATAGCAGATTTTTTTGTGTTCATAGATATGGCAGAGGATCTAGGGTATGTCTATTTGTTCTATGGTAAGAGAAATTAATAAAATAAACTTTTAAAAGGGTTATACCCAAGCTGCCTCTGTGATCATCAGTGGTGGAGACTGTATATATTCATCTGGAGGCATGAGCTAGCTCCTCTAGAATGGAACAATGGCAGACTAAAAGTAGATTACTATATTTAAATAAATGAAACTCATGGGGTTTATGATAGCCTTGAAGATAGGATGGCTGGGGGGAACTTCAAGAGGTGATTGTGAGGCAATAGTCACATGACTTTCTTCCCAGGTAAGACTTCTGATTCAAAGACTCATTTGTATAAACGTTAGCAAAAATCTCACTCTGGTGTGTGAATGGACTCTTAACATGTGAGAGATGGATGAACATACAGGAGAGGCATATCAGTACATGCAAGGTGATCCAGGGATGGGGACTCTAAAAGGGAATTCTGGGGACAACAATTGATACTGACAAGTGGATGAGATGGTAGTGAAAGGTGGATGAGAAGAATGGTCAGATATATAAGCTATTCACTTTCCTATTCTCTGTGAATAAATTGAAAATGCCTTATATAGTTTACTGTTGGGATTCCCTCTGAGACCTCTTTCCACTCAGCTTCCCAAGAACTCAGTTTGACTCCAGCCTTCATCACTCAGGTATCGTTATTTAGCATACAGCAGTGCTATGCTGGGTTGATCAGATTCAAACGCAGAGGGGAGGATGCAGGGTACATCACAGCCCCAAGTTACACAGAAACCTTCTCCCTTTTATATACATTACATATCTCATTACATTTACTATACATTGCATCACACATTTTTGGCTTGGCTTGGTTACTTTGCAGGAAACAACCCCAGTGCAACACGCTCTGTCCATGCACTGATCATAACTAGATAACTTCCTTTGTTATCTAGTTCATAGTAAATAGTTCCATGCATGTTCTCCCTCTTATCTTAGTTGGCTCAGACATTCTATCTTAGCCTACTGACCTATTTACTCATCTTATTTAACATAAAGATTCTGTTTTCAACCTGATGATTTGTTAACTTCCCTAATTCTATATTCCCTCCATATCTCCCTCCATTCCCTCCATATCTCCCTCCATATGTTAATTACTCATGTTGGACCAGGCCTAAGTTACACTTACCTTATTGGGAAAATTTTAGTTTTAATTCCATTATTTCTCTGATTGTAATATCTTCTTTTTGTTAAGATTACTGCTGCATGGGTAATCTATTGGAAACATCTCAAAAGACCCCTGTATCTCCGCAGGAGAGATACTGAAGCATAAAGAGTTTCTGTAACCCGTCTTGGTCTTGGTCCAAGGGCATAGACAAATGTGTCATCTACCAGAGAATTGCATTGTCACCAAGCTGCGGCAGCTGAACACAAGGTGAAAAGCTAAAAGACAAACAAGAAAATGAGTTGGTGGTTGGATGTTGGTCACAATTGTTTATAATTATGATTATTAACATTTTGGGCATGTTCTAGTACAGTAGAGGGTGTACTAGATACCTTGTAGGTATCTAGATCAATTAACTGTGTTTTTAAAATGTGTTTGGGTTGTGAATGGATGACAGTGTCTGATATCTGAGTCCTTTTCTCTAAAATATAAAACAGTCCTTATAAAAGTCATTATATAAATGTTATATTGACTTATGGTCTCAGGGTGTAATCCTGAAATCATTTAGCACTCTAAATATCAGTTGATTTTTTATATCTTAAAAATGTTTTATTGTGCCTATTAGCAGCCATTTTAACATGTAGATGATTTAAACTAGTTGTTGGTAAGCTGAAATAGTAGTACTTTGCTCTTTACCTGTGAAACTTTGGTTTTGAGCTCAGTATCTCCAAGTGCTTTACAAACATTCACTGAGACTCATAAAACCTATCCAAGGTAGATAAGATTCTTTTACAGATGGGAAAACCTCAGTGACACTCAGTTAAGTGACTTGCCCAGATTCTAAGAGCCATGAATGGAACTAAGGAGTTCGTACTTCCATTCCCCTGTACTAACCACTAAACCACACAGGTAAACTTGGAGGAAATCTGAGGCACTCTCATATCATTATATGAAGACATCTTTTCCCTTTCCCAATCCTCATCTCCTTTTTAAGATAGTATTGATGTTCCCATGTATCTGGACTGAATTGGATATCCATGTAAAATACATCAGAACTTTTAAGCGATGAAACGGCAAGTGTTGCTGCTAACGTTAGAAAGGGCTTCCTCTTTCTCCCTCTCACCTCTGTTGCTGGCCCTACTTGCCCACAGGCCAATTTGGGACTTGAATAAAGAGTCCTGCCACCATTGTGTGTATTGTTGAGTTGTTCAGTGTTAGAGACCTGTTCTGCAAAATATTTTTAAAGCTGCTTTCTTATTAGTTTTATCATCTAACATGGATAACATTGAAAATATAATTAGTTCTGTTTATAGCCTACATACAGTTCTTGCTAAAACAAATCTTTCCAAGGGCATTATTAGCCAGCAGTTCAATCTAAAATTACAACCTGAAGTATATGTTAGTGAAACCATAGCTCAGATAAGGCACATTAGCAACAATTAGATCCTCCTATCTGTAGTCTCATGGTATTATACACTAACAAATTGTTGTACAGTTAGGACACAGTGGAGGAATGTATCATTTTGCAGATATTTTAAAAATATGTAGTGTAAACATTATGGGAAACTCTAGCATTTACTAGATGGAAATAGTGAACTAGCACTTTAGTGGATGTACATGCAGGCCCATCACCTTTGTGCTATTGTTCAATTAGTTTGCAAAAGAAAAGTAGGGTTAAACTGGAACAGTTCTCTCACAGAAGACTCCTGGAGGTCATCTAGGCACTACAAGAATTCATGTTGGTGACTTGGTACATGGTACTCATCGTTCTACTTTAACAGAAAACCTAAGCCCTTCCATCATGCTAGAGGTGCCATCTTGGAGAAGAGACATAAAGCCAGAGTCTTGACTACTCATGATCGTTAATGATCAGAGGGCATATTTTGAATAGTAGGAGTGCTAAAGCTTTTATGATGGCCAAATTCAAGATCCAGTCTTCATTAGGACTGGACAAAATGTAAATGAAAAAATTGGGGCAGGGATGGAGGGGAATGGTGAAAATGTTTGCAACTCTATTTTTATCATTTTTCATCCAGCTTTAATAATCATATTCTCTCTGTTCTCATTTCTGAATTATATATATTATCTTTCTTGTCTTAAAGTGCTAGATAGTGTTGTGTTGTTAAACAGATACAGTATTCCCATCTCATAGGTGACCACCATCATGCTAGTTCTAGGCTAAGTGGTCCCTTGTATTCTTATTTCACAGAGTTTGGGAGAGCTTTAATTAAATAATATTTTGTAAAGCTGTTTGAGATTATTGGATAAAACGTACAAAGTAGAGATGGTCCAGAATTAAATCATTCATTCTGAATCACCTCAAACTTGGGAAAGTTCAGCTCCATAAATTGGATTGTGTCAAGCTTGAATGTGAGGGAGAAGACTCCTAAATGGTGTAAATCTGTGTTGTTCTGTTGAATTTAATGGTGTGACACTGATTTAAGGCAGATGAGGATTTGGCCTAGAGACAGGGAGGAGTCAAAGATAACTCCAAGACCAGGCTTGAGTTATTGAGTTGTCAGAAGGTGTAATGGCTGGAAATTCCAAGCAGCAGAACCTTTGTTTCTGAGGTTTCATATAAAATGATTCCAGTACAATAAACTGCACAAAACTAAGTAGGAATATATCAGGATGGTCCTCAAAAATACATTCAAAAAAGTGTAGATATCTTCCTCAATAAATTGTAATGGTTCTGAAGGACTTGCAAAATCAACTGCTTTTGGGATGTCCCAAGAATTATATAAATGGATACAATCAAGGACAGAACGAAGACAGAATTTTCTAGCTTCAGAATTAACTAGCAGAATTATCCACCAGAACGTCTAACACTTATTGGTAAATTTGAGAGTATCATGTGGTTTTTTTAGTCCCAAATCTCCCTTTAAAGGCTGTGGGAGCCATGTAGCTAAAACAATATTCAGTGGTTGGAAGAGGTAACCTTTAATGTTACTTCAATTTGTGAGTATGTAAATTTCATAATACCTTAGATTCCAAGTTAAATACAGGTTGGTATTCATTTGTACAGAATAAAATTACCTTTGTCTTATGGCTGTGTAAGTTATGAAGCTATAAAGATTCCTAGAATGTGCATTATTTCCCCCTCAGTATTAAGAAATGGAGGTTTTCTTATTAAAGTTCAATCTAAAATTACAGCCTGAGTCAAAAGATGAAAATAGAATTAGACACTTGGTAATAACATTTTAAAAGAAAGACCCAAGCTAAACAAGGCTATACTTATGATTCTGATGGAAATATGAACCTTGCCCCCACAAATGGGGTTTACCCTCACAATCCAAGAAGAAACCATCAGGTTTTATTTGCTCTTCTATAAATATTGACTCAACTATTAAAATCATGTTGGCTGTACTTGTGTCTAATCAAAAAGCTCTATAATATATTTAAGCACTTTGAATTACTCTTTATAATTATAGGTAGAGTTTAGAAAATCTTTTATATTACCTGGAAGTTTTTCTTGATTGTAACTTGTGCTGTGTTGCTATTTCTGCAAGAATAGACCAACATGGTGTAATGAGTATTGGCTTTACAAATTTTCACAGCAACAGTGTTGTTGATCTGAATAAAAACAAAGCAAACCTAATTAGTATTTTGAATTCGGAATATATTCCTACCCCACCCCAATTGTAACAGTTTTAAAGTTCGTCAAATGTTGGGCCTAAAAACCTACTTGATGGTGTTCTCCTCTTTGTAAATAGAAAAAAGATTGAGTGTCTTTTTTGTTGCATGTTTTCTGCTAGCTGCTGTTTTAACATACAACATTTTAGATATCCCTCTCTTCCTATTACAGCAGAATGGCTTATAAATAAACATGTTCACATCTTAGACTGGGAGTGACAGTTTATTCCTACCATCTTGATGGATTGTACTGGATATCTACAGCCCTTCACTAACTAAACATCCGTGCATAGACTATAAAATTAATCATAATATGGCAAGATATCTTAAAATGCAGAACCATTTCCACTCATGGTCTCTCTCTCTCTCTCTCTTTCTGAACTATAAACCTTCTCTAATAACAACATAAGAATGGTCACACTGAATCAGAACAATGGTCCATCTATCCCAGAATCCTGACTTCTGACGGTGGCTCGTGCCAGATGCTTCGGAGGGAATAATCAGAATAGGGAAATTTATCAAGTCAACCATCCCCTGTCATTGAGGTTGAGCTTCTGTCAGTCAGAGGTTCAGGGATACCCAATGCATGGTGTTGCATCCCTGACCATCTTGGCTAATAGCTGGTGATGTCCTATCCTCTATGAACTTACATAATTCTTTTTTGGGTTCAGTTATACTCTTGGCCTTTACCATATTCCAGGGCACCAAGTTCCACAGGCTGACTGTGTTGTGTGAAGAAGTACCGGTACTTAATTTTGTTAGTTTTAAACCTGCTGCCTGTTTCATTGGAAGACCCCTTGTGTTATGTGAAGAGGTAAATAACACTTTGCTATTCACTTTCTCCACACCATTCATGATTTTATAGACTTCTCATATCCCATCTAATAATCTCTTTTCTAATCTGAATAGTCACAGGCTTTTTAATCTCTCCTCATATGGAAGGTGTTCCACATACCTAGTCATTTTTGTTGCCTTTCCAGTACTTTTCCCAATTCTAGTATATATTTTTGAAATGGGGTGACCAGAACTGCATGCAGTATTCAAGGGTTGGGTGTTCCATGGATTTATATAGTGGCATTCTGATATTTTCTGTCCTATTATCTATCCCTTTCCTAATGATTCCCAACATTCTGTTAGCTTTTTTGGCTACCTCTACACACCGAGCAGATGTTTTCAGAGAACTATTGACAATGACTCCAAAATCCTTCTTGAGAGATAACAGCTGATTTATACCCCATCATCGCATATATGGTTTGGATTTATTTTCCAATGTGCATTATTTTGCATTTATCAACATTGAATTTCATCTGCCATTTTGTTGCCCAGTTTTGAGATCCTTTTGCAACTCTTCAGTCAGCTTTGGACTTGACTACCTTGAATAATTTTGTATTAGATGCAAAATTTGCCACCTCATTGTTTACCCCCTTTTCCCGATCATTTAAATATGTTGAACAGCACTGGTCCCAGTAAAGATCCTTGGGGGACCCTGCTATTTACCTCTCTCCACTATGAAAACTGACCATTTATTCCTATTCTTTGTTTCCTGTCTTTTAACCAGCTACTGGTCCATCAGAGGACCTTCCTTCTTATCCCTTGATAGGTTACTTTGCTTAAAGGTCTTTGGTGAGGGATCTTGTCAAAGGCTTTCTGAAAGGCCAAGTACACTATATGTATTGAATCACCCTTGGCCACATGCTTATTGGCCCTTTCAAAGAATTCTAATATATTGGTGAAGCATGACTCTTCCCCAACATATTATGTTCATCTGTGTGTCTAATAATACTCTTTGCTATAGTTTCAACCAATTTGTCTGGTACTGTTAGACTTACTGGTCTGTAATTGCCAGGATCGCCTCTGAAGCCTTTTTTTTAAAAAAATTGCATTATATTAGCTATTCTCCAGTCATCTGGTACAGAGTCTGAGTTAAGTGATAGGTCACATACCACTTAGTAGTTCTGCAACTTCACATTTGAGTTTCTTCAGAACTCTTGGGTAATACCATCTGGTCCTGGTGACTTATTACTGTTTAATTTATCAATCTGTTCCAAAACTTCCTCCGTTGATACCTCAATCTTGGACAGTTCCTCAGAAAAAGAATGGCTCAAGTGTGAGAATCACTCACATCATCTGCAATGAAGATGATGCAACAAATTCATTAAACTCCTCTGCAGTGGTCTTGTCTTCCTTGAATGCTCCTTTAGCACCTCAGTCGTGTTGTGGCTCCACTGACTCTTGGGTAAGCTTCCTGCTTCGAATGTACTTAAAAAATAAAAAACAATGCTGATAGTTTGTTTTTCTCTTGCAAAGTTGCTCTTCAAATTCTCTTTTGCCCTATCTAACTATACTTTTAAACTTGACTTACCAGAGTTTATGCTTCTTTCTGTTTTCCTGCCAATTTTTAAAGGATGTATTTTTGTCTGTAACCACCTCTTTTATCCTGGTTAGCCATGGTGGCATGGTGGCATTTTTTTGGCCTCTTACAGTTTTTTCATTTTTTTTATTTGGGATATACATAGCTTGAGCCTCTATTGTGTTTTTAAAAAGTTTCTGTGAAGCTTGCTCGCATTTCACCCTTCTGACTGTTCCTTTTATTTTTCACATAACTGGTCTCCACATTTTTGTGTAGTTCCTCTGTTTGAAATTAAAAACTACTCTGGTGGGGTTATTTGGTATTTTCTCCTCGACAAAGATATAAAATGTAATTATATTATTTTTCTATTACTGAGTGATTCAGCTATATTCATCTCTTGGACCAGATCCTGTGTTCCACTTACGAATAAATTGAGAATTGCCTCTTCCTTTGTGTATACTAGGACAAGCGGCCCTTTAATGGTGTCTAGAAGCAGTCATTAATGGTGTCTAGAAATTTTATCTCTGCATCCCATCCTGAGGTTACACATTCCAAGTCAATATGGGGATAGTTGAAATCCCCCATTATTACTGGTGTTTTCTGGTTTCGTAGCCAGTCTAATCGCTGAGCATTTCACAATCATTCTGGTCAGGTGGTTAGCTGTATATTCCTACTGCTATATTCTTACTATTCAAGCATGGACTTTCTATGTACAGAGATTCTATGGTAAAGTTTGATTCATTTAAGCTTTTTACTATATTTGACTATGCTTTCTTTCACACACTTCTCCACCAGTGTGGCTTACTCTGTCATTCCTATATATTTTGTGCCCTGGTATTACCATGTCCCATTGATTATCATCATCCCACCAAGTTGCTGTGATGCCTATTGTATCAATATCCTAATTTAATACCTGGCACTCAAGTTCACCCATCTTCGTGTTTTAAACTTCTAGCATTTGTATACAAGCACTAATAAAATTAATCAATATTTAGTTGTCTGTCTTCATGTGATACAACTGAATGGAACACTTTCCTTTGACTGTTTTCTCTTCAGTTTCTACCTGCACTTTATCATAGTAAAGAGGAGAGGCTACAAGTTGATATAGAGTATCCCCTTTAGTAAATTCTCCCCTAAGGATGTGTTTGTCTGCAACTGTATGCTCCTCCATTTCCCCCCAGCCCTCAGTTTAAAAACACCTCTGTGACCTTTTATTTTTCATGTCAGAAATCTGGTTCTGGGGGGTTTTTTTGGGTGGAGCCCATTCTTCCTATATTGGTTCTTCCTTTCCCCCAAAGGTTCCCTAGTTCCTAATAAACCGAAATCCCTCCTTCCAGCACCATTGTGTCATCCACACATTGAGACTCCAAAGTTCTGCCTGTCTAACTGGCCTTGCACATGGAACTTGAAACATTTCAGAGAATGCTACCAAGGAGGTCATGGACTTTAATCTCTTACCTAGCAGCCTAAATTTGCCCTCAGGATCTCTCTCTTATCCTTCCCAATGCCATTGGAACCTACATGTACCATGACCACCAGCTCCTCCCCAGCACTACACATAAGTATATCTAGATGTCTTGAAACATCCACAACCTTTGTACCCAGCAGGCAATTCACCACACTGTTCTTTTGGACATCAAAAACCAACTATTTATATTTCTAATAATCAAATCCCCCATTACTATTACCTCTCCTCTCTGGGAGAGATATCCTCAGTGTGAGAAGATACCATAATATCATCTGAAGGGAGGGTCCAAACTATGGGATCATTTCCCTCCACTCCAGCTTGATGTTCTCCTTCCCTGAGCCTTTCATCCTCCTCAATGGCACAGAGGCTGTCAGGCTGGGGGTGGGACTGCTCCGTGTTCTGGAAGGTCTCATCTGTGTACCTCTATCTCCCTTAGCTCCTCCAGTTCAGCACTCTGGTCTCAAGAACCCATACTTGGTCTCTGAAGGCCATGGATTGCTTGCACCAAATACACATATATGCCACCTGCCCACAAGGCAAATAATCATATATGTTGCCTTCAGTTTGCTTTTGACTGTTTGTGTCCCACTGGTAATGCATTGGACTATGAAGACAATGTAGGTGTACCAGTTGATCTCTCCTGAATGTAATGTCATACCTACTCAAGTGTGAGTTATTTCTGTTGGTGGCGTTGTATCTTTAGCCTATTGTATATAAGGATCTGTGTTTTGGAATAAAAAGATAGAAGTTCTGTTCCCTCTGCCACATATTTACTCCTGGGGGAATTCTCCGCCACTGTGCAATGAAGAATTTTGCAGAAATTAATGTGCATGCAGAATTTCCTTTCCCCCACAGAAATGTGCTGCAGTGCTGCTAGCCACCACTAGGGGCCACTGGACCTGGAAGAGATCCGCTTGCACATAGAAGACACTGACGGTGGGGGGCAGCTAGAGGATTCCCAGCAACTGCAGTTCCCAGCATGCCCTGAGGGAAGGAGAGGGCGGCGTGCAGGAAACTCCATGCAAGCCTGGGACTGAGCATTAGGCTGTTTCTCTCTCCGGATCCCTGGACTCTGGGGGGAGGAGTGGTGGGTATCTGGGCAAGGAAAGGGCCCATGGCTGGGCTCTGGGAGGGAAGGGGGTTTGGGTGTATTGACTGGGTGTGTGTGGCTGAACTCTGCGGGGAGGGGTTGTGGGTGTCTGACCCCCTCCCCCGGCCGGGCTCTGGGTGAGGAAGGGGGCAGAGAAACAGGAACTGGATTGTCATAGCGGTTTCTTTAACTCTCTACTCTTGGGGGGATTTTTTGTGTGTCTGTATTGTTACAGACATAGTAGCTGACAGGTATTTTGAAAGAAATAACCAAAATAATTGAAACTGGTGTGATTATGTACTGTTATTTTGAAAAATAAACATTTCAGAATTTTGTGGAATTTTAAAATATTGTGTGCAGAACTTTTAATTTTTTGGTGCAGAATGCCCCCAGGAATAACATACTTGCTGTTGACAGTGGTGCAAGTACGGCGGTACAGTATTGTACACCGTACCATTATGATATTTATTGCTAGTACACTGTACCGGAAAAAGACAGGAACAGAATGTGCTGCCACCAGGCAGCCCCACGCTGGCAGCTCCTCTGGAATGGCTGTATTGCCCCCAGCCCTTCCACTCAGCTGTGTCTCCTGTCTGGGGTCTGTATAGCCCTTCCAGAGGGCAGGGCTGGGGGCACTACTGGTACAGCTGTGAAGGAGGAGCTGCCAGTGCAGGGCGCTGGCTCTTGGGAGTGGCAGACCCATGTTCTGCTCCTTTCAGCGCTGCGGTTCCCAGGAGAGTCCTGCGGTTCTGTTGTTGAACCGCAGGGCTGTCCTGGGAATTGCAGCAGCGAAAGGAGCAGAACATGGGCTCGCTGATCCCAGGAACCAGCCGTTGAACTGAATTGCAGGGCTCTCCAAGGATTGGGAACTGCAGTGGTGAAAGGAGCAGAATCTGGGGCAACTGGGCATGCTTTATGGTTATTGCAAAACTGGTGCCCTTTTTATTCTCCCTCTACATTTTATCCCTGGGTCATCTCATCTGCAAACACAAATTTAACTACCATCTCTTTGCTGATGACTCACAGATATGCCTCTCTATCCCAGACCTGTCTCATGTCTTACTAAAATTTCAGCCTGTCTCTCTGAAGTCTATTAGTGGATGTCTAGCCATTAGCTCAAGCTCAACATAACTAAAAGAGAGCTCTTAATCTCCTCCCACTCCCAATCCTTTCTGCCACCTCCTTTCTTGATCACTATGGATAACATTATCCTGGAAGATAATGTTGCTTGGGCAAGATGCTGTAACCTGGGCATCACCAAAGGCCCATAAGCTGAGCATCATCTTCAGATCTGACCTCTTTCTAGGCCTTCACATCCACGCTATATCTAAATCTTGCTGATTATTCCTGTGCAACATCTCTAAGATACAGTCTTTCATATCTATCCAAACAGCTAAAACTCTCGTCCAGGCTCTCATCTCTTATCTTGAATACTGCACCTTCCCTTTTTATGGCCTTTACAAAGCAATCTTTCTCTGTTCATATCCATTCTGAATGCGATGCATTTTCCTAGCGCATTGCTTTGATCATGTCACCCCTCTCTATCCCTCCACTGGCTCCCCCTTCTCTATCACATCAAACATAAATTACTTGTCTTCTCTTTCAAGGCCCTTCATGGCCTATCCTTACCCTATCTATTATCTCATTAACTAGCAAGATATTGCCTCCTGCCTCTGATCAGCCCATGATGCCAGCTTTCATCACCCATTTGTTAAATATTCAAATAGGCACCTTCACACTTTCTCTACGGCTGCCTCATGCCCTTCGGACGAGCTCCCCATAAGCATCCACAGAAGTGTCTTATCTTCCTTCAAATGCCTCCATAAAACTCTCCTTTGCTATGATGCCTACAAAAATGTGAAGACCATTATGCTGTCGGTGCGTTGATACCACTACCTATCATGCTGAACAATAATGTCTCATGGCTTCCTTGTGCTCCTCCATCTTTCTGTGTCAGTCTATTGTTGCCTGTGTTATACTTCGACTGTAAGCTTTTTGGATGAGGGACAATCTTTTTGTTCTGTGTTTAGACAGCTCCTAGCACAATGGGGTCCTGGTTCATCATGACTGGGGCTTCTATGTGCTATGGTAATACACATTAAGTTGTTCTGTGCTATCAGGGATGTCAGACTTGTTCAAGTATTTCAGTTACTCCTAGTATCTGGGCTCTTTGTCTCAGACACACAAAGCCCTGTGTAGTTTGGGCACTGAAAGTCTGGTTGTTGTATCTATGTGGCTTAGTGTGACATTTGAGGTACATATACAGTAAAACAGATGGGACCAGGGACATTGCAGCATCTGTCACATAGGTAATGATGAAATGTAAATTTTTTGGTGCAAGTGGAATTTGGCAGCATAGTCTTGTGGCTGGAGTGCAGAGCCATGAGAACTGGGTGATAAAACCAGCTCTGATATTGATTTATGGTGTTACTGGGTTTTAGGGCCACGTAAAACAGCAGCTATGTGAGACATATCTCACAGATAAGAGTAATAGATTTTTCCCACATAACCTATCCTAGGCAGTGGGGTGGGTAGAATATGCCAAAACTTGGTAGCTGTGGCTGGAGTAGATGAGTGAGGTAGGTGGCTCGTGGAGATGGAGTTTCTGGGCATATCTGAGTGGTTGTCAGGTGTGGGTGGTGCTGTGGTGTCCAAAGTGGAGCCAGGTGGCATTGATGGGTGGTAGAAGGATGGAGGAGGCTGGGTGGGGATGTCTGTGTGCTGTACCTGGCTTGAGGTGTAGCTGGCTGCGGGGAGTATGGGGCCAGTATTGAGATGCTTTGTCCCTGCTGCTGCAGCCACCACCTCCTTCTGACTGCTAATTCCTGATGCTTCAGCAGAGGGATATGCAAGAGTGGAACAGAAAAGCCACCTGGCTTCTTGCAGAATAGGTGCTGTATTGGCCCTGCTTACTGGGAAGAGCTGATCCTAGTTTGGATACATGAATCCCTAAATACAGCTGGATTGAGGGAATGTGTGAAAGGGATGCCAAGTACACGAGTGTGTCACAAGATGGCTGACAGCCCTGATTAAGTCAACAGAGAAGACGAGCTTCCCTGTCTGTAAAATGGTATTTGCTGTACCTCCTGCAGGAGTATTTTGAGGTTTAATTAGTTGTTTTTTTAAAATATTTTGATGCTTTGATATGTCCACAATACTATTACTCTGTGATTGTAAGTTGTTATTAATAGTTGTAATATTAAATATAGACAACCAACAGCGGAAGAAAACCACAAGGGAAGAAAACCATTCAAAATGTTTGAAGCAGCTACAACAGTTGCCTGCCCAAACTTCTTGAGATGGGCCTGGAACCAAAACTCCAGATCAGAGGTGCAACATATTTGTGGGCTGTTTGAAATCAGAACCAGGACCGAATCTTGGCAATGTGGGCCCATATCTACAAACTACTAAAGCAAGGTGAGGAAAGAGTTTCTCAGTTCAGCAAATGTGAATGAATTAACAACCAAAAAGGCAACTCTAAACCAAATGCAAAGTTTGGAGTCTGATTATGTATCCACTGATGAAATAGTCATTTTTCACAGGTAGAGGGTAAGCTACTTACTGTAGAAAGTCACATCAAATTGGGAACTGGATGATTAACAAAATGTTAATTGCCAAATGTGGTATGTAATTGAAAATGTGATAATTGCCTTATAATTTCAGACATTAACACATCATTCACTGCAACTGACATATGATGTCCTTCTTATGGAAAGTTGTATGCCTGCAGCCAATTTATCATGCTGCATTGGCAAAGTGTACAGTGCAGTTTTCTATAGCTGATGGTCACCTTATGTTGTCACTTGTGAGCAGCTCCCTTCACTTAAGTGTGTTGTTGTATTAAACACAATTATTTCATTGCCTTTCATTTCTCCATATTGCTGTTCCAAAAATGGCATTAAGCTGTATGCACAGAAAGATAAACAGGAGGCTCAGTCATTCCTACTGGCTGTTCGGTGCTCTGCAGTGACATATGAAAATAAGGTGCTTTACAATGAAAAGTGTGGGGAAGCTATATAGAAGGTGGGCTCTCCCAGTCCTTTCCCCTAAGCACAGACAGCTTAGGTTCAGGAATGATCAGGGCCATAATGTTTAATTAAAGGCTTAATAGATGTTTAATAAAAATGTTAAGTGAACTAAATACTTAGCATTTTACAACATTAATCCTCAAAACTCTGATGAAGGTAAGTATTATTCCCATTTCCCAGATGGAGAAATAGAGGTCTACCTTATGATTTTACGTAAGACCAATTGGTGGTAGGATATAGCATTGTAGCTTGGGGATTGCTGGAAACCAGTCTCTTCCTCTGTACATTAAGCTATCCTATCTGCTTCCTTAGCATACATTCCGTACTTCCAAAGTATACTTCTGTCTTCCCAAAGATGGTCTCTTACAAGCAGAACCAAAATTACAGATTCAGTAAAACTGGTAATGTTTTGTACATAAAAGCCAGTTCCCAGTCTTTAACATTTGTTAAATCCTATTCCTTAAATATTTTCCTCTGCATTATTTAGTCACTAAAATACTATCTTTTCATACATACTTTATCAAATTAACCTCCTATATAGTCGATGCAGCTTATTCTTCAGACTCAAGTCTAGAAGGGCACAAGCGTGCAACTACAGTACATGAAATCACAAGCTACGTGATATTTTTGCTGTTTTTAAATAATGGATTAAGTTTCAACTGTCCTTGTTGTCCTTTACAATAACGTGCTTTGACAATTAATAGTTGCAGAAGAACCAGTGTAATATCCACACCTTTTAAAAATATTAACTTTTGAAAAGTATTCTTGGACCACATTTCTGTTATCAGTAAACTTGCCAGAACCTGAAATAATGAATAACAATTGTGCTGAAATATGTGCTGTAATTGAATAAAGATTAATTAGTAAGTAGAGACTTGAAATATTCAGTGGGATAGCTCTTCCATTACACTTCTCTCTTCCATTACACTTACCCTTCCCTGGTGCTTACTAATTGCAGAAACAGGTAAACAACCCTTACTGGTACCAGATAAAATAAAGCAATTAAGAATGGTTTGAGTGGAAGAAGAAAGGAGGTGGATATAAACATTTTTAAAAGGAAAAATAGGGGCCATATCATACCCTCCTCTGAAAACAACCGTGTGAAGGTACAGAAAGGCTAAAATTCTTCCCTAGTGCAGTTTTTTTCTCTTAGTGTGAGGATTCTGGATCACTGGAATCCATAGAAAACCATGCCACTGCACCGAGGACCCTGGAGCCTCCACAGTCTTTCTATATTGCTTGGTTTGATAGGTCTTTGCCCCCCTTATAGGAGCATGGCTCACTGAGGAATATGGAGTGAAGGAAATTCTGGACCTCGGTGACTTACCTGGATAACTAAGGCCTGGTCTACACTAAGGGGTTAGGTTGAATTTAGCTGCCTTAGGTTGATTTAAAAATGACTATGTCCACACAACCAACCCCGTTCTGCCAACCCAAAGGGCTCTTAAAATCAACTTCTGTACTCCTCCCCAAGAAGGGGAGTAGCACTAAAATCGACCTTGCTGGGTTGAATTTGGGGTAATAAAGATGCAAATCAACAGTATTGGCCTCTGGAAGCTATCCCAGAGTGCTGCATTATGACCACTCTGGACAGCACTTTGAACTCCGGTGCTCTGGCCAGGTACACAGGAAAAGCTCAGGGACTTTTGAATTTCATTTCCTGTTTGGTCAGCGTGGCGAACTCAGCAGCACAGGTGACCATGCAGTCCCCCCAGAATCATACATTTCTATGCTCCCCCATCATCTCCGTCCCTGAGGTTATCGCAGATTAGAAGGTGAAAAAAAAGCACTCGCGATGACATGTTTTCCGAGCTCATGCAGTCCTCCCGCACTGATAGGGCACAGCTTAATGCATGGAGGCATTCAGTGGCAGAGGCCAGGAAAGAATTCAGTGAGCGCGAAGAGCGGAGGCAGGATGCGATGCTGAGGCTAATGGGGGAGCAAACGGACATGATGAAGTGTCTGTTGGAGCTGCAGGAAAGCCAACAAGAGCACAGACCCCCGCTGTATCATCCACTGTATAACCACCTACCCTCCTCCCCATGTTCCATAGCCTCCTCACCCAGACACCCAAGAACGTGTGGGGGGGAGGTTCTGGGCACCCAGCCACTCCACTCCAGAAGGCTGTCATTCAGACAGTTTGATTTTTAGTGTGGCTACAATAAGCAATGTGGCCTTGTCCTTCCCTCCTCCCCCACCCCACCTGGGCTACCTTGTCCATTATCTCATTTTTTTTTAATTAATAAAGAATGCATGGTTTCAAAACAATAATTACTTTATTTCAAAGCGGAGAGGGAATTAAAATCAAGAAAAGAGGCAGGTTTGCATCAAGGAGAAACACACGAACTGTCACACCGAAGCCTGTCCAGTCATGAAACTGGTTTTCAAAGCCTCTCTCATGTGTAGCGTGCGTTGCTGTGCTCTTCTAATCGGCTCTTCTAATCGCCCTGGTGTCTGGCTGCTCAAAATCAGATGACAGGCGATTTGCCTCAACCGCCGACCCCGCCAAAAATGTCTCCCCCTTACTCTCACAGATATTATGGAGCACACAGCAAGCAGCAATAACAATGGAATGTTGGTTGCGCTGAGGTCTGACCTAGTCAGCAAACAGCGCCAGCAAGCTTTTAAACATCCAAAGGCACATTCTACCACCATTCTGCACTTGCTCAGCCTATAGTTGATTTTGGAATTGAGGAGCTCATTGGCGGAAGATCAAGGGCTTCTCCTGCTGGCCTGCAATCATCATCTCCTACAGAGTCACGTCCAAATGTCGGGCAATCTCTGGAATGCGCTGGGTGCAATGGTTTGGGGCGGGGTTTCAGCAGACCCTGACCCTGGTGGGTCTGATGGATTTTAGGCAGTATTTCAACCACTCCAACTTTAATAAGCTGGTCTCCTATCGACGAGCCGTACACCATGCCCTGGAGGTTGCTAGGAGCCAGGCAGGGAAGACATTCCCAGAACCCTGCCAAGCGGCTAAAGACTAACTTCTGCAACAACAGCAAGGAGCGGGTGGAGGAGGACCAGAGCAGAGAGCAAATGGTTTCTAAAGTCACAAACAACAACAGAAGCCTTGAAGACAGTTGTTTATCGTGTGGGAGAAAAAAAAAACAGCCACATTCCATCCGTTGTTTGAGGGGGGCCTTTGCCAGACTTGCAGGGATCAATTCCTGGAGGTCTTCTACATGTACAACAAGGACGGGTACCAGTCCTACTGCACCATCTGCTGTGAAGTCAAGGAGCTGCTGCTGTGTAGCAATGCCAGCTGCTGCAGGTGCTTCTGTGTTGAATGCTTGGAGGTCCTGGTAGGGCAAGGTACCTCGGCCAAGGCAAAAGAGCAAGAGCCCTGGAGCTGTTACATGTGTCAACCGCAGAAGTGCTATGGGGTATTACAGCGCTGACCGGACTGGAATGTACGGTGGCAAGACTTCTTCACCAGCATCAAAAGACAGGAATATGATGCACCTAAAATCTAAAAAGGCCCACACATTTCCCAGAGTCACTACCCTTGATAACAGAATGTCAATGATTGCTTTGGCTACTTGGATCACAGCAGCCCCCACAGTAGACTTGCCCACAACAGCAGCGGTGACAGTGAGCTGAGCGGGCTCCATGCTTGCTGTGGTATGGCATCTGCACGGATAACCCAGGAAAAAAGGCACAAAATGATTGTCTGCTGTTGCTTTCATGGAGGGAGGGGCGACTGACGACATGTACCCCAAACCACCTGCAACAGTGTTTCTGCCCCATCAGGCACTGGAACTTAACCTAGAATTTCAATGGGCAGCGGAGACTGTGGGAACTGTGGGATAGCTACCCGCAGTGCACTGCTCCGTAAGTCGATGCTAGCCACGGTAGTGAGTACGCACTCCACCGTCTTAATGTGCTTAGTGGGGACATATGCAATCGACTGTATAAAATTGCTTTCTAAAAATCGACTTCTATAAAATCAACCTAATTTTGTAGTGTAGACATACCCTAAATGACTTACCCAAGACTTACGTGGACAACTTTCAACAACTGACATCTCAACTGATTTCTATAAAACAAGTAGAATGCACCATTATGAGTAAAGTCTTTGGGATTTATTTCTCTTTTATGTTTTCAAGGGAAACTTCATAGCGTTGGATAAGAAGGACTGATTGGACCATTTTAGAGAGGCACTAGTGTACTGATGCCATCTCTTATGTTTAGTCATTGGTGACACTGGGGAAGCAGATCTCCAAAGATGGATCCATTTTCCATCTACTCTAAACTTAACATAGGGTGATTAGAAATGGCTCTCAATTTCTATGAAACTTCCCTAGTATTTTCATCTCCATGGTGGGCTGAGACTTACTTTCTCATAGTGATGTCATCAGAGTCTCACTGAGGCTTATACAAGCTTTAGAATATATTGTAGTGCTGTTGGGCCAGACCCACCAGTCAGTGTAGGTGGAGAACAATACTAACTCAAACACAACCAATGGGTTTCTATGATAGGTGTGCAAAGAAGGACCTCCTTTTGCCTCTTTTCCCACATTGGGCACCTATGTCTAGAATCCAGAAAAGGTCAAACTCCACCCGTAGGTAAATATAAGCAACTCCTGTTGAAGTCAATGGGAGGTGTGAATACATATTCTGAGACTATGCCAAAGCATTTTGTGCCATTGTGTTTCTTATTACTGTTTATGATAACATTTTATAGCTACCAAAATATAAATACAGGGAAAAGAGAGTTTTCTGAGTGATAACCAGATTAAACCAATTATTTTTATATTCCACATCCCACACAATTTTAAAGTTGAGGCCTAATGAGATTAGCATTAATGAAGTGAAAAGTAACCTCTATGAGTTGCAATTAGTGGCATAGTCAAAAAAATCTTGCTGCTAAGAAAACTCAGGCAAAAATCAATCTGCTTATTCACCCAGTTCTGTTTGTTTCATCAAGAACTAACTGCCTTCCATATAAGCAATAAATAGCACCTCCCCCCCCCTTTTAAACTGAAATGAAGTTTGTTACAGGGTTGTAATAATACTTCTCTTATGCGATGCTCTTCATCTGTAGATTTCAAACTTATTTATAAAGGACGGTCTCATCATGCCCAGTTCATAGCCATACTGCCTTGCAACTTTTTTTCCTAAAGAATTGTTCTTAAATGAAAATAGTCTTATACTGTACCTGTGCATATTTAACTATAGAGGAATAAAATACATGCTATGTATTATCTGTAGGTCATGGGCTTGTTTTGCATGCCATTCAACCTGGCAAAGCCCAAACGTAGGACACTATTTGTGTGACATGGACTTAAAATGACAGATAAAATTATTCATGCATTAAACCTAAAATGCTGTGAGATTCATCCTTTCATGGAAATGATGTCCTCTAGTTTCATGATTCTTTATTTCTGAGGTAAATAATTTTCCATAGTAAAAAGACTCCAGATTTCTGTGGAATGTAATTAACTTTTGGACTACAATAATGAAATACCTTGAAATTAAGGGATATTTGAGATATCTGCTCATTTGAGCTTCTCTAAACCACAATTGGTGCAGAATGGTAAAAAAAAAATTAAAATAACTGAGGGGAAATACAGAATTGCACAGTAGCTTAATTGTCTGTTTATCAAAGTTTCAATTGTGCCCACAATCCTTCTGTCCTTTCCCTCCTTCCATCCCAATATGAAATTTTCTTCTGAACTCAAAAGCTTTGAGGCTTACAAAGCCTGCCATACCCAGGCCTTATATGGAGTTTCCAGAGCAGAGGATTATGGGTGACATTTAATTTTCAGTCGCTGTTTGGGTGAAGTTCATTGAAATTTCAAACTTCAAAATTTGAAAAATAAATGGAAAAACAAATAAAAATTTCCACCTCCTTTTTGTATCAATGATAGAGCTGGTCACACTGTTTCAAACTTCTAAATTTTGCAGTTAGAAAGGAAAGTGAAAGGATTTAAAATATTTTTTTATTAGATCTAGTTTGGGGATGAAAAATAAACTGACAAATTTGTGTTGGATAGGTTAAATTCTCACCCCCCCTCCAATATCCCTTTAGTGTGTGAATGCTCACAAAAACAATAGCCTTATGAGGCAGAGAGTGTGGCTTACCTACAATAAGATTGCTTGCACAGGAAGATGTTAGTGAAAGTACAGATATTGTAATCTGACTCTAAAAGCATGATTGAATACGAAATTACAATACTTAATCACAGATCAAGAGTTTATAAAATTACTCTGGCAGGACCAGACTATGAATCCCTTACTCATATTAGTGAGCAGTTAGTCACTTGCATGATCTCATTGATTTTAATGAGTCAGTACTCACAATTACAAGTGAGAGGTTTTCAGTGTTCCCCAGTACAAATAGTGCTCTGTGATGGGGCAACTGCAACACACTGGCAGAGAAGGGGTTAATGGAACTCTGGAGAGACTGCATGGGGAGCAGCCAATCAGGGCCTAGCAGCTCCATATAAAAGGGAGATGCAGGGCAGAATAGGTCAGTTGTTGCTGGGAGACCAGGGACTAAGGACTATATCCCTGGAGGTCTGAGAGAACTGTGAGCACCTTGGACAGAGCAGTAGCTGGCTCCTGGGACTGAGCAGCTGAGGCCCTGAGGTTAGGGTGAAGAAGGTGCTGGGGCTATGGGAAAGTGACCCATGGAAATAGAGGAGCATTGATCAAGGTTACAAAGGAGTAGCAGGAGGCTACTACTTACAGGGTCCCTAGATTGGGGCCTGGAATAGTGGGTGGGCTTGGGTCTTCCCAAAACTTGCTATTGGGGAACTGGCAGGACTGTTGGACAGAGAGATTTCTCCCATGCCCTGGAAATGGGAAGCACAGATGATGACCCAGATGGAGGGCTGAGTTGAGAAGAGGTTGCTGTGGTTCTGGGAGCTGAGAGAGGAGCTATAGGCGGGAGTAGAGACAGAGTGCTGGTGCGCAGACCATGGACATGGGGGTTGGCCTTGAGCTAATCTCCAGCATGACCAGGAGGATGTGCCACTCTGGCAATGAGGGCTGCATACTGTGACAACGTGGTGGAAAATGTGGGTGTTTGGTTGCCCCTGAGGTAAGGGGATGGTGTGGAGGACTGGGCAGCGGGTAAAGGATTGTATGGGACAGTTGACCCTGAGGAAAGGGACCTGAAAGAGACTACATAGAACAGTCACCCCGATACACTGTGCCACATTCTTCCTTTGTATGACAGACCTATTTGAGAGGAGTGGGGAAGAGAAGAGACTATGGAGTTGCCTTGGGCTGAAGCACTTTTTGCAGAGGGCAGCAAAACCCTCCCAGGTTGGGCCCCAGACTTGCCACCCCGAATGAAGGGGATAGACAAGCAGCCAGGGCAGATCCAGGCCCTTCTGGTGAAGGTTCTTGAAAATCAGCAAAGACAGTGGGAGATGAACCGGTACTTGCAGGAGTACTTGCTAGAGATTGTGATGCAACAGTAGCACTTATTTAGGTGTCAAAGGGAGAAAAAAGGGAAAGGCCGTAATGGCAAGGACCAGAAACCTGGACAAAATTATGTCTATGGCTAGAGGGGACACCTAAAAAGTCAGTGCTCCTATTTGAGTTGTAATGAGGAGGCTGGGTGGGGAACAGCCAATAGGAGAGGGGCTGTGAGGAGCAGTCTATCAGGGCCTAGCAGCTCCATATAAAAGGGATCTGCAAGGCTGAGTAGGTCAGTTGCTGCTGGGACCCCAGGGGGTATGGATTGCATCCCTGGAGGGCTGAGAGAACTGTGAGCACCTTGGACAGAGCAGCTGAGGCCCTGAGATAAGGGTGAAGAAGGTTCTGGGACCATGGGGAAGTGGCCCAGGGAAATAGAGCACCATTGACTCAGGTTACAGAGAAGTAGCAGGAGGCTGCTATTTACAGGGTCTCTTGGTTGGGATCCAGACTAGTGGGCAGGCCTGAGTCCTCACCACTGGGGAAGTGGCAGGACTGCTGGACAGAGAGATTCCCTTCCCCTGTCCTGGAAGGGGGAAACACAGATGGTGACCCAGCCAGGGGGCTGAGTTGAGAAGAGGGAGCTTAGGTTCTGGGAGATGAGAGAAGAGTCATAGGTGGGAGCAGAGGTAGTGCCAGTGTGCAGACATGGATGTGGGTGTCAACCTCAAGCTAATCCCCAGCATGACCAGGAGGAGGGGCTAGTCTGGCGATGGGGGCTGCACACCAGGACATGGTCACAAAGAGTGACACTTTTGTACAGCTGTAAGAGGTACTAGAAACTGCAGTTTTTTAAGGTTGTCACTTTTGTAGTTAAAAAGATAACATACTGAGATTTTCACACAAGCCAATATACTATGTATATATTCTTACCTCACGTCAGCTTATTTATTTTCATAAGGCCTTTAGTCACCATGAAGATAGCTTGCTTTATGTACTTAAAGTAATAATGGCGAAATTCTAATCTCAGTTGGGCATCACTGTGAATTTCTAAATATGGGTATGTGGTTGTGTTGGGATTTTCAAGAAATGTGGAGGTGTGCATTTGTAATTGGAAAATGACCCATAGTATATTCTCTGGTTTCATAAAATTGTTTTTGCATTTACTATTGTCTGCTAGCATTATCTAAGCCTGAAAATGTTACAGCTTACATGGGATGACTTCCTCCACAACATTCTAGTCTAGAATTCTACCAACGCCACCTTCCCTACCCCAAAATCTGTTTGGTTTCCACTTAATAACTATCAGGAGGACGCTTCTGCTTGGTAAATTACCCTAAGGTTCTGTTTTAAACTAACAAACTTTTGGGAGAAACTTGTCTATTTCCCCTCTCCCTCCCCTGGCAATGATCCTAAAACCTTGTGAGTTTCAGCTCCAGCATCTGCATTGAAGGAGTCTTTCTGTGGACAAGGCGAAGAGATTTGTGGCCACGTGGAGGGGCCAGTCCTCAAACTCTGAGCCTCAGAGATGCTTGGGAAATCAAATTCTGATCCCATGGCATCTGTGCAAAGATTATTTCACATCCTGCCCTTTCTTCTCAGCACTCAGCAGCACAATTCACTCAGGAGTTTTGCTGCCAGTAGTGGTTCCTGTGACTGATGTAACTGGCTAAGCTGTGGCTAGATCCCTCTTCAAGCTGATGAACCTTCAAACCCACTGAGCGCCAAACATGCTGTGCTCATGCAGAGAGGCTCCTATGGGCTTGTGACCTGGTAGGTGAGTGCTGTTCCCCTTTATACTGTTTCCAAAGCCTCTGTATCTCTTTCTGGGCTACTCTGCACCCCTCCATAAAATGGGGGGGGGTTGGCTGTTTCTGCTCCAAATATCAAAATAACTTAAAGAAATACACAGTAAAATACACAATATTTCACTTCAATTTAATTGTAAAAGTGTCTTCAATAGATTGTGGCACATACTAATGGTACAATTAGACATACTTTCACAGTTAGAGATCCCTGAAGCTTTTATGAAACAGTACAGTATCTTCCTACTTTCAGATACAGAAAGGAACAAGTATTTAATGTTTAGCATAACACTTTACCACTGATTGGATACTTTAGATCAACCCTGGGGGGTGTATAATATTTCTAATAGTTCACATAATTGTACAGTTACTGTGTTTTTATTACTCGGAAAATAATGCAATACCACTAATACAATATGAAGGCACTGTTTACATTCTTTCTCTCCTCATCTAAGCAGGGATTTTTCAGTTCATAAATCATTCACACCATGCGGTAATGATTCACCTAAATCAATTCTTAGTCTTCCATGATGAAATCAAAGAAAAAAGGCATATTCAATGTTTCTTGAGACGTCTTCAATTCTGAATTTACCCAGTTCAATGCTCATTCAGCACAAAGCTGTTCCAACAATCTTTCCTCCTGTTTCTTGGCCTTTAAGACACTCAGTTTTCCCATAAGCTGTATTGCTATGCCCCTCCCTTCCCTCTTTTCAACTCCAAACTCACTTAATGTGCTGTTTACAATGGTTTCCTCAAGTTCCTTTCCACCAACTTTATTTTGGATACCTTCCAGTCTGCCTTCTTTGCTCACCAATGTCCACTCATTCACCTAAAGTACTTTCACCAAAGTCTCCAACCTCTTCCAGTCTATAGTCCTTCCTTTCTCCTTGAGTTCTCTGCTGCTTTTTGAGAGATCACCTTTCTCCGTGAGGTTTTACTCTCCTCAGGCATTTTTGACTTTCTTGGTTTGCCTCTGCCTCTGATCATTCCTTTATTGTCTTTCTATAGATTACCCTCTTCTCTCTGACTTTCTATAGGTAGGTATGCCAGTGGGCTCTATCCTTGCTTTCCTCCTCTCTTACACTCTGAGTGATCTCCTGCTGACACTGTTTCAACTACTACCATCTTCATGCCAATGACTTATTGATCAACCTTTCAGCTCTTAATTTGTCTCCCTATGTCCATCCTGCATCTCATCCAATCTCTTACATCTCCCCTTGGATGTCTTGGCATCAGTTTAAATTTAACATGGCCAAAACGGAGTTTTTAATCTTTCCTCTTAAACACTCTCTGCAACTCTACTCAACCCTTTTCCTGACATAGTGAAAGGCTCCTGTAGGAGGTAGGTAGGTAGTGGGGAAAGGCTCTGGCCGCAGAGAACTGCTGGGTATACAACGTGTGTATTCTACATACCATCATAAGTATAGACAGAACCTGAGAGCATAATACCATCACTGACATGTTCCTATCACATTTCATGTTCGTAATCCTGGTCGACTATAATTTATTAATCCTATTTATTATGTTAATGCCTAAGGGCTAACCAAGAATAGTTTTGCTAGGCACTGTACAAACAGTGAATAGCAGATGGCCCCTGGCCTGAAGAACTCTCAGTCTTAACAGATGAGACACCCACAGTGTGGGGGAGGTGTTGTAATGCACCAGAGTGAACAATGCAATGGCAGCAAATGTCATGTTAGTGCCCCTATTACTATTTATTATTTATTAACATTTTAGTGGGTTTAGTTAGGAAGGGGATCTGCTAAATGGAAAGAAAAGGGAAGGAAAGTGGGGCAGAGGAGGAGAGGTTAAGAGAAGCAGGTGTGGAGAGAAGCTGAGGTGAAGAGACTGAGGGAGGGGAAGGGCTGCAGCAAACAGCCAATCATCCCAGGACAGATTAAGTCAAGTCAAAATATACAGAGAGGAAAAAAAGTTTGACATTTATCCAAGACCAAATGAAAAGCAAAAAAGGGAATCCTAAAAGAACGCTAATGGCTACAACCACAATACAGGGTGTACCTCTGATGTCTTTGCAGGTTCATCGATGAACCTTGAGTTCATCGGGCAAGTTATGGTCTCTGTTGCTTCTGTGACCATTGTGACTGCATTCCTTTGATGGAACTCTACCAGAAGATCAGCATAGTATAATGCTGGCTGCCAACCTGAGGGAAAAACAGTCACACTAATCAATAAGATACATCAAAGCTAGCTCTTTCCTCTTCTTTCAGTGAAATAATTATTTAAGAGTTGTAGAAATTGAAAGATACTGGAGTATTTGCTCTCTTGGATTTCCCCCCCCCCCCTTACTACTATAGCTGCATAAAGAGTACTAAACTGAAATAAACAGTAATTTTTACCTTTCACCAGATTTACTGCATGATCAAAAGAGCAAGCAACTACTGTTCCTTTCTGTGGTTTTTAGTTAGCTGCTTTTACCATGAATAAAAGGCCCCCTCTTTTTCCACTGGTGAAACTGCTCTTTTTACTTTGCAAGAACAAGACATTTGTGTCACACAGTACTGCAAGAAACTGAACATGAAAATGTAAATTCTGTTTGCTTCAATATGTAGTCACAAGCTAAAGGCCAGATTCCAACAGCCTTTCTCAAGATGGGGAGCATGTCATTCTGTAATGGGACTATTTGTTAATAGAGTAAAGGTTTTTTCATCTGACCCTAAGAGTATGACAAAATTTGAACCTGCCACTGTTAATCACAGATCAAGTGTTAATAGAATTACTCTGGAAGGACCAGTCTATAAATCAGTTACTCACATTAGCTAATTTATATTCACAATGACTTTAATGGGACTACTCATGTGAATAACTGCTCACTATTACAAGTGAGGGGTTCTCAAACTGGCCTCATAAGGATTACTCAATGATCCTAATCCTGAAAGAAGGAACAAGATCCATTTCTAATCTTCACTCACATGAGCAGGAAAACAATAAAAATTCACAATATAGGTGAAAATGTCTGTCCTATTGTGTGTTCTCCAATTGCTTTATTTCTGGACTAGAATGGAATGGGATCTCCCCTCCTATGTTACCTTTTATTTGTATGACCATAGTGACTCTCCTATGTTTGTTGATGGATTTTAGTTTGTTTCTTACATTGAAAGAAACCTTTTGGGGGGATTTGATGATAGAGAGGAAAAAATGTCTCCTTATTCTATTCTTTCCTTTTTGGTCATGTTGTGGTCATACTCCCCTGCTTTGGGGAGCAGGGGAGGGGATTCTGATTTAAGAAACAAATTTTATTATCGTAAAAATTAAGTTTTAGTTGTTAGCAGTTATGCTGCTGCTACTCCTACTCCTACTTTGAATTTGCAGATCTGAAAGGGTTGATACACTCATTTGTGAAGGGAACCTTCCTGCCTCCAAATGAATGGCAATATACTCGGGAATGAGATCATGCTCTTAGAATTTCCCCAGCAACTGAGAATTCAAAGGAGTCACAGATTAACTAGTGTACCACTTGTGATGAAACAGGTCTTAATTAAAGAAACAAAGTTAGGTGCATGCACATAGCAACATTCCCTTAGTTTCCTTATGGAAAAGACAAATACAATGGAGAATACCTAATTTATACCATGTGACTCCATCCATGGCAAAAATGCTCATCCATGCCACTAAGCATGATTTGGTACACCAGTGGTCTGCATACCAGACTGTAGGGATGGGTGGGAGTTAATATCTTAATCCATGTAAGGAACTGCCTTGGAAGACCATTGAAGTATGTACAAATACTCATGTTTGAAAAGGCCCATTTAAATCTGATACGTACAAGATAATGATGTATTCTGAACCTATCCTTGAAACAAATATGGTAATTTTGATCTAATTATCTGTTTGTTTAAATGTTTTATCAGTACCATGAATGGGAAGCTGCAACTCCTGAACCTTGCCACTTAAGAGCTAGTATATTACTTACTCTTTCAAGTTTTTCTTTCTCATGTTGACTATTGCATGCAGGAGCAGGCTCTCAAGACTATGTATATAATTTACACTATGCCCTCTACACCTAAAGATATCGAGCAAGAATTCTATTTCTTTATTGTGCCATCCCGTTGGGATACTGGATAATGTATGAGAGAGGTAACCTTCACATATGCCTTTAAAGTACACAAGTGTAGCAATACAGTATATGCTGGATATGTCCCTTTTGGCCTGGCATTTGGACACATTCAAACATTCACTGCCTAAACTGATAACTTTGCATAACTATCCAGGGACACTTGAAAGAAACAAAGTCCAGACTTATTGATTTATTCCAAATCTCATCCTCCTTAGTTGTCAGTTAATTTCTAATTTAACTGCAAGTGTTTTAGTTATAAAATGTAGTTGAGCATTTTCAAAGATTGATGGGCAGCTCATTCCTCTTAATACTGTGAAAAGAATATAATTGTTTCTTTAAACTATAAAGGATACTTATGATATCAGACTCATTGTGACCTAGTACAAGTCTTCTAAATTTGTGATAGATTGTACATACCCAGGAAGTATTTATTTAAACTCCAGAACTGATGCAATTTTTGATTTAGTGCACTGCTTTAAAATTATGCTTTAATTTGCAAAACCTATAAAAATGGGATTGCTTGAAAGAGTTGTAAATTGGCAATAAGTCAAACGGTAGCATGTTCCAACATATTGCATCAAGTTATGGCAGATCAGTTCAGGAGTAAAGAGCTGGAAAATTAATCTTAGTAAAATATAATTAAACAAAACACTTAACTGAAGAAACTCAGACTCTTATAAAAACTACATGTGCCACAATCTTTTCCTAAAAGAAAAGGAGTACTTGTGGCAAGTACTCCTTTTCTTTGCTAATACAGACTAACACGACTGCTACTCTGAAATCTTTTCCTATGGGACAACAAAACCTAGTCTAAGAGAAACATTAAAATGGGTCCAGTCTATTTTTAGAACTTCTAGCATCACTATTTTTATTCGCAAAAAGAAAAGGAGGACTTGTGGCACCTTAGAGACTAACCAATTTATTTGAGCATGAGCTGTCGTCACGAAAGCTTATGCTCAAATAAATTGGTTAGTCTCTAAGCTTTCGTGACGACAGCTCATGCTCAAATAAATTGGTTAGTCTCTAAGCTTTCGTGACGACAGCTCATGCTCAAATAAATTGGTTAGTCTCTAAGGTGCCACAAGTACTCCTTTTCTTTTTGCGAATACAGACTAACACGGCTGTTACTCTGAAACCTATTTTTATTCAGTATGGGACTAACCCAAAAGCCAGGGAAGTCAATGGAGATCTTTCTGTTTGACTTCAATGGGCTTTTGAGTAGGCTCTGTGTATATATCCTAACACACTCAACTCATAGCTCCTTATTTATGTTTCTGCTCTTTCATACATAGATTTTAAGGTTAGAAAAGACCATTAGATTATATAATCTGACCTCCTGAATAGCACAGGCTCTTAAATTTTATCTGGTTACCCATGTATTGAGCCCAATAACTTGTGTTTGAGTAAAACATATATTCCAGGAAGGCATCAATCTTCATTTGAAGACATCAAGAGATGGAGAAACCATCACTTCCCATGGTAACTTGTTCCAATAGTTATGTACCCGCACTCATAAAATGTGTCGTATTTATGATGCAAAGCATAGAAATTACTCTGATGCTATTAGAAAAGGTAACCTTCACATATTTAAAAGATTCCTCAACTTAAGCAATGTGGGAGCAGGACTGGGCCCTAAACACTGAATAGCCAAAAGACCACGCTAAGCAGGAAACATATCACAGTTGCAGGGCTTTCCTATCTCTGGGCATTCTGGGTATCAACTCCACTGATAAATATTGTTCCCTTACCTCTTCTAGGATGGAACCACATGATTCTCCCACTCTTAAACCCTTGGCTACATCACCCTGCGTTTACCTAGCAGGTACGGCTGGGTTCAGCATCTGCAGTTCTTGGGTCCCATTTAAAAACTGTGTCCAGTGGTGAATATAGTGACTACTTAAACCAGGGTATTGGTTACATCTAGGAACAAAATGCAACATAAGAGGAAAAAAGATTTTAAAATAATAGCCAGTCTATATGTCTGTCTCTTTTACCTAAAGTCTTGGCACGCTGTGATGGGAGCTTAGGAAGGGCTAATTTTTCCATATTCCCAGCAGTGTCTGTCTGTTTTCCTGAGCAGCTCACAGTTGCCCCACCTTTGATCTGTTCGTTGCTAGCACTGGCAAAGCAAGCTGCATTGTTTGATTGGAGCCCAGAAGGTAGAATCTTCACATTGAATAGCTCAATTGGAGCCCAGAAGGTAGAATCTTCACATTGAATAGCTCAATTGTTGCCTCTTGACCAGTCTGACGGGTTTACAAGGAGACAGCTGAGCTTGAGTAATTGTTTTGCTTTCCAGTTTCCCAACATCCCTGTTGCCCTAACCTAGTATAATCCTACAGTAAACATCCCAACATTTAGTTCATTATAGCATACAGTAACTATCCTGATAACCAGGTCACATACAGTATTAATTACAGAGCAGCCCCACTTCTACCACCACATGATGGTACCAACTTTTAAAATCAAGACCTGAATTGCATGTGTATTTTTTCTAAGTCACCCACAGATGAATAGATTCTAAGGATGTAATCCTGGCTCCACTGAAGTCAATGCGGGTTTTGCCACTGACTTCAATGGGACGCAAATCACCCTAAGACACCCATCCTGTAAACATGTACTCATGAGAGTAACTTTACTACTGGGAGTAGCCGTAATGAATGTAATGCAAAGCTAACCTTTTTTTAATCTTGGCAGAATTGGAGCCTAACTGAGTAGCTTGAAAAATTGGCTCTATAGATCCTGTGAAGTCTAACCCTGCTCAGATAACAGGCTGTCCCAATTCCTGACTGTGGTATCCCATCATGAACATGTGATAAAATAGTATTTATTTTTCTTAAAGGGCCACTGAAAACTCCAAAAAAAAATGTACAAAACAATGAATATTCCTCCAAATTTGTAAACATGAAAAGTCAAATGCTGCCTTCCTTAATACTCATGTCTCCATTTATCTTAGTGAGATTGCTTTTTGATAAATGTTGACTAAAAAATGTTTTGAAGAATTTTGGAGTAATTTTAAGATTGGGTCTGTTTTGAACACTGAGAAACAAAACAACTTTGAAAAGTCAAAATTCTGGCTGAAGCTTATGTTTTGATCTGCTTTACTGCTGGCATAGCTACTGATGCCAGTAAAAGATATTGCCTAATCCACCTTTTGTCTCTCTCATATCTGGGGACCAACTCTGCAGCTTCAACACTCCAAAAAATGGATGTCAAGAACAGATATCTGAAAGGAATACATGGAAACAGTCACCATATTTTTCTGTTCTCTGTGGTGGGTTGTGGGGGGGGGGGGGAGAATGCCAGCAGCAGATAAGTAATTTAGAGCTTTGACTGCTGGAGACGGAGGGGTATCAGTAAAGACACAACTGGCTGGGTAACCAGTGAAAGAGCTTTGTGAATTCCCCCACTCCCTATGAAAATCTTGTTACAACTATATAGCTATCAGGTTTCCATTCAGAAGGTAAAGGATAGGGAAGAATAGACACTTGTCATTCAGAGCCTTTTAAATGTGTGTAAGATCCCAACATTTTTAATTTGGCAGTGAATAACTTCTCAAATATAAATTCTTATAATTGGTCGTTTGCATTAAATCTACTCAAGATCTTTCAGATAAACCTCACTTGAGGTTACTAGGACGAGGATTTAGAGAGGATGTGGCAAAAAAAAAAAATTGTCTTGTGGAATCCCATACCTGAAAACCTTGTCTTGATACCTCAAATTGGAGAAAATTTCTGCTACCCACAGACTGCACATGCAAACTTAGAAGTGGATATTTTATTTGGGAAAGGGCACAAAATTAGGGCAATAACTAACAGAAAGCAAGTTTTAGCCTTAACTGTGGAGAAGTTGAACATACCGGCTATGGAAAGAAAAACCCATGGCACAGACTCAATCGGCTTGGTCTCACGAGGCTCAGGCTGCAGAGCTAATAAAAGCAGTGTAGGGTTCAGAAACCTGATAATGGGGAATGGTCTCAGAGCCTGAGCCCCAGCCCGAACCTGAATGTCTACACTGCTCTTTTTAGTCCAGGAGCCTGAGCTTCAAGTCAGTTGACCCAGGCTTTGAGACTCAATGCTATGAGTCTTTTGCAATGTAGACATATCCTTAGTGTCTAATATACTATTGGTTGGTACCGTGCAAGGTCATTTTCACCCTTGCAAAGGGTGCAAACTGGGTGTAAAAGCCTACCACATGAGAATGGTAGTGTCTTAGTCTCTTTGCACTCACTCTGAACTGGTGCAAATGACTGCACATGGCACAAAGCAACAGTGAATCAAACCTGTATTTCTCACTCATATGTAAAATAAAGACTATCATTGCAACATCGATCCTGATTCACCAGCACATTACTCCCATTTTATGCCATTTAGCTTAGTTCACTTGTCCTGTTTTTTATGTCAATGGAGTACCGGAATAATGCAGTGGTGAATCAGACCAACTGTTTCCCAAATTATATTAATAACTAGAGCTGGCTAGAAACTTTCTGGCAGAATATTTTCCCCCCTCATTGGACAATGCTAGTTTGTTGAAAAGCAAAACATTTCATAGAAATGTGTTGATTTTGACAAAAATTTGTTTAGAAAAATCCAAAGCATAATCGAGCATTGCAAGAAGGAAAAAATGTTCAATTTCAGCCTTTTTGGAACAGAATATTTGATTTTTTCCATTTTGAAAATTTTCATTTATTAAAAAAATGTACATCATAATATAAAGAAGTCAAAGTTGGGATGAAAGGTTTTAATGTTATTGAAGTGAAATGTTTCAGTCTACCAGAAATAGATCTATATTTTAACTTCACTTCACAGGAATTTCAAAATATTTTGCTTTCATTCTGTTTTGGAACAGAAAAACTTTAATATTGCAGAATTTCCTCCCAAATAGAAAATCCATTTCCCACCCAGCTCTACATACTTTATTTTATTACTTTTGAATAGTAATGTTAAATATAGTAATTTAGAATGACATTTAAACGTAACATTGTTTAGTTCATCACAGATTTGTGTATTATACTATAAAATAAGGCTAGCACAACAATGATGGACATTATTATATATAATTACTTATTATATATTTTCAACTCCCACCTGGTAGTCTCATTATATTCCAGACATAATCATTAAGTGTTCAATACTGTACATAGTGTATGGATTGTGTGCATGTATCTGTACCTTAACTAGGTTATACTGTTGGTGAATGAAGTGAGAGATGTTTAACCTTTGGGTTAGGGTTAAAAAAGTGTCTCAAAGTGCTAGTGAATTATCGGAAGTTCCCTTGAACTGCCATTGTTTTGTTATTTCTGAGCCCCCATTGAAGTCTAGTGGTACAACAGTTAGAATGTTACTCAATCCCACAACAGCCAAATGGATCATCTTACTGTTTCCACAGCTGCAGGGTATTAAATGCTGACTGCACCCAATTCTGTGATCATTGTTCTGTGTCTAACTGCACACCCAGTCAAGTGTTAGATCTCCTGCTGGCAAAGGCTTCTCCTTCCTCTAGGCTGTTGGGCTCCGATAAGCACATGTCCTCTTATTCTCCAATTATCTGCCCATCAACCATGAGTGCTTCTTATTGACTATCACTAACCTCCTTTTGGCTTCTCTCTCTTACAGGCACATTCACACACACATGAAAGAGAATTTCCTATTTGGGAGCCTAGTGATGCTTTAGTTTTTACTTTAAAGGTTGTTAACCCCAACATCTTCCAAACCTTATCTATAGTAAGAAGAAAGGTGTCATGTTCAGACACAAACACAAAACTGCCAGTGGGCATTAACCAATAATGGATGGGGGTGGAAATAAAACAAATGAGCTGCTTCCAGTCTGATTTAGCACTTGCTTTAGAGTTATTCTCAGTTTGAAATACCTTTCATTTTCTTCTTCTTGCGAACTCCCAGAAGGGCTGAAAATCATCCTGGTAATTACAGGAACAAATTCAGGTCTTTAGATACCCAATTAATTTGTCACTCAGCAAAGTCTATTCATTCCAGCCATGTCAATATGAAAAAATGACAAGGAATTTTGATTAGGCTGTATCAAAATTTGACAAATTTGTTCTTTTTCCAGCTGCATGTCAGGACTCACAACCACAAAGAGGGGTCACCAGTATTTGTGTGGGGTGAGGGTTGGGATGGCACTAGCCTGCTCTCAGTCCCTATTCCTGATCCCACTGGAGTGAATTAGTCTGTCAATTGTAACCAGCCTTTTTCTAATGCTAGGTGCACGTCCAATTCCATTGCAATGATTCCCAGAATTCCTCCTTTGGCTTACCATAGGGACTAGCACAGGGGAGTCTGAGATGCATCTCAGACATGACTGGTTGAAAGTGGCAACTCTTGTTAAGTTATAAGCTGAACATCTAACCCTATGGAAATCAACAGCAAAACTCTGGGATTTCACTCATGTCAAAAAAAAGTTGAGAATGTCTGTCATATTCTATTTGGTTTGCCTCTTAATTTATCATTTAAATGTCAACTGTATTTTGTGTTGTGCCAGATAACAGGCCAGCCTCTCTTCCAAAGACAGAAGGAATTACCCGAGGAAGGAATTATCAGGACTTATTTTTTTGTTTTCTAAATGTTTGATTTAATTTACTACTTATTGTTATCATGGGAGAAAGCCTTTGGGGGAAGAGAGGGGAATTGGTCAGGAGAAGAATTACATGTGTAGTGGCTGGCATGGAAAGTAGACAAATGGAGCTTTGAGGCTAGCATTTTCAGTGGTGTGGAGGGGGCTGATATAGTGACAAGGTGTGGGGTGGGACAGTGGCATAGAACTTTAAAGGTAAAGGCAAAGAGCTTAAATTTGATGTAGGTGATGCAAAATAAAAGAAAAAAGCACTATTAATGTACAATAGAGACAGCAAATGAGATCAGCAACAAGGAGGAAAATAATTTTGTTCGGAAAGGTCTGATGACTTGCTTTGGATAATTATAGTAGTGTTGTGAAGTGATATGTATATATTAATGGCATTGCTGTAATGGGCAATAACGTAACAGCTTAGATTCCACGACACATACTACTGCAGCCCATCTTGAGACCTTCTAAGACTACACACGTTATTTCAACCCCTACTAAGCTGTCTTCATCACCCACTCTATATAAATTAAATGGAAACCAATCCTGCATGTGAACAGTCATAACTAACTAGAAAAATTCTGGCCTCACTGAGGTCAAAGGCAAAACTCCCATTTATTTCAACGGGGCCAGTATTTCACTCATGGTGACTACTTAACCTGAGTAAGGCCTGCAAGAGCAGACACCTGGTAGAGAGAGATTAGCCTTTTCAGAAATGTCATATCTATGTTTTCTGTAGGGATTGTAATATTCAATTGAATTATTTGTGGGATGACACAGTTGTGGAATTTTTAACTTTGGATTTCTAAGATTTGGAGGCATAATTAGTTATGGGGGAAACTAAAAGACTTTCAGAGTCTAATTTTATAAATTACATTATACAAGGCTCTTTTAATTTGAATAGTGGCTGAGCTACTATGATGATGAGAGCCATGTAAATACATATCAGCATAGTTAAATGTTGTAAGCCTGATCCTGCAGTCCTAGTGAAGAAACACAGATCACATCGACTTCAGTTGCATGTTTGCCTGCATAAAGAGTACAGGACTTGTAGCTGGATTTGAAAAAGGTCTGGATAATCTTAGGTTCAATAATACACTTGAAGAATGCATATGTTTGTGAGACTGAGGTAACCATCCCACAAGTTCCAGGGCATAAACTGAGTACCACAGGAGTCAGGAAGGAATTCCCTGACTCCATTGCTCAACTGGTGAGATTCATTGTCTCTTTTTCTGCCTCTCAACATCAGTTACTGGCCAGTGCTCGAGCCAGCATAACAGAGTGAATGGACCAATAATCTGATCAGTTGTGATGAATTTTATCCTCATCCTCAAATTCATCAGTATGTCCTGAATGACTGAGGACTTCATTAGTCACTTGACAATTCAGGGCCATCAGACTTTCCTAAGATGTTTAAAATATCATGTATAATCCTGAATACATAATAAGAATTGATGACCCCATATCCTGCAATGTTCCACATGAGCAGACCCCCTGCATCAATATGGAGCCCCAGTGAAGTGAATAGAGTGATCTGTGGGTGCAAGATGAGTGCCAGTGTTTGCAGGGACTTGGAACCAGATTATCGAAGATATTTAGGCTCCTAAAGATGCAGGCAGGCATTGTTATCAGGCAACTGGTCCCTTTAAGGGAATCAGGGTCCAGCTTGCCCAGGACTGTCTTCTGAAGGCCCACCCAGGGTTAATTAACTGCCCAGGTGTCCATTTAATAATTAATTGTCAAAGAAGCCCCTGGATCTAATAAAAAGGTTACTTTAGCTTTCAGAAAGGCACTCCCAAGAATACAAGAGGGTCTTCAGGAGAGGTGTTCCCAAGGGAGCTAATCAGGCGAGCTTACTGGAGTAAAGAGCTTTGAAGGTGAATTTCTAGAGCAGAGTGCCTACAGGATGGTGCTCCTGGAGACCAGGAACTCTCCTGAGAGTCTGCCAAAGCATGCAGCCTAGGGAGTGCTCGCAGGGATAGGAGATTTTTAAAGGGGGAGCGCCAGAAGGCAGGCAGCCAGTAAGGCTTGATCTCAGAGAAAATGAATCTCCCTAATTGGCAGGAAGCCCAATTTGCCCAGGAAGCCACTCCCAGGGATGATTTCAGAGTAGCAGCCGCGTTAGTCTGAATCCGCAAAAAGAACAGGAGTACTTGTGGCACCTTAGAGACTAACAAATTTATTAGAGCAGAAGCTTTTGTGAGCTACAGCTCACTTCATCGGATGCATAGAATGGAACATATAGTAAGAAGAAATATATATACATAAGGATAAGTTGGAAGTTGCCATACAAACTGTGAGAGGCTAATTAGTTAAGATGAGCTATTATCAGCTGGAGAAAAACTTTTGTAGTGATAATCAAGATGGCCCATTTAGACAGTTGACAAGAATGTGTGAGGATACTTAACATGGGGAAATAGATTCAATATGTGTAATGGCCCAGCCACTCCCAGTCTCTATTCAAACCCAAGTTATTGGTATCTAGTTTGCATATTAATTCAAGCTTAGCAATTTCTCGTTGGAGTCTGTTTTTGAAGCTTTTCTGTTGCAAAGTTGCCACCCTTAAATCTTTTACTGAGTGGCCAGAGAGGTTGAAGTGTTCTCCTACCGGTTTTTGAATGTTATGATTCCTGATACCAGATTTGTGTCCATTTATTCTTTTACATAGAGACTGTCCGGTTTGGCCAATGTACATGGCAAAGGGGCATTGCTGGCACATGATGGTATATATCACATTGGTAGATGTGCGGGTAGTCCCTGATGGCGTGGCTAATGTGATTAGGTCCTATGATAGTGTCACTTGAATAAATATGTGGACGGAGTTGGCATCGGGCTTTGTTGCAAGGATAGGTTCCTGGGTTAGTGTTTTTGTTGTGTGGTTGCTGGAAAGTATTTGAAGAATGTGCTATTGGAGGGAAGGGGCTCACAGACCAAGGAGCAGTCCCAGAGGGGAAGTGGGAGTAGGTGCTTAAATACTTTGGAAGATATAGGCCTTAGTAACTTCAGTCAGTTCTTCCTGAAAGGGAAAATATTCTAATATCTTGGGAAATTAGATTATAAAAATATTTTCCCTTTCAGGAAGATCTGCCAATTCCCCTGCATATTTTGGTCACTCTCAGACTGTTGTTCTGCATCTTTTTTTTTTTTTCAGCTAGAAGCTCTATTTTTAAACTTTTCAAAACTTCTGAGAAGGAGTGAAACTCCCATTGCTTTGCTGTTATATGCTGAACTCACTACAAGGTTTAAAACAGAATAAAAATCCTGAACATGACTTCCTTTTTAATGTCCATTTTATTATACATTCGGGCATCTCATGAAAACTAATAACAAAAAGAGTAGTCTTCACTAAAAAAAATCCTCTTTAACCTTTAATCAACTGAAACTGTTTCCCAACAAATCACTGCTTCATCATTTCCTTGATGAGACATGGAAAGTGCAATGCTTCGAAAATGATGTCTCAGGTTAAGCAATGCTCTTTAGTTCTTATTTGTATGTATAAGAGTACTTTGAGTTCATTGGTGCTTTATCAGTGTGGTGACATTCAATGGGCCATATTCCATTCCCAGTTACAGTGGTATCTGAAGAAACTGAAGAAAATCTATTAACATCACTGGCAAAAAGGCAATACTAAGCTTAAATAAATAGACTCAAATTGGTTCTATAGACATTTTATAAAATTCAGTATAAATTTTTAAAACCTATAGAATTTAGTTGTGATAACCCATAGGATGTATATTTGAACTTGTATCCTTGATACTGAATTCTGTAAGACAGTTTAGTAAAATATATATTGATATTATAAAAAGCTCAAAACCCTAAAAGAAGGATATCATTCTCTAATTAAATTCTATAGAACTTTTCCATAAGGGTTAATCATGGAAGTAGTCCCTCTGTAGGTAGTTCATGACAATAACTAGTTATGTGAGTCAGGGCTATAGGATCAAATGCTTATTCAGGATTTATAACTGAGAAGAACTTAGCCCATTAATATCTTGAAATTGGGAAAAGTCTGACACCATTTCATCTGAAAATTAGGTCAGTGTACTTTTCTACCATATAATTATGAGCAGAGATTAGGAATTATTCCATACCCTTTGCAGAAGCAACATTTGCATACTGCATTGTTCATAATCTTAACCCTAATACAAACCCTGTTCTAAATTCCCATGTATAGAGATTAGATTTTAAAAAAAAACCTGACTGAATTTGTTGTGGGATTTTTCAAATTTGCATTCTCTAACAACTTTTGTTTCACCTGTCTTTTCACAGCTCTCCGGGGCGGGGGGGGGGGGGGGGGGGGGGGGAGAAAATGAGTGTGGCCTTTACCATGCTTATGAAGTCATTATCCTGTTAGGAATGACACTCAGAACAGAGATGATCAAATCCCAAAATATAGCTATAGGGAAGCTTGGCTGGAAATGTACACCTCAGCCACTGTCATTTTTGCTAGAGTTAGAACTTGAATATAATTTGTCTTATAGAGCAGCAGGAGGAGATATTTTCTGGCACTGCAGCCTGGCCCTGCTGGTTTGGGAACTGATCCTGCAAATTCTTATTCATGTGAATTAGGACAATCTGAAAACAATGAACTACCTATAGAAGTAAGGAAAAGGTATGTGCACTACAGTTTGCAGAATTAGGACCCAGGGGAAGCAAGCGGAAACTAGGGACTCAGAATCAGATTCTGTGTAGAAGTTTCTCAAGGCTGATTCCCCACTCTGGTACTTTGAGTGCAGAAGGTGCATGCTTGCAAGGACTCTACAAATTAATACTGGCCACTCCAAACTTGTATTAAACTTTCAAGGTTACAGTTTTTCTCCTTTGAATTGGTAGATGCTGCCACCACCCAAGTTCAAAACCGCTTTGAGAGCCCAGGAAGGCACACTTGGGAATTCCTTTCTGTGGAGTAACCTCAAGCCCTCTGGGGAAGAGCTGAGAAGAAAAACAAAGGAAATCAGCTGTTGCCACTAGCTAATTAAAGAATATGCACAAACCTCTTAGGACACAAATTCAATTTTTTTCTTAAAAAAAAAAGTAAATTTTATTTAAAAAAATGGTTTCAGAGTAGCAGCTGTGTTAATCTGTATCCACAAAAAGAACAGGAGTACGTGTGGCACCTTAGAGACTAACAAATTTATTTGAGCATAAGCTTTCATGGGCTACAGCCAATGAAGTGGGCTGTAGCCCATGAAAGCTTATGCTCAGATAAATTTGTTAGTCTCTAAGGCGTCAAAAGGAAGAAAATACATCTGGGAATTTAGGCTACTGCTAGATTTCAAAAGATCAAATAGAAGGATTAATCATGAAGAATAGTTTATTGAGGTCCATCTTAAAGGTTACAAGCAAAACAAAAGCACCTGGGGTTAGCACAGAGGAGTCCACAAACCATAAACAAAAAGAGATAAACCTGCTTGCGTCTTCCTAGACATTTCCTGATCTACTTGCATATCTGGGGTTTCAAATGAGTAGTTTCTAGATATGATACAGATTTTTTTCATACCTGGCCCAAGCTTCTGACAGCATAGTTGCAGCCCTGTCTGCCTCTCTCTGAGAACAACAACAAACAGATAACAGGGGAGTCTTGTTTCAATTTTAAAAAGTTCTAGCCTTCCCATTGGCTCTTTTGGCCAGGTGCCCACTCAATTCCTTTTACCTATGCATGGCAGTGACTTTTAACCCTTTACAGGTAAAGCAAGTAGAGAACAGCTACTAAGAGATTTTATAGCTAGCTGGCTGGGTTCAAAAAAGGGAGCTCCCCACCCCTTCATTTATCACATGCCTCCCCCCCAATCACAAAGGGTGCAGGCCAGCCTGGTTGAGGTCAGGTTCACACCAGCTGGGATTTCTTCCTGGAGGTTTAGGAAGACAGAGTTAATAAGATACATGCACCTCTAATTTTACTAATAATTACATGAACTAAACAGTATTTTTCACATTTTAAGGACTACAGTAACTTAGAATACAGGGACATTTTTACCTAGTTGATTCTGGGAAACCTTCCTGGGAGAGTGCATCAGCCACTTTGTTAGAGGCTCCTGAAAAGTGTTGTATCTCAAAATCAGTCTTGAAGAGCTAAACTCCATCAAAGGAGGTTTTTTTGTTAGTCTCTTTGACTATGTGAAGCAAGTAGAAAACAGCTACTAAGAGGGATTTTATAGCTACTGGCTGGCTGGGTTCAGAAAAGGGAGCTAACCGTCCCCCCCGTCCCCCCATTCATTTATTACAAAGTTCATTAAGCTTCCAGGGAAACTCAAGTCCTAAACTCCAGAACAATCTACTTTCATTTGCATGGGTTGATCCTAGGGCCTTACTCAAATCATGGACTTCACTTTACTCCCATTCTCTCACACAAGCAAAGGCTGAAATATTAGGCCCCTAACAGTAGGTCTTCACAGCTATGTAAACCCAGGGTTCAAGCTCAGGCCTGACCCCCATTCTATCTACACACAAATTACGCTAATCAAGAGTCACAGGACCCCATGGGGTTGAAGGTCTGAACCTAAGTCAAGTTGGGACCCAGGGTTCAAGTCCTATTGCTTTGCAGTATAAACGCAGCCCCACTGGACTCAGGCTCTGGGAGTCTGCCAAAAATATCCAACAATCCCATGGGCCACCTTTTTTGTCCTCTGGATAGTCAAGTTTGGGGAACAGTCAAGTTTTCCCACACTTCATCATGAACAAAGGACTAGAGTGGCCGCATTTTGGTAGGGTGCTAGGAAGTCTGGGATATGCATGGTTGGACTTCGGCCTGCATAATACAGTATACACCCTGGCTGGGGTTTCAAGTGAGTGTAGATGCTAAAGCCTTAGATTAACAAACCTAGGGTCTGCTAACTCAAGTTCTACTAACCCTGGGCTTACATCGCAGTGTTGATATACCCTATGACATTAATGATCTGCAAAGAGAAAGTTCGCTCTTCATAATGCCATGCCAATTATACAACACATAAAATGTCCTCTTAGAATGGCTAAATGACTTTCTTTTTCTTTTTTCCCTCATTGAATTTCAGAGTCTGTGGATGTGCACATAAAGTTTACTTGTTTTAAATGTGAAGGGCTGGGAAACAACTACAAAATGAAACTAGTAGTTTAGAAAAGAACATTTCTGGTTATTACAGTAATGGACAGAGGGTTCAGTCAGAATCAGGCCCCTGTTGTCATGTGTGCTGTACAAGCATAAACTAAAAAGGAGTCCCTGCATCAGAAAACTTACATTCTGCATAGGGACAACAAGTGACAGGGAAGCTTAGAGAACAATGGAGTGGGTGGGGAGTGGAAGACAAAATTGCATATTTTGAAATCAGTTCTTATATACACTAAGGTCCCTTTACATCAGTCTAGCTATCTAGAAGGCTTTAACGTGGGTGTAAATGTAATCTGCTCCCACTTTTTGCTGTTAAAATGGTGTCTTAGTTTAACTGCGAATCTGGTCCAGGATCTTATGGCTTGTCTACATAGCACTGGCAAAGCGCATCAGAGGGGTGAGAGCGTAAAGTGCTCTAATGTGCTGTGCTCTAACTGCCTTGCGTAGACCCTGCTGGCACGCTCCAAAAGATACTTGGTTCAAATTAATGTAGTCGACTATGTCAACACGAGCCAGGTACCTTTTAGAGTGTGCCAGTAGAATCTAAACAAGGTGGTTACAGCCCAGCACTTTACAAGTCACACCTCTCTGGTGCATTTCACCAGTGCCATATAGACTAGCCCGAAGCATATCATCTAGAGGCTTCATGGTTTTTGTTTTAACACAAGATCAATGAACAAGAGCCATTAATTATGCAAATAGTCCCACTGAAATCAATGGGTTTGCTTATGTGATTAACGACTACTTGTGTTAGGTTTGGTCTGAGTGCTTATAGTAAAGTACTAATACACCTAGGTTCTGATGTATCTAAAATATTCAAGCATGTCACTTTTAAATGAAAATAAATTAAAAATGGGACTGGTACACAGTGTTTTGCATTTTCCTAGTATTGCATAACACAATTAATTGTACTATGTGCAATATTCTCCCTAATACAGGCTTTTTAATGAAACGACTTGCTGTCATTTACTCTGCTGATGAAAAGTACCTACCCATACATGCAGTGGCTGTGCAAACAAAACATGTCTTACATTTAAATGTACATATAAACCTCAAATGTGAAAAAACTTGTTCTTTTTTGGCACTTCAAAAAGCATTGTGAATATCATTTACGGGATATCTGTATAGGAAAAACACAGCATTACTGCACAGTTAGTACCTACTGTATGCATGTTACTAGATTTGTGTGGTAAGGGACGAGCCTGAATTTCAAACAGAATTTTGCATATATCTCTACTAGGAATGGCCAAGCTATTTACAGTCATTCAGGAGCATCCCTGGCAGATAATCCAGTCCCATCACTCCAGAGTGGTGTGTTATATTTCAGATCACAAGAAGACACAGGAGGGGAAAAAATACCATTCCTTCTCCAGTCAGCTACAAAGTTCCCCGTTTCTGCACAGTCTGATATATTTACATTTTGTGGGTTAACATCTTTTAGACTTTTTTTAAAAAAAAGTCTAGCAATGTGTCTTTGTGCTTGGGCTTTGTACTGTTTCAGCTTGCTGCATGGATATAGGTAAAAGACAGTTAAAGAACATGTCTTAGTCATATTAGTACTGCCTAACATAATACCTGATAAGATGAAGAAAACATTACAATGCTGATGGCAATTCTGATAGATGTATGTTTTTAAGGATGTATCTCGTTCTTCTCTTTAAACTGCATCATGTATCAAGAAGAAGAATTCAGTTCCCTGCGGTAGTGTTGAGTAAAGGAGTATATATGTTGTGTTATTGATCTCACCTCCAGCGAGCAGTGAATTTAAGCCAAGTACTTGCCATCTTATTTATGTAATCTGCAGACATATACATAAACAAAGCAACTTTCCTGTCAAGTTTACCTAACCCAGGATGCAAAAACCTGTCACATCAGTTCATTAAGTTCAGATCCGTCTGGTGGTACTGAGATGTGAATTTGCAATCAGTGAATACAGAGGGAGGAACATGACATACTAGCGCTTTGAGTCAATGAACCACTTTTTTTATTTCCTTAAATGTAAAGACTGAATAACTTATTTCATTAAATATTGCAGAAGGCTTTGAATCTCTATTTGCATATTCTATCTGCACATACGTATTAACTTTTGATGTACCATTTTAGCCAATTTTTACAGAGCTACAGATACAGATTTCCATTAGAGCTGCAGCAAGTTGTTTCCTGAGATTTGAACTCTGGAGGAGAACTCTAGAGTTACTTTAAAAAATGTTAAATTATTGTTGGGATAGTGGATGCCTTGATTCAGAAAGGGAAGGAGAGGGGAAGAATATATCTTTGCGGTCATGATCTCCTCTGGTTAGCTTACTGAGCCAATAAAAAAAAAAAGGGAAAGTTCCCAGCAGCCCCATAGTCAGGCAAAAGTAAAGGGGTGTGTGTGTGTGTGTGGGGGGGGTAACAAACATTTTTTATGTTTTGCTTTGATCTGGTTGCACTTCAATATGAAAAGTTACTTTTTTAAAATCGGACAAAATGGCACAGAACGTTAATGGAATTTTACAATTTTCCCTTTCATATTGAAAACCCTACGTTCTTCACTGGCTGTGATAGTGACATTTTACTCTTGGCCACGTTCATATATCCTCATTACAATCTCTTAATCCAGGTCTAGTCTCAGGGAAAACTTCCACTTGTGTCAATGGGTGTTTTGATGAAGTAAGGACTGTGGCCTCAGTTTTCACATGTGAATATTCCCATATTGATAATTGTGCTCAGCTTCAGTGGAAAACCCTGAGCACAGAGCACAGTGGAAAATGTCTGTGTGGTAAATAAAGGCAATGTGGGATAAGGATAGGGTGACCAGATGTCCTGATTTTATAGGGACAGTCCTGATATTGGGGACTTTTTCTTGTATAGGCACCTATTACCCCCTACCCCTGGTCCCAATTTTTTTACACTTGCTATCTGGTCACCCTAGACAAGAACATGAGGGAACTGAGGCTGTAGATCAAATCAAGTGTAGCACTGTATACCAAAAATAGAAGGACAGAAAGTGAAGCATAAATCGAGAATACCAAAAGAAAGTTCCTACAGAGATCTAATGCCACAGCTTCTACTCCTGCTGTTGAAGAGTAAGCGCTAGACATCTAACAGTGTAGCCCATAGGGCTAGACTGTTTGCTTATATATCTTTTCTTATCAGTTTCATTGTTTTTTATTATAATAGATTTGTACGAGAGTATTTTGGCCATAATGCAAGGAACCTACAGGCCACATCCTCTATGTTAAGCCAGAACAAGTTAGCATACATATGTTCAGGACCTTTAACCTAAATACGTGATGATGCGCTAAAGCATTCAGTTAGCATATATATGTTTGTGACCTTTAGCATAGATAAGTGAGGATGAGTTAAAGCAAGTTAGACCTTTGACATAGATAGATAGATAGCTACCTAAGTTCATGCCCTCTTTAAACTCAACAAGTATACCACAAAGACCATAGAAATAACCAGTTAGGTCAGAAATAACAGATGTGAGAATGAGCTAATAATGCATATGAACATGCCAGCTTATAGAGTAAGCCTGCCCTGATATTTTGTGGGCGAGGAAATTAAGTTTGGACCGGGAAAGTGGGCACATAGTGTTCAGGCTCTATAAGAGGACCAACCCGCCATGTTAGTGGTGGGTTAATTTTAGTCAGGCTTTAAATTAATTTCTATAGTCTTTCAGCTCTCTGGCTTCTCCTAAGGTCTTCACCTCCCACTCAAGAATTGAGGATCCTGGACCGTCGGACTTTCGGCATGTCAGAGGCGAGGCTGGTCCTTTGTCTCTTACCACCAGATTATCAAGGAAGGGTCTGAATGTTAATCTAGGTGGTTTTATAATATATAATACCTTGTAGTGGTCCCTCATTCTCCAGTCCGGAGGGGAGGCTACTCTGCCTTGTTGTCAGGGGCAGTAGTCTTCGGGCTCGGGCCACACCGGCGGGCCCAAGCTGTATGCAATCTGTGATTCTGGGCCCGTCTAACAGAGGCCAACACACCACAATAGTTTGGGGCTCCTGTCCTTCCCCATGTACCCAATGTAGTCTTTAGCCCGCAGCCTTGCACCTGGGGCTGACACCAATTAACAGTTTGGGCTCTAGCCCTCGGAGCGGGGCCGGGCAGACAGCAGGCTGTAGCCTAAGCCTCTGGACCTAAGGCAGCCAGCAAACACAGTCAATAGCTCTAGTCATTTGGGGGCAGGCCAGAGCAGGAAGCAGGCTTTAGCCTAAGCTTGGGGCTCAGGCAGCCAGCAATCACACACAGTCTCAGGGTTCAGGTAGGGGTGAGTGCCCATAAAATTTAGGGGGCTCCAAAGAGGGTTGAACACCCAGCAGGCAGTCTAGGGTGCTCACAGGGGTATTCATACAGCATAGGGCTCCTGGCCTAAGGTGGGGGGTCAGCCGTCCCAGGGTTGGGGTGGCAGGGGGACCTGGGCCTACCCTACTCCACCGCATCCCAGCCCAGGGCCCTAACAGTGGCAGAGTGGTCTTCCACTGGGTTGGCGGGGATCCAGCCACAACATGCCAACCTAGAAGCGGTCGGCCCTCTAGCCAGCCAGTTTTCGGCTGCCCTTGGGCTACTTCCTACATCCCTGGGGTTTGGTACCTCAGACCTCCACAGGTCCTTGGGCTCCTCGGGGTATACAGCCAATGGTAGTCCCAGCAACTCCTTGTCTGGGTACGTCTTCTCTGGGGGCAGGGCACGGCAGAGCACAGGTTCCACTCCTGGGTGCTGCAGCAGGGCAGAAGCATCAGTCTCCTCCACTGACTCCCACCCAACTGAGCTGCAGAGCCCTCCCTTTATCCGGCTCCACCCACCAAGGGGAGTGTAGTGGTCCCTTGTTCTCCAGTCCGAAAGGAGGCCACTCTGCCTTGCCACACACCACCTATACTTCTAGGACAATGTTATTTCATTTGCAATTTTCATTGATTACTTTTCCATTTTATTATTATTATATTTATTTCAATAAAAGTCTTTAAGGCTGTATTTTGTTTTAAGTGTGAATATCCTTGTCATACATCCTGAGGATCCTTACAAAACTCTGTGTAGCCTGATTCTGGGACAAGAACCTCATTACCTTCTGATCAGATCAATTGGCGAGCCTATAACCCATATTATATGAACAATAATATTTAATCCCCTAAAATCAGGCGACAGCCGCAGCAGTCTACTCTGATTCTGAAGGGAGAATTAAAGGCTCAGTGGATTGCTCATCTGTACTAAAGCTTATGTCCAGAAAGCTGATTACCTTTAGAACTCTGAAAGCCCTTCCTTTCACTAAATGAGTAAACTTGTTTTCATTGTAAAAGCCCCAATCCAACTTCACTGAAGTCAATGAGAGTCTTTCCATTGACTTTAATAGGAAGTGGATCAGACTGAGAGAGCTCGCCTGATAGGTGTTACATATGCAATTTTTGTATATACAAACTACAAGAGTGAGGTTATAATGTCCTGAAACTAGAAGCAAATTAGAATCACAAACTTTTCCAGGAGGAAAAATAAATCTAATAATTTTAAAAGGTTTGGACTATTAAACCGGATTTGTACCCAGTGTAATTAAACATTACAGTCATTCAGTCATTGTGCCTTGGATGTGGGATTAATTTTTTTTTAAAGTGGGAAACAAAAAAAGATTATACAGACTTTAGAGGGAATCACTTGAAAACATAACAGATCTAAGGTTCTTTCATCTTCATCCCAGCAAATCTCTGGCCTGGACAGGACTGAGATGTGTCAAAGGTCCTCCTGCTTGTAAAACAGTCCTAATCTTCTGAGCATGACACGAAAAGACAGTCAAAGCCCAGTTCTCACTTTAACTCTAGTGCTGTTGAATTCTGTTGAAATAAATTAAGCTGATTAGATTTCAGGATGATTCTTTACGTCTGTGTGGACTGGCTCCTGGGGACGCAGATTATAAACTGGGCACAACTAATCCGCAATATACTTTTATTCTTTGCTGTAGTATTTAGTTGAGCAATACACACTTTATTTTGCTAAATTGGGCAGGTGCATAGATACTAAAGCTGCACAAAAAATTAAAAACCCCAATTCATCCCATAATTCATTTTAAAAATATTGTGAAATGTACTGACTATTTACTATGGCACTATGATGCATGGGAAGAATCCCAGTTTCTGCGTGAAGCCCCATTGCTTTGTATGGGAATAGGGATCTATCCCCACTGACAACCTGTGGGATCACTATACAAACAGCACTGAGGATGCGGACACAACATTTTGCTCTTCAGTGCCTTCTCTTTTGCGTGCATGTGGTCTTGTTCTTAAAGCATTACAGAAAATTGTTTGTGAAAGGTTGAAGAAAGCTAATTGTTTGAGTTGTCATTATTTCCCCAGCCAGGTTGCTGACAGATCTTGTGGCCTTTCAGGCTTCTGTAAAGCAGATCTTCCTATGTAAGAGTGAGGGGGAGAGGAAATTTCATTCTCCAAAATGTCTTTTCAGACCATTTCCCTTCCCCACTGCCACCCCCACACATCTCTCCATAACCAGAGGGCTGCTTACCCCAGCAGTGGATACACATGGAATGTCATCCCTAGATCCACAGAGGCAGGAGCTGTCTTGCATGGCTGGCTGGTTACCTCTCTGTGTAGTTCTGCTGGACTCCCCTCCCCGTGACAACTTTTCTCCAGGAAAAGTTGTGTTATTGACAAAGTCCTACTGTGTCTCTTCAGCAGCTGCTATGGAGGGAAATCTGCAGGAGGTAGTGTGGTTTCTGCAGAAATCTCTGGCCTGGATAGGGCACAGGAATATGGAGAGTTAGGCCCTGTTACACTGGCAAGTTTCTGCACAATAAAGCAGCTTTCTGCCCCATAACTCCCGAGGTGTACACACTCTCAAGCCAGTTAGTGCGCAGAAACGGTGCAGTTGCAGAGCTGTAAAAAACCATCCCAGCGAGAGGTGTACAGCTTCCTGCGCTGGGGCTACAATGCTGTGATGCCAGTGTAAATACCCTGGTTGATTACAGCACTGCAACTGGCCTCCGGGAGGTGTCCCACAATGCCTGTTCTCACCTCTCTGGTCATCAGTTTGAACTCTACTGCTCTGCCTTCAGGTGACCAACCGTCATCCCCACCCCTACATTCCTTTGGAAATTTGAAAGTCCCCTTCCTGTTTGCTCAGTAATGCATGCAGTGGTCTCAGCACATCTTTCCAGGTGGCCATGCCTGCTCCACTTACCAGGCGATTCCCCGCTTGGAGCAATGCCGAGCTGCTGGACCTCATCAGCATTTGGGGAGAGGAGGCTGTGCAGTCCCAGCTGCGCTCCAGATGTAGGAATTATGATACCTATGGACAGATTTCACTATGCATGACAGACAGGGTCCATGACTGGGACACATTGCAGTGCAGGGTCAAAGTGAAGGAGCTGCGGAACGCCTACCACAAGGCTTGGGAGGGAAACCACTGCTCTGGTGTTGCGCCCACGAGCTGCCAGTCCTACAAAGAGCTGGATGTGATAATTGGTGGCGACCCCACCTCCATTGCAAAGGCCCCTGTGGATACTTCGGTGGCTTGTGTGCCAGTCGAGAGTGGACCGAGTCAGGAGGAGGAAATCTTGGACGAGGATGCGGAGGGGGAGCGAGAGGGAGAGGATGACTCGGAGGTCAGAGATGCATGCAGCCAGGAGCTCTTCTCTACCCCAGAGGAGGCTAGCCAGTCACAGCTATTGGAGGTTGGCAAAGCACAAACAGGAGAGGAGGCCCCTGGTAAGTGGCTTTGATTTTGGGAATCACTGAAGTGAGTTGTTAAGGGCAGGCAGGTTGCAGAAAGTAGGCTTGTGTCTGTATGATGCGCGTACCACCACATGCCTAGTCTGAGCAGCGGAACAGGTTGTTGATTGATTCCCCCACTTCACAGGAATCTGCCTCAGAGATCTCCACGGAACTCTCATGGAGATACTGGGCAATCTGCTGCCTCAGGTTCCTCAGCCGAGCTACTTTGTTTCCTGCCCCATTAAGGGTAACTTTCCCTTGCTACTCTGCTGTCACTGCGGAGGGGAGGGGACCTTTGCTGCACACAGGCAAGCCGCATAAGGGCAGAAGCCACAGTCTTGGAGAAGACCCTCCCTTGATTCCCTGCTCAGCCTCAGCAGCGAGATATCTTCCATAATGAACACAGCCTGTGGAAAATATGGGGACAGTAATGGTTATAAGCCCTCCCTACAGTGCTGGCTCTCCCCAAGAGCCACATGCCCAGTGTACAGAACAGTCCTGGAACACTGATTTCCACTGCCCCTGCAGTTATTCACTATTTGGGGGGGGTCTTGTGGCTCATGTGTTCTTGCCTGGGGTCAGCCAGTTAGTGACAGGTATGTGAATACTGGCTGTTTTTAAAATCACTGGTTTCAGAGTAACAGCCGTGTTAGTCTGTATTCGCAAAAAGAAAAGGAGGACTTGTGGCATCTTAGAGACTAGCCAATTTATTTGAGCATAAGCTTTCGTGAGCTACAGCATTCGATGAAGTGAGCTTTAGCTCACGAAAGCTTATGCTCAAATAAATTGGTTAGTCTCTAAGGTGCCACAAGTACTCCTTTTCTTTTTAAAATCACTGAATCAGTGGTTTGTGTGTTTCAAACAATACTGCATCTGTAAAATGTTGCATTTTGGCTTCACAGATATGACCTTGGGAGCCCAGCCACCCTCTTTGTTATTGCCAGCTGACTGGCTGCGCAGAATTAGAAAGCAGCCACAAAGAACTAAAGAGGACTTTCTGCATGATGTCATGATGCACTCCGCGGTCAAAAAAAAAAAAAAGAATTGAAGGAGTGGTGGGACAGTGAGAAGAGGGACTGAAAGGAGAACCTGGCATGCCAGAACGATGCCACAGAGTGGCTCTTAAACGTTATGGAGAGTCAAGCGGACACACTCCAGGCGGTATTAGCACTGCAAACCAAGTAGCTCTGCACCTGCCCTCCCCTGCAGCTGCTGTCGCAAAACTCTTTCCCATGTGCCCACCAGACACTGCCAACACACTCTTATCAACCTCCTGGCTCCAATCTGTACCCACTGCATTCCACTCCTGCCTATCACAGTCCAGCACTGCAGACTTCCATTACCCACTGCACTCAACACCCGTCCCCCTACAGTTTAGCCCTGCTAGAGTACAGTACCTGCTGCACTGTACTCCAAAGGACAAGGTTGCATATGATACCCGGACATACACAAATCTTTAACCATCCTGGGACCCCACCTCCTCCTGGGACCCTCCCTTCTCCCACCCCTCACAGTGCTGATGTGTTTTTTGTTTCTCTCTCTCCTCTGGTTGTTGTTTTTTAATAAACCTTCACAGTGCATCGTCTGCACCAATCACAATCACCTCCTAGCATTACAAGCACTGCACTCCGAAGCATAGCAACAAATATTAGTGGCTTTCAGCTTCAGATTGCTGCCTCAAGGCATCCCTGATCCTTATGGTCCCTCGCTGCGCCCCTTTAATAGCCCTGGTCTCTGGCTGATCAAATTCAGCCTCCAGGTGCTGAGCCCAGCCCTGAGTGAAGCTTTCACCCTTCCCTTCACAAATATTATGGAGCGTACAGCACGCAGCTATAAGCATAGAAATATTGTCATTGGCCAGTCCAGCCTCCCATATAGGCAGCACCAGCAGGCTTTTAAATGGCCAAAAGCACACTCAACAGTCATTTTGCACTTGCTCAGCCTGTTGTTGAACTGCTCCGTGCTGCTGTCAAGTTGTCCCATGTATGGCTTCATAAGCCATGGCATTAAGGGGTAGGCAGGGTCTCCCAGGATCACAATGGGCATTTCAACTTCCCCTACGGTGATCTTCTAGTCCGGGAAGAAAGTCCCTGCTTGCAGCTTCCTGAACAGGCCAGTGTTCTGAAAGATGTGTGTCATACACCTTTCTGGACCAGCCCACAGTGATCCACAAGTGCCTGGAGAACTATAGAGAAATATGCCTTCCGATTAATGTACTCGGTGGCGAGGTGGTCTGGTGCCAGAATTGGAATATGCGTGCCATCTATTACCCCTCTGCAGTTAGGGAAGCTATAGAGAGGCTAGCCAGGGCTTGTCCCTCTCCGGGGTGGCAGGGAATCCCACACCGCCTCATTCCCTTTGGGAATAGCTCTTGTGGGGAATTAGTCTGGCCACGGGAGTCTTCCTTTATGGCCTTAGGGAAGGTACAAATAAACACAGTGAGCCCAGGCCCTGGGTCCGGAGGGTCACTGGTGAGTCAGGAGCTCAGGCCCTCGGGCAGGGGCTGAGCAATAACAGTACGATAACAAGCCGAGACCCTAGGTCAGGACGGGGCAATGGTGAGTCAGGCACTCAGGCCTTCAGGCAGGGGCTGAGCAACAACAGTATAGAAACAGTAGGCCCAAGTTGCCTGGGAGAGGGGGAGATTGCCAACCGTGAGTTGGGTGACAGGGTGGGTGCAGGCCCTCCCACTTCACTGCATCCCAGCCTGGGGCCCTAGCAGCGGCAGACGACCCACTGCTGAGTCAGTGGGGATCCTGGCCACAACACACTGACATGGGTTCTGGCAGTGCTGCAGCCAGAATAGGGTCGGCTGCCCCCAGGCTACTTCCAGACTCCCCCTCTTGTGGTACCTGGGTCAGGGTGGTGTTCTCAGCATGATCCAGCACCAGAGGTTCCTCAGGATAGCTGGCCAGGGGTAGACTTGGAAACTCCTTCTGGTAGCTGGCGTGGGGCAGGCTCAGCAACTCCTCAGGGTAGCTGGCGCGGGCAGGCTCGGCAACTCCTCTGGGTAGTTGGCGGAGTCCTCAGGTCTTCCACAGACCAGTGGGCTTTCCCACTTGCGAGCTAGGCTGGAGGCATCTGGCCTCCCCGGCGGCTGCTTCCTCAGTGAGCCCTGAGGTTGGGACTTTATACTTCTGGGGCAACACCTGACCTGGAGCTCCCTGGCTCCGCCCACTCTGGTGTCCGGAAGGACTCGTCTCTCTCCGGGGTGGCAGGGAACCACAGCACCTCACTACAGAAGTCCATTTGTACAAAGCCATCCACAACGTCACGTACGTTGCCCAGAGTCACGATCTTTTGGAGTAGGATGCGATTAATGGCCCTGCACACTTCCATCAACAGGAGTCCAATGGTCAACTTTCCCACTCCAAACTGGTTAGCATTAATTGGTAGCAGTCTGGAGTAGCCAGCTTCCACAGTGCAATCACCACGCTCTTCTCCAGTGACAGGAAAGCTCTCATTCTCGTGTCCTTGCGCCACAGGGCTGGGATGAGCTCATCACACAGTGCCATGAATGTGGCTTTCCTCATGCGAAAGTTCTGCAGCCGCTGCTCATCATCCCAGATGTGCATCACAATGTGATCCCACCACTCAGTGCTTGTTTCCTGAGCCCAAAAGTGGCATTTCACTGTCTTCAGCACCTCCGTGAATGCCACAGGCAATCTCATGTCATTGCTACTATACATGGCAAGATCAATGTCAAACTCCTCTTGCCTTCATAGTTTAACGAATAACTCCACTGCCACTCGTGACTTGTTAGTGAAAGCGAGCAGCATATTGATCAACAGTGCGGGATCCATTCTGCAGACCAAAGAGGCAAACCACACAGTACACAACCCATTGAAAGATGGTGCCAAATGCGGACAGAAGCACAAGGATTGCTGGGATGTGAAGCAATGCATCATGGAGCATTGGGCAGGACCCAGGATGCCCCACGACCCTCTCTGCCTTCCCACAACTCTTAGCGGCAGAAGAGGAATAGATGCTCTGTGGGATAGCTGCCCAGAGTGCACCGCTCCAAATACTGATGCAAGTGCCACAGTGTGAACATGCTATTGCGCAGGCAGCTGACAGTGTGAACACACAACAGTGGTTTCCCTTCAGCGCTCTCTGAGCGGTGATGTAACTCTGCCAGTTTAGACATACCCTTAGTCAGTACCGTCCCTCAACCAGTCACCAATGACTTGAAACCCCATGAGTGGCAGACTTCTACGTAGCACTTGCAGAGGGACCTCTGTGGGGTCCCAGGGAGAGATAGCAGAGGGAGAGGGAGAGGTGTGTGTATGTGTATTACCTATATCCACTTCCACTGAAACCTTTTTTTTTTACTCCCCTTTGAATGGAGTATGGTGATTTTTAGCAAAGTATAACAGTATTTTTTGTGGGGAAGGGGTGTCTTCCAATTCTGTATCAAAGTAGTGCTATGTAGAAGTTATCCAGACCTTGGCATTGATGTCTAAAATTGACTTTTTTATTGTCCTTATTCTGGTAGCTGGAAGGAGATTACAGCGTATAGTGTAAATTTAATGTCACCCGGGTAGGAGGTGGCAGGTTAGGAATCTTGTCAGTCACTGATTTACTGCTTAACAGTAGGGAAAGGCTTTAGAACAACCCCCCACCCCCCAGGAGTGTCATAAACACTTCTTTATTGTCAAGATGTCAGAACACAACCCAGGGTAGCCACTAAACTTAGAAGTGATTTATGAAAAAAGATCACCTGGAGATTATTTTATTTTTATCATTTTAAAAGGACATGAAAAGATCATTTTCATTGTGTCTTTTTCCTGGTCAGTACACAAATACCAAAAAGAGGCAATTTGCTCATAAAAGGACCATTGGTATTAAGGGAATGTTCTAAATTCTGTATTGTTGATAATTAATTTCTATTACTTGGGCTGATTTGTGGGACATTCTTCCATCCCAATTTTTTTAAATTTCTGCTTTTATAAAAGCTAGATTTCCTCAAGGTGCACAATATGTTCAAATTCTGCTAAATTTCTCTAATGATGCGAAAGCTGAAAGGAATAGTGGCTTCTTTCAGAATCTGTGACTTTTAGTGCTACTTTTCCATCCACAGTTACAGCTTTAGGAAACTATAATTAGGAGCATGTTATTAGGATTTTAGAATCATATGAAACAATACCATTTTAAAAATAGATCCAACAATAAAACTAACCTTGTCAAGAATAAAAGGCACCAGTATGAGTTTTATAAATTTAAAACTGTCATGTGGCTAGATCAGTAAAGAATAAAAATACCTCCCCCAAATCTTCACCACCTAAGGTATGTTTAATGTCAAGGACATCACTCTAATGTGGAAAGCAACACAGGACACCACAGTATTATTAATTAATTTATGAATAGTACTATATCAAAAGTTGTGCTAAACAGTAAAACAGGTTACATACCACTTAACTATTTTCCTATCCTGCATATATGCCTAAATTTTGCAGCATATATAGTATATCACTCCTCTTATTAGAGAGCTAAACAAAGTGGTTCAGATGAAATGAGGTCACCCCCTTCCCCATAAACATACACCAATAGGAATGCAAATAGAACTCTTTTTCAGATTTTGAAAAAAAGGTAGGGCCTGTGTGATGGGTTCCCCCCAGGGTGCCACCTGGAACTGGGGAATCACTGAGCCCCCTGGCCCACCAGCCTGGGCTCCCTATCACACTGTACTGCTGTGATAAGCTGCAAAGTCCTCCAGCCTGCACTTTCATCAGCATACATACAGGTAGGGACAAACCTAGCTGCAGTTACATGCAGCCTCTCTGACCAGCCCCTGCATAGGAAGACTACAGCCAAGGCAACTCCCAGCTCCCCAGGCATGCATCCCCTCTGAAGTATAAACCCCAAATCATACCATCTTGGCTGTACAGAGAACTGTACAGAGTGAGGTCATAAAGTTTTCCCCTTCCCTCAATGTGGACAGGAATATGCAACAGCCTTTGCCCCTTAGGTATGAATCCCACACACATCACTCCAACTCCCTGGTTTAGATAAAGCAAAAATAAGCTTATTAACTAGAAATGATAGATTTTAAGTGATTATAAGGGATAGCTAACAGATCAAAGCAGATTACCTAGGAAATAAACAAAAAATGCACACTAAGCTTAATATTCTAAATAGACTGGATATGAATTAGCAGATTCTCACCCTAAGAGATGATACAAGCAGGCTGCAGATTCTTAAGGCGCAAGCTACACTTGCTTTATAGCTTGGAATCTCCAGGTCTTTCACACACAGGCTAGAAATCCCTTTAGCCTGGGTCCAGCACTTCCCCCCAGTTCAGTCTTTGTTCCTCGGGTGATTTCAGAAGCCCTCTTGTGTGAGGAGTAAAGAACTACAGCTGATGTCACTTCCTCCCTTATATCGCTTTTGCATATGGCGGGAACCCTTTGTTCCAAAGCTCGGTTCCCAGACCAGTCTGTAGAAAAATACTGACATCCCAAGGTGGAGTCCAGAGACATGTGGTCTGATCACATGTCCTAGTAGAGTCATAGCAGCCATTACTTACAGGCTGTTTGTAGCATTCTAGGAAGGCTCATTGGGTGGGAGATTATCTTCTCCCAAGGCCTATTGTTTTTTTTTCCTAATGGCCTATTGCCCTGAATAGGCCCTTCCCCACCCACTATTTAGACTGAAAGCATCTTGTCTAGTGGGTGTCACCCAGGTGTAACTACATTTTAAATATAGATACATAGTTAATATTCATGACTTCAGATACAAAAATGATACATGCATACAGATAGGATAATCATATTCAGCATAACTTTTTCCAATGACACTTCACATGATTTATCTTGTACAAAATGCATCATAGTTATGCCATAAACTTATCATTATAATATCACTGTGAAGAATATGGGGTGCAGTGTCACAGCCTGATCCAAAGCCCATTGAAGTGAATGGAAATTCTGATTTCCCTGTCTACAATTATCTTTGGATCAGGCTTAGCATGATATGCCTCTGCCATGTTTGCATTGCATTGCCATTTCTAAGTGTGTTAAGATTGCTACCAGAAGTAGCAAAATAAGAGGCAAGACTTTTCTGTGGTATTCCAGATGCAGCCAGAATCAGTGTATCCAGAAATACCATAAGAGTGTGTTTTGGGAATATTTCCACCCCAATAGTGCTGATAAGCATACAGATTTTTACATGCACAGGAGAACTGAAACCAAACAACAGAAGTTTTAGGTTTGTCCATCTCTGGAAGCTAAATTGTGCATTAGCAAAGCTGTACTACCCCAACGGGAGCTTAGGAGAAAATTGTGCAGAGGGACTTCGGAGGTTACAGTATCCTCCCTGCTCCCTTCGGGGTGTCATATACCCCCAGCAATGCAATGAAAGAAGAGGCTTCACACTGCTCTGGGTAAAGGAATTGCAACTGTCCCAGGCCTTTGCCCAGGTTGTGCAAAGGACTCCTTGTGTACACTCTCCCAAAGAATCCTTGTGAAGGCCTTCTATAATCTAGCCCTACCTGTTTCCCTTTCAAAGCATAGCCAGTGTGACAGGAATTTAAAAAAATCCCATGAATTGTATTACTTTGTCACTATATGTTAAAATAAACTTCAATCTGTGTGTCTTTTCCCTTTTCTTGCAACTTTAATTGCTATGCATTAATTCTAAAACTTGTGAAAGTGAGAGATAAATAAGATTTCCTAGTGCAAGAAGACAACAAACAAGCTTTTCCACATACCATCACCCTCTCTAAGCAACTTAGGCCTGATCTGCTGTTCCAGTCCTGAGAATATGCTTGTCAGAGAACGCTACATCAGACTGACATAATGGCTCACAATGAGATATACCTGATTTTGTTATTATTTCCCAAATGCGACGGGATATGTTTGGAGCCAATTGGATTCTTCTCTTGGGAGTAGAGTTCAAGAAAGTGGGAAGAAATGCACTGTCCTTCTGGCAGGTTTTCAAATTGAGGTTTGGAGTGTGTTTGGGAAGTTATGACCAATCATTAGTCAGGTAGACCCATGTCCTTCCTGACTGATGAAAGCCAGCAGAGAACTGCTGAAGCCTGCCTGTAGGATCTTGCCAGAGTGAATGGAATGACCCTCCACTGTATGTGTTCCTTAGAATCATAGAATCATAGAATATCAGGGTTGGAAGGGACCTCAGGAGGTCATCTAGTCCAACCCCCTGCTCAAAGCAGGACCAATCCCCAATTAAATCATCCCAGCCAGGGCTTTGTCAAGCCTGACCTTAAAAACTTCTAAGGAAGGAGATTCTACCACCTCCCTAGGTAACGCACTCCAGTGTTTCACCACCCTCTTAGTGAAAAAGTTTTTCCTAATATCCAACCTAAACCTACCCCACTGCAACTTGAGACCATTACTCCTTGTCCTGTCCTCTTTTACCACTGAGAATAGTCTAGAACCATCCTCTCTGGAACCACCTCTCAGGTAGTTGAAAGCAGCTATCAAATCCCCCCTCATTCTTCTCTTCTGCAGACTAAACAATCCCAGTTCCCTCAACCTCTCCTCATAAGTCATGTGTTCCAGACCCCTAATCATTTTTGTTGCCCTTCGCTGGACTCTCTCCAATGTATCCATATCCTTCTTGTAGTGTGGGGCCCAAAACTGGACACAGTACTCCAGATGAGGCCTCACCAATGTCGAATAGAGGGGAATGATCACGTCCCTCGATCTGCTCGCTGTGCCCCTACTTATACATCCCAAAATGCCATTGGCCTTCTTGGCAACAAGGGCACACTGCTGACTCATATCCAGCTTCTCGTCCACTGTCACCCCAAGGTCCTTTTCTGCAGAACTGCTGCCTAGCCATTCAGTCCCTAGTCTGTAGCTGTGCATTGGGTTCTTCCGTCCTAAGTGCAGGACCCTGCACTTATCCTTATTGAACCTCATCAGATTTCTTTTGGCCCAATCCTCCAATTTGTCTAGGTCCCTCTGTATCCTATCCCTGCCCTCCAGCGTATCTACCACTCCTAGTTTAGTATCATCCACAAATTTGCTGAGAGTGCAATCCACACCATCCTCCAGATCATTTATGAAGATATTGAACAAAACCTTCCTCTTTGAGAAATCCTAGAGTGACAAAATGAGAAACTGCTCTTCCTTCCCAAGCGTTCACAAAAGCAGAGTTCCGTTTGTAACCCATCTGGGGTGGGGTGGGGTTTGAGATATTTTGGGCTGCAGTGCTATCAATTATAGATGATATTGAGTGCTATGTCTCTTTTCATCAAATTCAGATTCTACAAATTTCATTACTTTTCCAGTGCCGAAATGAGACAAAAATCTAACACACTGCCAGTGACTCAACTGAAGAAGGTAGAAGTCTTGCCTGTTGTCAATGGAAAGCATTTAGAGGAATGGGCAGAGGTAGTGTTTGTCAATCCATTGAGGGTGTATGCCAACCTTCTGCCAAGAAAGTGGGCAGCGTGTAGAATCTGTCATGCCTTCTGTATTCTCAATAACAGTTCCTTTCATCTATTGCTAGCCACGAGGATGGTACCATACCTTTCTACTGGAGATCACACATCAATCATCCATGCCTTTGGCACTTTGGCATTAGTTTTCTGCAACATGCTATTTAGGGATGCCCTTGAAATCCATTGGTAGCCTGATCTTTAGATTATGTATTCATTATATTGATTCCTTAGGAATCCCCAGTTATTATATTGATAGTTGGCAGATTCTTGTCACAAGATCAGGCCCAGTATTACTTAAATTATTATGTAGTTGGGAACCGCGATGTGCACAGTTGAAACACTCACTCTATCAGGACTCTTCTATAATTAAAAATAGTTTATTCATACATTTAGCAAGTCACAAACACTTCAACTCAGTAAGGTAGATAGAGCTACTAGAAAATGTACATCTGTATATCCATATGCTCAAAGCATCCCTTGTGGAGAACAACCTGAAATGTTAGCCATCATCTTCCTCATCACCATCACCTTCCACATCATTACCACTGGCCATCATTCTGGCACCTCCCAAAGACTACATCTCCTTCTTCCCCCCGCCCCCAGGCCGGGATGCCACTTTTACAATATGTTACGCCGACGCTACTATGTTTGATGCATATTCAGTAGGGAATTTTCCTCCTTTTCCTTATTTGAATTTCCTTACCTTACTAATTTTGGAGTGTCTTTTTTCTATAGGTTAGTTTATCAATGATCTCAACTTATTTTTATATACATCAGTTCATTGCCATGGCCCTTTAGTGGTTCGGTATCTGAGGATGTAGCTCATGTACATCATTTCATTGTCATGGCACTTCTGTGGTTAGATCATGTATCTGTGGTCAGAACTTCCCCTTAAACACTCTATTTTCAGCTCCCGAATATTTGGGGTTTTCTGTTGGGCCATTTATTTGTGCACAGTTCATAGGCTTCAAGCCTTATGCTAACTTATAAAGCCAATGTCTTACAGGATACAGGTCTGTAGGTTCCTTGCTTTACTGCTGAATATAATGCAAATCAATAAATATAATAAAGAGAAGCCAGCTCACTGGGCTACACACTTCAGCTGGTACAGAATCCACTTCCTGAAGCATCCTAAGTGCAGTAAATCAGTGTGAACATATTGAACATCAGTTCAAGTCTTTGCACTAGGTTTCTTTCTCCTTTATGGATTCAGTTCAAGGTCTTGGTGGAAACCTTTAAAGCCCTGAAAGGTCTGGGGCCTGGCTATTTGAGAGAATGACGCTCATCTGATTCCCTATCATAGCAGTTAAACTGAGATGGGATACATTTGATTTTGGGTGAGCATTTCATGGCTGGTGGCAGGGCTTGATCAGTTGAGGGCTCCTTCTTATATTTGCTTTCCTCATTTCAATGGATGATGTAGAGTTTATTTTGTTTATTTTATTTTAGCCAGCTCAGTGTCTTTTTTTCTTTTGCTTCTTTTAGTCTTGAGAAAAGGCTAATATTTTTCAATACTTTACATGGTTTATAATTTTGTTTTGTTTTTAATTTTTAAATTAGCAACTATGTGAAGAGTTACCTAGAAATTGGCAGGATTTGTTTTGTGTGATTGTCTTCAAATTCTGTAGTAGTTTTGTGACATGGGACATATTTTTCTTTTTAAAACACTCCTATTTGAAAAAATAGAAAAGGACTAACATGGTATTGTAGTGGAACTAGGATTGTAATCAAATAATTAAAGTACAGATCCAAGAGCTACTCAGTGTAAATAGGTTGTTTTCCTGCATTGAAATTTTGACCCAGGAACCAGTTGACTGTGCTTTTATGGGTTTATTTAAAGAATAAACAAACAAAGATGAAGCTAAGCAAATATGTCACTAACTTTTTAACTTCCCTAAACTAATCAAATGAAATACAATGCAATGTTCAAATTGAACTTAAATTGCAGCTTTCATACATCAATGGTTACATCAATGGTTACATCAATACATCAATGGTTCAGTTTATTTGGCTTGCCAATTAGTACAGTGAATAATTACATCAATTTATAAGGTTAACCCAAGAATTATTATTACTTCAGTACATCACAGGAAAGCTAATGAAGAAAGCCTTTCTTTTAATCTAATCAATTGGGCTAAGAGTCTGCTAAAAGCAAGCACTTACTCTCACATTTATTTTAAGGAAGTATAGCCCTTAGAATGATTTCTTTATAGTTTTCCTCTTTGGTATGCTACCTTAAGTTTCTCTGAACATGCAGCCTATGCTAGACTCCATTTACTTAGCTTATTCCTCTTCCCACATTAGTACAATGTTTGCATCTTTCTGAACATATTGAATCTATTTCCCTAAGTTAAGTATCCTCACACCTTCTTGTCAACTGTCTAAATGGGCCATCTTGATTATCACTACAAAAGTTTTTTTCTCCTGCTGATAATCGCTCATCTTAATTAATTAGCCTTTTACAGTTTGTATGGCAACTTCCACCTTCTCTGTATGTATATGTCTTCTTACTATATGTTCCATTCTATGCATCCGATGAAGTGGGCTGTAGCCCATGAAAGCTTATGCTCTAATAAATTTGTTAGTCTCTAAAGTGCCACAAGTACTCCTGTTCTTTTTGCGGATACAGACTAACTTGGCTACTCTGAAACCTGACACAGATTTGTTAGTCTCTAAGGTGCCACAAGTACTCCTGTTCTTTTTACAAATACAGGAGTGATTCTTAAATCAGGCACTTAGCAACTTTGGAATAACATGCTTTTTACCCAAACTTTTTACTCAAATACGGTTTTTTAGCATCTACCTGGGGTAACTGTTAGTTACACACACACACTTTCTAATGGACTGTTGAAGAATTCATACTTCTCTGAATTCTATACAAAAGCACTCTTAACGTCTTGGACTATAAGGTGGCTAGAAAGCTGGCTAGATTGTCGGGTGGTGAAACACTGGAATGCGTTACCTAGGGAGGTGGTGGAATCTCCTTCCTTAAAAGTTTTTAAGGTCAGGCTTGACAAAGCCCTGGCTGGGATGATTTAGTTGGGGATTGGTCCTGCTTTGAGCAGGGGGTTGGACTGGATGACCTCCTGAGGTCCCTTCCAACCCTGATATTCTATGATTCTATGATCTTCATAGTCTCTAATTCACCTGACTAGTCTTAGCTGAGAAATAATTCTGATGTTGCAAACAGCTTGAGCTCATTTCATATGCAGGAAGACTGTCAGTCTCCTTTCCACTTGGTTATAGACTTCAGGCTTGGAGCCTTTCTCTTCTCCTTCTCTGAATCACTGGTCCAGGGAAGAGAGCAATATACAACTTTCATTAGAATCATTAGAATACCAGGGTTGGAAGGGACCTCAGGAAGTCATCTAGTCCAACCCCCTGCTTAAAGCAGGACCAATCCCCAATTTTTACCCCAAATCCCAAATGGCCCCCTCAAGGATTGAACTCACAACCCCGGGTTGAGCATGCCAGTGCTCAAACCACTGAGCTATCCCTCCCCGCTTCAGGTGTCATTGTTAATGTGAGAGAATTCTCCCCCTCTTCTGCATGGTTAGAGTCTTCTGTAGGGTTTAGGTCCCCCTTTGTTCCACCCCTGGGTCCAACCTCGTCCAATTAAAGATTCCTGCATGTTGGCTGTAGCTCATCATAATTTGGACCAATAATTTGGTATCTCAATCTGAGCTCATGGATGATTCCAGACAAAATAGGTAATGAAAACTCCCTAAATAAGAATATTATTTAGTAAACTGGGCATTCAACCAGGTTTTGAAAGCTTTCTGAAAAGTCATAGATTTTTAAGGCTGGAAGGGATCATTAGATCAGCTAGTCTGACTTCCTATGTGACACAGGCCATAGAATTTCACCTAGTTACTCCTGAACTGAGCCCAAAAACTTGTGTTTGACTGAAGTATATTTTCTAAAAAGGCATCCAGTCTTGATTTCAAAACATCAAATGATAAAAAATCCACTACTTCTCTTGGTAGTTTGTTCCAATGGTTAATCACCCTCCCTGTTTTAAAAAAAAACATGTCTAATTTCTAATTTGAATTTGTCTGGTTTTAACTTCCAAGTATTGGTTCCTTTTTGGCCATTTCAAGACTCCTTTTCGTACCCAGTATTTTCTTCCCATGAATGTACAAATATACCATGGTCAAGTCACGATTTGAACTTCTTTTTGATAAGCTAAACAAATTGAGCTCTTTTGGTCTCCCACAATACAGCAATTTTTCAAGCCCTCATATAATTTTTATTGGTGTTTTAGAGAGCTAGTATTTTTGTTTTCTTCAATCAGAATGTCATGCAGAACTAAGTCAAATACTTTACAAAAGGACATGTGCAATTAGTCAAAGCACAGCAACTTCCTTAGAGGCACTAATCATTGTAGACTGTTTGGGAAAATATTGCCAAAAAATGAAAATAAAACAAAATAAATAAAGATGACTGGCTCCTCTGCCATGATGGTTTTTTTTACACTTCTGGTGAAGATATTCTATATACAGCAGTTTTTTTTTACTTTGCCTCTTTTGCTGAATCCAACTGCTTCATGTACACTTTTCCTCAGATTTTCGAATGACCTTCATAAAGCATCAGTAATATATTACTTAGTTGGCTGAAGAAGAGCTCTGTCTGTGTGGCTCCAGAGCTTGTCTCTCTCACCAACAGAAGTTGGTCCAATAAAAGATATTACCTCCCCACCTTGTTTCTCTTAGATGGCAGAATACAGATATGGCCATCCCTCCCTCCCTGTGATAATACACTTCTGTTGGGACAACACTTTGCTAGCTTTTAAGATGTGTATATAAAACACCACTAAGGAATATGAGATTAATGTTTAATTTTCACAAACGTTTAAAGAGATCAACTGTTTATTTTTTCTTTTTTCCTAAGTAAAGCCAGATTGACACCAGCAAAAGTAGGAAGCAATCTGTTCCACCACTCATATCTATTATTAGAACCATTAGATTCAGAGCTGACTTTTATGAATAATGCTATCAAACTTTTAATTAAAGAATCTGTGCTCTCTTCTGTTTAAGTGGTAGAGGGGGGCAAAGGAATCCAAATGGGGCCTAAAATGTAGAAGGGAGAGAGTAGCTCCCTGTTAAACCCTCGGCTAAAACTCCACATTACTGGGGCTGCAAGGCTGGGGAGAAGGTTGTGGAGCCGTCATTCTCTGTGCATGCTCTCTACAGCACTCTGCAAATATTTAGGTGGAATCTAATGCAGCTCTGTGCTATATTAACTTTTCTTCATACCTGTCTTCCTGTCAGAGACAGCCCACTCCAAACCCCATTGAAGTAAATAGAAGACTTTCCATTAACTTGAATGGGCTTTGCTCCCTGGAGGCATAATGTGCAGACAAGAGTGGAGAAACCAAGGACAGTATATCATCCAAAGGAATTATATTGGTGAAGGAGGAGGATGAGACCAGGCACCCCCCTGGAAGGATGAGGGTTTGGAGCATCTAAAATCATAGATCCCTCTGGTTTTGGGGGCTGCATCCTTTACCTCTTCTCTGTCTGTCCCCCAAATCTCTCTCTCTTGGATGCCCCTGTTCCCGTCTTTATACTGCTAGATAAAACAATACAGCTTATATCTTATTCCATCAGTTATTGTAAAAAGCATTTTTCTAGCTAAATAGATAGTAGCATTGATTTTTTTCTATCCGCTCGATTTCCCTGCTATCATTTTCCTTATACTATTCTAAGTGCAGCATGTCATGCATGTTCACTGAGGGTTTAAGACCCAGATCTTCAAAGGTGTTTAGGCACCAAAATACCTTTTATGATCTGGGTCCAAATGACATGTCCAAGACCACACAAGGAATTTTTAACATAGCCAGGAATTGAACCAGATCTCCTGAGTCCCTGTCCAGTGCATTAACCACAACAGCAACTTTCCTTTACAATGGATTGCTATTTCTGACCCAGATGTGATGTAGAAGTTTCTTATTTTATTTTGTATTTGTATTCCAGTAATGTTTAGGGCCTCCAATCAATGATCAGAGCTCCACTGTATTGCTGCTGTACAAAAAAAAGTAACAAGAAGTCAGCCCCTACCCAAATCTGGGTTTGTGACAAGATGCAACTGGTGGATGAAATGGACTCATGGGCCAGTGGGTTGGGTGTGGGGAGTAGGAGGATGAGGTAACAGTAAACAAGCAAGCTTATTATGGTAGGCAGTAGTCTCAGTTTACTGCTTGCCTAGTCACTGTGTGAGCTCTTAATCTTAGGCAATTTCTATATTCTGTACTTCAGCTTGTATTGTTGGGTTTTTAGGATAAACAGCTCGCAAAATTTTGCTTAGCTAGCAAGTTTCCCTGGGAATTATTAGGTGAAATGAAGGCTCATTTAGAAATGTTATTTTAGGGTCATTAAATCCATTTTAAAGCCAGACAGGGAGAAACCAAAAAACCCAGAAGACTAATAATGCTGTGGGGACTACTTAACAGTGTGTTCCACACTGACATGGTAAATCAATGTCATTTTGTTTAATCATCTACATCTTATGTTTTTCTCTTTATTTTTCTACGCTATGCCAGTGAACTTTGGTTATCTTTAGGAGAAACTTATCACAGAATAATAAACTGATAGAGGGTAGGGGGTGCTAGTGTTATGTAGCCTCAGTAAGAAGAACTTGAACTCTGACTTCAGAAGAGGCTGAGTGAGGAGTTAGGAAAGAGACTGTGTCTGAAGAACAAAAAGCCACGTGGCACCCATTTCTTCTGTGGACGAGAGTGAAGGGCCGTGTGAGCACAAGGAGAGATGAATGAGAGGAGGCATGCAAACCTTGGTCACAGATTCATCCCTGGGAATCCAGTTGAAAGTTGTCTTTGAAATATTTAGGCTGATCATTTGAAAATTGTCTAGGAGGCTTGGACACCCATTTGTTTTCAAAGGAATGTTTCAAATCCCTAAGCAGTTTTGCAAATCTCAGTCTGAAACTTCTTCACAGGATGTTGGTTCTTTGATTCTTTTTAGGCTTCTCAGCCTTCCTGAAGGAACTAAAATTTGTGTAGGGAAAAATGAAATGCACATTGGGATTCTTCTATGCAACAGTTCAGTGGGCATTCAGAGCTCATGTAGTAGGGAGCTATTTTTGTTCTGAATCTCAATTGAGAACTATAAAGAATAATTTGGTTTTGAATACTGTGAACACCACCAGTATTAACCACCAATACTATGAATGAAGTAGAGGCTAGGGGGCTAGTGATGAGTCAGAATGAAGCGGCATCAGAGAGACTACCTCTCCCTCCATCCAGCTCCCTCCCTCCCTCCCAAGACAACCATGGAGTTCCAGGAAAATGTAGCTGATAAGCCCTAGACAAATCTTGTGTGATCCAGAGATAAAACATTCTTCGTCAAAGGCATTCACACAGGAACATAGGAGTTGCCACACTAGGCTGCTTTCTCCTTCCTTCTCTCCCCCTCTCCACCCAAAATGACTTCCTCATTCCCAGGAATACTCTTTCCCTCATCTGACTTTTCTTCCATTTTGTCCCTCAGGAACCCACTCACCCATCACCTGTCTCTTTGTTTTGGTGATGGCTTCTGTCTGCTGCTCTCCTCCCTGTTGTACTAGTGGGAATTAACTTCAGGCTGCTGCCAGCCATCTCACTGTCCCAAACCACAAGGCTGGGACCACCAGCTGCAATGATTCTTCTAGGCCAGTTACTTCTGGCTGTCAGCTCTGCAATATCTGGTTTCATTTGGCTCAGTTGCCTGGCCCTTCTATGTGGCTGGCAGCCACAGCAGCAGCAGAGCTGCATAGCCAGGAATTGTAGTAGATACCCAGCAAAAAGTTGTAGGTGACAGGGGACATACCACTAGAGTAAAATGTGGGTGGGGAAGGTCTGTCTCTTCCCCCTGTAGTTGTGACTCCAAAGAAAAGTATTTGTTAATAGTAGGCTATTACTGGGGAAGGAAAGAGGTGTAGAAAAATAAGTGAAATTATTTGTCAGGCAGACGTCTGGTCTGTCAAGTGTATAACAAAAGCCATGCACAGATTATGAAATGAGCATAATCTATTTTAAATCCTAGTATTTGTTGGGATAGCAGTGCATTTTACCAGTTGTTTCACACTTCCCTTTTACATTCAAGATATATTTAGAATGCAAATTTCAGGGTCCCCGGGGGAAAGTGCCTCCTGACCTCTTTGTAGTGATGTGCCCACAGAAGCAAAAAGATGGAGGGGTATGCTCAGGAATGAGAATATTTTAGTCTTGCATGTATATTCAGGTGGACATCCCCAGGATAATAAAAAACTGGAGAGCATTGGTCCCCATATCCCCTTCAATGGTTGTGGGTATGCCTATGAGCAAATGCCCTTGGACATTACTGTCAGCTGTGAGCCTGCAGAGGAACAGGGAAATGAGTATGAAATATGCAATGCCCTAGTTAACAAGATAAACTCAAAGCAGCTAGAATGCTTTCACTGTGGTAAATAGAATCTCTCTGTGGAATTATAAAAAGGGAAAATGTCACAAATGCCAAGAGATTAAGCACATTAGCTGGGCATGCATATGGAAAACAAATGTACAACACCAGGTAGGTAAGAGAGATTCCCTGAAAATGCTACTTTGACTAGCTGTGAGATTAAGTTCTTTGTATAATCAGAATTTCAGGAGACTGGGCTGAATGTGAATAATCTGTTAACAGCTGAAGAAGGTTAGATAGATTAACATTTTTGTTCTGCCTCAAAATGCCATTCCACCAGTTATGTTTAACTGAGGAGAGAACCAAAGAAAATCTAAAACTATTTTTTATAAAGGAATTGTCAGATGAGGCACAAGTGTCTGAGATACCAGGCAATTCTTCTACCACCATGAATCCTCACAGTGTACAAGAATGTCAATTTGCTTGCAAGACTTTAAAAGGGAGTAGGTGTGTATGGTCAGATTGCCGCATTCAATGCACTTAACTTTTTTGAAAATCAGACTCTTAGTTAGTGCTTAAATGGGAGCTGAGCTGTTTTGAAAACCATGCCCATAATGAATTCAGGATCAGAGCACAATAATCTCTTTATTATAGCTCAGGGTTTAGGTAACCTTTGCTGTCCTTGTCCTAGTTTGGATTATTTTAAAGTGACAAGGTCTTTTCTGCCTTTACAGAGACTTATGAAACTCCCTTTAAAGTTCAGTGGATCTTAAAGACATGGTTAAAGTTTAGCACACACTTAAGTGCCTTTCTGAATTGGAGTGTTGGACCCTGATCCCAAACCGACTGGAGTCAAAGGGTCCCTTTCCACCATGAAGAGATGGATCAGGTCTCTATGCCCCACCCACAATACCAGTGTATAGGTGTGAAATGACTAGGGAAGTATAACCTTTACCCTTTTTTGTAGCACGTGTGGTAGCTCAATGGATGGGATAACCCTGGAAATTCAGTTTGCCTCCTTATGTCCCCTACTGGACTTTGCCTTTAAAACCACAATATAGCCCAAGGATGAAGGATAGTCTACAAAACAATGCAGTATCATACTGTACTGCTCTGAGATGATGGATTTTCCCCCATCCACTTAATTTTCTCGTGTAGCAGTCATTACCATTCATTGTCCTCAATCATATAGGTTGTTAATTACTGTGGTTATATATTACTCATAACTTCCTCCTGAGATGCTATCAGTTAGGGAATGGCCAGTGGTCAGCAGAACCCTGCACCAATAATTTGCTTTGCCTGCACATATTTAAGTATTCCTGGAAGTCTTTTACAGGAGAGAAGTTCTCTTCTTGTTGTGATAAACACACATTCCCATATTGTGAGTGGTAACCTAAACATTCTGAGTTCCCAGACTGTCACTAGCCCTTATGGGGACACACAGGAGTACGTGCTGGGGAGGGTCAGGCTGGATGGGGAGTGGGGCACAAGGAACTCACTGGTTGCACAGCCATGCAAAGGCTACTCACGCTTGCAGTCCCTGCCTTGCACATTGCTGCAGTGTAAGAGTTTGCTTCCTCCAAGAGCCTCCTGGGGTGCCCCATACCCAAAAGGGATGCAGGTAGGGAAGCAGGAAGAAGAAAAGGAGGCTGTCTCTATCTGCACTTGCTCAGAGACCTGCCCTGGCCAACTAAGGGAAGGAGGTTACACCCTCCTGAAGCACAGAGAAATTCAGTGAGAGATTATGCTCAGCATAATGTAGCCCTTCAGAAGTATCATATCCTCAGTGTCCTTTATATGATAGCCACTTAATCTGACACAGCGGGTCAGTTGGTTATCTCCCTGCATCTCCTCATGTCTGCTAGGCACCCACAACACAGGATGTAATCACCACGTAAGGCAGGGCCAACAAAGGTTGCCTAGTCACTCTAAATATCTTGTGAAGGGGAGATACCACTCTAAGAGCCCTGATCCTGTGAGATGCTGAGCACAGCCATTTAAGGTGCAGAGTACCCTCAGGAAATTTCAGATAGAGCTTAGAAGTAACATTGTTTTAAATTGCTTAAGTGATTTCGGTGTGGGAGAAAGGGAATTTTCTTTCATACACTTTTCTTCTCTTCCCCATGGTAACTGCTGTAACTTGAAAGATCCTTTATTTTGTCACTGATTGCTAATGATTATTTTCCAAGCCTGGAAGTTGTATGCTTAAATCTAATTCTTGCCTGTCAAATCTCTGATTCTGATCATTCTTTGTTTCTGTCAGAGTGTTCATTGTTTGCAATCATTTGGAAGTAGAGCTATGAGAGTTTGGGAGAACCCACCTGGCAAACATATGTTACGAAGCTTCTGTGTCTGGGGATGGCTTAATTAGACTGAACGTCACTTTTGAAGGACTGAAAAAATTAGGACAGCAGAAATAACACCCTCCCCACCCCCGCACCACCCATCAAACAGCCCTTGCAATTTTGAAACCACTTCTACTGATAAAGAAAGTAAATGAAATATCTCCAAGGAAAGAAACAGGATTAAAAATGCTGCTATACTTTCTTTTTCATCCATCTGCTTTGTATCATAATTAATAAAAGAAATAAACAAACCTCCAAAATGCTTAAAAGGGCTCTTGTACAAATGGAATTGTCTGGGCTGAATCATCAAATAGGCTGTGTCTGTGTCAAACTGGAAAGGATTAGCATACAATACTGTTGCAACATGTGGCTCCTTACCATGTGTGTATATGCATATTATAGATAAAACCACCTCCCATTACCAGTTGCTTAATCCGGGATTCCTAGTTGCAAAGCAAAGGAGATGAGATGTTCACCCCGGGTCCGGCTCTTTTAGGCCACATTAAAGCATAAAGGGGTGCTAAACGCCCTGTATCTTCTTAGGAGAGGATTCCCATGTTGTGGGTACTATGGAAACAACCATAAAACTGCCCTCCAAGGACCCCCTGGCATACAGGTGGCATGGGGGGTGGGAGGGAGCGCACCACTACAGAGAATCCAATCATCACTGGGGCCTACAGGGCATCCTGGGGGATTGCTGTAATTTAGACAGTCTACCAGGGATGATTATTTTATGCTAGAGAGCTCTGCCTTTTGAGGGCAGAAAGGTTTCCTAAGTAACCCTTCACTGGGCTGTAAACTCTATGCTATGTATCTGAGGAGCAGAGCAGTATGTCACCCAGGGGCTCTGCTTGTTCAAAACTAATGGAATTCTTCTTTTAGCTTGTAGCAGTAGTAAGCTCTTATCTTAATTTGGACCAGCCACTAAAGAGGGGGACAACAGTGCATTGTTACCAACTCCAGTGATTTTTTATTTTTTGCAAGTCAAGGGATTTCAGCTACAGCTGGTTTTGTGATATGGCAGAAAACTCCAGCCCCCTTCCAAATTTCTACCCTGCCTGGAGGAATCCCCCTTTGATTGGCTGCCTGTCCCACTTGCCTCCCTCCTGTGGTACAGCAGCCAATCAGGGCACTCCCTCCTCCCCTCAGGAGTGGACACCATTCTCACAGGAGGGCAGAGAGGAGCAGAAAGAGCTCAGCCACTCAATGCGGTTCTGCTCCTGCCTCCCCTGCTGTGAGCAATGAGACTGTTCCTCTGTTTGTCCCCTCTCCTTCCCTACAACACTCAGCCTGGGAAATGTGGTGGTTAGCAATTGCTCAGTGTTCAAAGTGCTTGTAAGGGATCTGGTTTATTTTGTGTCTGGTTCCAACATGCTGTGTATAACAAGAGCTTCACAGTGCCTTACCCAAACTCTGTCTGGGAAGCGCAGCAGTTAAAGGCACAGCCATTAAAACCACAGTTAGAGGGCGAGGGAGACTCTACTGCAGCTGCCCCTCAGGCCTGGAAGGAGGACAAAAAAACCCCTAGAGCTGCAGGAGGGGCAAAAGATGAAGCTGTGGAGATGTAGTAATAGAACTGATTAGAGAGCTGGGAGATGGGCGATATGCGGGAGCAGAACTGATGTGGGTAGTAAGGGGACAGAATTGATTTGGGGATTAAGGGGTTAATTGCTGGATAGGAGGCTATCTGGGGGTGAGATCTCCTGCAGCAGAGGCCAAAATCACTTTATCCAATGAATTTAGGAGTGTTGACAACACTAACTGTTACTCATTACCATGAGGGTGGGGTGTGCAGTGGCTGGGAAAAGTTTAAAGAAATCAAGAGAGAAAAAAATATAATCTCGAAAAAAAATCATGAATTTTTGGGCCAATCCCATGGATGGGTCTGACTTCTCATATTTAAACCATTGGGACTGGCACTTTTAGCCAGTGTGTTGCATTCATGCACACATGCTTACATTTGTATATGTAAATACAAACAAAGAGAGAGCTTTATGTAGACAGCTTTCTATATATTAAAGATATAAATATATGAGAGAAAGCTAGACAGAAAGAATGCAAAACTATGTGTGTGTGTATATAAGCTCTGCTTTACAGCACAATATTTTTTGAGCACAAAGGATGGTCTCTGTAATGTATAATATATGTGTTTGTTCACCTGAAAATATAAATTTCCTTTTTTTAAAATTATATATCTGTCCATTTGTTATCTTTTGAAAAAGAATAGTAAAATCTTTTTTTTTTTTAAAGTGCTGTTGTTTTCCTTCGTCTCAAAATAGTTCCCTTGCTAGCATTGACTGGTCAGTGATAAACATTGCATTTAATTGCTCCACAGGAGGAAAACAGGCTTGTAGAGCTGAATCTTTTTCTCCCTCGCCTCTCTTCCATCGTCAATCTCTCTGGTGTTTAAACCTCAGATCACACACCCCAAAATTATCCCAAAGTAATCACATTTAGAATGAGATCATAATGCACAGATTTATTCTGAAAATTAACTTTCACTTTCAGGTGTTCTGGTTTCACCAACATTTAAACAGCTAGAGTTTGATTTTAGGTCAGATGATGCAATTTAAGGTTACATTTTGTCTAGTTTTACCTTTTTTTAATGAACTATATTCTGACTGATTTTCTTTTAAGCACACTTTGTTTTAAGTCTCCTGGCTGGATAGAACATGTTTGCCATTTCAAATCCCTGGCAAGCAACGTTACAAATAGTCACATGACCACAGATGCCAGGCTTGGAAGATTGGATTTTGGATTTGCTAAGGCAGTTTCTCAGCTCTTGCCCTCTCTTTTTGATAGATTTTATATTGTGCTCTCCAAATATTCTTTTACATGTTTCAGTGATCCCCGATATTATGTGAGCCATATAAAGTTGTGGTTGTTGATCTTCTGTGGGAAGCTGTTTGAGGTTAGAAGCATTTCTGGTTACTTTCTTTCTATCCATTGAGTTTTAGCAAGACGGTGAGTTTGTGACAGTGTTTACAATAGCTCCTTATCTAGCAGACTATATGCAGCATTCAGCAATAAAAGTCTCTTGTAAAGCTTCTGGAGAAAGATATTTCAGATTCTTAGTCATCAAATGAGAATTATGCTCTGCATTTGTTTCTTCTCTTTAAATAGTGGTTCCTGTAGCTGCATTTAATTGTCTGTTTATAAAGATATATTTATTTTATTTCATTTTAATTGTGCTCCATAGTTCAGTAGCTAACAAGGATGGTGTGGGTCCCATGGCACACCATCTGTTTATTGTAGATTATGTTGCTATAGGTATCATGGTTTACACATGCAGGGCCAAATGTTCCAACGGGGGCCCCACTGGGACTGTATATCTGCATGCCCTAAATTGTCACATTTCTGGGGTCCTATAACATACAGATTTGCATGGCATCAACCTTTTATCCAGATTGTTCTCAGTCCTCATACAACAGGGAAGGAGGTTAAATCCCATGGCACCTCCCTGCTCCTTCTACAGCCTGTACAAGGGGCAATGTTAATTACTGTCTCTGCATCAAGAGAACACAGGGATCTGAAAAGGAGAAAGGTCTGTCATCTCCCCCTCCCCCACCCTCAACCCTTCTTCAATCCTGTGAAGCTGGTAGGTCACATAGAGGTATAGACTACAGCATTCTAAAGAATGGTGAAACTTTTACATACATTGTATGTGGAATGGTCACCCTCTTGGTTGCCACAACAAAGAATGAACCAAGGGCTTCCAGAGCTAAAAAGCTGAGGCACGTATAGCTTGAGCTAAAGTACCAAGGCTCTGTAGTTGGGGTATAAGGGGGCTGTTAACAATTCATATCCTCTGTAGAATGGCAGGGAGGAGAACTTGTAATGCACAGTCACCAGTGGGTTACATGTCCTGGGAAGCAAAGGACAGAATCCCTTTCCGAGTTGTCTGTGAAGGTTTGTGTGCGTATACAAGTCAGATTTTTGTTGCACACTAAATCCTAAATACCCCAATTAAGCAAGTTTCGGTGAGTGTGCAAATTTGGATATTGTTTATGAAAAATTGCCCCTAGTATTTAATGATTTATTGCATGATTGTTTGTCCTCTGGAGCATTTGCCACTGACAGTCTGAAAGAGTTCCTACAGATGCCTACAGATGTATACACTATGCAATCTTTACTCATGTTGAGCTCTTCCTCATGAAAGCAGTCAGATAGAAGCCAATGGGAATATTTGCATGAGTGAAATTAATCACATGCATAACTGTTTGGAAGATCATTGTAAAAGAATCTTGAGCTAAGCTTTGACTTTCACTCTTGTCATATAATGGGTAAAAAAATGCATGGAAAATACTTTGGGTTATTAACATTTAAAAGAGTTTGAGGAAGACGAAATAAAGACTGTTCCCTGGAACATTATGTCTAAAAATAAAATATTAAAAACAATCAGTGAGAGTTTTGAAAACTGCATGATGTTGAATAAGTGTATTCTCTTGGAGGTTAAAACTTCTGGGAGATAGAATATGAAGTCTGCATATCTAGGTTGTTTTTAATCGTTCAACCAGATCTTCAGATTTTGATACTGTGTCTCTTGTGAATAGTCAGAGATTAAGAAGGAAGTAGCCTGAAGCACTGAACTATGCAGACTCACATTGCTTCAACTTCTTTGTAATGTTCACAGATGTTTCTGAATACATGCAGATGATTGCTGCTTTACATTCATGTTGTATGTTGTAAACGGTCCGACAGTGAGTGATACACATGACAGAAGCAGTGCAGTGTGTCTGCAAATGAGATTGCTTTTCTTGTGCAGTGAAGATAGTATACATCAAAATAAATCACAACAAATAAATTCACTATTGAAGTATTGTTACATTATAATAGAAAAGGTCAGAAGAAATGACTGGCTAGTTTATAAATATATAAATAACTCTTAGCAACTCAATGAGACAAGGAGGTTATCAAAAACATGTCAAGGGAGTATTAGGGACACTTTTATTAATTCCTTTCTACGTATTTTGTAATGGGTAGCTTTCTTGGGTAAATCTGAGGAAAAATTGGATTACACCAGATAAAAATGAATGACAAAGAAAATCTGATTGATTTAATAGATTATTTTTTAATTTGTCTGTGTACAATGAGAAGGCAATAAAGTGATTCATCTCTATATTTCTTTAGAGGTGTTATTTCCATGCTGTTAGGGGGCTTATTCCTTCACCCACTTACTTCCCTGGTCCTTCTCGCATGAACAGAGAGCAACAATACCCGAAGTCCAAAGGTGCAAACAATTCAATGTCTATTGGGGTGAACTTCCAGCAAGCATGATTCCAGTTTCCTTCCTTAGTGTCCCCCTTCCCAGCTCTGACACCACAGAGCCTTACCTGTGTCCCTGTTCCCATTCCCCCCCTTAGCAAAACATGATTCCAATTTCCCCACCCCCATTCCATTCCCATTCCCTCCCTTAGCGAAACGTGATTCCAATTCCCCACCCCCATTCCCTGTTCCCATTTCCCCTCCCACACCCACTCATTTCCTGATTGACTGCAGACTATATAATAAAACTTGAGTTCTGCTTTGCTATACCTTAACCAATCATTTTCCTGAAATTTAACTAACCAATCCTAACATATTGTAACATGATTATTTAACCAATTATATCCCACCACCTTAATTAGTTTGCACCCAGCAAAATTAAGTATACAGCAGACAGGAACAATCACAGAACCAGACAGAGATTATGCAGACAAACAGTAGGGAAATGGGGACCACAGTGATAGAACAAACACAGAAAGGAGGATTTCACATCCCAGCTATTGATAAGTGAGTTCTTGCCAGACAGGATGCTATCAAACTAAGTTTCCTTTTACATCTTCTAGGCACTTCCCTTTCTCTGGAGGTGATAGGTATTTTCAGGACAGGATTGTATTCCTAACAGCCCAATCGCACCTTATTTCAATGCGACTAGTTTGGAATGTGAGGATGTGACCGTTCGCTTCCCAGTTTATGGCTGCCTTTGCTGCTTAGCCAAAGATCTTAGCCTAAGCACAGGGCCTCAGACTGTCACAGTAAGAGAAGGACCTTACACCGGCAGACAGTGATTTTGATTCTTTCTTTTATACCTCTATATTTAGCTAAGTGATAAGAATACACCTAAATTCTAAGAGTATAGGCCTTTACAGACAGGTCTGAATATCTATATTCTAACACATGCCTCTGGTGTATTGAGTGAAACCTAAAAACCTAGTGTCTGGGTCAACAGGCTGTCCAGTTCAAATAGCACTGTGCCTCTCTGGGATTGTGATACAGATCAGTTTTGATAATGGTGTTGCACATAGAAAGTAATATATCTTCTAGAGATTTTGCAATGTTTGCCATAATACTTTGGCAAAAATTTGTTAGTTTATGCATGCAGGGATTTCTTGAAGAAATTATTTCCCATTTGTCCAAATTATAGAATATCATTGATGTATCCTGTATCTCTGCCATATAAAAAGCTTCTGTGGAGATTCATTGTTTATTTTCTTTGGCTTCCTCTTGAAGGTGTTCACAAATATATCTTCCTATTGCTATTAAAAGGATACGGCCTGCAACAAATCCTGATCTTGTCTACATGGAAACAAGGGGCATGAAAGCCATTTAATCCCATGTAATATGTGGAGTTCTATATCAGCCTGATGGGTACTGACCATAATCAGCATAGGGTGTAGCAGAGCTCGACAGAGGTTCCAAGTATGATCCTGGAGAACTACTTAATGGTGGGAACGCCAATGCTGCCACCAGCTGGCTTCCTGTATATCCCACTCCTCTCTCACAAAAGCAGAGCCCTCATGGCTCTGTGGCTGAGTAATACCACTGTAGCAGATTCAGGGAAAAGGGACTGGAGGTAGGAATAAAGCTGCCCTCATGGATAAGCATTCTTGAGGGTTTGTGCTGTTGTTCCTAAGCAGTGGTGAGCTGGAGCTGGTTCGCACTGGTTCGCGCAAACCGGTTGTTAAATTTTGAAGCAATTTTAGAACCAGTTGTTAACCCGCTTCCCTGCAGGGGGCGCTGAGGCTTTGATGGGCTCCGGCCGGGAAGTGATGTAATTCCTCCTCCGGCCGCCAGGGGCGCTGTGCTGTGGGAGCCATGTGGGCTGCTGCTTGGCCCTGGGCACAAGCCCTGTTGCTGCTCCCCCGACCCCTGGCCCTGGGGCTCCCACTGCTGCCTGGTGGGTCCCCGGCTGCTCTGCTGGGCCTGGGCTGCATCCTGCTGCTCTCCCTGTGAGCACCCACCACCCTGCCTGCAGCCAGCCCCTGCCTCCAGCCACCCCCGCACCTGCTACCTGCAGCCAGCCTCTGCCGCACCCCCTGCCCTGCTTCCAGACATGCCCGCACCCCCTACCCTGCCCGCAGCCAGCCCCTGTCTCCAGCCACCCCCACATCCCTGCCTGCAGCCAGCCCCTGCCGCACCCCCTGCCTGCAGCCAGCCCCTGTCTCCAGCCACCCCTGCACCCCTACCTGCAGCCAGCCCCTGCTGCACCCCCTGCCCTGTCCGCAGCCAGCCCCTGTCTCCAGCCACCCCCGCACCCCCTTCCTGCAGCCAGCCCCACACCCCCTGCCCTGCCCGTAACCAGCCCCTGCTGCACGCACCCCCTGCCGTCTCCAGCCAGCCCTACACCCCCTGCCTGCAGCCAGCCCCTGCCGCACCCCCTGTCCTGTATCCAGCCAACCCCTGCTGCACGTACCCCCTGCCCTGCCCGCAGCCAGCCCCTGTCTCCAGCCACCCCTGCACCCTCTGCCCTGCCTGCACCAGCCCCTGCCGCACCCCCGCCCTGCCCACAGCCAGCCCCTGTCTCCAGCCACCCCTGCACCCCTACCTGCAGCCAGCCCCTGCTGCACCCCCTGCCCTGTCCGCAGCCAGCCCCTGTCTCCAGCCACCCCCGCACCCCCTTCCTGCAGCCAGCCCCACACCCCCTGCCCTGCCCGTAACCAGCCCCTGCTGCACGCACCCCCTGCCGTCTCCAGCCAGCCCTACACCCCCTGCCTGCAGCCAGCCCCTGCCGCACCCCCTGTCCTGTATCCAGCCAACCCCTGCTGCACGTACCCCCTGCCCTGCCCGCAGCCAGCCCCTGTCTCCAGCCACCCCTGCACCCTCTGCCCTGCCTGCACCAGCCCCTGCCGCACCCCCGCCCTGCCCACAGCCAGCCCCTGTCTCCAGCCACCCCTGCACCCCTACCTGCAGCCAGCCCCTGCTGCACCCCCTGCCCTGTCCGCAGCCAGCCCCTGTCTCCAGCCACCCCCGCACCCGCTTCCTGCAGCCAGCCCCACACCCCCTGCCCTGCCCGTAACCAGCCCCTGCTGCATGCACCCCCTGCCGTCTCCAGCCAGCCCTACACCCCCTGCCTGCAGCCAGCCCCTGCCGCACCCCCTGTCCTGTATCCAGCCAACCCCTGATGCACGCACCCCCTGCCCTGCCCGCAGCCAGCCCCTGTCTCCAGCCACCCCTGCACCCTCTGCCGTGCCTGCACCAGCCCCTGCCGCACCCCCGCCCTGCCCACAGCCAGCCCCTGTCTCCAGCCACCCTGCATTCTCTGTCCTGCCCGCACCAGCTCCTGCCGCACTCCCTGCCCTGCCCGCAGCGAGCCCCTGTCTCCAGCCACCCCTGCACCCTCTGCCCACAGCCAGCCTCTGCCGCACCCCCTGCCCTGCCTGCACCAGTCCCTGCTGTACCCCCTGCCCTGCCCACAGCCACCCCTGCACTCCCCTGCCCTGCCTGCAGCCAGTCCCTACCTCCAGTCAGCCCCTGCCCTGTCTCCAGCCAGCCCCACACCCCTTTGCCTCCAGCCAACCCCGCACCCTCCTGCCTCCAGCCAGCTCCACATGCCCTGCCCTGCCTGCAGCCAGCCCTGCACCCCCTGCCTCCAGCTAGCCCTGCCCCACGCCCCTGTCTGCAGCTGGCCCCACGTCCACTGGTCCCCTGCAGTTCCCAGGGCAGTAACCCTGCACACTTGCTTCAATAAGGGGGGCAGGGAGCATCTGGGACCCACACATGAGAACATCCTATGGTGACCAGACAGCAAGTGTGAAAAATCAGGACAGGGGGTGGGGGGTAATAGGAGCCTATATAAGAAAAAGACCCCAAAATTGGGACTGTCCCTATAAAATCGGGACATCTGGTCACCTTAGCACACCCCCAGGGAGTGGTGGGGACCCACACATGTGAAACGGAGCTCATTTCTAGTTCAGGCCCATCTTTTTAAAAAAGAACTTTAGGCAGGGTTAACATACATCCGTATTTTCCCAGACAGGTCAGGCTTTTTGGTTCTTAAATCGCCATCCGGGAGAATTTTTAAATTTTAAAAATTTAAAAATTTTAAAAATTCCTCCCAGGAAAATACAGATGTATGGTAACCCTACTGGTACAAAAAATACATACTGGGGCACATCCCTTAAATCATAACTTTTTATAGGGAACCGGTTGTTAAGATTTTGGCTGCTCATCACTGCTCCTAAGCACTGGCAGGGAAATCTTTGGACCCAATGGGTACATTGTTACTGTCTGATAAATCCACTTTGAAGCTGTTTGTTATGGCTGCAAGATGAGGGTCACTCAGCATTCAAGCTGGTTGGGGACTTTTGACAAAAAATGTCCATTTGTCTAAATGAAATCCTTTGGTGGAAACGTATTGGTTTCCACTAAACTTTTGTCAGGAAAGTTTGGTCCAGGATGTAACTTACATTAAAACCAAAGAGAGAGAGAGAGAGAGAGAGAGAGAGAGAGAGAGAGAGAAGCACCCTAGAATCACCAATGTCCCATTGGTTAGGGCATTCCTCTGATTTGTGGGAGACCAAGTTCAAGTTTCTGCTTCAAATTAGGAAAAGCAGCAACTTGAATCTGGGTCTCTCGCATACCAGTTGAGTGCTCTAACCACTGGGAAATTGGCGATTTTGGGGTGTCTAGCTCTCTCAAATTCAAAAGGTCTTGGTTTTGTTCCGTATCAGAATGGAAACAAATGTGAAGACCTCCAATTTTCACACAATGGAATTCTTGTTTTCTGCCTAGTCCTACTCAGAACCTTTTTCTCTCCAGTTGTCACTTCACTCTCCAGTACCCCATTGCCATAGCGTATTATACAAAAAATACTATCTTAAAAGAGCATTATTAAAGGTGCAAAATCAAGCACTCAAAAGCCAGGAAATGCCAGAGTTAAGGTTGCCTGTGTAACTTGAATTTAGCCCCCTTGTACATCTGCATTATGATTGAAATTTTAATTATATAATCATATTCTACTTTTTCCACAGCACCACAGCCTCATTCAGTATGCTGGGCCTTTAGTGCCTGACCCAACGCCCACTGAAGGTAATGAAAACCTTTCTATGATTCCAGAGATTTCCACTGACTTCACTGGGCTTTGTCTCCATCTGTTGGAGATGGAGGAAGGCTTGGAGGCTGTAGAGAAGCTGTTTGAGCTGGTCAAAACACTTTCATCAAAATATTTTTCCCACAAAAAATTGCTTTTGTGACCAAAATGAAAATGTAGTAGTAATTTTTTTTGTTTTTGTCAGGACTTGCTGGTTTTTAAAAAAATCAAACAAATCCTTATATTTGTTGTGGAAAAGGAGGAGAAAGATGGTGAACAAAAATTGTGTTTGAGGAAAGATTTTTTTTTGTGATCAATGACTTAAATTCACAGAAAAATTTTGAATGAAACAATTTTTTAAATTCCATTTGGTTTTTTCGAGAACACATTCATTTCTCAGTCATTTCCATCAGCTACACAGTGGCTGCTGATGAGTGCTCATTCCTCAGGATTTCATTTATCGGTGTGACTGTCAACTGAACATCAATGGTCCCAAGCGCTTGAATGTCAAAAGACTCATGGATCAGGCCTTGGTTCCTGAGATTTAAAGCAATTCCTTATCTGTAAAACCAATAACCTCTTAGATCATTCAGACCGCAATGAATAAATAGATCTTACTTTCCTCAATTTGTGCTGTTTCTTACTGTTTTCAATCTGACTGAACATGAATCTAATCAGTTTGACCTTTGTTTAAATTATTATAAGTGCTGTGGTTGTATCAACGAGCTTTAGTAATGAACCATTGTGCTAAAACAGAACAAAATTACAGCCCCGATCCAAAGAATATACAATTTAATAGTGAACTCTTGCCTCCCCTCCCCAATCTAATAGTGATGCACTAGTTGTGTTTGGGATACCTGTGCTGAAAGGGGAATGTTGAAGTGTTCACTTAAAATATTTTTTAAAAGATGAAAATATTTCAGTTCATATTAGGAAAAGATATTGGGAAACAGTTTAACAAAACCTATCAGAACCTAAAATGTCTAGGGACTGCTCTTTCAAGTGCAACAGTGTGTCATGTTGTTCACACAATTGTAAGAATAGGAATAAGACTATTCTTTGTTGAACCTCCTCAGAATACTTTTGGCCCGAACCTCCAATTTGTCTAGGTCACTCTGGATCCTATCCCTACCCTCTAGTGTATCTACCTCTCCCCGCAGCTTAGTGTCATCTGCGAACTTGCTGAGGGTGCAATCCATCCCATCATCCAGATCATTCATGAAGATGTTGAACAAAACTGGTCCCAGGACCAACCCCTGGGGTGCTCCAGTTGATACCAGCTGCCAACTAGATATCGAGCTGTTGATCACAACCCATTGAGCCCAGCAATCTAGCCAGCTTTCTATCCACCCTATAGTCCATTCATCCATGATTCTTGATTCTTACTTGAAGGTCTCAGCCAATAAATTGAACTTTAAATCAGTCTGGCAAGTTTTCAGTTGTGCAGGAATACAGCTAAATGATTAATTTAACAGTTTGAGCCTTTTGTGCCTATATAATTTTAAATGGTTTCAATTGTGAAGCAAATTATAGTAGGTATAATATAATTATTAATTTTCAGAATAAATACTTCATTAAACTGGAGTTACTCACATAAATAAGTATCAGTAGCTTATAGAAGGAAGAAATTTAGCATAATAAAGTTATTATTCTAAAGTTTGCCAATATAGTGCCCATTTTTAAAAAGAAGGGAAGAAGGAGAATCTGGGAAACTACAGACCAGCCAGGTTCACCTCAGTCCCTGGAAAAATCATGAAGCAAGTCCTCAAAGAATCCATTTTGAAGCACTTGGAGGAGAGGAAGGTGATCAGAAACAGTCAACATGGATTCACCAAGGGCAAGTCATGCCTGACCAACCTGATTGCCTTCTATTATTAGATAACTGGCGCGGTGGGTATGGGGAAAGCAGTGGACATGATATATCTTGACTTTAGCAAAGAGTTTGATACAGTATCCCACAGTATTCTTGCCAGCAAGTAAAAAAAGTATGGACTGGATGAATGGACTATGGGGGGATAGAAAGCTGGCTAGATCGCTGGGCTCAATGGGTAGTGATCAGCAGCTTGAGATCTAGTTGGCAGCTGGTATGAATTGGAGCACCCCAGGGATTGGTCCTGGGACTGGTTTTGTTCAACATCTTCATGAATGATCTGGATGATGGGATGGATTGCACCCTCAGCAAGTTCACAGATGACACTAAGCTGGGGGGAGAGGTAGATACACTAGAGGGTAGGGATAGGATCCAGAATGACCTAGACATATTGGAGGATTGGGCCAAAGGTATTCTGATGAGGTTCAACAAGGACAATTGTCTAGTCCTGCACTTAGGATGAATGAATCCCATGCACTGCTACAGGCTGGGGAGTGACTGGCTAAGCAGCAGTTCTGCATAAAAGGACCTGGGGATTACAGGGGACAAGAAGCTGGATAAGAGTCAACAGTGCCCTTGTTACCAAGAAGGCTAACAGCATATTAGGCTGCATTAGTTGGAGCATTGCCAGCAGATAGAGGGAAGTGATTATTCCCCTCTATTTGGCACTGGGGAGGCCACAACTGGAGTATAGTGTCCAGTTTTGGGCCTCCCACTACAGAAAGGATGTGGAAAAATTGGAGACAGTCCAGAGGAGGGCAACAGAAATGATTAAGGGGCTGGGGCACATGACTTACAAAGAGAGGATAAGGGAACTGGGCTTATTTAGTATGCAGAAGTGAAGAGTGAGGGGGGATTTGATAGCAGCCTTCAACTACCTGAAGGGGGGTTCCAAAGAGGATGGAGCTCAACTGTTCTCAGTGGTGACAGATGACAGAACAAGGAGAAATGGTCTCAAGTTGCCATGGGGGAGGTCTAGGTTAGATATTAGGAAACACACTCGGAGGGTGGTGAAGCACTGGAATGGGTTACCTAGGGAGGTGGTGGAATCTCCATCCTTAGAGGTTTTGAAGGCACAGCTTGACAAAGCCCTGGCTGGGATGATTTAGTTGGTGTTGGTCCTGCTTTGAGCAGGGGGTTGGACTAGATGATCTCGTGAGGTCTCTTCCAACCCTAATCTTCTATGATACTATGTATCAGGGGTAGTCGTGTTAGTCTGTATCCACAGAAACAACAAGGAGTCTGGTGGCACCTTTAAGACTAACAGATTTATTTGGGCATAAGCTTTCATGGGTAAAAAATCCACTTCTTCAGATACATCTGGGGGAGGAGGAGGAAGAAGAAGAAGAAGAGGAGGAGGAGGAGGAGGACGACGACGACGACACTCCTGAGCTGGAAGGTAGCACCTTGAACAGACCAGTGCTGGGGAAGGGCAGAAGGAGCTGGGGAGCTCTGGCCAAGGAAAACCCCAGGCTGCCGGCCTAGGCCAGGCAGGTGCATAGGGTTGAAGGGGAAGTGGCCCAGGGACAATAGCAGGGCAAGGGGAGAGAAGGAGGGCAGAGAGGCTGCTGCTAGAGGGTCCCTGGGCCAGGATCCAGAGTAGTGGGTGGGCCTGGGTCCCCCCCTTCCCCTTGTGCTACACCAGGCTGAAGAGGAGCATGGCCTGATCTGGGTTGTGGCTGGTCCCTGCGATAAGGGGCTAGACTGAGGGGCTGCAGCCGGCCACCACAACAGGTGCAGATCATGGACTGCTGATAATACCAAATCCCGAGAAGGGGGTGAGACAGGAGCAGTGAGCACTGCCGGAGGGCAGTGTCCTGAAGAGGATGCTGCCGAGCGGGGAGCAACGAGGGTCCCCAAAGCAGCAGAGCAGATGAGGGGCAAGGCACCATGCGAAAAAGGTGCTCCATGACTGGACAGAGCTAATTTCCGGAGTAACAAGCGGGAGGCGCCAGCGGTGGTGAGTCCTAACCCTGTCACAGGCTGCCATAACTTAGATGGATTTGGGCTATCTAAGTTATGCTAGAGTCCACTCCAGACCCCTGAGCATTCCAAGATCACATTCCATCACACCTGCTATATTTGTGGTATTTTGTGGTAACCCAAATAGCCCCCCCATCCAGAGCGTGAAGCATACTACAGACTCTGACCAATGGTATTCATGTATATATCCACATATGCATCAATATCTATGTAGAGAGAGACAGAGATAGGTTTAGGTGTGTGGCTGTTGATAAGCTTTTATACATTTGATAACTAACTTGGTGACTTAGTGGTCATATTACAGTATTTTGTATTTGTGGTAAAAGTTGGATTCTTGCTAGTTTTCTTCCTGCAGCTTCACTGAATGTAACAACAAAAAATTACTAAATTGCCATGGGCTGTGATCATGTCAGTTTTCATAAGCAAAACAAGGCTGGCCCTGTTCAGTGCTTGGTTGGAAGAACTTCAAGGGGAAAAGGAGCCTGCAGAGCATGTTAATATTTTGTACACAACTGCCAGTACTATTTCATCTTGCACATCTTTCTGCACTCATCCAACTTTTTTATTTTCAATATTTTACTTTTTATAAAACTAAACACTTGATTCTATACAAAACATGTGACTACAAAGTTTAAGGTTGAAGTTATTTTCATACACAAGTCAGGAAAATCAAGATAAGGTAAACTTTACATTCTTCCTTTTTTGCATATATGTTACACAATAATCTTATTCCTTACATGCTTAAATAATGTGTGCATTACTAAAGAATGCTACACATGTATGTCTGTGGTTAAACTTAAATCATGAATACAAAAGTCAGCTTCATAACTTTTGCAGTATTACAGTTTTTTAATCTTTAGATTGCAGAGCTCTTTTTAAAGGTAAGTATTATTAGCCCAACCTTAGAGATGGGAAAACAGGTGCCAAGAGAAACGCATGACTCAACCAAGGTCATACAGCAAGTCAGTCAGTGGCAGAGTCAAGAATAGCATGAGATCCTCACTCACACCGGTCTGGCTCATTTTCACTGAGGCTATGTCTACACAGCTGTGTTGCTAAAAGGCATGAAGTGTAGCTGCTGTTTGTCAGCTCTCCTGCCAACAAAAAACTTCCACCCCCAATGAGCACGGTTAGCTTTGTTGGCAGGAGAGCACTTCTGCCAACAAAGCACTGTTCACACCAGCGCTTGTCATTGGCAAAACTTTTGTCTTTCAGGGATGTGTGTTTTTTTTTTAACACTTCTGAAAGACAAAAGTTTGTCATTCAGTTGCCTGTGTAGACACAGCCTAAGTCAAGGTCTTGAGTTGTGTAATAGAGTCCTAAGAATCCTAGATTCACTCTGGTGTAGGCCCTAGTGACAGCTGTAAGGCAGTCTCCCAAGGCCTCTTTCTCATGCCCTGACATAGGGTGTGTCTCAAAGGCAGGGCTGAGGAATGGAGCCTCAGTATGCAGTGATGCAGAAATTCCAGGCAGTGCTGAAACCCATAGGGAAGCTTGGAGAAGCTTTCCTAATTTAGACCGGGCTCAAGGATTGTCTAAATTATGCCAGGGGCTGTAGAGCAGCATACAGATGGGAGGCTGCAAGTGTAGTTTAAAGCCACTTTAGCACCCTCTCTGACTGAGCTATAAGTTTTGTTCTGCGCCTTAACATGACGCAGCAGATAATCTCACCCCAGGTCTCCTGGATTCCATTTTTCTGTTTAAAGCAGTGGACAGTGTCTGCTCATATCCTCTTTACAGTAAAAATATTGACATTCATTGGAAAGCACAGATAGCCACAAAAATGCTGCATCTATGGAGCTAGAGTTACAGAAAGATGCAGTTCCTAGCCATTAAATGATCTTTCTTTATTTGTCAAATAGAGTGGCACATTAGCCAGCTTTATGTGAGCATACAATGAAAGACCATTAGTAATGAAGCTAAACATGGTGGCAGAGTTTCAGTTGCTGGGGGAATCTTAACTTGAGTTGCCTCACTTCTGCAAGCTTAAAGTCAAAATTTTATATTGCATTAACATAATTTTTATATTTAATAGTGAGTTTGCTGTGATAGTGTGACACCTTTTGCTGCCATGCTAAGTGTAGCCAGCACACAGTCACATTTTATTTATTAATTAATCTTGAAGGGAAATGAGTTTCTACTGTTTTAACATATCTCCTACTGGTATTTATTGGCGTTACATAATGCTCGCCAACAGAAAAATCTAATATAATGGCAATCACTAATATAAATTCTATTGACTAGTAAAGAAGCTTTGTGTAAAAGAAAAACAATATTAAAATATCCACCAGTAAGAAAAATAAATAAAATAGCAAAAGAACTGCCCATCTGGAATAATATGAAACCATCTCAGAGCATTAAATGGAAGATGATAAACCTGTAACTTAAACTATAGCTCACCAGTATCTATTTCAATGTTAACTCCAAAGGGGTTACAGTGTAGATTTAGCTGATGAAACATTAAAATGGTCACTTCTTTTTACCATTAAATTTGAAACTCAGTTTCACAACTTTTTTTTCATACATATTTCAAAATCTGCGTAGGAAATTAATTCATGATTGGGCTCTGGTTGGTTGTTTCCCCAGAATGTGACCAGACTTTTTTTGTGCTCTCTTGTGTTAGCAAATACGCAGGTTAGCCTAATAAGTTACTGTGAAATGGAATCGACAAACAATATATGTTTCATTGTGTTTTTCCCAGCACTGTAATACGATATCCAATTAAACTTCCTTAGTCACACTGACTAAAGCAGCAGAATCAACAATTGGTTTGACAACAGGCTCTCTCGGGTTACACAGGATCTCCTGTTATTTTGTGAAGCACAATATATTAGGTTAAGTGGAAAGGATTTGTGAAATGTGATCCATTTAGCATCAGACTTTTCTCTGCCTGTCACAAACTGCCAATTTAATTGACAAAGGAGTTCCTTTGCACCTCAATTTGAGATAGAATCTTTGTCTGAACTTTTGGCGTTCAAGATATTGATCTGTTTGAATACATATAAAACCACTGCCTTAAAGATATCCCCCAGGAACCAACCATAGGAAACTGTCTCAATAGGAAGAGTCTTGTTCATACATTGTTAATACACATGCCAAAATTATCTCTGATGTAGTTTAGTTGACTTCAGAAATACACCAAGGCCCAATGTCTTTTAAAAGACACAATGTCTTTTAATCTCCAGATTACCATGATTATTGCTCAAGGCTTCATTTATCAAGTTTTTGCACTAATTCTTCTTGCTTAAACATATTCCTGTATATTTAGGGTGACCAGATGTCCTGATTTTATTGGGATAGTCCCAATATTTGAGGCTTTTTCTTATACAGAAGACTATTACCCCCCAACCCGATTTTTCACACTTGCTATCTGGTCACCCTATGTATATTAATACAATAAAGAAATTAAAAGAATGTGATAGTCATAAAGGCACATAAAATGTTTGCACTTGTAATTTTTCTACTGATTTGAAAGTTTTTACCAGTTAGAGAAATATCTCCTTTACTCTAATGGGGAATATCAGTAGAACAAGTAATAATACTGATAACTTACATGTTCAAAGCACTTTACAAACATTAACTAGTTAATCCTTACAATACTCCTGTGGGGTGTGTGGATAAGTAGTATTATCCTCACATCACAAATGGTGTAACAATTAGAGAGGCAAAGGTCCAGATCTTCAGAATACCTAGGCTCCTAACTTCCGATCTTGTAATCTGTCCTGTAGATTTTTAAGTGACTGAAGTATGTGTGTGTGTGTTCACGTGTCTCTGTGTGTAAATGTAGCCTTGACCATGCAGTGTAAGCGTAGAAATCAGTGTGTTTTGGTGACTGAATATTCAGATGATTTAGACTGTCACCAGCAGGCTGAGAACCACTATGGTACCACATTCTTGGTAAGTGAGCGCTGTGCTGCAATGGATTCAGTGCTGGAGCTCTCAGTTTAGAACGACATCGTGGTAACCTAAATTCAGGAGAGTTGCCCCCACTTATACTGGGGGTGTGTTTGGCTGTAAGGCTTAGAATACATGGGTCTATATTATTCCTTATAACATGAAGATATAAATAGTTGTGCAGCTCTTGACTTGACAATACTGCAGAACTGATGACATCTCTGTTGCAAAGCAGAAATGTGGCCTCTGCATATGCCTCAGTGAAGAATTTATGAAGCTTTCAGACCTTCTCTACATTAGCTCCAGAGGAAACAAATATGGAGGGGAAGTTTTACTTCTCTTCATCACAAATATTGATTCTGCTGTTTCAAAATTATGACTGAAAATTTGTTGAGATGAAGGCCATATCAGGTGAAAGATATTCCATTCCTCAGGTGGAGCAACTGATATACAACAGCCACCACACGCGGAGAAAGCAGGCCAGTAGGGGAGCATCTGTATGTACCTATGTATGCTCGACCCCCTACTGTAATAGTAACAAAGCACACAGCAACCTAGTAGAGCAGCTTGGATGTGGACACTTTCTGAAGGACACATTTTTTTAAAGACATCCTGGCAATTTATGAAAAATGTATTCTTGCTGCCACACGTCTCGTGCAAAAACACAGATATTTGCACCCATGCTCCTTGTTAGATCCACTTCCCTGCTTGTGCTCAGATCCACAGACAATGGGGAGATCTTCCCACTCGTTTCCTTCACAGGAAAATTTCAGCCCATACTTAGAATAAGCCAGAATCGGCTGAAAACGTTGTTATCCTCAATATGTATCATCAACTAATGTGACAGCGTATAGAGCCTGCCATGTAGTTGGCAAGGAGGGGGTTAAAACTCTGAGCTAAGTATCTTCAACAGCTGTCTGCTCTCATTGCAGAGATAGATAGGGAACCCAATCATAAAGGAACAGGACTAGGCTCAGCTGGAGCTAATTGCTCCATTAGAGACCATTTCGGTCCAGATATTACAAAAAGGGAGAGTCTCAGTCGCTCATTCTCTTAGTGGTTAGATAAAGATTCAGTGTTTTGAACTCTGGCTATAAGAAACCCTTTTGCTTGCATTCATTTGACAGAGCATCTAAACCTTAGTGTCTGAGATTGGGTTTGGCCTGAGTTTACCAGATCTGTCCCAACTATATGTAATTTATAAGAACTTCCTCTATTTTTCATGTTCTGTTCATAATTGTTCTATTTGTAAAAAAACAAACAAAAAAACCCCAAAACATAATATAGCCTGGCAGTAGAATCTAGCTGACCAATTTGCATTGTAACATACATCAGCAGTGTCCAGGGTAGGGTTCTAAGTATGCTAAAGTGAAAATATTTCTCTTATACCTGTAACTTGTATCAAGTTTCCCTTTAGCTTGGGAGAGAAAGTTTCTTCTGTTGGATTGAAGCAGGAGTGGGGGAGTCAGGGTGATGGGGGAGTCTATTGCTAGGACTGTCACAAACATCCTGTGGGATTTCATGCTAGGGACTGAATCGCTGTTCCTCAGTTTCCCCTTGTGTAAAACAGGAGTAATACTATTTACTTCATGGTAGTTTTGTGAAGTTACTTCAATAACATTTGTAAAGTATTTTGAGGTGCTTGGCTGAAAGGTACTATAAATGTGCAATTATAATTTTGTATCATATTAATCATTTAAATGCCTCAGATGAAAACCACTTAGGCATTATGGATAAATGCAGTGTAGTCGTTAGCTGGGAACCAAAAATCTTCAGGGAAATGTCAAATTCACATGATAGCCACAGCTGCTAGAATTAGTGCTTGGATCCTTAATTTAGGTAAAATGTGTGTAAAATTCAGCTACACAGCTCACTATTGGCTACCCAATAGTGCAGCAGTATATGAAAAAGTAACCTCAGCTAACATCTGTAGTAATGGACATAATGTGGTTTGGGAATAATTAAATTTAAAAATGGAGAGAGGAAAGGGTAGGGAGGAAGGGGACTTTGAGAACTATTATTTTCAGTATCTGTATGTGCAGTAAGGCTCAGCTGTACCAGTTTTTCCTTGATACTGTGGATAGGCAAACCTCCAACATTTGCTCTTATTGTCCTTAATAGGAATACATCAGAACCTTTCTGAAAAAACCCGAAGAAGAATACAAACTAGGTCATGTTCAACTCTCCTACCCATAAAATATATGTTACTATACATACAATACATAATGTTGCCTTGTTTGTGGAAGAGAACATAAGGGAAAGGAGCAATAATAGCAATAAAATAAAGGACATGACCACTACAGCTAGGAGTGTGACTCTGCTAGAGGATAGGCCACACCCAGTGGACTGCTAGGAACTTATTTAACAAAGTAAAAAGACCAAACACAGATGTATAAGAAGCAAAAGCCCAATGGTAATTAGGCATTGCTAGGCTCAGCATTACAATAACTAAGCCTCATTTTCAAAAGTTCTTTAGGTGCTAAGGAGCCAAAGTCCCACTGTTATTTTAGGGGTATTGCATTTTTAAGTGGAATAAATGAGTAAAGGGACTCAAGCCACCGAAATGGAATAAAATAAACAAAGCCCCCTGATGTGGTAATGAGCTGTGTGTGCTGAGGTGCAGCCCGCTGATGACAGTGGGACATCGTGCAGGTGAATCTGTTCCTTCTCAATGCAGTATTGGGGCTTATCATAGAATCATAGAATATCAGGGTTGGAAGGGACCCCAGAAGGTCATCTAGTCCAACCCACTGCTCAAAGCAGGACCAATTCCCAGTTAAATCATCCCAGCCAGGGCTTTGTCAAGCCTGACCTTAAAAACCTCTAAGGAAGGAGATTCTACCACCTCCCTAGGTAACGCATTCCAGTGTTTCACCACCCTCTTAGTGAAAAAGTTTTTCCTAATATCCAATCTAAACCTCCCCCACTGCAACTTGAGACCATTACTCCTCGTTCTGTCATCTGCTACCATTGAGAACAGTCTAGAGCCATCCTCTTTGGAACCCCCTTTCAGGTAGTTGGAAGCAGCTATCAAATCCCCCCTCATTCTTCTCTTCTGCAGGCTAAACTATCCCAGCTCCCTCAGCCTCTCCTCATAAGTCATGTGTTCCAGTCCCCTAATCATTTTTGTTGCCCTTCGCTGGACTCTCTCCAATTTATCCACATCCTTCTTGAAGTGTGGGGCCCAAAACTGGACACAGTTCTCCAGTTGAGGCCTCACCAATGTCGAATAGAGGGGAACGATCACGTCCCTCGATCTGCTCGCTATGCCCCTACTTATACATCCCAAAATGCCATTGGCCTTCTTGGCAACAAGGGCACACTGCTGACTCATATCCAGCTTCTCGTCCACAGTCACCCCTAGGTCCTTTTCCGCAGAACTGCTGCCTAGCCATTCAGTCCCTAGTCTGTAGCTGTGCATTGGGTTCTTCCGTCCTAAGTGCAGGACCCTGCACTTATCCTTATTGAACCTCATCAGATTTCTTTTGGCCCAATCCTCCAATTTGTCTAGGTCTTTCTGTATCCTATCCCTGCCCTCCAGCGTATCTACCACTCCTCCCAGTTTAGTATCATCCACAAATTTGCTGAGAGTGCAATCCACACCATCCTCCAGATCATTTATGAAGATATTGAACAAAACCGGCCCCAGGACCGACCCTTGGGGTACTCCACTTGATACCGGCTGCCAACTAGACATGGAGCCATTGATCACTACCCGTTGAGCCCGACAATCTAGCCAGCTTTCTACCCACCTTGTAGTGCATTCATCCAGCCCATACTTCCTTAACTTGCTGACAAGAATACTGTGGGAGACCGTGTCAAAAGCTTTGCTAAAGTCAAGAAACAATACATCCACTGCTTTCCCTTCATCCACAGAACCAGTAATCTCATCATAAAAGGCAATTAGATTAGTCAGGCATGACCTTCCCTTGGTGAATCCATGCTGGCTGTTCCTGATCACTTTCCTCTCATGCAAGTGCTTCAGGATTGATTCTTTGAGGACCTGCTCCATGATTTTTCCAGGGACTGAAGTGAGGCTGACTGGCCTGTAGTTCCCAGGATCCTCCTTCTTCCCTTTTTTAAAGATTGGCACTACATTAGCCTTTTTCCAGTCATCCGGGACTTCCCCGGTTCGCCACGAGTTTTCAAAGATAATGGCCAATGGCTCTGCAATCACAGCCGCCAATTCCTTCAGCACTCTCGGATGCAACTCGTCTGGCCCCATGGACTTGTGCACGTCCAGCTTTTCTAAATAGTCCCTAACCACCTCTATCTCCACAGAGGGCTGGCCATCTCTTCCCCATTTTGTGATGCCCAGCGCAGCAGTCTGGGAGCTGACCTTGTTAGTGAAAACAGAGGCAAAAAAAGCATTGAGTACATTAGCTTTTTCCACATCCTCTGTCACTAGGTTGCCTCCCTCATTCAGTAAGGGGCCCACACATTCCTTGGCTTTCTTCTTGTTGCCAATATACCTGAAGAAACCCTTCTTGCTACTCTTGACATCTCTGGCTAGCTGCAGCTCCAGGTGCGATTTGGCCCTCCTGATAACATTCCTACATGCCCGAGCAATATTTTTATACTCTTCCCTGGTCATATGTCCAACCTTCCACTTCTTGTAAGCTTCTTTTTTATGTTTAAGATCTCCTAGGATTTCACCATTAAGCCAAGCTGGTCGCCTGCCATATTTACTATTCTTTTGACTCATCGGGATGGTTTGTCCCTGTAACCTCAACAGGGATTCCTTGAAATACAGCCAGCTCTCCTGGCCTCCTTTCCCCTTCAAGTTAGTCCCCCAGGGGATCCTGGCCATCCGTTCCCTGAGGGAGTCGAAGTCTGCTTTCCTGAAGTCCAGGGTCCGTATCCTGCTGCTTACCTTTCTTCCCTGCATCAGGATCCTGAACTCAACCAACTCATGGTCACTGTCTCCCAGATTCCCATCCACTTTTGCTTCCCCCACTAATTCTACCCGGTTTGTGAGCAGCAGGTCAAGAAAAGCGCCCCCCCCCCAGTTGGCTCCTCTAGCACTTGCGCCAGGAAATTGTCCCCTACGCTTTCCAAAAACTTCCTGGATTGTCTATGCGCCGCTGTATTGCTCTCCCAGCAGATATCAGGAAAATTAAAGTCACCCATGAGAATCAGGGCATGCGATCTAGTAGCTTCCGTGAGCTGCCGGAAGAAAGCCTCATCCCCCTGGTCCGGTGGACCAGTAATCTGGCTTGAGATTACTAGGGGACCAACAGGCACACTCACTGCTTTGGCCACTCGAAAGCAGGTAGGTGATGAATGTAGTGGTGCCAGTGACAAAATTTTTAAGTAAGGATATTTACATGGACTATTAAAAAACTAGTTTTCAGTTCTGTCTTCTAGATGGATTAGAACTCTCCTCTATTCTCCCTTCCAGCAATGGCAGGCTGTCCATAGCGTCATCCTCTTTCTTTGTTTTTGCTGCTGTGTAAAACCAGGCACTAGCAGTAACGCTACTGGAGAGGTAGAAAGAGGAAGGAAGTGAGGGGGAAAATGGAACTAAAACTGGATTAAGGCTAAATATAGCTGTGAAGACTTCAAATTGCTGTCAGTTGGGAGGGCATGGAGATGACACAGGGGAGGAAGGGAATCAATGAACCAATTTCTTAAATGTGACCCTTTGTCATAAATATAAAGGGAACGGTAATCACCTTTAAATCTTTCCTGGCCAGAGGAAAAACTCTTTCACCTGTAAAGGGTTAAGAAGCTAAGATAACCTTGCTGGCACCTGACCAAAATGACCAATGAGGAGACAAGATACTTTCAAAGCTGGAGGGAGGGGGAAACAAAGGGTCCTCTCTGTCTGTGTGATGCTTTTGCTGGGACCAGAGCAGGAGTGCAGGTCAGAACTCCTGTAAAGAGTTAGTAAGCAATCTAGTTAGATATGTGTTAGATTCTGTTTTGTTTAAATGGCTGATAAAATAAGTTGTGCTGAATGGAATGTATATTCCTGTTTTTGTATCTTTTTGTAACTTAAGGTTTTGCCTAGAGTGATTCTCTGTGTTTTGAATCTGATTACCCTGTAAGGTATTTACCATCCTGATTTTACAGAGGTGATTCTCTTACTTTTTCCTCAATTAAAATTCTTCTTTTAAGAACCTGATTGCTTTTTTCATTGTTCTTAAGATCCAAAGGTTTGGGTCTGTGTTCACGTATGCAAATTGGTGAGGATTTTTATCAAGCCTTCCCCAGGAAAGGGGATGTAGTGCTTGGGCGGATATTTTGCGGGGGAGATATTTCCAAGTGGGCACTTCCCCTCTTCTTTGTGTAACACTTTGTTGGTGGCAGCTTTTAACCTAAGCTGGTAAGAATAAGCTAGGGGGTCTTTCATGCAGGTCCCCACATCTGTACCCTAGAGTTCAGAGTGGGGAAGGAACCTTGACACCCTTATTCAGCAAATGGGAATACAGGGGCCATCATGGTCAATCATTTGACCACAACATAATCCACCTCTTGATACCATGCTTTATTGATATAGGTATACAGGTGTGTTGAAGAAATAGTATTTCCATGTTGGAACTTGTCTTTGGTTGTGTAACTTTGGGGATTTTGAATGGTAAGATATGGGATAGAGCAGGGGTGGCCAACTTGCGGCTCCTTGTATGGGCACCAATGCCAGGGCTGGAGCTACAGGTGCCAACTTTCCAATGTTCTGAGGGGTGCTCACTGCTCAATCCCTGTCTCTGCCACAGGCCCTGCCCCCATTTCACCCCTTTCTACCCCCTCCCCTGTGCCTGCCATGCCCTCGCTCCTCCTCCCGCCCCCCAGAGCCTCCTGCATGACACAAAACAGTTGATCAGGAGGTGTGGGGAGGGCTGCCAGTGGGTGGGAGGGGGGGCAGGGGGTGCTGGGGGGAGCTGACAGGGGATTGCTGATGAATTACTGTGGCTCTTTGGCGATGTACATTGGTAAATTCTGACTCCTTCTCAGGCTCAGGTTGGCCACCCCTGGGATAGAGGATTAATTTTTATTCATTTCCCATCCTGTGTTACTCCTTCCCCACTGTACATGCAAGCATGTTTGTTTTATTACACATTGAAATGGAGTATGATGAATGTTATTACAAGGCCAGATTCTGTGACCCTCATGTTGACTAGCTGAATAATACTTACTCACACAAGTAGTCCTATGGAAGTCTATGGATTACAGAACTGTGCCTGAAGATTCTAATTCAGGAAAGTAATGAACCCTGTGCCTAAGTCTCATTAAAGTCACTTAACTGTAATCACATGATTCGGTAAAGTGACTTTATGGAGACTTAGGCACATGATTCAGTGCTTTCCTGAATTGGGGCCAAAATTAATACCTGTTAAATGAATAAGAGGTAACTCCCCAGATGTTTAAAGAGTAAAATGCAATAGCTAACTTACCTGATAAAATATAGATGTGTAAATTAAGACATTTTTCTGTAAAGCTAGTATACCAAAAATATGTTTTGTATAATCACAAAGCCTTCTTAAAATATATACCCATTAAAGGGACAGGTTTGTGGAATTCTGGTAAAAATAACACCATGGGATTCCTGGTTTATTATGTTTCACTGACTTCCAGATCAGCATTGTTCATCCTGTCAGTAATCACCTGTAATAAAGATTCTACAGGTCTCTTTGAACCCTCACGTACATTTGAGTGTTGTCTTCAGTGGAATAACACTGGGGCAACTGAAGGCAGAATTTGGTCCTATCAATAATATGTAAATCAAATGAGTATCCACTTCAGTTTTCCATAGTTGTGTTGACTCTGAATACAGGGGGATCAGGTCTGTTGCATAAAAAGCAGTCACTTTTACACAGTAACTTTTTTCACTTTGAACTAAAGAGATATCCTTTGTAAGTCCATACTACAGCAAAATTTAAAAGCACACAGATGACTTTCAATGATATTATTTGAAGTTTGGAGAGTAGTTGCCTATTGATTTTGCTCTTAAAAACTTAGCACACACCTATCGTTATAAAATTTATCCTGTTGTTGTCAGTTCTATTTATCATGTGGATAAGTTTTCAAGACTAAAGGGTTTATTTTTTCTTCAAGATGCATGCATGTCAATATTGATTAGTCACAGTGGGTGAGGTAATATCTTTTATTGGGCCAACTTCCGTTTGTGAGAGAGACATACTTTTGAGCTTACACAGAAGAACTCTATGTAAGCTTGAAAGCTTGTCTCTCTCACTAACAGAAGTTGGTCCAATAAAAGATATTACCTCACCCACCTTGTCTTTCTATTATCCTGGGACCCATACACCTATAAGAAAACTGCATACATCAATATTGTTTAACATTAGTAAAATTAATAATGGACATTGAGGTGCAATGGATTCAAGACTAATTGAGCATACACAAGCTGAATTTGAACTTGGAAATTCTCCCCCTTCTCCTATTATTCACTAATCTTGCAATTTTGCTCAGCATAAGTCATGACATGGTACTGTGCGAAATGCACATCTTTCATTTTTGTTGTGGCCGCAGCAGCACTGAGGTAAATTTAGCTGTTTTATGTGTACTATTTTTCACACATCTTTTCTGGGAACTATGAAATCTTAACCAGGGATGATTCATGATGTTGAGAGTAAGAAATATTAGAGTTAAAAAACTAAAATGTCAGAAGATGCTGCCCATTCATCTGGGCTAGTTCCAGCTCCACCCAATCATTTTCTGATGATTTATTGACTAGGTTATCCAGCCTAAACTTTGATTAGCCATATATAGTAACCAAACAAAAGCACGTGACTGCTACTTGTAAGAACACCCTTCAAATGGAATTGACCACATTTAAGTGCTTAAAGATTTACCACAATATTTGCAAAAATTCCTCCCTATAAATAGAGGGAAAGCCACAAATACCATAAATAAACTTAAATGTGGTAAATGGAAAGGTTTAAAAGACACTTAGTGTAGGTATGCTTATATGCTACTTCCTACTGGTAGATGGAATGAGATGTGCTACGGGATTTGCCTCATCCCCTAGTGTTTGACCTATAATAGAAGTTATATAATCCCCAATACTACATGCTAATAGTACTCTTTTAGCTCAAGCTGTAAAGGCCAGTGTTACTGGACCACAGGGTCATGACTTCTATTCTACTTTATCAATGATGGCTGTGTCTTTACACTTAATGTATGGTCACAGAGCATTACAAAGTGTTGGGAGGCATTCTAAATCCTATGCATCTCTGACATGATACTGGTAATAAACAATGATACATTCTCATGGACTGTACATTTATTGTAGAAAATAGGAGAAAAAAAATCAGCCAAGGAAGTTCTAATGAAAATTGATTGGAGAAATTGGAGGAGAGACATATAGTATAGTATAAATACAATATATTTGTTCTGTGTGAAGCTGACAGTGTCATTATCTTCTTTGTTCCATCTAACTCATATTCTATATAATAAAGATAAACTGGGATCTCTGGATACAAAGGAAAACTAAATATTATACTTATAGGGCCACAGTTTCTGCTGGTGTAAATTGATGCCACTCCATTGACATTAATGGAGCTGTGCCATTTGACACCAATAGAGAATTTGGTCCATTGTAGCAAATAGAAACTAATACTATCATTAAGGGTGCAAGACAGTTTTAATTAGCTTATAACTTTATTAATGTCGTCATTGGGACAGAAATTTCATGGTTGATCGCAGCAGTTCATTTAGAAATGGAATGTCAAAACTGTTCATTCAATCAAACAACCTGATACTACATTTTTTGATTCTATAGCCACCATTGAATTCAGTGGGAGTTCTGAGAGCCAGAGAAGGAGTCCTAAAAATGAATAAATATAAGTGCCAGAATGCGCTTGCAGAACTCAGTCATAAGTGATAGTACCGGAATGCCCTTCTGTCTCCTCAAAAAGGTACTAGTGCAGTGTTTTGGAGTGTTCAGCATGATTCAAGCCCTACTGGGAGCAAAGTTCTTTCAGTATCCAGTTGAAAGTCAGTGTTAGTTAAGGAAGGTTTCAGAATTATTACTAGTAACAGTTGGCTAATTTAAATACTGTGGGGGCCTGTGAAATCCATTTGTCTGTAGGTTTATTAACCAGGTGGTCATCCATACAACATAATAAAGGAAGTTGTCTGATGGACTACTAATCTTTTGGGAGGGATGGGGTATAAAGAAAAAATAGAATTAAAGTGCTGAGTGAATAAAATCAACTATAATAATTGGTATTCATAAATAGGTTATGCTGTCTAGCTGGAGAACTTAGAAATTCATTTTTGTGTAGATTTTAAGTTGCAATGAAGAGGAGGTTCTGTTTGGAATTTCTTGGTATTGGTCCCTATAGATGTTACTCCCATGTGATGGGGTGTACCTATCCCACACTAGCCTCAAAAGGGTTAATTGTGCTTTGCAGACTGAGGAAGCCCCTACCCTCCCACTCTGCTGCGCATGCTGAGCCTGGAGGCAGAGTATAAAAGGAAGCAGCCCAGCACACTCTTGGCAGGCTGCTGAAGGAGGAGGATGCAGACTGCGGGCTCTCTCCAGCTAGGTGCTACAGGTGCCAATTACAGACTGCCTAATAAGCCTGGAGAAGAGACCATGCCAGAAGGAGCTACCACATGAGGACCCGGGGAAACCATGGAGCATCACCAAAGGAAATAGACTTTTCTCTGGGTTAGTGAACCGGGGAACCAGTCAGCCTGTTTCAGGAGCACCCCCACCACCACCAGGGCCCTTGGCTGGAACTTGGAGGAACAGGGAGGGCCTGAGTCCTGCTACCATAGGCGCCACACACCCCTAAGTGGTGCCCAACTTCCCCAATTGGCCATGCAATCCCACAGAGGTAGCTTACTTTGTTGACTTGGGTCATTAGGCCATGCTGCCTTGGTGGAAGGGCTGCTTATTGACTCCGGTCATTGGGCCCCGCTGCCCTGAGTAGAAGGGCCACCCTCATTGACCCTGGCCATTAGGACACACTGTCCTGAGGGGAAGGGCTGTTTTATTGACTCTAACCAGTAGGCCATGCTGCCCTGAGTGGAAAAGCTGCTTTATTGACTATGGTCACTAGGCCATACTACCACGTTTTATAGTCAGGGTTACAAACATAGGACCTAACCAGGTCACATATGGTAAGAAGAAGGAAAAAAAACAATATAGCAGTAGTTTTTTCCGCTTCTTCTCACCATACCTGACCTGGGATGGAGTGTACCTACCCCATGACACTCCAAAATTAGACTTCAGGCATTCCACAATGGCCTGTCTACCCCAATAACTCAATCTACCAAAATAGCAAAATTAATAGGTAAAAGGGGGAGGTCTGTGCTAGAGGATTTGCCAGGTTTTTACCAAAGGGTTTCTCTCCGACCTTTTTGAGGACTCCTTAAAACAGACTAGCTCTATTGACCATTAGAAGGACATGGATGCAACCTTTCACCCAAAGGATTGACACTCAGGCAGTAATTCTTTGAAAACAAAAGTAACCTTTATTTAACACAACACACCCTAATACAGTAAATCTAAAGCATATATTTAGAAGAACAAACATTTTCACAGTACATAAAACACATATCATAAGATAACACAGATGTTATTAGCACAGATGTATGGTATCATAATATTGAGTACTTTAATACACAACTGGAAATAGCTTCAAGTGGTTACGTTCTATATGTGATGGCCAGTCACATACAGGATGCTGACAGCAAGATTTTAAACATTAAAATTTTAATAAACATACACAAACATCCAGCTTTATTATCCCATGGATACATATACATGCAGTTTAATTATTCTTTATAGAAGGGTTATCCTGCTTACTTTCTCTGCTGTCTTCTTTTCCTTCTGAGAAGTCCTTCTGCTCTGTCTCTATTTTCGATGTTGCCGCTGCTACGTTGTTACTGCTTGCCTCTTAAGTGATTTTAGCTCTTTTAGCTCTTCTCCTCTTCTTGATTCTTCTGCTGCTCACACACACCAGTACCTTCTACTCACTCTGACTCAAGCTTCTTAGCTTTCTGCCTTATATACAGATTTTAGCCTATCCTGATTGGTTCCTTCAATCCCTATTATTATCAGCCAAACAGCTTCAAGGCCTTTACCTGTCAATCAAAGCAAGACCTGATTGAAAGCCTGAACCTTAGATGCTGGACCTGACTGAAGACCTGTGTTATGCTTAACTGACCTCTCCCTTCAGATTTTGGAGTGACCTTTATTTCACCTCAGCCTTCCTGCTTGCTATTTGCAGAATCTCTCCCAGACCTCCATTTTGGATTTATGTGACTGTGACTGCTTGCGACCGCCACCTTGTTGTCACTAGCTGTAACCATGTAAGCCTATCTTTATTAATTATTAAACCTCTATAATTATAAACAACTAGCCATATCTAAATATTCCCCAACACTATGATTCACTGTCACCACTATATTTTTTTATTATTGTAAACAAGTTTAATTTCAATCTCTCTCCACTTGAGCTAGTGGTGTCAGTGCAGCACTCTTAGTGGTGTAGTTTTACCCAGAACAGAGCAGCTGAAAAATCTCTTGTATCAAAGATGACAAAGATCTGTTTTTTAGCTGGAGATCTCTCTCGCACATGGCATCTGCAGAGTAACATTCTACAGATACAGTTGTAGGTGCATAAGCCATTTCAAGACCTCCTTTGTGATGTTGTGATATCATCCAATTCAGCTTTGACTCCATATTTGAGGCACAGTGTTATGATGTGTTTGATGGTTTGGATGGTTTCACCACAGTTGCACGAAGAGAAGTCTTTGATTTTCCACTTGTACATCAAGGAGCCTCATTTTCCGTGATTTCTTTGGATGAGGTTCAATATGGTCCAAAGTCTGCATGGCAGGTCGAAACCGGGAGAACGGCTTATTGTGTCAGTAATAATGTGTGTTTGGAATGGCAGATGAGGTCCGGACACTTTGCCATTCCCTGGCCAGATTCAGAGACATGAGCTGGTCATGTGTGGTCCATACTGGTTTTTGAAATTTCTGGTGTTACTGGAGTATGTTATCCATAGCCTGCTGGATGGGAAGTTCTCCATAGTCGTCAGCACATTTAAGTTCTTGTGCTGTGGCCATATCTCAATGGGTAGCTAATACTAAAAGCCAAGGTAGAGGTGTTGATTTTAAAATTCCTATGATGATTGTCATGGTCTGATTCAGCTACCTGCCCACAAGTTGGATATGGCAACCTCTTGCCCACACCAGTGCACTATATTCTGCAACTGAGTACACCAAGATCAAGGCTGATGTTTGTAACACTGGGGCAGTTGATCCCCAGCTTGTTCCACTAACTTTTCAATAATGTTGACGTGAGTCAAACATCTAAGCTAATAACTTAGCTGGAGATGAAGGCCTCTTAGGCTGGTTGACCTTGAAAGTGTCATTCATCCTGAGAAGTAAGAAGGTATTGTGACAGGGTTTGGCCAGATGATTACAGGAGAGTAATTTTTTGAAGCAAAAAAGGTATTTTATTTGCATAACACACTTACAAAACAAAACAACAGCATATGCAATGTGTAACAGAGCAACCAATCACAATTGTTTTCTCATTAGCCTCAGGGGAGAGAAGTGTTCAAGCTTGCCTGGGCCCAGAGCGGGGGGCTTCCTCGACTCTCATGGTCTTCCATCCTTCCGAGTTACCTGATGGTCCAGAGCGAGGGGGCTTCATCGACTCTAAAGTTCTGCCACCCCCTCGAGTTACCTGGTGCCACGCCCGAGTGTCACCAACAATTCCCTCCTCTGAAAGCACGCAACAAGAGGGGCAGGCTGTGGGGTGGACAACCTGGAGGGGTGGCATGTGCACCCACGTGTGAAAGGACCCATCTAAGGTGGTGGTGTCCGCAGCAGTGATGGCTGGGGCTGGGGTCCCTTACTCTCTCCCCCAATCGGGGTCAAAACAAAGGGAACCGGATGGGGACACCAAGCAGAGAGCCTCGGACAGCACCCACCGCTCCTCAAAAACATCAAGGGAGTCGGTGGACACCACCCAGAGCAACTCCGCCCAGATACGTGAATGGACCGAGGATTGGAAAACAGCCCCACAGTCACAGGAAACTCCATTAGCCAACCTCCTCTCTCTGGTTTTATAAATGGCCGTTTTAGCCAGGGCTAGGAAGAGGTAAACTAGGAGATCCCGCGACTTTGTGAGGCCATGGATGGGGAGTGCATAAATAAAAAAGGTGAGGGGAAAAATGCAACCAAAAATGTAATAAAAGATTTGTGAGGAGCCGGAACAGGGGCTGCAGCCTGGCGCACTCCAAATATATGTGCGCCAGAGTTTTCCTCACACCGCAAAAGGGACAGGTATCTGGGATGAGGTTGAACCGTGACAAGTACGTGCCCGTGCTCACAGCTCCGTGAAGGAGCCGGCAACTGATGTCCCCGATGGGCCTCGGAACCAAGGTGGAATATAGGCTGACCACTGGGGCTGCTCACCCTCCAAACGTGGCAGAAGGTCTCGCCACTTTGTGTCGGGGCGGTACACTAGGGTGAGGGCATGAAGGGTGTGGAGCACGAGCGTGTATAGCTGTTTCCTTGGCACAGTTTGGAAGCATACTGGCTGCAATTCATGCAGCCGGCTCGCCGTAAAAGGGTGAGGGGGTCGATTGGGTCTACGGGGCAGGAGTCCAATTAAAAGGTCCAGCGGGCCTGGGGTAGAGGGTGGGCGGGGCATGCCCTGGAGCAGGACCCAATCGAGGTAAGCTCCAGCAGTGGGCAGCAAAGCGGCCTTCACCTCCTGAAGTACACGCCAGGGGGTACGAGGTCTGGAGAGCCCCATGCACCAAGCGAGCATCAGGGGATCCAGCCAGTCTACCCGGTCGTAGTCCAGGAAGTCTCCGACTCCCGTGACTTCTGCCAGGATCAAGCTCTGGCACACCGAGCGGGACTCCGCCACCTGCACACAGAGCTCGGGGTTGTGTAGCAGTGGCTCTGCGAGGAGATCTGCCCCCTCAGTGGCCGCCATGGACCTGGTCATTAAAAAAGTTTCCAAGTCCGGGGGAGGTCCTGGTAGAAGACCGGCAGCCCAGAAAGGTCTCGCGGAAAACCTCCCGGACAGAGATAAAAGAGCTGCCGGTCATATTGGAGCCCTCGGATGTGGCATAGGATGGCGTGTGCCAGTATGCTCCACGCCGAACTGCCTGCACCATAAAGGAGCCTCTGTAGGGCCTGGAGGCGGAAGACGCGGACCTGAGTGTGCAGACACTTCCGGCCCTGTCCTCCTTCCTTCAGGGGTAGATGAAGAACCCCTACAGGGGCCAAGTGCATTCCTGACCAAAAGAACCCCAGAATCGATGTCTGGAGGTTGGTCAGGAAACCTGGGGCCGGGACCAGGGTGTTGAGCTGGTACCAGAGCATGGACAGTACTAGTTGATTAAGTACCAGCGCTCTCCCTCAGAGGGAGAGACATCGGAGTAGCCTCGTCCATTTCCAGAGCCGCTCTATCACCCCGCCCTCTAAGTTTTCCCAGTTCTCCAGCGGAGAGGGATGCGTGGCAGAAAGGTAAACACCGTGGTAGAGCAGTGGACCCGCAATCCACTGGGTAGTCTGAAGCGTGGGTGGGAGGAGCTCGCCTGCCACCATTCTCCTACTGCCAAGCCAGAGCTCTTGACCCAGTTGACCCGGGTAGAGGAGGCTGCCAAATAGATGGCCTGGCAAGCCTCCACCCGCGCCAAGTCGCCCGGGTCCTGGACCACGAGGAGCACGTCATCGGCGTACGCCAACAGGACCAGCCGCAGCTCCAGTTCCCGCAACACCAACCCTGTCAACCTCCTGCAGAGGAGACAGAGGAAGGGCTCGATCGTCAGAGCATACAGCTGGCCCGAGAGGGGACACCCCTGCTGTACTCCTTGCCTGAAGTTGAATGGTTCGGTCAGGGTCCAGTTGAGTTTAACCAGACACTCTGCAGAAGCGTACAGCACCCAGAGAAAACCCACAAACTGGGGTCCGAAGCCAAACGCCCGCAGAGTGCTCAGGAGGTACCCGTGGGCCACCCTATCGAAAGCCTTCTCCTGATCTAGGGACAGGAGGGCGAATGACAGACCGTCTCTACGCCCGAATTCCAAAAGGTCCCGAACCATAAATAGGTTATCAAAGGTACTGCAGTCCAGGACGGTGTAGGTCTGGCCTGGGTGGATCACGTCCACCAGCACGGACCCTAGCCGCAGCGAGATTGCTTTTGCTACGATTTTGTAGTCCGTGCTGAGGAGCGAGACGGGACGCCAATTTCATAAATTGCGGAGGTCCCCCTTCTTCGGCAGTAAGGTGAGGACAGCTTGACTGCACGAAAAAGGGAGGACCCCGCTCTGCAGAGACTCGGCCCAGACGGTGACTAGGTCTGGGCTGAGGACGTCCCAAAACACGCGGTAGAACTTCATGGTCAGCCTGTCCATGCCTGGAGACTTATTAGTCTCCAGGGCATACGATGGAGGGCTTCCGAGAACTTGGCCAGAGTGAGAGGCAACTCTAGCTGGTCTTGGTCACTCGCGCTGACCGTAGGGAGCTCCTCCCAGAGCACTCTGCAAGTGCCAGGGTCGGTCGGATACGGGGTGAAAAGACTTGCATAGAAGGCTCAGGCCCTCCCGCACATCTCCGCCGGTTCTGTGAGGGGGGTGCCATCTTCTGCCAGGAGGCAGGTGACGTGTTTCTTGGCCCCCCTCGTTTTCTCTAGGGCATAGAAGAAGCAGGAGCTGCGATCCATCTCCTGAAGGAGGCTGATGCAGGATCGAACAAAGGCACCCCGGGCCCGATGGTCCTCAAGGGCCTGGAGCTCCTCCCGCTTCTCCCGGCACACTCTGCAGAGGAGCGGGTCCTCGGGGCTGGCGGCCAGATGCCTCTCCAGCTCTAAGACCTTCCATTCAAACTGCTCTATTGCTGCATTTCTCCATCGGCTGGTGCCCTGGGTATAGTCACAGCAGAAAAGCCTGGCACGCACCTTCCCCAGGTCCCACCATTGCCGTGCCGAGGGAAAGGCACGCCACTGCCCTTGCCAGGCCAGCCAGAATTCCCAGAAGGATGTCACGAAGCCCTCATCCTCCAACAGGCTGTTGTCAAAATGCCAGTAGGCTGGCCCCGGCATCTCCGCACAGAGGGAGGCTGTCACGGTTGTTAGATGATGGTCAGAAAATGGGGCCAGCGGAATGCTGGAGAAGTGGGCTCGTGAGAGATGGAAGTGTAATAAATAAATGCGGTCCACCCGGGAGTGACTCGACCGATGGGCTTCCACCTGGAGAAAGGTGAACGTGGAAGTGTTATCCGGGTGGTGGTCGCTCCAGATGTCCACTAGGGAGTGATGTTCGACTATCTCCCGGAGGGTGTCTGTGGTGGCCGGGCTCTACTCGGTCCCCAAGCGGTCCTGTTCCTCGAGGGTGATATTAAAGTCCCCTCCCAGGACCAGGCACTCATGAGGATCTAAGGTGCCGAGGAAGGCGGACGCCCGCTGGTAGAATTGCAGCTGCTCCGGGCCCAATGTTGGGGCATAGATGTTAACGAGGTTAATCATGAGCCCCTCCATACGGACCCGGAGATGCATCAGGTGACCCGGGATGGCCTCGGTGACCCCTAGCACCTCAGGCCATAGGTCGGGGGAGAACAGGGTTGCCACTCCAGCCTGTCGAACCGTGGCATGGCTAAAGTAGACCCTGTCCCCCCACTCCAGCTGTCAACTGTCTTCGGCAGTCGGGTCCGTATGGGTCTCCTGCAGGAAAACCACAGAGTATCCTCCCTCCCGAAGGAAGGAGAGCACCTGGGACCTGCGGAGAGCCATCCTACAACCCCGGGTGTTCAACGTTGCGATGGTGAGAGGTGTCATGGGGAGGATCGGGGGGGTCCTCACTGGCAGGGATGCTTGCATCTCCCAGCGGGCCGCGCAACAGTCAATGACCCATCCCGTAGGTGAGTAATTGTTCATGGAAGCCGCGGACCTGCCAGTAGGCCACGGCATCCTGCTTCCCCATCCCTTTACTTTCCCCCATGAGAGCCCTTGTGGCCCGGAGGATTTGAGAAAAGTCCCCCCATCACTGGAGAGTAAGGTGTACCTTGTTGCGGGAGCCACGGACATCCTCTAAAAAATTCCACAGCTCTCCTCGCAGCTCATGCCAGGGTGGGGTTACGGTTTCCCGGTTGTTCCCCAGCGGGGCCATTGGTGCAGCCCTGTGGTCCACTAAAATGGACAAGCGGGATGCGGACCCCCGACGGGGTGCCTGATGGGCTGGAGCTTCTAGGCCCGCCTCAAGCTCTGGGGTGATAGGGGGTGGTGGAGGGAAAATAGCAGCTCCTAATGGGTCAGGACAGGAGAACACAAAGGCCACTCCCTGGGGTTCATCAGTTGGGAAAGGGAAGGAGACAGCCCCAGGGGTGACAATGACATTGCAGGATGTAAATTGGATAGGGGTGGGGCAGGGGCAGGAGCAGAGGCAAGGTTCTGGGTTTCAGGAGGCAAGCAGCTGGATGGTGGCGCCTCCCGATCAGGCTCAAGGGTTAAGGGGGTGGGGAGGGAGCTCTCAGTGACACTGGGCGCGCGCTCTGTGGTGGATTTAGCGGCCACAGCATCAAGAGGTGGATTATCTTCTGTAGGACCCCTGCCCAGGAAGGAAGTCGATTGCTCCACACCACGTGGCGCCGGCTGTCACCTGAGCAGGCTCGGTGGTCGTCAGCGGGGTGCCATCAGTGGCTGGGTTAGTGGAGGAGTCCAGGGGCTCCTCAGAGGTGGGAGGGGAAGCAGCAGTTAAGGAGAGGGAGCATGGGGAAAAGAGGGGTGGAGTGAGGTCGCCCAGATTGAGATTTGCTGGCAAAAGGTTGTCCTCCTCGGGGCGACCGGGGTCAGATCTAAGGCCTCGATCTCCTCGAACATGGAGGAGAGGACACTTTCCGCCACCCCGGGGTTCTCCCTGCTGGCACCCGCCACGACGGTTGCCTCGGGGTTCACGGGGGCTTCGGGTAGCGTCAGGACAGAAGGGGCTTCCTCAAAGGTCTCAGAGGGGAGGTCTCCCATGGAGGGGAGACACTACCCTCTGGTGCTGCCATGTCTTTCCCGGCTGACACCGGTGGATGGGATGCACTCGTGGGCAAAGCGGAAGGCTCGGCATCGCTGCCCCCCTTCCTGGTCTTCCAGGGGGCCTCCGCCTCGGGTAGATGAGGCAGAGCTTGAGCCTTCCACTTGCCTCACTTCCCCTGGACTAGGGCCCAGCCCTCCACGGCATCATCTGGGAGCTGGTTAGCAGGGGTCGTGTCAGGGGGTAAAGGTGATGGCTCAGGGACTTGCGGGGGGAACGGTGGGGCAGCATAAGGGAGGAACCCTGGGGCAGGTTCTCTCCCATGCCTGGTGGTATCTCTGCCACACTCTCCTCCATAGGCCCCGCTAGATTGTCAGCAGTAAGGGCAGGGCTCTCCCGCTCGTCTGGGCATTGTAGGGGAGGTGCCCCTTGGGCCTGAGCGGGAGGAGCGGTGGTCCGAAGAGGAGGGGGGGCGGGTTCGGGTACTGGGCAGCCAGGCGTGTTGGCAATGACGGGGCCGATGTCCTGCCCGATAACCCCCGGAGGCCTCTCCTCTAGGGCCCGCATCAACGGTCGCCTCGGGGTTCGCAGTGGGTTCGGGTGGTATCCGGGCAGAAGGAGCTTCCTCAGGGGTCTCGGAGGGGAGGGTCTCTCGTGGAGGGGGGATTCTGCCCTCCAATGCCAGTCTGTCTTCCCCTCCCGACACCAGCGGATGGATCTCACTTGTGGCCATAGCGGAAGGCTCAATATCAGTGCCTCCCTTCCTGGTCTTCCGGGGGGCTTCCGCATCGGATGAGTGCAGCGGAGCTTGAGCCTTCCACTTGCCTCGCTTCCCCTGGACTAGGGTCCAGCCCTCCATAGCGTCGTCTGGGGGTTGGTTAGCAGGGGTCGTGTCGGGGGGGCGGAGGCGATGGTTCAGGGATTTGGGGGGTAATGGCGAGGCAGCATGAGGGGCAGGGGGTTCTCCTTGGGGCGGGCCCTCTCCTATACCCGGTAATATCTTTGCCACGCCCTCCTCCATAGGCTCTGCCGGATTGGTAATAGCAAGGGTGGGACTCCCTTGCTCGCCTGGGCATTGTAGGGAACGTGTTTCTTGGGCCCGGATGGGAGCAGCGGTGAATCGAGTAGGAGGAGGGTTGGTTTCATGTCCTGCCGGGTCTCGGATGCCCCTCCCCCCTAGGCCAAAGGGCAGTCTCTGCGGACATGCCTCGCTGAGCGGCAGAGGTAGCACCGGGCCTCTCCAGTGGAGTAAAAGACCCGATAGCGGGCTCCTTGGTAGGGGACTAGGAAGGACCCCTCGAGTGCCTCTCCATCACGCGCCGCCACCGGCAGTAGAAGCTGCACTTGCCGGCGGAACGAAAGGACGTGACGGAGGGTGGGGTCCTTGCAGCCCAACGGGAGAGGGCTGATGACAGAGACAAGTTTCCCCAGGGTGGAGAGAGTGGGTAACAGGGCAGCATTGCGTAAAAAGGGAGGAACGGAGGTGAGGACGAGGCGAACGCCCAGGTCTTCTAGTGTCTCTAGGGGGACAAACATCCCCCCCACTGCCAGGCCCCTCTCCACCGCCTCCTGGGCGGCAGCCTCTGAAGCTAAGAAAAAAGCGACCTTCCCATACATTTTGGAGGCCGCCACAATAGCCTTGGGTCCTACCACCTTCGCCAACGCCTGCACGTATGTCTCCACGTGGGGCGAGACGGGCACCAGGAGGCAACGGACACCGTGCCTCATGGTCAAGGTGGGGAAGGGGCCCCGGCTGCTGGTAATGGTAGCGGAGGCGGGGGGGGGGGCGAGATGACGAGGCGACAGGCAGGGGGGAGCCTGCCACCGCCGGGGCATGTGTCCTGGGGGCCGGGGGAGGGACGTTCGCAGAGCTGGTGGAGGGAACAGCGGGGGGAGGGGTGCCACGGTCGATGACAAGGCCACAGTGGTGGGGGAAGCCCCTGCAATGGAGGGCCTAGTGGTTTTAGCGAGGCCCTTTCCTTTCTTCCCACCCTGGCCTTTTCGGCCAGCTTGGGGGGGTTCCTAGAATCTGGGGGGGGCGGTGGACGTAGCAGTGGCAGTAATCGCCCCGGTGCCTCCTGCTGCTGGTGCCCCAGCGAGGGCGGTGGCAGGAATTTTGACAGTGGTGGTTGGGGGGGGCTCGGGGGTTGGGGGGGGAGGTGAGGGAGGAACAACTGATATTGGTAAAGGGGCCTCGCCCCTCTTATTCCCCGCCATTGTGAGCAGTGAGAGACGGGGAGACACCGGAAGGAGGAGGAGGGAGGAGGAAGCAGATTAACTGCTCCTCCCTGCTGGGCTGCAGGTGGGGAGGGTGGTGGTATGAAATGGGTTGGACTGGAAAGGGGGGAAAAACAGGAATCGGGGTCCAGTGATAGGGGCAAGCTGTGGGATAAACAGTCCGGGGGGGGGGGGTGGACCCATGCACGTTTGTCCAAAGAGTCTCGTTTGGTCGGTCCGGTCCGAAAGGCAAAGTTCAAAGCAAACAGCTGGATCCGAGGCAGATGGCAGGTTGCCAGCAGGGATGGACGGTGGGGGGCCGTGACAGTTGTAATAATGTTGGGGGAGCACCGATGGATTGGGGGGCAGCTCCGTGCCACACCCCCTGTGCCGCCACAAACGCAATTAAACCACAGTCAGACTCCCTCCCACGAGAGTATAATTCAAAAAGTTACTCAGTCTTACGGCCCCCTCCACGATGATTTGTAGCTTCCCTGGGTGATTTCTTCTGTCTTTTTGTGGTGTGTGTGTAAGGAGCTGGGAGCAGGAGGCGCTAGGAGCTGAGAGAGAACGCATACTGTTGGAGGACTGAGGAGTACAAGCATTATCAGACACCAGGAGGAACGTCCTATGGTGAGGATAAAGAAGGTGTTGGGTCCAGGAGGCCATGGAGTTGTAGCTGTTGTACAGCTGTTCCAGGAGGCACAGTAGGCAGCTGCATTCCACAGGGCCCTGGGCTGGAACCCGGAGTAGAGGGCGGGCCTGATACCCCCCAGACCTCCCAACTCCTGGTCAAACACAGGAGGAGTTGACCTGGACTGTGGGGTCACAAAAACTGCCAAACTGAGGGCTGCCGTGAAGCTCCAAGGTGAGCAAATCCACCAATAAGCGTAAGACCCACCAAGGTAGCAGAGGAATTCTTTCACAGTATGCTTCTAGTTCTTGATGGGACATCAAAAGAGCTCAATCTTCAGAACAATCATTTAGAAATAAACTATATTAATAGGCAGCAGGTTTAAAACAACAAAAGGAAGTATTTCTTCACACAGTGCACAGTCATCCTGTAGGACTCTTTGCCAGAGGATGTTGTGAAGGCCAAGACTATAACAATGTTCTAAAAAAACTGGATAAGTTCATGGAGGATAGGTCCATCAATGGCTGTTAGCCTGGACAGACAGGGATCCAAAACCATGCTCTGAAGTGTCCCTACCCTCTGTTTGCCAGAAGCTGGGAATAGGGTAATTAATCACTTGTTGATTACCTGTTCTGTTCATTCCCTCTGAAGCACCTGACCTTGGCCACTGTCAAAAGACAGGATACTGGGCTAGATGGACCAATGGTCTGACCCAGTATGGCCAGTCTTATATTTTAAAAGATCAAGAACTTTATCATAAGTTCTTAAATTCTCCCAAAGTTTAACATTCAGAGTAGAAAGGAAGTAAATGATAAGGTAGTCAAAGAGATCAGTGACAGATGCTTTAAATTATTATGAGACTAGAAGAGGAAAGTCTAATAGAAAAGTAAGCTTGGTCAATTTCATTGTGAAGGATAGTAGAGGGAGAAGGTTTTTAAAGAAGGGTAAGTGGAGTATGAATAGGAGGAGAATGTAGGTTTGTGACCAATATGACCAGGGCTAACAATATAAGATATTTTTCAGATAGTCCGTTGGAGAGGAAAGATGTCAATGTCTGAGCACCACATTTTGGCCAAACAGGAAACATCACTTTTGTCATGAAGTAAGAGATGATCCTGTTAGGGATTTTTTAATGGACAGATTGGTCGACATCTGGTTATATACAACAAAATCAGTCTTAATCAAGAATGCAAGTGAATGACAAAAATGATTGCTTAACAGAGGTGATCTTTTAATAGAAGTGGAGAAGAAAAGTAATCATTGACTCTGAATATCCTTAAATGTAATTTGTTTAGACAGGTGCTTGTTATATAAGGATGGTGTCCTGTAGGTTTCACTTAATTTTTTTTTAAATAATTAAGGATTATATTTAGAGATGTCATGGGGATTAATGATGCCCAGATACTGTGGTGAGGGGCACATTACAAATACTGGCAATAAATGGATAGAGATGGATGAACTATCATTCAAAATACCAAGGATTCTTGGTGACTGTGTCCTTTACTATATGACAACCAACCATCCATTTTGTGTCACATGCTTTGTTCTAAGGTCTTTCCAGATAAGGCTTTCCAAAGGTGGTTATTCTAAGAATATTACAATATAACAATAATATCTTATTTACAAGAATCAGACACTGAGATGAGAATCTTTGTACAATAGTTATAAACATATCATACTTACAACAATGTCTACTCCAAGCAAACATTTATAGCAATAAGAAATAAAAGTTTTGACATATTGTTTCAGCCTTGATCTAGGAAATCTGCTGCTTTGCTACCTGGTAGAAATAGTTATATTAAATATCTTGGCAAATGTATAAGCAAATCTCTCTCTCTCTCTCTATAGATATAGATATTCAAAATTTCATAATATAGCACAAATGCCAAGTTATGAGAACATTTATAATTAAACTGTTTTCATACCCTACTAAAGGAATTTTTATTTCAGTGAAGGAGAATACCAGCTGCACAGTGCTATGCATGACTTATTTATAGGCTGCTAATGAAGACATATTTTATCATCATAATTAATTGGTATTTTTGTGCTTTGGGGCTGAATCACAGAAACTGTCTTATGGTGGCTCAAATTGAACATAGCTATGGGGCAAAAATTACACAAGAATACTTTATGCCTGTTTCTCCAAGTTTACTGTTCAGTTGAATTTAACTGCAGTACACTTTCTGCATCATAACTCACAAATCACCAACTAAACTAGGAGTTCTCTGGATGGGGTTCTCGAAAGGAGATTTGTGAGGGATGCCATTATGTTATTGCAATCAGTCTCCTATTTAATGTAGGAATTTACTTAAAAGAAACCTATTTTTAGTGTGGCATAGTTCAATAGTTGAAATAATAAAATAATTTTAACGAATTTTCATAAATATCTCGTTTTTTGTAATGCATTTGATTAAGTACAAATTCTAAAACGTCATGTAGGAGTACAAATGGATTTACCTGTAGTTATGTGATATTGTTTTAGTTTGTCATTCTCTCTCTTTGGCCATGGATGCAGAGAGGAAAGGGAATCCCATGTGGAGAACTATTCCCTTATCTGCAGTGGTTGCACTGCCAGCAAAGCCTTCATTCTTCCTTGGAACTGAAATTGGTATCTCCATACACTGCCCCATATGTGGCAGACCAGAGACTGGTCCCAGTGTTGTGGAGAGTACCTGCAAATAATATGGGTGTTTTGATGCAACTGATAAGTATGTGGCCAGGAATGGGTGGAAACTGGTTAATTTATTTCAATAAGTCAACTAGGATTTGGAATCAGCAGCTATATTTTGAGCATTAAGATACAGAGATTGATTCTGTTCGATTAAAGAAATAATTATTCTATGAAAAATAAAACTCTCTTTATTGTAAATAGGGAAGAACCTTATGGATCATCATGCTCATCTAGTTTGATGTGCTGTGTATAACACAGTAGTGCTGCATCTGGTCTGTATAACACAGCCCATACAACTTCCCTAAAATAATTCCGAGAACATATCTTTTAGAAGAATATCTAATCTTGATTTAAAAATGGTCAATGATGGAGAATCCACCACAACCCTTGATAAGGTGTTCTAATGGTTAATTACTCTCACTGTTAAATATGTTTACCTTATTTCGAATCTGAATTTGTCTAGCTTCAACTTCCAGCCATTGGATCGTGTTATACCTTTCTTTGTTAGACTGAAGAACCCATTATTAAATATTTGGTCCCATGTAGGTACTTACAGACTAATCAAGCATTCCTTCACCTTCTCTTAGATAAGCTAAATATATTGAGCTCCTCAAACCTTTCACTGTAAGGCATGTGTCAAGGCTAATTCCCACTCTGGCACTTCGAATGCAGAAGGTGCGGGCCCACAAGGATTCTAAAAATTAATCCTGGCCACTCCAGGCTTGTATTAAACTCCCAAGGTTACAGCTTTTCTCTGACTTCGGATTGGTAGACGCTGCCACCACCCAAGTGCAGAACCCCTTTGATAGCCCAGGAAGACGCACTTGGGAATTCCTTCCTGTGGGGTACCTCAAGCCCTTTCACACCCCCTCCAGGGAAGAGCTGAGAAGGAAGAAAAACAAAGGAAATCAGCTGTTGCCGCCAGCTAATTAAACAACATGTGCACAAACCTCTTAAAACAAAAAAATCCAATTCTGTTCTAAAAAAAGAACAATTAATAAAAAAAAGAAAGAAAATACATCTGGGAATTCTGGCTATTGCTGGATTTTAAAAGAGCAACTATAAGGATTAAGCATCAAGAATAGCTTTCTTGAGGTCCAGCTTAAAGGTTACAAGCAAAACAAAAGCACCTGGGTTTAGCACAGAGGAATCGACAAGCCATAATGAAATAAAAGGAATGAACCTAATCGTGTCTTCCTAGACATTTCCTGATCTACTAACATATCTGGGGTTTTAAATGAGTAGTTTCTAGGTATGATACTGATGATTTTTGTATACCTGGCCCAAGCTTCTTACAGCATCACTGCTGTCCTGTCTGCTTCTCCCCGGAAGAACAACTGTCAGACAAAAGGGGAGTCTTGTTTCAATTTTTAAAAAGTTCTAGCCTTTCCATTGGCTTTTTTGGCCAGGTGCCCACTCTCTTCCTTTTACCTATGCATAGCGGTGAGACCCTTTAACCCTCTACAGGTAAAGCAATTAGAGAACAGCTACTAAGAGGGATTTTATAGCTATTGGCTGGCTGGGTGACCATAAAAGGAAGCTACTCCTGCCCCCTTCTTTTATCATAGCATGTTTTCTAATCCTTTAATCATTCGTGTGGCTCTTCTAATTTTATATAATTATACATATAAATGTTTATAGTTAGACATGGACATACCACTATATAGCTACAGTTATACATATACATTCTGAGAGCAGAATTTAACTTCCATAGTCTTCTTCAGTTGCATAAACAACTTCATAACCATGAGTACATGTGCAGTGGCCATTTTCCCCCTCCCTATTACATTACTCACCAGTAGGTTTGAATTTTGGATCTTCATCATGGCAGCACAGACATCTAGGCCTTGCGTTAAAGTAATAACTCCATCAAGTGACAGCAGTTGTAGGCTATTTTCCTCTAGTGCAGTGGTTCTCGAGGCCAGTCCACTGCTTGTTCAGGGAAAGCCCCTGGTGCACCGGAGCAGTTTGTTTACCTGCCGTGTCCACAGGTTCAGCCGATCGCAGCTCCCACTGGCTGTGGTTCGCCACTCCAGGCCAATGGGGGCCGTGGGAAGCAGTGCGGGCCAACGGACATGCTGACCACCCTTTCCACAGACCCCATTGGCCTGGAGCGGTGAATCACGGCCAGTGGGAGCCGCAATCGGCCGAACCTGAGGACATGGCAGGTAAACAAACCGGTCTGGCACGCCAGGGACTTTCCCTGAACAAGCGGCGGACCGGCTTTGAGAACCACTGCTCTAGTGGACCAACAGCTAGATGGGGGAATTAATGCACACCTTGCCAATGTATCATAGATGCATTATATGAGAAAGCAATATATTATATTATAGTTTGTATTGATTCAAATTTGGCTCTAAACTTCTAAAACTCCCATTGTAATTATTCAAAGATACCTGTTCCAGTGGGTCATACTTAACAAATAGTTTTACTATATTCAATGTTTAGCACTTCTCACATTTGGTCTTTCCCATATTTCAGAAACGCCTATCTGTGCTTGCTTTGCTTACGATTCCCAGCTGCATGGATGGCATCTCTGTTATGTTTCGTGTACCTGTATTTGTAAGGGTATTGAGCATCCTTGGTAGTGAAAGATATTTTCCCAAGGATTTGTGATTGACATGAATTGTCTGGTGACAAACACTTAGAAACAATCTATTTAGTTGTCAGAGATGCTTTGTCTTTTTAAAATGCTCATGAATATGTTATCATGAGTGCCATGCTGTGAGAGGAATCTGTCTCCATTGGAAGTTTAACTGAAGACCCTTTGATCCAAAAGCAGTGATTCTACCAAATGAGCTAAAATAGAATCTCCATTAGCTGTTAGTTGTAGTAGCAGCAATTCTGACGAACCATTTCTAGGCCTCCAGATGAGGGAAAGACCATTAAATACTTCTATGACTTCCAATAAAGTGCTTGCCCTCAAATGCACACATACAAAGATGTTCCACAGCAATAAATACATAGCATGCATACCATTCCAGCTAATGTGCATTTAGCTGTATCATATGCAGCACAAGCAGGGTTGTTCCACTAATTAGGTGCCAGTTTGAGGAACATGTCCTTGTCAGGGTATGTCTATGCTACGAAATTAGATCGATTTTATCGAAATTGATTTTTAGAAATCGATTTTAAACAGTCGATTGTGTATGTCCCCACTAAGTGTATTAAGTCAGTGGAGTGCGTCCTCACAACCCGTGGCTAGCATCGATTTACGGAGCGGTGCACTGTGGAAAGCTATCCCACAGTTCCCGCAGTCTCCACTGCCCATTGGAATACTGGATTAAGCTCCCAATGCCTGATGGGGCAAAAGCGTTGTCGTGGGTGGTTTTGGGTATATGTTGTCAGTCTCCCCTCCCTCCCTCCATGAAAGCAACTGCAGACAATCATTTCACACCTTTTTTCGTGGGTTACCCATGCTGACGCCATAGCATAGCAAGCATGGAGCCTTATCAGCTCACTGCTGCTGTTGCGAGCATTGTAAACACCTCACACATTATACTGCAGTATGTGCAGAACCTGGCTAAGAGATGCAGCACGAGGACGATTGTGAGGAGGACATGGACACAGACATTCCTGAAAGCACGGGATGCAGCAATTGGGACATCATGGTGGCAGTGGGGCTGGTTAATACAGTGGAATGCCGCTTCTGGGCCCGGCAAACAAGCACAGACTGGTGGGACTGTATAGTCTTGCAGGTATGGGATGATTCCCAGCAGCTGCGAAACTTTTGCATGTGTAAGGCCACTTTTCTAGAACTCTGTGACTTGCTTTCGCCCTCCCTGAAGCTCAGGAATACCAAGATGAGAGCTGCCCTGACAGTTGAGAAGCGAGTGGTGATAGCCCTGTGGAAGCTTGCAACGCCTGACTGCTGCTGGTCAGTTGGGAATCAATTTGGAGGGGGCAAATCTATTGTGGGGACTGCTGTGATTCAAGTAGCTAGTACAATCACTAATGTGCCATTACCAAGGGTAGTGACTCTGGGAAATATGCAGGTCATAGTAGATGGCTTTGCTGCAATGGGTTTCCCTAACTGTGGCGGGGCGATAGACAGAACACATATCCCTATCTTGGCACTGGAGCACCTTGCCAACCAGTACATAAACCGCAAGGGGTACTTATCAATGATGCTGCAAGCACTGGTAGATCACAAGGGACGTTTCACCGACATCAACGTGGGATGGCCGGGAAAGGTGCATGACGCTCGCATCTTTAGGAACTCGGGCAGTTTGAGCAGCTGCAAGAAGGGACTTACTTCCCAGACCAGAAAATTACTGATGGGGATTTTGAAATGCCAATAGTTATCCTTTGAGACCCAGCCTACCCCTTTCTCCCATGGCTCATAAAGCCATACACAGGCAGCCTGGAGAGTAGTAAGGAGCAGTTCACTATAGGCTGAGCAAGTGCAGAATGGTGGTAGAATGTGCCTTTGGATGTTTAAAAGCTCTCTGGTGCTATTTGCTGACTAGGTTAGACCTCAGCACAACCAATATTCCCATGGTTATTACTGCTTGTTGTGTGTTCCATAATATCTGTGAGAGTAAGGGGGAGATGTTTATGGTGGGATGGGAGGTTGAGGCAAATCACCTGGCTGCCAATTTTGAACAGCCAGACATCAGGGCGATTAGAAGATTAGGTATGCGTGCTGCGCATCAGAGAGGCTTTGAAAACCAGTTTCATGACTGGCCACGCTACGGTGTGACCTTGTGTGTGTTTCTCCTTGATGCAAACCCGCCTCCTTTGTTGATTTTAATTCCCTGTAAGTCAATCACCCTCCTCCCTTTGATCACTGCTGGCAAAGGAAATAAAGTCACTATTGTTTTGAAACCATGCATTCTTTCTTTATGAATTTAAAAAAAGGGAGATAACTGATAAGGTAGCCTGGGTGCGGTGGGGGAGGAGGGGAGGAGAGAAGGACAAGGACACATTGCTTATTGTAGTCACACTACAAATCAAAAGTGTTTAAATGACAGCCTTCTGTTGCTTGGGCTATCCTGTCAAGTGGAGTGGCTGGGTGCCTGGAGCCTCCCCTCATCCTGCATTCTTGGGTGTCCGGGTGAGGAGGCTATGGAACTTGGGGAGGAGGGCAGGTGGTTGTACAGTGGATGCAGCGGCAGTCTGTGCTCTTGTTGGCTTTCCTACAGCTCCACCAGATGCCTGAGCATGTCCGTTTGCTTCCCCATTAGCCTCAGCATTGCCTTCTGCCTCTTCTCATCATGCTCACTTAATGCTTTCCTGGACTCTGCCACTGAATGCCTCCATGCATTCAGCTGTGCCCTATCAGTGTGGGAGGACTGCATGAGCTCGGAAAACATAATTGCGAGTATATTTTTTTCGCCTTCTAATCTGCGATAACCTCAGGGACAGAGATGATAGGGGAGCATAGAAACATTTGCACTTGCGGGGGGATAAAAAGGGAGAGTAGAATTTAAGAAGATACATTTCTGAGAACAAAAGGGAGACTCTTTCACAGTGAATCAAGCAATTCACAGCAGACAGCACATGTGCTTTAGGTACAGTAACTCCTCACTTAATGTTGTAGTTATGTTCCTGAAAAATGCATCTTTAAGTGAAACGATGTTAAGCGAATCCAATTTCCCCATAAGAATTAATGTAAATAGGGGAGGATTATTTCCAGGGAATTTTTTTTTTGCCAGACAAAAGACTCTCTCTCTCTATATATATATACACACACACACACTAAAAGCTTTAAACAAACAATTTAATACTGTACACAGCAATGATGATTTTGAAGGTTGGTTGATGTGGTGAAGTCAGAGGGTGGGATATTTCCCAGAGAATGCCTTACTGCTAAATGATGAACTCACAATTGGCTGAGCCCTCAAGGGGTTAACTCATTGTTAATGAAGCCTCACACTCTACAAGGCAGCAGGAATGGAGGGAGGGGAGACAGCATGGCAGACAGAGACACACATGGTGTGTGTGTGTGTGTGAGAGAGAGAGATGCGCATTTCCCCTTTAAGTATGCTGACCCACTCTTAAGTACACTGCCTTGTTAAGTTAATTAGCAAGCTGAGACCACAGAAGCTCCCTCTGTCCTGAGCCCTGTCCTGTGTCCCCCTGCTCAATGGAAATGGGGTAAGTGGGGTGCAGGAGCAAGGGGGAGGGGGACACCCTGACATTAGTCCCCTTCTTTCTCCCCCCCAGCAAGCAGGAAGCTCGGGGAGAAGCTCCAAGACAGAGGGCAAGAGCAGCGCATGGCAGTGCGGGGAGGGACAGCTGAAGTGCTGGCAACTGGTGGCCTGCTAGGTGGCTGCTGCACAGGGAACTTAGATGAGTGGGGAGCTGATGGGAGGCTGCCAGTCCACCCTGGTTCCAAGCCCCCACCAGCTAGCTGCAATGGACTGCTCTTCCTGCAAGTAGTGGACAAAGCAGGCGGCTGCCAAACGATGTTATAAGGGAGCATTGCACAACTTTAAACAAGCATGTTCCTAATTGATCAGCAATGTAACAATGAAACAACGTTAACCAGGATGACTTTAAGTGAGGAGTTACTGTACAAGGTCACAGTTTGCCTTTTATATTGAGCACCTGCCGGTATGGTGACACATCACACACGGCTGGGCAACAGAATTCGATTTCCAGAAAGCCATGGTAAGTCATGGTTTGGCTTCTAACGCCTTCATAACATGTGGGAATGTTTTCAAAATGCAGCGTCCTCCTTTCCCATAGCAAGTAATGCTGTTTGGGTTTGCCATTTAAAAGGAAGGGCTGCGGTTTTCGGGTGGATGTGCAGCACACACCTCCCCTAACCCCTCCACGTAGCTATTTGGGATGATCCCTTCACCCATCCCCCCGCCCCGTGGCTATGGGATGATCCCTTTTAGCCAAGAGCAAACAGCCCAGCATGAACAGGGTTTTTTTACTGTTCTCTTACAAAAATTCCCCTATTTCAACCAGGTGACCATGAATGATATCACTCTCCTGAGGCTAACATGGAAAGATAAAGACCGAATGTTGCTTGAATGCAACCAAAACCCAGGACCATTCACAGCCATGTTTTATGCTGCAATGATTCCAGATTACTTGCTACTGGCTTGGCGTGGTAAAGTGTCCTACCATGGAGGACGAAATAAGGCAGCCCTCCCAGAAACCTTCTGCAAAGGCTTTCAGAGTACCTCCAGGAGAGCTTCATGGAGATGTCCCTGGAGGATTCCCGCTCCATCCCCAGACACGTTAACAGATTTTTCCAGTAGCTGTACTGGCCACGAATGCATCCCAATTCTTCAGGGCAAATCAAACATTAAATACTATTGCTTTTAAACCCCATACTGTAGTTACAAATGTGCACTCACCAGAGGTGCCTTCTCCACCTTCAGGGTCGGGGATCCCGCCTTGGGAGGGTATTGGCTCCAGGATGATGAAAAAGTCCTGGCTGCTGGGGAGAATGGATGCACCGCTTGCCTGCTGCGCATTCTCCTCCTCCTCCTTCTCCTCTTCCTCATCCACAAAATCCTCCTCCGTGTTGCATGAGACCCCCCCTTGCAGGTGTCCACCGGCAATGGTGGGGTAGTGGTAGGGTCCCTCCCCCAGAATGGCATGCAGCTGATCACAGAAGCAGCATGCATGGGGCTCTGACCCAGGGTGACCGTTTGCTTCCTTTGTCTTTTGGTAGGCTTGCCTGAGCTCCTTGACTTTCACGCGGCACTGTTGCGTGTCCCTGTTGTAGCCTCTGTCCATCATGCCCTGTACGATTTTGGCATATATATTAGCATTTCTTCTTTTTGATCGGAGTTCTGCCTGCACAGATTCTTCTCCCCATACAGCAATCAGATCCAGTGTCTCCCGTTTGCTCCATGCTGGAGCTCATTTGCGATTCTGGGGGGACTGCATGGTCACCTGTGCTGCTGAGTTCGCCAAGCTGACCAAACAGGAAATGAAATTCAAAAGTTCCCGCGGATTTTCCTGTGTACCTGGCTAGTGAATCAGAGTTGAAAGTGCTCTCCAGAGCAGTCACATTGGAGTATTCTGGGATAGCTCCCGAAGGCCAATAATGTCGATTTGTGTCCGCACTACCCCAACTTTGACCCAGCAAGGTCGATTTTAGCACTACTCCCCTCTCCGGAGAGGAGTACGGAAGTCAATTTTAAGAGCCCTTTACGTCGACGGAATGGGGTTGCTTGTGAAGATGCATTCATTATAAAATCAACCTAACATGGCTAAATTTGACCTAACCCTGTAGTGTAGACCAGCGCTAACAAAAAACAATCTCAACATGAACCCCATTAAAAAAAGCAACAAATAATCTTTTCAGCTTCCAGATACTAGCAGGAGAGAACTTTAATACTACCATTTATAACAGATAGATAATCATTCTTACCTGAACATACAGTTCAGTTGTATAATTTGTGCACTTTAAAAATATGCATGCACAGGTGAAAGGTGGTGGGAAATCTGATGATGCAATTCCCCCTGAAATCAATGGGAGTTTCAGCTGTGTAAATGAGGGCAGAGGTGGCCTGCAAAGTTTTTTCTCGGCTTTAGTTTGTCCTAAGCATCACAAACTTCTGAATACAGGGGTTAACACATATTGAAAACAATCATGGAAAACAACTGGAAAGGAACTTTGTTTCAGTGTTTTATCAAATAGGAAACTATTAATGGAATATTTAATTATCTAAAGGTTTAAAAACAAACTAGAGAGACTTTTAATGACATGAAGAATGAATAAAATTTCTAGAAATGTTCTGTATCAATAGTGCTTTGGGTGAAGTCACATTTTTTAGGGATGCAATCAAGACCAATTATGGTTGTACTTCCTGAAGACACAAGGGCAACCAAGTAGAGTGTATTCTGAATGATATTTGGGATATTTTTTATCCAGAAAATATATTAATAACTCTTATTTTCCTCCTTTTTTGCTGTTTATGGTTAATCATTTGTCATTTTTAAAAAATAAAGCAGAAGACACAAAAGCCCTTTACAGCCTGAGTAATGAACTACACTTATGACATTGACTTCAGTTTTAGATAACCCCATAGAATGCTTTTGATTTTTAACTAGGACAGAGACAGGAAAAAATGCACTATTTTATGCAGAGTTTACTTAGCCATGTCATAAAGTCAGAAATATTCCTCAATTTGGTTTGATAGATGAAGATCAGAGCTGTAAAACTAGTTTGACTAACCATGTTTATTCTGATTGATTGAGCTAATTGAAAAACACCACTGATATTCCCTGTATGTATATTTTTCTCTTATTATATTTGTATGATGATAAAAAGGGATGTTTTCAATTCCCTCAAAATAATTATCTTAGCTTTTCTTAGACTGCCAGAACAGATTTCCTGTCTGCCTTACATTAGTCAAAAAGGTAAGCAGTCTGTTTTCATAGCTTATAACGTTTAACCATTAAATGACTTGCTGGTGCTCTGAAATCAGACTTACACTTTGACAGTCATTCCCAATGTAATACCAAAGACATCAGCTCTGGTTCTGCTTTGTGCTTTGGCTACTTTGCATTGCTCCAAATGCCTAACATGCTGCTTAATCCCTGCATCTGGCACACAGAAGATCTCGTCTGCATAGGGAGATCTTTGAGGGATATATATATATATATAAAGGTGTGTATATTATATATATATATAATATACACACCTTTGTGGTTCCTAACTCTCTTACCCCTTCGTAGCTACCAGTGTATGTATGGGGGCATGGCTGGGACACCCCTATGACCTGGTGATCCCTGAGTGCCACAATGACCCTTTGTTGCTCTCAGAATCTGGCAGATACCAGGGAACCCTGAAGATGGTACAGCTCTTCATAGAGCATCCCCAGGACCAGGAGAGTGCAAAGGGCCATTTTTACCTGCCTTCCTTAGCTGTGCCAAGCATTCCTGGGACACAACAGAGGAACTCATTACACCATCTTCTTATTATGGAACAGTACTAGGCTGAGACTACTTCTTGACAAGAAAGACTGGGAAGTTTTGATTGTTGCTTAGGTATGCTAGTTTAGTAAGAACTTCCAAAGGTTCATGGGCTCAGATCAGATGATCATCAAAACTTCTGGATGATCCAAAATTATGTGGCATAGAAGTTATTCTGAAAATATCTCATGTTCATATTGCCTCATGAAATCCTCAGTACTACCTGTTCTTGGCCTGTCCAAAACCAGTAGATCAAAAGGTGAGTAAAATGTAAAACACACAATTTATTTTTGAACTGTATAAAAGGACCAAATTCAGTTTGACTTTTTTATTACCCTGTTATTTTGGCTGACATTAATTGGGTTGCTCACCCATTATTACAATTCATTATCTATGAATTTCCTAGAGACTGTATTCCATTGTCACTCCATTATCCTAAACTAACACAGAATGTAGCTGCTTCAATTTTCATTGGACCAGATTACCCCTTCATGTAGAAACCCATCAGAGTGAGCAAGGAGTTTTTTTCCCAGATACTTCAATACTAGGCACCCACAGGAAGTGGTTTGGCCCTCTGAATCCATGGGTGACCCAAGATCTGCTGAAGGACACTATTTCCCTCTTCCAACATTACAGAAGAATGGCTCCAATGGAGTCATGCTGTCTGGACTTTGTCCACTGTCTGCTGCCCCTGAAACACCCCCTCATGTGAGTGTTTCACAATGTCTCGTGAGCACCACAAAAACCCTATAGAAAAATTATTTTTTGTTCGTTGAAGAACCCCAAGTGGATTAGGGAGAAAAATTATCTCAGATTTGGAAGGAGATACAGTATTACGAACTATGAATGGTAGAGCTGTATGACACATGCTGGGTTTAGTTCATGTGGATCCTAACTGGAGCTAGCAGGAAAGTAATCAAAAGTTTCATGAAAAAATATCACCTAAAGTTCAACAATTTAAAAAAAAAATACATCCAGTTTTAATTTCAGCAAACATTTAAATTCATGTGAACTCTTTAGCTTCTGACTCTTCTAAGTTGTTTTTTTTTAATATCTTCCAACTAAATGTGGCATAAGTTAACCCCCCCAGATCAAACCAGCAGGTTTTCTAAAGCAGTCTGAAGAGGTAGGGTTAATGCTTGCAAGGTTTCATTTAATGCAGAAGACCTGTCACATAACCAGTTATGAAAATTATCATTATGAAACCACACAAAAAAAATTCAAAACTTCATATCAAAGCAGAGCCAGCCAAAAATATTGCTCTGAGTTTTGATGAAAGGTAAAAGGTTTAATATCCATGTTCAAATCCCAAACTAGTGAAGTTGAGGATTTCCTTGTAAAGTGTTCCCACAAATCTGAACGTGTGTTACAATCACGTGCATTTGCATGACAAGTGTTCATGTAGCTATTCTTTGGGAGTTACCAAGTCATGTGCCAGAAAAAATTCTGTGACAGAGGTGACCAATCAAATATCACGAAGATCATTAGGACTAGCATACTTTGAGATAAGTGAATTTCTGAGCAATCCCATTTTGAAAATACTTTATTTTCTAAAAGCACATAATTAAAAAAAAAACCCTAAACCAAACAATGAGATCCTAGATTGATTTCTTTTTGAGAAAACTGACGTTACTAGAACACTTCACTTTCTTGTTTAATAGCCTCAAAAGAAGCTCTGTTTTACACACATTCTGATTAGCTTTAAATTACCAACAATAATTAACAGAATTGTTAATGAAAAGGGTACCCTAACCCAATTTTTCCTGTGTGCTGTTTGTTTTCAAAGCAAGATGATTGACAGAAGTCTACTGTTTTCTAATCCCTAAAAACATTTTCATTTACATGCCTGGATCATGAGGAGATTTGCACCAAATGCTGGGATAGTTTGAGCCCTAAAGAGAAAATCACTTCTTTTGTTTGATGGAAAGTTTAATTTTACAAGGATAACTAGTGACTCTTCCTCTCTGATCTCTGTGTGTCTGTGTCTAAAACACGATTGATTCAGACACATTCTTTAGCAACCATTTATTGGTGACAGAATCCCATGAATAAAAATCAGAATCTATTTGTTGGTTGGCACATCACAACACATTATAAAGGGCTATTCCATGAAATAGTTTATTGACTTATTTCCTGGTTATTATAGGATAATGATCAAAACATCCCTCATCATAAGGCATATTATTTTGTATTGGTTTTTTAAATATATATAGTACTTGGTCATCATTACCACCAATAACATTAGAACACATGTATTATTAGCCATAATTAGGGAAACAGAGATTATTAATGTATGCACACAATTTTAGAGAATTTTGTCATGAGTGTACACAGATATTGTACAACGAAAGACAACCTTTTTGTTTTACCTGTTAATTTGTCTTCAGTGACTTGGTCAAACCAGCATACGCTGTGTGGTTTCCCCTCCTCCCCCAGTACAGTCAATGAAGCTAGTCACATCATGATAACTTTCTCTTATCCAGCCTTTATCTAGTCCCTGCATCTTCTCTCAGGTTGAGTCCTTCCAGAGCTGAAAGAATTGGCTATGCTTCACCTCATTTCTTTACACTGTTACAATATCCCTCATTTCTTTACACTGTCACAATATCCCTGTAACCTATCCATTGAAGGAACCACTTGCTGGGTAAGTGTCTGTGCTAGTTTGACCAAATCACAGAAAACCAATATGGGATACGAAAAATATGCCTTTGTGTGACTTGGCTAGCACCACCACAGACTGCAGGGGCTTGTATCATAGTTTCCAAAGGGAAATAGTGGTTGGAGCAGTTCGCAGATATATGATTACAAAGGAGGAGATCGGTGAGCAAATTTAGTGGGAAGATGGTTGGAGCCTGAAAACTGCATCTTGTCCACTCTCTCCACAGAAATCCATTCATGGGGTAACAACCTAATCACAGTCTACCCAAACTTGGTATCACTGCTTGCAGCAAGATTCAGACAAGGATCACCAAGTAGCTGCCATGCACAATTCATCCACCAAAGCATCTTCCTTTCTGCCCAAGGAGCAGCCAGAGCTTTGGTGAAATGTGCTTTCAGTTTGATAACATACTGGCTTTCTAATTCCCTGAAGTACTCTTAGACACAAATCTGTTTGTACGGATACACAGCAAAAGGCTCAGATACCCTTTGTAATCTTCAGAGAAGACATCTGTCTTTCCTACTGCATGTAACCACTGAGATGTATTTTGAAAATCTGGTGAATGTCAAAAATGTTTCAGGTTTTTTTTCCGGGTGAGGGATTGTGGCAGATAATACAAAGGGAGAACTTTAGGAAGGTAGTTCACACACATTCAAAGAACTACTTCCACTTTGTGGAAAACTGGATAACATTCCTAGTGGGGAGGACCACATACTCACTAACTTCATGGGTAATTGCTATAGAGGAAAACAGGAAGAACCAGCAGAAAACAAAGGGACATGGAAGATCTCACACAATTACAAAACGTCTGAAGTGGAGAGTGCTGCTTCATAATTATATCTAAATTTTAATGTACATTTCCTCACATACAAACTATCAATGTGAGTATTCCTAATTTGGGAGCAGCACTCTATATAGCTTCGAGCATTTTGAATTCAAAGCAAATAATACAAATCATAGACAAAATATAAATATACTGACACAGTGAAGTGTTTTCGACCAGAAAGTGAGGGCTACTGACTTTCATTTAGTATTCTATGAAACCTTCTCTCAGAACCTCACGAGACTTCCAGAAGCATGACATGTTTCTTCTTTCCTTCTATGAAAGCCCCTGGCTCTATGGGACTTTCATGCTCCTCAGATTCATTTGGCAGTCTTTATCTGACCTCTTTCTCTGGGTTGCCTGCCTCAGCTCATGCTCCACAACCCATTAATTAATGTATTTCTCTCAGTTTACACTTACTTACACCTTAGAGGAAGGGAGGATACCAGCTAAGATATCCAAACGTTTAGAATAACTTCATTGGCAGCACAGTGATTCTGATGTAAAGAATTTTTTAAGACTTCCTCTAACCCGAGGAAGCTTGAAAGTTTGTCCCTTCCACAACAGAAGTTGGTTCAATAAAAGATATTGACTCACCTACCTTGTCTCTCTTTTAAAGACACGTACATATTTCAAATCTCCAAAGACGTCTGAAGTCACATACAAGAGCATATATCTTTTTAGAGGGTTTAATTTTTATTTTGATTGGAGTCTGTTTAAATGTAGATTTTAGATATTAATAAGAATGTTCAGGGCATAGGATGTATGCTCTTTTCTTGTAGATTGTATAAATCAAAGTAAATAAATACAGTATTCAAGAACATAATCAAATTGTCTTGGAATCTCAGTGCAATGTAGAAAAACTTGAATGACATCTCATGCTTCATTTATGTTACTAGTTATACTTTTACTTAGAGAATGAACAGATTCATAGTGATTTATTAGCAAGAGAAAAGCAAAAAAGAACAACTCTTCCCCCAACAAAGAAAAGAAGAAATGTAGCATCCAACAATGACCATCAAGACATTTCCCCCTACCCCACAAAGACCTTAAATAAGACATATTTAGGCATCAGATACTACACCTATAAATAGCATGGAGAGGTGGTACAGAAAAGGGAACAAAACAGCTATCAATCTGAGGCCTAAGGCAAAAGAAAAAAATAAAAATAGATTCAATTAAACACCACAGTTGCAATAGAATGCTAACCTCATATGCAAAACATAATTAAGTATACAGGCAAAATCCTGTTCCATAAATAACTATCCATAATCATATACAATTGTCATGTCATTCTTTTCTATTACAAAAAGAATGAACAAGAACAGAAAGCAATATTAGTCTATAGAATTGAGTTCCTAATTAAGTCCTCATCCACATCAATTAAGCTTCCCAATCTCTTCTTCTTCTTCTCATTTCTCAAATATGGGCCATTAAAAATAAAAATGTCTGACATCATTCAAACCTTCTTTTTCCTGTCTATTTGGAAAAATATGAAGCTTAAAAAAGAATGGAATAGCTACCACATATCAACTCCCAATTTAGAAAATAACTTGAATAGCCTGGGCAATATCAGGCAAAAGAATGTACTCTTCTGTCCTGAAAAAGAATTCTCTATTTTTTTACGTTTCAGAAATAACCCAGTCCTTATCTCCCATTGAACTGAAAGCTATGACTTAAATTTGACAGCGTGATCACTTACTAAGAGCAGAATACTCTGGCACCTTCCTGATGTGCATACATATAAAAAGAATGTTGGCGCTTTCCCTCACTTGTTAAAGAAAGACCGAATTTGTCTTCCCCAAGATTACTAAAGGAGATGGGAAATTTGCACATTGGTATTTCTCTTATGCTCCTTCAGTAGGACTTAACTCTCTTAAACTGTATTTTTTGTGCTATTATTTCAGTCTCAGTTAGGGGGCTGGGGTATTGCACCTTTTCAGCTTGAATCCAGCTCAAGTTTAGAGTTCTGAGAATAACTCATTATTTTAGTTCGCTGACAAAACAACAACAACAAATAGGAAAAAGTTGTTTCAGGTCAACCAGAAACAAATTTTCTTTTGAATTTTTCAATAAAACAAAAAGTACATACATTTCATTTCTGCTAGAACAAAGTCTATTTTGACCCAAAACTAAATGTTTTGTTTCAGTTTTTTTTTTACTCTTTTAATGATCAAATTGAAGTTACATTTTGAATAAAATGTCCTTTTGAATTGAAAAATCAAAACACCTGGGTTTATTTTTTTTAACCAAAACATTTTGGCAAATTCCACACAAATTCTTGAAATGTTTTGATCAAACTGAATCAGCATAGTTGTAAACAATAAGAGTCATCCAAAAACATTTGTCCAGCTCTAATCAGGTTATTTGATGGCTCAGTCCAAGTTCTAGTGGCCAGATAACATTACCCCTACCCCAACCTATCATCACAGATAGGCACCATTACTGGGAATCTCAGTGGAGACTGAATGTGCATGGAGACTAGCCTGTTTAAGTACAGGTTAGAGTATAAAGAACAGGAGTACTTGTGACACCTTAAAGACTAACAAAGGTTAGAGTATGTTTGCAGAGCAGTATGGGGGACATTTCTACTTTTCTTTACCTGTTCTATGGATAAAGAAGACTTCAGTTTTGTCAATCCCAAATTTATCATTATTGCAGAAGTACATTATCCTCATCCTTCCATGCAAATTTGCCCTTCTTTGATGAAATTCTGTTTGAGAATTTATGAGAGTTTGATTTAAGGATACTTACTTTGACATATGGTGAACATAATTTGTGTTTTAATGGTATAAAGCTTTAACTTTTTGAAACTCAATGTCTACTGTCATTAAATAATTATTGTCTGACACCCCCGTTGTCTGATTCCCCCCCCCCCAATGTCCTGCAAGTGTGAAAATTTAAATCAATAAAATTAAAAGTAGATATTAAAATAGATTTTAAATAGATAAAGGTCTCATGCTTAAACCAATATTATCTGTAGAAAATATTTGTTTTTTAAAAATTGAATTCTGCCAAGCCCAAACATATGGCATTTACAGCTAAAAGTCAATATCCTAGAGTGTTAAAGTGCCTTCTATATAAATTTAATCTGGAGAAAAAGAAATAAATGAATCTATAATATTGATTAATACCAATGTCTTGAATATTTAAATTCATATATTTTTATATACAAAGCAGAGATTTACCAGAATACTAACCAGTTTTTATTGGCTCCATAGTTCCCACAGTTATTAATTCATGTCATAAATTTAACTATTGTCAGGGTGCCTAGAGATTGGATACACTCTTTTTTTTCTGTTGTTTTAAATCAATGAGTAAATAAATGAAATGAGTATCATTCTGGACCATACTATATTTTAAATGATGGGTTAGAAACCTCTTTCCCTTCTCCTACCCCATAAAATATCCCAAAAGAAAATAAATGTTTCTTTTCCTGACAGTAGATTACAGTAAACGAAACAGAAATGTATTTATTTTCACATTTCCTCATGCCAAGGGACATGATGATGCATCACTTAAGAGCCGCATCTGTCATACTGTGCTACGAAAAGTGACATGATGCAATATGACATGTTGATGAGGAGTGTGACACAGGGTACAGATGTCAGTATATCATGCAGGATTGGAAACTAAAACTAGGGAAACCCTAGATTTAGAAGGCATAAGGGCAGCATTAAAAGGAGAGCTGGTAAATACTTGTCATATATCTATTTTCAAAAAATTCTTGATTTCCTGAAGAAAATGTTGTTTAAAAGGTAACACATCACTTGCTGATACCCTGCTAACCAAAACAAAACTCTAATTGTTTGATAGCACTTAACCTTTATGTATAAATTATTGGATCAGCCAACACAATACCCACAATATCCAAAGGTAGGGAAGTATTGCGGTTTTCAGAGGTAATTGAATTTTGTTTTGACTCCCTTTGACCTCTTTGCAGTTTCAAGTTGCGAATAACACAAGCAGAAAGAAAAGGGAAATTTATCTCAAGGGAAAATTGCAAAGATTTTTAGCTGATGGCTATTGCTTGTGTTTTAGTACAGCAGCTATTGCACTGGGCATTTACTGTACTGTGCTATTCTTATGAGGTCAGTGGGAGTTTTGGGTGCACAAGGATCACAGGATTGGGTCCCTAAGAACAAAAGGTTTGTTCACGAGTCTTCTAAACTAGTGGACTTCTGTTCATGTGTTGTAATAAAAGCTGGGTGTAAATGTACAATAGGATTGAGGGCTTATGCAGTCAAATACAACTATGTATGGTATAGAATTTTTCACATGATTTGCATATCCTAAAACACTTCTCATAGTTAGATAATACAACTTACAGATTTAACACAGAAAGATGTCATAGGGAGAGAGATGTGAAGAGTTAAGATTTGAAAAAATGGACGGAAAGTCCGAAAAATGCATGAAAGCTGTTTTAAAGGGAAGACGTTGCAAAGGAAAAGGCTCTTGTCACAATGAGGGGAGATTGTTAAAAGGAGCAGACAGAAGAAACAAGGCTGTGGGATTACTTGAAGTTTCTCTGTGTAGACAAGCCCTATCAGTTTACCTTAAATTGATTTAAAGTCCAATTAAATTAAACTAGTACAAACTCCCATGTGAACATCTAGTGCAACCTAAACCAGTTTAACACAGATTTAAACCCGTATAGGAGTTCTCATATACAAAGCTGCAGAAGTTTAACTACAATTGTTTTGAACTGTTCTAACGGTGCAAGCTTATGTTTAGATTAGGGCTGTCGATTAATCACAGTTAACTCATATGATTAACTCAAAAAATAATTGTGATTAAAAAAATGAATTGTGATTAATCACAGTTTTAATCACACTGTTAAACAATATAATACCCATTGAAACGTATTAAATATTTTGGATGTTTTTCTACATTTTCAAATATTGGTTAGAATTATAACACAAAATACAAAGTGTACAATGCTCATTTTGTTATTTTTTTATTACGAATATTTGCATTGTAAAATGATAAACAAAAGAAATAGTATTTTTCAATTCACCTCATACAAGTACTGTCACGCACTCTCTTTATCATGAAAGTGCAACTTACAAATATAGATTTTTGTGACAGAACTGCACTCCAAAACAAAACGATGTAAAACTTTAGGGCCTAAAGGTCCACTCAGTCCTACTTCTTATTCAGCCAATCACTCAGACAAACAAAAACAACTGAACTCCCACTTGGTAAGGCAACTCCCATCTTTTCATTTACTATGTATATATGTACCTGCTACTGTATTTTCCACTCCGTGCATCTGATGAAGTGGGTTCCAATGCCCAGATAAATTTGTTAGTCTCTGAGGTGCCACAAAGACTCCTCGTTGTTTTTGCTGATACAGACTAACAAGGCTACCACTTTGAAACCTAAGATAAACAAGTTTGTTTACATTTACATGAGATAATGCTTCCCACTTCTTATTTACAATGTCACCTGAAAGTGAGAGCAGGCATTTGCATGGCACTTTTGTAGCCAGCATTGCAAGGTATTTATGTGCCAGATATGCTAAACATTCATATGCCCCTTCATGCTTCGGCCACCATTCCAGTGGACATGCTTCCATGCTGATGATGCTTGACAAAAAAATAATGCATTAATTAAATTTGTGACTGAATTCCTTGGGGGAGAATCGTATGTCTTCTGCTCCATTTTACCCACATTCTGCCATATATTTCATGTTATAGCAGTCTCGGATGATGACCTAGCACATGTTATTCGTTTTAAGAACACTTTCACTGCAGATTTAACAAAACACAAAGAAGGTGCCGATGTGAGACTTCTAAAGATAGCTACAGCACTCGACCCAAGGGTTAAGAATCTGAAGTGCCTTCCAAAATCTGAGAGGGACAAAGTGTGGAGCATGCTTTCAGAAGTCTTCAAAGAGCAACAGTCCAATGCGGAAACTACAGAACCCGAACCACCAAAAAAGAAAATCAACCTTCTGCTAGCGACATCTGACTCAGATGATGAAAATGAATATGCATCAGTCCACACTGCTTTGGATTGTTATTGAGCAGAACCTGTCATCAGCATGTCCTCTGGAATGGTGGTCAAAGCATGAGGGGGAATACGAATGTTTTATCTGGCACATAAATATTGTGCGGTGCCGGCTACAACAGTGCTATGCAAATGCCTGTTCTCACTGTCAAGTGACGTAAACTAGAAGCAGGCAGCATTATCTCCTGCAAATGTAGACAAACTTGTCTGAGTGATTGGGTGACAAGAAGTAGGACTGAGTGGACTCATAGGCTCTAAAATTTTCCATTGTTTTATTTTTGAATGCAGTTATTTTCTACATTTGTAAGTTCAACTTTCGTGATAAAGAGATTGCACTATAGTATTTTTACTAGGTGAATTGAAAAATACTATTTCATTTGTTGTTTACAGTGAAAATATTTGTAATAAAAATAAATATAAAACGAGCACTGTACACTTTGTATTCTATGTTGTAATTGAAATCAATATATTTGAAAATGTAGAAAACATCCCAAAATATTTAAATAAATAGTATTCTATTGTTGTTTAACAGTGGGATTAATTGCACGATTAATCATGATTAATTTTTATAATTGCATGATTAATCATGGTTAATTTTTTTAATAGCTTGGCACTCCTAGTTTAAACCAGACCTTACTGTTCCATGTAGCTCTATTGAAATCCTGGATGAGGTTACATGGATGGAAAATCTGTGCATAATTTGGCTCAGTTTATAAAAATTCTCATTCATGCTTTAATTTCCTTTCCTTATTCTCTGTTGTCTCTACCAACTCCTATGTATGTGCATAGGCCCCTGTATGTGCAGGATGCTGTCTGCCTTCTCACACACAGGAAGCAGCACATTGTCATAGTCGTAGAAGTACAGTATTGCAGAAGTACATTATCCTCATCCACCCATGCAGATTTGCCCTACTAGGATGAAATTCTGGCTCCATGGAAATCAGTGGCAAATCTCCCATTGACTTCACTCCTGGTTTTAAATATGCACCAGTGTATTTCTCCAGACTATTTCATGTTCCTCATCTCTCTCTGCTCTCCTTCTGAACCCCTGTAGACATCTAGCATTAGCCTCTGCTCCAACCCTTCACATAATCTTATTAACATTAGTACAAAAGCATTCTCCTTTGCAGGTTCTAATCTCTTAGGGTTTATTTCAATGGAGTTGTGGGAGATACAAGTTGGCACAGAATTTGACTCAGATTATACAAACAGGAGTGAAATCAATGAACAGCATGTGGGAATGGTGAGAACATTGTCAGTAATTATGATGCCTGTAATGAGTGCTTTGACTTTTAGAGTTCCCTGTAACTTACATTTCCCCCTTCTGTACATTTCCCCCTACATATCAAGCACTTCATTCAGTTAAAAAATGCATATCCATTTCTCAAAAGAACATCTGGATATACTGCAGTTTATAGCCATCAACAGTACTGTCATTTAAGAGACAACAAAAGGGCCAGAGTAAAAATAATGCGATACAATAATTCACAACTAATGTCAGAAAAAATGAAATTTCCACAGTTGTCACTATCCTTATTGAGTCAAAGAGCTGGGATGAGGTAGGCTTTTTGTAATTGGGCTGCCAGCCCAGATTTGTGCTGTCATGCTGAGGATGCTTCTAGTAGCCCAGAGGTAGCAAGTGGCTGCTGACTTATAGAGAGGGTTGCATCCATTTTATTATTTGTTGCTTCTTTCTACACTGACAGATGCAAATGCAGATAAATTCAGTGAAGAACCCTTACCATGATACGATTCCTTTTGGTGCCTGTTCCAAGCTGTGGTTGATTTCTGAATTTGCATTACAGCCCCAAAGAGTCAGCTAGATAAAAACAAGAATTCTTGGGTCTTTTGTGTAGATGGCTTGAGACCCAGACCAAAGAAGAGATGAAATCTAAACTTTCCATGGGTGCTAACTCTTGAAATAAGCAATGCACGTGAAATCAGAGGGTTCAGTGGCTTTTCTTAGCTACATTGTCCTCAAAAGACAAATGATGTCAAGTGTAGCTAAATATTGCCTGAATGAAGAGGTGGTACCAAGGTTTTGTGCCACCTATACTTGTGCAGTGGGAAAGACCAAAAATGTTCAGTATGGTGTCTGCAGGTTTTTAGCCAGTCCCTGGACTACAGCTGACCTGAGCTGTCCATAGCTCAGAATAGAGGGTCCAAAGGTGTCTTTAAGTCAGATTTCTGCCCTTCTGATCATGTAAATGACTCTGCACTGGGCCAGTCACTGGTATAAAGCAAAGCTGCCTCAGATCTGCTCTACTATCGATGTCCCAAAAGGAACTGTGTAGTAGGGTTGGCTTACTCTGATCCTGCATCTAGATATTCACGCCTCAGTTTCCCCTCTGTCTGTACCATAAAGTACATACAATCTACATGTCGCAATTAAGGTTCCAAGTCCTTTGATCTGTCGATTGGAATACAGTATAAGTATATTCCCTTCTTCATTCTCACATTGTCAGGATGTTCTACTACTTCAGTGCTTCCTCTTATTACAGTAGAATTTTAAAGTCTTCTCACAGGAGAGCTCAGCTATTCAGTAGAGATGGGAACAGTACAAACCACCAGTAGTAAAGCATATGTCACATGGCAAAACCACAAGATTTGCTAGATCAGCCAAAGCACGAAAACTTCGCCATAAACTGACCTTGAATCATTAAGTGAATCAAGAAAATGATCGGGTATTCTAGAAACGGTGTACAATGTCCCTGCCCTACTGTTGTGGAAAGTAGGTGAGTGTTTTGGTACAACTTTGAACTTGTGCAGGTAAAGAAGCTAACTCAAAAAACGAAGATCAGACTGGTAAGTTGAGTGTTGACACATTAACTGGTCATAGCATGGAGCTGGCATAGACACAGAAGAGGGGGAAGGTACAGATAACGTATCCAGGAAACAAAATGAAAGGAAAGAAGGCCAAAGAGATTGGGGAAGAATACCAAATACTTTATTGGTGGGCCTCAAGGAACAGAGTAGACATAGTTCTTAATAATAAAGGAAAGAGTGGTGACAGTAATTAGAATCAGCATCAGGTTAATAATGGTCAAGTTGGCTTGCGAATGGGGCTTGCTAAACAGTTAGTACACATGCACCCTAGTCTGGCTGTGGAGAAGAAATGTTTCTGGAAAATGTTAGACACTGCTCTTCAGCAAATTCGAGGGAAATAAGGAAATATTTATTGGTGCTTAAGTCCATGAACTTATAGTAGAGCACATGTTGACCAGGGCTATGGAACTTTAAATGAGGAAGGAAAAACCATATTGGAGCTGGCACAAGCTCGTGACCTACTAGTATCCAACACATTCTTTACAAAAAGAGATGAACATCTTATTACATACAAGAGTGGCAGGACTAGAAACCAGATTGACTACTTCTCTGTTTTCTGGCAGAAAATAAGGTATAAAAGACTTCAAGCTGATTGCGGGAAAGAATCTTAGTAGTCAGCATAGTCCAATCATCTTAGATGTTTCTTATAATAAAGGTACAGAGGCAATCAGAGAGGGTAATACCAAAGATAAGGTGGCAAAAACTACAGGGTAAGGCTGAGAAGGACTTCAGGGAGTTGGTTATGGAGAAGATGAGGTCAGCATCACATGAGGAAGGAGTGGACAATTTGAATTGATGGAAAAGATATTTTGAACAGCTTTTAAATGGAGAAAACCCAAAAGAGCAATGTAACTTCAAAATGATGACCTTTGGTCAGTGGAGCCTATCAACACTAGATGATGTGGTAAATGCTGTAAAAGAAATGAAAAATAATAATTCTTAAGTCCAGGTGGATCCTTATTGAGGCATGAAAAAAGCTTGGAGTAGAAAGCATTCAACTGATGACATCCCTTGTCAGTTCAGTTGTGAGATGTGAAAATATACCAAATGCATGGAGCAAAAATATCTTGGTGTCAATATATAAGGTAAAAGGTGCCACTGGCAATTGCACCAATTATAGAGCTATAATGCTGATGAGTCATACAAGGAAACTTTGGGAGAGAATCATTGAAAAGAAGTGAAGTAGATATTAACACAAATCAGTATGGCCTCATGCTAGGAAGGATGACAATAGATGTTGTTTTTGCACTGAGGCAGCTGGTGGAAAAAATTAGAGACAGAAGGAAAATATTCATTTATTTAATCTGTGTTAATTGATCTGGAAAAGGCCTATGACTGACTTCCAAGAGAAGTCATCTGGTGGAATATGAGCAAGAAAATGGTGCTCAAACTTTGTGTGTGGCTTCTTCAAGCCATATATGTAGTGGAAACGTCAGTAGTCGGAACTTCTAGTGGTGAAACAGATGAACCATCGGAAAAGGTGGGGGAGTGCATCAGGGATCAGCACTGAGCCCTTGTTTATCCTAATCCTGGATACCCTCACAAGTAACGTACAGAAGGAAGCATCTTGGTACATGGTACTGGCAGATGATATCACTCTATGTAGTGAGGAGAAAGGTATTCTAGAAGAGACTATAAATAGAGAGTTGTGTTGGAGAGACATGGGTGCAAAATAGGCAGAGGAAAAACTGATTATGTGGTATGCAATTTCAGTAATATGAACACAGAAACTAGGTGGGCAGACAATACTGACATTGCAAAGTTTCAAGTATCTGGGTTCCATAATCTGGGGAAATGGAGAATGCAATTAGAGGTAGGATAATAAATGCCTGCCTCAAATGGAGAGAGACAGGTGGTGTAGTATTTGACAGGACGACATTAGTAAGATTAAAAGGGAAAATCTATAAAATGGTGGTTTTTCCTGTTTTAATGTCTGGTGCTGAGTGTTGGGCAACAAAGAAGAAACATGAGTAAATGATCTGTTCCGTGGAAATGTGAATGTTGTGATAGATGAGTGGTGTAAGCAAGGAAGACGATATGAGAAATGTATATGTTAGAGACATGCTCAAAATAACAACCATAAAAGAAAAAATGAGCGAATGCAGGCTCAGATTGTTTGGTCACATAAAGCACTCTCTTGACAACTGTGTGGGTAAGAGTCCAACAGATCAAGGTTGAAGGAAAGGTAGAGGCCAACTCAAGAAGAAATAGTAAGATGTCATAAAAGAAGACATGTTAGTGTGTGGTCTTTAGAGGATATGGAACTGGACAGAGCACTTTCAATTTAGACAACTTGTAAAGTGGACCCCATTTAATGGAATTAATTCAAGAAAGGAGAAAAGCCAAAACACTCTGTGCATGTGTGTGTACGTGTGTGTGTGTGTGTGCATGTGTGTGTGTAATGGGACTTTATCTTAGAGCGGAAATGAATAAAAGGGAACATGGTAAAACTATGTACTATTGAATGGTACAATCAATGGTATGGGAACTTCTAATCATCCTTTCCCATACAAAGGGCATGTAATGAAGATAAAAATGTCAAAACCAAAACTGATAAAAGAAAATACTTTTCACATGACCCAGATTTAACCTGGGAACTCACTGGCAAAAGGCAACATAAAAGTCAAGACCTTAGCAGGATTAAAACAGTATTAGACATATATAGGGGTAACACGAATACCCAGAGTTATAATACTATTTTTTAAATAAAGCTATAAATGCATACTTCAGATATAAGCCAAACTCTATCTAGTGGGGATTAGGAAGAAAGTTTCTCTGTGGACAGGCTATCCCATTACAGCTTAGTGTGGGACTTTTGGGTTTGTTTTGTACCTTCCTGAGAAGCATCTGGTACTGGCTACCAGCAGAGACAGGGTACTGGACTAGATTGTCCTCTGGTCTGGTATTTCTACATATATGCACAAGCATTCAATGCCAAGCTGTGCTCACCTCAGGGTCCAAGGTCAGGTTCTGTCTCTGGAGTAAATTTAAACCAACCTCAGAGCTGGTCTACCTTACAGCCCCCGGCAACATTCCCAAGGGGCCACTGAGATAGATGGGGAATGCAGGACTGCACTGGACTTCAGACACTCAGCCCCATCATAGCCCTATGCTGTGACCTGAACAAAGGACTCCTTTAGAGCCAACTACATTTGCTTTATGCCACCCCACGGATTCCCGTATTCAGCTGGGAGATACCCCTCCCCAACTTTCTAATTAGGCCATATGTAATGCTGTTTTTCCACCAACAACTGGTATATAGTAAATAGGGACACACTGCACTCTTTTAAGTATTCCTTTGGGACTATTTGTTCTACATTTCCCTAGCTCTTTCAGGAGCATTGTGCCTGTCTCAAGCATGCTGCTTTTGGGAGCTCTTGCAGGAGCAACATGTCTTATCAAATTTTCCTCTCTCATTGCCAGGCTAAGTCTTCAGAGGCAGTCTTGTTTTCTGTAATTAACATCTAATTTATAAGGGAGGAAGGAAGGAAGGATGATATAAGCCACTGAACTGACACTCAGAAAACCTAGGTTCAATTCCCTGCTCAGCCACAGAATTACTGTGTGATCCAGGGCTAGTTAATCTACTCTGGACTTCAGTTCTCTATCTATAAAATGGGGATCCTACTTCACAGGGGTGCTCTGAGGATAATGAGGGTCGTTTAAAGCTTTGTCTACACCAGCACTTTAGTCTGCAAAACCTTTTTTGGTCAGTGTCTGTGTCATAAATATAAAGGGAAGGGTAAACCCCTTTGAAATCCCTCCTGGCCAGGGGAAAGCTCCTCTCACCTGTAAAGGGTTAAGAAGCTAAAGGTAACCTCGCTGGCACCTGACCAAAATGACCAATGAGGAGACAAGATACTTTCCAAAGCTGGGAGGAGGGAGAGAAACAAAGGGTCTTTGTCTGTCTGTAGTCGTCTTTGCCAGGGACAGAACAGGAATGGAGCCTTAGAACTTTTAGTAAGTAATCTAGCTAGGTATGTGTTAGATTATGATTTCTTTAAATGGCTGAGAAAAGAATTGTGCTGAATAGAATAACTATTTCTGTCTGTGTATCTTTTTTGTAACTTAAGGTTTTGCCTAGAGGGGTTCTCTATGGTTTTGAATCTAATTACCCTGTAAGATATCTACCATCCTGATTTTACAGGGGGGATTTCTTTATTTCTATTTACTTCTATTTTTTATTAAAAGTCTTCTTGTAAAACACTGAATGCTTTTTCATTGTTCTCAGATCCAAGGGTTTGTCACCTATGCAAATTGGTGAGGCTTTTTATCCAACATTTCCCAGGAAAGGGGGGGTGCAAGTGTTGGGAGGCTTGTTCATTGTTCTTAAGATCCAAGGGTCTGGATCTGTAGTCACCTAAGCAAATTGGTGAGGCTTTTTACCAAACCTTGTCCAGGAAGTGGGGTGCAAGGTTTTGGGAAGTATTTTGGGGGGAAGGACGCGTCCAAACAGCTCTTCCCCAGTAACCAGTATTAGTTTGGTGGTGGTAGCGGCCAGTCCAAGGATAACGGGTGTAATATTTTGTACCTTGGGGAAGTTTTGACCTAAGCTGGTAAAGATAAGCTTAGGAGGTTTTTCATGCAGGTCCCCACATCTGTATCCTAGAGTTCAGAGTGGGGGAGGAACCTTGACAGTCTGGAAAAAACACACCCCTGATTGACATAAGGTTCACCGACACAAGCGCCTTTGTGGACAATGTGTTGTACTAGCCAGACAAGGTACTAACAAACTTCAACAGGACTTTATTTTTTAAAGTGGAAACCTCTTTTCCAAGCTGCTGCTGCACCCTCAGTAGCTCTCCCTCAGCAGCTCTCCCTCAGCCTCTGCAACTCCTCCCCCCTCTTTCCTGTTTCCTGTCCTTTCAGACTCCCAACAGCCAGTGCTCCCAATTCTAGTAATTACAAGCAACATCTAAACACCACACAATGCTATGTCAGTGGGCGATGCTCTCCTGCCAACATGGCTACCGCCACTTATTAATTATGCCGACAGGAGACTTTCTCCTGCCAGCATAGAGCAGCTACCTGGGAGACCGTACAGCACTGCAGCTGCAGCAATATCGCTGTGCCACTGTAAGGTCTGTAATATAGACATAGCCTTAGTATCTATCTAGCTAGATACCAACATAACATAAGACATATTTTGCAGGGCATATAAATGACTAGCCAGTGGGACATAAATGGAGTTAAATCGATTTACACCAATTGGAGGTCTGGCCCAAAGTATTAATTAATGTTTCCTTTCCCATATACTGATAAATTATAGCTATTAACTCTTAAACATTCATAAAATATATAAATACGTTTGAATGTATTAGTAATGAGAAAGGTGCCCAAGCTCACCCCACCCTCACCCAGTCAGAGGGATTCAGAAGCTGGACTGAAATACAGATTTGCATCAGATTCATTTATCTGACAAACAAAAACTCTGGATTTTAATGCCATGAAAGTTTAGGCCTGGAAGTGCAGAGCAGCTCAAGGTCCAGATTCGGGGCAGGCCTACACTAGAAATTTTTGCCAGTACAGTGTGGGAAGGTGATTTTTTTATACCAGCAAAAGCCCTAATGTAGATGCAGTTATACTGGCACAACAGTGCTATTGCTGATATAGCTTATTTCGCTTGAGGAACTGATATCAGCTATACTAGCAAAAAGAGCCTTTTTTTTTTTTTTTTTGGCTCTGACATAAATTGTGTCTACATTAGGAGGCTTCACTGGCATAGCTCTATTGGTAACGCTATCCCGACAAACACTTTTTAGAGTAAAACTGGCCTCCGTCCAAAATTCAGTGGCTCCGGACTATTTCTAATCGAAGTGGCTGCATTATATATAGATAACAGAAAAATAATACATAACTTCACTTATTTTATTTATAAGTGACACTTTCCTCAAGTGGCGGTTATTTGTACATGCACTCCTTCCCAGCCCCCAAAAGACACCAACAGTTTCATTTGCAGCTGCAAATCCGCAAATGTACATTTGCATGGGCAATTACCCACTTTGCATGCAAATGTCAGTGCCTACATAAGCACACATTGTTTGTGGAGTGCTTGTGGGTCTCTACTTTTTGAAATTCTCAAGTGAGTTGCACCGTATACCAGAGCATTAAATATTTATAGTTAAAGTAGGAAGATATACAAAATCACTACTTGAATCAAAACCACAGGCTTCAGTTTTCTCAGTCAGAGCAGAAAAGCCAGACACTATGAGTCATACATTTGTGCAATACTTTAATTTCTCTAATAAGACAGCCTAATGGCCATTACTGTTTTTACATGTCACCTTATTGTGCTCTTTGAACAAATTTTCTGTCAGATTTCTTCCTGGACTCCATATATTGCATTTGTATTGACCCTAGGCCCTTTTAAAATGTTGTGTTTGAGAAATGCTGAAGTATTTCACAAAATGTCTTGCACAGATTCTGGTCCTTCCAGTAAATATGTATTTAGACTGCTGTCCATTAGAAGTATTTTATAAAACATATTTATATACATATATTAAAGCAGTCCACAAATCTCTGGTAATGAACTAGCAAGACCAAGATTATCCTCTATGGCTGATGGTTCTAAGAGCCCCCATGTCACATATTCACAGAATCTGCTCTGTTCTGAGGAGAGTTCTGCTTAATCCCCCTGAGTGCTTGCAACCAAAGGCCTTCTTCAAGATTTTCACCAGTGTTAACTGGGTACAGGGAGATAACACTGGAGTTGATGCATTTAGTTTAATACATCCCCCCCCTCCTTTTTTTTAAAGATGGATAAGGTTTTTTCCTTAACTTTCAGACTTCTAAAAGAAAGAAATCAAATTCAGGCAGAGACCAAGCCTGAGGAAATGGTAGCACAAATCTCAAATGTTTCAGAAGATTATGAGTGGCTGATAAAGGATGCTGGGGAGAGGGAAAGTGAGGGGGTGTTGTGTTAATTTAGATGGGATATATGGGCCAAAATTGGTTCTATAACCCAATTACTGTTTGACATTAAACAGTGTTAAATAAGTTCTAGAGTTTGGTATGGAGACCTCAGGCTGCTTAGTACCATGGCAAACACCATTAAAAATCCTTTTAACCTTTTATTAAAGAAAAAAGAAAAGAAGGAAAAACAGTTAAAGCATTTTAAAAGTAAAGTATGAAATAAGGCTGTCATTTTTGACAAATCCCTTGTTCACTTTCCCTGGAAAGGAAAGGAAAAAAAAACAACCCTTGTATCACAGTCTCTTAGATGGTATCAAAGATGGTAACAACTGTCCTTTTGGGGAAAACAGATGTTTGTTTACAGGGGCTGGAGCTGTTGTTATTGCTCTTGTTCTTAAAGTCTGATCCCATTTCATCCCAGGTGACATTTGGGATTCAGACGGAGCCAGATGATATCACCACTTCTACTGGCTCTGGCTGGCTTGGTCTGGACAGGACATCTCTCAGGACTAGGAAGGCTTGGGGTCCCAGGAGATGATCAGGGTAGCAGCCATGATGGTGAAGCTCACTTCAGTAGCCAATTTTTCTCCCCAAAGTCTCTTTCTTTAAGAACCCACAAAGGAAGTGATGGGTGGAATAGCCTATCCCCTCATTATTTTGTCCACTGGGTAGGCCTAGTTTCTGACACATTTTGGTTCACTGATTTCTGGCTTCAAACTTCTCTTGTTTTATGAGGCATGATCTTAATACAGTCCTTTATCTATATCAGTAGGCCTTTTTTCTTTTTTGACTATTTCAGTCTGTCTGTTTCCTTTTGTACCTTTACCTCTCAGCATTTGTTGTTATTGTGACATCTTATGAACTTACATTCACTTTTCCAGTTGAAGTTATAATTAGGCCCAATTTGTAGGCCCAATTTGTATTTGTAGGCCCAATTTTTACAAAATAATTTAGAATGGGAACTATTATGCAACCTTAACATAAGATTGCTGCTGAATCCTTTCCACTCGATCAGACATGACTTAGGGCAGTGGTTCTCAAAGCCAGTCCGCCGCTTGTTCAGGGAAAACCCCTGACGCGCCGGACCGGTTTGTTTACCTGCTGCATCCTCAGGTTCGGCCGATGGTGGCTCCCACTGGTTCACCGCTCCAGGCCAATGGGGGCTGTGGGAAGTGGCGCGGGCCAAGGGACGTGCTGGCTGCCCTTCCCGCAGCCCCCATTGGCCTGGAGCAGCGAACCGCGGCCAGTGGGAGCTGCGATCGGCCGAACCTGCGGATGTGGCAGGTAAACAAACTGGTCCGGTGTGCCAGGGGCTTTCCCTGAACAAGCGGCGGACCAGCTTTGAGAACCACTGACGTAGGGTATGAACAAGGCTGTGGCATCTCTCATGCTGTTTGCTAGAATGGCTACCTTGTGGTATTCCTATAACTTCACTTTTTTACGGGGATAAGTTGTTGGCCCATAGCTCAATCCTTAAACTGGAGGGTCAGAGGACTGGTTTTCATCTAGCCCTCACCCTTTGACCTGTCTGGTTTGGTTGGCCCCACCAATAGTTAAAACTCACTGCTATAGCTCTTTAGTGTGTTTCAAAGACCCTGCCTTCCAACACCATCAAGGTGCTGTACCCAGGGAGAGCTGCTCCCACTATAACACATGAAATCAGCTTATTGAAGTGTTTTGGGATTTTGACAGCATTCTGGATCAAAGGTACTCTATGAATGTCTGTTATTATCATTAGTGAAAAACAGATGCTAATTACAGGCACGGACAAAAAAAGGTAGAGAGTGATGGCTGATAGAAATACATAACTAATTGCAGCATGTAGTGAAGCAGGGATGGAGGAAGGATGAGAGCTACGGCAAGAAGATCATGCAGGTGTATTAGTTCATATAATTATGGTTCAGAATTATTTGTATGTTTTATAAAATAAATAAAGAAGCTGGTCAAAATGTTTCATTTGAAGCTTTTTTCCAACAAAACCAGGGGCCCTTTAAAAAAAAAAGATTTTTGGTGAAAATTGTCTTTGCCAATTTTACAATTTTCCAACAAGAAAAATGGGAAAAAATAGCCCTTTGTTTTTCAGAGTTTTCCCCCTCCCTTTCTCTGCTTTCCCCCTCTCTTTTCCTACTTTCTCCCTCTCTTCCCTTTTATATTTGCCACTGACAAATAGAAAGAAAAAGGGCAGGGGAGAAATCTCAAACCAAAACATGCTGATTGTTTTCCAGTCCAATGTTTGAAACCCACCTCCCAAAACATAAAAAAATGAGCATTTATTTTTTTTCCATGAAAAATTCCCAGCACATTTGTCCTCTCTTCTTAGCCATAATTAAAAGGAACTTTACTCTCTCTGATAAACAACCATCCTTTCAGTTATGTAGAAAGATAAGGCAAGATTTAGTCACAGCCTGTGATGTGAGGCTCTAGAGAGAAATGACATCCAGGTTATGTCCCTGAGTTTGTGGCTAGAGGTTGATGTGTTCTAATAGAGCCAAACGCAAAGTCACATCTAGGGACAAGGAATGCAGGCCATATCTTTGATAGGGGAACTGTATCCTGGAAAGCTGCAACACTGGACAGTCTTCTCAACATGAACTCCCAGTGTGATGCTGTAGCAGAAGGGATTAATGTGATTCTTGGATGTATAAACAGTGGTGTGGTGAGTAGGAGGTCATTTTATTTCTGTATACTGGAATACACTGATATTGTGGACTGCTCTGGTACTTACATTTTAAAAAGGATATTGAAAAAAATTGGAGAGGGTACAGAAAGAGCCACAACAATGACCTGAGGGTGGAGAAAATGCCTTACAGTGACAGACTTATACAGCACAATCTGTGTAGCTTATCAAACAGAATACTGAGCAGTGACTTGATTACTGAGTATAAGTATCTCCACAGGGAGAAAATACTGGGTACTAAAGGTTTCTTTAATTCAGTAAAGAAAGGCCTAACAAGAACCAACAGCTGGAAGCTGAAGCCAGACAAATTCAAAGGACAAATTCAGCTTTTTTTTTTTTGAACACCGAGGGTGATTAAACATTGGAACAAACAACCAAGGGAAGTGGTGGATTTTCCATCTGTTGATGTCTTCAGCTCAAGACTTGATGTCTTTCTGGAGTAACGTGCTAGCCAAACACAAATCATTGGGCTCAATACAGGAATAACTGGATGAAATCTAATGACCTGTGTGCGATATATAAGAGGTCAGACTAGATGATCTAATGGTCAAACTCTATGAATCTATTAATATTATTAATCTTGTTCAGTCTGATTACTGAAGGAGTCTATTTTTAAATAAGTAGTTCCTTCCTGACAACTGTTTTATTCCCTCCATCCTGATCCAAAAAAAAAATCTTTATGAAGTGACAGCTTTCCTGAGGAAATATCCCAGACTTACTATTTCATTTTATGGCATTAAATATGAGAGAAGATACAGTTTCCAGATGGATTAAGCATTAAGGGTTGAATATTTCAAAGATGCCTCAACCTGATCTCTAATTTTGTGCCCATAATTAAGTGTGGACACAATTAATGACAGGGGAAAAATCTGAATTTTGGAAGGCCCATTCTATTCTCATTTACCCAGGTGGAAATTAGAAGTAACTTCACAGTAGAAAGTGAAGTTACACCAGTGCACAACTAGGGTAAACAAGAGATGAATCAAGAATTAGGGTGTGGGAATTTGACAGAGTTAAGTGAGTCAGGAACATACTATTGATGATCAGTGGGATTTTTGCTCGTGGTGTACTTAGGCATTTTTGAAAACCCCATCCTAGATGCCCACAATTAATTGTGGATACAAAATGAAATTCTGTTTTTCAAAATTTGGCCTAAGAATAAAGGGAAGATTAATATACAATATATTGAATCTTCTGATGTATCTGATAGCTAAAGATAAATAATGCAGGCTGAGATTTTGAAAGCCACCTAAAGGATTTGAATGCTCATTTCCCATTAATTTTAAAGGGAATAGGCAGCTTTTGAAAATCTCAGCCTTAGTTTTTTAGGAATGCAGGTATATGAATCACTATTACCTAACATCAAAATACCATCTCTTCAAAATACTGTTTTCAAAAATAACCACCTTCTTATTCACTTTTCGGGGGGGGGGGGGGATAAAGAGGGGCTAGGAGGGTCAGGTAATGACGGGCTAAAGTGCTAAGTGCCTTCATCTTCACCTTGATCCTTTAAATCTAAGTAACAATTATCTGATTGATAGTGCTTTCTGAACATTGTTTAAATAATTTAATTATGGTGTTTCATTAAGGGACTTTGCCATTATATAAAATAACAGAAATAAGAAAGTGACAATAAATGTTAGCAATTTGGCCTTTAATAGGGAAAATATTAAAATATTCTAACTGTATAGCTATTAACTGGATGAACGTTGATCCCTGACATGAGTTATCATCCACAGTCCAGTAGTTGGCTGCTCATCATCCTGTGGGAACCACAGTCTTAAGGGAATTACACTACACAAATAACAATCAACTCAGATAGAGGAGGAACCAGGAAAGAGTCTGTTAAATGTTTCACATAATTAAAAGCCTCATTGTTTTGCAGATCAGCAACATGAAGTAGAACATGTGCATGAGGCTTCTGACAGACTCTCTGGATACCAGCGATTTCAACTATCTGAGCCCTGTTGATTACTGGTAAACGAATAACCTAGTGATAATCCATCCGTTTTACCAAAGAGGCATCCACTTTAAATGCCAGACAATGAAACATGTCAAGATTTTTCTATATATAAATTTTGATCCTCTGTTTTTCCATGTGCTATTTCACTGTTTCCATGTTCACCTGTAGCTGAAACTGGCATTTTAGAGGAAATCTATTAATTTATTTCTTTATCTACCTATTACAGTTATGTAGCAAAACTTTTAAAGTAGTTTTCAAACATTCACTGATTTAAGACCTGGGCCATCTCTGGAAAATGTATTCTTCATAGAGTTGTCAAGTCCTATAGTTATCAGTTTCCATAGCTGTGTGTCACAACAAGTGGATAAAAGGTGATTTATTTAAAATTTAACTGTCTGACTTCTCTTTGTAATGTGCAACTACAAAGGCTATTATTCATTTTCTGTGCTAAGTGACTAAGTTGATCATATTTCATTTATGCACATTTAATATTTTTTTCTTAGAATGATTTTTTTCAGTATTATTTTCCTGAAATGTCAAAATGCTGACTTGTTTATTTGATTTTTGAGTTATTGCTACAATAGCAAGGAATTCTAATTATAGAGTACACAGATCAGAGCAGCAGTGTGCTGGCCTTTTTGGTATCTCTTCCAATGACCAGGAGTATATATGCAGCTAATAGCTTGCTAGACCATCCAGAAATACTAGGATTCATATTTTATAGAAAAAACGGAAGAAAAATGGAAATACGAGTTTTTATGGGTCTTTGAAAATAACCAGTAAAATAATAGAATTCCTAAACCCATGTGGCTAATGATAACCTATTTCTCCTGGCCATTGTAAGATGACAATTAGTGAAAATTAGTTAGGAACTAACAAGTAGCATGAGTAATCCCCAGTGACTTTTGATTTACTACAGTAAGCAAAATATTAATGGACTATTACTTAAGTTTTCTTTTGCCAAGTAGCACAAACACTTATTACTTTAATACAGTTTTTCACATCACGTCAGTAAATTACTTTGTGTTCTTAATAGCATTAGTTAGTACTATTGATCATCGTGTTATCTTACATTTATATAGCACCTTTCATTCTGAAGTGTTTATGGGCTGGACAGGGTCTGATTTTCATCTCGCTTGCACTGCTTTTACAAATGTGTGACATCAGTGGAATCATGCTTGATTTGTGGTGGGATCCTGTATTCAGAGGTGTTAGTATGATCCCCTGACTTCAGTAGGACTCTGCACAGGAATATGCTAGTGGATTTTGATTATCTTTCAATAAGTTTTCCTTCCCTTCCCGCTTAAGACTAAACAAATATAGACTGAATATTCAGTTACTGTTTACTTTCGAGCATAAATATTTCTGATGTAGGTTTGAGGCCCTGCAGAGGTGTAGTGACACCAGAATAAGGCCCATTGTGTATATATGTTTAAATAAGTATATAAATAAAATTCCTATGGCTCTGGGAGCACTGAGTGTGCTCATGAAACTTCCCACAAATGAGGGGGGTGAATTCTACCTGCCTAATGATTATAGCTTTATCACTTAGCCTAAATGCTAGAAGTAATGATGGGTGAAACTGAAGAGGTTCACAGGTTTGCTAAGGATATGGCTAACAAAAAAGAGCTTAATCTCAGCAAACCACCCAAACCTATTTGATTCACAAAAGTGAGCAGCAAATCAAAATAAGAGGCTTTCTCACATAATTTCGGCTATTTATTGCTTCTGGTTGGGCAGAAGTACTATGAAAAAGGTCTTTTTTGGCAGTGTTTTGGCACTACTCTCTTTTGCTCCTTGATAAAATCAAATACATAGCATGGAGAAAATAAAAAGAACATGAAAAAAAGTTAACAGAACCCTTTCAAATTTCTCAAATGATTTTAATTTGGATTTGGTTCACATTTTGAACAAAAGTTTGGGTTGATTCTGTCATCTATTCAAAATGGCTCACCCACGTCTAGCACAGAGGGGTCTATTTGCTCCATGATCAGTGGCAGCTTTGAATAGCAAGGAAATAATAGACATCTAAGGCATTAGATAATGGGTGCCTTGGGTACATTTAGAACAAATACTTAGTGGGAGAATTCTAAATATAGATGGACAGATAGATAGAAGCCCATTCTCATGGCTCCATTTACTTCTCCTCCTACATTCTTCATGGTTCCAATTACTTCTCTGCCTAGAGTCCTTGTGGCCCTCCTACAACACAAGTCAGCATGACTGGGCAGGTTCTGCTTCTAAAAAGCTTAAGAGTAGAAAAGAAGGGGTGTTGCAGCCTGCAACTCAAAACTAAGAAGAATTTAGCTGTATGGTTCTTAACAGAGCTTAGTCAGTGTTTAGCTGCATGGATCCTCTGGGTCCTATCAGTCCCTCACTTTCATTATCCTAAGCACCAATTCATTACATTGAAAAAAGCAAAAAAAATCATGGTATAATGACGCAGTCATTTTATTCCTTTGTTTTTCTCTATACATTGGTATTGATAGAATAAATGGAATATACTGGTCTGATGGGTTTGCCACAATAAATATGTTGTTACACATACAAACATCAAATTCATGCCCATCACATAAATATTTTATACAAAGACATGGCCTAGAAACAGAAAAAATAACTCAAACACATTAAACAATGATGTCATAATAAGTACATCTTCCATCATAAATCAATCTCCATTTGATTCAGTTAAACTGTAATAATCTACAAAACTATTTGCCCATGATTTGATTTTGTATTCCTGACGCTCTTTCTGATTTAGATATACTGTCTAGCAGGTTGAACCTTTCTTCAGACGATGATGGGCTTTTCTTTGTAACTAGACCTTAGGTCTCTGATTATGAGTACACTCAAATGCAACATTATGCATTGTGCCTTTCACATCCTTACAAGAAATTGCCATCCTTTTCTGGTCTAATTCCTTTTGTCTTCCTTCTCTTTTCCACCTCTCTCACCTTGTGAGCCATGCCATAATCACTCTGATTCTTGTTTGAATGTAGAAATGTCACCACACGGGCAGAGGCTGACTTGACTCTCCCATCTGCACTCACTAGCCATCCTCGGCTTCTCTCTGTGTGTTCCCTACACACCCATCACCATGGTACAATGGGGACCTTTACTAGTTTCCTTTTACATTTTTACTATTAGGTAAAGCATTACCAGGCTTGGAAGGAATCAATTTTTACTGATAAATGTCAGTAAACTTTGATTTCACCCTATACATAAAAACCTATGAAAAATATTTCCAATTATGATGATCCAAATTTACAGACTGGCAAAGTAAGAAAAATGCTGCTTGAAAACTTAGAGTTTGATTTAGGGATATTTACTTTGTATATTTTTACATGTGATGTTGATGATCTGTGTTTTAATGGTTATAAAGCTTAAACTTTTAAAATCTCAACATCTACTTTCATTAAATCATTGTCTGGCTCCACTATAATTTCCTGCAATTGTGAAAATTTAAATTGATAGAAGTAGAAACATTGTTTAAAAATAAACATTAATATTATCTAGCAATTGTAATATATGAAAAAAAAAAAAAAACTTCTGCCAAGCTTAGGTATTACCAGTAGAAGAAGAGCAGTATTGCCCATTCTGGGTCAAACAAAGAGAAGTTCTGAGACATCTCCCTCTGTGTACCCCTGGGTATGCCCATCACTCTAGGGGTGGTAGGGAAGTGGTTTGGCTCTCATTCCCCCTGCACATTGATGAGGGGGCAGCAGCACCCTGCTCACCGTAATCTCTCATCAAGCTTCTCATGCTGATGCAAAGTCACATTGCCCACAATGCAGGTCTCCCAGTGCCTTAAAGGTACAATTTGACCCTCTAGGTGTAGGGAATACCCGCTTATATTAGCAATAACTTACGTTAGAAGAAAGAAGTAAGAAAGTGGAAGGAAACTTTTAAAGGCTCCTGCTGTGTCTGAGAACTTTATTCCAGCCTCTTCCTTTGCCCAACCTCTTCTGCTAAGAAAGGAAACAGAGGAAAAATCTTATGGTCAAAGCAATGAACTGGGGCTCAGGACTTCTGTTTTTGGGCTCTGCTACAGATTTCCTGTATGACCTTAGGCAACTCAGTGTCTCAGCACTCTATCTGTAAAATGGGGATAAAAATACTTCTCTACTGCTATGAGAGTAAACTCATAAATATATGATCAAATTCTACAGTGAAGGGTACTATAGAAAGCCTACACACAAACACAACCTTTGCCAATTCCTGGGCTGAATGAGGCATGGGCAAAGGACTGGAGAGCACACAGAGGTGGGGAAGGAAATGTCAGCCAGGATGCATTGTACACAGGATGCCTTATCTAGCCCTTCCATGTAATACCCACATACACTCCCTTCTTTCCAAGGCACAATATTTAATAACGTACACATTCTGAAAATTAGCTAGTCCACAGGTGACTTGACTTTCCTAACTTTCACAGACTCACAGCCCACTGCTACAATCTGAGGGGAATTAGAGAAAAAGAATCCTTTAATGTCAGAGAGAGATTTCCACACCCTATGACTGAAGAGTGAGACACAGCATATATAACTAGAGCTGGATGTGAAATGTTTTGCATATCTTGCAAGAGTTTATAAGACTTCGAATTTTTTTCCCCATCTCAAATCAGGACAAAAAGTTAAATCTGAAAAAATTTCACAAACCAATGAGCTGATTTTTTTTTTTTTTGAAGCATCCGATCAATCAAAATGTTTAGTTTCAGTTATTTCAAAACATTTTTTTGACCTCTCAAACCCTTTTTAGATAAATTAACTAAAATTTTTAGACAAAAAGTCATCTAGAATGGAAAAATGAAAGTTTTAATTTAGAAAATACTGAACTGGGGCATTCCAACAATTTTGAAACATTTTTTTAAAAGTTTTTTATATTAGGATTTGTCAAAACTGACCCTTTCCTGTGAACAGTTTTGGTTTTGATGAATCAGAATTTTCCAGCACAAAAGAATAAATATGCTTGCTTAAAATGAGGTACATGGTAACTTATCTGTGGACAATTACACAGTTTATAACCTCTGGAAAGAAAGCAAAATATAGACATGGGCCTGCTTAGGCAGTCTGACTTGTTGGGAAACTCACAGTGTAGGCAGGGAACTATGCAGCCTAGAAAAAAACAAGGTCAAGAGTGAGAGAGCCGCAGAGAGATGGCTGATGTGGAGCTGGGAGCCTACAATGGGTGCCCTTGCTGGACCACAATGGGGAAATACAGGTGCAGTTGCTCTGAACTGTGATGCATGTCACTTGCTGACTCCTGGGCTTGGGATCTGGTCTTAGAGAATCACACAGAAGGGGATGGCTGTGTACCTTGATAGGAATGCCAAGGAGGGTGGTCCAATGACTTCAGTGATAGATTTGAAGAAGATGTGTCAGTGCCACTATATTTAACCAAGTATTGAAGTCCAATTGGATTAAAATTTTCATCACCTTAAAATTAGTTTAATAGCTATTGTCACTAATTTTTTCAAGTGTGTACTTAGGGTTACTTCATACATATATTACAGGAAATGCTAGAAATTCTTTTTAAAAAACTCCTTTATATGGCTATCTACAACACCCAATCCAGGGACTTAATACATCAGATTGAGTCTAAGACATTCCAAATACATTTCTGTTTTTTTTTAAATTGTCTATCAAATTGGGTATAGAAAAATATTCTCTATTATTTGAAGAGACCACAGATTTCACTGATTCCCAACAACTGCCCAAAAATCCCCAATTAAACAACTAGACTTAGACTACATGCCCTCACAAGAGAGTAATAGGAAGAAATAACTCCTCTTACAGCTCTGCATGAGCTACATAGACCTCACATCCACTACATATCCGCTTATTTCTCACCACTACTTAGCAGGCGGGTGAAGACTGGGCAAAGGATGTAGGGCCTGGGTGAAGCCTTGGGTCCTCCTCTCTCCCACATGCTGAGCTACTACAGTCAGGATATAATTTGCTTCTGTTACAGGTTAGCAGTAAATTACTGCTTTCCCAGAGGAAAAGGAACTCAAGGGAGGGATTGTGACTCAGTCACAATGCCCCCTAGGGCAGGGTTTCTCAAGCCATGGGTCTGGACCAAAACTGAGACACCAGAATGTTTCAAAGGGTCACATGGCAGTTCCTGTCCCATAGAGCTGGCTGGGCTTGCCTCCCTACTCCAGGCATTGCAACCTCTGGGGTTCCAACACAACTGGGGTTTGGCACTGCAACTCCATGAGACAGATCACAACTCCACTCACACAAATTTGGTCCAGTCAGGGGAGTGAGGCCAAACCTAAGTGGCTCTGCAACCTTGGAGTTTGCAATGCCCAAAACCAAGTCCAGTCAGTCCCACAGCACAGGAGCTGCTGGAGCTGCCGCTGTGGGGTGAGGATCAGGACCCAACTGAAATCACCCCAGACCATCCATCCCCAGATTGTTTCCTGGGTTGTGACAGGCCATAAACATTTACAAATGGATCATGATCACAAAAAGGTCGAGAACCACAGACCTAGGGCTACTCCTGCTTATGCATATGCATCACCCCTTCTAGGGCATGGGTGTAAAGTCACAATAAGGCCCTTAAAAAGAGGGCGGGGAGGAGTACTTATCAAAATTATGGATTGTCATTTATTACTTTTTATTTATATATTTATTTGTGGAAACAAATCATTATAGTGAGATCTCAATAATGAGTGAATAATGCCTAACAAATGTTACAACTGACTTTCACCTCCTTTTTCCTTGTAGAATGTCCATGAAAAGATTGGTTTCAGAGTAGCAGCTGTGTTAGTCTGTATCCGCAAAAAGGAGTACTTGTGGCATGCACTGTATTTTCTACTGCATGCATCCGATGAAATGAGCTGTAGCTCACGAAAGCTTATGCTCAAATAAATTCGTTAGTCTCTAAGGTGCCACAAGTACTCCTTTTCTTTTTTCATGAAAAGATCATGATTTTATCAAATGTATTTGTTATTCCAAATTAACCGATGAATTTACTTTTTTTTAACTCTGTGACTTGCTACTTGAAATTTGAACTGCTTAGTAATAATTGGTCACATAGGTTAGTGCAGTTGTGGGCAACCTGTGGCCCGCAGGCCACATGCAGCCCATCAGGGTAATCTGCTGGCAGGCTGCGAGACAGTGTTTACATTGACCGTCCTCAGGCATGGCTGCCCGCAGCTGCCAGTGGCTGTGGTTCACCATTCCTGGTCAATGGGAGCTGCGGGAAGCGGTGCAGGCTGCAGGGATGTGCTGGCTGCTGTTTCCCGCAGCTCCCATTGTCTGGGAACTGTGGCTATTGGGAGCTGTGGGCAGCCATGCCTGTGGATGGTCAATGTAAACACTGTCTCACGACCTGTCAGCGGATTACCCTGACTGGCCACCTGTGGCCCGCAGGTTGCCCACCACTGGGTTAGTGTGTTAGTTCATTGACTGGATTCTTATAACCAGATTCTGAGCATGAACAATCCCTGAAAGGGGTATTTAAAAAAATCTTATAACATTTAAAAAATTGCTTTCTGAGAGTATTGTCAAAATGAATGTGGAGCTTTACAAATGCAGCATCAATTAATACGGAAGTCTCAAAGTTGACTTAAGTGAGCTTTGGATCAGGCCCCAAGACCCAGATTTTTAAAAGTATTTAAGCTTTGCTCTACTCAGCATTGCACTCAATGGAATTGTCAAAAGTTTAAGCCCCTAATTCCCATTAGGCACTTATTTGCCTCTTTAGGTGCCTAAATATCTTTTAAAAACTGGTCCTTAGAGCCAGATAGATGCCAAAATCTACCATGTAGGCACCATTCACATTTTCAATGCTGTACCGCAGGTGCTGCCTAACCCACTGATGCCTAAATTTCTGCTAGTCAGCATTTTCAAAGCAGCCTAAGGGTATATCTACACTACGAAATTAGGTCGAATTTATAGAAGTCGGTTTTGTAGAAGACATTTTTATACAGTCGATTGTGTGTGTCCCCACACAAATGCTCTAAGTGCATGTAGTCAGCGGAGTGTGTCCACAGTATGAGGCAACCATCGACTTCTGGAGTGTTGCACCGTGGGTAGCTATCCCACAGTTCCTGCAGTCTCCGCTGCCCATTTGAATTCTGGGTAGAAATATCAGTGCCTGATGGGACTAAAACATTGTCGCGGGTGGTTCTGGGTACATATCGTCAGGCCCCCCTTCCCTCCCTCCTGCTGTCAAAGCAAGGGCAGACAATCATTTTGCGCCTTTTTTCTTGAGTTACCTGTGCAGACGCCATACCACGGCAAGCATGGAGCCCGCTCAGCTAACCGTCACCGTATGTCCCCTGGGTGCTGGCAAATGCGGTACTGCATTGCTACACAGCAGCATTTTATTGCCTTTTGGCAGCAGACAGTGCAGTATGACTGGTAGCCGTTGTCGATGTAGTCCTGGGTGCTCTTTTAACCGACCTCGATGAGCACTGGGCAAACATGGGAGTGACTCAGCCAGGTCATTTCCCTTTTAAGTTTTGTCTCATGGCGATTCAGTCCTACCGGCAGTGCACTGTCTTTTAATCAGCAGCCAGCAGAAGATAATGGCCAAAGTCATACTGCACCGTCTGCTGCCAAGCACCCAGGAGATGACGATGGCTAGCAGTCGTACTGCACAGTCTGCTGCCAGCAAGATGTATAAAGATAGATGAAGTGGATCAAAACAAGAAATAGACCAGAAATTTCATTACTTCTACTGTTTGTATTCATTTTCTCCTCCCTCCCTCCGAGAAATCAACGGCCTGTTAAACCCAGTTTTGAGTTCTATCCTTGAGGTTTTGAGTTCTATCCTTGAGGGGGCCATTCTGTTTCTCGCAAAGCCACCCCCTTTGTTGATTTTAATTCCCTGTAAGCCAATCCTGTAAGCCATGTCATCAGTCGCCCCTCCCTCCGTCAGGGCAACGGCAGACAATCATTCCGCGCCTCTTTTCTGTGCAGACGTCATACCACGGCAAGCATGGAGCCTCCTCAGATCACTTTGGCAATGAGGAGCACATTAAAGACCACACACATTATCCAGCAGTATATGCAGCACCAGCACCTGCCAAAGCGAAACCAGGCGAGTAGGCGACGTCAGCGTTGTGACGAGAGTGATGAGGACATGGACACAGACTTCTCTCAAAGCACGGGCCCTGGCAACGTGGGCATCATGGTGCTAATGGGGCAGGTTCATGCGATGGAACGCCGATTCTGGGCCCGGGAAACAAGCACAGACTGGTGGGACCGCATAGTGTTGCAGGTCTGGGACAATTCCCAGTGGCTGCGAAACTTTCGCATGCGTAAGGGCACTTTCATGGAACTTTGTGACTTGCTTTCCCCTGCCCTGAGGCGCAAGAATACCAAGATGAGAGCAGCCCTCACAGTTGAGAACCGAGTGGCAATAGCTCTGTGGAAGCTTGCAACGCCAGACAGCTACCGGTCAGTCGGGAATCAATTTGGAGTGGGCAAATCTACTGTGGGGGCTGCTGTGATACAAATAGCCAACGCAATCAAAGAGCTGCTGATATCAAGGGTAGTGACCCTGGGAAATGTGCAGGTCAGAGTGGATGGCTTTGCTGCAATGGGATTCCCTAACTGTGGTGGGGACATAGACGGAACCCATATCCCTATCTTGGCACCGGAGCACCAAGCCGCCGAGTACATAAACCGCAAGGGGTACTTTTCAATAGTGGTGCAAGCTCTGGTGGATCACAAGGGACATTTCACCAACATCAACGTGGGATGGCCGGGAAAGGTACATGACGCTCGCATCTTCAGGAACTCCGGTCTGTTTCAAAAGCTGCAGGAAGAGACTTTATTCCCAGACCAGAAAATAACCGTTGGGGATGTTGAAATGCCTATAGTTATCCTTGGGGACCCAGCCTACCCCTTAATGCCATGGCTCATGAAGCCGTACACAGGCAGCCTGGACAGTAGTCAGGAGCTGTTCAACTACAGGCTGAGCAAGGGCAGAATGGTGGTAGAATGTGCATTTGGATGTTTAAAAGCACGCTCCCTTCGATCACCGCTTGCAGAGGCAATAAAGTCATTGTTGCTTCACATTCATGCATTCTTTATTAATTCATCACACAAATAGGGGGACAACTACCAAGGTAGCCCAGAAGGGGTGGTGGAGGAGGGAAGAACAAGGCCACACAGCACTTTAAAAGTTTAAAACTTTAAAACTTATTGAATGCCAGCCTTCTGTTGCTTGGGCAACCCTCTGGGGTGGAGTGGCTGGGTGGCCGGAGGCCCCCCTACTGCGTTCTTGGGCATCTGGGTGAGGAGGCTATGAAACTTGGGGAGAAGGGCAGTTGGTTACACAGGGGCTGTAGCGGCAGTCTGTGCTCCTGCTGCCTTTCCTGCAGCTCAACCATACGTTGGAGCATATTAGTTTGATCCTCCAGCAGCCTCAGCATTGAATCCTGCCTCCTCTCATCACGCTGCTGCTACCCTTCAGCTTCAGCCCTCTCTTCAGCCGACCACTTACTCTCTTCAGCCCGCCACCTCTCCTCCCGGTCATTTTGTGCTTTCCTGCACTCTGCCTCCACACATTCGTCTGTGCTCTGTCAGTGTGGGAGGACAGGATGAGCTCAGAGAACATTTCATCGCGAGTGCATTTTTTTCACCTTCTAATCTTCGCTAGCCTCTGGGAAGGAGAAGATCCTGTGATCCTTGAAACACATGCAGCTAGTGGAGAAAAAAAAAGGGACAGTGGTATTTAAAAAGACACATTTTATAGAACAATGGGTACACTCTTTCATGGTAAACCTTGCTGTTAACATTAATTACATAGCACATGTGCTTTCGTTCCAAGGTCGCATTTTGCCTCCCCCCAGCGCGTGGCTAGCCCCTCTCCCCTCCTCCCTCCCCGTGGCTAACAGTGGGGAACATTTCTGTTCAGCTACAGGCAAACAGCCCAGCAGGAACGGGCACCCCTGAATGTCCCCTTAAGAAAAGCACCCTATTTCAACCAGGTGACCATGAATGATATCACTCTCCTGAGGATAACACAGAGAGATAAAGAATGGATGTTGTTTGAACGCCAGCAAACATACACTGATTCCTGAGTACGTGCTAAAGTGTCCTACCATGGTGGATGGAATAAGGCTGCCCTCCCCAGAAACCTTTTCTAAAGGCTTTGGGAGTACATCCAGGAGAGCCGCGGATGCCAGGGCAAATTAATCATTAAACATGCTTGTTTTTAAACCATGTATAGTATTTTTAAAAGGTACACTCAACAGAGGTCCCTTCTTCACCTGGCGGGTCTGGGAGGCAGCCTTGGGTGGGTTCGGGGGGTACTGGCTCCAGGTCCAAGGTGAGAAACAGTTCCTGGCTGTTGGGAAAACCGGTTTCTCCACTTGCTTGCTGTGAGCTATCTACAACCTCATCATCATCATCTTCCTTGTCCCCAAAACCTGCTTCCGTGTTGCCTCCATCTCCATTGAGGGAGTCAAACAACACAGCTGGGGTAGTGGTGGCTTAACCCCCTAAAATGGCATGCAGCTCATCATAGAAGCGGCATGTTTTGGGCTCTGACCCGGAGTGGCAGTTCACCTCTCTGGTTTTCTGGTAGGCTTGCCTGAGCTCCTTAAGTTTCACGCGGCACTGCTTCGGGTCCCTGTTATGGCCTCTGTCCTTCATGCCCTGGGAGATTTTGACAAATGTTTTGGCATTTCGAAAACTGGAACGGAGTTCTGATAGCACAGATTCCTCTCCCCATACAGCGATCAGATCCTGTACCTCCCGTTTGGTCCATGCTGGAGCTCTTTTGCTATTCTGGGACTCCATCATGGTCATCTCTGCTGATAAGCTCTGCATTGTCACCTGCAGCTTGCCACGCTGGCCAAACAGGAAATTGAAATTCAAAAGTTCGCGGGCCTTTTCCTGTCTACCTGGCCAGTGCATCTGAGTTGAGAGTGCTGTCCAGAGTGGTCACAATGGAGCACTCTGGGATAGCTCCCGAAGACCAATACCGTCTAATTGTGTTCACCATACCCCAAATTCGACCCGTCAAGGCCGATTTCAGCGCTAATCCCCTTGTCGGGGGTGGAGTAAGGAAATAGATTTTAAGAGCCCTTTAAGTCGATAAAAAGGGCTTCGTCGTGTGGACAGGTGCAGGGTTAAATTGATTTAATGCTGCTAAATTCAACCTCAACTCCTAGTGTAGACCAAGGCTAAGTAGCATTGCTACCTCACAGCTAATGAACTTCTTAGCTTCTAATGAGCTTCTTAGAAACCTAGCTCAAGTCATAGCCCGGAGGCCCTGAAGCAGGATTTTCAAACTAGGTGGGGATAGGCAGACACTGACTCACTCACAGGGAATAGGCAAACACTGACCTCACCTATGACCTGATACCTGTCAAACGGTCAGACCCCACCGTAGGAGGGCCAGATGCAGGCCACCAATAGGTGTGGGGGCAGTACATCACCTGCACAAAAGGCAGCTGAGGGCAGAGGGAAATATAGGCACGACAGAGGTATTGAGCATAAGGAGAAGACACAGAGAGAGAGAGAGGTCATTTCAGCTGCTAGGGAATGGGCTACATAAGCAGCTGACCTGGCTTAGTTGCCTAACCCCAGAGGAGCATTTACAGCGAAGGATCCCAAACTGATGGAAGCACCTATTTCTGGCCTGTCAGCCTAAGCCCCTTTCCTCTCCCCACCCCTCTCCTGGCTAGTTAGGCTGCTTTCTGTTCAGCTTGCAGACTCTGAATATCCCTTTCCTAGGCAATTAACTCTCCCCATGCACCCTACAGGTAGCCAAGGTAACCCAGTACTGCCTAACTCAGGGTTGAAGATTCCACAAGGTGGCAGGCCCTCTAAGGGTAGGCCTTGCAACAGTGAGTGGAGCAATGCCTAAATACCTTTGAAATATCTGGGCTTGAGTGTTCACATAATATTTTTATCATCCCCCTGCTAATTAGACTGCAATATAAGAAATTGTTTATATATACACTCTGCATTATAAATCTCATTTTGCTTCATCACCTATCAGCCCTCTTATCTGGAGTTAATGGATGTGATATTAACATAATCATACGTAATGTATATTTCATTATACTGTCATGCTTTCCTTTTCATAATAGTGTAGTCTGTGTGAACACTGATTCCCTCACTTGGTATTTGCTCACTTCAGGAGAGTTTAGAGTTGAATGTTTCTGTAGATAATATAAGGGATTTAGCAATATTTCCTGGAATCATTAATGGGTTTGGGTGGTTGTGAGTTGTCAATCATTTCTCAGAGCACTTGTAAACAAGGTTAGGGGTTATTCCAGTGGTTTCTTATGTAAGCTTCTGCAGATAAATTGGCAGTGTATTCCAACCTCCTAGACTTTGATGGCAGGGGCAAGAAATAGAAATAGAGGTTGTTTATCTTTTGGAGAAAGCTGGGCATTTAACTTCATCTTAGCACTGATCTCTTTACTATCCCAAAAAGTACCTTAGCTGGAAAATAATGATCTCCCTATGTTTGTCCTGAATAACTTTTTGAATACAGAGTTTGAAAAAACTTGAGGAAAGGCTAAATCAGTGTAAAGAGGGAAAAATAGAAGTGTTGGAATGTAAATGTAGACAAGACAGAATAAGTTATTTTCTATTTCACTGAAAATTTGATGCAAACACTATGGCATGGACACTACAGAATGTCTACCCATCCACATGTAACCTACATGCGTGCACTGCAGCATTTAATGGTATAAAGAAGGGAAGAAACAGTGGGAAAGATACATGGTTTCTTGCTTTTGTTTTGGGGGGCTTGATAGAAACAGGTGGCATGACACTGCTGGATGGATCAGAAACATCCAGAAATTGGGTGGGGTGGCATGCTTATTACTTGTGGAAAGCTACTTGGATGACTTCCATTGGAAGATGCAGCCTGGCAGTACACACACCCAGAGTCAGTCTCTGAGGTCTGGTCTACACTAAGGGGGTGGAAATTGATCTAAGTTACGCAACTTCAGCTACATGAATAACGTAGCTGAAGTCGACGTACTTAGATCTACTCACCACAGTGTCTTCACTGTGGTGAGTCGACTGTTGATGCTCCCCCGTCGACTCCACCTGCGTCTCTCGCTCCAGTGGAGTACAGGAGTCGATGGGAGAGTGCTCGGGCGTCAATTTATCACGTCTAGACTAGACGCAATAAATCGACCCCCGCACTGGATCGATCGCTGCCTGCTGATCCGGCAGGTAGTATAGACATATCCTGGGAGTGGAACCAATGGGAATTCAAGAGCAGGGCATTATAAATAGGAGGTTTGAGAGCTTAACTTAAGAACTCAGCACTGCAGCAGCACAGGGACCAAAAGGGTCTGCTGTGAGGAGTGTGTTCCAAAACTTTGCCCGTTTTTTGGATTTAGACTACAGGGCTCACTCCACTGGAAAAGAGGATTAGAATTTGCTGCAGACTGTGCAAAGTGTAGGCGGTCATTGCAAAAACTCAAGGGGAGTCTGAAAAAGAATGTGGGATGATCCCTTATTAAATCCCTATGTTAAAGAGCTGGCATGCCCTACAGAGGCACCATTCCACAGAGACTGAAAGGGGTAAATCCTCTCACAGAAGAGCCTTAGAATTATGCATGCACATAGATACACTATCCTATGTTGCACTTGAACTTGTTGTAGTAAGTACTAAAACTTGTGGGGGAGGAAGCCTTGAAGTGTTAGTGTTAAAAAATTGTTCTTGACAATATTCACAATTGTTTCATGAGTGTTATGTACATTGATATGCATTTATATAGATATAGATTTTGTGTCACTTTCACACACACCCTCTCTTGTTAGTCTTTCCTGGACTTTTTGAGCTGGAGAAACTCTGGTCTATACCCCAGCAAAGAGGTAAGCTGAGGTACAGGGAAAGACATCACACCTAACGTTGTGCTTTTCTCAAACATATTACCCACCCACAGACCCTCTCCCACCCTCAACACATGTTAATAATTACATACAAGCATCCAATTAAAATCATATCTGTGAGCTAGGCACTGATTATATGGGACTCTGGAGCACATATTCCTTTCTTCTCTAACCCCCAAGAAAGTTAGAACTGAACACCTAGTCACCTGAACTGTCCACCATTTGACTAGCCTCCTCAGGAACCTTCTGTCTGGCTCCTTGGCCATCTGACTTTTCACTGAAAAAGGGTTAGATCTGCTAAACCAAACTTTCCACATCTCTGAGCTTTTCCAGATTAGCCAGGAGAACAAAATAAATAATTGGAGAAGAAAAAAGGAAGTGACCCAAACTTTTTTTGACCTTAAAAATGATTGGCTTGAATTTAAGATGAAATTCTGAGCTAGTTTTTATTGTTTCTGAGCTGGTTTGCCTGTGTCTTGTTCTAGCAAGGTGAAAATTAGTTCAGTAAAAATATAAAACTCTCTGTGCTTTAGGGGTTCGTGTCAAATACTACATATCAAACTATCTGTCATTCAACTTCTATTACTGTACATGATGGCTGTAAGCAGTGCCTAGAACCAAAACATTTTTTCCGCATGTTCTACAAGTAAATAACTTATATGAGGAAAAACCCAAATCATGCTCCATTTCTGCCATAGAGAATGAACACATCAAAAGTAACTGGCTGCTAAAGCTCAGTTTTGACGAGACGAGTTTTTGCTAGATACATGAGAGAAACTGATGAGCAGAATGACAGTCCTCTTAGATTACTGATGGAGATGCAATGAGATGGACAAAAATGTCATACCAGCAAGCTCACAAGAAATGTCAAGAACTTAAGAAATAAGTATGGAAAATAGTTAGAAAATAAAGCTTCTAAATGGAACTATGAAGTACTTGCAAAGGGAATGAGTCATCAGAACTAAACTGTAGCACAAAAACAAAACTATCCCTAGGATAAAATTATATTAGTTTGATCTATGTTATTGAAACTGAAACCTATTGAATCACAATGTTTTTCTATAACAAAATGTTTTCCTCCTGTGCATGTCCTGAGAATGTCAAGTACAGCTCATTACATTTTTTTCAATCATAGGAGATTAATTTAATGTTATTATTAATATACTACAAACATTTTATGGTGTAGCTGAGAGCACTGTGTATACCACATATTAAGTCAATAAATTCCCAAGTTGAAGGAGTTAATACCCCACAATGTCTATGGTACAAGGATTCTAAGAGGCTAGTGACTAGGAGATTGTAGTTGGCAGCAGATGATTGGCCTTCATGGAAAGACTTGGCCACATAATGAGTCTTAAAGTGTTTTCTAAAAGTGGCTAGAGGGAAACTTAGGCAAATTTCTAGTAGAAGTGAATTCCAGCATCAAGGGTCTGATGCTGATAATACTAGCTCCCTTAAGCTGCCTTCTTGAATCCTTAGCTTGGGCACTTCAAACGAAGGAAGCTCCATGACAGGAAGGAGATGGACAGGCAGTTGTTGAAGTAGCTGTGTCCTAGGCCATTTAAGACTGGATGACTAGTCATCAGTACCTTGAACATTGCCTGGTAGTTTCTGGCAGCCATTAAAGAGAGCGAGCAGAGCAGAAGTGCTCTCATCAGCCAGCATGACTCATGAAGGCGGCAACTATGTACAGCACTAGCTGGAGCTGTTGGGTGTTCATGGCAGTTAGATCCAGGCAAAGTGTACTGCAATTGCCTATGCTGTGGGTAAAAATGGTGTGGCTGCTTAAGGTGATGACTTCATCCCAAATTAAACAGTGCAGTCTCTTAGCAAGCCAAAAGTGGTTAAAGCTGTTTCTGATTACTGTTATCTGGGAGAGCAGAAATACTAATTAAACCCATAAACACAGCACTTTGGTGCTAGGATGAACATAGACTGTGCCAGTTCTTCAAGATACTTCTCCCTTCCCAATCAGCATCACCCACCTCCTGTGTGAACTGAGTTTAAGCCAAATGTTTTTCATCCACTTCCCTATTTCCGCAAGATGTTGGGATAGCAGGTACAAGGCTTCATCTGGATTATGTGAAAAGCTAATGTAGACGTAAGTGCCAATCAACATATTGGTGATACTGTTGCCTGTGTGGTCTCACAATCTCTGCACAATCTCTACATAAATATACAACTAATCACTAATGTTAGTGTCCCTCAAGACCCCCATTGTGATGCTTCAATCACTTTGCCACCAAGCGGGAAGTTGTTGTGAAGAAGCATGTTTGTGACAACTGAGATTCACAACAATGAATTGTTTGGTCAGGTACAAAGAGCAAATACTTTGTTTTAAATCTTTATACTCCCTTCATTCAACATACAAAGTTGGGTCTAATAGCTCTGGTAAAATCTAGTTTGGTACTATGCTGAGTTTGTCAGTGCACAGCCAGCTTAATCTGAAATAACCTTGATATTTCTGTCCCATTCATTTCCTGAACAAAGCAATAGAATCATACGATGAGATGGGTTTTCTTGTGTCCTTTCAAAATGAAGAGGACACCAGCAAATTCAACCCAATTTTTTACTTAAACAGGGATTTGAACTCTTGAATCTATAAGTGTACTATTTTGTTGCATCACTACCCCTCTTATAAACAGCCTCCTCTGACCTAAACTGGATCACTAACCATTAATTTTATGTGAAGTACATATACCAAAGGATTATCAGAGAAAGCCATTTAATTTCATTTCCAAAATATGTTTAGGACTGAAACCCTTAAATCTTCTTGTTTGTTTCAGAAAGGCTAAGTGGTCTACAAAAATTGTAGTGGATCATATTTTTAGTATGCTTTTTGGGGGCAGATTCCTGAAACAGCTGTATTGGCAGACCTAATGTTACAACACCTCTGGTCTATTATGTGTTAAAACTGTCTCTGGGTATTCAGGCACTTAAAATAACTTTTTAAGGGCAGTCAAACTCAGAAGTAAATGGATATTGCTTTAGTTTTGCTTTAAATGCCCACACAGACAAACACAATAAGAAAGGAAGTTCCATAAAAGGCCTATTCCAGAGATAGAAAGTATAAGTGCACCATGGATTTGCACTCAGAAATTAAAATAATATCTTGGACAAATTACATAGTTTGCTGTTGTGACCTTTACAGAATGACTGGAAACATATGTGACAATGGATCTGAGAGGTATATTTAAATGCAACCTTTATAAATGAGTAATAAAATGTAAAATCTGTGGATAGATTTGATGACAATGTTACACTCCAGGTGGATTCAAACAGATATTGTCCAAATGAGTCATCATGGTTGAAGTCTTTCTCAGCAATCATTTACATGCAGCTCTTAAAACATCAACATTATTTAGACTGAAATTCATTATATTATGAGATATATCTACTTGGCTTTCGTACTGTAATAATAATAATTATTTATAAGTGCTAATCACGTGCCAGGTGCACGTACTTAGAGTAGCCCTCTAGAGAAAGGAAGGATAGTATAGTGGTTAGGACACTACTCTAGAGCTCAGGGAAGGTGGGCTTGAGTCCCTGGTTCACCTGATACTTCATGTGTGAACTTGGGTAAATCACTTATTCTCCCTGAATCGCAGATCCCTATTGTAAAATGGGAGGCTGATGACGACAATATGTCCTATCTAGTAGATGTGTTGTGAGGATAAAGACAGTAGAGATCATGAGATATTCAGATGCTATGGTAATGGGAGACATACCATGGGAGTATCATACATACCCTGGTAATGCAAAACACCAAAACTTAATCGCTTTGCTTTTGCATACATCCTAACGATTCTAACAAAACTTATAGTGGCTAGTGCACTTGCCTGGGATTTAGAAGACCTGAGCTCAATTCCTGGCTCTGCTACTATCCTGCTGTGTGTCCTTGGGCAAGTCACTTTTCCTCCCTGTGCCTCTGTTCCCCCATTTGTAAAATGGGGATACAGATACTGACCTCCTTTGCAATGTGCTTTGAGTTCTATAGATTAAAATGGCTATGTCAGAGCCTAGATACTGTTACAAAAATATTCATCATCATCATCATCACTCCCATAACTGTATTGGTCACTGGGGAACCATCACTGATGAGCAATCAACCAATTGTCTCCACCCCTGATGATTATGTATCAGTGCTTGAGTCTCTGCAAAGTCCATTCCTGTCCACTCTTTTATGTTGTTAATCCATCTCTTCTTCTGTCTCCTTCTTCTTCTCTTCCCCTGTACTGTCCCTTGGAGGATGATCTTGGATAGGCCAGATGATCTTGTTACATGGCTGTATCACTTCCGCATGCACTTCTTCACAAAAAATATTACTTTATTTTGAAAAAGAAATGTGTAGCTAAAAATACAGGAAAATGCTTGTTATAAGCATGTGCATGCATGTAAATATTAATATAAAGAAGGAAGCACACTCTTTTTAAACCTGGTATTCCATTTTCAGAGATTCTGAATAAGTTCTTATTGCATTAATGGAGAATATGGGAGCCCTCCAGTGGCCACAGTAATGTTTCTAAGTTTCCAAAGATTAGCTACATTTATGTGAATCTTGCCTATTTAGTTAAAGACAGTTTTCTGACAAAGCCAGACCCAGGTTTGAATCACAGAAGTTTGTGTCCCCTCCATGTCCCTGGGACTTTCAGGTTTCTGAACTCCCAGCAAACTGAGTGAAGACCCTAGTGAAACCAATGCATCATCTCGTTTGCCTTTTCCCAGTAAGCCCTGGATATGTACATTTCTCCCAACTAACATCCTGGTGACTCATCCTCTGCCCTCCCTCTGGCCCTCTCATCTTTAAGTGTTTGCTGATGAAGAGAATTCTTCCCCCTCATGGGAATGGTTAGTTGGCCTGATTCTCTCATCCTCAGACTAGCTGGATCAACTGGCTAGTCTACTCTCTATCAAGCCTCTATGGGAGTTGGGAAGTGGGGCTGCTCACCCCTTTCAGTATAGTAGGAAGCTTGTCTCTCTGTTCTGCAACACTGGGGCAGGAAACACTTGTGCAACTAATGAGATTATGTGATCTGAGATGCACCAAATTGCGCTGTAGTAGAGGGTTGTCAGTACTAATGCCTTGTTCCCAACTATAAGGCACTTTGGGGTTTCTGAAGCCCAAGGCCAAGTTAATTAGTGGGAAAAGAACTGTTTCCTATTTGTATTAGCCACCCAATCTGTCTACACCCCCTTAAGAAGTGTAGCAGCAGGCAGGCTCCCCTGTGTCCCAGCAGACTCCACTGAGACCCCACTCCACCCTTGTGCAGACTGGTCTCCTAATAGCACAAATGTGATGTAAATTTGTGCCTTTAGTGAAGACATAGTCGGCCTTTATTTGGGTTTGCAATTCTTGGAAACTATTTCTTCTTTTTTAAGCACTCAAGCCTGACTACCAGGTGGTGCTCCCAGGCAGGGTGAGTCTGTGAAGTTACCACTAGCTCTTTGTGGGTGATGAACATATTAGAATACAAATGCCTGAAAATCTGCAGACTTTCCAGATATCACTACTTAGAACAATTGTGGGCTGGGAAAAAAGGCAAAGGGTATTAGAAGATTTTCTTCTTTCTTTTTCTTTTAACAGGATAGCTTTTGTTAAAAATATGTGCTGATAAGTGCACCAAGCTACTAAGGACACTTGTTTGAATCCTTTAGCATCCAACATATTCATAAGGAGCCAACAGAAAAAGCTATAGAATCAAAGCCCACTGAAGTACTATTATCCGCAATACTGTCATCACAGGTGGGTTTAGCAGAAGTTAATCTTTTTGTTACTTTAAAAAATATACATGGCTCATACTTTGTCTCATGCTATTTAGACAGGGGAAAAAATTTGAGCTATTTTTTGCTGGTTTCATTTCAAAGAAAAAGGTGTTCACTGAAGTAGAGAGCACAGCAGAGATCAGGTTGTGAAATGCTTGGGCAGCTTCACAGCTTCTGCATCCAGATTCCAGTGATTTTTGACATATTTTATATAGCAGCTGCAGGCTCCAGGCCCCCCATTGTCATGGAAAAATAAAGGCCTCATTTAACTGCTGGTGGAGCTATAGAGTGTGATGTGTGTTTGTTAGTCTAAGGCATCTGTTCTTTGTGTCAGCTACTAACTCCAGACACCACTGAGCATCTCCTATCCCCTGCTAAGCTATGTGTGGAGGCAGCAGGTCATTGCTATAGTCTGTCATCCAACAAAAGAGAAAGGGGGCAACGGAAATATTTGTGTACAGCAGGGACTAAGTGACAGGGGAAAAAAAAAACACTTTCTTTTGTGGCTGAAAGGTTAAGTGATTAGCATATGACTGCTGCTGGCCCTTTAACCACTGGAAGGATAAGAAAGATTAACTGTCAGGGAGGCTCTGAACTATGTAATCTGACCAAACTGTGCTGAGAGGATGCTGATTTTAGTTACCAGGCCCACATTTTGCACAGTTCCCTTATCATCAGGAGATATACAAAATATACAGTGAATTAGGCAGCATTGACCTACAGCATGTGAACAGCACTATTGTAACCATGGCTACCTTGTGACAGAGCAGCTTGACAGACAACACATCCCACCAATTCTCCCCTTTACATGAACATGTTTCCCGTTCGTTAGATTATTACATGCAATTTTCCATTTTAGATAATGACCTGGCAGCTCCCGTCTCTCAGAGAGACCCACTCATTTTAACTTCCTGCAGAGCACCTGTAACCTCCACAACCTCCTAGTCTGCAGCTGCCTATGATTATGGAGAGAGGACTTGTTTCTGCTACATTTGGGGCTGAAACAAGCCAGCCATTACATAGTCTGTCCTAGCTTGAACAAACCAGAAACAAAAAACCTGAGATTTCACAGCCATAGTCTTACTGCATAGAAGACATTGTGGTGCTGGGGGGGGGGGGGGGGGGAGAGAAGAGAGGGGAGGGGAGGGGAGGGGAGGGAGGGAAGTGGGGGAAGGCGGGGAATTAGGCAAATCGGACAGTTTTTGGAAGATAAGTAGATCTAAAAATTAAAGTATTTGGTCATGTTTGTAGCATTTGTTTGCTGTTTTTAACAGAAAAAATATTTTGGTCTGATTTGCCTCTTACATTGGTTTAAATCAGGAGTAATGCTGTTAGAATCAATTATCTGATTTGGTATAAAACCAATGTAAGAGGAGAATGAGGTCATTTACGTTTGGTTTCATAGGTTATCCTTGTTGGAACTGGTATGCTTGTGATGGTGTTAGAGTGTGCGCATGGTGTGTGTATTTATGTAGTTATAATTAAAGCTTTTTCTATCTACAAATTTTCATGGGACAGGAAAATGGTTTCCTGTCCAGCTCAAGCACGTTAGTATTTTCAATACTACATACAACCAAAAGAAAGGATATTTGTACATGATGTGCAATGTAAATACTGCAGCATTGTTATGCGTGGCAGATCAGTTGTCACAAGAGTCATGCTTCCTAAAGAGTGGGTTAGAGCTATTGGGCAAGACCAGTTGGGCAAGCTATTGGGCAAGACTACATAGGCTCCATAGGAGTTACTCCAGACTATATAAGCTCTACAAGGAACCCACAACTTCTTAGATGAGACCCCCCAGTCACCACAGTGTCTCCTCAGATTCACCAGCAATTACTAACAACTCACTAGGCTACCTTGCTCATCATTTCTCCGCAAGTGCACACTGCTCTGTCACTTATATCAGGCTACTTCTGTGTTTACACTGCAAACTTACTTATTTTTCTTCTTTAGAGTCATATACAATCTTCTAAAAAACACATTTGACAACTTTAGGAATAAAAACAACACTGAATGCTGAAAAACTGTCTCTCCATGCTGCTCCCCAAAGCACGCTTGCCTCCAAATAGCCAAAAATTTGTAAATATCATAAAAACATTAGAACGGCCATACTGGGTCAGACCAATGGTCCATCTAGCCCAATGTCCTGTCCTCCAGCAGTGGCCAATGCCATGTGCTTCAGAGGGAATGAACAGACCAGGCAATCATTGAGAGATGTATCCTCTGTTGTCCACTCCCAGCTTCTGGCAGTCAAGGGTTAGGTACACCCAGAGCATAGGTTGCATCCCTGACCATCTTGACTAAAAGCCATTGGTGGACCTATCCTCCATGAACGGATCCAATTGTTTTTTGAATGCTATTATAATTTTGGCCTTTACAACATCCCCTGGCAATGAGTTCCACAGGTTGATTGTGTGTTGTGTGAAATACTTCCTTTAATTTGTTTTAAACCTGCTGCCTATTAATTTCATTGTGTGACCTCTGGTTCATGTGTTCTGTGAAGGAATAAATAACACTTCTGTATTCACTTTCTCCACACCATTCATAGATCTCTGTCATACACCCCCTTGGTCATCACTTTTCCAAGTTGAACAGTCTCAGTCTTTTTAATCTCTCTTCATATGGAAGCTTTTCCATACCCTTAATCATTTTTGTTGCTCTTCTTTGTACTTTTTCAATTTATAGTATCTTTTTGAGATGTGTTGACCAGAACTGCACATAGTATTCCAGGAGTGGGCATACCATTGATTTATATAGTGGCATTATGATATTTTCTGTCTTATCTATCTTTTTCCTAATGGGTTCTAACTTTCTGTTGGCTTTTTTGACTGTTGCTCCACATTGAGATGATTTTTCAGTGAACTATCCACAATGACTCCAAGCTTTCTTTCTTGGGTGGTAACAGCTAATTTAGATCCCATCATTTTGTATGCATAGTTGGGATTATGTTTTCCAACATTTATTACATTGCACTTATCAACATTGAATTTCATCTGCCATTTTGTTGCCTATCACCTGTTTTAATGAGATCCCTTTGTAACTCTTTGCAGTCCACTTTGGACGTAACTATTTTGAGTAATTTTGTATCGTCTGCAAATTTTGCCACCTCACTGTTATCCCCCTTTTCCAGGTCATTTATGAATATATTGAACAGCACTGGTGCCAGTACAGATCCCTGGAGGACATCACCATTTACCTCTCTCCATTCTGACCATTTATTCCTACCCTTTGTTTCCTGTCTTTTAACCAGTTGCTGATCCATGAGAGGACCTTCCCTCTTATCCCATGGCTACTTAATTTTGCTCAAGAGACTTTGGTGAGGAATCTTGTCAAAGGCTTTCTGAAAGTCCAAGTACACTATATCCACTGGATTACCCTGGTCCACACATTTGTTGCCCCCCTCAAAGAATTCTAATAGATTGGTAATGCTTGCTTACCCTTTACAAAATCTGTGTTAACTCTTCCTGTACAAATCATGTTCATCTATGTGTCTGATAATAACCCAGCTGCTTCTTCTGCAGATATAAACTTCCCAAATCTAAAACTGAGCAAAGCGAATAGTGGTGGTGAAGGCTCAGACATGGTACCAGAGAAAAGCATCTGTAAAACCAATATGCTGTAATCCACATTTGCTACATTCATCATACAAATTGCATAAAGAGTAGCTTCCCTCAGTTGAGGATGTATGCAGCTGATAAAAGTGACCTTCTTAAAGAATGTTTAGTCTTACACTAGGAAAGATGAAAAGCTCTCTGTTACAGAGTAGTTATGAAGAGTTTGCTAAGTGGTCTAGTGGCTAAAGCCTAGGACTAACCATCTAATGAGCTGGGTTCAAGTTTTGGCTCTGCTAATGATGTGCTGGGTGAGCTTGGCAAGTCTCTTCCCCTTATTCTGCTCCTGATTCCCCTGCCAGCCTGTGTGTGTCTTTTCTCTATAGATTGTGAGCTGTTCAGGGCAGGGATGTTCTTATTATGTGTTTATGCAACACGTAGTACAGTAGGGCTCCAATCTCAGCTGGAGCCTCTAAGTGTTACAGAAATACAATTTAATGAATGAGAAGATAAGTTGGCAGGTAGAGGCTATTCAGGTGACCTTAATGTTGTAGGTGTATTTTATTTTTGCTGCTTTTTCCACAAACTTTACTTAAATTACTACTACTAAACTCAAGTGCCATTTTAACTTAACATTTATTAGATTTCTAGTGAGTGATTCTCAAATCTACAGTGTTCTTTTTTTCCTTCCAATTCACTGATAATTTCTCGAGTTTAATAATATTTTGTTCTTTCTTTCTTTGCTATAAACACTTTCTTAACTAGGTGACTTTCAATGTAATACAGCCTGTATTCTAACTGGAAACTTTACCTCTGCTATTAATCTTATGCAGAACCTTCCAGATTCTCTGCATGTTACAAAGAATTTCTAGTGCACGTTCTGTTATGGCATTAATTACATTTTTCCTTTCAAATATGGATTTATATTTTACTTGGGAACAGCCAGAAGCCTTCATGACAGAATCAGGTAATGCCTCATGGCAGTTAAACATGGCAATTTCTCTGGACAGATTGATTTCTCTCATTTCACAGGTATAATTTCACAACCTTTCTAGGGTTAGCTTTATACCCTGGAACCAATACTAGAATCCCATGCTACAAGAAAAACAGCTAACACCAATCTTACTATTCTTCAGAGGTCCTGGCTCCTTCCACGGATTAAACACACAAGCTAAATTTGGCCACTATTTTCTACTTATTTCATTGGTGTTTATTGATTATCCTTCCTCTGCTCATACACAGCCCTAAGTATAGTGTAGTCAATAGATTTCACAGATCTGTAGGAAAACAAAGCTATGCAGCAATAGCAGTCTCCTCAAATGTAAGTGTCTGTTCTGTAAACAACCTGCAGCCCCAATATAAAGGTAAGATACCTCTCAAGAGCATATACTACATTTCCTTGAGCCTCTGGGAATGAAACCATTAGAATACATTTTCTCCATATAGAGCTCCACAAAGAGCAATCGCAAAGAAGGTGTGAAGTATTTACTATGGTTCTAAAACTTAAAAATAATAAGGTGAAAGTCTACGCTCACACAATTTTTATTCCAAGCTTCTCAGAACCGGCTATAATTGGCTTGTGAACAAATAGCATTTTCTTGTTAACTTTTTTGAGCCAGTCTTTGTAAGTGATTCTGCCTTTCTTCTATGCCCAAAATAGTGGATGACTTCAGTGAGAGTTCTGACATATTAAGAAAAACAGGATTGGGTTTGATATTTGAAAGGATGTCAGAGCCATTTTTATTTTATATTTTACAGTAAGCAACTGATCTGCAGTACAAAGCTTTAATAAATGACATGACTACATCGCTATATTTGCATTGTTTTCAATGGAGTTACTCGTCTTTTTAAACTAGAGTAACTGGAAGCAGAATCAGGCCCGGTATATGTAAAGGACACCATGCTTATTGCTCTTAATGAGTTTCATTGCACTGAACTTGCAAGTTCATGCACTTTTAAACAAAAAGCATTCTATGGGCATTCCAGGCTGACATATTCTGAGATGTACTATATAATTGCAAGATCTGCTAACAAGACATTTTTTAAGGACTGTGATGAGAAATTTAAACTCAGGTAATCATAGTGTTTTAGGTACTGTGACTTCATTTGAGCCTCTATAATAAAGCAAAGCCCTGGTCCTAATTTTGTAGAGTGATTTTAGAGCCCTGAAAATTAGTACTTAAATTTCATTCAAATGTATAAATCATTAGATATCTCTGCTCAGTTTTAACTTAACCTACCAGATGAAAACCAGGGAAATGGTATACAGCAAGCAACTCTACTTGATGTATTGTGCAATATAGGATAGCTGTAAATTAGCATTAGCACACAAGCATATTTGCATAATATAAATTTCAACTACCAGAGGGGTAGCCATGTTAGTCTGGATCTGTAAAAGTGGCAAAGAGTCCTGTGGCACCTTATAGACTAAGACGTATTGGAGCATAAGCGTACGTGGCTGAATACCCACTTCGTTGGATGCATGTAGTGGAAATTTCCAGAGGCAGGTATAAATATGCAAGCAAGAATCAGGCTAGGGATAACCAGGTTAGTTCAATCAGGGAGGATGAGGCCCTCTTCTAGCAGATGAGGTGTGAACACCAAGGGAGGAGAAACTGCTTTTGTAGTTGGCGAGCCATTCAGTCTTTGTTTAATCCTGAGCTGATGGTTTGCAAATGAACTGAAGCTCAGCAGTTTCTCTTTGAAGTCTGGTACAGAAGTTTTTTTGCTGCAGGACAGCTACCTTTAAATCTGCTATTGTGTGTCCAGGCAGGTTGAAGTGTTCTCCTTCAGGTTTTTGTATATTACCATTCCTAATATCTTATTTGTGTCCATTTATCCTTTTATGTGGGGACTGTCCAGTTTGGGCGATGTACATAGCCAAGGAGCATTGCTGGCACATGATGGCATATATTACTTTGGTGGATATGCAGATGAATGAACCGGTGATAGTGTGGCTGAGCTGTTTAGGTCCTGTGATGGTGTCGCTGGTGTAGATATGTGGGCAGAGTTGGCATCGAGATTGTCATAAATATAAAGGGAAGGGTAAACCCCTTTAAAATACCTCCTGGCCAGAGGAAAAATCCTCTCACCTGTAAAGGGTTAAGAAGCTAAAGGTAACCTCGCTGGCACTTGACCAAAATGACCAATGAGGAGACGAGATACTTTCAAAAGCTGGGAGGAGGGAGAAAAACAAAGGGTCTGTGTCTGTGTGATGCTTTTGCCGGGGACAGAACAGGAATGGAGTCTTAGAACTTAGTAAGTAATCTAGCTAGGTATGTGTTAGATTATGATTTCTTTAAATAGCTGAGAAAATAGCTGTGGTGAATAGAATGAATATTCCTGTCTGTGCATCTTTTTTGTAACTTAAGGTTTTGCCTAGAGGGATTCTCTATGTTTTGAATCTAATTACCCTGTTTGGTATTTATTATCCTGGGTTTACAGAGGTGATTCTTTTTTACTTCAATTAAGAGTCTTCTTGTAAGGAAACTGAATGCTTTTTCATTGTTCTAAGATCCAAGGGTTTGGGTCTGTGGTCACCTATGCAAATTGGTGAGGATTTTTACCAAACCTTCCCCAGGAAGTGGGGTGCAAGGGTTGGGAGGATTTGGGGGGAAAGATGTTTCCAAACTACGTTTTCTCAGGAACCCACATAAAGTTTGGTGGTGGCAGTGGAAGTCCAAGGGCAAAGGGTAAAATAGTTTGTACCTTGGGGAAGTTTTAACCTAAGCTGGTAAAAGTAAGCTTAGGAGGTTTTCATGCAGGTCCCCACATCTGTATCCTAGAGTTCAGAGTGGGGAAGGAACCTTGACAGAGATTTGTTGCATGGATTGGTTCCTGAGTTACTATGGTGCAGTGTGTAGTTGCTGGTGAGAATATGCTTCAGGTTGTCGGTGGGCGAGGACTGGCCTGCCTCCCAAGGCCTGTGAAAGTGAGGGATCATTGTCCAGGATGGATTGTAGATCACTGATGATGCGTTGGAGAGGTTTTAGCTGTGGACAGTATGTGATGGCCAGTGGAGTTCTTCTGGTTTCTTTCTTGGACTTGTCTTGCAGCAGGAGGCTTCTGGGTACACGTCTGGCTCTGTTGATCTGTTTCCTTATTTCCTCGTGTGGGTATCATAATTTTGAGAATGCTTGGTGAAGATCTTGTAGGTGTTGGTCTCTGTCTGAGAGGTTGGAGCAAATGCGGTTGTACCTCAGCACTTGGCTGTAGACAATGGATCATATGGTGTGTCCGAGATGGAAGCCGGAGGCATGAAGATAGGCATAGTGGTTGGTGGGTTTTTGGTATAGGGTGGTGTTACCGTGACCGTCACTTATTTGCACCGTGGTGTCTAGCAAGTGGACCTCCCATGTAGATTGATCCAGACTGAGGTTGATGGTGGGGTGGAAGCTATTGAAATCATGGTGGAATTCTTCCAGGGTTTCCTTCCCATGGGTCCAGTTGATGAAGATGTCATCAATGTAGCGTAGGTAGAGAAGGGGTGTGAGTGGACGAGAGCTGAGGAAGCATTGTTCCAGGTCAGCCATAAAAATGTTGGCATATTGTGAGGCCATACAGGTGCCCATAGCGGTGCCACTGTTCTGGAGGTATATATTGTCACCAAATTTGAAATAATTGTGGTAGAAGATAAAGATATCCCTAGCCTGAGTCTTGCTTGCATATTTATACCTGCCTCTGGAAATTTCCACTACATGCATCCGATGAAGTGGGTATTCACCCATGAAAGCTTATGCTCCAATACATCTGTTATTCCCTAAGATGCCACAGGACTCTGCCATAAATTTCAACATGTATTTATGTGAATTGGATGTTCCAGTGTGTTGTCCTGATGCAGGCTGAGTACTATAGTTTGAGAGCAGTGGTGACTTAACAGTTCAGTGGGACTGCAAAAATGATAGCCAAAAGCACACCCCTTTGAAAACCCCTGGGAACACTGTCACTAGTACAAATGACCCTCTAAGGATGTACATATATGTATTACAGTATTTTATTGATGTTCTTTTATTTTATATTTTTTCTAGGTATTGAAATAAACTGAGCAATAAGCACTTAAATGTTCAACATGTTGTTTTATGGGGGTCAACGTTAATAAAATTATATCCCTTATATATTATTTTAATATAATAAAATGTTATATATATATGTTATAATTATATATATGTTATTATATGTTATGTTATATATAACATATATGTTATGTTATTATATATATGTTATAATATAATTAAAATGTTATTATATATATGTTATAATCCTGATAATGACAGAAAATAAGATGTGGATATTATGGCCTGTACGAAACAAAGCCTTTAACTCACAACAACTACTGACATTTTATAGTACAACTCCTGAGGGCCTTCATGACCATAACATCAAGTTGAATCTACTATTAATATACCACACTGGTAAGGAATGAGTGTTATGATTTTTATCCTGAGTATGAAGGGCACATAAGTCATAATGATCATGAGCCCAAACTGAGTTATTAAAGGTTTCCATAAGCAAAGAAACAGAGTCATTCTTTTATTGTGACAGCTTCTATTTATGCTAGTGAAACTTTCATGGAGAAAAAAGTGATCTATGCTTAATTTTAAAACCTAGCATTAAGAAGAATATGAAATGAGGTTCAGCTGACATGGGTAAGTAAAGAATAAAACCTTTTTAAGCTGTGTATTTTCTTAGTTTGGAACATTTTATTAGAAGTAAAAGCAAAGAACTCCTCCCTCCGCCTTTTTTTTTTGTTTAAGGAAGGATCAAAGATTTGCTGCAGGTTAAGGCTCGGTTGATTATTATGAAATACTTATGAATTACACATTGCAGGCAGGTATCTCAAACCATACCATGTCAGCAAACTAAGTTAGTGTTCAATAGTCATACTGAAAGACAAACATTATTATTGTTGTTGCTTTTTCATCTTCCTAAGTGTGCAGTAATGTTGTGTGGATCACATAGATCAGTCCTGCAACTGCTCCTCATATGAAACTTCCACTGAAGTCAATAGGAGCTCTGTGCATATAGTGCTTGTAGGAACTGCTCCTAAAATGGGAAAGGATACTTCTTAGGTGAATGCATTAAAATATATGGTGCACATAAATTCTTCCACAGCCAAGACTCCGCCCCCGCCAGGAGATTTTAGTTCTTTGGGGGGGGGGGGGAGAACCCAGCACATAAACACCTAGATCAGATAAGCAGGTAGGGGGCAAGGATTTCAAAGTCACAGATGATTGTTGGTGCCTGAATTTTTGGATTCTTAACTTGAGACATGTTTAAGAAGCTGATTTTGAGGGAGCATAATGTGACTGTTCTGAAATTCAAATAATTTTACGATGTCTCAACTTGGACACCCAAAAATTGAAGCACCTAAAATCACTAGTTACTTTTGAAAAGATTGGCCATGATGTATTTGTCATTTGCAGATATATGGACTTTGATCCACTGTTCATGAAAATAATTTGGTGCCATAATCTGGCTCAGACAAGTTATACACAGACATAGTACCCCTTTGTAAAAAAAAAAACAAAAAAAACCCCAAAAAAACCCCAAGCTGTTCTGAATTGGCTCTTTATTGATAGATTTGTTTTTACATTTACATACTAATTCTGGAGCAATCTGAGCCATGTTCCTACTAGTTCATGTTTACAATACAGAACAGCTGATGACACTTATGTGATTGGAAGTATTTTTACAATATTGAATATGTAATGTCAGTAATTCATGGTCTGTTGATAGAATGAATTTAAACAAATGAGTTTGCTTCTTGTATCTGTTTCAACTTTCATTACGAACTGCATAAACTGAAAACTGAAACAAATGAGAAAAATCTCGACAGAAGTGGATGAGTACTGAAGAAATATATATTCATGATGTATGCAGAATAATGAATGTGATTGTACTTTAAATAAGATCGATAGAGGAACTGGTGTCACTAATGCATCTATGGATATTTTGTTTTCCTCCAGTGATAAAACTAGTGATTTAGATAAACCAAGGCCTGTCATGAGCAATGGCCTATATGCTCCCCTCCTGTGCAAAAACAAGTGCAGAGGAATACATTAATACAAAATCTCTTTGGTTCCACTGGAGTCAACAAATTCTGCATTCTTCAACTTTCTCTAAATAGATTGGGCAGCTAGGGAAGTGATAAAAAGGAATGGAAAGCCAGGGATCTGGGTTTCCAACCCCACAGGAATGTTGAACTGTGGAGACAAACTCCTTACAGACCCTCTTCCAGCCATTGATTTCATTTGGAGTCATGGATACTCAGCACTTCTGCAAATCAACCCCCTTGTATTTTAATTTATCAATGGTTAAATATTCTTACCAGTGGCCTCATATGCTACCAGAGACTTACTTACCTTGCCATCTCTTTTATTTTAGTTGTTGGGTGTTTGCTTTTTTGCAAAGATATTCCCTGTCAATTAATACCATAACCTGCCAGTGTTGAGACACCATGCAGCCTTGTGTAGAATTATAAGTGTATACTAACCTAGGAAAGTGGAACCTAATGCTAAGTGTTTCATACTTGTAGTATCTGGCAGTTCAGGTACTGTAACATGTCAAAAACAGATTACTTTTGTAGCACTGGGAGAACTAAAGCAAGTAGTGGATATCTCTATTTTGTTTATCGTTAAAGGGCAACAACTGGTGACAGTTGTATTAGCTAACCACATCATAACTTTGGAGATTCCACATGGCACTCTGACAGTAATTTTTTGCTTCCATGTATTAGAAGGTATCAGCTAACAGAGACCTGAAGAGAGAGAATTGTCTTTGATAAGTCCACAGAATAAGAAATAAGAAAAATCTTGCATGCTAGTCTTCCTTTTATCACACATTGTTTAATGCATTGTAAATGTTGACAATCTAGCAATGCTGAAATGAAGTCTAACTAAAATCTGCCCATAAAAATGCGGCTGCACTGAAAGCCCAGACCACCTATTGCAAGGATTCTTTAAAGTTTCACATACAGAGCTTAATATTTCATTCTTACTTCCACACTATCCCATGCTGTGATGTTTTCCTTGTTCCTTATGTGCAGGTCATTCTGCATATTTCCCACAGAATTCCCACAGAGGACCTTTGACATGTTCATGAAGTTACAAAAACATTTGGATGAGCCAGTCTACAAAAATGGATAAACATTTCATGTTGTTTTACTCTGTAAGAATTTGGAAAGAGCCACCAAAGGAAAGTTGATTACCTTTGTAAGAATGTGTCTTTTCAATTTCCCCATTGTAAGACTTTCTTTGGTGCCCTGATGTGCACAAGTGACATCTTTGAATGGCATTTTCAAAAGTAAATGTTGATATGCTAGTATAGTACACATGAGGGCCAAGGACAATATAAAGGGCATTAGCACATGTTTTTCAGGATGATCTGGTGGCCTAGTCATAATGTACTTGGGGGGGGGGGGGGGAGGGGAGGGCCTGGATTCAGTAGCTTGTCTCCGAATGACAAGGACTAGAAGAGCTGCCTTGAGGAACATGTTCAGTCCCTAAAAGATTACAGGTGGAAGCAGTGTCTCGTACTGTCCAGAAGCAAGAAATGGAAGGGAATCTAGTCTCAGACTTTAAGGCCAGAAGGGACCATCATAATCATCTAGTCTGACCTCCTGCACATTGCAGGCCACAAAACTTTACCCATCTACTCCTGTAACCTCAGTCCATAACCTCTGACTGAGTTATTGAAGTCCTCAAATCTTGATTTAAAAAGACTTCAAGTTACAGAGAATCCACCATTAATTCTAGTTCAAACCAGCAAGTGACCCATGCTTTAAGCTGCAGAGAAAGGTGACACCCCCACAAGGGTCCCTGCCAATCTTACCTGGGGGAAAATTCTTCAGATTGGTTATCAGTTAGATTGACCATCTGTGCGAGACCCACCAGCCAGACACCTGGAAAAGAATTCTCTAAAACTTCTAGTAACTCAGAGCCCTCCCCATCTAGTGTCCCATCACCGGTCATTGGGGATATCTGCTAATAGCAGTTGCTGATGGGCAATATGCCATCATAAGCAACCTCATCATACCATCCCCGCCATAAATTTATCAGGCTCAGTGTTGAAACAAGTTAGGTTTTTTTACCTCCACTACTCTGCTTTGAAGGCTGTTCCATAACTTCCTTCCTCTGATGGTTAGAAACCTCCATCTAATTTCAAGGCAAAACTTGTTGATGACCAGTTATATATCCATTTGTTCTTGAGCCAACACTGGCCCTTAATTTAATTAACTCCTCTCCCTCTTTAGTGTTTGTCCCTCTGATGTATTTATAGAGAGCAATCACATTTCCCCTCAGCCTTAGTTTTGTTAGGCTAAGCAAGCTAAACAGGTGTCTCTCTTTTTCTGTCACTTCCAGCTGATAAATCCAGCTAATAATTCTTATTGTTGGTCCCTAACTTTGTGTCTTTCACAATTTTTTTTAGCACATGCCTACTTTTTATGCCAAAGCCATTAATGAAAGCATTGAATAAAATTGGCCCCAGGACCAGTCCTTGAGAAATTCTACTCGTAACTTCCTCCAGCCTGACAGTTCACTTTTCAGCATGACCTGGTGTAGTCTTCCTTTAACTAGTTTCTTACCAACCTTTCAATTCTCATATTTATCCTCATCTTCTCCAATTTAACTAATAATTTCCCATATGGAATTGAACCAAATACTTTACTGAAATCCTAAAATCTACTGTATTTCCTTTGTCTAGCAAATCAGTTACTTTCTCAAAGAAAGATCAGTTTCGTCTGGCACAATCTGCCTTTTCTAAAACCATGTTGTATGTATCCAAATTACTGTTTACCTCTATGTCTTGAATTACACTCTTTCAGAATTTGTTCTAAAACATTGCATACAATGAAGGTCAAACTAGCTGTATAAACTGTAGTTGCTGGAATCACTTTTTTGCCTTTCATAATTATAAGTCTATATTTGCAATTCTCCAGTCACAGTGTGTGACCTTGGAGTTTATGGATTCGTTAAAAATACTTGCTATTGGGCTTGCAATTTCATGTGTCAGTTCCTTTAATACTCTTGGATAGAGATTATCTGTGCCCCTCGCCCTGCATTTGGTCCTCTTAAGATGTTTGAGTTTGGCTTCCACCTTGTCTGTGGTAATTTCTCCTTCCATATTCTAATTTCCATTAGCCACCCTGCCATAGCCTCCAAGCACCTCATTATCTTTACTAAAAACTGAGGCAAAGTATTTGTTTAAGTGTTGGGTCATACCTAGATTATCTTTATTCTCCATCCCATCCTCAGTGCTTAGCAGTCCCACTTCTGTTCTTATTTTTATTTATATGGTTACAGAACCTTTTACTATTAGTTAACTTCCTATGAAAGGTCCAGTTGTGCTTGGCTTTTGACAGTTCACTTTTTTCCCCCAATGCTTTCTGGCCCTCAAGAGGTAGTTTTCCTTGCTGATCAATACCTTCTTCCATTCCTTGTAGGCTGTTTGATACATGTTCATCCAGTGTGGTCTGCAACCCTTCCCTACAATATTCTCCCCTCTTGCTTGGGAAGCAGTCATCTCTGAATGCATCTTAAATATGTGCTCTTGAAGGTGAAGACTGTAAAAGATAGAAACACCGAGAAAAGACCCAGGTCTCTAACGGAAGAATGTAAGGAATTTTCAAAAAATATGATTTTACTCAAATTGAGTTGGTAATGAAGCAGTATGAGAGTGGTGTTACCGTGTATTAACATCAGAGGTGAAAGTGGGCTGGTACAGCATACCAGTAAGAAGTGGCTGCCAATACCAGCCCATACACAGCCTACGTTAAAGCGCTGCCATGGCAGCACTTTAACGTTGCTCCCCCCGCCCCCACCAGGCACCTGACCTGGGGGGAGGAGAGGTCAAAAGGCGCAGCTGTCCCAGGGCCCGGTGATTTAAAAGTGCCCGGAGCCCCAGGCCCTTTAAATCGCTGCCAGAGCTCCAGGCAGGGTGGAAGGGCTGGCCGGGAAGGCTGACCCCCAGCCCTGTCCCTTCCGCCCAAGGACCACCCCCTTCTGGGGGCCCAGAGGCAGGCCCCCATACCTGTAAGTAATTTATCTTACTTTCACCCCTGATTAACATGTATCTTTTGTTGGGTTGCCAACCATCTTTGATTCTAAAAAATGATCCGAATCTGAGAGGTACATTTTTCCTTCTGTCATGATGGTGACTAGCACTGCCCCACAGAAAACTTACGGGAACTTTCCTCTCTATTACAACCACTCACCTCCCCTACCATCACCTTATATTGAAACAAAACGTGAACTGTTAACTCCTACTATATTGTAATAATCCAAGTAACCATTTCTTTCCTTTCCTAGAAAATTTGTTTGTGTGATGAATGTTTAGTATGGGGGGATATTCTTCCAGAAATGAAAGGTAGTTACATCTTCAAGTTTTAATTGGGGATATCCTTAAGGGAGCTGGTGATCATGTGATCCAAGCAGTACCTCATTATTTCAAATCTAGTCAGGAGGTTTTAATAGTTTTGCATCAGACTGAACTAATGTTACCTCATTTTTATTCTTATAAATTATTTACATCAAAACTGAAGTTACGGAAATTTTTTACACATGTTTATGAAAAAATCCCTCATGATTTCAAGTGTTCTGCTCTCTTATTTTTTGTTATCTACCTCATATTGTGTGTCAGCATATATTTATAGGCCAATATGTCACACCTTTCTTCTTAGAAAGTTGATAGCTTTACTCATGAGGCTAAGGCAACTGTAGCAAGGGTGCAACTCACCAGTGCAGCGCCTCCTGCCGATAGTCCTGGGAATTAGCTCTCCCGCCTCCAGAGCACCCTCTGCAGGCTGGTGTCCCTCTTGCCTCAGGCCCCTGTGTCCTTCCCAGACCCCAGTGCCCCTTCCCTCAGGGTTCTGCCCTCTGCAGTCCCCCCACAGTCTCTGGGTCTCCCCACCCTCTCACCCCACCTTGCCTCAGCGGCTACTGCCAGTCATCATCTAGCCCCCACACACTGGAGCAGACTACAGTCTGTACCACTCATCATCAGCAAGGAGGGTTTGGACCTGCTGCCTTTGCCTAATCTTGGGCTGCCCCTCTGTAACCCCAGTACCTGCTTTAGGCCTTCAGCAATGCCTGCAGGCTGGGGGGTTTCCAGCCTCGAGCTCCTCTGGCCTGTCCCCAGCCCTGCTTCACTCTAGGTACCCTGGCGAGCTCCCAAGCAGCCAGGCCCATCTCTCTCCACAACTAGAGAGCAAACTGCCTGAGCTCCTGGCTCACAGCCTTTTATAGGGCCAGCTGTGGCCTGATCGGGGCGTGGCCCCAGCTGTGGCTGCCTTCCCCATCAGCCTAGCCTTTGGTTCCCCAAGCCCTTCCCTCCCCCCTCCCCCTGCAGGCTGTTTTAACCCCTTCAGGGCCTGAGCGGGTGACCACACCGCTACACAACCTAAAGCCATTTGAGTAAAACTGAGGAAAAGTAAATTACCATTTAAAGTTTGGGATCAATATCAAGTCTGTGCTATTGCATGTTGCTATCTACTTCTATTTCTCCTATGCATATGGAAAAAATCATTCTGTTCCATTGTTCCTTGAAGTCTTGCCTGGAAAAATCTGGAGTGCTTGGATTCATATAATTTGTGAATGCTGGAAAATGTGAGAAGCAACACCGTGAATATTAAAAAGGAGAGGAGAGGGAATTCTCCCAGGATAACTATTTAAATTCTTATTTATTTCCTTTTCTTTCCCCCAGCTCATAATTTCTCCTCTCTCCATCCTCCTTCCAAGGCAAAGGAGGTGAAGGGGAGACTGGCAGTAGATCTTTCTTCTTCCCTATCTCATCAGAAAGGGATCAAAGATCAGCAGGAGACCATTCTATGACTAGGAAGGGGAAAAGTGAACCATTCTTCTCTTGCTGCTCTGTGGAAGGGGAATGTGTTTGTTTATCTTCCCATTTCTACCACTAAAGAAGGAATGGCCCACAGGTATCTCACAGCTAGGTTAAAACTTATTAATGTTCCAATAGTTCTCCCTCTTCTTAGGGAGATAGGATCTCCCGTCTAAAACTCAGAAGAGTGAATGGATGATTATGAGTGCGGTCCACTAACACTGGAGCCGCTGTATTGAGGCACTTTGGATTATGGGGCCCGGGACTATGATCCATGCTTAATCCATCCCTAGCTTGTGCAGCGAAGGGCAATATTATGGGGGTGAGAATATAATAAGATATTGATCCCACATTGGTTAGAATGGTTATGATTTACCACAATATCATTAATTGATAATATGACTCTTAAAAGACAAAGCATCCATCTCTAGGCAAAACTGGGGATTTTTGTCTGAGTATTGTTATTACTACCACCATATATTTGGACTAAAAAAAAAAACAATTTCTGCTTCAGTAACTAAATGAGACAGCTGAAATAGTGGAGTTAAATTACATATTAATTTCCTGAACTCAGTGGCCAGATCTGTAGCAGAAAGGGGGAATAATTTCATTTTTCCATACTGTTCAGTCAGTTAATATTTTTGACTCCCTACTGCTTTACCTCTACTAAGAGAATCCAAGAGAAATAGACACCTTTCTACATACTGTGTTGCCCTTCCACTGTATCAAAGTGGCTTCTGTTAATGCATTTACACTTCAGGAGATAAGATTCCTGATCATGTGTTACATTGTCAGTGAAGTGAGAATTAAGAATCTGTTTTGTCACCCTACAATACGGTTTAGCCATAATGGCATGATTTAAAATCAAGGTATTGTCTCAGAGCTGTGTCTAAGTATAGAGGAACTAGGACTCATTTTAGCACCTAGTAAAGGGACTGCCTCAATGAACTTGGTGAACATCACTGTATCTGCCTGTGGTGCAGACGTGCCTTAAGCAAACAAACAACGTAAGATGACACACATATCCCAGATGAAGAAATCAGGCCTTGCGGACAGTAGCATTTTTGTCTTAGCAAAAGAAGAAGCCTAATTTCTTAAATGTGGTTGATTAAACCTTCCAATCAAACCAGAACCATGCTCAGATGAGAAATTGGCAATGAGCAATGTAAAGATTAATGCTAAAGCCAAAAGTGTATTCAAAGAAATGGGACAGAAACAAAATAGAAATGGGGATGAGACTTCTGTTCAAAGGTTTTAGGTAGCAAAATATTTCCTTTCCCTTAGATATTGAAAACAGGTGGATCCAAAATTCTGTGGATTGATCTGCTCTGTTTTCTCATATGAATATTATATGAAACATTCACCAAAGACTTAAGTAGATAAGATCAGACCTGTGGAACAAATGGGAAGACCAAGACACATAATAAGGGACATGTGAAAATAGTGCAGGAAATATAGTGATATGGAAGATTTCATTAGTATAAGCTACATAATATCCAAAGGGACTCCCATGAAAATGACTTGTTCAGTCACTTCAATGTACAACACACAGGAATGCAAAAAAAGAGACATTCCTGTGGCTCCTTAAAACACAAGGACTGATATTTTCTCTAGTCCTTGTGGCTAGTGAAGGTAAGGGGAGAAGTCTTCTTGTACTACCTACCTACCATCATTGTGCACCTGTGCTAGGGCTAGACACAAACTGGACCTTGATATGTTGGGGTTCTTATTTGGAACTGTGCAAAATTCTCTGCTTTGACTTTGCAGTGCAGGGAGTGCTTTCCAGAAAAAAAGATATAAATTTTCCATTGACTTCTAACATTACTCATCAATGGAGATGCAGGAGTGAGAAAATCCTCCTGTTTTCTTTGTTTCTAAGGAAGATTTGTGAATATTAGCTACAATGAAAATAGCTAACTAATCTGCTTATCTGAATCATCTTTCTGTCTAGTTAGCCTATCCATCTATGGTATTTATAAAGGTGCCTGTTACCTTGGTATCAAATTGCATAGCTCTATATAGCATTACATTAAATATTACCCAGTTATGAAGGAAGGCAGAGTGGTCCAGAGACCTAGTGATTCTAGCACTTGGGCTGGATGTCTGGAAGTGGAATCAACATATCCTAGTCTGCCACTAACCTGCTAAGTGACCATGAACGAGACACCTTACCTCTCCATGCCTAAATTTTCTTCTCTGTAAAACAGAGAATGCTACATACATATATCTGTAAAGTACTTTGAGAGCTATGGATGAAAATGCGGTGTAAGAACTTCTTTATCATTATATTTATTATCAGTAACCTACTATTGCCATGGCATTTTCTTGAGTTTATTTTAATATACCATAGCTCTATAATTAACCATTACACTTATTGTTTAGTACTTGCCTTCATTCAGTGAGTTACACCATTTTGCAGGGAGTTTTCAAAGTTTTCAGATACAAAAATGTAGGATGTATTTCTCCTACATCAGCTCTTGTTTTGCCACCTGTTAGTGGACATTTCAGGGAGACTCGGCACCCCAAAATACTGTGAAGAATTCTCAAGGAGCAGGCTGCTGAAAAAAGACAGTAATGGCACAGCACCGGAAGCAATCCACAGTCTTCAATATTATTGCAAGAATGAGTCACATCATGAACAGCTTTCCATTTTTGCTACAATAGTTTTTACAAAACTGGAATCATGTTGTGCCATTTTTTCCCAACTTTTTCAGAAATATCAGAGGATAATGGTAAAGATCAAATAAATAGTCAGATAACTTTCTTCTGGCTCTTGATTATACATGAATTCCAGTTTGTCTTTACAGTACTCGAGCATATACATCCTTATACGTATATGCAAATATTAGATTTCATTTTAAAATTACAATTATTTTTGCAAGAAATAAAAAAAAATAGTTTTCTTAGAAAATTGCCTATACACATTTTGTTTTTTTAAAGAAAAATCAAAACCAAAAATATTTTGGTATGTGAAAACTGTTTTTAAATACATTTTTCATTTTTGGGTAAAAAAAAATTGCTTCTAGATTTTTTTTCCAGTTTTTTTTTAAAGAAAAATTAGTGAGGTGTGTTTTTGTTTTGCGTGAAAAGCCATTTTTCATTGAAGAATGTTTTGATTAAAAATGTTGACAAACTCTAGCAAATAAGGCAATTGAACACAGAAGAGAATTACAATGTAATTAAACTTTGGCCCTAAATGGACGACTTGCGGTGTGAATTATGGGCAATGCATTATGCTTATTTCTTTCCCTGTACTTTAATTTTTAATTAGGGAGATATTCTGTTTCACCTTGATTCATATCTCACTAATTTTGAGAGGAGGGGAATGAATAATAGGAATCTAATAAAATTACAGTGTTTTTACAGAGGGTGCGAGCTGACAAATTCTCCTAGGGCTACTTAATGAGTGCCTTGTTAGATGCTGACTTGGCTCAGATTTGGCTCCCACTTCTTTTGGTAGTCTGGAGAATCCATCATTAATTATTCTTTGTGACATCTCCTCTGGCATACCAGAAAACTGTTTTACGTCACTGGTTTTTACTGAGCCTTTAAGATATGCATGGTATCTTTACTTAGGTTGGATTTTCTGTTAGCACTTACTTAACCATAATAATTTACCTTTGCTTTTGCTAGTAAATCATTGATAGAAGCTTTGCCATTATCTCCTCTCCCTTATTCAAATGTCAGAGCTGGGTTTAAATGGTCTTTCTCCTGGGATTTACTAAATCAAGTAGATCCACTTGCTAACCTGCTCTGATGACATCTTTGATGATACTCGCTGTTTTAATTCACACTTCCTCACTGAATGTTTACTGATATTCCCCCATGAGACCTCCCACCTTTTAACACTATGAATGGCACTTGGCAAGCAGTTTATGCACTGTGGTCCAATACATCTAAAATCAAATTTGAATCCAGTTCCGCACAGGACATTCAAAGGGTGTTAGCCCATATCTATGTATAAATAATACATCCCTAGAAAAAGTGATAGTGGATATGCAAGAATATACAGTGCTTAGCAGAAAATAAGAAAAAATACATACTGAATACTATTTGTAGCCCCTATAGTTTTTTTAATTATGGATTTCTCCTGTAAAAGGAATATATACAAAGCTGTTTGTTTCAGTTATAATGCTTCTCTCCTTCCTAATCAATGTCTAATTTTGGACTGAATCTATGAAGAAGAGAAGCCAAGCACAGTTCCACTTCTCTGCCTGGAACCTTGGTACGTGTGCCACTAACACATTTCATAGAGTCATAGAAGTTAGTGATGGAAAAAACAGTTATATCCATCCATTCTCCCCATAGTATTGTAGTGTTTTGTCTTCCTAGTTTTAAAAGTCCTAAGCAACTGGATTTTCACCACTGCTTTAATGGGAATATTCCACAATCTAATGCTAATTAGTAGGTTTTCCTGACATTCATTCTAAATTTTCCCTTCCTTAATGTGGTAACTGGGCTAAAACTATGAGTATGAAATTAAATAGTTCCCATCCCTCCATGGAGTTAAGTCTCTTCAATTATCTATATATTTTAAACACATCCCCTCTTAGAGTATGTCTACACTACTCGCCAGATTGGCGGGCAGTGATGGATCCAGCGGGGGTCGATTTATCGCGTCTAAATTGACACCCCTCCCCCCCCGCAAGCACTCTCCCGTCGACTCCTGTACTCCAGCTCGGCGAGAGGCACAGGCAGAGTCAACGGGGGAGAAGCAGCAGTCGACTCACCGCAGTGAAGACACCACGGTAAGTTGGTCTAAGTACATAGACTTCAGCTACGTTATTCACGTAGCTGAAGTTGAGTAACTTAGATCTATTTCCCTCCCCCCCACCAGTGTAGACCAGGCCTTAGTATTTAGTGAGCTAGTAGCAATTACTGCATAGCTAGTGAGTAATAGATTTATTTAAAAAAGTGTCCCATTCTTCATATCTGCAAATTGCAGCTACATTAAGCACCTGATTGTGCTGAAATATCAGGTACATAGAGAGGCAAATGGCTATAATTGCTTCAGAAAATAATTACAGAGGCAAACTGCACCTGTAGAATTGTAGGCATAAAACCAGAGGCCTATTTTAAGGCTGTTACAAGGTTATAGCACATAATGCATAATGATAAGGGACTGAGAAGTCAGAGAATCCGGAAAAGTAATATAATTTTACAATATGTAGCTTTTAGTATGGGTCAAGCAGTAAGTAACAGATGTCATTGAAAAACTGAACATTTGTTTTTCTAATATCAAGCTTAAAGTATGTCAGGCATGAATAAAGCATAAAACAGTATAAATTGAAGCATTTTCAGTGAAGATCTAGAAGCTGCTAACTTCTCACTCAGTTTTCTAGGATTATTCTTAAGTGGTTGTGTCCCGATATATAAACTTTATATGCATAATCTATTCTGTATTAGATGCCAAATTCTGCTTTTAGTTATGCTGGTGTAAAACTAGAATAACTACTGAAATTAATAGATTTAAATCTGAATGTACACAGCTGAAAGAGAGAGAAGAATTTGGGCCCTAGACCTTTAGATTAGCATATTTATTTGATTAGTCAAATCATAAAATTGATAGAAAATATCTTAAGTGACTGGAATCAAGTAGACACTATTAAAAGGCCAGATTCCCAGGTCTAGCCAAACTTTGCTGGGTATACACCTTGCGGGAGGACCTGGGTAGGTAGTTATAAAATGCCTTTCTATTCTCCCAATCCTAGGGCCAGTTTGATTCCCTTCTGTAACTTAGAATCTAAGTGTTGTTTCAGTTTACAACAGTAGTAACAGTCCTCCAGGCACCATTAACCATCCTCCAGGTACCATTCCACTCAGCCAGGGATAGAAGAGTGCAAATTGTCCAGGACATGCTTCTCCTGGCCTACTCCTGACATTCTCCCTACTAAGCTGGTGTGGATACTGTGGAGTTGTTCTGGCCAGCTAAAGGGTGATTTACAATAGTGAAATCCCCAGCTGATCTATTAGGGCACCTTTCTGGCTGTTTGAATTTGCAAAGTAGCTGAATGGAATGTTGAGAACCTGGCCAAAAATATTTTACTTTCCAGAGATGGGTAATCATTACTCACCCTATTTGTACAGAAAGGTATCAATGAAATATTGATGACCAATAGGATAAAAGATAACAAGACATTTCTTAAACATCTGAGAAACAAGAAAAACCTGATATCAGTTATAGGTCCATTGGTAAAACTGTAAATAGTGATGTGGAAAAGGCATAAATGATCAACTGATATTTTTGTTGTGTATCTGGAACAAAGCAAGTGGATGTATCTGTGCTATATGATGATGTGGATGAAACAGAAAATTTACTTTCTGTAACAAAAGAAAATGTGAGGGAGTATCTACTAAAATTAAATATTTTCAAATCAGCAGCCCAGGATAGCCCAAACCCAAGAGTCTTAAAGGAACTAGCTAAGAAGCTCTAATGTTAATTTTTAACAAATCCTGGAAAAATGGGGAAATGTCAAAGGGTTGGAAGACTGCCAAAGTCATTCCAATAGTTTTTAAAAGGTAAAAAAGGTCCCCCAAGAATTATAGATGAGTTAGCCTGATGATGATCCTGGGTAAAATAACTGGAAGATTAATTCAGGACTCTATCAACAAAGAACCATTGGAACTATTAGAAGCTAGGTCTTGTCAAACAAACCTGTTGTCTTTTTTTGGACAGCATTCCGGATGTGGTTGATAAAGGCAAGTATGTTCAAACAGTATATTTGGATTTCTCCCAGGCATTTGACTTAGTGCCACTGGATAATTGGATTAACAAGTGTACATTGTACGGAATTAACAGGGCACACATTAGATAGATTAAAAAGTGCCTCACTGTCAGATCTCAAAATGATAGTACAGGGATATCAATGGGTGAAGCTGTTCTTAGTGAAGTCCTCCGTGGACTGGCTCATGGTCCAACAGTATTTAATATTTTTATCAACAATGATGCTATAATATCTTTGCTTGTAAAGTTTTCAGGTGACACAAAGATTGGTGGGGCATTAAATAATAGACAGATTACTGTTACAGAGTGATCTGAATTGCCTGGTTAAATGGTCACAATCCTACAAAATGTATTTAATACAGCCAAATACAAGCTTATACATTAGGAAACAAAGAATGCAGGTTATACCCACAGGATGTGAGAGTCTGTATTGGAAAACAGTGACTCAGAAAGACTTAGGGATCATCATAGATAATTATCTCAGAATGAAATCTCAGGGCGATATGGCTGTTCCAAAAGGGTTAATGCTATTGAAAAGGGGAATATTAAGTAAAAGTAAGGAAGTGATCTTGCCTCTATACACAGGACTGGTAAGGTACCTCACAAAACTGGGTGACTGGGCAACCAAAATGGCAGATGAAATTCAATGTTGATAAGTGCAATGTAATAAACGTTGGAAAACATAATCCCAACTATGCATACAAAATGATGGGGTCTAAATTAGCTGTTACCACTCAAGAAAGAGAGCTTGGAGTCACTGTGGATTGTTCACTGAAAAATCATCTCAATGTGGAGCAGCAGTCAAAAAAGCCAACAGAAGGTTAGGAACCATTAGGAAAAGGCAAAAAATATCATAATGCCACTATATAAATCCATGGTATGCCCATCCCTGGAATACTATGTGCAGTTCTGGTCACCACATCTCAAAAAGATATATTATACATTGAAAAAGTACAAAGAAGAGCAACAAAAATGATTAAGGGTATGGAAAAGCTTCCGTATGAGGAGAGATGAAAAGACTGGGACTGTTCAACTTGGAAAAGTGAAGATTAAAGGGGGTATGGTAGAGATCTATAAAATCATGAATGGTGTGGAGAAAGTGAACAGAGAAGTGTTTTTTACTCCTTCTCATAACACAAGAACCATGCGTCACTCCATGAAATTAATAGCAAATTAAAAAAAAATGAGGGAGTACTTTTCACATAACACACAGTCAACCTGTGGACTTTGTTGCCAAGGGATGTTGTGAAGGCCAAAAGTATAACTGGGTCCAAAAAACAATCAGACAAGTTCATGGAAGATACATCCATTTATGGCATTAATTAGCCAAGATGGTCAGTGATGCAACCCCAAACTCTGGGTGTCCCTAAATCTCTGACTGCCAGAAGCTGGGACTGGTTGACAGAGGATGGATCTCTCAATAAATTGCCCTATTCAGTTCATTGACTGAACACCACCCCACTATCAGAGGACAGAATACTGGGCTAGATGGACTATTGACCTTCCCCGTTGTGACCATCCTTAATTTATGTAATACTGTGTTCAGTTTTGATGTCCACCCTTCAAGGAGGTTGTTGGAAATAGTGGAGAGATTTCAAAGAAAGGTCATATAAATTATCCATGGTTTGGAAAACAAGCCTTATTATATGAGGCTTAAGTAGCTCAACCCATTCTGCTTATTGAATAGAAGGCTGAGAGGTGACTTACATGTGGAAAAGATATCTGATCTTCCTGACAAAGGCATAACATGATTCAATGGCTGGAAGTTGAAGTTATATAAATTAAACCTTGAAATAAGTTGCAATTTCTGAACTCTGAGCTTAATTAAACATTGGAACAGTTTACTAGGACTGGTGGTGCACTCACCACTGTCTGCAGTCTTTAAAATAGGATTAGCTATTGGTCTAAAAGATATGCTTTAATTTAGTTTATAGGGAAATTCTGTGGCTTGCGTATGTGGGGTGGCAGGCTGGAGAGTCACCATGCTCCCTTCTGGCCTTGGAATCTGAATATGTGAATCTGAATCTCCCTGTTAATCCCCTTCCTTCATGGGCCCTGGGGAGAATGGGACTGCTTGCATTGCTCTCAACATGCTCATAACACTTGGAATTCTACAATCCATGCTTTGGGGCTAGTGTGTTGCTTATATGCTCTCATCACCAGATCTGAAGTTGAGAAGGAATTTTCAGGTCAGATTTGCAAGAACATTGAAGGGTTTCCACCTTCCACTGCAGTGTAGAGTCTGGATCAACTGCAACGGTCATCTAGGCATATTTTATCTAATCAATTCCCTGCTGTTGTAGGGGCCTCAGGCATTAGTGGCACCTTGGCCTTTCCAGTTCTCTGATTGTGGCACACTGTTAAGTCTCCTGAGCAATGAAATGCTTTCATCTAAATCTTGGGGCTAATATAGGCATATCCAGGTGAAATTTAATGGCCTGTGATATATGGGAGATCAGAATAGATGATCTAATGGTCCTTTCTCTCTATGAACCTATGAAAAGGAAACTAAAGAACAGAGAATAATATTTGTCAAGATGGTGCCAAAATTTGGCACCTAAATCCATATTTAGGCATCCAAAAAGTGGCCTGATTTTCAGATGCAAAGATCCCTTCCTTTGACTTAATGAATGATGTGATTGCAAATGATGTCTGAAAATCAGGCCATTTATTTTGGCACCTAAGTATAGATTTAGGTGTTTAATATTACATCTTTATGTTGGAAACTTTTGGCCAGAGTGTAAATTAATTGCCCAAGGTCACACAGTGAGTCAGGATATAATGAAAAAATAATAATGAGAGTGTGAAAAAAGGGGGAATATTTAATCTCTATGTATTTATTGAATCCAAAAACTCTTTCCAAAGGACTATAAGCCTTCTTGCATTTTTGTTTTCTTACTCTATGGCCTAAACATTCCAGTTAAAGAGACTATTTTCTTTTAATGTTAAAAACAATTTTATATTTTTTCTTTGTTTTAACCCTGAGTGGTGGTATCTCCCTCACTTTCTTTTATTGACGCTATGAAAACAAAAGGCACAGTCAGATGTTCACTAGCCAATATTCCGTTACATAGGAAGTTAATGAATAAGATATTTGATTACAAAGGGATAAGTAACCTCTCTGTAGCCTACAATTAACATTTAACTTGATATGGCCAATAAGTCAACTGAAGGGAGAGTAAACTGAGTAAAAAAAGACTCATTATCAGGCTCATAACACATGTATGCCAGCAGACACTACTCCATTGTGTTTGGTGATTTTGTTTGCACATATAAACAAAGCTAAACTTTTGTATGATCAGACAGAAACAACAGATCCTCCCCCCCTTGCCCATAAGGAAAATAATATTTAATCCCCTTGTATTTCCAAGGAATGAAGATATTTTGTAGCTTAATCATCAAAAATAGGCAATGAAGGTGGTATTTTGAAAGGAGCCTAAGGGAGTTAGACATTCAATTCCCATTGAAATCCAATTGAATTGGGGGTGCCTAACTCACTCGAGCATTTTTGAAAATCCCAGCCTTTATGTTTTGTTGCTTGGAAAGCAGAAGCAGATTGAGGATGGTCTGTCAGTGGCTCTCAACCTTTCCAGACTACAATAACCCTTTCAGGAGTCTGATTTGTCTAGTGTACTCCCGCGTTTCACCTCACTTAAAAACTAGTTCCTTACAAAATCAGACATAAAAATACAAAAATGTCACAGCACATTATTACTGAAAAAATGCTTACTTTCTCATTTTTACCATATCTGTCATAAATATAAAGGGAAGGATAACCACCTTTCTGTATACAGAACTATAAAATCTCTCCTGGCCAGAGGCAAAACCCTTTCACCTGTAAAGGGTTCAGAAGCTAAGATAACCTCGCTGGCACCAGTCCAAAATGACCAATATGGAGACAAGATACTTTCAAAGCTGGAGGGGCGGTAGGAACAAAGGGTCTGTCTGTGAGTGTGATGCTTTTGCCGGGAACAGAATAGGAATGGAGTCTCAGAACTTCTGTTAAGTTAGTAAGTAATTTAGCTAGAAATGCATTAGATTTCCTTTTGTTAAATGGCTGGTAAAATAGGTTGTGCTGAATGGAATGTATATTCCTGTTTTTGTGTCTTTTTGTAACTTAAGGTTTTGCCTAGAGGGATTCTCTGTGTTTTGAATCTGATTACCCTGTAAGGTATTTACCATCCTGATTTTACAGAGGTGATTCTTTTACTTTTTCTTTAATTAAAATTCTTCTTTTAAGATCCTGATTGCTTTTTCATTGTTCTTAAGATCCAAGGGTTTGGGTCTGTGTTCACCTATGCAAATTGATGAGGATTTTTATCAAGCCTTCACCAGGAAAGGGGGTATAGGGCTTGGGGGGATATTTTGGGGAGAGATGTCTCCAAGTGGGCTCTTTCCCTGTTCTTTGTTTAACACGCTTGGAGGTGGCAGCATAGGGTCCAAGGACAAGGTAAAGTTTGTACCTAGGGGAAGTTTTCAACCTAAGCTGGTAAGAAAAAGCTTAGAGGGTCTTTCATGCAGGTCCCCACATCTGTACCCTAGAGTTCAGAGTTGGGAAGGAACCTTGACAATATCACTATAAAATAAATCAGTTGGAATATAAATATTGTACTTACATTTCAGTGTATAGTGTATAGAGCAGTATAAACAAGTCATTGTCTGTATGAACTTTTAGTTAGTACTGACTTCAGTAGTGCCTTTTATGTTGCCTGTTATTAAACTAGGCAAATATCTAGATGAGTTTATTTTCCCCTTGTAAGACCTCTGAGTACCCCCAAGGGTATGTAAATTCCATGCACAGATACTACACTTTCTGCAGGCTTTCTGTGTGAACTTGGGCAGGTCACTTAGTCTTGCTGTGCCTCAGTTCCCCATCTATAAAATGGGGACAATAACACACAGTACTGAAGATTGTCAAGTGCTCACATGTCTTGATAACGGGGGCCATCAAATTTCCTAAGGTAGAAAAAGTGGGTGAGGGAAACAACTTCTGTTGCTGAAAGAGATGAGCTTTTGAGCTTGCACAGAGCTATTTTTCAAGTCTGGAAAAAAAAAAATTCTGTAAACTCAAAAGCTTGGCTCTTTCACCAGTAGAAGTTGTTCCAGTGAAAGACATTACTTCACCCACCTTGTCTCTAATATCCTGGAACCAACCTGGTTATAACATTGCAAAAGTCATAAGAGAGAGAAAATGACTTTGCTATACTCATTTCTACTGTGTTTGAAAACTAATTCCCCTCACTATGCACACACATTTAAGAGAAATTGGGAAAACCACTACTTGCATGATCCAATCTATAAACAGTATTAGTAAACAGTACCTAGACTTACACCTACTGTTGACAATCTTGGCCCTCTAATAATCCAGAATGCTGCTGCAAAGAGTTTTTCTAGAGTGTCATTCTGACCATATCATCCCTCTTTTTTTTATCTCTCCACTGACCCCTCCCTGCTTCTCTATTGAGTCAAACATAAGCTGCTAGTCTTTTCTTTCAAGTTGCTTCACAGCCTATTCCCACCCTACCTATCATCTCTCATTTGCTACCAAGATGTCATCATCAGAGTGGTCCATGATGCTAGCTTGCTTTTCAAACAAGCACCTTTATGCTTTCCGATGTTCCTCATGCTTGAGGCATCTCCAAAGTTACCTCATTATCCTTCCTTAATTCCCTCCTTTGCTGTTATTTCTACAAATATTCCTGACAATGGTTAGGCTACTGGTGTGTTGAGACTACAGCCTATGAATGCTGACCAATAATGTCTCATTGTTTCCTTGAACTCTTACCTCGGTCTGTCTTTATCCATCTGTTGTCTCTTGCCCTATGCTTAGATTGCAAGTTCCTTGTGGCAGGGATTGTCTTTTTGTTCTCTGTGTAGATCATGATTAGGACTACTAATCACTTAGGTAATACAAATAATAATAAATAACTAATATAAATTGCCACCTAAGTATATGAAAATTCATGTTCAAGACAGAGGGAAAAATTACTTGAGCTATGTCTTCTGCACTGACTCTACTTCGATGGTGTCAGTATATTGGGTTTTTTGATGCTTCGGATAACCACCATCTGGCCATTATACACTGTTTCAGCCAGAGGTTTTAAAACCATTAGTCCCTAGCATCACCCTTAGTTTGAGGACCTAAGTGGAACACGTGTGGAGCATAGCACTTGAACTGGCCCTCTGCACTGGAGTAAATCTCACCTATTCACAGGAAAATTCTCTCTATTCCATGTGAAATATAGGACCTTCACTATTACCTTCCATCGTCGTTAGTCTCCTGCTTAAATTTTGGTTTCGTGCCATGTCATTTTCATAACTTTCATTTTTGCTTCTATTGTGCATTTCCATGTTATGTTTGGTCTACCTTGTCACTTCTTTTCTTGTGGGTTCCAGTCCAGTGCCTGTCTTGTTATATTATTTGGGTCTTTGCTCCATGTACATCCTAGCCATCTCGATTTTTGTTCTATGATTTCCTGTCCTATCAGTTTCTGCTTCATCCTTAAAGTTTAATGTCCTCATCTATTCTACCTGATGTACTTAGAATTCTGTAAGGATATGTGAAATATTGGACCTCTTCTATACCAGTTCTAGAAAGTTAAAATTAGTTTTGCTTTATGTGTAATGCTGAATTTCTCTTTGAGCTGAACATTCAACTATGTTTTTTTCTATGTTTTCATCTGTGAAAGACATCCCTTGTCTTAGGGAGCGTGCAAATTAACATCCATCTAAATTAGCTATTGTCTTAGTTCTGGTCTTTATTATCAGCAATACTTGTCCCTGCTCTCACTCTGAGTCATGTGCAGTTAGCCACATCAGGTGGTTAGCTTAAATGAAATTAACACTAAGGTTTTCAGAGTGTTTAATTAAATGGATTTTTGGCCATAGTTAAAGGTCTTACTTTGAAAAGGAAATCCATTACCTTACATCAGAAAGATAAAGAATGATTGAGATTGGGTAGTAATGCTCAATTCATTGGCTTGTTTCTTTGAGAATACGGAAGGATCCCGTGGTTCCAGAATGGAGGAATGATTGAACATTAATGATTCATACACATTGGGAGCTGGTATAGGGTCCTATCCATTACCATTATAAGTGTGAACATTACTGTTTATTCACAGCGTGGTCCAGTGTGACTCATAATTTGCTGAAAGAAACATCTCTCTCCTACACTCCTCTTTGTTCTCTTTTTGTGTTTTCTTTTATGCTTAATATTAAAATAATTATATAGCTCATATGTTAACACCAGCTTGCTAATTATTTTCGTTGTCTGCCAGTTGGTGACCAAACACAAGATTAGCTTTAACTGATTAGGAGACTACGCCACCTCACAGTGGAACTTGGTGTTAGCACAATCACAACATTGCTGTATCTGAGACGAGAGCCCACTGCTCATAGTCTCTAGACAATAGCTCTAACAGATGAACATAAAGGGAGATTCCCAAGGTCAAGTCATTAGCTGTGATAAGCTTGCCTCCACAAAATTGCTCTTTGAATACTCACCACGGGGATACAGAAGTGAAAATTGGTCAATTTAGGAAAACAAACACAAAAATATTTCCACAATTGCACACAACATGAATTCCATAAATGCAACAACAATTTCGTAATGATGAGGATGTTTGTATATAATCACAAGGGGTTTTTTAATAATATGGTGTGATCATGACGGGATAAGAATATTTTTGCAATCTATTTAGCTATTTTCATTTAAACCAGGAATTAAAAAAAAACTTGAAATAAACATTACATATTCATATTAAATTGATTGTACTCTGAAAATTACCATTCTAGTACTCCACATGTGTTGGGTTTTGATTATTTCTATATCAAACCTGCTCAGTTTACCAAGACAAAAAAACAAACAGACAAAAAAGCTTTTTTTCTTTTAACTTGCCAACCTTGCCAATTAAGCCTGAATTCTGAAAGTCAAGCTGTGTTGTTTGTTTGTTTTCTGGCTCATGCATTATTACCAGTAAGCCATAAGACGACCTCAGTTACACTAGCACTGTCCTCTTGTTTGTAAATTACACCCTGGTTACAGTTGTACAATCTTACTGCCTTCAATGGGGCTGCACAGATGTATGTGATTGAGGGCATAGTTTGCAGACTGGGGCTACACAGGCGACTTCCCAATTGCAACTTAATTACTGATTCTGTTTATTCTGAATGAGCCAGAAAAAAAAATCACTCTCATATCTCTGTTTCTGTAGAGCTGACATAAGTAAAAAGCAGTGAAATTTTTTTTCTTCACAACAGATATGGTTTTGAATACACATTGGGAGCAAATCTGCTGAATAAGATGGTACTATTTTTAAATGTTTGGTTTTTGTACTAAAAAGACACTTTACGCTTTCTACTTCAGAAGCAACCACTGTAGCAATCGCTTCTATTCTACAGAAGTTATGATACTACCTTCAGCACTGTGGTATTTAAGCACTTTCCAGTAGAGCATTAAGTGACATGACTAACATTAGTCTTGTGTGATTTGGTTTTTTCCTCCAGTCTCTTTCCAGAGCAGGCATTGTGTGTGCAATATTTGTTTTGTTTCGATAGGGTTGTTCGTTTTGTTTTAATTATCATTCTAAAAATATGTACACCTGATTATGTCTTTGTTAGAGAAGGCAGGTTGAAGAGGTGTTTCTCATACTTGCAGTGGAAGGAGGTGAGGTTTGTGATGGTCCTTAGTTTATGGGGAAACTTGTTCCATGGTCTGAGACCAGCCCCCAAGAAAGTTTGGTCTCTTGCACAGATGGGCTTTACCCTTGTGGTAGAATGCTCCACTGTACCTGAAGGAAGAGTTCTCAATCTTTTAGCTAGCCTGGGTCCAGTCCATTGAATGCCTGGAAGAGATATTGATTATGACACTGAGCTTGACTTGAACCAATGGCAGTCTTAGGGCTATTCTACCTGTTCACTACCACGTGCTCCACCAATGGGGTAAGTCACTCTATCTGCACCTTGCAGCTCCATTTCCCTTTTCAGGATCTCTGTTCCTTCCCAGACCTTTTACAATTTAAAAGAAAGCACCCCAGGCTAGCAACTCATTGTGGCAGAGACCTTTTCAAACTGGCTGACTTCCAAGCAAAGAGGGATATATTGCTGGAATTGCCTGGAATTCCAGGCAAATTGTATACACAGAAGCATTCTTATTGTTCACTTGTCAGCCATGGAGGTGTCATGGATCTGCTGCAGTTGGGTGGGGGAAGGGGAGTAAGTCACAAGTGGGGAGGGAGTTGGATGGGGTCAGCATGTCTTACTTTACATAGGGCTCCATTAATACTAGAGCCTGGCAACACATCAAAAGCCTCAGTTTTAACATCAATTTGAATTTAATCACTTTGAATTTGAATTTGAAGTTCACTGTTTATCTTGGACTCTAATATTCCAACAGGCTGCAGTGTTTGAACTTTACTTTTGGTCTAATGCATCATCAGTATCCTCTTCACTATAAATATCCCCTTTCATTCAAGAAAGAATCCCCTCCCCTGATTTATAGCTCTATAGTCATGCCCTCTGTTGTTCCGCTGTCATCTCCATGTTCAGGCACATATGTCTGAGCGTTCAGAAGCCAATGTCCTTCCTTTTAATAGCATGCATCATAAATAGGATTGCCAATTTTGACTGGACATATTCCTGAAGGTTTCATCACATGACATAGTCTTTAATGAAAGATTATTTTTTTTAATTTCTGGAGACTCCAGGGCAATGCTGGAGGGTTGGCAACCCTAATCATAAAGAGAGAAGTTTTGAATTTAGACAGTTGTATCCCACGTGTTCATTTAGAATTTAACATAAGAACAGCCATACTGGTGAGACCAATGGTCCATCCAGGCCAGTATCCTGTCTTCTGGGAGTGACCAGTCCCAGAGCATCAGGGAACATGCACTAAACAGAGCAGCTGGAGTAACCCACCCCTGAATTTCCATTCTGGAATTCAGAGATTTAGAGTCACCTCAATCAGGAGATTACATCCATGACCATCTTAGCTAATAGCCATTGATGGACCTGTCCTCCATGAATTTATTTAATTCTTTTTTTAACCCATTTATATTTTGGCCTTCACAACATCCCATGGCAATGAGTGGCACAGGTTAATTGTGCCTGGTGTGAAAAAGTACATCCTCTTGTTTGTACTAAGCTACTGCCTATTAATTTCAATCATGTGACGCCTGGTGTTTATATTGTGGGAAAGGGTAAATAACACTTTTCTGTTTACTTTTTCCACACTATTCATGGTTTTATAGACCACTATCATACACTCCCTTCATTGTTTCTTTTCTAAATTGAGCAGTCCTAATTATTTTAGTTTCTCCTCATAGAGGAGCCATTCCATATCCTTGATCATCTCTGTTGCCCTCTGTGAAACTTTTCCAGTTCCATTATCTCCATTTTGAGATGTAGCAACCATAACTGGACACAGTATTCAAGGCACACCACAGATGTATATAGTGTCATTACAATATTTTGGTTTTATTTTTTATCTCTTTCCTAATACAGCCTAATGTTCTGTTAGCCTTTTTAACTATTGCTGCTCATTGAGCTGAAGTTTTCAGAGAACTATCCACTGTGACTCCAAGTTCTCTTTCTTGCGTGGTAACAGCTAATTTAGAATCCATAATTAAATATGTTTAGATGGAATTATTTTTTCCAATGTGCATTACTCTGCACTTATCATGTTGATTATTACCTACCATTGTGTTGCCCACTAATTCGGTTTTGTGAGATCCATCTGTAACTTCAAAGTCATCTTGGGACTTAACTATCTTGAATAATTTTGTATCATCTGCAAGCTATGCCACTTCATTAAAGGGAGCGAACAGTGAACTTATTGAACAGCTTAGGTCCGTGTACTGATCATTGTGAAAAGTGATGATTTATTCCTATCTTTTGTTTCTTATCTTTTAACCAGTTCCTGATCCATGAAAGGACCTTTCCTGTTATCCCATGACTACTTAGTTTCCTTTAAAGCCTTTGATGAGGGAGCTTATTAAAGGTTTTCTTTAAATCCAAGCACACTATTTCATTTAAATAATAAGACGTGATAATGTTCTTATATATACACATTCCATAAGGGCCCCAATTTTTAAAAATATGGCTCTTATTTTTGCACCCACAAGTTATGGGTGCATATAATGCCAACCACAATTTTGTCCTTGCAGTTATTTGTGGATGCGACTGAAGTCATTCTGAAATCTAACTACCTGACCACACTGGTAGATCAGGTACTTATTCATTGTTATTTTCACCAGGGATGTGCTTGAAGCAAAGTGGGACAAATAAATACAGCACTCACCATGAAGAGCTTGAAATCTAGAAATATAATAATACAAGGCCCAACAGGAGACCCAGAGAAAGGTATTCAATATTTTGTTTGTCTGTTGCAGGGTGGAGATGGCAATTGCCATGGTTAGTTTTTGAACTGTACAGTAGAACTGAGTCTTTAGCAATTATTTGAATGTGGGGAAGATGAGAGCTTGAAATGCTGTTCCATGACTAGCGGACAGAATGGAAGAAGGCATGAAGACATTTGTAGGAGAAGGAAAGATTTATCAAGGCTGGTATCATGGGTCAAATAAGGGGGAGAGGCATCACATGGTAAGAAATAAGAACCAATATATAGGCTGTGATGAAGTTGTGACAGGTTTTAAAGTTGAGGACAAGGGGCCTGAATCAGTACTATATTACTTGAGTTACACTGGTGTGCAACTGGAGTTACTCAGTAATGGATCAGGCCCAAGGAGTTCAGATTTGATACAGGATAAGGCCAGTGGGGGGAAGGATTCAAAAAAAGGTGTGATGTGGCTTGACCAGCAGGCAAGGAAAATAGTTTTGCATCCTGGATGGACGGGACGGGAAGTTATATGGTGATCAGGGAGACTGGAGAAAAGGTTTCAGGTAAATGAGTAGTAAGTAAGTCAAATAACTATGGCTTAGACAAATGTTCTGGCTCTTGGGACAGAATGGAAGGAATAGATTTTCAATATTTTCTGAAGTAAGGCTAAAAAGCTCTGTAGCAGTCTGGATGTGCATGGAGAAGGAAAGGTCAAAGATGTGAGTCTCAGTTGGAAGGATGGTGGGTTTTGAACATTCACAGAGAAAGACAAAAGAGGAGAGGTCTTGGGAATAAAAACCAAGGGATTCAGTTTAAGCCATGTTGTTAGGCTTGACTCGCAGCAGTCCACCAAAGGCGATACATCAGAGAGACAGTCAGATATGTTAGAGTCCATAGCAGCAGATAGGTCTGTAGTGGACATGAAGATTTGTCAGTCAGAAGCATATAGTTAAAAATTGAATCCAAAAGGGAAGAAAGCATAGAGGAAGGAGGAAAGAAGCTTGCACCAGCTCTTATCAATTTCTGCCTTGAAGTCTGCAAAATGCTATGCAAATTGGAAAGTGCAGTTGTAAGCATAGTATAGAGAAGTGGAGCTGCTTGGTGAGGAAGAAATCAAAATAATATGCAGAACTGTACCTGTAATGTTGGGGGTGAAGAACATGGAAGCTGAGATAAAGCCAAGCTAATAATCAGATCCTAAAGGCCTGCATGAGAGCACAACATAATTATACAGTGAACCAGAGCTGTGAAAAATGCTTACATAGTATCCTTAAATCACCTCATACTCCCTACAAGCTCAAAATGCTCCAAAATATTCACTGGGCTGCACTGTCTTCTCTTTTTTCCACACACTAGAGGCTTTGCTGCTCCCTTGTGAGAGCCACAATTCCATCTTTCTGTGGTTCCATGACTTCCCTTCCCCTTCCTTTTTCTCTGCAATAGGAAACCTACGGGTTATGTCAAAACCATAGGAAACTCAGTTTTAGGTGACTGAAGGTGAAACTCAGAGGCTGTGAACCCTAATCCATAGAGCTCTGCACTGCTCTGTCCCTAAACTTTTAGGTATCAACAAAACATAGGACTAAGAATGCCATCATGTGATTCACGATTTCCAGTTATGAAACAGAAGTTAATCATCTCATGGTGCTCGTTAGACATAGAAGTTTCAGAGCTATGTGATCTCATCCACCATAAAACATATAAAAGCTTAAATATGACTATATATATATATATATATATATATATATAAAATGTATTGATGAAATACATAAATCTAAACTGAACACAGGAAATTTCACATATAATTGGATTAGTTTGGAGGCTTATGTTTGGTTTGAGCATTTTCCCCCTTAGTTTCTTTTTTCCATTGCATAACTACAGCCTCCATCTCCGTTTCTGTGTCTACCCACCCATCCATTGCTTGCACTTGGGGAACCCACAACTTACCCACTTACACCCCATTCCCCACTTGTTCTTTTTATATCTACCCCTCACACACCCTAACTCTCTTGTGTCCTGCCTTTGGGTCATTCACTCTTGCTGCTTCATAGACCTTGCATGATGAGGAAGAAAGAGATATGGTTGCTTGCACAAGGAACTGTCCACTGGAAGAAAAGCCAGAAGGGAGCTCTGGAGGCCAGAGAAGGGACTTCCTGAGGAGGCAGTTTTCTCCTTCAGCTCTCTCCCCATAGAGAAGTGTGTATGTGGTGGTGGTGGAGGGGGGAAAGGTGTGCAGAGATTCAGCCTTGCAATAGTTCAAGTAGTGCTGGGTCTTCAGGCAAAACAAGACCTCTGGTAGGTGTTAAGCCCACTGTTGCTTGATGAAGGGGCTGAGCATGTATTAACCATTCAGCATGAGGTTGACTGGGACATTGTTGTGCAACTGGTAGCAAACAGTTAATGGCCTTGCAACCCACTAAAGAGGCTATCAGTGACTCTGTCATTGCTAGCGTTTGGAGCAGGAGTCTGGCCTGGTAGTCAGATGCTACAGCCAAGTGTTGGAGCCGGGAGTCAGAGGTCAGGAATTGGAGCCAAGGGCCAGAGAGTGAGGCAAGGATGGGGCCAAGGCAGGAGCAGAAGCTATCACAGCCGTGGGTAAATGCTTTGAGCAGATTTTGCTGCTGGACTTAAAACCCAGTCTGCTGACACTTCCAAACAATCAGGTGGCATAGCCGACTGGGCAGCCTATTACAGGCCAGCTGTGCTTATAGAATCATAGAATCATAGAATATCAGGGTTGGAAGGGACCCCAGAAGGTCATCTAGTCCAACCCCCTGCTCAAAGCAGGACCAATTCCCAGTTAAATCATCCCAGCCAGGGCTTTGTCAAGCCTGACCTTAAAAACCTCTAAGGAAGGAGATTCTACCACCTCCCTAGGTAACGCATTCCAGTGTTTCACCACCCTCTTAGTGAAAAAGTTTTTCCTAATATCCAATCTAAACCTCCCCCACTGCAACTTGAGACCATTACTCCTCGTTCTGTCATCTGCTACCATTGAGAACAGTCTAGAGCCATCCTCTTTGGAACCCCCTTTCAGGTAGTTGAAAGCAGCTATCAAATCCCCCCTCATTCTTCTCTTCTGCAGGCTAAACAATCCCAGCTCCCTCAGCCTCTCCTCATAACTCATGTGTTCCAGTCCCCTAATCATTTTTGTTGCCCTTCGCTGGACTCTCTCCAATTTATCCACATCCTTCTTGAAGTGTGGGGCCCAAAACTGGACACAGTACTCCAGATGAGGCCTCACCAATGTCAAATAGAGGGGAACGATCACGTCCCTCGATCTGCTCGCTATGCCCCTACTTATACATCCCAAAATGCCATTGGCCTTCTTGGCAACAAGGGCACACTGCTGACTCATATCCAGCTTCTCGTCCACTGTCACCCCTAGGTCCTTTTCTGCAGAACTGCTGCCTAGCCATTCGGTCCCTAGTCTGTAGCTGTGCATTGGGTTCTTCCGTCCTAAGTGCAGGACCCTGCACTTATCCTTATTGAACCTCATCAGATTCCTTTTGGTCCAATCTTCCAATTGGTCTAGGTCCTTCTGTATCCTATCCCTCCCCTCCAGCGTATCTACCACTCCTCCCAGTTTAGTATCATCCGCAAATTTGCTGAGAGTGCAATCCACACCATCCTCCAGATCATTTATGAAGATATTGAATAAAACCGGCCCCAGGACCGACCCTTGGGGCACTCCACTTGATACCGGCTGCCAACAAGACATGGAGCCATTGATCACTACCCGTTGAGCCCGACAATTTAGCCAGCTTTCTACCCACCTTATAGTGCATTCATCCAGCCCATACTTCCTTAACTTGCTGACAAGAATACTATGGGAGACCGTGTCAAAAGCTTTGCTAAAGTCAAGAAACAATACATCCACTGCTTTCCCTTCATCCACAGAACCAGTAATCTCATCATAAAAGGCGATTAGATTAGTCAGGCATGACCTTCCCTTGGTGAATCCATGCTGGCTGTTCCTGATCACTTTCCTCTCATGCAAGTGCTTCAGGATTGATTCTTTGAGGACCTGCTCCATGATTTTTCCAGGGACTGAGGTGAGGCTGACTGGCCTGTAGTTCCCAGGATCTTCCTTCTTCCCTTTTTTAAAGATTGGCACTACATTAGCCTTTTTCCAGTCATCCGGGACTTCCCCGGTTCGCCACGAGTTTTCAAAGATAATGGCCAGTGGCTCTGCAATCACAGCCGCCAATTCCTTCAGCACTCTCGGATGCAACTCGTCCGGCCCCATGGACTTGTGCACGTCCAGCTTTTCTAAATAGTCCCTAACCACCTCTATCTCCACAGAGGGCTGGCCATCTCTTCCGCATTTTGTGATGCCCAGCGCAGCAGTCTGGGAGCTGACCTTGTTAGTGAAAACAGAGGCAAAAAAAGCATTGAGTACATTAGCTTTTTCCACATCCTCTGTCACTAGGTTGCCTCCCTCATTCAGTAAGGGGCCCACACATTCCTTGGCTTTCTTCTTGCTGCCAACATACCTGAAGAAACCCTTCTTGTTACTCTTGACATCTCTGGCTAGCTGCAGCTCCAGGTGCGATTTGGCCCTCCTGATAACATTCCTACATGCCCGAGCAATATTTTTATACTCTTCCCTGGTCATATGTCCAACCTTCCACTTCTTGTAAGCTTCTTTTTTATGTTTAAGATCTGCTAGGATTTCACCATTAAGCCAAGCTGGTCGCCTGCCATATTTACTATTCTTTCGACTCATCGGGATGGTTTGTCCCTGTAACCTCAACAGGGATTCCTTGAAATACAGCCAGCTCTCCTGGACTCCTTTCCCCTTCAAGTTAGTCCCCCAGGGGATCCTGGCCATCCGTTCCCTGAGGGAGTCGAAGTCTGCTTTCCTGAAGTCCAGGGTCCGTATCCTGCTGCTTACCTTTGTTCCCTGCGTCAGGATCCTGAACTCAACCAACTCATGGTCACTGCCTCCCAGATTCCCATCCACTTTTGCTTCCCCCACTAATTCTACCCGGTTTGTGAGCAGCAGGTCAAGAAAAGCACCCCCCCTAGTTGGCTCCTCTAGCACTTGCGCCAGGAAATTGTCCCCTACGCTTTCCAAAAACTTCCTGGATTGTCTATGCACCGCTGTATTGCTCTCCCAGCAGATATCAGGAAAATTAAAGTCACCCATGAGAATCAGGGCATGTGATCTAGTAGCTTCCGTGAGCTGCCGGAAGAAAGCCTCATCCACCTCATCCCCCTGGTCCGGTGGTCTATAGCAGACTCCCACCACTACATCACTCTTGTTGCACACACTTCTAAACTTAATCCAGAGACACTCAGGTTTTTCTGCAGTTTCGTACCGGAGCTCTGAGCAGTCATACTGCTCCCTTACATACAGTGCTACTCCCCCACCTTTTCTGCCCTGCCTGTCCTTCCTGAACAGTTTATAACCATCCATGACAGTACTCCAGTCATATGAGTTATCCCACCAAGTCTCTGTTATTCCGATCACGTCATAGTTCCTTGACATCACCAGGACCTCCAGTTCTCCCTGCTTGTTTCCAAGGCTTTGTGCATTTGTATATAAGCACTTGAGATAACCTGTTGATCGCCCCTCATTGCCAGTATGAGGCAGGAGCCCTCCCCTCACAGACATTCCTGCCTGTGCTTCCTCCCGGTATCCCACTTTCCCACTTACCTCAGGGCTTTGGTCTCCTTCCCCCGGTGAACCTAGTTTAAAGCCCTCCTCACTAGGTTAGCCAGCCTGCTGGCAAAGATGCTCTTCCCTCTCTTCGTAAGATGGAGCCCGTCTCTGCCCAGCACTCCTCCTTCATGGAACACCATCCCATGGTCAAAGAAACCAAAGCCTTCTCTCCGACACCACCTGCGTAGCCATTCGTTGACTTCCACGATTCGACGCTCCCTACCTAGGCCTTTTCCTTCCACGGGGAGGATGGACGAGAACACCACTTGCGCCTCCAACTCCTTTATTCTTCTTCCTAGAGCCACATAGTCCGCAGTGATCCGCTCAAGGTCATTCTTGGCAGTATCATTGGTGCCCACGTGGAGAAGCAGGAAGGGGTAGCGATCCGAGGGCTTGATGAGTCTCGGCAGTCTCTCCGTCACATCACGAATCTTAGCCCCTGGCAAGCAGCAGACTTCTCGGTTTTCCCGGTCAGGGCGGCAGATAGATGACTCAGTCCCCCGGAGGAGAGAGTCCCCGACCACCACCACCCTCCTTCTCCTCTTGGGGGTGGTGGTCGTGGAACCCCCAACCTCAGGACAGCGCATCTCATGCCTTCCAACCAGCGGAGTCTCCTTCTGCTTTCTCGCCCCAGACATATCATCTGGTCCACTCTCCGCAACGATACCTGTGGAGAGAACATGAAAGCGGTTAGTTACCTGTGTCTGTGTTACTGGAACCCGGACATTCCGCTTACCTCTTCTGGAGGTCACATGTTGCCAAGCTTCTTCACTGGCCTCTTGGCTCCTCTGTGCAACCTGCTCTATATCTGTAGAGCTTTGTGCCCCTAGAAGCCTATCCTGAGTTTCGTCCAGGAAATCCTCAGTTTCCCGTATGCAACGCAGGGTTGTTATCTGTTGCTCCAGAACTTCAATCTTCTCTTCCAATATGGAGACCAGCTTGCACTTTGTACAGACAAAGTCGCTTCTGTCCTGTGGCTTGTTAGGTTGCCAGGAGATTGGCTCTGCTGCAGGCCCTTATTCCTGACAGGGACCAGCCTACCAGTCAAATGTTTGACTAATTGAAAGCTTTGTTAGACTTGAGAATCAGCTTGGGAATCATAAGATTGCCAATATTTCCCAGTTTCAGCTGGGTGGGAAATTCTGCAAGAATATTTAAGAACATAAAAATGGCCATACTGGGTCAGACCAATGGTCCATCTAGCTCAATATCCTGTCTTCCAGCCATGCTTCAGTGCTTCCAATGCCAAGTGCTTCAGAGGGAATGAACAGTACAGGTAATCATCAAGTGATCCATCCCGTCGCCCTTTCCTAGCTTGTGGCAAACAGAAGCTAGGTATACTTCAGAGCATGGTTTTGCATCCCTGCCCATTCTGGATAATAGCCACTGATGGACCTATCTTCCATGAACTTATCTATTTCTTTTTTTAACCCTATTATAGTCTTGGCTTTCACAACATCCTCTGACAAGGAGTTCCACAGGTTAACTGTGTGTTGTGCGAAGAAATACTTTCCTTTATTTGTTTTAAACCTGCTGCCTATTAATTTCATTTGGTGACCCATAGTTCTTGTGTTATGAGAAGGAGTAAATAATACTTCCTTATTTACTTTCTCCACACCAGTCATGATTTTATAGACCGCTATCATATCCCCCCTTAATCTACTCTCAATGTATTTCTTTTCCTCTTTCAGACATCCTCCCTCATGCCCTCCTGAAGCTGATTAAAATACTACACAGTTTAGCTTCACTTCCAGTGAAAAGGGGCTGTGGGGGTTGGGGGAGTTAGTACAATTCCAAGAAGAGATGAAAATACAGGAATTTTTTTTTAATCAAATCAGGTTTTTTCATCATTCTCAACACTGGTAAGCAGACAGAGATTTGCTACAATACAGTACTAAAACTTGCCAATATATAGCTAAAATAAATAAACATGGAATGCAAGAGTTGTTTGCTAGGCTGACTATCTGTTAAGAACATCACTTTAAACTCTTTTTATATTCAATTTTAATACTATACCTTTCCGTTATTAAAAGACAAAATCCTTTTGTATTAGTTTTTATATTGCATGAGCAAAGTAAATTAAATAAAATAAAGAATCTGATACCAAACTATGTATTCACACTAAAGACATTAAAGGATGCAATCATTTAATATTATTTAATATTTATACTATTTGATACAAGCTATTTCTTCCACAGGAAATATGAATAAGGAGGCTGTGATAAGAGCCAGTGCACGACAAGAGAAAGCTTTCTGTAGTTTATAAATCATATTGAGTTGTAAATGTAGTACATTGAAAGCCTATAATGCATTAGATGTCTTTCAGTTTTATGCATTTAATGGTTCTATTTGATCGATTGTGATGCACAGAAATAAAAAGCAAAAACTCACACTTTTTGGGAAGAGCATTTGTAGACTGAGATTCAGTTGCTAAAAGTACAATTCCATTGGTATATTTGGCATACAGGACAATATGCTCAATCAAAGCTAGCAAAATAACAACCACTCCTTTCAGATATTATGCCAATGTTCTAGCAGGCATGCTCTGTGTTAATGAAATCTGGGTATGGCATGGTAGGTGATGTCACAGTCCCCCTCTCCCAACACCATACATATCCTACTCTTGCCGACAGAAATGGAAACCAAAGGAAGGGACTAAAACATCATTAAAGTCTCTGAGTACAGAAAAACAGATCAAACAAGACAACCTTGTCTTGTTTTCCTACCATTTTAAGATTCTTTTTTTCTTTTTTTCTTCAGTACCAGATTATTGGTCTCTTCAAAGAAGTGAAATACTTTATCTTCTCGACAGAACAAATTGACTGGAAAATTACATAAACCCCTCAGCAGATGTTCATTCCCACATTGTTTGGGAATTTATCCCCCTTATACAGTACCATGCCAAGCTGAATGGTCACACTTAAAGGCATGTTTAGGTGTACATGGTACCAAACATTCTCACATATCTAAGTTGCAAATCAAATCAGATGTATCAGAACCTGTTTTTTTTTACTCCACCAGCAAAAGCCAAAGCCCACACCTCTATAAATTCAGTTTGCCATAATGAATGGGTCTTGGAGTCAAAGCTGTCAGGCAACAAACAGGAAAAATAAACCAATTCCAACTTCCAATTCCCTGCAACATATCTCTAGCTGTATAGAATACTAATCTGTGCAAATCAGATGGCATCTTCAAAATTATAATGCATGCCAGTGAGTTAAGCCTCTGTATAACAATATAATTTGTCATCCATCATTCAGTGAACAGCATAAGGCAACCTACTGTCACTTAGAGCAGAGTGACATCCATCTAGATTGTCTGCCTGTCCATCTGATACTGTAAGTTTGCTGCAGTCTTTCATCCATTTCTTTCTTTCTTTTTTTTATGGCTCCGATAAAGCATCTCTGAAGTTTGTGAATGAAAATAATGAAAAAGCAATTCAGCCAGCTTGTAATGAAAAGCTATTGAGCTGTTCAATAATTACGCAAAACCACATTCAGAAACAGCTGTTGTGCAGTTTCACCAGTGAAAATTCTAGAAGAATATGAAGGGCTAGAGTCTCATCTTGCACCCAAGGGGCATGGAGCATAGCGGAAAAGAGCATGAAGAGGGGTGCAAATGATCCTGACCCAGGATCTTAGCCTCTGTAAAAGCCTGATTTTGTAGCAGCTTCAGGACATTTTGGAAGCCAGGGATTAGCAGAGATCAAGGACACCTCAGACCCTATTACACTCCCTTCCCTCTGAGAGTACCGCCTGCATTGGAGGCTGGGATCAGGGTGATTCTTCGACATGGTTACTGGCCTAATGGTTAGGGAGGAAGCTATAGACATGATATATCTTGATTTTAATAAGGCTTTTGATATAATCCCACATGACATTCTCATCAGAAAATTAGGGAAATGTGGTCTAGATGAAATTACTATAGAGTGCAAAGCTGGTTGAAAGACTTCATTCAAAGAGTAGTTATCAATAGTTTGCTGTCAAATTTCGGGGGAGGGGAGGCAGGCAACGTATCTAGTGGGGTCCCTGAGGGATCTGTTTTGGTCCTACATTATTCAATATTTTCATTAATGACTTGGAAAGTGGAGTGGAGAGTATGCCGATAAAATTTGCAGGTGACACCAAGCTGCGAGGGGCTGCTAGCACTTCTGAAGACACAATTAAAATTCAAAATGACCTTGACAAACTGGAGAATTGATCTGAAATAAAGAAAATGAAATTCAATAAAGACAAGTGCAAAGTACTACACTTAGGAACTAAAAATCAAAAGCACAACTTCAAAATGAGGAATATTCAAAATAACTGGCTAAGTGGAAGAACTGATGAAAAGGATCTAGGAGTTATAGTGGCTTACAAATTGAATATGAGTAAGGTTAAGATCTTGTCAAGGTTATTTTTAGTAATAATCATGGACAAATCATGTGCAATAACCGTTACTTCCACAGAAGCTCAAGCACCACCACTGGGGGGAAGGGTGTGCAGGCTGACAGCTGGAGGCCCCTCGCCTGGGTTGGACTGACAGCCCAAGCCCCTCAGTCCAGACTGACTACCCGGGGTAAGGAGCTGACAGCCAGAGTCCTGCCACCCAGGGCAGGCTGTCAGCCTGAGCCCTGCCACGTGGGGCTCACCTCACCACCAGGTGTGGGGGCTGACAGCCAAAGCCAGACAGCTGGAACCTTACCATCTGGGGCAGTGGCACTGGAACATTTTTAATAGTGGGGGTGCTGAAAGCCACCCTTGTCCATGGCCCCCGCCCCCGCTGGGGCCAGGAGCAGGGCCATGCCTCCGGGGGGGGGAGGGGGAACCCAGGCAGGGGTAAGCGGGCCAAAGCTGGGGCCACAATTGAAGGCGGGCACAGGGCTGGTGGCAGGCACCCTCAGGCATTGGGCCTGAGGTCGTGTGCAAGGCCAGAACCGGAGGCACGGGCCAGTGGCTGGGACCCCCAGGCATGGGGCCTGGAGCAGAGGCACTGAGCTGGTGGCCAGGACCCCTGGGTGTAGGGCCGGGACCCAGCATGTGGGGCTGGGAGCAGAGCCCCGCATAAAAAATGGCACCCCCCGCACCCATAGTTCCTGTGCCTATGATCCGGCTGCTCAACTTGCTATGGCAGATATATACCACGGAAGGATTCCACCAGGGGCTTTGGGGCTTTATGTTATACAGGCACCTATTACCTCCCACACACACACTCTGCCCATGTTTTTTTACACTTGCTATCTGGTCACCCGAGATAAATCTTGTTTGTGAAATGTCCAGTAACAGGCCTAAGAGAGGTAATTTTGAAAATGAGACATTGCAGCAAAGGAGAACACTGATTGGCTGCTACCGTGATATGATTCCTGGAATATCTCTTTGGGGAGGTGAAATTTCCAGCAATGACACAACATGGCTGTCAGTCATATTATTACACAGAGAGGCCAAACTCTGATCTCAGTAACACTGATATTAATCTAGACCAACTCCACTAAAAACAAGGAAGATAATCTGTCTATACCAGTGTAAATGAGAGCAGAATCTGGCATTATCTAATAGGAATGTGAAGGTAATATTTGGCTAAAATTGACAGCAACATACCCCATACTCTAGTGATTGGGGCCCTCAGCTGGGAGGTAGAAGACCTGAGTTCTTGTCCCTGCAGAGTGGGGATTTCAGCCAGACTCTCCCATATCCTTGGTGAGTGCTCTAATCCCTGGGTTATTTGGTATGGGTGGGAGTGTGGGTACCTCCTCCTCTAGTGTTTTGTGCATGGCCCAGTCTTGTAGGTGCCTATCAGATTGGGCCCTGCAGGAAAATACCTTGTCTGAGGATCTCATTGGGGCTTAGGTGTGAGCTAGGCATCAGGTATCAGGACTGAGGTGACCTTGCACATGTCCATCACACAGAAATGTAGGCACCATGGGGACTTAAACTTCGGTGCCTAGGGAATTTAGATACCTGGAGGGTTAGGTGGCAGCTGAGTGGAAGCTTTGAGGATCTACATTTTTAAATTAGGTGCATAATGGGGCAGTTAAGCATCCAAATCCCTTTATGGATCTAGCCCTAAGAAGTCTCACTGATGTTCAATTAGACTTAGGCTCCTAAGTGCTTAAGTCACTTTTTGAAAATGAGACTTGCATCTAAATCACTGAGGCCTATCAATGCTGAGTGGAGCAATACCATAAATACCTTTAAAACGCTGGGCGTCAGGCATTTTTTAAAATATCACCCTACATTTTTTTTAATATGGCCAAAGAGAGAATAAAGAAGAATCCAAACCATAAGAATCACCTGGCAAAACATGTTTTAGAAGGAAGAATTTGCCTTTTGACCTGTAGCTTCCATCCCTACTATGACATAGATGTTTTGTTTTGGCAAAGGCAAAAGCAGAGATTTCAGAGAAAACAAGAAAACGTGCCCATGCCAATTTTTTTAAAAAAAACTTTTCATGGTTATTGTAAAAAAGAAAAAAAAAGAGAAAATGCACTGGTCTCTGTGGGGCAGCTCCTCAATTGGTGTAAATCATCATAGCACGAATGACTTCAAAAGAAACATGCCAATTTTTACCAGCTGAGGATCTGACCCTGAATGTCTAAATGTTCTGTAATTCTTTTTGCAAATAGTATTGTACTCCAGTCAAATGGAGAAAATAGTTGTATCTGGTGAGTAAGTACACTACCAGTTACAATGTTCAAAGATGCCCAAGTCTCATTTTCAAAAGGACCTAAATCACTCAGAAGCTTAAATCCCATTGGCTGAAAACGGGACTGAGGGACCAATGTCACTTAGATGCTTTTGAAAATAGTACCTATTCTGCCTACATTACATTATTGTACCTGCTCAGCAATAAACAGTCTTTTTTTTTTTGCTTGCTTGCTCGAATATTCAGTGCCCCTGAGGCTAGAAGATCATGTACTAATCATGCTAATAGCATAATTTCCCTTCATTTTTCCAACACAGGCGGTCAATAAATCAGGTTTAAGTAACTCCCAGTCCTGGAAGATAAGACAAAATTTGTGATGTCTTTAGTTGCATTTAGGTTATTTATTATAAAACTTGTGGAGTATGCAACATAGGAAATTAATTTAGTTAGATAGAGGAAAAAATCCATTATAACCTGGCACAAATTCATAGGTCAATGGACATTAATGCAGAGCTAATAAAGATAAGAATCCAAACACTGTAGTGTAATTTTTCAGATATTGTCCAGGTGATGCCCATAGAAAACCAGTTATTTCATAATGATCCTGCTGCAGTCTAGATAATTTCTAAATATGACTCTAATTTCGTGTACGTTATGCTGACAATCTACAAACTTACAAGACTCTCTCCTTCTTCTCTTCCTTATCTGCTTCTACACAGTAGCACCCTTAAAAACACCCCTTGCCACTTAATTGCTTGATCCCACTTTAGGGCTCTCTGTAATAAAATGTAATAGCCTCCTGTAGGACATCTGTTTTATCAGCAACCCTCTACAAACATGCTGAGAATGAAATCCACCACTGACTCTCAGTAGCAATTGTGATGGTTTATCCATGCACTCACACAGGAATAAAAGTATCTCTGTGGTCCTTATTTCAGTGTACTTATTTGTGGCTAGCAACCCTACAACTACAGAAACCTGGAAATATGCTGAGGCTTACCCCTTCTATCCAGTTTCATCCCTCACCTGATAGTTCCAATACAATGAGATATGGTATTTGAAGGTGAGGCTATAACCTTGGACTGGCCTGCTGAATCCTTCAGAGAGGAACATATTTTTGTAGTCTGAGTACAAGTGTGGGAGCCAGGAACTATGCAGATGTAATCCCATCCTTGACACTGTTTTCCTCTGTGCCTTTGAGCAAGTAATGTAACAGCCTCATTTTCTCTATTTCCACAAGGATAATATTTGACCTACCTGACTGGATTGTTGTGATGATTACTTGATTAATGCTTAGAAAGCACACTAAGGATTGAAAGAGCTATCTAAATATATTTAAGTAGCACTATTATATTGGCTGAGAGCAATATAGATGCTTAGATACCATGCACAGGGGTATAGTAACTTAAAAACAACATAGGTAGATGGATGCATATGAATGCTCTTCAGACCTCAAATTAGCACTTCTCCACAGATAATTCAGAAAGCGGTGGTATAAACTACCTGAGAACTAACAGCTTCAATTTCCTGACTCTTCCAACTCTAGATGGCCTTGGGAACAAAAGCCAGGCTTGGTAGTTCAAAGTGATATACTAGACTGACCAAATACTGCTTTTTGATATTTGTCTTAGTCCCACCCCCAGTTCCACCCATATGACCATATACTATCACCACTATTTTCCCCATATAATCTCTGAACTTTTTTCTTTTGCTTCTGGAAATCACTTTTATGGCAGGCAGATCACTTAACTTCTTCAGAAGATATTTTCTATGTACTTCACAAAGACCCTGATTCAGGAAAGCTCTTAAGTACCTACTTAAATCCATACTTATTCAGGAAAGCTCTTAACCCTGTGATTAACTAGTTTTCCTGAATAAGGATGGTCACAGTTTTAGGATTAGTTGTACCTTTAACCCTCTCTGGGTCTTCCTTGAAGGCACTTATTACAGTTTTAGGCTTCTTAGTTGTCACCTCTTTTGGGATGAAGACCTGTATCTCTTCCCCTTTAGACCAGAGATTTAAGCTTGCAGTCACTGTGAATTCCTAGTTGGTCTGACTGGGGTCCAGCAACTGTAGTTAACTCTTTCTCCAGTGGCTATAACAGTATACCAGTTATCAATAAGCCTTCACAGAGCAAACTGCATTTATTCTGAGGGCAAAAGCATTATAAAAGAACCTACACACATGCTAAAAGCTTACCAGAGGTCACCCCCAACTCAGACATAGGGCTTCAGTAGGTGTCAGTCTTTCAAACCACATAGCTGAGTTTGCCCCTTTGGTTACAAGTTCATGCCAGTTTTAAGCTCAGGAAATGGACTCTAACTGGACAGCTCAGCCATTTCTCTATCCAGCTCGGGCCTTTGCTCTGCTGTCTGTGGGATCAGGTAATCACCAGTCAATGACCCTCTCCTCAGGGCGTAGCTTCAAAAGTCTGGATTTTTGTGTAACAGGAGTTGTGGAATTTGCATTAACCAGTCCCCAGGGATCCCCAGGAAACCCACTTATTATTTACTGTCCCAAAAATCCTTGCCTGTTTGGCACTTTTGAATATAGTAATTTGAACTTGTTACACTTCCCATGTCTCACATCTGCCACAAGGATGCTTTTTTGAATCAGAACCAGAGTAATTTATATATTGTGAGCAAAATACAACATTCTCTCCTGAGCCAAACTGAAATTCAATGAAATTCCTATGGCTCTGCTATTATAGTCAATGAAACTGATGGTTATATTCCTGAAAGAATGTTAATTATGTAGTCATGATCAAATAATACTGGTGGATAAATGAGGTGTCCTGCTGTAATTAAGTTGCAGACTATAGTAAAGCTAATTGAGCTATACCATGGAGCTATATCATGGATATTTATATGGTTCTGCATCAAATAATTCAATATAGGCTGTGTGTACAATTTCTTAACAATTGATCAGTTTATTACTGGGATAAATAAGATCGGGTCTGGAATTTTATTTTTGCTTTCTGTCACCTTCGGATGTCTATTCCAACTTGAAAATTAACTTAGGTTTGCCTGTGAGTAACAAACACAAGGGCTGAAAATAAGTGGTAGGATTTGTTACAAAGTCATTTCAAACTCTACACATTGTTAAAGTTATTGTGGAGTAAAATACATACTCCTACCAAAAAAGGACATTCTCCCTATAGGTAACCGAACCTATCAATTATTTGCTCAGACCTGGCTAGATGTATGTTCTGTATATTATGTATTAAAAATACCAATAAAGTGAGATCAGAGTGTAATTATACACTACAATTATATGTTCTGGGAGATAACTAGTAGTTAGGCAAGTGCCCATCCTACCTATAGACAGGCTGGAACCCTGTGTTGCCCAGAATTATCACAAGACGACCTGAAATATTTCTAGCTGTTTCAACGCTCAGTACTGTATAAGATCCTTTATCTCCTGTCTATGGGATATAGAACCTAGCTGAGGAAATGAACATTTACATTCAGAGCTTGTTGGCTGAGGGGATTGGAGAGATATATTCCACATTTTGGGAACATACAGAATTAGAAATTATTCATAGTGATTTCAGGTTTGCTTACATTTCAATGTTTCATAATTAGTTATTGTTACTTGGCTTTGATAACAGCTTATGAAAATTAGAGAAATAGCTTCCTATAAATGCCATTTTGTTTATATTTTATCAGCAGGAACATAGGTCTAAGATCTTCAAAAGTAATTAGGCTCCTACTCCAATTGAAATCAATGGGAGTTAAGCATCTAAATTCCTTTGGAGATCTGGGCCATAGTAATGGCCATTCTGGATCAGACTAGTGATCCCTTTAGCCCAGTGTCCTATCTCTGAGAGTGGAGAGTACCAATTACTTCAGGGGAAGGTGCAAGAAACCCTGAATAACTTATGAAATAACCTGACCACAGAGAACACCAATTAAACTTCAGCTTATGCCCTGAAGCACGATGGTTTTTAATAATTTTCAAAGCTCTTTTTTTTAATCCTGGGTATTCTTATAATTCATATATATGTCTAATCCCTTTTTTTGAATCCTACTAAACTCTTGCTTCCATGTTACCGTGTGGCAAAGAGCTCCGCGGAATAGTTGTACATTGTATGAAAACTATATTTCCTTTAATCTGTTCTGAATTTGCCACTTCACAATTTCATTGAAAGCCCCCTTTTTCTTGTATTTTGAGAAATGGTGGACAGATGTTCCCAAAGTAGCTTTAAGTATATTTAATGACTGTACCAGTTTACCATACAAAGGCTTCAGTTATTCCAGCCAGTGCCCTCTATCTCCCATTCGGTTATGTGCACTGTTATTCAGTTACTATAGTCAGATGTGGAGGGAGCTCACAGAGTTTTGGTGATGATCACTAGGGAGGGTGGGACATATCCTGTCATGCTAGTGAGGGACAAAAGTATGTCTGGGGGTCGAGGGAAGATGCCAGCGATCTTCTCTCTACTCTTTGAGGTCCAAGTGGTGGTGGAAAATAGAAAGACACTCTGGAAAAAGAGCAGAGCTGGAATAAGTTGATCTGAGTCTCTAGATGAATCATAACACGGGGTTCCACCCTTTCTCCATAGCCCTGTCCCGACACTTATAATGGTGATGCCAGTCCTGCCTCCTTCCCGCCCAGAAAAGCATGAGCAGTGGTATGGGGTCCCCTTTTCCTACCCAGGAACTTCCACGGGGAACCCCCTTTTGGAGCAGCAGCAGCAGGGGACCCCTCTCTCATCTAGATAGGCAGAGATTGCAGCCAGCTCTTACCTGCCCCTCCCCCACTCCCCAGTACTTACTTTAGTAACTGGGGTATATCTGTTTGAGTGAGTTGGACAGGTACACTGCACTCTTTTCCTCCTACCACACAAAGTCCTCTGCTGCAGAAGAGTTGACAGGGCTCCCCAGAGCAGTGGGCCTAGAAGGTAAAACCTAATTGAAATGCACAATGTGGTTTAAACGTCTCAGAACTTTTGTATTAAGCTTTCTGCAGACTCAGGCAGATGTCACCAAATGAGTTACATTCAGCTCCTATTTCCAAGGTCTTTTTCACAACTATAAGGGCTAGAAACCTACTCTTTTAAAAACAGAAAGCTCAGATTTTAATGTAATCACCTGACTCCATGTGCTTGGGCCTCAGGTACAGGCCTATGGTGCCTAGACCTTAATCTGACTATGAGAAAAGAAGCCCTAAAAAAGTGATCCACTCAACTCAAACACACAGGACAGCCAATGGAGCTCAGTGGGAGGTGATGGGGAAACTTGCAGGACTGCTCCTTTTTTCCCTCCTGACTGGTGATGTCAGTTCCTCACCAGGTGGTTTGGCTGCTGATTGCTGTAAGCCAGCAGTGGGGCAAGGGAGCTTGAAGGGGGAAAAACACCATGGTTAGGATTTTCAATAAAGCTCAGTATTGGCCTGACTCTACTCCCATTGAAGCCAATGGCACTTTTACTATTAAATTCAATGGAAGCAGAGGCAGGCCACGTTGTTCTATATTTGACCAGGGACAAGGCCAGGCCAGCTGTCACATAGCTCCAGAATCAGGAGCAGTAAAGTATCATGAAACCACCTCACTTCTCTCTGGTCCTATGATGAGCAGCATATCCCCAGAACAGAGAATCTGGCCCTATTTTATTCGAACCAAATGGAACTCAAATCTCCAAAATCTTCTAGAATCCACACTTTCCTCACAAATGCCTGTTGGGAGCCAGTATTCTAGTAGCTTCTGAATTTATGTACATGTACTTGCTGTGTTTTCAAAGTATTACTGTTTCTTGTCCTGTTCTGTGCGAACAGGCTAGGTGAGAGAGGGCACAGGGAGTCTGAACAAGCACAGGGATTCCTCTACAGTAATAAACCAAGTGTAAGCTAGAATTACTATTTCCTGCACCCACCTATATGCTGTGCTTCCACAGGCCAACCAGACTGCTGGCTAGGTCCTAGAGGTCTCGTCTGCTATGGTGTACGCTATACATTACCTAGAATACATTCCTTTCTATGTGAGCAAAATAATGTGTCCTGATTTGTGTCCTTCCCCTGGCTGGTAGATTTCAAGTAGCACAGGATGCACCTGTTGGTCTCCTCGCTTCCCTTTAAAGCAATGGCTAGGGCAGGAGTTGCCCACTTGTTTTTGAGCTGCCCTTTTTTTAAATACAGGAGTATATAAACACCCAAGTGGGATGTCACAAGTGAAGGAGAATTAAGCTCTTCATTCCAGCCATTAATATCCTATATATCCCATCTTCACTTCACTTTCATATTCATTACTTCTATAATGAAGAAAAGATATTTTAATGGTCAAAAAATTCTAAATGATTAATGGCATCTTTGTTAATGACATTTTAAAAGTATTTCAGGCTGCAAATGTGACACTACAATAATTAAAAATCACATTCAATTTCCAAAGGCCCTAATCTTAAACTTTATATTGCTGGCAGAAACATAAAATTATATCCAGTAATGCTTTGGGTGCTTCTGTATGATGAAAAAGCTCAGGAATTCTATGAGCACTGCCAAAAAATAATGTGCTCTCAGGAACTCTGGAAGTTGAGCAGGAAGATAACTGATGAGAATATGACAGAGTGAATGAACAAATTGTTCAGCATAGAGGAATTCTCAGTCCAGTGACATCTTTTTCTCTGAGACGTGGATTGGGGTCCAAGAGTAGCATAATGGCACCAAATGGATAAAAGCAACAATAAAACCCCTTCTCATGCATAATGCATGCATTCTCTCTATTGGAGTTTACATCACCATCTGGTGTTTAATTATTCCTGCTTTACACCACATGGTGGTGTGAACCTAATGGAATGAATATGTACATTACAATAATCTAGTGCATAGATTCTGGTTTGCTAATTATAAGGTGCCAGATCCCCTTTAAAAAATATAAGAGTTGAAATTCATTCTTCAAAATAACAATTTTTGTAGAATCTCACCAGAAAAATAGAATAATAGCTAATTTTGACATTCTATAAAAATCCATTGTTCCTGAATGGCTGATTGATTTTCTTTAACATCTGCACAACATAAATTAATTAGACTGTATCTTCAGTATCCCCATTCTAATCACACCATCAATTTTACCAGTAGGGTGTTGTTTTTTAAAATACACCTTGCTGTTGATGGCTTTGCTTTTCCTTTCTCTTTGTCCTCCCCTGAAGACATAGTAGCTGTCACAACACATACAACGTTTGTTACATATCCAGGCTGCTATTTTTTCCCATTATTACCTGTAGGTCATTAGATTCCAACCTGTCGTCAGTGTATCTGAAAGCAATATCCTGTATTATTAAGCTAATTGGGATGATAGTTTCAACTTGGCACCATGCCCTATTTGAGTGAAACTTCAGCAAGTACAGCATTCCCAGTGCCCACAGCAGGGACACAGAAAACAGATTGTGTCCCTCATCAACAAATTATACTGTCCACATTTTTTTATTAACAGAAGTTTGTATAATGCATATTATGATATGTTTAGGGAGCGAGCATTTGTTTTATTAATTACAGAGAAAACTTGGAACAGTTTAGAAATGTGTCTGATGGTACTGCTTTTCCACCAGGAGATAATGATTACCTGGGAAGATAATTCTGTTACCTGAAACCCAGCTGACTGTCCCATCCCATGCAATGCAATCCTTCTTTAAAGCTGCAGTGGACTGTTTATCACATATTCAAATTCTAACTTACAAGCCCACTGAGGTTTGCTTTGATATGCTTGTGAACTCATGACTGTAGTTCATTTGTTATGTACAGATGTCTTAAATATAAAGGGAAGGGTAAACCCCTTTGAAATCCCTCCTGGCCAGGGGAAAGCTCCTCTCACCTGTAAAGGGTTAAGAAGCTAAAGGTAAACTCGCTGGCACCTGACCAAAATGACCAATGAGGAGACAAGATACTTTCAAAAGCTGGGAGGAGGGAGAGAAACAAAGGGTCTGTTTCAGAGTAACAGCCGTGTTAGTCTGTATTCGCAAAAAGAAAAGGAGTACTTGTGGCACCTTAGAGACTAACCAATTTATTAGAGCATAAGCTTTTGTGAGCTACAGCTCACTTCATCAGATGCATATCGTGGAAACTGCAGCAGACTTTATATATACAGAGAGAATATGAAAGGGTCTGTGTGTCTGTCTATAGTCTATATGCTGGTTTCTGCCGGGGATAGACCAGGAATGGAGTCTTAGAACTTTTAGTAAGTAATCTAGCTAGGTATGTGTTAGATTATGATTTCTTTAAATGGCTGAGAAAAGAATTGTGCTGAATAGAATAACTATTTCTGTCTGTGTATCTTTTTTGTAACTTAAGGTTTTGCCTAGAGGGGTTCTCTATGTTTTTTTAATCTAATTACCCTGTAAGATATCTACCATCCTGATTTTACAGGGGGGATTTCTTTATTTCTATTTACTTCTATTTTTATTAAAAGTCTTCTTGTAAGAAAACGGAATGCTTTTTCATTGTTCTCAGATCCAAGGGTTTGGGTCTGTGGTCACCTATGCAAATTGGTGAGGCTTTTTATCCAACATTTCCCAGGAAAGGGGGGGTGCAAGTGTTGGGAGGATTGTTCATTGTTCTTAAGATCCAAGGGTCTGGGTCTGTAGTCACCTAGGCAAATTGGTGAGGCTTTTACCAAACCTTGTCCAGGAAGTGGGGTGCAAGGTTTTGGGAAGTATTTTGGGGGGAAAGATGCGTCCAAACAGCTCTTCCCCAGTAACCAGTATTAGTTTGGTGGTGGTAGCGGCTAGTCCAAGGACAACAGGTGGAATACTTTGTACCTTGGGGAAGTTTTGACCTAAGCTGGTAAAGATAAGCTTAGGAGGTTTTTCATGCAGGTCCCCACATCTGTACCCTAGAGTTCAGAGTGGGGGAGGAACCTTGACAACAGACTGAAAAGCAAGCCCCAAAGCCACTCATATTTATATTTGGAAAGAGTGAATGAGAGAGTGAGACAGAGTGAAATAAAAAGACTCTAAGTGTATGTCTACACTGCAATTAAAAACTCTTAGTTGATGCATGTCAGCTGACTTGAATTTGCTGGGCTCAGGCTAATGGGCTGTTTAACTGAGATCTGGATGTTCAGGCTCATGCTAGAGCCAGGGCTGTAGGACCTTGTGATGTGGGAGGGTCCCAGAGCATGGACTACTGTCTGAGCCCAAATGTTAAATAGCCCCACAGTCCAAGCCCCACAGGACCAAATCAGTTGGTACAGGCCACCTGCGGGTGTCTAGTTGCAGTGTAGACATACCTAAGAACCTAGAAGAAAAGGACATTGAAGTGCTGCTTTTTTTCCCCCTTTGGAGATTTCTCCATTAGCTTTAATCACACCTTAGAATCATGTGTTTAGAGAACCTTTAAAAAGAAACAGAAAATTTATTCACCAGGAAGCTTTTACCAAACTCTGACAACTCTACTCTTTATGACCTTGGCAATTTTAAACTTTTCTTTTTCTTTCTTTGTTGGAATACACTAGAACTTGGTGGCAGGTTAATGAAAGACTCTTCCTATAGTACTCAGCTCTTCACTAGCTAGTCCCAAACAGGAATTTTGAGCATCAGGAAAAAGTGTTTTTATAACATACTTGGAAATTCTAGACCGAATTCTGAGCTGTTGCTCTTTACACAACTATTGCAAAGCCTATATCGCTAGTCCTGGAAGGATTGCCTCAGTGTAGTAGGACATTCTGGTAGCTTACAACCAGTGTTGCATCTCCTATGCAACCCCCTTCCTGGTGTAGTGGGCATACTTAGGGAAAAAGAGGTATACTCAGGATTTCCTATGCTCTGGTGATTTCTGACTGCCATATTAACTCATTTGGCCCATTGGCATCTACTGCAAGTTAGAGTAGCCCTCAGGCAAGCCATGACGACGGGCATTTCAACAGACAGCCCAGGATCACAAGTGCAAAGGGAGTCTCATGAATCCAAGGGTGAACCACAACCAAGACCAAATGTTTGTTTCCTGGAGCAAATGTTTGTGTCTACATTACTACTTACAGTTGTGTCAGTTAATATGTATTAATTGGCAATCACTTAATGCAAATTATGACACAATCAAAAACTCTAGTATAGGCAAGCCCTGACAGTCTGCACTCAGTTCTGAGAAAAAAAATGTCTGAATTTTACACTCTGGGAGAGAGCTTATACACAGAAAACAAAGCCATGACAATTTCATAGCTACATATACCACAACAAACGATCCTTTACAAATAATTATTGGGGTAGGTGCACCTACAAGTACCATACTTCTGTCAGATATTATAAAAAGTGTACATTTCCCCGTAACTGAAACAGCCTATTTTATCTAGTTGCACTATGCAAATACCAATTTGTTTCCTTTTTAGCTTTCTAATCAAAACAGATATATCTTAATTTAAGGACAAGGTATAGATATTTGTGGCCTCATCAAACCAGTGTGGTTGTCATTTATTATCTTTTTTTTATTGCCTTAGCAACAGAGTGAAAAGGCTATAATCTTTTCTTGCATTTATTTTTGTGTCTGCAAAATAACAGATTCCCATTACATTTACAATTTAAATTTGAATTTACAAACAACAATTCACTATTTAAAGTGTTAATGGGTGGGTATTGGTGGTAGAGGAGGGGTGTTCTTGCTAGTGGTCTTCCCATTTTCAAACATATTATACGTAAAAAAAACCTCTTCTGCAGAGCAATGATTGTCTTGAGATAGGTGTCACTGTTTTGCAGAGAAACTAATTTAGAAGTAATCAAAAAATGTAGCAGTCTCCACCAATTGCTTTTGATGCAGAGGTAGATTGTTTCCCAATTCTCAACTCATCAACAGATATGAGTCAGAGTTGAAATAAGTCTTATGTCCAGAGGTAAATGCAGATACCACAGACCTCTAATCAGATTACCTGGTGTGCATGGTCCCTGCAAAAGTGCAGATTGCATTTCTAGTACTTGAAGAAATTCAGAAAAGGACTATCTGGGGTTAAATTTAGCATTAGCTCATCAGCATTCATGCCATGGCATGAAGAAGAAAAAATAACAGAGAAACATGAGAAGAGGAGTAGATAAAAGGCAGGCACAGAGAGGAAAAACATGTTGTTTCTTAATTGGGGTGGAAAGAAAGAAGAGGAGAGGAAAGACATTGCTTGCAGCTCTTTCTTTATGAGAAACCTTCCTGTGACTTCTGTCTATGTAGGTTAAAAATGCAGTGCTGCCCCTAATGTAGTTTCAGCATTAGAGTGAAAATCCAAAAAAGGATTGGTGAGAGAGAGAAAGGGTATGTATCTCAGTGACCAGCATTTATAATATGCATCAAAAATGTCTATGGGCCAGATCCTCAGCTAAAGTCATTGGAGCTCTGCAAGTTTATGCCACCTGAAGCTCTACCTCCACAGAGTGCATCTGTAGCTGGTGTCGTTATCATTTACTGCATGTAAGATAGTAGTGGAAAAGCCTCACAAGGGTCAGAGGTTCAGTTTGGACACATACCCCCAAATATGACTATTTAGCTGAACTGTCTCTGTGAACTCCTGGCCTTGAAGTCAGTGGGAGTGGCTGAGAATTTCACCCCTTGAATATGAAGTATGAAAATGAAATTAAATCTTCAGAGACTGGGCTTCCAGAAGAAATTTCCAGTATATTCCATTTTCAGCCCCCACAGGAATATTACAGGAACAGCCTCTCTGATTATGTTTTGGCACTTTTGGTCCCAGCTGGGATTAGGTGAATTTGGTCCCAGCAAAAGCTTAGGTGAATGCAAATAATCACAGAATCAACATAATAGAAGATTAGGTTTGGAAGAGACCTCAGGAGGTCATCTAGTCCAACCCCCTGCTCAAAGCAGGGCCAACACCAAATAAATCATCCCAGCCAGGGCTTTGTCAAGCCGTGCCTTAAAAACCTTTAAAGATGGAGATTCCACCACCTCCCTAGTTAACCCATTCCAGTGCCTCACCACCCTCCTAGTGAAACAGAGTTTCCTAATATCCAACCAAGACCTCTCCCACTGCAACTTGAGACCATTGCTCCTTGTTCTGTCATCTGCCACCACTGAGAATAGCCTAGCACCATCCTCTTTGAAACCCCCCTTCAGGTAACTGAAGGCTGCTATCAAATCTCCCCTCATTCTTCTCTTTTGCAGACTAAATAATCCCAGCTCCCTCAGCCTCTCCTCGTAAGTCAAGTGCCCCAGCCCCCTGATCATTTTCGTTGCCCTCCACTGGACTCTCTCCAATTTGTCCACATCCTTTATGTAGTGGGGGGCCCAAAACTGGACGCAATACTCCAGATGTGGCCTCACCAGTGCCGAATATAGGGGAATAATCTCTTCCCTTGATCTGCTGACAATGCTCCTACTAACACCGCACAATATGCCGTTAGCCTTTTTGGCAACAAGGGCACACTGCTGACTCATATCCAGCTTCTCATCCACTTTAATCCCCAGGTCCTTTTCTGCAGATCTGTGATGTAGTTTATATATATTATATATATATTTTAAAGTTTTATTGTATCACCTATTAAGAGAAATCAGAGTGAACTGAATTTATTTCATTGAAACATTTTTTTAAATAAAAAAACTGTCTTTTCTGCTGAAACTTTCAATAAAAAAATGAAAACCAGAAAGTTTTTGGTAGACATTTTTGGGTTTCATTACAAAAAAATTGTTTAAAAAAATCAAGTTTTTGGGTTTTGTTTTGTTTTGGTTTTTTGGTCAAACAACTAAAAAATGTTAAAGGGATATTTTGAATATTTTTAAAAATCATGTTATGAAAAATATTTGGTAATTTTGATCAACTCCAGTAGAAATATAAAATGAAAAACAAAGAAAGATTTTTAATGTAAATGTTCCCCTGCAACATTTGAACCCAAACGTTGCTGTCTCACATAAGTTGAAAATCAAGTACAATAATTAGACTGACTATAAATAATTACTGTGCAGTGTTGTTGTAGCTTTGTTGGTCCCAGGATATTAGAAAGACAAGGTGGGTGAGGTAATATCTTTTATTGGACCAACTTCTGCCACACAGATCTGTTCCTCAGGTTGGTGCTCAGAGTGAGGAAGAGCTCTGTGTAGCTCAAAAGCTTGTCTCTCTTGCCAAAGGTAGTCCAATAACAGATATTACCTCACCTACCTTGTGTGTATAAATAGTCACTGTCTGTGCCACTGCTCAACCTGTAGGAAATACAAAATTTACACTGACTAAATGGTGAAATGTATATTTGGAATTTAAAGACTTCAGCTTTGAGATTGTAAATATTAGTACTATAAGAAAAATGCAACTATGTAGGGTGCAATCCTATTATCTTTAGTTAAGCAAGACCCAGCATTGATTTCAGCAGAGTGATCAGTGTACCTCACATTGACTTCAGTGGAAATTTACCTGAGTAAGGATTGCAGATTGGCTTCCAGGATTTTTATCTGGAATCCAGAATGTATTCATCCACTAGGTCTCTCTGGCAACTGTTAATTTTGACAAGCACTGCATGTTGCAGGACACTAAGATAGGATTTTCCAAAGTGCCCAGGTCTATTGACTTTCAATACACTTGTGCTCCTCAATTACATAGGTGTTTCTGAAAATCCCATACTAAGAATTTAGTTAAATAGATGGATGGATAGGTAGGGTAATGGGCAAAGGTCAGGGAACCTGACTGTTTCATTCAGTTCTCAGAGGGGTTTTAAAATGTTTCTAAAAATGATTTATCAGTTTTGCTGGGAGAAAAAAGAGACTCTGAAAAGGATATGTATCGGTTTATATAATAGCGTATTGTTTGGTAGTGCTTTTGAAAAAGTAAAATAGAAGGGGCATAGATCATCATGGGGATGTGTGAGTCGAAAAAAGACATGAGAAAAGAAACATGTTGGAATGGGCCTATTGCCCATCTAGACTTTACATGGTTCACAGGAAGGGAAAACTATCCCATGATGCACCAGGACAATAGTGTATTACCATAGAAAGAATGACTCCAGCTGGTGAGCTGTTTATACTCTGAAGCAGGAATATAGCTCTTCTATATTAGAGATTGAAACCGCAGATTGTACTCATCTTCATATATGTCTAATCTTTATTTTGAATATTAAGTATCATTTATCTTAATAATAACCTGATTATATATGATAGCCACAGGTTAATTATATGTTGTATAAAGACATAGTTCCTTTTATCCTTTCTAAATCTAATGTCTTTTAATTGCTTGGAATCCCCTCTTTTTCTGGTAGTATAAAAATGTATAAATAGAAGTGCCTGACTTGCCTTTTTTTTTAAACCAGATATTTATTTATATATTTATTTATATATATTTACTTTTCTACTTTCCAAACTGAGGCCATGATGCTGGCTAGTCCTTATGCATGTTCTTTACCTTAAGAATGTGAGCAGTCCTATTGAGTTCAAGAAGGACAACAAAAATTAACAGAGATGTAAGACCCTAGTTTAGATCCCAATCCTCTGACGACTTATGCATAAATCTGAACTCAATGGGACTACTCACATGCTTACCTTAAGTATGTGGAAGACTTTGCACAGTCAGCCTGAATAGCTTCCTTGTGCAGGAATCCCATGTTTCTGATCATGGTTGTTGACCTTCTTGTGACCTTATCAATTGCTGCTGTGACCTTTTCGGGAGGACCTTTAGATTTTTAGAGAGACCCAGCAGTATTTGGGTAGGATGAGCCTTGTGATATCTGTCCATCAAACTTCATTGGTAAACAGTGTTTCTGGGGCTCTGAAAAATATAATTACAAGATAATCAAGAAATGTATTCTGTTGTAGTGTCAAGATTCCACAGTAATGCAAGCTTCTAATGAAGAATATTCCCCAGATGACTTGTGTTATCTGCATATATGTTATTAATTTTCTCTTCATAGGCTTACGCCTCATTAACTTGTCCCCAGACTCTGTATTTAAAAACAGAAGTTATTCAGTGGGTTAATCTGAACCATATAGTAAAGAATCATTTTAGCTCTTTTATGTTTGTATCAGAAAAGTATATACCTACGCAGATGCATACACTTACATTATCATACCAAAAGGGGGAAATGAAGTTAAATGGATCTAACCTTTTCTAAAAATAACAACGCGGAAGATATGGCTGTTTAGCTAATATGGCAAGGGCATTCACCCTATTCACTTCTGTGGACAATGTGCTATTATTTGAAATTCAAACTACTTGTGTTTCAATACAGTTGGTCCTTTTGAAAATATTAGTCTAGGAACATAGCTATTATACTGAAGTGCCATATGTAATATCTGTATCCATGGATATTATTAAATAATAGCAAAATCCCCCAACAGACAAATATTGGGGTATATTTAACTTTTTGCTTATAATATTTTACTTAGTGCACTTTATACTCTGTCCATCTCATGTTATAAATACATGAACATTTCATCTTTGATAAATATATTTAAAAATCAATTAGATGTAATGTCAATCTATAAAAAAAAATGAAATCATTTCTTTGTCCGCATCACTCTGACCCTGCCATCATTATAAATTTCCTGAATTCTAAAAGTGGGCATATGTTAATGAAAATATACACATACCACATTTGTAGGTCACAGCCATGTGACAAAATGACCAGGTAGGTATCAAACTGTGGAGCCATGTAATAAATGACATTCATCATGCACTTTAGATAGTCTCACCTGCATCATGACCAGTGATCCATCTCTGTCTGGATTCCTTTTATCATTCCAAACCTCTGAGCAGCTTCAAACAAAAAACTGCCAAAGAAATGTTTTCTTCTCTCTCCACTCCCTTCCAAAATTACACGGGCTCTAGACATAGGAGAGACAATAGGCCCAATATCTTTTTGTCCTGCACGGCTAGACCCAGAAGATTTATACCTGAGGAAACAGATGGTTCCCAGCTTCCCGATAGGGGACACAGTTCTTATTTGCATTCCTGGAAGGTCCTAAGATAACACATTAACTTTGTGACAGACTTTTCCCACCTTGCAATCTTGCCAGTTACTGTTCTGTCATATAATCTTACCTCTGTTGGAAAGGTGATTGAAAATATTGCAGCAGAACAACAGTTCCAGATGGAGGAGACCTCAAAATTCCGTGTCCCCTTTTGGTCAGGTTACAGTATGGAGAAGAGTTAGGTAGATAATGAAAAACAATATTCAGCAAATGTATTAAAGCCAGTGAATGTCTCTAAATTCACTGGATAAATGATTTGATACATATCATTCAATCAGCAGTGGTATGGTAAATGCATTGGTTTTGTTGGCTGATGACCTCCTCCTGATGAGTGACAGATATCCAGATTCCATACTGATACTTTTACATCTGTCTGTGTCACAAGCTTCTATTGACAAGTCAGGATGTACTTGTGGTGAACAGAGCACAATAGTTTAGAGGAGAAACAGAAGACGAATACTGTATCCAAAGGAAATTTGCAGAGGGAATTTATATAGGCACAACCTAAGTATCCAGACTGGAATCTGGAAACAACAATGGGCTACTCAAACAGAAAGTTTCACGGGATTTTTAATAGACAAAAAATAACCCTCATTTTAGGTTAGTGCTCCTTAATGTGTCATTTTTCCTGTATGGACTCAGAAGGAAAAATGCCAGATATCAAATTAGCCACAGTATTTCCCACAGCACCCTGATATTTCCTTGCAGAGCTCTCTCTCTTTAAGCATTGACCAGGCACTACTCTGCTCAGCTTGTGATCTTGTCAGCTCTCATAGATGAGATTGTCTGGCTAAAGATATTGTATAACTGCACTAGTCATGGACAGGAACAGAAAATTGAGACCCAGCACATCTCTACTTGAATATTGATTATACAATATCTGTCTCTGTGCCTTCTGGATTTAGCTGGTGGTCTATTGCCCATTATCAAACAGTTACCTGAGCAGAAGATAATGTTTCAGATTCTATGAAAAGAGCAACAGAAAAGCAAACAGATTTAAATCAGCTCAATTCCAACAAAAACTCTTTCAGCTTGAAACAATTTGCACTCCACCAAGGGTAAGTAAACAGAACGAATATATTTTCTCTCACCTTCAACTGTCAGTGGTACCTTTCACATTCTCTGCCCTCAGATAGAAGGGAGGTTTTTCCTATCTTTATGGGTACAAGGGTCCCTCAAGGTGTTAATATGATTATCTTCCTTTAGTTTACATAGTTCTTACTGTATTTACATGATATTCAGTTCTACAGCTTTCATATACTAGATTTACTCTCAGAAATCCAGAATTAAAAAAACAACTATAGAGACTCAATCAACATCCTTACTATAGATAATAATAATTAATAATAATAAATTATTATTAATAATAATAAATACAAATTACTAATATAATAAAGTTTGAATAAATAGATTTATATCCCCAAGTACTAAGTTAGACCAATTTTGCTGAACTGGGGAAAATTTGTGTGAATAGAAGTGTGATGAGGTATGTAAATCACACACTGGCCAGCAAAGGGTTAAGAAAAAACTCTGGGCTCAGGAAGCCCCATCCCTCAACCCTTCCTGAGCATGCTCCACTTGCAGGCAGAGTTTAATAGGGTGCCAACCAGCTCAGTTAGGGGAGGACAGGGCAGGGAGAAGGACCTACTTTGAGAGCTCCGGAGAAGGATGTAACCAGATCCAGACTGGCAGAAGGAGTGCCAGTGAGTGGCAGGTCTTACAGGCCGGAGATGGTTAGGCAACCCATGAGGGAGTGCTGGTGGGGACGAACTGTACCACACTGGGAAAAAGTGAGATGTACGAATTGGCCCAGGGAGGCTAACAGGAGGCACCCCATGGTAAAAGATGCTGGACAGGCCCCACAGGGCCCTGGGTTGGAACCTGGTGGAGTGGGAGGGCCCAGGTTCCCTTACCCCTCCTACTGCAACCACTGGGCGGGGTGATGGCCAGCAATTGCAACCACTGGGTGGGGTGATGGCAAGTGACTGTAACCACTAGGCAGTGGACAGTGGATCCGTTCACAAGGCACACACACAAAAATCTCTGATCTTACATTGACAACTGAATTTCTGAAATCTAATCACTGTTCTCAAACACAGATGTCTCTATTGGCTTGGTTATCTGTACCAGATGAAAAATGGACACATTCCAAAGGATCTCCTGTATGGAGAATGTGCAGATGCGCCAAGGCCACTGGGCTGAACTAGAATCATAGCATCATAGAATATCAGGGTTGGAAGGGACCTCAGGAGGTCATCTAGTCCAGCCCCCTGCTCAAAGCAGGACCAATCCACATTAAATCATCCCAGCCAGGGCTTTCTTAAGCCTGACCTTAAAATCTTCTAAGGAAGGAGATTCCACCACCTCCCTAGGTAACACATTCCAGTGTTTCACCACTCTCCTAGTGAAAAAGTTTTTCCTAATATCCAACCTAAACCTCCCCCACTGCAACCTAAACCTCCCCCACTGCAACTTGAGACCATTACTCCTTGTTCTGTCATCTGCTACCACTGAGAACAATCTAGAGCCATCCTCTTTGGAATCCCCTTTCAGGTAGTTGAAAGCAGCTATCAAATCCCCCCTCATTCTTCTCTTCTGCAGACTAAACAATCCCAGTTCCCTCAGCCTCTCCTCATAAGTCATGTGTTTCAGTCCCCCAATCATTTTTGTTGCCCTCTGCTGTATGTTTTCCAATTTTTCCACATCCTTCTTGTAGTGTAGGGCCCAAAACTGGACACAGTACTCCAGATGAGGCCTCACCAATGTCGAATAGAGGGGAACGATCACGTCCCTCGATCTGCTGGCAATGCCCCTACTTATACAGCCCAAAATGCCATTGGCCTTCTTGGCAACAAGGGCACACTGTTGACTCATATCCAGCTTCTCATCCACTGTAACCCCTAGGTCCTTTTCTGCAGAACTGCTGCCTAGCCATTCGGTCCCTAGTCTGTAGCGGTGCATGGGATTCTTCCGTCCTAAGTGCAGGACTCTGCACTTCTCCTTGTTGAACCTCATCAGATTTCTTTTGGCCCAATCCTCTAATTTGTCTAGGGCCCTCGGTATCCTATCCCTACCTTCCAGGGTATCTACCTCTCCTCCCAGTTTAGTGTCATCTGCAAACTTGCTGAGGGTGCAATCCACACCATCCTCCAGATCATTTATGAAGATACTGAACAAAACCGGCCCCAGGACCGACCCTTGGGGCACTCTACTTGATACCGGCTGCCAACTAGAGTTGGAGCCATTGATCACTACCCGTTGAGCCCGACAATCTAGCCAACTTTCTATCCACCTTATAGTTCATTCATCCAGCCCATACGTCTTTAACTTGCTGGCAAGAATACTGTGGGAGACCGTGTCAATAGCTTTATTAAAGTCAAGGAACAAAACGTCCACTGCTTTCCCCTCATCCACAGAGCCAGTTATCTCGTCATAGAAGGCAATTAGATTAGTCAGTCATGACTTGCCCTTGGTGAATCCATGCTGACTGTTCCTGATCACTTTCCTCTCCTCTAAGTGCTTCAGAATTGATTCCTTGAGGACCTGCTCCATGATTTTTCCAGGGCCTGAGGTGAGGCTGACTGGCCTGTAGTTCCCAGGATCCTCCTTCTTCCCTTTTTTAAAGATGGGCACTACATTAGCCCACTACAACTAGGCTCAGGTTTAAGGGGGTTTGCAAGAGGGACTTAAGATTGTTTAGCATTGGCACTGCAAGCTGGGAAGTGCTAATGATAGGCGACACCAAGGAGTAAAAGAGATTGGAGATATGTTGATGAGAGAGAGGACAGTGAAGAGAGCAAAGAGGAAAGTGCCTCAGGCCTCAAGGTGTAGTAGTGCATCGGCTTAATCTTCTGGCCCATAGCTTTACTCCTGCATTATCTGTGGCATGGATTGTCACTTGAGAATTGGACTTTTTAGTCACTCAGACTGCAGCTTGACACAAAGTAACTGAACTGCTCTGTCACTTACACCATCATCTGACACTCAGCCAAACATCTGTCAACATCTAACCACAGATGGTTGCCATTTATTCAACTGAAGTTTTCATAGTGGTTGAACTTTTTGGACAGCCCCACACTTTGTTTCCCCAGAGGTTGCACTTTGTAGACAGTCCCTATTTCTGCAGGGTGGGGTTGTTGTGGTAGGGATAGACTTTAGTTTGAGCCCTGCTTTATATATACCCCGAATCTCTTTTTTCTCTGCATTGCTGGTATCTGCTATAAGTTTGAAGAGTTCTAAAACATCAATTGACTAAATATAGAATGATTCAAAGTGCTAGAAATATGTATCTATAGAAAATCATTTGCAGTTTGTTATTTTACTGTGGGTTAGGCCAGGCCTTGAACACTATATACTATAAATGAGCAGAAAATTTAAACTATGTGGCTCACTGTTACTAGGCTATTGACTCAAGTAGTACAGTCATGTAAAACTGTGTGAGACATTTTAGTTTGAGCTCTGTTTCATACAGATCCCAAAGTCTCTCTCTGTTCTGCATTACAAGTGTGTTGTGCTATCTCAAGTAATATAGAATCCTGTGCCTTCAAAGAATAGAATCTGAGTTTGAAATGTGTCATGTGTAGACACTCTTACATCAGTTTAATCTGGGTTTATATCTATTTATCTTGTCCCTATTATTTAACAAGAGGAAAAGGTAGGAGGGAGATTAAGGATAACGAAAATAAGGTAATACAATTGTGGTTGTAGGTACTACACAATTTGAAAGTTCCACAAGATACTACATTATTTTGCGGGGGCAGAAATCTGACAATACCAGTGTAAACTTCCCTACCAGGGATGGACATGTTGAGGTATGAAAGGATAGCTGGGTGTCTATGTCCACTGCTGGTAAAATCCTTACCAGAGCACACAGGCCTGAGGAGAAGTGCAGTAGTATGGATCTCCTCTGTGGCTGCGACAGCAAGCCTTATGCAGTGTTGTTATAACCATATTGGTCCCAGATATTAGAGAGACAGGATGGGTGAGATAATATCTTTTATTGGGTCAACTTCTGTTGGTGAGAAAGACAAGCTATTGAGTTAGAGCTCTTCTTCAGGTCTAGGAAATGAACTCAGCATGTCATAGCTAAATTCAAGGTGGAACAAATTGTTTAGCATAAGCAGTTAACATGTATTTCAAAGGACCATAGAAGGATAAATGGCCAGTTAACACCTCTCCAATCATAGGGGGTAAAGGAGGGCAAAAATCTGAGGGCAGTGTAAAGGAAGGAGGAGCACATACAGTTCTCCACCCTCACCCAAAGTACAGTTTGAGGTAAGTGGGCAAGATACTAGCCTCTACTACGTCCCATGTGTGCCACAAAAAGTCCATAAAATTGGGCAGCTGCGGATTCCCTGAGGTAGTAAAATATTTGCATGTTTATGTCCCCAGTATACCTTGCTCGACTGCTTCTCTTTACCCATTGGCAGTCAGGGTGGGGGATATGGGAGTCATTACCAGATGATGTTAATCTAAGTTTTGTCAGGAGTCAAATTGCCTCCCTCGTAGATCTAGGCGTTGGGGGAATACAAAGGTGACAGATGGTCATCTTTTCTCCATCCCTCTTGTGGTAGACCCAAGGATCAAGGCCAGGGAATCCATCCATTGTGCTGACTTACTTATCACACTGTGTCACTTTCACTGCCCAAATACAATGCCTCCTTCCATGGTGTATGTGACCATGCAACAACTTTCAACCAGCCAGTCGCCTGTGCAGCGGAAATGCATTTCTACTGTCTCAGACCATACATATCCATGATGAAGACCAGAGGATTTGTCCCTTAATCCTTGGTGTCAGTGCTGACAAGGATACCAGCTAATGCCAGCTGGCATACAATCATAAAGTTTAGACATGGAGACACCATCACAAGGACCAGAAAGAAAATGTTTAGTTTATAGTGGAAAATGAGACAAAATCAAAATGAATAATATAAAATCATATCAGTGAGTAATTACTAAAGATCTAAAAGATGAGCGTACCAGAGATGAGGGAATACAATTCAAACTCTCAGATACCAAGTCTTCAAACTATTTTCTGATTGAAACTGTACTATATTAATGTGCAGTAGGGATATTTCATTATATGCCAACAAGGTCTGCATGACCCAGTTAGTGTGTGACATGTTGATATGCTTTAGAATTCATGCCCCTGGTGCGCATTATCTTACTGTGTAGACGAGCCTGATTGTCTCCAATCCCAGGATTACAGGATGGCCTAAATTTGCATTGTGAGTAAATTTTTAGCATGGGAGTTAAGATTATAGGGCTGATGTCAATGGGGCTACTCATCTAAACTAATGTTGTAGAACTGAACACTATATTTCTGAAAGTTTCTTGCTAAATAGATGTCATTAATTTTCTATTCCACTCTTGTCCTTGTTTGCATTTTCATGAACCCGTTGGGAATAGGTGGAATTGCCAGCAAAAACAAAATACTGAAAGGTCAAAGGCAGTAAAATATATTTTCAGTTGAAGAACAAATTGCCTTAACCTCATAATTCAAATTTGTCTCTCTAGATAAAAATCAATGGCTTGTTATCCCTCTCACTTGCACTGATGCAAATCAGGAGTAACTTCAGTTAGAATAAGAATTATACCAGTGGTTTTTTTCAGAAGTGAAAGGAAAGTCAGATGCCATATTTCAAGAAGCAAAGCCATTTTTTGTTATAATAATATCATTTGAAACCCTTTAACTCAATGTTAATAGTATTTACTTTCAATAATTTATACTGCTTGTTTATTTTATGCACTTCACTCATTTTGGAGAGTAAAACTAGATTGATCAGTTTCACCTTCTGTGTACAGTCACTTTTATTTGGTGGGACAGATTCTCAGCTGGTGTGAATTTGCTTAGCTCGGTTATTATGCCAGCTGAGGCACTGGCTCTCTCTTTCTTAGGCACTAGCCCAATGTTGTAGGGTTTGGGTTTCTGTAGTTTCAGGGAAATATTTAAGTTAAAAATAAAGTTTTCATTGATTTCACTAAAACAGGTCTATTATATTTTGCAAACCATTTTTCTTTGCAAAACTCTCATTTTGTGCCTGAATTATTTGACAGCGTCACTTAAAACAGCCCACAGTTGTGATTTTATCTGCTGTGAAACAAATCTAGTGGGGCTAATTCTTCATAGGCTTATGCCAGGTTTTACACTGATGGAGTAACTCTATTGTCTTAAATGAAATGACTCGTGATTTACACCTATCTATCTGAGTAGAAAATAAAGCTTGTGAAATATTAGGCTCCAATCCTTCAGATATATTCACATACTAAAGTTAATCACAGGTACAAGTTTTTTCAAAAATGGACCTGCCTTAGTATAGGAATTGGGCCCTAACTCTATATTCCTGAAAGTACTCCACTTTCCATACCTAAAAACAGATTTATTTTCTTATTGTTCCCTTTCATTAATTTTTGTTTATGTCTATTTGAATACATCTTTGAATCTGATCTCTGATAAACAGATGTGGCCCCACTCCTGCTTCCATTTAAATCTAAAGACCAAAGTCTCATTGACTTCAATGGGTGCAAGATCAGGCCCTTAACTTGTAAAATGTGCTTGTATTGATGAATTTGAATTGTTAATGAAAAAAGCCCCACTATTCTGACAGCTGAGTACTTAGATTTTTCTAGATTCCCTTTTAGACAGGGGTGAGAAAAGTGTGGGCAGTATCAAAGAGCAGACCCTCTGTCATTGTGGCCTTAATACAAGGATTTTGAAAGATCCTCCTTACAGATAGTGAACATTTGAAAAGGACAAACAAGGAAATAAACCTCAAAGTGGATGACAATGGGAGATGGAAAGGAAGTGGGTGGGATAATGCATCTGAGGAGCAAAGCTCCTTATAAAAAGCATTAAAGAGGTTTAGGGTTCTATTTAGCAACAAAAGGAGTTATGGAACAGTGCATAATTTTCCCAAAGGACTTTTGTTGTTTGATGATTGATGCACAAATAAATTAAAATAAATAAATAAATAAACACCGTGCCAAAAGTTTGTATAGTGGAGTGTGTTTGTTTATAGAGGGGAAAGGTGAAGTGAAGTGAATATGCTGATGCATGCAAAATCAAATGAATTCTCTACTCACTGGGACTTGTTGAGGGAAAGCTATAGAAAACTGGTTGAAGGATTTCAGGTACGATTTCAAAACAAATGTCTATGGTAACTTCTCCTCTACACTTAGTGTCTTTGCACTGGATATATCTTAAACCTTGATTCAGTCCTGGAATATAATGTCTGTTGTTAGCATATTGCAGGGGCATTAGTGGAAGCAAATGAATCTGGAAGGTATTTGCCATGGTGCAAGTTGCCTGTAACCCCTGCTGCAGCATGGGGCACCAGGTCAGCCAGCTCAGCCTCCAAAGTAGGTAGAACTGTCCATGGAGGAGGCATGGCCAGGTCACCTACCACTAATTTAGTACCTGCCCTAAGCGACCTCCACTGTTGCAGCTCCTATGGAGACCTCATCCCAGTTTAAATAGTGTTTTTCCCCCTGGCACAAACCCTGGGGAAAGAAGTGATGTTACAATAAAATAGAGTAGGACGGGAGGAATACAACTTCCTCTCTTCTGCTAAAAACAGAGGAAAGGCCCCTTCCTCAAACTGCCTTGAGTAGGCTATAGAGCTTCCTCATGGTTTCTCTTGCGTCTTAGTTGGGATACTGAGAGTCTTCCCTCCTGGTACATTGTACTTTAATTGCTGCAGCAATGCAAACACTGCTTGCCTTCCTCTGGGAAGTGAATGAACCCCCCACCCCAAACACAATGTCTCTACTGGCGCTCAGGAGCATTTTTCATCCCTTAGTGACAGGAAGGGTGAAAGCCCAATGTTTCCTTTACCAACCCCACCAAATCAGATCTTACGTGTTTTCAAGGCATATAGATGCATGCAGTCAATGGTACCAGGCTACAGATTAATGCACTCTGACTTTCAGCTTCATACAGTATATTGTACTGTGATAATGTAATGGTGGGAACAACTTGTTTTGCCAACTAGGTAATCCAGTCAGAGATTCTAGACTTTGAATGGATCTCAGGTTTAAGATCTATATGGCTCGGACACATTGTAGCTTCTGAACCACTACAGGTTATATTTTATTTCCAGCGTAGTCCTGGCATCAGGCCAGGTATTACTTTCCAACAGGAATCTTTATTACTGACATAGAACAGGCTTCCATTTAGTTTTTATAGTACATTTCCCAAGAAAAATGAATGGCTTAAACTAAGAGAAAATTGTCATGAGAGGGCCCCAAAAGGCACCAGGAAAATCACCAAACTGTATTTTAATTAATCATGCTTGTTATGGTAATGAGTAGGTAACCAACCAACATTGGGGTCCAATTGTGCTAGGCACTGTACAAATACAGTAACAGGAAGTTCCTGTCCTGAAGACCTTGTTATCTAAATAGATCAATTAGACAAAGGGGAGGGGGAAAGGATAGAACATACAAGCCAATGTGCTGGGGGAAAACACCATGCTAAGTGCATTGATATTTTTTCAAGGGGGCAGTGGTGCATTTTTATTAGCTAACCAGCAAGAGAATGGAAGACAGAGAGGAGAGGGGAACAGAGCAAGTGAGCAGAGGGAGGGGAAGAAGATAAGAAGGGCAGGTATGGAGTGAGAGTGAGGTGAAGAGACTGTGAGACAGGGCAGGAGGGTGTTGGAGAAAACAGCCAATCAGCCCAGGGTAGAGAAAGTCCAGTCATAAGAATGCAAGAACATAGGACTGGAAGGGACCTCCTGGGTCAGTGAGCCATGCCCCCTGCTAAAGCAGTGAAAATTGTAGGAAGTAGTACCAGTACCCTGTGTCCCTACTTAAGCTGCTTTTGCAGCTGTTCTGTTGGCTTCATTCTCTGGCTAGCTCCATTAATACTACACACTTCTGCTCCAGTTCAGGGTCTGATTTTCTGCCCCAATGTGTACTTTAGCACAGCTGTGGTTGTGGAAAGGGAGCAGAAACCTGCTTTAAATCCCCAGCAGGAATAGAGCAATCTCCTATGCCTCTTCTTCATAGTTCCCAGTGCAGGGAGAAGGCACCCCCATCTAGTGTATGGTCAGAAAATGGATGCAGCAGGCATGGAAAATGGAACCTGCCCCATAGGCACTATGCCTTACACTCCATTGCCACTCAGTCAGTGTGCCTCTTCTTCATAGGCTTATGCCAGGTTTTACATGGATGGAGTAACTCTATTGTCTTAAATGAAATTGCCTTGATTTCCCCACACCATGGTTCAGCCTCCCAAGAGACATTGCTGAGTCTAAAAGGTGTTAAGTGTATCACACTTCTTGCCTGTTTCAAGCCGGTGCTTCTGCCTTTCCTTCACTATAGTCACATTAGGTGAAAAACACATGGGAGAATGAAATCCCATAAATGAAATCGAAAATCTCTTAGGATGATTAGCTGAGGCCAATGATAACAGTGTATTTTGTGTGCATGTCAGGTTCTTTGCCAGTCTCAAAGTAGTCATTTGGATTTACTTCATTATAGCCACTGAAGTACCTTAAGAGAGCAAGACAGAAATAGAGTGCAAGACAGAGTAATAATAACCCTTAAATGATGAAGTCTCTCTCATAGCACAACTTCAAATAACTCAGACAACTATTCTTTAATCAACTACACAAGCACTGGTTCAACTGAATTCAGCTTAGCAGCCATGGGAAAGCTCAGGGAGAGAAATGCAGAGGAGAGGGGAATACCAGCTAAATCTGAGAGAGAGCACAATTGGTAGATATTAGTGGTTGGGCACTTTATAAATAGAAGGAAGAATACCAGACGCTCAATCGAATACACACACAGTGTGATTAGGGACTGATTCTGCTGCATTAAAATCAATGTGACTTTTGCTATTGGCTTCGATGAAAGCCAGAGCAGGCTCTTACAAGTTTTATCTTTCTCTGCCTGTTTTGTTCTACTTCCCTTGCTCCACCCTTCTCATCTCTGACTTGATGATCCATATGCTGAAATAATCTTCCTTCTCTCTCCTACCATTTTAGCTCCCCATCATTTCATACTGTTCCTCTTCCTTATTAATCTGCCCTCCCCTCTCTTTCAGCAATACCCCCATCACCCACTCCCAATCTGACACTGATTTCATTACACACAACCCAATACACAATTGAATTAAAGGAGTGGGAGAATAGGTAGGTGTCATAGAGACTGAGCAGCTGGGTTGGCTTATAAAAATAAGGGTGCTTCAGAACATTAAAGGATGAAAAACAGAAAAAAAAATTCTCCTTTGTACTATAGGACAATGGCTCTCAACTTTTCCTGATTACTGTACCCGTTTCGCGAGTCTGATTTGTCTTGCGTATCCCCAAGTTTCACCTCACTTAAAAATTACTTGCTTACAAAATCAGACATAAAAATACAAAAGTGTCACAGCACACTACTACTGAAAAATTTCTTACTTTCCCATTTTTACCATATCACTATAATAAAATAAATCAATTGGAATACAAATGTACTTACATTTCTTTGTGATACTTACCATATACTAGTATATAAAGCAGTATAAACAACTCATTGTCTGAATGAAATTTTAGTATGAAATTTTAGTTTGTACTGACTTAGCTAGTACTTTTTAATGTAGCCTGTTGTAAAACTAAGCAAATATCTAGATGAGTTGATGTATCCCCTGGAGGAGCTCTGTGTACTCCCAGGGATACGTGTACCATAGTTGAGAACCACTGACATAGGAAAGAAACCCCCTGGAAAAATAACAAGATTTATAAAAACAAAGTAATAAATACTATGGGCAAAATTTTCAAAAGTGCCCAAGTCCCATTTTCAAGAGGGACTTAGGCACTTTAAAGCATAAGTCCCAGTGAGTTTCAATAAGAAAGACTCCTAAGTCATTGAGGCACATAGGAACATTTTACCCCTTATTTTAAACTATTGAAATGCTTACTAGCCAGTTCTGATATTAGGCCCCTTTCCAGAGCTAGGGTGCCGACTGAGGTTTCTGGCTTTGGCCCCAGTTCAGCAAGGTGCTTAAGCATGTGCTGACCTGCAAACATGCTAGTAGAAGAGTTGGTCAACATTTTTTGAGTAAAAATTTTTTTGGTTGAAAAAATGGCCTTTTGTACAAAACCAAAATATTTCACCAAAACAACTGACTTATTTGAGTTGTTTTGTTTAGCACGACATCTTACACAACATTTTTATCAATACGTTTTAAAAATATGGTCACAACCATTATTGAAATGGCTGTAAACACTTTTTGGTTACTAAAACCAGTGTTCAATGAGAATTTTAATAACACATTTTGATCCATTTTTATTAAAAATGACATGAATGTTTGTAGAGTGACTAGGTGGCTCATCTTCTGAGAGTATGCACAACGTGCCTCAGGTGGCACGTGACCAGGATTCAACACCGAATGTGATCCGCTGGTTGGATCATTAGCTTCCCCTGGTTCAGCCCGGTAATGACGGGGAGTGCAACATGAACGCTGATCCATGCCGCCCACAGAGTTGGTGAGGTAATATCTTTAATTGGGCCAACTTCTGTTGGTGAGAGAGACAAGTTTTCAAGCTTACACAGAGCTTTTCTTCAGGTTCAGGAAAGCTTGAAAGCTTGTCTCTCTCACCAACAGAATGTGGTCCAATAAAAGATATTACCTCACCCACCTTGTCGCTCTAATATGCAGGACCAACATGGCTATAACAACACTGAATATATGAATGTTTTTAGGAAAATGAAAAATAGGTCTGTTTTGAATGCTATGTAATGGAAACAATTTTGAAATTTGATGTGAATATTTTTTTCATTTTCTGACCAGTCCTAGTAAATAATTTTATTAACTTCAGTGAAGCTCCTATTTTTGAAGGTAGGCATGTACATAATTAACTTGCTTAATCAAGGTCTTCATCTGCTTCCTGTGCCTCACATCACTATCCATTTGTCAGTTCTCTGTGTCTGTTTATTATTAGTTTGGCTATTCTAGCTCTGTTCAAGGAGGAGGCAACCAGATTGCCACTGTAGGGAAATCAGAAATGCTGTGTGTTTACTTCTTGCATCTCTCTCAGATTGTGTGATAGAAGCAGATTGGTCATTTCCTACTTAATTTCACTTTTGGTTTCTCATGCACTCAACACATTGTTGTAGTACTTGGACACTGATTCAGCAAAATAACTTACTTTGCTGAACCAGGACCGCAAACAGAAGGTTTTTTATTTGCTGAGAAATAACTTTTCTCTGTATTACGGATATATGCTATTGTACAACATTTTTAAAAGCTATTATAAACCTATTTGACCCCTCAACTTTCTATAACTCAGGGGATGAATCTTACATAACATTAATGTTTTCTCAGTGATTTGCTTGTTATGGTGGTTAGTTAACACATTTATCCCTAACTCCTAAAATAGAATTCCAATCTAAATTACATATTTATAAATATCTTAACATGCAATAACTAACAAATTATATAAAACAATATGGACCGGTTACTTTCTCTTCATACCATTCTGTGACGTTATGCAAAGAACTAAGGATATGTCTACAGTGAAATTAAAAACCTGCGGATGGCCCAGGCCAGCTGACTGAGGGCTAAGGAGCTGTTTAATTGTGGTGTAGATGCTTGGGCTTTGGGACCCTCCCACCTCTCAGGATCCTAGATCCCAGGCTCCAGCTTGAACCCGGAATGTCTACACCACAGTTAAATAGCCCCTTAGCCTGAGCCCTGGAAGCCCAAGTCAGCTGGCACTGGCCAGCTGTGGGCTTTTAATTGCTGTGCAGATATACCCTAAGTAGAATTTTCTGTTCTCTGTCCTATAGGTGGTGCAACCAATTTCTTATTTCTTATTTCAGTTAAAAGAAAAGGAATACTTGTGGCACCTTAGAGACTAACCAATTTATCTGAGCATAAGCTTTCGTGAGCTACAGCTCACTTCATCAGATGCATCATGCTCACGAAAGCTTAACAAATTGGTTAGTCTCTAAGGTGCCACAAGTACTCCTTTTCTTTTTGCAAATACAGACTAACACAGCTGTTACTCTGAAACCTGTTATTCCAGTTAGAATTACATTCAGTTCTCCTTTTCCGCCAATAGGTGGCACTAGTAATTTCGATACTGTATTTATTGTTGTATAAAAAGGACAATGAAATAATAGGAATATTTTTAAGAGATTAGAGTACTGAAGAAACAAGACATATTTCTTAACCGAGAAGAAAATGACAAATCTATATGATCTCTCAACTCTTGAGGATACTATTGCCTCATGTTTTTGAATTGTTCTGGTTATAATACATTTGGTATGTATATACATAATACTGGTATAATACATAATATAATTGATGAATCAGTTTAGACAATGTGTAAAGCACAATATGGGTCAGATTAAATTGTTGGTGTAAAATTTTGCTGTAAATGGGCATAACACTTGGCTTCAATTGAATTTTTCTGACTAAGAACAGTGGAAAATTGGACCCTGGGTACATAGAACTATATTTTATTGTGTGTACCATGTTGCCATCTTTTAAGGATACAGTGTTTCACAATTATTCTGTAGAATGTCTTTTATGATTTTACATTGAGGTTAGATTCATATGTTAAGAATTGGTTCATGAATTCAGTACAAAAATAAGTAGGACAAGTTTGTGAATGCTAGTTCTCTTGAAGGTATCCATTCCTATCTATCTTAGATACATTTGGCTAAGGAAACTGAACATGACTTTATCAGTGCAGCTCATGAAACACAGTACTATTGAAATTAAATTTGTGCCCTGCAATATGGACCAAGAGACAGAATTTTCAGCATACAACTATTTTTATTGAAATCACACCCATATGTCTTATACAAATCAGACTCGTATATCTTTCCAAGATATATTTAATTTGTGCATTAGTCAAATGAAAGAGTGAAAATTAGAATTTATGGGCCAAATTCTCCAGCCCATTGAAACCACTTAAAGTGACCACTTAAAGGAGTCAATATAAACCAGAATGCAATACCTTACTCACATTGATTTCAGTGGGATTGCTTGAGGAGCAAGGAACTATTCAGTGTGAATGAAAGTATTAGAATCTAGTCCATAGTGAATACAGATGAGTTTTATATAGGCATACTTGGCAGCATTTTTGTATTTACTTAGGCTGTGAGATATATATATCAAATTATGGGTATTCTTCCCAAGAGTAAGTAGTTATTTGAATACATGCTAGCAAATAATGAGTGGATAACATGTTTGTTTTTTAAACCAAGGTGGGCTGTTCTGGAATACCTGAACCTCCTCAGATCAAAATCCCTTTGAAATTCAATGGGATTTAAGCACATGATTAAACATTTTCCTTAACAGAGATGCTTTCCTGCATCTGTGTCTTTGAGAGGATTGGCTTTGGTTATTAGTTTTGCAGCTAACAGATACAAAGAATATTCTTTTTTAATCTTTAAGAAAAAGAGTGAAAACATGTGAAGAAGAGCTCTGTGTAGCTTGAAAGTTTGTCTCTCTGACCAACAGAAGTTGGTCTAATACAAGATATTAACTCACCCACCTTATCTCTGTAATGTCCCCACAGCAGCACCTCTAATTATGTTCACAGTTAAACACATTCTTCATTATGATTCGTTATGAAATGGGTGAAGGGAAATGTTACATTGAGGGTCTTACTATTAAAAATGCCTGGAGCTAGCCAGCAATTTTTTTGAGGTAATTTGTGCTTGTAATTAATTGTGTGGACAAATGATATATAAATGTTTTAAAGCCATATTTGTGTCCCACCCCGGAAAACTGTGCTGAGAACAGCTTAGCTGCTGCCCAGGGGCTGGGCTATTGTGGTGTTTAGATGTTGCTTGTAATTATTAGAATTGGCAGCACTGGCTGTTGGGAGTCTGAAAGGACAGGAAACAGGAAGGAGGGGGAAGGAGCTGAGAGGCTGGGAGAAAGCTACAAAGGGTGCAGCAGCAGCTTGGTAAAGAGGTTTCCACTTTGAAAATAAAGTCCTGTTGAAGCTTGTTAGTACCTTGCCTGGTTGATACAAAATTTTGGCGATGAGGATTTTCTGCCTCTGAACCCACCTGCACCCTTTCTGCAGAGCCCAGGTGAGCCTCCAATATAATGATCATTACACAGGGGCTACAGAAAGATGAGTGGGGTTGAACTCATTGAAGGGATCTTATAATTTTGCAATCAAAAACAGGAAATAATAGACATTCAATGGGGTCTGGGTGCCTAAGTCCTGTTTGTATCTTTGAAAATCTCTCTGCGTATCTCAAAATTGAAATGGAAGCGATGTAGGGTTTGATTCTGAGAGATTCCAAGCACCCTTCAGAAACATTGAAATCCATGGGGGTAGTGATAGTTCTGTGTCTTTCAGGACTGCACCCAAAATGTGTTAGTGCAGTATGTTCTGTGTCATATCTTATTCCTTCATTGATTATCACTGGGTATAATTCATATTGCATATGACTCATGGATTACAAGGCCAGAAGGGACCAAAGCGACCATCTACTCTGATCTCCTGTACAACACAGGTCACAGAACCTTCCCAAAATCATTCCTAGAGCCCAGCTTTTAGAAAAACTTCCAGACTTGATTTAATTGTCAGCAATGGAGAATCCCCCAGGAGCCTTGGTAAATTGTTATATAGTTGGCTTTATCACAGAAAAATCATTTTGTTTTATTTGACACATTGTATATCAGAGAGAGGTATGCATGAGGCTATTAATGTCTCTCTGAGATATTCTAAGGATGCAGGAAATGTATTTCAGTGTACACTGTCCTACAGTATCATTATGCTGGCACTTTTTCTTTTCTTTTAATTTTAAAATAGTATTTTTCTCACATTCTTTGTTATCCTTGAATATAATAGTCTGACAATAGTTCTGGCATAGAGAACTGTACTGTAAATACTGCAGACCTTTAACTGGAACACAGCAGTTGGAAATATAGACTATAATATAAATGTAGATTATAACAATTCAATTTGTTACTAATTTATTATAGGCTATCTGGTTGTTAATTGTTCTCTTTGGCTCATAAACCTCAAGGTCTGCCTGTGATAGGTCAAGTGGGTAGGTCATGTTCTCTAAATAAATGTAGCTGTGTCATATAAAAAGAAAAAAAATGTGTCTGAGGAATATGATATTTTCCCTTGTCTATTGCTAAATCTTCTGAAGTTATAGGGCAAGTGAGTCTGTCAGAATGTTTAAAAGGACAGAATTTAAAACATAATAATGTGACCTTGAGACTAGATAATTTGATTCAAGAATTTGTAGTTTGGTGTAGTTACTCTTAAAATGTAAGTCACTGTCTCAGAACAAACAAAGTTTATATGATTTGTGTGGTTAGTAGTTTCACTTAGGTAGCCTGCAAAATTTAAGAGAACAGAAATACTTTTCCATTTCTAGGGTTGGATTCTCCTCACAATGTCAGCTTGTCTTGACTGCAGAGTTAACTAGTGATTATCTCTAATCCAGCTCCCCTCCACACACACAAACTCTCTGGCCTGAGTAGAGTGGTTTTTGACACCCAGGCTAGCTGGCCTTTCTGTGACATAGGCTAAAGTGTGAGTGCTGCTTACACTGAAGTTGATAACCCACCCACTTTGCAATGCGGACACAGGCAAACTCACTTCAGTTCTAGTAGTCCTCCAATGCCTTGCCCCAATTCCCCCCATGAGCCCAGAAGTTCTCCACAATTCATTGGGAAAAATCATAGAGTGGCTCAGCTTACTGCATCACAAAGTACCAGGGGACATACCCCTCAGAAATCTTAGTGCCGCACATGAGTGAATGGCTGCTCACACCAGAGCTAGGTGAACCAGGTGCTCAGTCCTGGGTGCCAATCACCCAGGTTAACGCTATAGTGAAACCAGACCCTTACACTACTTCCACAGAAGTGTAACTTCATATATTCCAGTGGAGTTATTCCTGATTTACACCAGTGTAACTGAGAGGAGAAACATGCCACTAGTATCTTAGGATACATCACCTCTAAGTAAAGCTGTCTGTAGAGCCCTGTGTGGATGCAACATTTATATCTGCGGATGTGGATAGCCACGGATGTAAACTGGATAGCTGTGGAGCTGCAGGACTCTATCGGGAACCACAGCAGCGAAAGCAGCAGCATGTCCAGCTGCCACTCCCAGGAGCCAGTGCCCTATGCAGGCAGCTCCTCTGGCATGGCTGAACCACCTCCAGCCCCACCCACTGGGGCAGGCACCAGGCTAACTGGCAGCCGTCCCTGGTCGTGCTTGTGTGTGCAAGTGGCTCACATGCCCCCAGAAAGGAGACTCGGACAACTCCACAGAGGAGTTAACCAAGCGGGGCGCTGGCTCCTGCGAGTGGCAGCCTGACATGCTGTTGCTTTTCCTGCTATAGTTCCCAATAGAGCCCTGCAGCTCCATGGCTGTCTGATTTATATCCGTGGATAACCTCATCCACAGATACATTTGTATCTGCCCTGGGCTCTAGCTCTCTGCTATCCATTATCTGGAGCTAATTCAAATTTGTCAACATAGCAATATTGTAGAGAATGTTTCTGTATTTATTAGAGACCAATACCTGAAGTTTTTAACTCAGTCCATACCCAAGTAAACCTCTTATTAAAGGTTAGTGGGAGTTTTGCCTTACTAAGGAATGAGTAAAGCCACTGAAGATTTGGCCAATAGCGTTCAGTTGGACAATACGTTTTATTCACTTTCTGTTTGTTATTTTTGAAGAATTAGATGATGTTTGGAGACTGTTAAACACGGCAATGTCACTGATATTGCTCCCAGTGACTTAAACAAGAGCAGAAACAAGCTAAATATCTATGTATTGCTCAGAGAGGACAATGGAAGACTCCATAATGATACAACTTTCTTTCATTACTCTTCATTAAAAAACAAAAAAAAGGCTACAACTAAATTACATCAAAATTGATAGAATCTTACTAAAATAATAGAATCCCATTTACAGTAAAAAAAACATAATACTGTTAAACCACTTTATATCTATTAGAAGAATCAGTATCAACTAGTGGTTAGAGAACACATGACTGGGATCTGTGCATTCCCAAATCTAACACCACAGTTACTACACTGACATTCAGTGAGCCACTGACAGTGTGTCTACACTGCGATAAAAATTCCACAGCACAGAGTCTCAGAGACTTGGGCTCTCAGGGCTCAGGCTGTGGGATTAAAAATTGCACTGTAGATGCTCAGGCTTATGCTGGACCGCAAGCTCTGAGGTCTTCCCCCTTCGTGGGATCTCAGAATCCAGGCTCCAGCCCAAACCTGAACATTTACATTGCAATTTTTAGCCCCCCCAAGTCCAAGCCCTCCCAGTCCAAGTTAATTGACCCAGATCAGCAGTGACCATGCCATATGTCCTTCATTGCAATGTAGATGTACCTTTAGAGTCTGATGCTGCAAGCGGAGACTCATCAAGTCCTGTTGGCTGTTTCTTCATCTCTGAATTGGAGACAATGATACTTTCTCCCCTATCCAAAGAGGGTTTTTTGGAGATGAATTAATCCTTGTAAGGAACTCTGAAAATGCTAGCCACTATGCTATTTTATTTATTTCTTCTGATTTTTATTACTGATTTAGAATTATTATAGAAAATGTTTAAGGGTGATCTTTTTCCTTTCAAGAAACATTTGCCTATAATAACCAGCGTACACTGTATTAGCAAGATGTAGCAAAATACTGGGCTAGAGTCTCAAACTTTGTTCCCTTTTCTAAAGATAGGTGCTATGTTTCCCTTATCCAGTGCTCTGGGACCTCACCTGTCTTTCATGAGTTCTCAAAGATAATCATTGTTGCTTCTGAGATTGCTTCAGCTAGTTTCATAAGTACCTTAGGATGAATTTCATCAGGCCCTGGCCACTTAAATATGTCTAAATTTTCTAAATATTCTTTAACCTGTTCTTTCCCTATTCTGGCTTGTGTTCCTTCCCCTTGTTGTTAATATTAATTGAGTTAAGCATCTGGTCACAATTAACCTTTTCAGTGAAAACTGCATCCATTTTAGCTCTTCTTCCCCACTAAGAAAAGGGCTTACACTTCCATCATCTTTTTCTTGTTCTTAATATATTCGTAGAATTTGTTATTGCCTTTTATCTTCTTTGTTAGGTATAAGTCACTTTGGGCCTTAGCCTCTCTGATTTTATCCTTACATTCTTGCACTATACTTTTGTACTCCTCAGCAATTTGTTCATGTTTCCACTATTTGTAGGATTTCTTTTTGATATTCAGGTCATTAAAGAGTTCCTGATACAGCCATATTGGCCTCTTACTATTCTCCCTATCTTTCCTTCACCTCGAGATAGTTTGCTGTTGTGCGTTTAATATTATCTCTCTGAGAAACTGCCAGCTCTCCTGAACAACTTTCTCCCGTAGATTCTCTTCCCATGGGACCCTGCTTACCAGTTATCTGAGTTTGTTAAAGTCTGCTTTTTATGCTGCTCTCACTCCTTCCTTTCATTAGAATGTTGAAATCTAACATTTCATGATCACTTTCACACAAGTTGACTTCAACCTTCAGATTCACAACCAATTCCACCCTGTTAGTAAGAATGAAGAGTAAAATGTTTATCCCCCTGGTTACTTCCTCTGCCTCCTGAAACAAGAAGTCCCAATGCATTCCAAAAAGTTACTGGAGATTTTGGTTGTCTGTGTTATTTTTTCAACAGATATCTGGGTAGATAAAGTCCCTCATTACTATCAGGTGTTGTGTTTTGGATATTCTGTTACGTGTTCCACAAATACCTCATCCACTCCGTCCTCCAGTTTTGATGATTTATAATACACCCCTTCCATGCCATTGCCCCTGTTTTTTTTCCCTTTTATCTTCATCCAGAGACTTTCATCTGGTCTGCCTCTCACCTCCTTATGGACTTCAAAACAGTCCCTGCCTCTCCTTCCCGAACAAGCTATACCCTTCTGCACCAGTATTCCAGTTATGAGATTTATCTCACCAACTTTTTGTGATGCCAGTTAAGTCATAATTTCATTCAGATCTGATTTTCATCTGAAAATATGTATTTTCACCTCTATTTTTCCTCAGCCTTTTAATTAGCTCTTTCTTTCTTTCTTTCTTTCTTTCTTTCTTTCTTTCTTTCTTTCTTTCTTTCTTTCTTTCTTTCTTTCTTTCTTTCTTTCTTTCTTTCTTTCTTTCTTTCTTTCTTTCCTTCCCATTAGGGGTCAAATGTCCTCCATTTTTGCCTTTGTATTAACTGGGACCACCCCTCCCCTTTTCCCCTCCTTTCAGTTCTTGTCCTTCTATTTGCAGACCCTAAAGGTACTACATCATTCAACAGTAGTGGTACAAAACACTGTATTAATGCTTTAGCCTTTGGACAAACAGTATAGTTCTCTGCTTTTGTTTTTAATAAAGTCAGTGCCATTCCTTTATTGTTTAATACACAGGAGTATTTGTAACTGTTTTGTCCCCAAAGATGACCAATATTAGCCTCCAGTAGGGAAAAATATTTCTAGTAGAGTGAAATACACTCGTATGAAATGGACCAATATGGACCATATACCACTTTACTCTCACTTCAACTAAATTTTGAGAGATTTGAGACTTAGTATATAGACCTAATGCTGGCACTCTGCACAGTGATGAATTTCACCTGTAAGTGATGCTGTATCTTATTTTGCAAGTTTGCCAATTAGGAATAGATAAAACTATCGATGAACAAACACCAAGTCATTTTAATATCATGATGTAATAGCCATTATTGTAAATATTTAATATAACCATTTTAATTTCTACTGGTTATTTCTTGTTTGCCTGACAAAGTTGTGCACAAATTAAAGAGTGTTTCCATGGGAAAAAATATATATAGAATCAACTTGGCATTAAGGAAAGTTTGGAAATATTTTTGAATATCCTTACAGCAGCACTGTAATTTTTAGCTCTCTTCCCTTAAAGTTATATCTATAAACTTGTAGAGGGAAGAAGGCTAGTTATCTTTGCATGAAAATAAAAATAAAAATAATCTAAAAATAAAAAAAATCTAAGGATAAGGATTGGAATATCTATAAGCAGACATAAATCTAAACAATTAAATCACAACACAAAAATGCAAGCCTCAGAATGATTGAATGGTCTGCCACGCTGCAGTAGATTTAGGAATACTTTTCCATTTCTAGCCAGATTGGATGAAAGCTGTCAAGCAGTCTTGGTCTAAATGGATCTTGCTTGATCTACCATAATAAGAATGCATATAGTGTTGGCAGCCTCCCTGGTATACCTTGTGCTGATTCTGAATATTGATAGGAACGTGAGGGTCCTAAGCTGAGTAAACTCTTATTTAGCCTGACTTTTTGTTCCAACAAACACTAGGGTTGCCACCTTTCTAATCACTCAAAATCGAACACCCCTGCCCTGCCCCGCCTCACCCCTTCCCTTCTCTGAGACCATGCCCATTCCACGCCCCTTCTCTGAGGCCCCGCCCCCACTCGCTCCATCCCCTCTCCCTCCATCGCACGCTCTTCCCTACCCTCACTTTCACCTGGCTAGGGAAGGGGCTTGGGGTGTGGGAAGGGATATGGGCTCTGGGCTGGAGGTGCAGGCACTGGGGTGGCGACAGGGATGAAGGGTTTGGGATGCAAGAGGGGGCTCCGGGCTGGGTCAGGGGGTTGGGGTGTGGGTGGGAGGTGCGGGGTCCCAGTGGCGCTTATCGCGGCTCAGAAAAAGTGGCCGCCAGGTCCCTGCAGTTCTAGGCACATGGGCGGCCAGGTGGCTTTGCGGTGCCTTCACTCCAGCAGGTGCTGCCCCCTGCGGATCCCATTGGTCGTGGTTCCCGGCCAATGGGAGCTGCGGAACTGGCACTGGGGTTGGGGCAGCACACGGAGCCTCCCAGTCCCTGGCCACCCCAGTGCCTAGGGGCCACAGAAACTTGGTGGCTGTTTACAGGAACTGCACAGAGCTATGTCAGGTAGGCAACCTGCCTTACCCCGGGCCCCAGCTGCACACCAACTGGACTCCAAAGCTGAATATTTAAAACTCCAAAGCTGAATATTATGATTCTAGAGGCCCGTAAGTTCCACATCACTGTAACTAGTGCTCTTTGAAAAACCTTTGGCTGCCAAAAAATCTAGAGAAAGATCCTGCTATCAGGTTTTGCAGAAGAGAGAATCATTTTATATATGTATAAAAATATAAACAAATATCTACATAATTTATTAGCGCCAGTAATCTTGGTATAAGAAAATTCTGTGTTGTACAGCAGAGAGTTTTGGAAGCACTGGTGAACCATGATGTTTCAGCTATTCATGGAAAACCCATGCTAGATGTTCTGTATCACTGAAGGCTAACTGCAGCCCTCTGCAGAATCTCCTCTCTATACCATGCCAGTCCCAAATAGGCCAATGCTATTCCCAGGTAATTGTTTGTGATGTGCCATTGAATGGGCCAGGTTATTAGATCTGTTATCTTTCATCTGATAGTTAGCTTGTCAGTTCTTTGCATGTATAATGCCCAGCACAATGGGGATCAAATCTCTGCTGAGGGCCATGATAGCGTTGTCAGCCTGGAGACACTGTGGCCTCATGAGCTGCCCACTGGTTGGGGCAATTCATTTTTATCATTTCTAGCCCATGGAGTTCCCGTACTGAAAACTTTGCTACTCAAGCTTTTTGCAGGGAGTGGGGATTTTAAATTCAGCCTGAGTCTAGTGGGAATCTAATTTCTCTTTGTTTAGAATTCAGTTATTACAGTGGCTTTTCCCCATTTATCATAAACGTTTTCTGCCTTCTGATTCAGAAAGGAAACAGTTGCTCCACTGGGGCATAATCCCTTAGGAGACTCAGACAGCTGGCTATTTTTGGGGCCAGGTCCGTTGTCCAGATCGGCAGGATACATTTATGTGCAAAGTCAACAGAAACAGGATGCATGAAATATCTGTAGCCTAACCTGCTGTATTCCCACCATACCTAAGCAGAAATAAGAACAGACAAAAACTGCAGGCATAAGACTGTCATTTTTCACATATGAATACTCACAAAGTGAAAATTGGTAGTTTCACACACCTCTAATTGCAAGAAGATTCAGGTTCAGAACTGAGGTCCCAGACCATAAAATGATAATTTAGCCCCAGCACAATATATTGCAGATGTAATGCACTTAGATGCTGAAAGTGAAGGAGAGGTCACATCTAGGACCTCTCAGAAAAAAAGATCTGGGCATCATTATGGATCAGAGAATGAAGATCTCTGTTTGGTATCCAGTGGCAGTCAAAAAGTAATAAGTGTGGGATAGAGAGCAATATGGAAAATAATATACTACCATAATATCAATCAATGGTAAATCCTCGCATTGAATACTGTTTTCAGTTTTGGTCACCTCATCTCAAAAATGAAACTGCAGAAATAGAAAAGGTCCAGAGAAGGTGAACAGAAATGATCATGTGTGTGTATGTGGGAGGGTTGAGATTCTATATAACTAGAGAGAAAGAAGCCTTGAACTATTTAGTTGGGAAGCAGAGGAAGATGAATAAATATGTTTAATATAAAGACTAGTCAGAGGCTCCAATATACTCTTTCCCATAATACAAGAAATCTGACACTTAAAAGAAACACACATGAAATGGATATTATTATTACAAGAGGTAATTAACCCATGAAATTAATTTCTGCAGAATATTATAGATGATTCTGATGTAAAATTAAAATAAAATTAATCTTTTATAGGACTCATAATTGAGCATTAATTCAAAAACAATCAATCTCCATGCTTCAGGACATCAGCTGATCATCCACTCTGGTCAGGATGAGAGTTCTCATCCACCAAGGACAAGCAGAAGGCAACATAATTTTTCTGAAAGTGCTGTTATCCTCTGAAAAGTGAATCTGACAACATGACATAGTGTGTTTACTTGTTCATTGTCAGTCAATGACTTTCAGATCAAATGTGCACAGTTTACATGCTAATAGATGTTTTTTCTAACCAACATTGCTGCTATCTCATCCTGGAGTCTGAAAATCAACTTGTATTCTCTCTGGATCCTCTGTCTGCAACATTCTGCAAATGGAATGCATAGTCATTAACAAATTCTGTTGTTGATTTGTGGAACAGAATAAAATTCTGCTCAATCTTGCCGTATAAAAAGTAATAAAGATCATGAGCTACATCAGCCCTCTCTGAGTCTAGAGGAAGCGAGGACCCAGCTCAAGTTCCTTACCCTCAGCATGAAAGGTAGGGAAGATGGATTAATGGGACTGTCCCTTCTCCTGCCAACTTGACTTCAAGATAAACAGGGAGGAAGCAGCTGTGTTGCTGGGGTCTGAGATGGGGTAGGCAGAAGTATTCCTCTTTCCCTGGGAGTGAGACACCATGAACAATGACAGTCATGTAGTGTAGTTACATTTCTAAATTCTAGCTTTTGTGTTCATATTACATTGTGGGTGTTAAATTGTGGGTGAAATTAAAAGGCATGAACTTGCCCCACAAAAATAGAAGCTACTTAACAAAGTCAAGGCCTTGATATTCACATGAAATGGAAAATATAGTTCCTAGATTTAGCATAGTTTAAATTAGAGGAGAGCAAATTGTTTATTCAAAGAATTTTACCTTTTTATTGCTTGAATCTAGTTGGTGATCAGAGGGCCCAGGTTTTTAGATTTTTGAAGATCTTAATTTCAGATTATTCCTTTTGTGTCAGAATAGGGGCCTTTGTGTCTGAGCCTCACTTACATAAATTGACAAAAACAGCATATGTGTGGAGGACCCTATGATATGACTGCACCCCCAACCTGTTAGGCCACATAAACTTCTTGACATGTACTTGAGTGAGTCAGACACCAAATTAGTACTGAAGTTAGGAGTCTAGCCTCTCCTGCTGCTGTGAGAGTTACTAGGAAGAAGAAAATGTTCCCTGTGCCTTCTTTCCTTTCACCTAGATAATACAGAGTATGGTATGATCCTGAGTAAGGAGAAAAAAGGGAGTAAGAAGTGACTATCAGTAGGGTACTGTGTCGCAGAAGTCACAGATTTCTGTGATTTTCCGTGACCTCTGTGACTTCTGCAGAAGCCAGTGTGGCTGACCCCAGGGCTCTGCAGCCAGCTGCTTGGGCAGCCCTGCAGCCAGCCACAATGGCTGCTGCTTGGGCGGCCCCAGGCAGCTGGCCCTGGGGACTGCTAGAGCAGCGGCCAGTGCGGCTGGCCCCGGGGACCAGTGAAGCAGTGGTCTTTTGGGTGGCTGGAGCAGCTGCTGCTCTGGTAGCTCCCAGCAGTCGTTCCTGGGGTGATCACAACGGCTGTTCCAGCAGTGGTTTCTGGCCGCGTCCGACAGCTGTCCCTTGGGTGGCCAGAGCAACCGCTGCTCCTGCAGCCCCCAGCCACTGGTGCTGCTGGCCCCAGTCCCCCCAGCGACGGTCCCCCAGACCACTCCCTCCAGCAGTGCCCCCGTCCCCATGGCATGCCCCCCCCCAGGGCATCCCCATAGCTGCAGCCCCCCCCCCCCCCTCAGCGGCAGCTGCCCCAACATTTAGTCAGGGGTATTTGTAGTATAAGTCATGACAGGTCACGGAATGTGAATTTTTGTTTATTCCCCCTAACCTGTCCATGACTTTTACTAAAAATACCTGTGACTAAATCATAGCCTTAAATAGCAGCATTAAGAAAGTTGCAAATCGCAACAGTAATTAGGCTTATGTCATGTTTGTGGAAATTCATGATGAGTTATCTGTACAAAGTTATCTGTTGTATGATCTGGATACAAACAGGCGTTTCACAAGTTGCTGAAGTTGTATGATATGTTTTAGGAATGGTGCTTATGTTCCATGATTTAAACTCAAGATACGAACAAAATGGCATCTACCACACTGCTGGTGCTCTACAAAGCTTCCTATGCAGATGCATGTGTGACAGAGTGCTAGGCAAGAAAGGCTGAGTCAGCACTCTGTTCACAGCAGCTCCAATCAAGCAAGGCAGAATGGAGCTGATGAAGCAGAGTCGTGCCTACTCTGTGGGTGGGGTGGGGCAGAAAGGCTAATTAAGCCATGAGGCAGCACCCACAAATAGGTACAGGAAGGAAGTGGAAAGAGGGAAACAGGTAGCAGAGGGAGAGAGAGAGATTGCTTTCCCATGTTTGTTACGAGAGCTGAATATATTATGAAGGTGGTGGGAATCCATTTGTAAATAAACTGCACGAGGTGTTGGACCAGCACAAGGGTCTCTGTGTAGTTTGTAGACTGGGACAGAAGGAGGAACCAGGAGGCCCTGTTACAGCATGTAAATAATAATTAGCAATAAAGAGGGATGTACTGGCAATACAAGGAAGCTATGATTAGCTAACAATTATGAGGCAGTTTTGGCTATTATAGCTTACCTTAGAAAAAGAACATCATTGGTAAATGTCCGGTTCTCTGTTTGGAAACTTGAATTGTTAAAATAAAAAAACGTGATTTCTGACATGTAAACACATTTCATCAGAGAGATTGGCCATGAGGTCCACAGCTTTTCTTATCTTTTCTCTGTCACTTGCTCAAATCTACATCACACCAATAATGAGTGAAAGTTGTTATCATCTGAAGGGTGCTTAGTTGCTTATGTGCAATAAATTGATGGCCTCAGTGCAGATTCTAGCTGACTGATTAGAAACATCACACAAAAAATGTCTATTGCAATTGGCATTAATTGGTGTTAGATACATTTACGGTTAGTTTCAGATGTTTTTAAATTATCACTGTCATTCCTCCCAACTCACTCATTACTAGAGCTGAATGAATAACTGTTTTTTTTTGGTTCAGGAGCTGAACCAAAAAATCTGAAAAAAGAAAAAAAGGTTAATTTCAAACCAAAATTGATTTGTTAATTTTTTTGTGTGAAATCAAAATACTGGAAAAATTGTTTTGAATAGACTGAAACATTTCAATTGAATCATTGCCATTTTTTAGTTTTGATTCAGTTATTTTAGGGTGGTTTTTTTTGTTTGTTTTTTACCTTTATGGCTATGTGTTTTTCAACTGGCCAAATTTCAAAATGGAACACCATTTTGAAAAAGTTGAAACAAAACATTTGAAAAATTTCACAATGAAATGTTTCAAAATGAAAAAGTTGAAATGAAACTTTTTGACTTTTTCAATTTCCTGCCCCCCAAAAAACTATTTATCAAATTCACAAATAGTTTCAGAGACCAGCAACATCATCCATTTCACCTCCTTCCCTTATATTTCTACTTCCCTCAAAGCCCAGTCCTCCTACCATAATCCAGGAGAAGGAATTCATTTTTAAAATAGAAAAAGGTTACTCAAAATCCAATGAACAGCTACTGAAGATATTCCTGCTGCTTCTCTTAGCACTCGAAGTGCTGTAGGAACTGGCACTCAGCTTCTGGTGTCCAAAAGTGTGCAGGGTCATGGCAATCCTACACTTATGAGTCCTGTTATTTCATGTCCGCTCAGGTGGAGAGAGGGTGTCGTTTCCGAATAAGAATCACCCTTGTAACAATCCCTGTCTACCAGCAAGACTTCTGTCTGTGGCTGTTGAAAAGGGTGCAGCTCCCATGCATTTACCTGGCAGTACCATTCAAACATTCCTCCAGAGCTGATACTACAAGTTATCATGGATCAAGACATCAATATCTGCATATTATCATACTGATAATCTATACCCTGTGTAGAAATGATCTCACCCAGGGGCTTATTATACATTATAGGCGATGTCAGATAACAGTAGAAAGACACAGCATATCAAAACCCTTTTTGATAGCATATGATTGCTAACAACCACTGGTAGATTGCTACTTCTAAGTATGATTGGTGCTGCTGGAGGACAATTCAAGACATCACTGTTACTTAGCAGGTGAAGCACACAGGCCCTGGTCAGTTGTATCACAGCCCTACACTTTCCCCAATATGGAAACTGCTTCCCAAAACATGTTTCTTGAAGTTTCTGCATTGTCCATTTTGGGGGTATCAATCCATGGCATTACTCATTCACTGGCTATGGGAGTTTGTTCCAATTCCTAGGATTACCTTATCATGATGAATAACTGAGTGAAGATATTACATCATTACCATTAACATATCAGTGTTGAATGCAGGATAATTAACACTTGATTATCATCTACATTATGGTATTTTAATTTCAGGCTTCTCTGTTTTTAAAAGAATTTAATTAAATCCCTTACTCACCGCCAGAGTAGACACCCTCATTTCTTGACTTTTAACAACAGGTCAGTCCAGTACATGTGCTCCTGGCATTGGAATATCCTGATTACTCATGCCAAGACACTCAACAAATAATGCAAGTGCAGAAAAAAATATTGCCAAACCTAAGGAAGCTCTCTAGACCATCAAAAATATTTTATAGCTGGAAAAATTTATTATACAGAGATCTTTATTCACTGCTACAACTACATGTTCAGAAAGAGGCAGTAGTTTAGTAACATTAGATACAAAATGTTAAAATAATAGGGTAATTCTTCTCTTAAATACAGCCTAATGAGAACGTGGCAGTCCTGGCCATGGCACAAGTTGTGTGATGTATAAATTCTACATTAACCTCCATTTAATTTGTTTTCCCAGGTGATTTTAACAGTACAGCTGATTAATGCCAGTAGCACTACAGAAAATTGAAAGTGGAATAGCTTCAAGTGTAAAATGTGGTTGCTTCGTTGTCCTATTTAGTTAAGTAATAAACTGAATGCTCGTTGGTTAGAAAGGAATCTTGATTTATCACATCAATGTGTTCGTTCTTGTTATTTAAAATGTGGCCATATTTGACCTCAGTGGACCAGATTCATCTCTCTTATATACATAAACATCATCATTTGATGTTATGAACATGTGCTGAACATTTGCTTTTCAAAATTGGCATAAGATTAATTATGCAGTAAGGCACCAGTTAGGTGCGGTTCAGTAAAGATTTCTTCTATCAGCCTTCTTGTCCCACCAGCAGGGATTGCTTACCTGACTTTCCATGGTTAAAGTACCCAACAACAGTTTAATTTTCAGTTATTATAACAGTACAACCACTACAACCTCTCTCTTTTAATATGTAACACACAACAATGTGTTTATTGGAATAGAATAATCAGGCAAACACATATATGACAAACTGTAGTTACAGTTTCAGAGTTGACTGTCACAAATTTTCTCCATGAAGTATAAAAAAACCTGTCTACTCTAGGAAATGAATCCTAACAACAGTTGTCAACAATGTAGCCTTTCCCCCCAAATAGTGTAAACAAAAATCACTTAACTGCAAGTGTAGATGGGGCAAAGCTGTTTTTGGCATGGTAATAGAGTAGATTGGAATTAGAGGGACCAGAACCAGGGTCTCCTAAGTGGGAGTGCCCTAACCTGGGCTTTAGAATCACTTCCACTCTCACTGTATCTGTGGCCCAAAGCATGTTTAATTTATGAATACACAATGGAACTGCTTCTTCAGAGAGACTGAGAACTGCTTCAGCAGGAGAGATCAAGAGAGTGCTGCTGTAGGCTATGTCTATACTACCCTCTGGATCGGCAAGCAGCGATCAATCCAGCAGGGGGTCGATTTACCGCATCTAGTCTAGACGTGATAAATGAACCCCCAAGTGCTTTCCTGTTGATTCCTGTACTCCAGCGCCATGAGAGGCACAGGCAGAGTTGATGGGGGAGTGGCAGCAGTCGACTCACCGCAGTGAAGACACCGCGGTTAGTGGGTCTAAGTACATCGACTTCAGCTATGTTATTCACGTAGCTGAAGTTGTGTAACTTAGATCGATCCCCCCCAACCCCCCTCCGCAGAGCAGGCCTTAGTTTCTCTGAAAAATTGCCGACCTGGCTTAGGTGCCTAACTATAGGAGAGGGTTCATGGCTGTGAATCCAAAGTGGAGATAGGTGTCTCCCTTTGAAGGGCAGGGCTTAAACAACAACACCTCTCTTCAGCATTACCTATTGACGTATTTGAGAGACTCCTCATGCAGTATGCCGGCTTTTCTGAATCATATTCTTATGTGCCTAATTCTTCCCATTCATTGTATAGGGAGCCTGGAAGCCTAGCTCAGGGCTGTGAATTTTGCTAGGCCCCAGGGTGCCTGAAAGTTAGGTGCTGCAATGCTTAGCATGCAGATTCTTTGCTTGTTTTTAATATGTTTTCTCTGTAATGCTTTCAACCTAAGAATAAATGTGCTTGCTTAGAAAGTGTTACCTTATAACTGTGGGCAATTATGCTGTTTACAGCCTCTGGAGAGAAAGCAACATGAAGAAACGGGATGTTTAGGCCGTCTGGCTTGCTGTGGAACTCACAGTGTAGGCAGAGAACTATGCAGCCTGGAAAAAACTCATTCAGAAGGGAGAGAGACAAAGGTCTCAGCACAAGAAGGGTGATGGCTGAACAGCTGGGACCGTAGAATGGATGACCATGGACTATTATGGTTGCCCTGAACTGTGACAGTACATAAGAGCATCACCAAATTAAAGCAAGGCTACTGACTTTCTTTAGGAAATTTAAAAGGAGGAGAGAACAAACAAAATGTTTGTTAATATAAGGCATGTTTTTCTTTTGTCTAGGAGATTTCTGCTAGAGGCTGACATGTCTCTGGGTAAGTATAAAAGGGGTAAAATGCAAAAAGGATGTTGTGTCGTGTCTACTATGTACTACTAACCAGGAAGAAGAGATGGACGGATTTAAACAACTTAAAAAAAACAGCACAAGCATGAAGGGACAAAATTAGATGATGGCATAGAGAGTACACTTATCAAATTTGCGAACGATACCAACCTGGGAGGGGTTTCAAGTGCTTTGGAGGATAAGATTAAAATTCAAAATTATCTGGTTAAGCTGGAGAAATGGTCTGAAGTAAATAGAATGAAATTCAATATGGACAATGCAAAGTATGCTACTTAAGATGAAACACTGTTGCAAAGAAAGCAAACCTCATGCTGGAATGTATCAGCAGGAGTGTTGTAAGAAGACACTAGAAATAATTCTTCTACTCTACTCTGTGCTGATAAGACCGCAACTGGAGAATTGTGTTCAGTTCTGGGTGCCACATTTCTGGAAAGATATGGACAAATTGGAGAAAATCCAGAGGAGAGCAACAAAAATGATTAAAGGTCTAGAATACATGATCTGTGAGGAAAGATTGAAAAAGATTGCTAAAAAGCTGTAAGGACAAACATGGAATGGCTGTCAGTGCGAGCTGCACTAGGGAATATGAATCCAGTGAGACCAGGCAGGTTTGTGAAGCATATGCTGAAACTCGCACTACTAGGTCCTCCCTTACGTATTTATTAAAATGGCTAGATTAAATCTAGTGCAGGTATGTCTACATGAGCTACAAATCACATCCCCAGCTGCAGTGCAAATGTATCCTTAGAAGACAAGATTTTCAAAAAATATAATTGTGCATATTTGCATGCCTACTTTTTATGCACAACTGTTATTATCATGGTTATATGTAGACATTATGTATTTGAACAGGAAATGCCCAGCTTGTCTGCTAATTAGCTATGCGACTATGTAGTCCCACCAGTCCCCTTCCTTACATACAGGACTGCATCCCCATGGGACCTTCCCTCCCTCTCTCCACCAGGATTATTTTTCCCTTCTCAGGGCGTTCATACAACCCCACTCCCATGCTCTCCTATTGGCACTCTTCTTCACCCATACTTCTATCCCCAACCAACTGATACTCCTTCTTTTCCACACACATGCCATCCTCACCCTCAATTCTCTCTCCACAGACCCATTCCGACTTACTTACTTAATATGTCTAGTAACATTCATCCTACCTCATTTTGCTTTCAGGGGTCTTCTCCCCTGCCTACGTTTTGATGGAGGGCATCTAGCAATCGCTACTATTAGAATTACCATTAGAATCCAAACAGTTTGTAAGAGCTTTCAAACATATACTCTAGCAGTGGAAACAGCACATAACCACACTCACTGCAGAGACACAGCCTCAGGACCTTTGCATAGAGTTGCACGGGAAACCACAGGGTTTTTCTAGCTGCCACTCTTGGGCCTGGGCACTCCGTCCATAAAAAGGGATCTGAATTCCTTTACTTTCAGACAACATAGGGATATCTCCAGGCACTGGGAGTCAGAAGATATACTGTACAGTATTTGATTTATTTAGACTCATGCAAATGCTAAAAAAGGGTGACTATCCATATGCTCTTAAGTGCTCTTGATATTACTTAAAAATACACCACAATAATACCTAAGGGCAGCACTATAATTTAATATAAATCCTATCAGTAAGTCAGGCAACTTAAAAACTCAAATCTCCCTCTCCCTCCAACAATTCACAATTCCTTCAGCCCCCAGCCCTGATTTTCAAATGCATGGGAACAAAAGGAGCTTTGCAATTTGCTCTGAAGATCTTCAGATAAAGGCTATTTCAGACCAGAGGAATGAGTTCCAAAGCCATGAATTCCAAATAAAACATACTGACAACACCTCCCTCATACTTTTACCATTGATGATTTCCACTGCAGTAGTATGACACAGGGAAAGGGGAGGTTTCTTCAGTAGGTGGATCTAGGATAGATTCTTATAGATTCTTATATTCTTCCTATCTCATCAGTTATGTTAACCATCAGGTTATGTCTGTTTCCTGTCTTCATTTTATTTTGCTACCGATGGTCCTACTTTGCTGTAAGGTTTAGAAATACAAGGAAGATTGGGCTAAGGGTGGTTGTTTATTAAAATGCTCTGATTAGTGTAATTCCCATGGTAATTAATACAGCTACTCGGTGCTGTGCTAACACTGAAGAAACTCTGTAGCATGGGGGTTGTACCACAACTTGGAGGTAAGCACTGAAGGCACTTCAGAAACTAGGCTCTATAGGCCTTAACTCTTCATGGGCTCCCAATAAACTCTCAGGCACATGGCTAACATGAAAGGATTGCCTTGAGTTGGCAGGAAGGAACAGTTGCAAATACTCAGGCTCAGTAGCTTGAGCAATTATACTTTGTTGTATAATATAGCAACACCTTGCTTGGCTCCTCAGGGCAGTCCAATTGAAAGTTAGGCATAGTAGCTGGTGTATACTTTCTAGTTCATTCCTCTGTTAGAAGCAGTTAGGTAACATCCTGCTTCAAAGTCTTCCTATCACAGCCTGCTTTGCGCTTGCTTTCTGTTCAGCTTCCTGCTTACATGCAGTTCCTCAGCTCTACTCTCTCATTCAACTTCTTGCTTGCCCTGCAGCTTCTCAGATCCATCAGAGCTCACTTCCTGGATCAGAACCTTTCAAAGAATTTCCTGTTGTCTGGAGACAGCAGTGAGTCTGTTCTTCCAGCCCCTGTAGCAACACCACAAGGAGAAAAAATATGGAAAAAAAAATCAAATGTGTCTGTAAAAATCAGTTAACTCCTCTGGGCCTGCAAACACAAAAATGCCTTTGGACTTGGTTATTGCATGATGACCCTACAGGGCAGAGATAAGATTGGTTGGGTGCCTTCATTGCATTTCTTACTTTTACAATTTTTAAAAATCCAAATATGTTATCTTAACTCTACATTTTCTGGGTTTATCGTACTTGGTTTGGAGATATTTACAACAGCTCTGTAAAGTTTTTTACTCTTAAATTACAGATACATACTCTCAACATTATCTCTTTAGTATACATTTTTATTTGAGGACTATGTCATAGTGTGCATACTCCTGCTTTACTTGTGCATATATAGTATTTTAAGAGCTTCAGTTAAACAGTGGTCATGTTCTTTATGCTACATGACATAAACACAATGAAAAAAGATTAATGTTTCTTATTAGCCTCTTTCGGTATGTCTACATGGCAATGTAAGCTCAGGCTCAGACTCAGGCTTAAGCCTAACACCCTTCCATCTACACACAAATCGTGCTAAGCCAGGGCTCAGACCCAGAGTGGGGACTGCAGGGTCTGAGCCCAAGTCAAGCCTTGACCCTATTACTTTGCAGTATAGATGCAGGCCTCCTCCCCATCCCCAAACTCAGATCCTGGGAGCCCTCCAAAATATATCTTACAATCCCATGGGTCAACTTCCTTTCTCCTCTCTATACCAAGAATCTCAAATCTACTCTATTGAAAACAGAAGCAATCCTCTTGCTGTACTGCAGCAGCTCAGTGAGTCACCATTAACCCTTCCATTGTCTCCTGAACACTGAGCTGCAAACACACCATCAGAGAAACTTTTGTGCCTTCAGTGGACACTGACCAGAACAAGCCTCTTAATTCAAGGTTACAGAAGCACAGCCAGATTTTGGTAAATCTTTGGTGTGAGGCAAGTAAAACAGCGGAGTTTAGTAAGAGCACCAGGAATGACCATGCATACTTGCAAATAGTGCAGCAGTTAGCAGCTTTACAAAATTACTGGACTGGTGATCAGTGCAGGGGGCAGGTTAAGAAGCTCAAGAGTGAGTACAAGAAAACCAGGGGCCAGAACCGCACCTCAATGACATCATGCCCATTTTATAAGGAGTTTGTCCAGGTGCTTGGCACTGAGCCAAGCACAGAGCCAGCCATGGAGCATGATGATGACCTAGTCAGCTGCGAGTGTAATTAAGCCATATTTTGCTAGGGCCTCTACGATCAGGGTATGGGTTCATAAGCCAAGGCAAAAGCAGGTATGCAGGGTCCCCCAGAATAACGGTGGGGACAGGAACTCCATTTATGACCATGCCATTTGGTGGGAATAGTCGCTCAGCCTGTCCATAAATGTAGACTCTTGATCTGCAAAAAAAAAACAAAAACCCTGGTATCATGCTCTTTCCCGTGCAACTCACATTAACATTCATAAGCTACCCTCTGTGATCAATGAGGGCCTGCATGAGTCCCATCAATGGCCTGGCACAGTTTGGAAATCACAAAGCCAGCCATAACTTCAGGAACATCTTTTATGCCCACCACCTTTGGGTAAATCACACACTTGATTGCCTCAGATACTCCCCTCACCACTTTACTCACAGCCAACTTTCCAACACCAAAGTGATTTGCAACTGACCTGTAGTCTTGGGTAGCCATCTTCCAACTAACCCACTTCTGGACAGGGAAGGGTGGCCTTTATGCATGTGACTTTATGTTGGAGAGTTGGGGCAAGCTACTCACAAAGGTCCAGAAAGGTGGCTTTGTTCATGAAAAACTTCTGGACCCACTACTGGTCATACCAGGTCTGAATGACAGTGTGATCCCACCAGGCTGTGCTTGTAGACCTGTGCCAGAACCACGGGTCTATGTAGGAGGCATCCACGGATATAAAGAGTGTAATCAGCAGCATCAGCCAGTTCGAGTCTGCCATGCGTGGGTGCTCCTACTCCATCATAAGCTGTGTCAGGTGCTTTTGGTGGGTCAGAAAACACCACTGAAATGTCCACCAGAGTTTCATGGAAGCTCTGTCCAATTCCTGACACAGGAGTAAAAGCACAAGCAAGAGAAGTTCTTCAAAAAGTGCCTCCTCCATATTGTTTGCGCCAGTAGCTGGGAGCACAGAGACCAAAATGACTGCTTGGTGGGCTGTTCAAGCTTCCTGTAACATACATGGTGAACAGTCAAGTTTTCCCACAGTGCTCCACAGTCAAAGGGCAAGAGCAGACGCATTTCAGGATGGCATTAGGTTGGTTGGATATGGTTTGATTAGGTTGGATATGGTTGGTTTGACTCAGGTCCGCGTACTGCAGTGTGGACGCTAGAGTCCCACGTTCAAGCCTTACCGTAAATTCTTACCGTAGGGTTAATAATCAGTGTAGACACTCAAGCCCAGGGTTCTCTAATCCAGGCTCAGCTGGCCCAAGTCCCACTAACCCTGGGCTTAAATTGCAGTGTAGACATACCCTCTGCCTCCAGAAAAGGGGATTTCTCAATGTTAATTCTTAATGCAATGATAATCAGTTACTCACTTTGGATGAGTATTTTACACCAGGCATTCTCACATCTATTCATCAAGCTAATAATTCTTTTATACTCTATTACTTACCTTCTTCTCTATCCATGCCACAAACTCTGATAACCTAAGCCGAGCTGGGCCACTGTTTGGAGGAAGGATTTTCAAGAAGCATCTGTTCAGGTGCTATACGAAGTAGTGCAGGTGATTCAGCATGTTGTATTACTCTCTTCTGAGTTAGTACTTGCCAGATGATCCAGTGTGATACCAGACAGTGCAGAACTGTTGGAGATGCTGCTTTTTAGATGATGGGTGAGATTTTCTAAACCACCTATGTGATTTAGGAGCACAGTCCCTTTGAAAGACAATAGAAAGTCGTGAATGACTTAGAGCCTTTTGACCATCCTATCTGACATGTTTAATGAAGTCCTGACCAGCTGAGGTTATTACAGTTCCCACAGCCATTTTCATTAGTCCTGGCCAAATTCTGAAGGTAGTACATTCTGCTTATTTAAATTCTGCTTGGAGGTTCAATTAGATATGGTATTCTTATTCATGGCCTCTCCTACACAGTTGTTGCTGTGTGCTGTTAAACAGCTGCCACATTTCCTTCCAGAAGTGTTTGCATTTCAGCCACAGTTGAAATGACCTCTGTTGCCTGGATGTCCTAGTGGAGTAAATGGGTGAAGAAAACCTCTATTCTCTCTTGTGGCAACAGGGCAGGATTCTAACTAAGGCTGCAAACCTCCAAGTGGATCCATGCAGGTAGATCCCTGTGCCTGCACAGAGCCACATGGATTTATCTGGGGCTTCAGAAAGCACAAGCATCCACCCTTATGGATCCCCTTGCAAAATAGGGGCTCAGGTTTTGTAGCAAATGCAAGGGAGGTAGACCAACATTTATACCAGCTTGCACATTATGGTTCCAAAGAATATTGGTCAATTTGCCATGGAGTGTGAACACGTAGGTAGCAGGTGTTCTGTTGTTTGAAGTACACTCTAGATGGGGTTGCACATGGAACCCTTTGAAAGCCTTCCACTAAACCATCCGCACAGCTCATTGAATCCTGTTTTAGCTGCAGAGTTTTGGAGGAAAGGATGCATTTAACGACAGAGCTTCTCTGACCGAGACAGGATTGTAAAATCCTCTGGGATTAAAAATGTTATATAGATGTAGGTTATTATTTATTGATTTTAAAAATGCTATTTTTATTTTCAGTATGGATTCAGTTTTCCAGTGATATATTGTTGATATGAATGTCAGCAAGGGTCCAAGCTGGAATGTAATCAGGACTCCAGGAGTCTGACTGTTCTTATGCTATTAAAATCTAATCATCATCATGAGAACAAACATCTACTGAGATATTTTAACTATAACCCCTGAAGGATCCTCACAAAGTTTACATGCACACACATTCCAAGTCAGGGCTGAAGGCTGGTTAATATGCCTAACACATTTCAGCTGTAATACCACTGTTTCCTTCAGGATTAGACACAGGAGTCATTTTACTTGCAGCTCAGTGATTAAACCTGTGCAATCTTTTTACTTCTCTCATGGACTGAAGACCCCTCCTCCTCCCTCAGCTGCCAGGAAGCTATGGTTAATGCATGGACAGAAAAGTTCTAATTATCCATTATATCAATAATAGTTTTAACTATTGATTTTAAAAGATGTTTATAGTATGTATTGCTTTATCAACCCAGAGGCCGTATACTCTTATCTCATTTGCAAGGACATCACTTGGGAGCACAGAGAAGCACGCACACGTACACACATGTAAATAAGGGGTCTTAACACTCAAGCACAGACTAAATTTAGGACAGCATCCAAGTAGAGAAAATACTTTTGCTCAGACATTGAGAAAGTGATTAAAAAATGTGTTCACATCTACACCAGTCACATTAACATTAACCCTTAGAGGGCATTGGCATTGGCATGGCCCTGGGACATCCTGCTGCTTTGAGCCAGTCATTTAAATTAATGGAAACATTCCAGGAGAAATGCCAGAGAGCATGACATTCTCAATGTAAGTAAACAACAACATTAATATATATTTTAATTCATACCTAGATAAATGTTCAGTGCTACAGTCCTTGTTTAAATCTCTCTAACAAGCTGTGATGAAGAAAGAAACATGCCACGTGTTAAGAGAGATACAAAATCTAATGGTAGATACCTCTCGGTTTTGTAGTTATGATGACAATACTTCCCGTTCTGTGAATTACAGAATTCCTGGGATGACTCCTTAGTGTATTCCTCTAAAGTCCTTCTGGTAGGTCATTTTGGAAAACAGCCACATCATTTATTTTTAAGTTGCAATTCCTTGCCTTCTGTTACACACTTACCCACACATGCTAACAGTAGTTGAATAGAGATAATTATAAGCTTGGGAGGAAAGATCAATATAAACAGTAGTTCCTATGCTTTCTTCAGACACAGGATTCCAGTACCAAAAGTGGGTAAAAAGCCACAAAGATTTAAATGATAGGTCTTGCGGTGAATCAATACTCCTAACTTCCTTCTCCACCAGTGCAGAGACACCTTGATAGAGGTGCAGTTCCATTGTGTAGAAGGTGCATGGTGGAATAGGATGTCGGACTCTATGGCCCAGATCCTCAAAGGTATTTGAAATCAGTCGGAATTAGGGCCCAGGTTCACAAAGATATTTAGACTCCTAACTCCCATTGATTTCAATGGAAGCTATGAGCTTAAATACTTTTGAGGATCTGGTCCCATGACCCAGTATACAAATGTAGGGATCTTCTATTGAATCTCCTTAGAATGAGGTGCTATAAACCTGCATTCAGATTAAAGGCATTTGCTGCTGAGTCACACTGGCAGATGGATCAAATTAGCTTTAACCAGGATATAAAGGGAGTTGGGGGAGGCTTGGAAGGCATCTATCTGAGTTGGAGGGAACTAGAAAAGAGAAAGTCCTAGAGGGAGGGAAAGCCTGGAAGTAGCAATATCTGGGGGATATTTATCTTGAGATAAATTGTGATATTGTTTTGAGGGTTGCAAGTCAAACCAAGAAGGGGGTGGTGCATTAACTCAGGTTCTGTGTGTTTTGTTGAAGATGGGGCAGGGATTCAGTCTGTTCGTGGCTAGCAGGAGGGTAGCCCATATAAGACTTTCTGTTTCCTGTTTGCCATACAGCTCAGCTCTATGGGAGCTCCCTCCATCCTAACAAATAAAGGATTGGGGGACAGGCCGCAGTCAGGCCAGTTAATCTGTGTCTATATGGATCCACTAGCTGGACTCCTTATGGCCTAAGAAAAATAATTCTCTACCTCAAATGAGTTTCTTCTGTGCACTGCATAAGAATGAGCATTTGGCCCTAAGGCTTGATTAATGATGCTACTGACTGGGGATGGGCAAACCAGTTCAGGCAAAAAGGGACTTATTACAGTCTTCATCTAACCTGAAAATTGAATCACAACCTCTTCCAGATTCATATTGTTGCTGTAATTCAACCTGTGGTGAGCTGGAGCCAGTTCGCACCGGTTTGCACAAACCGGTTGTTAAATTTTGAAGCCGGTTTAGAACCGGTTGTTAAAAGGGTGGGCAAACTCCATCCTGTCCGGCCCACCTGAGCTCTCAGCTGGGGAGGCTCCTCTGAGAATCCCTTTTTAATTTTTACTTGCCTGCGGCGCTCCAGGTCTTCAGCGGCACTTCAGCAACAGGTCCTTCAGTGCCGCCGAAGACCTGGAGCGACTGAAGGACCTGCCGCGGAAGTGCCACCAAAAACCCGGAGCGAGTGAAGAAACCGGTTCTTCAGCTTTTGGCAGCTCATCACTGAATTCAGCTATATTCATTGGAACAGGCAAGCTGTTATCCTCCCACTCACTTGCACCTCCTTCCCCTACACTACTCACACTGATTAGGTGTGCCAGCATTTCTGCTGGGTCTTGCTGCTATGCTTTCCACACTTCCTGGTGCTTTAAGGATCCCTTTTAAAATCTTGCTTTGAAGCCCCAGAATCATTCAAATCTCAGGCTTTCTGGGGCTTCTCATTCACACCATGTAAACTGAAGCATGACTAAATGGTGAAAGCCTGGGATGTATTTATTAATTATCTTCTCATAGCACCAAAGATGTGCACAGAGCTGTACTGGCAAATTAAAGATGAGATCTCTTTCCTAAGGAGCTTTAAGTCTAAGTGCTTGATACTATGAAGTGCAAAGTTCCAGTAACTTCCATGTTTCAGAGTAACAGCCGTGTTAGTCTGTATTCGCAAAAAGAAAAGGAGTACTTGTGGCACCTTAGAGACTAACTTCCATTGTTACTGTCCAAGAAAGTAGGAATACTGGGTACTTATAAGATCCTGGGACCAGGTCCTAAATTAATGTAGGACACAAGTCAGATGAGGGTATCTTTATCTATAACTTTAGATACATATCCAAGCATTTGTGTGCTTATCTGAACCAAACCTCTGAATCTTTTCAGTTCATTCATTGCTCTTGAAATGTGAATTCCCCGTGTTGTTCTTCACAGAAAAACACTCAGAGGCCTGACTAGAGGACTAGATTTTATGAGCAAGCTTGCTAACTTTGGAAAGCAGACAGTTCTTTATATGCATTTTTGCCCCTCTGCCAATCCATAGTAGATGTCCTGAACCTGCAGATTGGCTTGTCATTAGAGGAGAAATTAGTGTAATTGAGTTTGGGTATATTTTAAGTTCAACTTGCTTTATTTACACACACCTACCAGTCCTGAATCAGAGCTTGTCACAAACAGCATTCAGGCAAAACTCTCTTTCACAGGTATCTGCCAAAATCCCCAAATCTAGTTACCAAGGAGCCACTCTGCCCAAGAATTGACTTTGGAGATTAAGGCAGAGAGCCATAGCTCCCCTCCAAGAATTCTGTATCAGAAAACTAACAACACAGTATTTCTTCCAAGACTGATACCTTGCTTGTACACTAAGAAAAAGAACTGGTAAAAACACCAACTGGTGTTCCTGCCATAACAGTATATGTCTTCCCTCTTTTGATTTATTACTAGGGACTTTTATAAGGGAAAGACTTCTGTTTATCAGAGATGAATGCAAGCCAAAACCTCAGGTCCAACTTTGCAGAAGTTTGGATTCAACTCTGGACGTTGAAGCTTTGGTCTGTTTCTATTGTTTATTTATACTTAACTTGGAAATCCCACTCTATCTCATTTCCTCCGACTTGCTTTCCATTTCTAATCTCTGTTTGGATGATGCCCATTGCCACTACTGGCAGTGACAAATCACGAGACATTTATGTGTATTTATGCACAAAAATAAAAAAATAATAATTGCAACTCATTAATGATGGAAAAGACAGAACATAACAGTCATCTTTCTATCCCACATCTTCATTCCCATGCATTTTTATAGCCCATTCCTTTCTCAGCCTTGAAGAGATGTTTTATCATGTGTTATTTCTCTAAAGTAGGGCTCAATCCTCCAAGCCATGGGTGTGTGTAATTCCAATTGACATCAACAGGAATTCTACACCTAGAGAGCATGCAGGATGGGGCCTGCAATTTATTTTGGCCTCTTTGAAACTCTCACCATCAATGGGTATTTAAACACATAGAACATCTTTTGTAAGCTGATCCATCTTCTTCAAGATCCACCTCTTCCACACTGCTTATAAGAAACCAGAAATCAACTAAGGCTATGTTAAGAGGGAGATGGAGATAACTGGTGCTTTAAAAAAAACTCACTATAATAAGTGTAACATTGCAAGTGCATATTAAGATTATTGTATCTTTCTCCCCTTCTCATCACCACTTTTAGATGTCACTTATCTTATATTCCAGGCTCTTAGGGGCAGGGACTATGTCTCCATATCTGATTGTACAGCACCTAAAACTATAGAATTACCAATCATGATTAGGGCCTCTGGATGCTATGGTTAGAGAAATAATTTGTTCCACAGAAAGTGCAAAACCAAGATGCCTGCTAGGATTGCATACTGCTCCTTTGTGACCCTATGAAATATTGTGCTCAGCCCCACAACAATTGTAAAGTGCTGGCACTCTACCTGTTCCAAATAGAAGTAGGCAGATGATTAAATAGTAAAGCTGTTTTCGCAGTTGGTAAATCAGTACTTCAGGGAGGACAAGGGGATTAGTCCCTTAGCAATTCAAATGTGTGCAGTATCATATAAATAGTATAATTTGAAGATTCTGAATACTCACATGTGAACTTCCCCAACATTATTAGGAGTTGAAGGTTGTTGCATGCAACACTGGAACGGTGATCTCCGCAAGATTTGTAATAAGGTCTCAGTGAGTGGAAAGGAACAATGCGCCAGATTGCTTGACTGAGCAGGAAGTTCCCATTATTATTATTTAAATTACTCATTAAAGGCTAGGTTTTTTTAAAGGGGTCTTTACCTGGACTCCTTTATTAAGCTGACAATTAATTGCAGGTGCAAAACTGCAGGCATAATTAATTGTGGATGCAAAACTGTGCCACAAAACAAAAGAAGCTGGCACTGAAAATCTGGCCCTAAGGGCCTTTCTTCTGGTGCCATTCAAATCAATGTCACAATTCCCATTGATTTGAATGGGAGCAGGATTGGGTCCAAACGGCAGGAGACACAGTTCAGCCTCCTTCTGAGACTGAGATTCTTTTCTTTTAATGTATATTGAAATGCCTTCGTCTGGCAAATACTGCTCATTATGGGCACTAGGATTATTTCATGATCTAGGGCAATCATGGCTCTAAACTATTCTTGGCATTTTGCAAAGTAATAACTTTAAACCTATTCCCTTTCTTACTAAATTTTGGGTTTTTAACTTGCTGCTGTAAAACCCTATGCAGAAATCCAATGCTTTACTAGGTAAGAATTGCACAGAATGTGTGAGATACTCAGCAGCTAAATAATACTATGCAACAAATGCATGTATGTCACTGTGTAATTGCAGTGTCTTAAATGGAAACAGTAAAGGCTAAATTCTGGCTTCAGTTACACACGTACTGCCTTTTGCTTCAGTGCATGGATGGAACTGAAGGCAGAATTTGTCCCTAATTTCTGGTAAGTGTTTGCTCCAAATATTTCTTCCACTCTCACCTCATAATTGCTAGAGTGCTTCTCATAAGCAGATACTATTTATAGAACAAAATGGTTAAGAGTCATGTGTCTACCTTTCAGGGATCATGTCACATCCTTTCAGTTCATCAGCTAGCTAAGGCAGGGAGCATTTCAAAGCTGATGCTTCCAGTCTCTTAGATTGAGGAGGCAAAATCTGCCTCATTTTCCAGCACTTCCAGAAGCTCACTCATGCAGTGGAATCGATGTTGTCTGTTCACTCAGACCTCTCAGCTGCAGGAGAAGTGCACTGTACACAGCTGACAACCCAGAAGGGGATTAGGAATCATAAAAAGTGAAATGGCAGCCCAGAATAAATAGGTAGGGCAAACTCCTTAACCCTGACTCCAACCGGCCAAGGTAGGTGACACTGGCATTCACCTTTACGGAAGAGATAATACATGAAAGTGATACAGCAACAGGATGCAGAGTGTCTTTCCATTAAAAATTCACACCTTCAAAATATACTGTTCACTGAGTTACAATTTCTTTGAATCTACATATGAGAAACATTTACCCAGTACTAAAACAAATAAATACTATAACTTCTATAAGAAGAATTAACTTCTCAGAAGTAAGACTTTAATCAGCTGGCAAAGGGGAAAAAATCAATTCCTTTCCTAGAAGGAAGGCTCCCCCCCCCATGTATGTAAAGGGGGCGTTACTACTGTGTTGATGGGCTCCTTAAAAAATGAATGACTATCATCTTTGAAAATTAAATGATATTTTTAGGTGTCAAGGAATCTGCATCAAAATTAGACCATGACAACCATAAGGTATGAAGCAGGTTTGGGGATAATACCTGAATGCTATGACAATATGAAAAATAATACTAGAGAAATCAATTATGGATTCCTTCCCCCCCCCCTTTAGTCATATATAAAGCTTTGACGTTGTTCATTCCATTTATTTGCTGCTGGCTTAATAATCCCCTGCATGCTGGGAAAAACCTTTGTTCTCTGACAGAAGTAATAAAGCTGTCTGCACGATTCCCTCTTGCAAGACATGGAGTGTTCCCGGTTTATTTAATCTGCTGGTGTGCAGTCTTTTCAAAGTAAATACTTCACAGGGACCGAATGCAGAAAGACATGCAAGAGACTGGCACATATCAGAATCAAAATTAAAAACTTGCCTGTGAAGAAATAATGATGTCTCTTAAAATATAATAAAAAGAAAAGAAAACCTACATGAGAAACCCAGGCCAATCAGGCCTTGACTCTCATTTCTTCCAGAGTATGTGTCCTTCAGATTTCCTCCGTCTTCATTCACTCATTCCTGGTGAATAGAGAGCATAGAGAAAATGAAGAGATCTGAATGCCAGCAGGAGGCTGGCTGCTTTCTTCTAGGCATGTCCTGAGCCCAGTCACCCAGAACAACTTGTGATCCCTGGACAAAGCTACTCACGGCAGGAGGCCATATCAAGAAATTTTCCTCCTGGAATTAGATATTATCCCAGGAATCACTACTGAGTCAAACATAATGCCTCATCCTGCTGGGTCAAGTAGGATTTCATTTCAATTTCTTTACACAACGATGCATTTCATCTTGTCTGCGTACAATGGCAGTGCTCAGGCATGAAATAAATTGAAGTGCTTGAAAGGCAGAATTATCCCTTGAACCTGCAGCATTCCCGACCCCAAAAACATACATTGTCAAGTGAGTTCCAGATAAGCAGGATCTTCAGCGAGTGTTTGTGCTGCTTGGCTTCCTTTAATCATACTCCCTTTTGTAAAAGGGATTTTTGAGGGGAAAGATAAATCATTGCTGAGGAAAGAGGTCATTTTCAAAAGGCTTTAAGAGCTTCATTTTGTGTGGCTTTTCAAGGTGAAACAGGTAATTCAGTGCAGTGAAAACCTTTTGTATTCAACTTAATTCAAACTTCACACTACCAAGAAAAAAGTAATGAATTTAAGCTTGAATAAAGTTCTTTATTAAAAGTGTTCCCCTACATGTGTGAGCCGCATCCTGTTTGCTATCGCACACGTCTGACTATTGGAAAAAGATAGTCATGGACAGTGCTAAAGCTATTTATCCTGGCTTTAAACCATCCGTGGGTATGTCTACACATACAATGCTACAACAGCAGTACAGCAGCTGCGCTGCCATAATGTTTCAGTGTAGACATTCACTACAGTGACTGAAGAGGTTCTCCCATCACTAGAGTTAATCCATCTCCCCCAGAGGTGGTAACTAGAATTCTTCCATCAACCTATCTCTGTCTACACCAGGGCTTAGCTGGCATAGCTACGTCTCTCGGCAGTGTGGATTTTCCACACACCCTCAGAGACGTAACTATGCTGATGTATATGTCCAGTGTAGACCAGCCCTTAGTTGCTGAAATTGGAGCGCTTTTCTTGCTCATAGTTTAAGAAGCATTGAAGACTTCTTCCACTAGCCCTTTCTCTAATCCCTTCACTGGTACCTGGACAGTCAAGTAGTTGTGAATTTAGAACAAATCCTCAGATTTGAGTTCAGTGCTGGAAAGGGACCCATGGGCAACATCTGCTGTACAGTAAGAGAGGGAAGAAGGGAATACAAGATGTCGGTGGTGGATAGTGAACCTCCCTTGTATTGACATATCATTCATTTACCAAGGATTTGCCTATCAGTGTAGGGTGCATGGCTCTATGATCATAGACCATACATACATCTTTGTAAAAAAAATATGCTTTCCCTGAACCTCAAGATATAGGCTTGATACAGGACTCACTGGATGAAATCTATGGCCTGTGTAATGCAGGAGGTCAGACTAGATAATGAACCCTTCTAATCTTAAAACAGATGAATCTCTTGAATTGTGCAAATTTTTTCAGGGTGCTAGATATCATCTGAAATTTTTTGCCCCCGGCATTGCTGCTTAAGAAATTAATCAATGCACTTGTTTTCAAAGACAAATGTCAATGGATTCACTGCCAATCATCTCATCCATTCTTAAATAATGGTCTAAAATGAAAGCTAATCTTTTTGGATAAGGAGGGACCCAATCTTAGCAATAAATTCTCATTCAGCAAAACTGGTAAAAACTGACTGGTTCTCCATGATACTCTGTTGCTGATTTAACAGTGAAAAAGAGCATTTTGTTTACTGCAGTGTTCTCTAACTTTTTCAAATTGTAAGATACTTCTTCAAAGACAGCTTCTGATTGGTCATCTTCCTGATCTGGATCTAACATCTTCTCTTCAGCAGCTATATTGCTTGGGTCATAAACCAGTAATTTTAAGAGAGTAGTAAGGAGACAGCTATAAAAGTAAACTTGCGTTAGTGTGATGGGTGCAGTAGCTTGGTTATATCTCTCTTTTAATTGTTAATTTTGAAGGTAGCAACAGGAGAAAGTATGACACTACAAATGTAGTGAAGAGTACATGTGGAATATGGAGTCTTTCTGACAGACAATGAAACAGTGACAATACTTTCATGCAGGAAAATATAATTTTCAAAGGAAAGCTAAAGTTAGCTTTGGTTATTGCAAGAAACAAAAGAACAACTGACCCTATCAGTCAGTATGAAAGAAACAAACTATGGAGTCTACAGACAAAAGTGCATGTGCATGAAATGAGTGGTCACATATCATAGCAAAGTATTGTAAGTTTAGTTTTGTTTTCCAGTACAGTGTGTTTCTCCATAGCAACTTTGTATTGAACCAAATGCCCTTGGAGAGAACGTGAGGGTTGTGCCGCTGAATAGCAGTGGAGAGCCATGCTGCAATCAAAAGGAAATGAAAGGCTGATTCCTATTTATTACTGGGACTGGCACTGTTCCAGAAAGGCAATTGACATGTTAATTTGTATAGAGAATTCCAAGATCAATCTCACTTTGGAGCCAGTTCTGGCTGCCTCCCCAGGCCCTGTATGACACCCTGGTGCCATAAAGAAGCCACCAGAGGCCTGGAGAGAATTCCCTTGTGCAGGAACAATTAAGGGTAGTGCAGCCCATAGCCAGCCATGGGAAGTCTGCCCTAAGTTTGAGCAGCCCAGGGGGCTAACCATTCCAGGGCTAAACCATTCCAGGGCTGTTCTAATGTAAATCTACACTAATATATACTGGGAACTATTTCAATCCCAGCAACAGCCCAGAATCCAGGCAGTAGAAAGAACAACCCTAGCTAGTTCTCTACTCTAACATGAAACTCCTGTATTGGAGACCATTGATAGAATCTTAGCTAATGGAGCCAGATATATTAGACTTATTCATATAAGAATTTCAGACCCAAGTCCACTAGTTGCATAGTAAGGCATGACCACTTCACTTGTTCAAAGGCCTCAAGAGAGATGATTACAGCAGGAATGTTATTTGATCTGTCTGAGCAGACAACGTTTAGTAACCTCTGATCCTTGCCTATTCTGAATAGAGCTGATTGGAAGTTTTTCAGTTAAACATTTTTTTCCCTGTAAAATACTGATTTGTAGAAACAAAAAATTTTTCACAGGTCCAGGATGGAGTTTCTGATATATATGAGACAGACGCCCATGAATAGCCAACAGTTCAGTGGTTAGGATGTGAGATATAGGGGACCCAGGCTAATTCTCTGCTTTGGGTTATTGATTATTCTTGTTTGTCTCTCTCTCTTTCTCTGAAAAATGCCAAAAGGTCTCAGTTTAATCCTGATCCAGAACAGGCAAATATTTTGAAAATTTTCTTAGTGCAGGAAAACTATTTCCCCCCAGATCTACATGTAAATTTATTCTACTTGGTCACAGTGGACCAGATCAGGGAGAAATTATAATAGGCTAGATGCAAGAATTTTTGATAAGATGTTTATATCACTATTGTAGACAGAAATTAATTTATTGGAAGTATGTTGCTTAGGATCTCCATATTTGCCCTATTCTGCCTGTCCTCCCTGGGTATCAGACTTTACATTTATTTCTACCAGATCTGCACTCATTGCTTGTAACCTCCATAATTTGATTTCTCCAGGTCACTTGGCTATTTGAGTCAGTCACCCTGTGTGTTTCCTTCTTTCCCCTCTGATTTTTGGTATTTTCTCCAAATTTGATGTTGATTAATATTAATACCAAAGAAGCCCATGAAACAGCTGTCTATGGTACAGAGAGGTGATTTTTCTTGGTTTGAGATTCTTTTAAGATTAACTGGTCAAAAAATCCTCCTCAAAATCTCTAAAAGTGTCCAAAATCATATACAATTACCAGGAAACCTCACTGCTTGAATTGACAAATGCCTCACCACTGACACAAAAATGGCTCTTTGGACCCATCTGGAACTGTTACCCAGTCCCCCAGTGGTTCACACACCTAGGAAACTCCTACAAGCAAATGCTGAGAATTAAGAGTGGAGGTTTGTAGATTGTGGGGTGGGATAGCTCAGTGGTTTGAGCATTGGTTTGCTAAGCCCAGGGTGTGAGTTCAATCCTTGAGGGGGCCATTGAGGGATCTGGGGCAAAAATTGGGGATTGGTCCTGCTTTGAGCAGGGGGTTGGACTAGATGACCTCCAGAGGTCGCTTCCAACCCTGATATTCCATGATTTTAAGACCAGATAGGACTTTTATAATCCTCTAGTTTCACCCCTGCATTACTAAACATAGTGATACCTGCATCAAACCCAACAGCTTGTTGTAGAAGTCGAGCACATAATTTAGAAAGACAGCTAATCTGAAGGTAAAGGAGACAAGTGTTAGAGAATGTGCCACATCCCTTGGTAATCTAGTCTAATGGTTACAGAGGTGGGAGCACCAAAGATCAGATCAAACTTTGTGGTCATTTTGGTCTTGATCTAAGTCTTGCCCACATGATTGATCACCAGTGCTCAGCACCCCATTAAGCATATGACTTTGCAGAAATAGGAGGCAGATAAGGCATTAAGGAGAAAAAGTGCATTTATAGGCAAGAATCCCCAATATGCAAGCAGATAATTAATTTGCTTGTTAATGAAAAATATATGGTCATGTTTTCATTTTATGTGTCATTTCAAAATGATGTTACATTCCATTTACAATAAAAGACATTCCAATACAAAGTACTCTTTTATGTAATAATGTAAACAAATCCTATGAATGTTTATCTGAGAAAAAGACCCCCAAATATCCCTTTCTTCTAAAAATAAAGAGAGCAATTTAGCAAATGTTACATCTGAATTGCAATTAAAACCTTTTCAGACATGTGCCACAAAAACTGGTAAATCTAAAACCTGTCATTGTTGTCTGCTTCTGATAATAATGTTTGCATTCTTTTTTTTTTTTTGTAATCCTCAGATTTCAAATTCATATGAAAAATGCAGTGTACATAAAATGCATTAATAAAAAAGCATACAAAAGAGAAACATAAGTAAACAAAATGATGTGGAATACATCGTTAATTTACTAATCAAAAAGATATTGGACAAGTCTGCCACTATTTTATAGTCGTGAGTATAACTGTATTACTTTAAAGTGAAACATGAGATAAAATTTGTAATAAGATTACTTTTCCCACTAGATTTTAAATATGATGGTTTAAAATATTTATTAGCAATTTCTGATAAAAATTTGTACTGGTAAACATATAGAATATGAAAATTTGATGCATTTAGAATGCCCACCATCTTCATTCTATACAAATAGATGTTTCAGATGTATTTGAAATATAGCTTTTATATTACTTCTACTTTTGTTTTGAGAAAGTAATTTAAGAAAGTCATTTAAAACCAATCCAGAGACCTTATTTTATGAGAAATATCATTTTCATTCCTTGTTGGAATTAAATTTCTCAGTATTTGTTCATTAACTGAAACAAAAATACTTATCAGTTATATTTAAAGATGAAGGGATTTCCATTATTGTCAGTGAAATTCCTAGGCTCCGAGTATTAATGTGAATAAATATGTATTTCAAGAGGAGAATTTGCAATAACATTTATCATATTTACTTTAGTGTTAGGCACACCCCTAAAAGCACGGTGAAGTCTTTTAGATGTCCGGATGCTTATCTGAACATTAGCCAACAGTTATTTGACTCCCTTTGGTCTTGAAGGGGGTTTAGAAACACCACAAGAACAGTCATTGTTAGGGTTTTTGATGAGTCTAATCTTGAGTGAACCCAAGAATTCCTATATGCCAAATTTTTAAATAGCTGGAGCCAAGTTCTGTGTGTGCATACAAATATACAAAATGTGTTTCTATATTAACAGATGCATATTGGTTAGTTGTGTGTAAAATAGCATTTGCACAAGTGCTTGTTTACATGCATGTGTGTATTTCATTTCTTTTTTTTTCCCCCTCTGGGACTTTAGAATGTACTATTTAAAAACATAGCTGTCTCTCTGGAATTCTACTATTGGTGTCCCCACAAAATTCAATAGAGGTTCCATCCCCTTAGCCAACAGATTTCAAAGGGATTGTGAGCCCCAGCCCCTAAACTGACGTTCCAACCTGCAAAGGATGATAATAGGTAAATTAATGGTGATAAAGTCACCATTACCTGGCTTGCAAAAACCTGTGAATTGTTGTATATTAGGTGAAATGGGGCATGCTATAGACAGTGGCAGGTCCTATGGCTCAATCTTCTGTCACCCTCTGTAGCTGAAACCTTGGGGATTGGTCCTGCTTTGAGCAGGAGTTTGGACTAGATGACCACAATTTCTATCAAGTGGTTTCCGTGGACTGCAAGAGCAACCACTCTTCCCCCTCACACTCACTAGTCTAGGATTAGATGGATTTTTGTTTCATTCACTTGCAGAACCTGAAGGTATAATATGGTGATCCATAGTGATGAGGTAGCAGAGAACTGATTAGTGAACTCACTGATAAACTAGATTTAATTTTAAAAATCCAGAGTGATTTCAAAGTGACTGCTAGAAGTTAGAAAACTGTGACGTATTTAAATATCCAGTTAACTTTAATGAAGATTTGTTCATTAACAAATTTGTGCCTGCAGTCAGGATGTGTACACACCATTCATTCCCAACTCAATGTCAGCACCAATGGCCAGTGAATTCCCGCAACTTCAGCAGTCTTTGCTAAATAAGATGGCCTTCCACTGCAGTACAAAATTGATGGACAACCATTCTGCAAATAACACTTTTGCCAGTGTTCTAGAGATATTGAACTACAGGGACTAACTCTTGCATCTTGTTATTAAAAGTATTACAAAAATGAATGACCTCTAATGATTTATTTAAATACCAGCTATTTCTTAATTTGAACAAATGGGGAGGATATAATTAATCTAATTGGTATGGAATTTTGTTTGTTTGTTTTGCCTTTTTGTAGATCCTTATGATTTGGAATCACAAGTATAAATTTTCAAATGTTTATCTATTCAATAGCCATACAATGCAATTGGTGGGATTTGGGTTGCTGCAGATGATTACCTTGTTTTATTTTCTTGAGTCATTCTTTCCACTTTCTCACTTCCTATGTGTAAATTGGTGTGTGAGTGTGAGACATTGCTCAAATCAGATAGGCTAAGAGACAATCATTATTACTACTTTTATTGTCTGTTGTTTTGTAACACCTCAAGGCTCCAATTAGAGAGTGGGGCTCCATTGTGTGAGATGCTCTACACACAAGTAATAAAAAAAAGCAGATCCTGCCCCAAAGAAATTACACTCTTAGCATATGATGAGAGACAACAGGAGCATAAAACAAACAAAAGGCAGTGAGGAAAGGGTAATGGTGGAACAAAAATAATTAGTGTAAAAACAGTAGTCTCAACATACCAATGTCAGTCTCAATCTGTTACTGTGTACGTTCATAAGGCTACAGGTTTAGCGTGAATAAAAGATGCACAGGTGTATAATCCTGGAACCAGTGACCAGGGAAAGTAGTATTATAAGAAATCCAAGAAAAATACTAATAGATGTCATTCAGTGTGAATATAAACTAATTGAACAAGGGGCGTGTTTTGATGTATGGTCCTAGACTAATATTACATAAAAGAGCCTTATTGTTCTGTAAAGTTTCCCATTCTAAAGCTAGGATGAAAGATAAAGAAGGAATAGAGGTTGTATTACTTGTCGATTGTCTTATGTGTAAGGCTGACATAGAACAGAAGAATCCATTATGATTTCAATCACTAGCACTGCTTCATTGTGTGCTTTGCTCTGTCAATATTCTGTCAATAGAGCCACCCAGAATGTATAAGACCACATACTCTGCTGATTAACCCTAAAAAGTCCCATTCAACTCAGAACCTGTGCTTAATAGACAAGTGAGTTAATGTGTATCAGTGCAACCTCATCACTCTGTGCATCTGGTTATTTTTACCTGCTTTGTGGGAAAATCTTCCATCACCATAAAAAGTATATTTAATGTTGATTTTCTTTATGCTTTGTATTCCAGTAGTACCCACAATCTACAAGGCATTGTCCACAAGTGCCTTGAAAATGGTGTGCTAAGAATTCAGGACAAGATGAAAAACAGCATTTTTCATGTGCTGTTATGTGTCGAATCTGAAGGTTTTGCTTATAATATGTGCTTCTGCACCATATTGTATTTACTCCATAAAGCACATTTAAATGTGAATATATTTTTGCAAGCATTGGGCCCAATCCTATAATTAATGGGAGTTAGATGCCTAAATACCTTTGGAAATTTGGACTTCAGAGCTTCCTGTGAAGTGCTCATTTCCCCTTCAGGGCCATGAGAAGAGCTGATGGCTCTCAGTAGTATTTCTCTGGAGGTTCTCACTACCTCAGAGGATCAGGACCAAAATTATTTATTTCTTTTAAGTCATTTTGGGTTCAGTCCTGCTCCCTTTGAAGTCAGGAGCTTTGCCATAAACTTCAATGGGAAGAGCACCAAGCCCTCAAGCCAATATTGTTCTGACAATTTTGAAACATTTTCTGCAAGTAATCATGCCTTAATATATATTGGTGTGCAAGATAATCTACATCCTGAAATTAAACCAGGGATAAATTTGGCCCAGTACCTCTACTAATGAAGTAGCCACGAAAAAGAAAAACAGTGGGTACAGAATAAGGCTCTGAAACAGAGTGTAAGAGAAAAGTCTACAAAATTAAAGAAATAGGTGAATACTTACACAGCCCAGTGGTTGTTAAAATTACAAAATGCTTGGTAATTATAGAGGAAAAATAGGAGGTGGAGCCAAACTTTGCATTGATCTGAGGCAAGTCTGATCAAGAATATTAATAGTAAACATTTCCTCTTGCCCACAAGGAGTGAAATATTTGCTGATGTGGCAGGAGACAAGTTATTCAGCAAAATAGAGGCATTGGCAGATTTTTGGCTGATTCCCCTAGATAAAGCAGGCTCCAAGATTTGAATGTTAAATACACTTGCATGGCAGAGACTGCTTCTTGATTACTTCTGCCTTTCAGAATATGTTCATTACCAAAAGTATTTCACTGCACAATGTCCTCTATGCTTCACAGACTTGCAAAATGGAAGTGTCCGCTGATGACGTAATCTGGGGCAGCACTAATAGTCAGAGCGGGCATCAGGCCTAGTGGTCAGAGCAGAAGTTGGTAGCCAGGTACCAGAGCCAAGGGTCACAGCCAGAGTCAGGAAACAGGAGTCAGAACCCAGGGTCAGAACCAGAGTCCGGGACCAGATGCTAGAACCATGGAAGAATTAATTTTGTATTGTGAATTCTGGCATAAAAGAATGTTCTAGGATTTGAAGCATGTACTGACGTCAGCACCAGCGCTGCAATTGCTTGAACCACTGAAAGAGATCAGGCCATTCCACAGATGTTTCAAAAGAAGGACTGAGAGTTGATGCTACAAAGATATGGGACTGAATGACTACCTTTAATGTATGCAGTCTGAGCTATGACAGTGCAGATGCAGATCAGAGAAGATCTAGGCTGTACAAAATTTAATGATATTCTCTATGGTCAAAGCTTCAAAGCTAAAATTAACCACAAACAGTGGTTGCAGTACACAAGAAAGGACCTTCATAAGCACTAGTGATTATTTTTAAAGTTCAGAAGTATGATATAACCCTGGAGTTCCAGCCAGGACATCATCCAATAACCGCTGACAGGCGGTCAAAAGCATACGCTTCGCTTGACGACACACAAACAGATGATCTCATGTTAATTTAATTCCTGCCACAGACACATAATCTTGATGAAATGGTAAGCGAGTGTGGAGCTAAACTACACTAGGCACAATACCCGCTCTGTTGAGCTGGGCTGTCCTATGCGGGGCCTGGGGCGGAAGTGACAAATCCGTCACTTCTGAGACTGACCCGTCACTGCCAGGACCCACCGCATTGACCCACAGGATCCCCCAGAGTGCGGGGCCCGTAGCGGTCTCCCCAGTTCACTGTACCCAGGGGACGGCTCTGCTGTTGTGTACACTGAAGCAGTGGAAGTTGGAGTATGCCTCCTGCTGTGCTAACTTCCACCAGGGCCGAGCAGCCTGGGATCACATAACTGCAGCTCCGATATAAGGGCAGATCAGGGCCAAAGAATAGAGACAGGGCAGGGCAGAAGCATCGGTATTAACTTTATAAATTATATCTTGTTAATTAAATAAATAGATTACCATAAAATCTACCTGAGGCCTCTGTTCAGCGAGATTCTCAAGCACATGCCTAACTTGATGTAGGCAAGCAGTCCCATCAAAGTCAACAGAACTGCTTGCCTACTTAAGGGTAGGGTTCTGCTTAAATATCTTGCTGAACCGGGGTCTGAAATACTACAAGGTAGTAAAATGGAAATGGGAGGACAGCCTAGTGATTTAATAGAGTGATGGGGACTTTTTTCCTTTAAATAAAAAAAAATACAAAATGGATGCCTGCCTTTGGTGGCATAGCTTTCTAACGGGCATTGAGTGTAAGTAGAACCAGGTGTATAGGCTCAGCTGGCAGTAGTTACCTGTCTATCCAAGTCACAAAACTATCAGATACTTTGCAAACATCCACTCAGGAAAAACCTGAATCTTTCAAATCAGGGCTGAGATTTTCAAATGGTCAAGCTAGCTTACTGCCTTCTTACTCACATTATGCTTGATTTTAGCCAGGACTGTCATTCTTTCACATTCATAAGCAATAAGAAAAAAAAATAAAAATTCTAAATATCAAAAATAATATGCACCACTGAGCTGAGAGTTTGCCATTCTGGAGAAACAAGAACTGTCTGATTAATGAATATTCTGTGTCAGTGAAGCAGTACAGACCTTCACATGGCCTATGATTCTAATGGAGGGGAAGAGCTATTTGTTGTTGGGTCAAACCATTCACTGCCCATGAATAGAAACGATTTTGGTACAATGAAAGAACAAGCATAATAAACTCAAACAATAGTTGCTGGATCTTTAAAAAACCCACACATAATTTTCTTTTCCTTTATAGATTCTTATGCATTAAAGTGACAATAATGTTATTAAACTGGTGCATTTAGAATAAATGTAAGAAAATGAGATCATCATATCCAATCTGGCAGGTAGTTGTCCTGAGAACAGCTAGTGCTTCTTTCATTGATCCATAAGATGCTGTACCATGCCTCCAATTTTTCCTCATTTTAGTAAAAGCATAAGATCATTGTCTATGTTTACAGCAGCCTTCATTGTTTTGGAATGTTCTCCCATGCTTTGTAATTGAGAACACAGACTGAAAAATATTTTAAGTGCACCATTTGGGGTGTTTTGTATGGGATGTACTTAACATGGGGATATATATATCTCCTCTTAGATTCTTTACATTGTTTCTGTGCTCATTTAGTGCAATTGATCAAATATAGGGTCTATGATTAAATGAGCTGCTTTTCCTTGGCTATCACTGCTGTCACTGAGGCAGTTAAAGCCTATACTAGGCCAGAATTGCTACATAATAAGGGTAATGAAATGCAACAATCTTGTCTATTTACTCTGTTGAGTGAGCCAACTGATTTACTATCTACTGGCTGAATTGAATGTAAAGACATAGGGTGCCAAAGTTTCTTTCCCTATAGTGTACAAAGAAATATCATTTTCAGTAGGCAGGAAAACACACTGGAGAGGGAATGCAGTTTACACCATAGGTATTAGACTACCTTACCAAAGAATAATTAAATTGAAACACTCAACTTCTCAACAGAAGAAAAAGAACATTGAGTGTTCTATGGGCAAAGAGATATTTTTGGCATCTAACTGCAACGGTTATGCAAACTCAATATATAAAATAAGTGCTGGTTGAGGAGGTCTTGCCAGCAATATTGTTTTAGAATAATAGTCCAATAATTCATTATTTTTATTATCATTTTTGCAAGGTTCTTTGGTAAAATACCAAAGAATGGAATAGAGCAGAACAACAGGGACTCAGTTGCGCTTTGGCTCCCACTCCTGCTTCAACCAATATCACAAGACTTTTGCATGTGCGCGCACACACACACACACACAGAGGACTACAGGGGTTTCCTGTGGTATTACTTCATTAGATATGGTGCATCTGATGCAAACGTGCAATGGTGCCGTGACACTTGTGTTTTGTAAGTCTCACTGGGAATTCAGAAGTGGCATATAAAAATCGTATAATATGTTGGGTAAAGTTTACAAAGGAACGACTGTGGATCACTGATATTGGGCATAGAATTGCCTACAGCATCCAGCAGGAGAATGGCCAAGTATTACTCGAAATGAGAAAGGCCTTTCTCCTCATTATGTATTTAATCTTATCTGAGGGATGCAGTGTATCATATGAAAGATTTAAATGGCTCTCAATAGGGGAGATAAACCATGAACAGGAATTAAAAGGGGGAAAAAAACAGTGACTGGTACAACTACATAGGAGTATAATTTAAACAAGAATAAGCATTTTAGCTTGGCATTAAGCACACAAAATAGGTTCCAACTCATGGTAATTTGCCCACATTGTTCCAGAAATTCATCAGATACCATCCCTACTGTAGGATAAACTGAGCCATTTGTAAACTAACCTTTGAATATATAAAGGAGGAATACATAAAAGGTTATATTTCTTCCATGGAGGAAATATATGCCAAATGTTAAAGCTCTTCCTCATCTGGAATGTGAGAGTGTAAAGATGCAGCAAAGTTCTGTTTAGCACTGCATTCATGCTGCTCATGTGCATTACAGACAAGAAAAGGTTTTCTACGCCTACTTAATGGGAAACAGTTGATGTTGCCATTTGAACTGATTAAGATATATTTTTAATGGTCTTTGAGCTTTTGCGAGAGCACCGGTAAAGCCAGAGTGACATGATACTGTACTTCTGTAATTCAAATTGTTGCCATTGAGGCAAGAAAAAAAAAGTTCTGTGGTGCAATTTTCCTTTTTTTCTTTTTCTTTGGGGTGAGTTAAGCAGATTTACTCTTTAACGGTAGAGCTTCAGTGCATGATTATGACATCAAAGTGTGACAGACAGTGATTATATACTGCAGGGGGAAAAGGCGGATAAAAACAGACATTTAATTCCCTTAGCTTAAAGGGACATTATCCCTGGCTAGAAAAAAAAAAAGTGATACCATTCCAGCTTATTTTTTTTTAAATGAAGCTGGGATTTATTCAGCCCCCCGCCCCTGTTTGAGAGATTTTCTTTTCTAATTGTAGCTGAAATTCTCTTTCTCTTCTCAACTATATTTTTAATCAGTCCCCTGAATCTTTTTTACTGACTTTGACACCCCTTGATGCCAGCACTGGCTGTTTCCCATTCTCCAGAGCCCAGCCATAACCTGTCTCAAGTCATGACCTTTTCACATGTTGTTTTACAGAAACCACTGGGGACTAAGGGTAAAATTTTCAAAAAAGCCTAAATGCCTCAGTAACCTAAGCTCCACTGGGTCTGATTTTTAGAGGTATTTAGTTGCCTAATTCCCACTGAAATCAATAGGACAGATGTGGGCAAACTATGGCCCGTGGGCCACATACAGCCCATGGGACCATCCTGCCCAGCCCTTGAGCTCCCGGCCATGGAGGCTCACCCCCACCCCATTCCATGCTGTGCCCCCCCCCCGCCCCACAGTCACACCATCACGTAGGCAGCGCTCTGGGTGGCGTGGTTGGCTCCAGCCTGGTGGTGCAGCTGACAGACATGCTGCTCTGAGGTGGTAAGGGGGCCAGAGAGCAGTCGGGACAGGGAGCAGAGGGCAGTTGGATGGGGCTGAGGTTCTGTGGGGGTGGGGGCGGTCAAGAGACGAGGAACAGGGGGGTTGGATAGGCGTGGGAGTCCCGGGGGGAGGGGGAGGCTGTCAGGGGTTGGGGGTGTGGATAAGAGTTGGAGCAGTCAGGAGACAGGGAGCAGGGGAGGTTGGATAGGCGGTGGGGTCCTTTGGGGGTAGTTAGGGGCGGGGATCCCAGGAGGGGGCAATCAGGGGACAAGCAGCAGAGAGGTTGGATAGGGAGTGGGGTCCTGGGAGGGGTGGTCGGAGGACAAGGAGTGGGAGGGTTGGGTGGGTGGAGGGTTCTGAGGGGGGCAGTCAGGTGGTGAGAAGTGGGAGGGGGTGGATAGGTGGGGGCCAGGCTGTTTGGGGAGGCATAGCCTTTGCTACCCGGCCCTCCATACAGTTTTGCAACCCCGATGTGGCCCTTGGGCCAAAAAGTTTGTCCACCCCTGCAATAGGAGTTAGGTATTTAAATACCTTTAAAAATCTGGCTCATAACCATTTAAGTGTGTCCTTGACTTTCAATGAGACTTAGGCTCCTAGATCCTTTTTTGGATCCTTTTCATTGGGAGTTAAGCATCTAAATACCCTTGCTCATTTTTCAGGGAAATTTATAGCAGAGAATCAAAAGGACCAAGGACGTGATTCAACTCCCATTGAAGCCAATGGAAAGACTCCTGCTGATTTTAGCAGGAGCTAGATCAGACCTCCAGTGTGGATCCATGCAGCAGCTTCAACATGAAGCTGTTTTATTTATTTTAGTGGAATATCTGGGCTCCATTTTAAATTGCATGAAATATGCAGCAGTGCAGAACTGCCATCAACTCTGACAGGGAGTCACAGCCAGACCTACCAAATGCTAAATTCAAAACATTTTTTTGGCTTTAACTCAGAACATCATATGGCCATTTTATTCTATTAAAGGTGGCGGGGGTTTAAGTCAGTGGGGGAAAAAAAAAACCATCAGAGGAGTCCTCTTGATCAAGAGCCAGATTCATACCACTGAGTGCAGGACTTCAAACACATACAGCTTTTTTAGTGAAGATTTCCTTTTATTCTTCTTTGGATCAAATAAAAGGGATAATTAGGAAAACAAAACAATAAAGCCCAGTAGATTAACTTCTTTTTAATGTTGAAGAGAAGCTAGTTTTTAAAGCTGTTTCTGTAAATTTATGCACTTTTTAAAATATTGTCTCAGCCTTCTGGTTTCATATACAATATAACAAATGGAATGGATGAAAAGGTCTCTTTCTTTTGAACCTGCTCTTGCATACATTTTTACCTAGAGGAAAAGGAGCTCTACACAATTTTCTTTGGGGCAAGAGGAAGGCGAGTGATGTGAGAGTCACCCCTCAAGTTATGACAAAGAACCAGTTGTCTCCTTGTATTGTTGTTTTAGAAAGAAGCAACAGAAAAATAGTTTCTATTAAGATTAGTTGAGATCCCCTAGGTGAAATCCCAGCCACCATTGAATTCAGTGGCAAAACTCCTATTGACTACAATGGAGTCATGATCTCACCCTATGACTTTTTCGGCTGTTGATGATCTGGCCAGAACTGGTATCATATATTAGAGTAAAAAATGTTCCCTGAGACGTATTTGCTTTCAGTTAAAAACCTATTGTTGACTAAAGACGTCTTTTCACATGCTGGAAAACACTTACATACCTTTTTGTTTTAGGCCCTGATCCTGCAAAAGGGATGTATGCAGGTGGCTCCCTGCAACTATGTGATGCCATTTGCAGGACTGTGCCTGTAAGGCTCGATCCTGCAAAAACTCAGGTGTGAGTACTTACATGAGCAGTGACATGAACACCAATGGAACTATTCATATGAGTAAAGTTGCTCAGTGTGCATCATTACTTGCAGGATCAGGGCCTTAATTTGCAAATCCTGTATCATAGCTGATTAACAAATAAACACAAAACCTAGACACAGGATCCAGACCAGTAAATATACACCAAGTTCAGCCAAGCAGCAGAAGCACTTCAGCCAAGATTTTCCCAAATGGCTGCCTATTATTAGGCTTCTATGTCCTTATTTAGGCACCTGTATATGGACTTAGGGGCCTACCTTTTGACACCTTTTTTTGCAAAAAAAATTGGCCACTCTGTAATTAAACATGATTATTTATTAATGGTAGCAGGTAGAAGCTCCAGTTAAGATTGGGCCCATTGCCAGCCAATGTATAAACACATAGTAAAAGACATCCCATTCCCCAAAACCTCACAATCAAGATGGACAGGCCACACAAAGAGTAGTAGAAAGGAAGTACTGTTCTCCTCATTTTACAAATGAGAAACTTAGGCACAGAGTGATTAAGTGTTTTGCTGAAGGTCACATTGGAAGTGTGTTGCAGAACCTGAAACTGAACTCATCTCCTGAGTCCCAGTCCAGTGTATTAAGCACAGGATGTCTAATTTTCTCCTGATGGGGATACTGGTACCTTTACATGTGGAAAGATCAAGTGAACTAGTGTTAGAGTTTCTGAAGTTATCCATTAAGCTCATTGACGTTAGGAAAAGCTTGGTTAGAGCCACTGGTCTCTTAGCAGTAGGTGTCTACTACTAAAACATCAGAACAGGTATCAGAGAAAACCTTTGGAAACATAATAATTGCAAAAGGGTGCCTTAGGAAAACGGAATGCTGTTATTGCATGTCTCAGCCATATTTTCATTTGCTCATGTGATAGATGCTTATGCTTTACTGAAAATTAACTCACTTGTACAGTAAGAGAAAAGAAGAAACATCTCCAACACATTCTGAACCATATAGCATCCCTCCAACCCTGTTTTACATTATAACCCAGTGTGTAGTTAAACCAGACCATCACACTACACAGGTTGAAGGGTGAGTTCTAGGACCATTTAACACTAGAATTTTCTAATGTAGAGCAATTCCAGAAACATCTGTGGTACATGCTTTCTGCTGATGCCATGTGAACATCCAGTGGGGTGGGGTAGTGGTCCTGATTTAACACCCGATGAAGAGCTTACTTTAACACTGACTTCAGAGTGTCCCTATATTGCTTTATTTCTGATTGAAAGGGGAGGAGGCACTGTAAATAATGTAATTATAAGAGCACAAGAGCCAGGCTATGATGGAGAATAAGCCTTAAAATATACTGAGTTAAGGGACCAAAGATAAAAAGGCTACTTTGAATCTGGCTGTCATCTGACACACTGAAAAACAGGTGCAGGCTGACCAAGCTAGACCTGAACATCGTAGACTATGACCTTCCCTTGGATGTCACATGGTTCTTCCATAGAATATACCTGGGGCTCCATGTATGTCTGGGGGAAGAATTTGGTCCTGTAGGCATAGATGCCTATAAGACTTCTGAAGACAAGTGTCAGAGCATTGATCTGATTCTATCCCCAAATTCTCTTCTGCAATCATTATGTATTTAGGGAAGGATTTTCGCTAATGATTTTACAGTCATGTAAGCATGTGAGTATCTTTTTCTAAAAGATCAAGACAGGAATAAATTTAGCAAGGGGCACTGAGGGGGCACGACAAAGGTAGTGAGGTCCTGCATACTAGTGCTGAGAGCACTGAATGCAGTAGATAAATGCATATGGAGGGCACTCTCCTAAAGATAAAATATTCTGATTTATTTTAGCTTAGCTCTGTTTAGTAAAAGTTCAGATTTCTTTGGGCACAGAAATCAAACACTACAGGTTGTGTTATGTTTTTAAGCTGTCACATTTTTTCATTCTTGATTTTGTCCATTTTACCATTTCCTGTTCTATCTTCTAAAAATGTTAAGAATTTTGGCAGACTTGGAGCAATTCCAGTTTTAAGAAGACAAAACAGGAAGTCCTCTCAGCTGCTCCCATTTGATCCATCTTTGTGCTGGGAGCACAATGCCTGTAAAATCCACCTGCTGGAAGTCCGGTGGTTTATGCAAAGGGATGTCATGGTAATTTGGAAACTGTTGAATGCAGAGTGAAGGCTTTTCCTGCCCCCAACTCACCACACCAGTTTGCCTAGTTCATTACATGCCACATTTTTTGATTGATGTGCTCTCTTCAGTCATGGGTAATTTTAACTCATATATTAAGTAGCTGTTGCTTCCATTCCATTATATTTCCTTGTATGAGGCAAATCGGAGCTCAGGCTTGGCCTGATTGGGCTGACTTAAAAGCCAGAGTAAGCCTTTGTTTAGCTTGAGTAGGCGGCAAGCCAGTATTTCAAACCTAGCTAATTTATGCAATCTCTGCTTTTCTTAAATTTAGGGATCCCTGTGGTACAGAGATTTTTATGGCTACAGCCTAGCTTTTTATGAGCCCCGAGGAGGTAAGAAAAGTTGCTAAAGGCTTCCTAAATACCTATTCATTCTTTTGAAATAGAGGAGATTTAAATGGATTAACAGCTGCCTAAACAATATAACCAACTATTGCCTTACTTTCTATTCAATAGGAGATGCAGGTGAAATTCACCGAGATTGTGATCAACTAGCTCAGTCTTCCTCACTACTTAAAGTCTTATATTGAGGTTATGTGGGGAAGAGATGACAGGTGTCTGTACACCTACTGCATGCTGTGTGAAGGGCGTTCTTGCCAGTCCTATATAAGCCCTATCGAAGGCAGCCAGCACCAGGCTGAAGTGAAGACTTTTACAATCTATATTTATTAGTAGCAACAACTATCACAACTGGCCCAAGAATTGGAGGAGTGGGTATAGCAGGGTGGAGCTGAAATTCTATTCTTTTCTCTCTGGATTTTACCTCAAGCCATCCACAGAAAGCCTGGTGATCCAGGCACAGCCCAATACTCTAAATTTTTACAAGGAAAGTGGATTCCAACATACTTGCATTTCATCAAAGTCTATTTGGGGTAAAATGTGTTCCCAGTTACACCAGTAAATCCAGAGAAACTCTGCCAATTTGAGTGATGTAACTCAGTTTTACACGTGTGCAGCTGAGAGCAATTGCTTTTTTAGGTCTTTTATATTGCCTTCCTAGGATTTTTTTGTAGAGCTGAATGATGTGTAAAGTTATGGATAAGGCAGGTTGGCTGCATTCTGTACTTTTCCTCTGAATACAAAAATAACAATTCATTACCCTCTGATTGGTTCTTGCTTGATCATGTATTCAAATGCACGTTTCAAATGTAATCATGTGGATTCTATTTTTTTACTGCAGTGAAAAGGGCAGTGTATTGCTCACTAATAATAAACAGAAGATCTGAACCCAAACAGGACCCTGGATCCAAGCACCGTCATTTTGAGAGGGAGGGGGAAAAGTGTTTCAAAATTCAGATCTGCATTTGAATTTTGCAGCTCAGTCTGCTTTCAAATGATAATGTAAAATGTTTGGGCCCAGCTCCACACTCCTTGTTTATGAAGTACAGGATTGCACCCTGCGTTTATATAGTGCCAATCTGACAGAGCACCTTAGGCACTACATAAAACATCGTTATTAAAGTACATTAAAACCTGACATAGATGAACAGTCTTAAAATCATTATGCTGTCAAAATACAAGCAATAAACTGTCTGCTGTACACTTTACAGTTTCTTCATTTATGGATATTTCTATATTGCTCCTTATCAGAGGACTTGAACTTCACAATGATGATATTTAAGCAGGGTACAGTGCTCTTGGGACTAATTGGAAATATGTAGTTAGACTGTCTCAATTTAATCTGCCTTGTCTATGCATCTGATGTTCCCCCAAATATAATACACAAAAAGGAAGTGCTTCTACAGCCTCGGTTGTCAAGCCCAAATTCACATTTTTGGAAGAGGGGGAAAGGGGACACAGACTCTGCAATTTCACTTGCCAAAATTAGGACATTTAGACCAAATCCTCTTCATCCCTCTGTAAAATAGAAAAGAAAGTGCCAGTACATTTGGGACAGAGCAGTAAATGCCAGATGCCCTGTGTCACAGAAGTGCCAGTGGAGACACTTACAAAATAGGAAAGTGAAACAAGATCCTATTCTGCCTTAACAAAACTAGAGTGAGGAGCTCTGCCATTAAAGGAGCTAGGAGATTTCTTGCAGTACTTACAATAAAGAAATGACTTGAAGAAGGGAATTTAGCTGACAGTTTGAAATGTGTATCTATGCTAATTGATCTGTCATGTCAGTCCTGCTGTAGACATGCTCCCTGTATGTCTTATCCAATAATTTCCCACAATCACTGATATCAGGCCACATACTTTTAAGCAATATTCCCCACTCATTTTTTCTGTGAAAGTACTTCATTTGAATATTGAATAAATAGTAACCAGATATCTAAGTCTCTATCTGTCCTCTGTGTATACTGGTGCATGTACTTGAGGCATTCATTTTTCCATACCAGTGATTTCCCATGTATTTTGGAACTATTTCTCTAATTAAGAGGGATTTTTCCTTTTCAAGTGACAAGCTATCAATGGCCTGGCTGCTACTAACAGGGATTAATTCTTCATTTCTTTTATTGTGAGCATTTCCGCTAGGATGCCACACCAGGATTACTAATGGATCATTGGTAATGAATATCCAACAATCTGTAATAATTGGTTGTGAACTGCATTACAGTATTCATTAGTAATTGGACACATCTACGTTAAAATCACTTTCTTCTCCTCAGTTTCTTGCTGATTTAAGTACTTTTGAAACAATATCTCACTTGTTTTTATTGTACTACAGATTCATAGATGTCAAAGATTCATAGATATTAAGGCCAGAAGGAACCTTATGATCAAATAGTCTGACTTCCTGTATAGCATAGGCCAAACTTCACCTAATAATTTCTTATTTATCAAGCCCATAACTGCTGTTTGAGCTATAGCATAGCTTTTAGAATGACATCCAGACTTGTCTTTAAAACTGCAAGTGACAGAGAATGCCTCAGGTAAGTTTTTCCAATGGTTAATTTCCCTTACTGTTAAATATCTGCACTTTATTTCTAGTCTGACTTTCTCTAGTTTCAGCTTCCAACCATTTATTGTAATGATAATAATCCAAAATAATGAATAGTCTAGAAAGGTAGATCAGGAACTTCTGTTTTAGCTGTATCATAACATGAAATTAAAAAGTGGGAAATTAAAAGCTGATAAAAGGAAATACTTTCCTCTACAATATGTAATTAGATTCTGGTAGTCATTGTCACAGGAGTCACTGAAGCCAAGAACATAAAAAGGTTCAAAAAGGGATTGGATATTTACATCAAGACTATCCAAAATGATCATAATGAATAACAAAATTATTGGAAGGGCTATTAAACCTCATGCTTTTGGCCTTAAACCACTCTTTAACTATTGGAGACCAGGATGAGACCCAACGTGATGGGCAGTTTATCCCACATCTGCATACTACAGGGTTCTTACGCCTTCCTCTGCAGCACCTGATGCTGACCACACTCAAAGACAGGATACTGGAGTAGATGAACCAGTGGTCTGGTACAGTATGGCTATTCTTATGTTCCTATGTGTCAATGTGAGATTAAGACTGTGTGTACACCTATAGATATAAGAAGTGTATTAAAAAAGGCCCAAAGAACAAAAAATGTTACCAGTGCTTCATATAGTACTAATATGTTTCACCGTGACAATACCAAAATTTTACGTAGTCCAGACATATACTTGCTTGCATCCACGAATTGAAGAAAATAAAAAAAAAAAAGTAAAAAGAATATCTGTAATTTACAACCTTTCATTTTTTCCTTCACTCTTTTCTAGATATGTGGTATTTCCACCTAGCAAGATTTTTGCAAAGTACACAAAACACAGATGAGAGATTATTCGCTGACTGAACGGAGTGTGCTCAAAAGAGCCCATCGTAAAGTAAATGCAACATTTTCATTCCAAAGCTTTGCAAATCAGGAATAGGCTAAGCATTATTACAAGGCTGGCTAGAACTCCTCAGACCTTTAAAAGTGTGGCAAAGTTTAAAACAAAAGATATATAAGTTGTAACATTTTAAATAGGAGAAAGTTTGGGGTGAAATTGCTTGAAAAAAAAAATCACCTTGGTGGATTTGCAAAAGAACTTTAAAGGGCCTTAGCCACTGACTTTTCTAGCCCAGAGAATTCTTGCTCTAGGAAGAAACTCTGCTGCCATACAAGAAACTGAAGATCTGTTCCAACTCCTATTGAACCCAAAGGAAGACTTTCCATTGCCTTTGCTAGGTGTCGGACCAGGCCCTTAAACTTTATATCAGTGTCATAGAAATTATTTAGAAGCTGAAAGTTATTTTTGAAATCTCTTTCTGAGAACAAAGGGTTTTTTTAAAAAAAAACCAACAGTTTTAATTTCCCAGCTAATCTGAAGGCATTTTCTTCTCACCCTCCTCCTACCCTTTCCCCAAGCATCACCCCTGCCCCCCACCACCAAATTTGCACATGAAAATAGAAAATAATGTTCTAAAAAAATACATTTTGATACACATTTAAAACATTATGCAAACCCCGTTTAATTGGTTTTCTAGACTTTGTAGTGCAGGCGCGCCTTAGAGATTAATAGAAGTTATATAACGTTGGCCAGATCCTCAGCTAATGTACCCTATTGGAGCTCCATTGACATCAGTGGAAATGTGCCAGTTTACTGCAGTTGAGAATCTGGCACAAGTCTTTATGTACCAAACTAAAACTCTGCTTTGGTATGAATCAAATTTAGTATTCTCTTATCTCATCAGAAAATGTTGGCCCTGGAAAGATAACCCTCTTCAGGGTTAGCAAAATATTTCTGTCTTGACAATTACTCAGGACTTCTCTACATGAGAAAGTTGCACTGGTCTAACTTAAGATGTGATTTTTAAACTGATTTAGTGAAACTCATGCAAAAAGATGTGATGATACTCTTATTTTGGTTTAATAATTAGCATTATTTAATTTTAGGCTAACTTGATTGGGAACAGCTTTAAGCTAAACTGAAATAAACCACTCTGAAAATGAGAAGAGTGTCCACATCAGGGTTTGTATCAGTTTAAATAAATTGTATTAAAAACGCATTTAAGTTCAAACAGTGCAGCTCTGCTTGTAGACATGCCCTTCCTCCAGTATGAATCTCTACTGCCAGCCGAACACTCACCACCACAATCTACAAATGTATTTTATTCATGCTCAGCCATCAACTTTCCTTCAGGGATAGGCTTCACATCTAAGCAAACGTGTGTCAGGCAATTTAGAAATATGCCTGAAAGAAATATGATTTCCCTTCTGAATCAATCAGTCCTTTGCTTTTTATACTACCATTCTCATAAATGATGACCTCCCAATTCTGTTGGGAGGATAAGTAAGTGAAACATTAATATAGCTCTCAAAAGGGAGAAAGTATATGTTGGTTTCAACAGCTCTGGAATCATAAAGCTTCAAGTTTAACCTTGAAACATAGGCCTCCTACAAGAAATGTAATGTGTACATTTTTTAAAAAAGGAAAACTAGAAAAAAAATCTAAAAATGGAAAAGTGGGATCGGATCAATATGTCATTGTGTGAGAACCCATTTAATTAATTCACTACCATCAGAGCCTTCCTTGCAAAGGATTGAAAAACAAAGGGGAGGGATTGCTATTAACATGTTTCATTGTCCCTGAGCAAGTCTTCCTTTGATCTTTTCAGATGACAGGAGATGTGTCTTAGGAATTAGAATGTAATGCAGAAGTCAGTTGTGATTGATAGAGGAGTATCAGAGCAGAGCCATAGGAAATACTTAACAGAGGCATGTGCTGGTGTTTTTTTGAACTGCCTCTCTTCCTTGTTCTACCCAGAAAGGAACCCCTCCACCTTGGCTTCAGTTTGTCGTTAGTGAGTGTTCCACAGACCAGTGTTCTCTTTTTTAGCTGTGGACTGCTACTGCTATGTTCTGAATCAGGTAGCCCTGTCTTGTGACCTATATTGGATTCCAGCTTTGCTTTTAATAGGAATGCAGAGTTCTTTTCAGAAGTTGATAGTCATTAATGCAGACATAGCTTGAAAGCAGCTTTTTAGTGTCAGTACCTTTCTTCACAAAGCCTTTATTTTTCTCTGATTAAACTTGGTACAGAGACACAAAGACTGGTTCAGCAAACTTGTGCCAGGACACCACTTACTGATCCAGATCCACAGCTGATATAAAACGACATGGCTACATTGACTTCAAAGGAACTACATTAATTTACACCAGCTGAAAATATGATCCATCATTATTATTTAGTTTGAAAAGTGTCATAAAGTCTTTTAATTAAAAATACATTAAAAAGAGTAAATGAATGTCACGGTAATGTCTCTCACCCTGTGGCCATTCTGCTGACTGTATGGTATGGACATACTTACAGGATGGATAGGCCACACTTACAAGATGGGTTTCAGAGTAGCAGCTGTGTTAGTCTGTATTTGCAAAAAGAAAAGGAGTACTTGTGGAACCTTAGAGACTAACCAATTTATTTGAGCATAAGCTTTCGTGAGCTACAGCTCACTTCATCGGATGCATTCAGTGGAAAATACAGTGAGGAGATTTATATACACACAGAACATGAAAAAATTGGTGTTATACACACTGTAAGAGAGTGATCAATTAAGATGAGCTATTACCAGCAGGAGAGCCGGGGGTGGGGGGAAGAAAACCTTTTGTAGTGATAATCAAGGTGGGCCATTTCCAGCAGTTAACAGGAACGTCTGAGGAACAGTGGGGGGAAATAAACATGGGGAAATAGTTTTACTTTGTGTAATGACCCATCCACTCCCAGTCTCTATTCAAGCCTAAGTTAATTGTATCCAGTTTGCAAATTAATTCCAATTCAAGCAGTCTCTCGTTGGAGTCTGTTTTTGAAGTCTTTTTGTTGTAATATTGCGACTTTTAGGTCTGTAATAGATAGTGGTCACTCGATTACAGACCTAAAAGTCGCAATATTTATAACAAAAAGACTTCAAAAACAGACTCCAATGAGAGACTGCTGAATTGGAATTAATTTGCAAACTGGATACAATTAACTTAGGCTTGAATAGAGACTGGGAGTGGATGGGTCATTACACAAAGTAAAACTATTTTCCCATGTTTATTTCCCCCCCACTGTTCCTTAGACATTCCTGTTAATTGCTGGAAATGGCCCATCTTGATTATCACTACAAAAATCCCCCTCCCCGCTCTCCTGCTGGTAATAGCTCATCTTAATTGATCACTCTCCTTACAGTGTGTATAACACCAATTTTTTCATGTTCTGTGTGTATATAAATCTCCTCACTGTATTTTCCACTGAATGCATCCGATGAAGTGAGCTGTAGCTCACGAAAGCTTATGCTCTACTTACAAGATGGGGGACTCTAACTCTGCTCTAGGAATTAATTGGGGATGTTTTATGCTCTGTGTTAGACAGGAGGTCAGACTAGGTGATCACAGTGGTCCCTTCTGGCCTCAGAGTCTATGACAGACTAAATGACAGTTTATCTAACAGAGCTATCAGGTCCTTGAAGAAAGTGGCTGTTATAATTATGGTTCTACAAAACCCTCATTTGACTGGTGTATAAAATAGAAATATATGGAGAATTTGTGTGAAAATTACTGATGCTATTAGTTTCAGTACACTAGAGACCAATACCTACAGAACCCATGAGGACTTAACTGATTTGAGATTTGGATTGTCTATAAACTCAGATTTTCTGACTCCAGATCAGGTTGTGCATGTTGTTGACAATGGAATCTAACTAAAGGTCTACACTGTACACTCTTTTCAGCTACATGCCCCCCAACAAAAGTGCAAATAGCTGTGTAGATAATGAGGCACTTTTTAGGTAAATAAAGACCCTTCTGAACCTTGTATTGTACCCTACACGACTCTCTACTCACTCAGGCAGTGCCTCCCACAGCTACATTTCTATTTTAACAGTGTCCCACTGCCTCCCCCACACTGCAGAGTCTTTCCCTTGTACCTTCCTACCGACAGATTTGTTCTCTGCTGCATGTAGCCACACACCGCAGTGTGGATGCAGCCTGTTTTTCGCTGTGGGGTGTAGTTACACGTACCCTACATGATGCTGCAAGAGGAGTGCTGTGTAGTCATGGCCTCAGAAGATGAAATATGTGGCAATTAAATACTTGATCTGCATAAACCCAGCTCCAATGTAAATGTTACTTGTGAAAGGGGAATTCTAGAAGCAAAAATGGGAAGATTTTTGTGCTAATTTGCACACCACTTCCTAGAACAGGGGTGGGCAAACTTTTTGGCCAGAGGGCCACATCGGGGTATGGAAATTGTATGGCAGGCCATGAATGCTCACTGCGGGGTGGAGCTGCAGGAGTGGAGCCTGCGGACCGTGCGCAGAGCCACCTGGCCACACCTCTGTGTACTACATAGAAGCTGGAGGGGGGTCATGCCAGCTGCTTCCTGGGAGCTGCGCGGAACGGGGCAAGCCCTCGACCCCGCTCCTCAGCTGGAGTGCTGGAGCGGGGCAAACCCCTAACCCCGCTCCACGGCAGGATCTGAGGGCTGGATTAAATGGTCTGATGGGCTGGATGTGGCCTGCAGGCCATAGTTTTCCCACCCCTGTTCTAGAATGCTCTTCTTCCAGAAGTATTATTTCATAAGGATGGGACCATCCAAGTTTTTTCAACAGATCAATTAGTTTCACTATGCTTACTGAGGCCCTGATTCAGCAAAACACTCAAGTACATGCTTGATGTTCAGCACATGAGTAATCCTGTCCCTACTATACAAAGCACTTGAGCACATGCTTGTTTCCTATAGAAGTCAATGGGACCATTCAAGTGATTAAATTTTTGCACATGCTTTAAATGTTTTACTGAATGGGAGATGACATTCTTTTTGACAGTTTGAGCGTGGGAGAGAATCTACTCTTCTACAGTAAGACTTCTAATCAATCTACATACCTCTTATAAAGTTCTGGAAAAAACATAGGTAGCAATGGCTAAGAAACAGAGGCTGGAGAGTAAAAGTAGCAAAGTAAATAAGATTAAAGAGTTAATAGAGTTTTTAGGAGTGGCACATAGCTACATCATCACAGGAAGACTACTAATTTGAGTAAAGTTAATCAGATGTATGAGATTTTCCTTGTGTTATGCTGGCAGACCAGGTGCCAGGTCATGCCAAGTTCCCATGTCTCAACTGAACATTGACAAATATATCTGTCTGGCTCATCTATGTGTCATTATTGCTAAAATACGTATTAGAATTATAAGACTGTGTTTACTGTTTAGAATTTATTGAATGCTTGTGATTTGCTGCATGCATTAATCCCATTTATAATATTTCAGTCACCATACAGGAGAGAGACATTAATTAGTGTGAAAGGTTGATCTTCAAAGGGAGGTGTTATTCCCTTCCCAAAAGGAAAGATCCATCAATACCAGGTGGACTATTGTGGGACACTGCAACTGGAATTTCCTTACACATCATCAACAAGAGGACAAAAGCCTTCGGTGTTCTGCCCTCCTCCTCTTGAAAATGAGTCATGCAAGTGAATTTCTCCTATCAGTTGAGTTGGCAGCTCAGATGACATGTCAGGAGAAGGGTAAAACCCCTAATAAGAACTAACTAATTATCTTTATGCTGTCAGGGGCAAGATTTTTCTAGGGATAAGCAGGAGATCCTCAGCTGCTTAGCCTGAATAAACCTATTGGTGTAAGGGACAATCCATCACAAAGATAAGCTCACCTGGATGGTGAGATAGAGTGGAGTACCCAAGAGAACTGTCTATGACTCCATGTCAAGCCTGGTATAGGAGTTTATATTAGATTATTGGTTGATGAAATCTAAGTACAGAATTCACAACCAATTTGGGGTTTGTGTCCTGCTTCCTTAAAGTCTGCCCTGAGGTTGGTACTAACACTCTTTGAGTCACTGCTTGAGTTGAGTGTTTCCTTGATGAGGACATCAGTAAGCAATTTGTATTAAACTCATGTCAAACTTCACCCAGTGGTACATTACAAATATGCACAGATGCCTTTTGCAAACAACATATAGTAGGTTTAGGGAAGTGCTAAAAATCTTTAGACAAAAGGCTGCAGGAACAAGATTTTACATCTCAAAGCTGTGCTTGAAACTATCTGCTCTACCCCCCAAGTACTCACCAAGGTTAGTGAACATATACTGTAGCTAGTTAATTAAGCCATCATGCAAAGAATGCTGTGGTAAGCAGTCATTAGAGAGCCTTTCTACAATGCCCTCTCCTTTTTTCTTCAATTTACCCTGCTAGCTTCCTTTTCACAGCAGAGAAAAAGCAGAAAGAATATTGTGTGAAAATGAGACCAGGGATGACAGTTGCCTCTGAGTGTAGCATAGCTCTGAATTTATCTCCTTTGGTAAAAAAATAAACAAATGGATACAGCCCACACAGCTCCTCTCTGGTAAGAAGTCAACATAATTTGCTTTTGCGGATTCTTTGGAGATTTTAGACAAAGTTTCATTCAAGTTGGACTCTTTTGGGGCATTAAATGTTTGACAGTCAGATAAAGATACCCTTGACTGCTTCCAACTCCGTAGTTTGTGGAATATATATACAATAATGCATAGGCACAGTAATGAATAGGAAATATATTGCAATATATAATATATATTATAACATAATAATATTATTTATTGATTTTTAAGACCTGACAATATGCTTGATGCTGTACAAGACTCAGGTATCAAGACAGTCCATTTCTGGACAAGATTAAACAGTAAGAGGATGTCTATAAGAGAGAGGGTACCTGATAGGAGAAGACAGCCAAGGTGTTGACTGTTGTGGATTCGCACAAGGGTTGAAAGATCCAGGCACCGCTCAACTTAAGACCTTTTGTTCTGAAGTCATAATTAGGATTTCAGCAGTGGATAGGCCTTGTTCCAGCAGCCATTTGCACAAGAGGAAATTTATCCAGGCTCAGGTCTACAGTGCACCTTTCCATCCCCATCATATTCAGGTACAGTACCTTCAAGATGCAAGCCAGCAGATACTGAATTGGATGGTTCAGAGACACGTAAGATACATCTACATAATTCCAGCTTGGGCACACATACACAGGCTAGCTTTAATCAAGCTAGCATGCTAAAAATAGCATTGTAGTCACAGCAGCATGAGTAGCAGTTCAGGCTAGCCACCCAAGTGCAATCCTTTCCAAGGCCCTAAATACCTCTTTTGGAGGCTAGACTACGTCACCAGCTGTGCCACTGCAGCTATGCTGCTTTTTTTAGAATGCAAACTCAACCAAACCTAGTGTGTGAACATCTACCCGAGCTGGCAATTACACCTTCAGCACCAGTGTACATATACCCTCAATCTACATTCAGTTTTAGGAAAAAAACTGTGAGTAGTAAAATAAAAGAAATTCATAGACTATCAGGGTTGGAAGGGACCTCAGGAGGCCATCTAGTCCAACCTCCTGCTCAAAGCAGGACCAATCCCCAATTTTTGACCCAAATGGCCACCTCAAGGATTGAACTCACAACCCTGGGTTTAGCAGGCCAATGCTCAAACCACTGAGCTATTCCTCCCCCCCCAGTACCTTCTTTTCAGTTGCCATTGTAGCATTTTAAATTGAGTGACCTAAATTTGCTTAGTTATATTCAGAATTTAGCAGTAAAATATATTGTTATTAAATATAATAGTCAAATATATCTACAATGTTTTGGCAGCTCAGTAAGAGTTGCTTTGCCTTTTGAACCATTACTGTTCTACTGTTTAGTTGCTATTACATTAATAGGAAGTTATCGTCCTCCGATCTTTAAAAATATATCTTGTTCTAAGCTGATCCTGTGTGCTGCAGATCACCTCTAGTCATGCAGTGAATACCCTCAGCTCCCATTGGGTTTAAAGGCAATTGAGGGTACTTACTGTTAAGCGCTTCATTTAATGAGCTAAACAAAGGAAGCCATTTGCAGCACACTATGACATTTGGTGATCCTACAAAATGCAGGAACTATGCTACACATTCTTGAATGCCACCTACTGGCAATTTATCTATTACATATTTCCTTATCTACAGACAGCAGTCATTTATAGAACACTCCTGTAACATTTGGTACCTCACAAGATGTGTTCAGTGCCTTACAAAGACTGGACCCATAATTACTGTGCTTAAAATAGGAGTTTATTATTAAAATATTCATATTTCCTTAACATCTAATGAATTATTTCCTTATTACTTGGTCTTTAAAGATCATTTTAAAAATACTTTAACATTGAATCACCAATTAAAAACATTATGTTCATTCTTAAAACTAATTTGAATCTTTTTTTTCACATTCTGCTCTCATTTACACCTGCTTGTTGCATGGATGCTGCTCTTTTTTAAACCTGGGATTTCACAGGTGTAACTGAGGACAGAATTTAGTGTATTATGCTCCAGGTATAATAATTTTCACTTTTTCTAATTTCTGCCATTAAGATGGACATTTGATTAATCACTGAGATAAAATGTAAAGGGAAATTTCAGGGACAGGAAAATGTGCAAAGTTAAATGACTGACAACAGACTAAGCTTCCATCTACTCTTATCTTACACAGCTTGTAATTATTTGCTCAGGTTCATATGCAGAACTGGCCCTTAAAATTTCTTCCCATCCTGTATGGGATTTCCTGCCCTGTGGGTTGAATTACATTGGACAACACTGAATTCTTGTAAAAAGACACTCTTACAGATCAGATAGAATATTAAAGGCTACACATCTGCACTCTGCCATGCTGAGGAGCTGTAGCAACAGTCCTTTTCCAGATGCAGCTGCCAATTGCAAATTACAAAGTGAAAAAATTAACATTTGTCCCAACCCAGCATGATACTGTCCTATTCTGTAGTCTTCACCCTTTTAACTCTGGATGGCTGGAGAAGAAAGCATACATTTTTTTGTAGCCAAGTCTTACTTGCCTCTTGAGAAACATCAGTCCTGGGCCCAAAACACAGCTATATACTAGAGATCTAGAAAAATATCATACAAACAGAAAATGTGTATTTTATTCAGTGTGTTGCGATTAGCACACATGAAAAACATATATGTCATATGTGATCACAGATTTATTACAACAAATCATAGAATAAGGTCCTGATTAGAGCTGGTCAAACAGTTTCAGTCAAAATGGTTTTTCAGCAGAAAATGGTTTTTTGATTAAATCTTTCACATAAAAATTGTTTTTCATCAAAAGTGTTCACAAGGGGGAAAAGAGCCAAAACATTTTCCAACCAACTATACCACGTGCTTAACTCTATACACGTGAGTACCCCAGAAAAATGCTGTACAAACAATAAACGATAAGACAAGGTTCCAAAGATCTCAAAATCTAATTTTAAGACAAGACACAACAAATAAGTTTAATACACAATGGAAGTTAGGAAACTGAAGGTAAAAATCAAAACATTTCTCTGTTATATATATATATCTATAGGATAACAAATGTGCAACTTGATTGTTTCAGTTGAATTATAATTTTTTGTGTTCTTTTTTAATGCACTTTTTTAAGTTCCAATTTTTATGTATCTATTCATTTTAACTCTTCCTTTTACAGGTTGTTACTGTAATTTTACCTTCACTTTTTCACAAGTTATGTTTTTTTAGATATCTGCCTATTTATCCTGTATGTTATTATTTATATCTGCTTTCTGTCTTTTTCAGTTCTATTTTAAAAACTGCTGCATTTGCTTATTTCCAGCTTTTTTTCTTTAGTAAACCCTCTACCTGAGATGAGGCTTGAAAAAAACAACTGGAAACTAGCAAAGCATTTGTATTAAACTACTGCTTTGCTAGCTTCCAGTTGTTTATTTTTAAGCCTCATCCTATTTCCAACATTATTTTTAGTTATTGTAACAAGCCTCAGCTATTGACTATTTCATGTCTTTTCAAAAAAATGTAAACCTCAAAATATTTTATATTTCAATTTTAAATCAAATCAAAATAACTCTTTCTCTCTCACACACACACAGACAAAATACTGTCAGTTCCCCAGCTAACCCTTCTTTCTTCCAACTCTTCCTTTTCTATTGTCCAACTGCTGTTCTTGCCCCACAAAAATAGCAGAGTGCCCTTAAAAAAAGCACCCAGAAAAATAAAATACCCACTTTCATTTGGTGATGTCCTTTGGGTTCCCGAGGTACTTCAGGAGCGCTCCCTTCTGATGCACTGCCTTTACTTCTTTCTAAGGGCCCTGGACCAAAGCCCCTTTCCTTCCGTGAATTTTGGATTAGGACCAGAGGAAACTGGAACTTGTTACTGTCTGCTTCCTGAGACGGTCGGGGAAAACACAAGACTCCCTGACTCTGAATCCGGTACCAAATCCTCCAGGCCCTACAGTCACAGTGCAACAAAACGTGATGAAATATCATGATTTAGGGCATTATCTGAGGTCATCAGATGTTTTGCCATTGACTTTGATGGAAGCAGGTTCAGGCCTAGAATGAATGAATGAAAAATGTACGTGGGAGGGAATCTTCTTATAGCAATCCATAAACACAAGCTTGAATATTGTTTCTGCAAAATGGGGGAGTGTTATGAAGCATGGAATCATCTATGAGCTTTATAAATCATCCCCACTTTGGCCAACAATACTTTTAGAAACCTTGCCAGACCTCTAAATTTGAGTAACCATATTAAGGATGGATTGTGCTTATTATAATGGGAGCTGCAGTGATCTCTATAGTTAAGGTGCATAATGGTTTCCATTATAGCCTGTCATGAATATAAAGGAAAGGGTAAACCCCTTTGAAATCCCTCCTGGCCAGGGGAAAGCTCTTCTCACCTGTAAATGGTTAAGAAGCTAAAGGTAACCTCACTGGCACCTGACCAAAATGACCAATGAGGAGACACGATACTTTCAAAAGCTGGGAGGAGGGAGAGAAACAAAGGGTCTGTGTGTCTGTCTATAGTCTGTCTTATACTGGTTTCTGCCGGGGATAGACCAGGAATGGAGTCTTAGAACTTTTAGTAAGTAATCTAGCTAGGTATGTGTTAGATTATGATTTCTTTAAATGGCTGAGAAAAGAATTGTGCTGAATAGAATAACTATTTCTGTCTGTGTATCTTTTTTGTAACTTAAGGTTTTGCCTAGAGGGGTTCTCTATGTTTTTGAATCTAATTACCCTGTAAGATATCTACCATCCTGATTTTACAGGGGGGATTTCTTTACTTCTATTTACTTCTATTTTTATTAAAAGTCTTCTTGTAAGAAAACTGAATGCTTTTTCATTATTCTCAGATCCAAGGGTTTGGGTCTGTGGTCACCTATGCAAATTGGTGAGGCTTTTTATCCAACATTTCCCAGGAAAGGCGGGGGGGTTGCAAGTGTTGGGAGGATTGTTCATTGTTCTTAAGATCCAAGGGTCTGGGTCTGTAGTCACCTAGGCAAATTGGTGAGGCTTTTTACCAAACCTTGTCCAGGAAGTGGGGTGCAAGGTTTTGGGAAGTATTTTGGGGGGAAAGATGTGTCCAAACAGCTCTTCCCCAGTAACCAGTATTAGTTTGGTGGTGGTAGCGGCAAGGACAAAGGGTGGAATATTTTGTACCTTGGGGAAGTTTTGACCTAAGCTAGTAAAGATAAGCTTAGGAGGTTTTTCATGCAGGTCCCCACATCTGTACCCTAGAGTTTAGAGTGGGGGAGGAAACTTGACATAGCCTAATACAGTCACACCTGGCTTTTTGTAATTTGCCAGGTTGGCCTCTATCTGAACATGATTTGGAAGAGGGAATGGGACTTGTTTGTTTGCTTATTTATTTATTTATTTATTTATTGCAGGAATATACAAATTGATATAGCCCTTTCTGAGGGCTAGGAAAGTGGGGGAGGAATATACTTTTCCTAAAATGAAAAAAAAAAGTTGTACTCTTTTTTTAAACTAATGGGCTTAAAAGCCTGACATTTGCCATTGAGATGTGTTCACCAAGAAGAAGTGTCTTTGAGTATTCCCATAAAAATTGGAGAGAAAATCCAAGAGCAAATGACATAATATTATTTGACATTATTTGTGAAACAGTATGTGATCATGCAATTAAAGCCCTTTCTGTAAATTCACATATACAGAGATAGAATCAAGGTAGCATGTTCAATACAGCAGGTTGAATACGTGATACAATTATTTGTAAATTACATTATCAAAAATTAATAATTTATTTGACCAACTATAGAATACATCATTCATCTAATAGTATGAGACCAGCTGTGGTGTGCAACTTAACTTCTCTACTTAAGTGCTTAACCATCTCTGAACATTATTTTAAAAAGTAATATAAACAAAGGGGAACAGCTGTATATCTGGTCATCTTCTTGTTAATATGCTCTCAATGCATGGCTTTTTAAATATCACAGAATGAAAGGATCATTTTTCCAATTCAGTTCTTAGTTTATCTTTCAAGTTTCCCCTCTGCCTTTAATTACCTTTGATGGAGTGGTAAGATTCTTTCCAGAGAACAGTTTATATACTTAGACTGATATATCATAAATGTGAAATGTTCCGCTTGAAGCAGCATTTAAACTGTAAGGACACATCACATTGACATACACTCAATAATAACATTTCACAGCTTTTAACTAAACTGATAAGTGTTTTTTTTTTCCCCTGAGATAGCTGCCCCTTCCTGCTCATGCACTGTTTTTACTGACAGACTGATGTCTTTATTTAGGGAGTTATAAAGAATTGCTTGGAGTCATGAGCTGTTTCAAAAACTAGCCATTGAAGGAAGGCTAAAACCTATTCAGAAGATGGATGACGGCTTTTCTTTGGGGATCGTACAGCAGGATACTTCCGTCTATAAAAATAGATCCTGCAGTATAGTTTGCTACCCATATTTCGCAGGGAACCGTCATTCTTTTTTGAAAAAATTACTATTGAAATTGAAAATTATGAGACCAATTCTGCAATCCTCCTTCATTCAAACTGGACTTTTCTACTGATTGATTTATTGATTTATTTTTATTGTTACTGAGTAAAGCATACGTGTAAAACTGGGCCCTAGAAGATACAGATTTTTCTTGCAAAAACTCCCCTAAGCTACAGTATAAGTATGTGTCAAATCAGATCACAAAATTTCTGTTAATAAAGAAACAATAGAGAGAATCACGTTTCCCTACAATGTCTTTTTGTAGCCGAATGCTAGAGTTTAGGGGGGGAAAACAGCAACAACAGTGTAATTGTTATTAAATAAGTTATTGTCCTATTCAGCTGAATGGAGTGATTTAAATATCAGCCATAATGAGCTGTTTGCAGTTTATTCTTAAAATGCAATCTATTAATTGAGTAATGTGTGCCTTTAAGACAAAGACTACTGTAGGAAGTGGTGCAGAAGCGTTTTGCCCCAACAGGAGCTCCAGGTAGCCAGGGCGTCATAAAATCGACGCAATGAGACAGATCCTTATCTAGGGCAGATCCTGCTCAATCTTTCCTGGATCACAAAAGGATTGTGATCACCATGGTGTCTTTCATCTGGGTGATACATGTACTGCCCTGCAGAGGGCCTGTTCTGGCCACTCAGTGGGGAAGTGATGCTGTAGTGGCTGCAAGCACTCAGGTTAGTGTTGTAAGGACTATATAACAAAAGGGAACAAGTCAGCCCTTAGGCTGACCTACTCATATCCATCACAACAGGCCCTCAAAGGTTTTGGAACCCACGTTACTTATCAAAATAAGTGATCAATTCATAAATTATTTTTTCCTTATAAGCTAACTGTGTTCCACTTGTGGGAGGACTATGGGGGCACATCCAGGGACCACCATTAAGTAGGGCACAGGATTCCTTCTTTTTACTCCTTAGCTTCAGAACCCTGATGTCTGGGGAGCAAACATCCAAACTACACAGGATTCCAATTGTAGATATTTTATTAATTGAACTAAATAATTAAGCAAAAACATAAAATACATATAAACAAATCAAATTGAAAGTGGATTAATATCAAGTCATCGTGTTAATGTAAATGCTCACTTGATTAAAGCATATCAAGCATAACAATTCCTTATAAGTTCAATGCAACAATTTGTGAAGGAACTAATCTTTTTTTTTTAGCTATCAGTACCCCAAATAACAGGGCATTATCAATCTCAATGCCTGTCAATAGATTTAGTTTTCAGCCAACTGGCTAATAGAGAGATGGTCAAATCACTCCCAGATTGATGCTAACGTTGATGCTACGGTGCTGGTGCCAATTCAGGTAGCGCACCCAAACAGTGGTTGGGTGATACCAAATCACGTCTCCCTCCCAGAACATAGGGTTACAGTGAAACATTGCAATACAATTCAAGATGGCCCAGCTTCTTACAGTTAATGTTCAAATGACAAGTTTAGGGGGCAATAACATGATTGCTCAGGATTAAATATACAATCCCTACCCCATGAAATATTTGTGCATGTGAGCTTTTATAGAGCAAGGCTGTTTAACGTAAGGCTATTTTAAATGTTTGAGGAACTATTCTATATGATCCATTCTCATGTATATTCTGTTATTCTAGATACATACACACTACCTCTACTAGCCACCTCTTGGTGTTAAAATCTAGTGCAGGAATACTGTGGTAGAGGCATCCTTCCTCCAATAAACTTATACAGGATGTGATTGTTGTGATTACTTGGTGTTGGTCCTGCTTTGAGCAGGGGATTGGACTAGATGACCTCCTGAGGTCTCTTCCAACCCTAATATTCTATGATCCTTGCAGCTCCATTCAATTTCAGGAAGCTGGCAGACAATTGGTCTTGTTGGCTCTGATGTTTAATATTGACATATTTGCTGGCTGGCTGGAGGTTACTTGCTTATAGATGTCAAAGGTGGGATGTTGCATGTTGCTGGATTTCTAATCCTGGTGGCCAGTCAGGAGGGTGGCAGAAGCACAGATACCTTTGTCAGACATGGTGGCATTTCATAGGCAGAGAACAGCAGCCAATGGCCACAGCAGCATCCATTGCAAGCAAACAAGGCAGAAGCAAGCAAGCTAACAGACAGTTTTTGAAGATGTTGATCTGGGTGGCTCCTCCCCCTCGAAACTCCTCTCAGGAGCTTCTGGGGGAATCAGAATGAGACACTCCTCTTCTGAGGTCATTGGCATCACCCATTGAGGTCCAATTAGGTCACCTTCAGGCAAATGAAGCAATTCCCTATTTTAGAAACTTTTGGCTCAGAAATTTTACAGATCCAAAAATAAACCCAGCCATTCAGCAGGTCTGTAGATATTTTGAGACATCAGAGGTCATGGATCAGTCTACAGGCATTATCTGAACCATCCTAAAAAGTCCCACCTCCCAAATAACTTAAAAAATGCACAGCTAATAAAAAGATGGAACTGAAATCATAGGAATACACTGATCATACATTCACTTTAGCCATGCCCAGAGAGGGACAGTTCCTGTTTTAAGAGAGATGCTTATAAGGTCCCCTTTATACTTTGGCTCAACTTTGAATAACATTATTTTTATACAAAATCTGGAAGAAAGGTTAGACTTCTAACTCACTCAGAGTAAAAATTATTTGTCTCCTAAAATCACAATTCTGGGATTCAGTTTTTATACCCTGGCCTATCTGCCTCACAGTGCAAAGACTTAATTTGAGCTTGACTTCTGCTTTGTGGCACAACCAGGTGAAGGCTTGTTGCGTCTTTTTTTTCTCTGCACATGTAAATAAGACTAGGGACAATATGGCCCTAAGAATTTAAGTCAAGATTTAGCAGTAGTAGATGACCCTGATCCTGTATTCTATATTCTCAAATCTTTTATTGACTGAACCCATATTTCTTCAACTTCTAGTCCAGTGGCAAAACTACAAAACCATCTTCCACTATGTTTGATTCTCGCTAAAAGAGATATTTAAAATTTGAATAATTTACACCTACATCCAACCACTCAAGGTTGGAGGCCCATTGGAAGTTGGAGAGAGAGAAATGGAAGACAAGGGAAGGAAACTAGAGCTTACTGGGTTAACAGAAAGAGAATGGGAGATGGAAGGAATGAAAAAAGGGGGAAGAGAAGAGAAACTTCAGGATATTTGGATAACCTAAAAGATCCATCCAAATGTTTGAGAGGGCTGAAGCTGGACCTAACCTTTCTGAACCTGTGAAACATTTGATGTTTGTTCTTTAGTAGTCATGGCATAAGCAGGCTATAAAACTAGCTCTACTTTTTACCCGGTGCTCTCTCCATCTCTTATTTGAAGTTTAACATACATTTTTTTATAAAGGAATACAAAACATTAAATCAGGGATTGTAATTTACACATTTTTTTTTCTGATGAAAAGCATAGATAGCTCATATCAAAAAAGTTTTCTTAACCGGATACTACTGTGGTATGGCGAATTTGGTATGATTATTTCTAATGCTTTGCTTATCACAATACAGTCTTCAGATAAATAAAATAACCACTTGCCTCCCTTCATAACAAAGGATAAACACAGAGGCAACAATGAACTGGGGATTTAGAAATTGTGCTAAATTCATATGGTAATGAACAGCTGTGATGTTTTCGTGACTCACTTGCTAAAATAGATACAATCCCCAGGTTTGTGTGTTGTCTTTGAAAGCTTGCAAGAAGTCCTACACTGGTCACTGTAGACAGACAACCTAAGATGATTTTAAATAGTCTCCCAGTATGATACAGAGTACTTTTGGGCTATATTCCAGTATGGGACAATGGAGAACTTCTAATACGTGGTCAAGTTTTCAGTTTTTTCAGTCTTTATTGACAATCTTCAAACACCAGTTCAGACATAAACCAACAAACCACCTTACACAATGCTGTAGTTAGATTTTAATTTTATTTGTTTATTTATTAATTTTATTTTGCTGATTGATTGCTGAACTAGCACAAATTGAGCCATCTGCTAGGGAACTGTCTTCTGAATTGCTTAGTTTCCTCAAGTGAGCCCTGAGAATTTGGGAACACTCTTTTTAAATTCAAATTGGTTGAGACACTTAGCCACTGACTCTGGAGATTTTGCTTTTATAATATGGGAGCTCCGCCCTCCCAATCAACTTTGCCACTGGCTCCATCAGTGCTAATATGCTAGATAAATTCAATGCAGGGAAAGCACTGTTTAGAAACTTTGAATAGGAAGTAATTCAATGCTCCATATTTACAGGGTTATGGAGAATGAGAGAGGCTGAGGCAGGGTAGATAATATCAAAAAACCAGATGCTCCCCTCTACTCTATGGACTGGGTGAAAAAACATAAGGAAAGACTCTAAAACCAATGGAAGGTATGGGATGAGTGCAGCTCTGGGGTATCTTCCTTCCCCAAAACTTGTAGAGGCCTCTTAGTATGCACATCCCAAAGCTGATGTCCCACGAGTTTGTAGAGCAAAAAGGAAGGGGCTTAAAGCTTGGGAACATCCACTCTGTGTAACATGTTCCCTTTCAAAACCAGATTCCCATGTGCCCGGGGGGTACTGCTGTATGTTACAACTCTAAAAGTCCCTCAAAGGCCTCTACTTTCCTCAGACAGGCCCCAGTCCAACTCCTATTAAAGTCCATTTGATGACATCCACCATCTTGACTTCAGTGGGAGTTGGTTTAGGCCAATAGGGAAGAAGCCACAGGGAAAGAGTCATTGAGTGTGAATCATGGGTCTGGGGAAAGAGGAGGTTAGATAGCAGGTAACATACTGCACACATGTCCAATATGCACGGCTTGTGTCTCCACAGGCTGTCATGACCATACTTCTCACCTTTTCCACACGACTGAATCCCTCATCCCTGATGAGGCAAATAAAGCACAAATGCTGTGAACTTAAACTTGCAGATTCCCATCCTCCCTTCTCCATGTTTTCCTGTGGGACAATGTGATTTGGCTCTTTGAGCTCTATATGAGAGAATAGTCCCATGTGGAAATCAATGTTTACTTCTTCTGAAGTGGTCTTCATTAAAACTATGAAGCAAAAACAATAATTTGGTTTATTTTATTTATTCTTTTCTTTTCTTTTTCACTAACCTACAGGAGAATGTGATGATTCTCACATTATTTTTCTGGTTGTAATAATTTTGTCACAGGGCTCTAATAGTCGGTAACTGAGGGTGATTTATCACAACTGATGGTTAGTTCTCTCATTGTGAGATATGCAACACGTTTCCGTAATCTTTTTGATCATTTACCTGGCGATGTCCGTAAAATGGAGCTTTGATTATCGAGGAATCCATGTGGAAGGGGCAGATTTTGGACCGTTCAGTTTTTTGGGGCAGTGGTCCTAATTGTTATTTTTATTATAGTGAATGTATATGTGCTCAGAGCCTTGCATGGACACACTTTTATTAATGAGAAATAAATAGATTGGATTCTACAGAATAAGAAAACCAATGTGCCAGAAAAAGAACACATGCATTGGTATCTGTGGAGGCAATATGAAGGGGATGGTTAATAAAGGGAATAAGGAGGTACATAACATTAATGTCCAAATGACAGGTTACAATCCTGCTATGCTACCTTATTCTCTTCTCAGATGTAACTCCCATTGAATCTAATATGAGTTTTGCATGCACAAGAGCTAATGATAATGCCCATTTTTAAACCAGCTCATATTATGCAAAAGGGAAGCTTAATTTGATTTTCAGTACCTAGCATGATTTTTACCCCACCTCTTCCACTGTTTCCATCAATCCCTTTTTCCTTTTAATGCTAAAATTCACTGAGGCCAAGAATTTAACAAGATTCAAAAAGGGATTGGACATTTCTAAGGGTATTTAAAAAATACGAAGTTATAATTAATGACAACAAAATTTTGTGGAAGGGATATTGAAGCCTCATGCTTCAGGTTAAGTGAATTTCTAGCTACTAGACACTAGGATAAGACCTAATGACAGAAGAAGATTACTCCACATCTGCATCCTGCAAGGTTCTTACATCTTCCTCTGAAACATCTGGTGCTGGCCACTGCTGGAGACAAAATACCAGACAAGATAAACCTTTGGTCTGATCCAGTTTGGCAATTCCTATGTTCCTAACATCTTTAAGGAATGGTGTTTTTATTACCTGGCACCCTGGCCAACCCATTAGTTTTGTTTCTAATTGCCTAACTCCCTAAAACTGTGAGCAGTTTGAATTGTTCTAAACATCTTTTGGAGGATTATATTTATGTGATTATATAATGAATATTTGATGATCTATGGATATTGTCTAGCTATGGAAAAATTATAATCCTAAATAAGATGTTGAACAATAATTACAAAGGCCAAGGATTTGATTAACAGTGTTAGGGGATTAGAAATGAGAATTAAAGATGGCCAACGATTGGGGGTAAATTCAAGACATCAATACACCTTTAAAAAACACATTTTTTAAAAGATAAAGAAAATTATTGGACCAGATATTTCCCCCAGGAAACAATCTACTAAGAAGATGTAAATCTATCAGAATGCAGTCACTCAAAATGGCTACCAAGGTCGTTAAAAGGACAGGGCACATCTCAGGGACACAATCTCTGATACAACTTTGGAGTTAGTAGTAAACGTCTCTGAATTGCTAGTGAAAAGACTATGCATTTTTGTCATATTTAATAGAAAAGAGGAGAAAAAGAAAACTTATTTTTGCACAGTTTTTCAGGAGAAAGGGCCTACATATTGGAACACCATTTGGAATATATTCTGTAGCACAGCTGTTCCACTGTTTATTCAAGTTAGGTGCAAGGTATTTGCAGTCCATATCATGTTTTCAAAGAGCTTCATTCTATTGTATATCTAAAAAAAGCATTCAGTTTAGATTAGATGAAGAATAATTTGTGTAATATGTCCAATGTTTTTTTTTTAATGGAATGCCTTCTCTTTGGTATAAAAGTGGAACATGTACATGGATGGCTTACAAAGGGCCAAATTGTAACCCCCTTCTTCACACTGGTGAGCAATTTCTCACATGAGTAGGGCCACTGACCTCAATGGAACTGTTTATCTGAGTAGCTGCTGGTGAAAAAAGAGTCATAATCTGCCCCAAATCTTATATTGGAATTTTTCTGTGATTATATATAATTTTGAAGCATAGAACACATGCTGGATCTTTGGTATGTAGTAAGCCTCTTTTTATTTACAGAGAATGAATGGAGAAGCCTTCTGTTTAATTAAAAAGAAGAACTTTAAGGAAAAAATAGAAATCTTATGACGTAGTTGTTGTTGTTGTCCATGTGAGGATGTAGTGTTTATTTCCTAAACTGGAAGATATGTTTACTAAAAAGCATTCAGAACGCTTATGGATATGGAAAATATGTTTTAATTAAATTCTAGGACATGTCCTTGGCTGGTGTAAATGTGTGTATCTGTACTGCCTTCAATGGAGCTACACTGATTCATACCAAAAAAGGATCTTCCCCAAAACATTCAAGTTCTCTCTTTTGCATTTTACACACAGACACTAAAACGGCCAGTGACTGCTTCTCCCAACAGAAGCAACATTCCTCAGTGATCTCTGTGGTATTCTGGCCTCTAGTTAGAAAATATGACAGGCAGGTTTCTGTATGATTTCCTGTGTGTAATGTTTACTTGGGAGTCAGAACAAATAATGACAAACTGCTTTGAAATCAAACCCTGCTGCTTTCCCATTTTTTACATTTTGTTCTGATTCCATATTTCCTCACAGAGTACACTAAAAGCTCTGTCAGACCCTCTGATATGGAGGTGCAGAATTGAATGAATAATCTGTAAAATCAACTACTGGGTCTTTGGTGAGGCATTAAAGTTGCATATGGACATTTGCAGCCACTTGATTTGACTGTATAAGATATTGTGCAAGTTTTTAATGTAATGTGAACAAATCTTTAGCAACGAATGTCTCCAAGAAGCATAAGCTAGTTGTAAAGGAAGGCAGGTGGTTAGCATTGATTGACATTTGCCTTGGCACATTATTCTGTGAAGGAATTAGCCTGTCAATCAATAAGAAATTAATTATGATTAATTTCAAGTGATCTCACCAATTGTCATTCTAAATTTTTGACAGAATTGAGAGTTACTGTACATGTGATCATTGTCCAAGTGCCACTTTGATTGGAAAGTCTACACCCAAAACAGAAAGACAATTCCTCCACTATGTTCCAGTCACTTGCGAAAGGAAAACTGTGAAGTATAAAATGGAACGGTGACAGAACATGGGATCCAGGTTACTAAGCACCACTAATTATGCCAAACATGTACAAAACAGAGTGACAGACTCATTATGAGTGGCAGCAAATACCAAAACTCCCCCTGGAAAGAAACAGTTTTAAATGATGTCCAGCAGGCAGAAGCAGAAGTGGGACAGAAGCTGTGATTTGAAATTAAAATTCAGCAGAATCCTCTCTATCACCTAAGAAGCCTGAAGTTGCCTGCAACTAAAGAGAGGATGTACCGGGCACCCTGGCAGTACCTTTAGGCAACGCCCGAGGCCTGCATTCTATATAAAACACTGTAACATACATGAATAACTTATTTATTATTTGTTATTATTCCATCTAGCACTACATTTTTTGTGTACATTAGTCTTGTAAATATGTGTCTTTCTACGCATCATACCCCAGGCATGGTTATTTCTGTAATGCCTAATATGCCAAAAAATAGATGCTTTTGGTGGAACCTTTAAAACAATTGACCATAGTTTCATAAAGTAATTATCTAAAATTATTATATGTGTGAATTTCTATCTGCGTCTCCTGTCAGAAGGCTTAATTTTGGCTGCACATATCCAGGGAACATACTGCTGTATCCCTTGTGAAATCAGTGATTATGCATGTGTAGTGACAGGTGCTTGCGCATGGGAGATTGCAACTGAGCGCTAATTTGTTTCTGTGTATTCTTTGCTAATGAGTAAATTTGTAAATTTGCATTATCTATGAACTAATGAGAGTCACACAAGTCATTTTAACTGGGAACTGCATTCTTCACAGTTTTCAGACTTATAAACCAAAAACTGTTTCTTGCAAATTTTGGGTGGTGTAATTGAATCTGAAACAACCAGGCAAAAACTAAACAATCAGGCAACTTCATCTGAAAATAACCTTTCTTTCAGGTGGTGAGTGGCAGCGAAAAAGGACAAGTTCAATGTATCTAGGGTCCCTCCTGACAAATAACTAAACTTCTTCAAGCCCCCACCCAGATATGTAAACTAAACACAATCTCCTTGGTTTCTCTTAACAAGCACTCTCTTAGTAAGCACTCTCAGACTGTGTACAAACAGGGGAATCTTTATTAGAAGAAAGGGAGCATGGTCACGGACTTGGGAAAACAAAGCAACAGAATGTATATTCCAATAAAAAGCAAAATACTCCTCCTCCCCCAGTAACTCTGGCACTTGTCCATCAATCTCCCTTCACACCTGCTAGTATTTCCTAACTTTTCAATGCTAGACTTTGCATCTTTAATGAATTTCTTTTTACCTAAGTTTCTTTTTTGCAAGTAATACATATTTATATTGTATCTAGGCACCTATACTGCTTTGTTTGACTCAGGGGAGGGATGAATATTAACATCACAATGCAGCTTTTATCCTGAAATGTTCAAATAGATAGTGATGCAGCAAATTAAATTGAAATTACACAGATTGCTGCTGCCATGTTATTTCTGAAAATACAATTTTCAGAGAAGGTAATTTTGGGAATGAGGATCTCTTTGATAGCAATACACACCACTTTGGATTAAACTGGGTAAGCAAAGTAACTGACCTATGGCCCCATGAAAATCAACAAGTTCAGAGGAAATTCAAAGCCTGCCAAACCAGCTTGACTTATCTACACCACCTTAAAAATGTTACAATGCGGGGGTAAAAAAGCCAAACATCAGTCAGAAAATGTCTACTCCAGATATTGGAAGTGTAAACAGCTATATTGAAAGTAACAGAAGGCTATTGCACCATGTAGAGCTTTATTAGATTGGATCTTTTTTAAAGCTAATTCCTTTGCAGTCCATGTGTGGAGAGTTATATTAGAACAAGTATAGACCGATATTAAATGGAAGTTTAGTGTCAAATTATTCTGGTTTTTGGAACACGAATATATGCGTAAGTGGGAAGAAAGAATTCAGGATTCTAAGCCTAACTTTTCAAAAGACACTAATGATTTTGGGTACCTTAAAGAGGCCTGATTTTCAGTAACCAGTTGCCCACAATCACTAATTGTTTTTGAAATTATAGGCCTTAATGTTTTGGGTTTAAATAATATTTGTCAGTCAAAAAGCAATGCCTTTTTACTATTTCTATAGCAAAGGATCTATCAGAGAACAGGATACCAAAAGGAAAATAAGTGTTATTGTTCAAGGAGCATTCACTCTTCCAGTTACTTTCTAGAGAAAACCTGGACTACATCTGTGGAAGTATAGCTAACCAGACATATAGCATCTGATCACAACTTCTGACTAGCCACTGAGCCCTGGGTTTGACAGCTTTAAACTCTCAAAAAGGCCAAGACTTGGTTGTGGCTAAGTTTCTTGTAAGGAAATGAAAACACACCTTGAAACTGGAAAAACAAAAAGGACAATAAGGATATGTCTGCACAGCAAAGAAAAACCTGCAGCTGGCCCATACCAGCTGACTTGGGCTCACAGGGTTTGGGCTATGGGGCTGTTACATTATTGTGTAGACTTGCAGGCTCAGCCTGGAGCCAGAGCTCAGGGATTTCATACTGGAGTAGAGGGAGTGAGAAGTTGGGCATGGACTTGAACTTACTGAAGCTAGAAGGGGACGTGGTCTGGTGTACTGTTTCCAGACAAGAAAAGGAGAACTTGTGGCACCTTAGAGACTAACAAATTTATTTGAGCATAAGCTTTCGTGAGCTACAGCTCACTTCATCAGATGCATTCAGTGTATTTTCCACTGAATGCATCCGATGAAGTGAGCTGTAGCTCACGAAAGCTTATGCTCAAATAAATTGGTTAGTCTCTAAGGTGCCACAAGTACTCCTTTTCTTTTTGCGGATACAGACTAACACGGCTGCTACTCTGAAACCTGTTTCCAGACACAAATTGCAATAGTAAAGTCTCCACATGGTTTTTATTTATTTCACTTTTTAAACTGGCTAAAAAGGACTCCGACCCACATGCTGTAGGTACCCTTGACATAACTTAAAAATACAAGAGCTACAATTAAGAAAGTCCACTGTAAATTCTCCTTCTATAAATCCTTCTCCTTGCAGAACTCCACTTTTCCAGTTACAATCCCTGCCCATTTTTTAATGTCTGGTCGGGAAAAAAAAAGTTCTGAGGTGAACTCAAGAGAGCACAGTCTTCTCTGAAATAAACACCTGCATCTCTGCAGTCAGGCAGAGCCCTCAGACATAGGCGCAAAAATTAGAGGTGCAGGGGCTCTGCTCCTGGTTCTGCACCTGGGGTCCCAGCTGCCTGCCCCATGCCTGGGGCTCTGCTCCTGACCCCCAACATGGGTCCCAGCGGCTGGTCCCATGCCCGTGGCTCCAGTTCCTGGCCCGACACCTGGGGTCCCAACTGCCAGCCCTGCGCCAGGGGCTTCATACCTTCCCTCAGCTGTGGCCACTGTCTTGGGCCCCTTACCCTTGTCTTTGTCCCCCCGTCCCGGAGCCACAGCCCTGCTCCCAGCCCTAGTTCTGCAGGGTGGGGAGACAGACTAGGGTAAGCGGGGTGTGAGGTAAAAAGGGGTCTCTGCAGTTTCATTGGCTTGCAGCACCCCCACTATGAAAAGTGTTCCAGCGCCACTGCCCTCAGAAATGTAAAGTACACCCAAAATAAAGCAGCATAGTTACAGTATGGGACAATCTTTTCTTTATGGTTGTCCTAAACTATGTTGTGACAGTTAAGATCACTGGGCTTGTGCACTGTTGTTGGGAAGAGCAAAGGGTGGGGCCTTATCCTTCAAGGTGCCATAACGGGGACTCTGCAATGCTTTATCCTCAAGGCTCATCAAGATATTTCTAAGGCATCCCTCTTTCATGACAAGGCCAAAGAGCTTAGAGCAGAGTCTCAGCTGATGTAAATCTGCATAATTCCATTGAAGTCAATGGAGTGATACTGATTTACACAAACTCTGGCCTCTTAGCTTTTCCATTTTTTGTTTTCTCCTTACAAGTTGTCACAATATGATGCCCCCCCCCACAGGGGTCCCCTGGGTAAATACCAGCCTCATATGTTGCTAATGCTTTTGTATGTCTTGGAAAGGATGTCGGGAAAGGTTAAAGGTGTGAATGCAGAACAAAAGTTTTCTTTACAGGCGTCAAAAGGGTGAAGGGGGAGGAAAGAAGAAAAGAATGGGTTAACTTGATGTTCCAACTAAACCTGAAGATAAGCAGCTGACGCCAGCCCAAGGCCACTGCCCACACTCACTCTGCTACCTGCCAAGACAGAAGCGGGGGGGGGGGATCCACCCCCGGCCAACCGTGAGAAAGGAGAGCTGTTGAATGAAATGCAGGGTCCATGAAAAGGAGAGAGACGGCGAAGACCAACAAGGGAAAAACATAACTGTCTCACGGCCCTGAAACCGGTGTGTTTTGGGAAAGCTGAAGAAGCCACGGAAGGCCGGTTTGGACTGGTACACAGAGCCTGGGGAACAAAGGTCTCTTAAGGAGATGCCTCCAAGAGACCCCAGGACTAAAAACCCTCCTGGGAGCTGAGGCAAACTGGAGATCAACAGTGGACCCTGGACGACCAGTGCACGGGACAAAAACTCCCATCTACCCTTCCCCCTCTTCTTCTTAGCAGCCTCGGGTAGTGCAGGTGTGAATATGAAAGTGGGTTAGGGCTTGGGGCACTAACGCTTTCTTCCTTCCTCCGAGTGACGTGGGAAACCCCCCCACCTCCAGCACTCTCCACTGTTATTTTATTATTTTTTCAATAAAGCTTTAAAAACTCAGTTACTTGTTGTGCTCCATCATCTCCTCCCCAATCGATCCTGCGGCCTCAGCCTGATGCCTCAGGCAGATTGGTAACAGAAATCTGTCACAAAGTTTCTGTTGTTTGTTGGTTTAAAATGTACAGGGTGTTTGGATATTGGGGGGTTTTAAAAGAAAAAACCTGCTCCTACTCTTAGATTCAGTTGGTCAGCTGTGATTTTTTAGAAAAAAATCTAATAGTTTTGAAAGGCATAGTGTACTTTACACAAGAACCTAAAAATGAATTTTTCCTTAATATTTAAATATTAATGAAAAGAGACATAAAAATATCATTTAACCTCCCTCTGAAAAGGATTCTCTATCAGAATGGTCAGAGGATTGGGAGTAATTTGGTGGGGAGATATGCTGTCATGGATTTGACAGGACGTCATGTGTCAACACAAAACTGATCAAGTTGTTTGACATGATACATTCCTTCCCCAGAATTCTTCCAGTTATTTGTCAGAATGTATTTCCTCAGCAGAAGTCAAACTGCTAAACTTATTTTACCTTTTAACAAGAACTATCCACAATGCTGCAGAAAAACTAAAACTCCAACATGGAAACAACAGCAGGGGACAATAAACACAATTTTACACTCCGGTTTGCTGGACGTAGTTGTGATTAGTGGTGACCATCAGTGCAGATTACCTCGCTTCCTGAAGTACTACTGTTTCATGCAGTCATGTACAGGAAAAAAAATCTCTGACTCCTTCTGGGGAAAAAGTGTTGCATCATGTTAAATCTGTGTCCCCGATCGAAGTGAGGAACAATGCAGAGAAAAGGTACAGTCCCCATAGTGCTATTGAAGGGTTTTTATTAGCTTGAAATATCTACTTCTACCATGCTGTGAGTTTTGTTCTCAAGAATGATGAAGCTTAAGTGTCTAAGTAAAAATACACGTTCTCTTCTGCCCTCTTTCCACTCTTTGCATCACTGCATACTTGTGACACATACTCATAGTCACAAAGAGATTACTAGTTTGTCCTGCTTCAGATCAAGTGCCAAGATGTCAATGAAAATAAATGACATGTTGGACCCACCAGAGTTGCTTTTCTTTCATCCAGCTAAGACAGATACATTGTTATTTCCAGGGGGCGCAGGCCTCAGCTGGTTTGACCAAGAGGCTCCTATTTGGCTCATTTGGTGGGGCTATAAAGATGGTCCTGGTCTGACTCAGCAAGTCAGGGCCCCCTCTAATTGGTTCAGTCCATTATATTTTATGGCAGGCATATGGCAGGCATCATCATGTTATCTTCAAAAATAGGAATTATATATTTTTTTTCATTTACTTTGACATGGGCCAGCCCAGATTTCAGGCCTCAATCTCTGCATACAGTGTACTGAATGAAAATATTTTTCTTGGCATTACAATGCATCAGTGAGCAGATCACTTCAACTCCTTATTTTCAAAAGATTAGTTAGTTATATTTATGTAATAATTTATCTGCTTCCCAATTGTGTTTCTCTGGACCACATAGAATAGTAACTTGTTATGTAAGTAAACTCATTACAATCAACATGAGCAGTGGCAGAAAGGAGGCGCCCCTTTGGTAAAGCTCTATGTTATTGTGAATGTTTTATATAAATAGATATATGAATAATTACATATTAATAAATATATATAAATTGTTGTTATTATTATTATTAATAGTAATAATAATTAATAAACCTGATCATTGGGGCTCTAAGGCACTACCAGAATGTATAGCTTTACTACTACTACTAAAATAGCATTACTTGAGCTAGACAAAGCTATCATGGTGCCAAATTCTACCTTCAGACAAGTGCACACATGCAATTCCCATTAACTTCATGGGGGATTCTGCACACACGGGAGAGCAGAATTTTGCCTATAATTATGGCACCTTAGAACATTCAGAGTATATCTTTCCTAACAAAACACTTCCCTTTCCACCTCCTTCAGTTTCTCTCTATCACTCACACCTTCACCACATAGAACTCGTATTTATAAAGTCATACCACCAAATTCAAGTGATGTACTGTACTATTAGTGATTCTAGTTCCATATTATTTATTGAATCATTACACCTCACTCTGAATACATGTAAATACATTTTCCGATGCTAGTTATAATTTCTCTTTTATGGGCTTACACTAATTAAAGATTTTCTAACTCCTGGGCCGTGATTTTTTTTTTTTTAAATTGAAAGACCTTTGTTCCTCTAATACTATGAGACAAGTGGAAGCACCTAATGTTTATATTATTGATTAATCAGCAGTAAAGGGATTAGGTTTTAAGATTGTTTAGCACACAAAAATCCATACTTATTGTGTTAAAACAGATTTGCAGACCTTGTTTATCAGCTATATCCAAGGTCAGCCCTCTGGGATTTATGCAAGCTGAAATGTCTATATTATATGTGAACATAAACCAATCTGTTAAAAAGAATATCTAATGATGGTGACACAAAGGCAAATAGTTTTAGCAAATAACAGATCAGTAACTGAAAGAGACCACTTATACAAACACTTGTACATTTAGAAAAGTGCCTAAACATTAAATAAATAGAGTAAATAGAGATGAAAATTGGAATGGTATCCAATTTTTGGCCACTGTTTTCTTTACTTAGTGGATTTCTTATGATGTATTTATTTTGTAATTTTTGTGGATAAAGAATTTCATTGGCTTGGCCAGTAAATTCTACATACATGCACATACAGAGAAATATTCCTTGTGGCTGTTCAGTATGGAATGTCCTGGCTAGTGTGTGAGTATTGCCAGGAGCTAGCTGAGCCATTTGCCAGCCGGGGTGGCAAATATGTTTAGCACCATACACATACACACACACACATACACACCTCAGCAGCCAATCAGCAGAGCAAAAATGACTGGCAAATTAGAATGGAGACAGAAAAAAACCCCAAAACATACAGCTGAGTGGCACAACAGTACAGTGCTCTCTGGAAGAAGGCTCTGAGGACAATGCCCTGCTCACCCACCCCAGAACCAGCCGTGAGTATTTCTGCCCTCTGATGGATAGAGTATGAGACCTGCTTGAGTGTGTGTGTGTATATATATGTTTGTGAAAGAGAGAGAGAAAGTGAGAGAGAATGAGGACTCATTCCGTATTACTGTTTTATTAAAGAAATAACCTCTAATATTCCATTAGAACTGGATGAATAATTTGTAATGAATAATGTATTTGGTGGATTTAGACCTTTTTTATATTTGTGAATTCTCTGTTAACAGGCTGATTTTTTATACATTTGTTCTCTATTTGCAATGATTTGGTGTATAGCTTGGGCAAAGAAAGTGTCACCTTGCAGATTGCTAGCAAACTATTCATTATATATGCATTATAGCAATGTATTTGGTATTCATGATTCAGTGTATCTGCTTTGTGACTGGCCAGCTAAAATCTTGTGGTATTATTTCTGTCCCTTGATTGGATGTCCTAAGTTTTATAACTTGGAGGAATGTCTGAACAAATAATTGGGACTTTGGTTTACTGATGGAGAAAGGGAGTTGGGGAGAAAGAGTTAGCCGCAGATAAGTGAAGTAGGAAATTTAAATAGAATGGATTAAGTAACTTTCTTGTCCTGATTTCCATGAGAGAAACCATTATAGTTGGCTGTCTATATTTTAAAAGGCCTGGGTTCTTTGTTGACTGATGGAGAGAAAATGACATAGAGGGTAAATTTTTCAAAAGTTCTTTAGTGACTTCCCATTTTCAAAGTGAATTAGTCACTTAGGAGCCAAGAAGCTCCTAAGTCACTTTTTGAAAATGGGACTAAGTCTGTGTCTACACTGCTCTTCAGGTCTGACTACGGGGGTGCGAATAGTGGTACACATCAAACTTCTGTGCTGTAATTCCCCTATGTGGACCCTCAGGTGAGAACTAAAAGGTTCCTAGTTCATATTAATGTACTTCTCTTCAAATAGGACCTCAATAATATGAACTAGGAACTAGGAGTTACAGCACAGCACTTCGGTGCACATTGCTATTTCACACCCCTGTAGTCCAAACCTCGGGACAGTGTAGACAAGCCCTTAACTCCTGTCACTTAGGGTATGTCTAAATTGTGATAAAAAACCTGCGGCACTGAGTCTCAGAGCTGGACAGCTAACATAGGGGAGCTCAGGCATCGGAGCTATAAAATAGCATTGTAGACGTTCAGGTCTGGGCTGGATCCCTGGCTCTGAGACCCTTCCTCCTTGCAGCGTTTCAGACCCCAAGCTCTAGCACGAGTGCAAGCATCTGCACTGCAATCTTATAGCCCCACAGCCCAAGCTTCGCAAGCCCAAGTCAGCTGGCCTGGGCCAGCCACAGCCGTGCTGTGGGTCTTTTATCACAGTGTACATGTACCCTTAGATGCTTTTCAAAATTTTACCCGGGAGCCATGAAACACATTATTGGCTGTTTCATTTGTCACATAACACAATAATTTAATTTGCATGGAGGTACAGGATCCTATTTACAAAGGGTGTGCCACTCTCTTTGTTTCTCTCAGCTTATTAATTGCTTCCACACCAAGGCTCTGGCCAAGCTCTTTTGGAAACTGCTGTGTACTCCAAACCATACATAAATATAAATATAAGTGAAGTGAATGCCTTGAAATTGCTGGTCACCATTTTATATCATGCTTATATATTCCACTAGTGACTGTGTGTTACAGTAGCATCAACTATCCACCATGGTGATTAATTGTGCATAGTGTGCAATCTTAGTTGTGAAGGATGTGGTTCTCGATTTCTCATTGCAAGGCCCCTGACATGATAGGGCTTGGGGATCTGCTGGGTATTATTAAGTGATCCCCTCCCTATCTCATGTAGTGTACAACACTATTTCGCATGTCTAACAGGTCTCCCAAGTGGTACCAGAAGGCCTCTTTTTCCACATCAGTTATTCTCCCTGAATGGCCTCCATCCGTACACACAAACTGATGGCACAAAGAGGAATCCATGGATGTGAAGTTCTGCCACACTGGGGGCACCGCTGCTCTTGCCCCTGCTGGTAATATTTGCAAGCCACCAGCTGCTGCCACCTGCTGCTGTTCCTTACTTTGTCCATACTGCTTCGAGACCACAAAGACCTGTCAAAATGGCCTTGTGTGTGCACCTCTGGTGGAAATAGTTATGCAAATATGTTTGAATGAGTATTCATTCCACGTTTGCTTTCTGTGTCTTTCTTGTCACTATATTTTCATTTTCATGAATATTTGCACAAAAGAGTTAAAAATGGGGGACATGAATATTGTCATTATTTGCAAAAATATTGGAGGCTACTTTTTTCCCCTGTATTTTCCCAGCTCCAAATACTGCAGTTAACAGAGCTCATTCGTTACCACAACTATTTGTTTAGGAACTCTATATTCTGTTTATATCCCTGCTGATGAAGTCCATGCAACATGGTTAAAGTCCTTATCTACATAGTAAAGTTTTACCAGTTATACCAATATAGTTATACGGACTACTCCTGAGGGCATTCTGTGCCAAAAAAAAATAAAAATTCTGTGCACAGTATTTTAAAATTCTGCAAAATTCTACAAATTTTATTTGTCAAATAAATATGGAGAGTCCAGCAGGGCATTGGGGAGCACAGGCCACTGGCTGTACAGAGGTGGGAGATCACTGTGCAGCTCCCCACCCCGGGATATGGACTCATTGGTGAGGCTGCACCCAAACCTGACACAGTGCTGGGCATGCCCCAGAAACACCACGGGGCCCTTCCCCTCCATGCCAGGTGCACCAGGTATGGGAAGACAAGCTCAGCAATGCAGGATTCAAGTGTGGAGGGGCTTAGCGTGCGGGATATAGGGGTGGGTTGAGAGGGTTCTGCATGGGGCAATCTGGGTGCAGGCAGCTCAGTGGGGGATCCGGGTGTTGTGGGGGATCTGGATGTATGCACATGGGCTTATTGGGGGGTTCTGGGTGCAACAGTAATGGAACTGCAGGGGGGTCCAGCTGAAGGTGGTTAAGGCTCAGCAGGGAGGAGTCTGGGTGTGGGGTGAATAGAGCTCGGCAGGAGGGTCTGGGTGTGAGGAGCTTAGTGGGGAGGTCCAGATGCTGGGGGAGTAGGGCTCAGTGTGGTGGGGATCCAGGTGCAGCTGGTTGGGTCTTGGTAGGGTGGGGATCCGGGTGCAGGTGGCTCAGTGGGGTGGTCCAGGTGCAGGGGCAGTGGTGCTTATTGGGGGGGAAGGGTTCGGTGCAGGGGCAGTGAGGCTCAGAGTGAGGGTCTGAGTATGAGGGGGTCTGGATGCATGCAGGTTGGGAGGATGGGGGAGCAGCTCCCTGTACAGTGGTCCCTTCTCCTGCAGCTGAGGAGTGATGGGTGCAGGAAGCAGGGGGCAGAGAGTTTGCAGAGCTTCCTACAGACAGAGTATAAAGCTGGGGGTGGGTCTGACACAGCCCCGGATGCTGTGCAGGGGAAAAGGAAGTCCCATCCTCCCTAGCCCAGCCAGGACTAGCAGCTGAGCCTGGCACAGGATAGGAACCTCCAGGCAGTTTCCCCCAGTCCCACCCCCTACCCACACAGTGATTTACCTCTCTGCTGGCTTCCCTGGGCACCCAAAGCATACTGCTGGGGAGGGTTGCATGACCACTCCTGTGGCTTCCCTTTGCTTCCCTGTCATTTTTTGAGGGGAAGCAAAGAAATCTGCAGGAAATATAAATTCTGCACATGCGAAGTGGCACAGAATTCTCCCAGGAGTAAAGGGCATAGTTATATCAGTATATCTCCTCATGCAGACACTCTGTTTTGTATAAGAGAGTGCTTTTCTTTCAGTTTAGCTTAAACACCTTCTTAAGTGACTAAACAAACAAACAAAAAGGCACAGTTATATCAAAATAAGTGTGTCTCCATGGAGGGTTATTCCAGTACAAGTACATTGGTTTAAATTCACACTTGAGGTTACACAGAAAAAAACTTTCCTGTGTAGATAAGAACTAAGCTGTAAATATATATATCTGACAACTTTTGCATTTGTGATGCCACAGAATTGTTACAAATAGATCACACCTCTCTAAAGGACCAGATTAGAGAGCTGTCCTCTGAAGAAAACCTGTTTTATTACTAGGGCCGTACCAAATTCACAGCCATGAAAAACGCAACATGGACAATGGAATCTGGTCTCCCACAGTGAAATCTGGTCTTTTGTGTGCTTTTACCCTATACTATACAGATTTCATGGGGGAGACCAGCATTTCTCAAATTGGAGGTCCTGACACAAAAGTGAGTTGCAGAGAGGTCCCAAGGTTATTTTAGGGGGTCACAGTATTGCTACCCTTACTTCTGCACTACCTTTAGATCTGGGTGGCCAGACAGTGGTGGCTTCTAACTGGGGGCCCAGCTCTGCAGGCGGCCGCGCAGAAATAAGGGTGGCGATACCATACCATGCCCTTCTTACTTCTGCGGTGCTGCCTTCAGAGCTGGGCTGCCGGCCAGCAGCCGTCACTCCCCAACTGCTCAGCTCTGAAGGCAGTGCCGCCACTAGCAGCAGGGCAGAAGTAAGGGTGGCAGTACCACGACTCCCCCACAATAATCTTGTGACCCCCCCAACTCCTTTTTGGGTCAGGACCCCTACAATTACACCACCATGAAATTTCAGATTTAAAGAGCTGCAATCATGAAATTTACAATTTTTAAAATCTGATGACCATGAAATTGATCAAAATGGACTGTGAATTTGGTAGGGCCCCAATTATTACCTCTAAAAAATTTCCTGCTAGTAGCTAGGTAGGTAAACATAGGGAATACAGTGTGAAAGCCAGCAATTGCAAATGGTCTACTAATTGTGGTCTCTGAGAATGCATTTGAATTTGAGAAACTATACTAACCATCTTTAAGATGCACATGACATATAGAAAATAATTGTATGAGATCATAAGTACTTAAGTTGTAACTGTAATTATGTCCATTTATTAAGTTTTTTTAAAGATATTTGCTTCTAAATTACATTGGTCTCTAAATTATATTCTAAGAATACATTACTCCAGGGTCCTAACATGCACCATATTTTCCCTTTCTTATAACCTCTTTGTTTAATTCTAATAGAAATATTGCCAAAAGAGATTTTTTTTTGTAAGGTTTCACATGTGTAACTCCCTTTCAAATCCAAATTTTAAATACTATACCATGTCATTTTGTGAACAATTGTTTTCTCAATCCCATGTAACTCTGCATTTAATGTATAAAAACGTGGTGAAATATTGTAAAACCTATTATAAAAGACTCCATGAAATACCCATTAGTGGGAGCTAAAAAGCTAAAAACTTTTGCTTTGTGTAATCTAACAGTCATATAATCAGTAGGAATCAGGATCGTTTAAAAAGTTTAAAATGATTTTTTTTCAGAATTCTGAATTATTTCTATTTATTTTCTCCGTTTGAACATTTCTTTGAACTCCTACTACAAAACTGCACAAAGTGATAACTTCTGACATTTTACACATTTTGATATTGTAATTATTGGGGCTGCTCATTACACCAAACCCCTAGGGTGCCAGTATCATTCCGGGAGTATTGCAACTCAGAGACAAGCATGTAAGTGATTCAACATCTAGCCCTTGTAGATGCTAGTGCTGGTGGGTCCCCAGTAACCACTCAGTCACATGATTAAGGGAAGAGTTATTTTACTAGGGCTGGCAGGAAAGGGAAAGATGTCAAATAACCTAGGTACAGAGGCTTAAACAGTCATAATTCAAAGTGAGCAAAAGAGGTTTTTGTTTGGGACATTGGGACAGTCCAGGCGAGAGTCAGGGTTCTTCAGGACTTATTCCTAGATTGTCCTCTCCAGTTTGGTCTTTATTCCAAACAAATAGGTGCTTGTAGGTTTCCAGGTCAGGCTCAGTTAGTGTCTCTCTTTGGGGCCCCCTCCAATGGTTCCTTGCTTAGATGCCGCTATTCCCACACAGACCTGCACCCAGCTGTAATGACCTACAGTGATAGCCTGTTCCACATGTGTCTCTGCATATGGTTTCTGGAGAATCTTTTCTGCCTCTAGCTTCCCTGCAACTTCTGGCTAGTGATGCAGCCTTGGCATCCAGCTTCCCTCCAGTTCTAGCTAACCACGTGGCTGCTGCTTCCCAAACAGAGTGCAGCCACTTCCTGGTCCAGGACCTTTCCACTTATCTGTCCAGGAGGAGGGGGATATGCAGTGGTAAGGGAGCTGATGAAAGTTATAATCCCCTGCTTATAGACTTGTAGACTTTAAGGTCAGAAGGGACCATTGTGATCATCTAGTCTAACCTCCTTCACATTGCAGGCCACAGAACTTCACCCACCCACCCACTCCTCTGATTGAGTTATTGAAGTCCTCAAATCATAGTTTAAAGATTTCATGTTACAGAGTATTCACCATACACACTAGTTTAAACCTGCAAGTGACTCATGCCCCATACTGCAGCGGAAGGCAAAACATGCCCAGGATATCTGCCAATCTGACCGGGATGGAAATTTCTTCCTGACCCCAAATTTGGCAATCAGTTAGACCCTGAGCATATGAGCAAGACCCACCAGGCAGATACCTGGGAAAGAATTATCTGTAGTAACTCAGAGCTCTCCTCATCTAGTGTCCTGTCTCTGTCCATTGGGGATTTTTGCTATAGGCAGCCGCTAATGGACTAAATGCTATTGTAAGCAATCCCCTCATACCATCCCCTCCATAAATTTATCAAGCTCAGTCTTGAAGCCAGTTAGGTTTTTTGCCCCCACTGCTCCCCTTGTAAGGCTGTTCCACAACTTCACTCTTCTGATGGTTAGAAACCTTTAAACTTGTTGATGGCCAGTATATATCCATTTATTTACATGTCTACATTGGCACTTAACTTAAATAACTCCTCTTCCTCACTAGTATTTATCCCTCAGATGTATTTATAGAGAGCAATCACTCCTACCCTAAGACTTCTTTTGGTTAGGCTAAACAAGCCAAGCTCTTTGAGTCTCCTCTCATAAGGTAGGTTTTCCATTCCAGACCAGAATTGCACACAGTGTTCCAAATGTGGTCTCACCAGTGCTTGTGTAATGGTACTAACACTTCCCCATCTCTACTGGAAATACCTCGCCTGATGCATCCCAAGACTGCATTAGCCTTTTTTCATGGACGCATCACATTGACAGCTCATAGTCATCCTGTGATCAACCAATACACCCAGATCCAATATCTTCACATTTCAGGAATGTTATTACATTACATTGTCCTTAGCAATGGTCAGCTTCACCTACTGTGCAATCGTGACAATATTGGTGCCCTTGCTCAGTAAGACCTTCCTGGATCCTGGATAAGGTCTGCCACAGAGCACAGCTGCTGCTTTTTGGATGTAGCCCCCTCAGAAAAGTGGGCCGAGAGCCGGTAGAGCTGGGAGAGAAGTTGGTGGGCTGTGATTACGTTCCTCCCCTTATTTGTTGAGTGGAATTCTGGAATTGCTGTCCAGAGGCAAGAGCAAAAGTAAACAGCACCCTCCCAAAGGTTGCAGCAACTTACTTCCCCCACAGACATACAGAAAGAGAGTATCAGGGGAGGAACTATGGCTTCTCTGAGTTACCAACTCAGGATCTGGCCCACTGTTCCTGTATCTTGCTCTGTGTGGGTCACACTGAACTTATGTCGAGCACTCAAAAGTCACCAAAGATAAATAGCTAGATGACAAACGACAACCGTTTTTTCTGATTCATATCAGAAAAAAAATCATTTGTTTCCTTTTGGGAGCTAACCGATTTGGGGGATGTCAAAACTGGGCACAATTGCCTTCTAACAGATGATGAATACCATGTGTGACAGAACAGAAGAAAACAGAAAATGTTTATATAAAGTGTCAGAGATGGCGAAACTACTTTGTGGCATATGGCATGCATGTTGTCGAACTGAAAAGTTCATCACACTCCTGCTGTTTGGTTGTGGCATACACCACCCGATAGCTCTCACTGGCATATCACAGCTGAAACTGAAACTTATGAAATGCTTTTTGCTTCAACAAAACACATGTCATGCCACATGCCAAAAAATAACACTACAGTCCCTGCTGCTTTCTTTTTGTATCAGTAAGTCTTCATTACAGTTATACAACTACGATATAACAAAGAAATTGGGCTGAGTGCTCCAAAATATGCATTTATGCTCTTCTAGGGAATCTTTCCATACCAATAAATTTCCCAAACCAGTAAGTCCAGCTTTCTCTCTATCAAGTTCAACTCTTTCCTCTAAATATAAAAGAGAAATGACAAAGGGAGAAAAAAATAGCATAAAAGTATAACTTGAAAGTAATCTTGTTCATGCCAAATTGCAAGTGGACTTCTGACCATATCACGCATGTGAGATGACATTCTGCAATTTATTCCAGTTAATCCCTTAGCTCTGTACATCAGCATTCCTGTGTATACAGGCCATAAATGGCCCCCAGATGTTATCAAATAAATCACCTTTGCCCTGCAGCCTGTATGTTGTTGGGTTTTTTTTTTTTTCCTTTCATATGGTGCCATTTGGGTCAGATTTGCTGCCCATCTGTTGTGCATTTCCTTCTACTTTCTCAGGCTAACTCACTTCTGCAGCCATTAAATTGATGATTTAGTCTTGTTTTTCAGTAAACAGATCCAAGAGCTAAAATATCGTTTACCTGAATTTAAGCTTAGCTCATATAATCTCTGTGGCATCCAGTATTACTTACGGACTCTTTTAAAATGTTGTAACTTGTGCATATTCATTGATTTCTTATCATAATCTGTCCCATTCTATTTTTCAATATAGGCCCACAGTACTTTTTTTCTCTACAATATTGTCCCAGTAAAGTTTTAAGGATGATTAGGCATAAATATCTATTAGGATCCTAGAGTGTATAGGTGTCTGATGTTAAATGTGTGGTATTCTCTTTAAGAGTGAGTTCTGATCCTGATCTTCTGTAATGAATTCCCCAACAAATTAATCATGCACATTTAAAACTGAAGGCATTGTCCTAGTTCATATCTGACTAAAGCTGTTCATTTTCTAAACTACTAGCCACCCTCTTATAAATCAGTTATACTAAGGATGATTGTTTGCATGCAGGTTGGCCAAAGGAGTCTGACACCATCTAATTTAATACATAGATTGCTCAAAATATATGCCAGCTCGTAGCAGTCATCCTACTGGAAATCATTAACAAAACATATACAGAGTTTATGAAATGTATGGGTCAATCCCCCTGGAGTCTCTGTTCAGACAGATCCCATAGAGCTGTAAGAAACTTTGTGTTTTAATGTGCATAGTTCCATCAAAAGAAAGCTAACGAGCTGATGTCACTAGGATTTGGGGGGTTCATTAGAATTCAAAATTTTCAAACTAATTCTGACAAAATTCACCAATTTCCTAATGACATCAGCAAGTTCCCCCTCCCCACCAGGTCAACCTTCAAACTTCTGCCTCCTCACTTACTTTAGTGACCTCATCCCACAACTAAAAGGCTTCGGGGGGAATGGACCCTCCCTACCCTCTCCTGGGCTCTTGTGCAACGGCCAGTTGTCCTGCTCATCACATCTTGACTCTTGGAAGAACATGGGGTGGAGGTGGGAGTGTTTTCTGGCAATCAGTCCATCAGTCATCCCCAAATCTGTAGGGATTTGGAAGTCTCTTTAGGGCTACAGGTTCCCCACTTGAGCCTCCATTCAGGAGTGAGATAGCAAAAAGTTCTGCTTTCATTGCTGCCAACACTCCATTGAACCTGGCCATAGTCCAGAGCCTGAGACTCTCCACACCAAATGCAGTAATGGATAGGGTTTTGCTCACACAAAACAGCATATTCTGCATAATCTCCAGGCCAGATATTTGCCCACAAAGGTAAGACAACTGACTAAGTACCCCTAGAATGCTTTGGGACAGCTGGGATAGAGGGTAAAGGACACAAGACTCTTCCCCCAGAAGATACTAATTATTAAATTAGAGTATCCAGGTGTTGACAGAAAATTGTGTTGTGGGAGGCACCCAGCACAGTTTGGTTTGGCCAAATAATCTTTATGCAGCATGTAAATGTTTCAGCCAGGTCCACAAATGTAAGGACTTAGTGCAAACTTCCAATCTGTTTACTGTCACTTGACTTTGGTGTCTGGATATGAAATGTTTGCAGAGCTGTACCGTAAATTATAAGGAAACAACAAAAAGAGACGAAAGAGCTATCTGGAGTCTGAATAAAAATTTCACTAAAGGGGAGGATCAAAATGAAGTTTTCAAACCCTTGAAGTTGAATTAAAAATGTTTTGCTGAAAGTTAGCAACTTCCTTGTATGACACCAAAAGAGGAAAATAAGCAGAGCTGTGTGATTAATGGATGTTTTTGGTTCACTGGCAATTCTGAAAAATAAAAATGAATATTAAATATTAAAAAAAAAGTTTAGATTCAATCCAATTTTTTTTTCAATGAATCAGGTTGATAAAAAACTCATTTCAGGTCAAATTAAATGTTTTGTTCAACCCAATATAAAACACTTTGTTTAGATTTTGAACATTTTTAACTTTATGAAAAATGAAAGGAAATTTCAAAATGAAAAGTCATTTTGGATTGAAAAATGAAAATGTTTCCATTTTTCAGTATTTTTTCTTAAAATTCTCTGAAATTGACAAAAATGTGTGAAACATTGTGGTGTAACTAAATGTGCATTTTTTTTTTTTTACCAAAAGAGGTTTCCATTGAAAAAATTCTCCCAGATCTAAAGTAAATACCGATGGCTTAAAAATGTAATTAGTACAGAATTTAAAGGTTTAGAAAAGGAGACTGTCATTGGTTCCTTTGAATGCTGAGGAATTGAAGCTATAGATTTCATTGTTTTCTCTGCCAGCCAATGACCTCACAATGAAAATGAACATACAGCCCATTTGACTGTCCTCAGTGAATGCATGCACATTGTATGTGATATTTTTGAAGCAAAATCTTAAAATTTGGTTTGTGGAGTCATAAACATTGTAAACAATTGGAAATGATGTATAGTCCCTTATAGTACTTCATATTGTTGAACTGGCACTGAGTGTAAAACTCTGAAGGCATGGAAGTGTAGTCTCTTACAGGTTTCAGAGTAGCATCCATGTTAGTCTCCTGAAAGCTTATGCTCAAATACATTTCTTAGTCTCTAAGATGCCACAAGTCCTCCTTTTCTTTTTGTAGTCTCTTACAGCAAATACTGTACGCTTTTCTCTTGTCTGAATATCTCCCATTTTATTAACTACATTTTGGAACAATTATGTCTTTGTTTCGTCTTTGGGATCTTACAAACCATTTTGCATACATCTTTGCAGTTCACCTTTACAGAGTCATCATAACATCATCTCAGAGCATTCTAAAAGGTTACTTCGAATTGTTATAAAGAGTTATCATGAAGGAGGTCAAGCTAAGAGCCAAGATAAAGAAAGAGAGCATAACCAGGGTGAAGTGTGCTATTAATTATTATTTATACTGCAAGAGCACTCAAAAGGTCCAAATCAACACTGGGCCCCATCGTGCTAGGTGGTGTACAGACACAGAAAGACAATCCTTGCCTTGCAATCTAAGTGATCAAAAGTGATAGTTCCATGCATTTTGTTAACCTTTTAAAAGCAAAACTGTCTAGGACGCTAGGAAACAAGTGGCTGCAGTGGTTGGAAAGGCTGGAATGAAGAGGACAAAACCCCAAGGGTGATGTTACAAATGGGGCAAAATAATCCAAAATCCAAATTTCACAGTTGAGTGAATAATGATTGCAGTCTCATGTGAAGTCTCAGTCAACTCTTGATGTTTTTCTCTCTATGGAAGGAGAAAGAGGGAGGTGCTGGATGATCCCTCTATAGATATTGTGCATGGGGAAGGGAAAGATTGGAAGGTCCGAACTTGCCCCCTTCACCTTCATCTGTAGCTGATGGTGGCTGCTGGGGCGAAGAAGCCCAAGAGGCTGGTAAGTTCCATAGTCCACCCTTTTCAGCTGCTTTTATTAAAGAGAGAACATTGCTGGGCATAGTCTCCTTGTTGGGTCAGGTGTGGGAGAAGAGGGCGTTGGCTTGCCCCTGCTGGCTACTTTTGGGAAGGAGTAATAAAAGTCACTGCTTTAAACATATACAAAGAGTGTGTTTACTACTGTACCTTTAAACACAGGCTGTCAGTTTAGATGGCAGCACATAGGGACTTGACTGAAAGCAAACAAAATACATATTCATATATCCAAGAATAAAAAGCAATTTTTAAAAATCAGACCATTATAAATATGATGCCAAATGGTTTGGGAGGCAACAACAATGGGCTTGTTTGAGAAGCAATTAGATCCGTTCTGGCCAAAATGGTATATTAGGAGATTAATCTCCATGGGGTGCATAACCTTTTAAAAATTCGGTTTCTTCTGTTCTCATGTGTGAATTTACAATCTGCTAGTCTTAAAATATATCTGCAAACCCACAGGCCCACCTTCCTGACAGCTGCTCACACAACAGAGCGGAGGAGAAGAGAAAAAATCTCAGTATTGTCGCCCGCCCAGCAATTCTGAAGGCTTGATAAGTTACTCACACAATCCCGAAACGCCAGTCAAGGGAGGGGAGAGAGAGAGAGAGGCAGCTCTTAAAGTGCAACATTTGCAGCACACGCTCAAAAACTAAAGGGGCCAATTAGTATAATAGGTTTGAAATCATTTCAGCACAGTCCTAAAGACAAAAGAAAAATTGTCCTTCAGAAAAGGGGGCTTTATTGTTCTGATGAGTGTTAGAGATGAACAATGAATTCTATCACGTTTGGAGGCAACATTCCTTCTCCTTCATATCGGAACATACATTATTAATGAGCACTGTTTTTTGAGTGTGAAAGGACTGTTTGAAAAGCATGAACATAGTCTGTTGGATGTGATTGACACTGTCATCCCTTTCATTTTGCTGTTGGCAAGAGGCATCCCTGTAGATTTATGTGCATCTGGACATTACTAATATTCTCCTTTTTATGCACTCTGGGCAGCTGTGATATGGAAATTTTCAGCACTTTTTTTTAAGGTTAGGGGTTTTTTTGCAGAAAAAGGAGAAAATTTGTAGTTTCTTTGTGAATGTATCAATCAAATATTAATATAGGATGCATAATATGTCTAATCTGCTTTAGATAAATGCAGACATTTTAAAAATGTATTTCATTAAGACTGTCTGGATCCCCAGATATTTCTAGTGACTTTTTTACAGCCAGGTAGCTGAGTTTCTGAGACCCATCCTGCTTCTTTTTTAACCTCCGGTCCTCAGAGTTGATTGCCTTTTTAATTGGTTCGGTACATCAAGGACTGCAGCTACAGTATGCCTGCTGTTTAGCAGCACCAAGCTACTTCCTGACTTGCCCATATAATGGTTTCTAATAAGCACAATAAGCACTCAAGGATTATACATGATGCATCCAAAATATATATCAAAAATAAACCAAAATAAAGCAAAAAACCCCACAGAATTTAATATTTTATTCAAATGAATTTTATTTATTTTGTTTTTGATTGATAAGGTAGGTATGTTTGCTATTGCTGGACTCGTATAACAAGCATTTTCTTCACCATACCTATGGCTATTGCTAGCTCTAGCAAAGAAAGCAGGGGCAGCCTACATGACAAGGTGCATTGCAGGCTGATACTGATATAAGCGCCATAGTGCTAGATCTGTTTACTTATCTTACTCTGTTTATTTTGAGAAGAAGTATTGATGTGGGAAGTTGGTGTTCTGCTTTTTTGTGGGTTTGTGAGTTTTTGCAACTATCTTTTTTGTGGGTGGGCTTTAATTATCTTGTAGCTTATTAGTTTTAGAGCTGTTTTTACACGGTCTACTTTGTACACTTTCATTGTCTCAGGAGAGGCATGTTAAAATAAAATAAAATAAATAAGAAAGGAAAGATGTAAAAGGGCATGACCAGCAATTGGGTGTTGTGTGTGTGTGTGATGGTAAATAAAAGTTATTTTTGAGTGTGTGTGTGTGTGTGTGTGTGTGTGTGTGTGTGTGTGTGTGTGTGTGTAAAACCTGAAAACAATGTAATGGTCAGGTCATGAGTTTTAAAGAGTTTACGTATTAACAGCATTCCTTCTTGGACATGTTTCTGCACAGCAGTTTGCCAACCCAAGCTGTTCAAAATAGTTTATCTTTATATTCACAGAGTGTCTCCCATCCTCCCTTTCTGTTACATTTAGCATTTAGGCCTTATGTTAGTACCACTTTGCATCCAGCTATTAGAGGCACAGGAGCAGCTGCTTTCTACCCATAGTCAGCAGGTCGGCACTTTGAGTGACATGTCCACCACCTTCCTCACAGGTCAAGCCCATCTTCTCCCTAGCAAGCCCATTGTTGGCCAGCCCAGGCAGTGAGAGTTCAGAACTCAGGTCTCTCCTGCTTGGCAGCACAAGGAACTGCTGCCGCTCCACTAGACAGCCTAATTACACAAATCAATCATGCAAAATAATTCTCACGGCTAAAAGTGAAAAGGTTAGAGCTCATGGAGAGACTAGCCAACCAAAGAGATGGTGGGGGACAGAGAGTGGGGGAGCACCTATGAAGTCAATGTATAACTTTAAATAAATAAAAAGAAACTCACAAATGGCACCAAACAAAGTTTGCTTGAGCCTCTTTCATTTTTGGTCAGTGATACTTGTATGAGCAAAATGAGATTTAATGTACAAGTTTGTTAATCTTTACTATAACTTTATTTTCACATGTTTTTATCTTTAGCGTGTTTAGATTCACAATATCACTGTACTTTAGTGATTACTTCCCACTTATTACTGTAATGCTGTTATAATATGTACAAAATACAGGAGCTACACAAAATACTTACTATCATTTTTTTTATCAAAATACTGAAATTGTTATGTAGCTTCCTCCTTTTGAATAGTAAAATATTTGTTTAAAAGATAAATATCAATAGGTAATTAGGTATTATGGACCAGATAACACCCTCCTCTCGTAAATCCCATGGAAGAAGCCCAGGTAGAGGAAAATTCCATCAGGTCCCCATCACAGAATTTCTTCCTAATTCTGTCATTAGGTGGGTAATGTTGTCCCACCCCCTTAGCAGAAGAATCAGTGGGGCCCAAAGCTCTGCAGACGACAGGCAATCCACCAGATGCCAGGGTCATTAGCATGGGCACTCTGTGCTGTATCCAGTGCTCCCAGTGGCTATCCCCCATTCCTGGAACATGTGGGTCCCTTGGTCTTTAGTTGGTACTTCTCATAGCAGTATAGGTCATGATCATTATTTAACATATAACTACCAAAACTAGTGACTCTGCTTATTCCTGAGGGTAAAAATAATCACTTCTACAAATAATTCACCATCTAATTACCCACTTATGTTAATGATAGCCCTATAGAATCCAAATTAAATACCACCCTAAATCACAACTAGGAATGGGGAAACCTAAATGTATACAAGAATCGATCCAAATCTTCACCTTGAACACCTACTGTGGAAAGCTCTCATAGACATTCTGTCTAGAGGACCAATTGAGCAGCCTCCATCAGAAGAAAAAGTTTTAAGCAAAGATGTCAAAGTCTACATTGACCTTATTCTTGCAGCAATTCCAGCATCTGCCAGCCACTTCAGCAAATTAAAAATGAACAACTAAAAGATTAAACTTGCCAGAAACTGACTCAACTCTGTCACAGAGTCTAGGGTTGAAGGAATCTACTTCACCTTCCACAAACCTACTACCACATTGGCAGGACCAAAATGACCTTCACTTGGCTGATGGCCTACTTCTACATTACAACAGAGAGAGAAGGAGGACTTGTGGCACCTTAGAGACTAACAAATGTATTTAAGCATAAGCTTTCATGAGCTACAGCTCACTTCTTCGGATGCTCTCCAGAATCTATGTGGGACACCAAGGTATAAAAAAGTGCAGGGAACAACGGCAAATATCCATATGGTGGCCTAGCCTGAGCAGACAAATTCAGACCTTAATAGAAAGCTGTGAAATAAGTAACAAGAAAAAAATAATTGCCAGAACAATTACTTGATACAAAGCTACCTGACAGACCTTGGTAGCGGGTAGTCACAGATTTGTTTTTCTAGAAAGGACACACATATGTTGTTGTCATCAATTACTTCTCCAGATACATCGACTCAGCTATACTTACACAGACTTCATTGGCTCAGGTCATCCAGAAACTAAAATCAAATATTTGCAAGACATGGAGTTCCTGAAGTTCTCATATCTGTTAATCAGCCTCAATTTTCCCCTGAAACAATCTTAGGATTTGCACAGGACTTTGATTTTGAACATTGTACTAGTAGTCCCCAACCCCCAGAGTAATGAGGAGGTGAAGAGAGCACACTTTAAAAAGACTTCTTCAAAAATCAGTTGACGCATATAAAGCATTCCTGGCATATCAGCCAACGCCACTGAACCACTGAACAATCTCCAGCAGAATTTCTGATGTGAAGATGACTAAGGACACCTTTATCCAGAGTACCGATAGAGCTTAAACCTGTATGTCCTGACCTATAGAAATTTTGAAAGTGGTTTGCTGAAATAAAAATTCAGCATCAACAAAACTTCAGTATTTGGTGCAGCAAAAAAGCAAAATCTAAATGGAGATCAGGGAACAAAGTTTGGCTCATAAGCTCCCAGACATTTGCAAATGTTTGGAATTTGGCAGAAACTTCCAGATCCTACCTAGTGAAGACTTCAAAAGGACTTCTCTGGAAGAACTGGCTTCATGTTCAGTACTTCCCAACACAACGGAAAGAGGTCTGGAACCTGCAGGTACTTTATCTGGAAGTAAGCCCCCTCGACAGGGAATGACACACAAAACTCAACGGAAGTCAGAATACATTCCAGAAGACCGACTGGACCCCCTCAAAGACTTGATTTTTAGAATACTGCTCAGGCCTATTCAAATGCAATTGATATATGGATGTAGCAGTGTAAATAGTTTTAAGGCATTTGAAGTTTATTTTGAAGTGTTGTGTGTATATACTTTGGTTTATAATTTAAGTTTTAATCTTTTATTATAAAACAGGGAGATGTGGAGGGCTATAGAGTTCCTGGTCTTCCACAGTACCAGAGAGGACCATGATGTGTTATAGCAGGGAGCTTAATAAACAAATGAACTTCCTGGTATGGGAGTGCTCTTGTTGTTCTTTAACACTACAGAACAGGTATTTGCTAGAAGCACTGGCTGTCATCTTGCTATTTAGAAGTTCCCTAACTGCATGTCCCATGAGGGATATATAGTGGTCACCGAATAACAGCAATTTCAATTGACAGCACATTCCTAGGCCTGTCCAGTTTGCTAGACTGGATCTGGGTGACCACACACAGAGACACAAACACACAGGGGTGCTGGAACAATTTGTACAGTGGGGGGGTGCTGAGAGCCTTTGCACCAAACTGTAAACCCGGTATATGATGGAAACCACTTCAAGCCAGCAGGGCGGCAGCACCACCAGCAGCCCTAGTTCCAGCACCTATGCAGGAACACACATATCATAGTGTACACCAAGGAGCTGACTGGGGCTTGAAGGTTCATTGTGTCCTGCTGCTGGGAACTGGGGTATAAAAAGCTGTCCGGTACTCGAGCCACCACAATGAGAAGGAATTCATGACAGTGCCAGGAGGGAAGAGGAACTCAATGGAGCACTTGCTGCCAGGCAGGAAAAAGAGAATGTGGGATGAACTCACCAGGTCCTATTGAAATTATTCTAAACAACCTATAGAGTTGGATAGAGAATGATGTTGGGTGAGAATGCCATATACTCAGACCCGAGACATTCAGATTTATTAATTCAAAGCCTTATTTGAATTCAAAGCCTGACTTGTGATTACAATTATTATTAAAGTAAAAAAGAACAACAGACATACAGAAAAAGGAAATAGCCAGTTACCTTCTCGTAGAGCATAAACAAGTCATGATGGATTTCTTCTATGTAGCTCCAACTGCCTGTTACAATCTCCTACTTGTTATACACATCCAAATTACATATTCATTAGCTCTTCTAATCACCATTAAGTGTTACGAATGCTATGCATCCTACAATACACATGAGTTCTGAGATACCAAGGTTTGAGTCCACACTCTGGAACAGACCTGAAACTGACTTTTTTGATTCACCAAAAATTCCATATTCATTTAGTCCCAAACCAACTTTTTTTCAGAAATTTTCTGATTTTTCAGAAATACCACCTAACAAAAAAATTAGTTATTTGCCCATCTCTATTGCCCACATCTCATAACACAAGAACTAGGGGTCACCAAATGAAATTAAAAAGCAGCAGATTTAAAACAAACAAATGAAAGTATTTTTTCACACAACGCACAGTCAACATTTGGAACTCCTTGCCAGAGGATGTTGTAAAGGCCAAGACTATAATAGGGTGCTAAAAAGGACTAGATAAGTTCATGGAAGAAAAGTCCATCAATGGCCATTAGCCAGGATGGACAGGGATGGTGTCCCTAGCCTCTGTTTGCCAGAAGCTGGGAATGGGAGACAGGGGATGGATCACTTGATGATTACCTGTTTTGTTCATTCCCTCTCAGGCACATGGCATTGGCCACTGTTGGAAGACAGGATACTGGGCTAGATGGACCTTTGGTCTCACCCAGTATGGCCATTCTTATTTCTTATGTTGTCAAAAAAATTGCCCTGTGTATGGGCTGCAAAAAGTTAAAACAGTCTAAAAAATTAACTGTTTGAAAAAAAGTTTGTAAAGAAACCATCCACTCACTGTGAATACACTCAGTACAAATTTTAATAAGATAGGGCTAGAATGTGGCCAGGTCTAACATGGTCAGATTGGGAAGCAGGCTGGGAGTTAGCTGCATCCACCGTGTGACTGTTTTAGATTGGCCCGAATCATGACCTGGACACAAAAGCAGGGGCTGCCTGCCTGCAACTTCCTTCCAGCAAGTGGATGGAATGAGGTGGAGCCATGAATCTGCTTCTCTTCCCCCATTGCATGAGCCAATGGACTGGCTGGACATGAGTTGGTGCTGTGCCTGTAAAGAATTATAGCAGATTACTCCAATCCCAGTGCAAGGAGGGGTGAACCAGAGCAATTAAGGAACAATATTTCTGGGTCACAATGCCTCCTGGGGTTATTCATGGGGTGGGGCAGTTTATGTATTGCCTCAAGCTCAGGGCTCTGTGTGAAGACAAAATTTAGTTCTTAGAAACTGGTGTTCAAGTTGAAAACTACTCTTTACCATAAAAAACGTAGTGTGGGAAGGAACCTCAAGAGGTCATCAAGTCCAGCTCTCCGTACTGAGGCAGGACCGAATACATCAATACCATCCCTGACAGCTGTTTGTCTAAACTGTTTTTAAAAATCTCCAATTATAAGGTTTCCACAACTTTCAAGTTTCCAACTGGAAACTTACTTCAGAACTTAACTATCCTTATAGTTAGAAAGTTTTTCCTATCTAATCTAAATCTCCCTTGCTGCAGATAAATACCATTACTTCTTGCCCTACCTTCAGTGGATACGAGGAACAATTGATCACAGTCCTCTTTATAACAATCCTTAACATATTTGAAAACTATTCTCAGATCCCCCTCAGTCTTCCTTTCTCAAGATTAAACATGCCAGTTTTTTTAACTTTTCCTCATAGGTCTGGTTTTCTGTTATCATTTTTGTTGCTGTCCTCTGAACTCTAATTTGTCCTAAAGTATGGCACCTAGATATGGACACAATAATCCATCTGAAGCCTCTCCAGTACCAAATAGATCCGGACAATTACCTTCCATGTCTACATACGACACTCTTGTTAATACATCACAGAATGATATTTATATAAAATCGTATATTTCTGAAGTTTAATTTTCAGCTAAAAGATATTGTTTGTTTACATTTTTTTAAAGTTTATTTCATATTTCCATTCTTCCTGCTCATCTGGTAGCTTTTTGGGAATGAACCTTTCTTGAGTTCTACTGCCTGGCAAAGCGGCGGATATTTGCAGCAGACTCCAGGGCTTTAGTGTGTGTCTCCTGAAAGCTCACACTGAAGCAGTAAATATGGCATGCCAGCAAGGTATCTCTGCACTACTCACCTTATTTTGCTGCATGGTTAGTCTTTCTGATGTCTTTAATCGATATGGCATGGCTGACAATTTGGATTGAAGTGGAATGAGAAAAGAATATTTCCCTCAAGAGCCTCCAGAGTAAGTAATGTGTGAAGGAGTAGAAGGTGTACAGAGTGATTGCCGTAGTATGCCTCAGGAAATTCAGGGATGGAAGATAGTAGCACAGTATTCCAATTACCATGAAATATTTTAAATTAAAAAAAAAGGTTAAAATAAAATATACAGGTTATATGATACAGTACAGTTTATATTATTCGTTGGGCTCTATGCCCATTGCTTCTTTTAATATTTCTATTTTGTAGCTGTGCGGTCTCTTTTCCCTTTGGTCTGTGAACTAGACAGAGAAGGAAAAAAAACAGGAATCCATCAGGTTGTCTTGTGTGATTAAAGCAATGCTTTGCAGGTCATGTGAGCAGAACACAAAAATTTGCTATATACATTCAGAGTTACTCCCTCCCTCCTGCTTCCGAACTGCCACAAACTTGAATGTGTGATCAGAGTTGTAATGTTTGGCAACAAACACTTTCAAGTCGGTTTAGATTCTTTCTCTTTTACAGTCAAAAACACCACAAGCTAAGAAGAAGCCAGTTTAGAGTGGCAACTCAGAAACAGAACAAGTTAATTATTCAAGAATATTTTATTCAACGTATTTAATGTTTTTCCCTCTTAAATAATTATCTGGAATGTCCTTTATTTTTTTTACAATTTTGTTCTTTACTTGAAATCAAATAATGATTATATTATGTCTTATGGGCTGTTCATGAACTATTTGCTCAGACAATTTCTTAGGTTATTTGTTATTGATTGTTTGTGGTTAGTTAAATTCCTTCTAGGAGACTCTGATTATTCTTGAATATTCTTGGGAATAAAAATCACTCATAGTTGTCCATGCAAAACACATAAAGAAGGTCACATCAGTGAAGCAAATGTTTGTGAATCCTTTCCTATTGTATTTGCCCAGTATCTGCTGTACTCAGAAACAAACCAAATTTTGCAATGAAATAACTAGCTATGAAGTAAAGAATTGCAAGTAAAAGTTGTTGTAACAACAAAGATTCAAAGAAAAAAATCAGTGTGTCACTGATTACTTTAATAAAATTTAGTTTCAAATGTTTCATAACACTTCCATCTCTCCTGCCAGTCAATCTACAAATCCGTCTGCTTGATGATGTACTCCATAGGCCCTATTTAGCTCCCATTGCAAATAATCAGAGTTTTGCCACTCACTTTAATGGAAACATGATCAGGATTAATTTATTATTTTCAAAAATTAAATCTTTCATGAAAAGAAAGTGAAAGAGTAAGTGTAGGTATGAGGAATCAATGGGGCCAAACATTGCTCAGAGGTCCCACAAAGAATGTATCAGTTCTATTTTATCTCATTTCACACAGCTGGCATTTTTCCTTTCATCTTTCTTTTCTACCTCATTTTTCCTATTTGTTTTCTTTTTTCTCCATAAGTTTCTTACTTTTTTGGGGGAAAAAAAACCTACTGAGATGCAAATCTCTAAAATTTGGGGGATTCTGATCACATGAAGATGGTAGTAATAAATATTTTGTACTTATATAACCTCATTCATCCAAAGATCTCCAAGTGCTGTACACGTTACTTAATTCTCAGCATCTCTGTGATGTAGTTATTATTACATTAGAATCTTTTAAATTGTGACACCACCTTGGACAAGTTAATGACTCGATTAAGCAGCTGTCCCAATTAACAGTAGAGCCTACCTCAGCAACCCAAAATTTAAATGACTTAGAAGAAAATGTTGTATTGAATAAATATAAAGGATTTTTTTTCAGTGTACTTCAGCTGTATTTCTTCCTCTTTTAATGTTCATGCTCTATCTTTGGAAATAAAATATCAGTATTTGCTGGCTTCAATGAGAGTAGGACTGGGCCCTGGTTAAGCACAATTTAATTCATTGACACCAGTCGAATGTGTTCCCCTTAAGCAGAATTCTTGCTAATACTGTCCTGATTATTGATTGGCTATTATTAAGTTAACTCAGTGCACTGGAACACTACATAGGGAAGCTGATATCATGGTTAATGCTCCAATTCATCAAGAAATATAAGCATGTGCTTAGGTGCTTTGCTGAATCAAGGCCTAAGCCCAGATCCTCAAAGTTATTTAGGCATCTAACTCCTCTTGAAATCAATGAATGTTAGACCCCAAAGCTCTAAGGTATTTAGGTGCCTAGGTATTTATTGAACTCAAAGTCAAAACTTGCACTGACTTCATTAGAGCAAGATCAAGCCCTAAATCCCTCTCACCTTACTATTGCGTGTGTATATGTTATAGTGTGCCACTTGCCACCGGAGCACCCCCTCGTGCTCGGACATAGCACTACAGGAACTCTTCCTCTCTAGCACCCCTGTGTCCTGGCTCCACAATGGTCCGCTACTTTTAGTTTGTCCTCCACTGCTCCAGGTCAATGCTATAAACCTGACTGAGCCAGGTTTCTGGAGTAAGGGCAAGGACAGCTTTCCTTCTCTGTCTAGGCTTCACCCAAAACTGGCCTCTAGTAAAATCTACCTGCCCTTTTTTTTCTGATCTTCTGGGCTCTGATTGGCTTCTGCATGCCCCCGACCCTTCTAAATACTGGAGGACCAACTCTCACTGGTTCTGTCTTCAGCTAATCATGGGAGGCCTTTCTAGGCTGCCTCTGGAGTCTGAACTTGCTGTTCTCCTATTCTAGCAGGACACCTTCTTAGGGCAATGTGTGCCAAATCAGTGGGGACCTCCAGCAGGTCACAGTGAGTGCCTGGTACACCCCATCAAAGTATACCTGTTGTAATAACTGCGATGGGTAGACCTAGGCCCCCCAAAATTAAGGGCCTATCCCCTCAATCAAGAGGGAAGAGCCACTGACCCCTTTAGGGAAATGATCACGGGGACAATAAATGAAAAAAACAGGGACAGGAGTGAGGGTCACAATGCCTCCATCACATTATAGTTAGCAGAATTTCACCTAGGGTGTTTCATCTCCTCTTCCATGTAGAGAACCTGAGACAGAGAGAAAATGAAGGACTTTCTCAGTCCCAGAAGCAGTGCGTGGAATAGAACCCTGAAGGAAGCTATGAGGTAGGTAAGTTCAGATACTTAACCAAACCTTAACCCACACTTGTTGAGTCTTCCCACTGGACAGGAAATATCCTAATACAGCCTTTCTTGGGAGATATATGATATTTCCTGTTTCTGGTTGGGATGAAACTACTAAGTACAACTTTTTTTGGACAATTTCATTCCTTTTATTTCTGGATCCACCAGATAAGGAAGTGCTTTGTCACACAAAAATTAAAAATAGCAGATGACAATGTCACCTGAATGTGTCCAAACTTCAGAAAAAGTTTGTGTTTGATTTAAGTTGAGAATGAAGGTTCAGGGTTGATTCTTATATTATCTAAACAGGTTTTCCCAGTCCTGTGTGCCATTTTCAGTTGTCAAGCATTACCTTTTTAATATTTGCATTTATTTTATTTCTGTTTCTTGTCATGTAATCTATTGACTATATTTTGCTGTCCATTACATTAGAGTAAATGCAGAGTCATTTCTTTGATTTCATTGGTTTTACTCCAGATGCATATTGATGATGTAGCTGAGAGAAGATTTTGGCAGTAAGACATTTTCTCTTTCATATTTATTAATATTAACAACTTTCCAACTTCTTCCATTAATCCTTCAGCGAAAGCCTCTTAAGCCTCAGGACAGCCCTGGAAACAAGCTAATGTGGTTTGGGTAAAAATTATGCTTGATCTATTCCATAATGGGAGCATGCTACTTGCAGATAAGGAAGCATGAGTTATAAATTTCCTGCCAACAATTCTTGATGAACTTGGGAGTTTATATTCACACTCTCTAGCCAAAAATGGGCCTCCTTTAGACTGCAAAATGAAAATAAATCTTGTGTCTTATTGAAGTGTATTTAATTGGGCTGCCATTGAGCACTACCAACAAAGAGTCTGAGTTCAAATCTTAGACATGATCTCTTATTATCTTCGCTTAATGGAGACTCCTTGTGAGGATTAATTGGTCCAGACAAGTTTAAATTGAGGTATTATTAATAAGACTTTATAAGAATAAACCAGGGCTTTTTTGAATGGGATAATGAAGATTGTGGTGGAGAGATTCAGGATTTGCCCTGGGGAGGAGGAATTGGTTGCTGAACTGAGGAGAAGGAAAGCTTGTCCTAATATATAGCAAGAGTAGCGAAATAAAGGAAAGTATAAAGCCATCATAAGGGTCACCATGCACTTTCATCTTGTATCTTGCACAGATCACAACCGGTATATAAGTATTTGAATAGGTTTGCCCACCAGGGGCTCAGTTTGGACACTCAAAACTGAAATAGTATAGAAAGGGTTCGATTGAGATATTGCACTTAGCTCAGATGTTCTCAAACTGGGGGTTGGGACCCCTCAGGGGGTTGCAAGGTTATCACGTGGGGGAGAGGGTCACGATCTGTCAGCCTCCACCCCAAACCCCACTTTGCCTCCAGCATTTATAGTGGTGTTATATATATTAAAAAGTGTTTTTAATTTATAAGGGAGGTCACACTCAGAGGCTTGCTATATGATAGGGGTCACCAGTACAAAAGTTTGAGAACCACTGACCTAGCTGATAGCAAGGGGCACTATGTAACTCTAGTACCCCAGGAGCAGAAAAGGGAGGAAATGTGGGCTATGAGGACAACTCCAAGTTTACCCTTCCGCCAAGAAGGAAGTAATACGCTGTTGTTGCATGCCAGAATTAAGAGGGTTGGAAGGGACCTCAGGAAGTCATGTAGCCCAGCTTCCTGCATTGAGGCAGGACAAAGTATACCTAGAACCATCCCTAGCATATTTGAAAACTATCAGTTCTCCTCTCCCAGCCCCTCCATCTGTCTTCTTTTCTCAAGACTAACCATGCCCATTTATTTTAACTTTTCTCTATGGGTCAGTTTTCTAAACCTTTTATCGTTATTGCTTTCCTCTGGACTTTCTCCAGTTTGTCTACATCTTTCTTTAAGTGTGGTGCCCACAACTGGACAAATGGGACCTCACCAGTGCTGAGTAGAGTGGAACATTTACCTCCCATGTCTTACATATAACACTTGCGGGCATACACCCGAGAACGATATTAGCTTTTTTCACAACTGTTGACTCATACTCAGTTTGTGATCCACTGTAGCCCCCAGGCCCTTTTCAGCTCTACTACTACCTAGATGCCCAATTTTGTAGTTGTGCATTTGATTTTTTATTCCTAAGTGTAGTATTTTTTACTTGTCTTTATTTAATATCATCTTGTTGATTTCAGGCCAATTCTCTAATTTGTCAAGGTCATTTTAAATTCAAATTATGTCCTCCAAAGTGCTTGTAACCCATGGTAACCCAGTTTGGTGTTACAAGCAATTTGGAGGACATAGGACAGACCATCTGTAAAACCCTCACTAGATAACGGCCTTCCAGTTTGATAGGGAACCATTGGTAATTACTCTTTCAGTACTTTTTCAAAACAATATGTGCATTGTCTTTATAGGAATTTCATCTAGATCCCATTTCTCTATTTTGCTTATGAGACTATCGTGTTAGACAGTGTCAGAAGCTTTACTAAAATCAAATTATATATCATGTTCTATTCCCCCCTCCCCATCCACTAGGCCAGTAATACTGTCAAAGAAGGAAATTAGGTTGGTTTGACATGATTAGTTCTTGACAAATCCTTGTTGACTATTATTCATCACCCAGTTATCTGTTTAGGTGTTTACAAATTGATTATTTAATAATTTGTTCCAGTGTCTTCCCAGGTATCAAAATTAAAGGCTGACTGTTGCAGGCTAGCCAGATGGACAGTTGAGGCTGAACCAGGGCGCAGGATGGGGCAGTCTGTCAGAACTACCAGGCTGCTGGAAATCTTCTGGGGAGGTAGTGACATTGAGAAGAGTGGAGTGGCTTCTTCCATTAGGAGCCCATATACCTGTCTTGGGGTTACCTGGTTAGGCAGTTGCTTGTGCATTGTCTGGGCCCTGGTTGACTGACATGGGCCTATTCTAGGACTCACAGGAAATTGCTTCCTATGACTCACCAGTTCAGTCTAAGGGATGATTCATCACAGACTGGTCTATAATTCACTGGGTCCTCTTTGTTCCCCTTTTTAAAGATAGAATGCTATTTTGCCCTTATGTGGTTTTCTGGGACCTCTCCCATCTTCTGAGTTCTCAGAGACAGTTGCTAATAGTTCTTCGATTGCTTCAGCTAGTTTCTTAAGTATCTTTGTTTGAATTTCATCTGCCTCTGCCAATTTATATATATCTGACATCTAAATATTCTTTAACCTGTTCTTTTTTTAATTCTGTCTTGTGTTCTTTCTCTTTCCTTGTTAATATTGTGTTAAGCATCCAGTCTCAATTAACATTGTTAGAAAAGACTGAAGCAAACTTGGCATTAAATAACTCAGCCTTCTTGGTGTCATCCATTATTATCTCTCCTTCCCTGGTATGTAGTGGACCTATATGTTCTTTCATCTTTCTCTTGAACGTAATGCATTTATAGAACCTCTTCATATTGCCTTTTATGTCCCTTGCTATAAATAACTCATTTTGTGCCTTTGCCTTTCTGATTTTGTTCCTTCATGATTGTGCTATGCTTTTGTCCTCTTTAGAAATTTGTCCATGCTTCTACTTTTTGTAAGGTTCCTTTTTGAATTTCAAGTAATTAAAAACCTCCTGAAGCAGCCATATTGGCCTCTTAGTATTCTTCCTATCTTTCATTTGCACTGGGATAGTTTGCTGTTGTGTGTTTAACATTGTCTCTTTGAGAAAATGCCAGTTTTCCTGAACTTCTTTTTCTCTTAGCTTTTCTTCCCATAGGACCTTACCTACCAGTTCTCTGACTTTATTAATGTCTACTTTTTTGAAGTCCATTGTCTTTATTATGCTGCTCTCACACCTTTCTTTTCCTTAGAATGATGAAATCTGTCATTCAATTATACTTTCACCACGTTTCGTTTCATTTTCAGATTCACAACTAATTTCTCTCTGGTAGTCAGAATCAAGTGTAAACTAGTGGTCACCCAGCTTACTTCGCCCACCTTCTGAAACAAGAAGTTGTCCCCAACACACCCCAAGATGTCATTTATTCAAATATATGCTAAATAAATAAATAAATGAAAATGGCGTTTGTTCAAGCTTAGGCGCCAACAAAAACAAGAAACTGAAGAGCAGCAGATTACTTCCCCCTCCAGGCTGCCTTAGCTCTGCCTACCAGCATACTGGAGGGCTGTTAGAGTCTCCATCCTGAGAACCCAAGTGACTACGGCAGCAAAAGGGAAGTCTCTGATAGCATGGCTCCTGTGGAACTCTCTGGGATCTGTGAAGAAGCGAGGCTGTAGAGGACAGAGCAGGTGTAATGTATAATGAAGATGCGTACCAATTTACCAGGTGGAGATTAAACAATGGAATATATGGCCCCAAAGAAGCTAGTTTCGCAGGATATGCAACCAGCACAGAGAGTGGAACTCAAGGAACTACAGTAAGTGCTGCCACACACTTTGCTCCATCTCGCTGTGCAGTCCAAATTGTGCAGCAATTGTCTACTACAGCGTGAAGTACATTCAGGGAGTAGATGAAATTTTGCTATAGGGCTTTACTGGCTCTGATAAAATACAGCTCTTCAGGCTTTAGCAAAAGTCACTTAATATTATCTACTTCTTACAGGAAAATTTGCCAACTAGGTAGTTTCCTTAAATAACAGTAACAACAAAACTTGTTTCTTTTATTATTCTATCACTGGACTGGCCAGATAAAGGCAGACATATAATTAAGTTAATGATGCGTTTCTAAGACAGGTGAGAAAATTTACCAAGGTATGCATGTAGGTAAGAACATGGATCCAGATCTATAAGTCATCACTTTACCTTCTGTTCAGGTCTCATCCGTCATCATGTCTAATGTCTACTCATCCCTCAGTAGTATGTTTCAGGGAATTCAGTGGAATTAAAATACACATCACTGGAATGTCTTAAATTTTGTGCCAGATCAGAAATATTTGTTCATCCCCCCATCTCCTTTGTTATAATAATCATTTTTAGACTTTGTTTGAAAAAGTAATATTTTAAATAGAAAAACTCCCTCTTTGAACAAAACTGCTAGTACTGAGCCATTATCTACATTCAAAAGAGGTTAAATCCTAACTATCTTCTGGAAAAAAAATATTCACATACTGTTAACTGAAGAGCAATTTAGTGCTGGGGTATGCAGGAATGAATGCAGGAAGGTGACATGGACTCCTTCCATCCTCAGATACTTCTATGTATTTGATCCAGTACAACTTACCCAGAATTTCTTTAGTCACATAAGCCTCAAGGCTGCCCAGATGATTCTGTGGCAGGCCAGCCTCTTACAGGAAAGGTCAGAATGCTGAGGAAGACATGCAAGGAAAACATAAAAACAAAAACTGGGTATTTGGGAGTTGCAGAGCTAAACAGAGGTAAAACTTCCAATTGCCCATAATCTATAACCACCTGCTACTGTGGCCACAGAGTCTGTGGAAGTTGTTTCAGCCTTGCATGGCCCCAAAGGCGTGGAGTGGACGGACATAATTAATGGGTCTGGGCCTAACCTATAACAACAGGCCATAGACTAATATTTTCCTTTCTCTATGTCATTTTGGGAACATGAAGAAGGTATCTCTATCACTGTTCTGGTCATATGAGACCTGATCCAAAGCTCATTGAAGTCCGTGGAAAGTTTCCCATGGACTACAGCTAGTTGGAAAATTTTCATCAAAGGTTTTCCATGGGAAACTATTTCTACTAAACTTTTTTTTAAAAAATCATATCAGTGTTGATAAAATGAAAATATTTTTTTCCAAAAAACAATCGTTTTGTTTTGGAGAAATAAATCATTTTTTGGTTTCAAAATGAAATTTTAATTTAAATTTTTTTATGTTTGTATTTTAATAAATTTTTCATTGTTATGAAACAATATGTCATATCATGCCATATTATATTATACTAAAATATGGCATGAGATAAATATTCTATCATTTTTATTGTATTATAAGCAGCTGCTGCTAAGTATTCTTTTCTAGATGAAATCATCTCCTCTTTATGTTGTAATGAAGAGTTCGACAATTTATCTTATTTTCTTCTTGAAAGTATCAAAGTATCAAACTGTTTCATTACAACACAAACAGGAGTCACTAGAAAATAAGATGTGTCAATCTGTATAAGTAATAGCTGCCCTTATATTTTTTTACAAGAATTAAAATTAAAATCCACAGTGAAATAAATTTAAAAATAAAAATTTCCTTTTGAAAATATTTTTCAAAAATATTTCAAAATTATTTTGGGGGGAGTTTTTGTTTCACAAGACATGTTAAAAATATTTGTTTTCATTTCAATTCAAACAAAAAACAAATTTCAAAATGGCAAAATTTCCCAAGGAATGGAAATTCCAACTTTTGACCAGCTCTGCCATTGACTTCAGGGAGTTATGACCAGGCCTGGGCAGAGGAGACAAAGCAGTAAGTCCCCATGTCTTTCACGCTTTCCATTCTTGGCATTGTCAGGAAGCTGAAGTGAATCTGGAAGCTCGAATATCACCTGTTTTTTTGACCATGCAGGAAGTATACAGTCCAGTGTTTTGCCAGTTCTATCCAGTCCAAGACTTTCACAGCACTAGATTCTGGGTCTGCTGAAGTGGGGGCAGGCATTTGGGGTCCCTAGTGAGCATTTACCAGAGAAGTGTGCTCCAAGCAAGCATGAATGTGAAGGTCAAGCACATTCTCTAGACATTGCTGTACAGAATCCTGAATGTCTCTGTGACATTCAGGGGTTTAGCTTCAGCCTTGAATGTCACAAAACAAATGACATGCAACACTCAGGCTTCAGCATGCCTCTGACATCAATCCATCTTGAAATACTTCTGGGAATTATGTAGCGTTTTGAATAATTTGTACAGGATCATTTACGACTCCCATAGAATTTTTTGTGTGAAAGAAATGCTATTCCAAAGCATTGCCTGAATAAGGAATTAGGCTGATTTTAGTCATCCACTTTCTGCTGCTTAAAAGAATTAAAACCTTCTGCAAAAGTGCTTAAATCATGCTGGCTCCTGAATTGTTGCATGTAACTTGCCACATTTCAAAGCTAAATGTAAATGTGTGAAATCCAGATAGATGTAGCAGGACTAGGAATTGCTTAGTGTCTGTAAGCTCTGTCATGTATTTGTAACTTGAATACAAAAATCATCAGCCATGATTGTACTGATCGCAGAAAGGAGTTAATTGAATTGGCTTCTGATGAAAAGGGAACCAAGATAAATTTGTGACACCAGTAGACAGAGAAGTTTCATTTTCCATGGCATCCAAGTTAAATAGTCAAAAGATCCTCTGCATGTATGTATAATCACTTCAGATATGTTTATTGTTCAATGCAAGACAGTACACTGTCTGTCTTTTCACCTCAACTGTATTCATCCTGTACATGGATGATTATAAAAAGTATTTTGATACACTGAAGCAATCTATTTGATGTTTTTTTCTGTAGTTTTGCAAAACGTGTGCATGGAATAGGAATACGACTCTTCTGAAGCCACTTCAATGTGATCAGCCTCAGTCGAGCACCTAAGTCATTAGCCATTATACAGTATGTTAGACAAAGGATGGGACCTTCAGGTTATTAGAATACAGTTGACAGCTGACAGTTGACAGCTGAACTTAATTGTGACATACCCATAATGAATTTCATCCCCTCTTCTAGAGAGAGGAAAAATGCTTTCCACTCTATTGGCCTCACGCATACGCACATGCTGGAATGGAGGGACATTTCAGCAGACAGGGTCAGATATCTTTTGATATAAATACCTGAAGGAAGCACATAGTAATATATGTGTGTCTGTTATTATTCAATCAATCCTTACTTGCTTTAGGGGAAGTTGAGTAAATGATTTATATGACAAGGTTAATAGTATAATACATATTCCCTATAGGAAAAAGGAAACAAGTCCTAACATGCAAAGAAAATTTAATTTTCACAGAGAATGTAAAAATGTACAAAACATACAGAACTCCATTCTTATTAATGTTAATGACAATAACACTAAATGCCAGAAATGGATGGTACTGTACTATATTTCATTGAAAAGAGTTTAGATTATTAAAGTTAGCATTATTAAAATGTTCTGAATGTAGCATTCCTGAAAGGTACTAGATTGCTAGAGATCTGGAGAATTAAGTCTCCTGTTTAAAAGGCAGCATCAGTGTAAATTGTTCCACCACTATGCAGCAAGTCAGATCTGTAGGGGGAGTCTCCAGGTATGAGAGTCTATATGTCTATTCAATCCTTGGCCTAGGCTGATGGATGGTCGATCAGCCCACACTGGGAGGTGGGTTAATGTGTGATGTACACAGAAGAGGTGAGCCTAGATGATCACAAGGTCTTTTCTGGCCTTGTAATTTCTGAGTCCATGGACTGTCTACTGGGACCGGACTGAAACTACAATCCCATTTCACACAGGATACCAAACACCCATGAGATGGCAATCTCTGGCAACCTCATCTTCATTTGAACCAAATGAACTGGTAACACAGAGGTGAAAGGCTCTGACATTATCAATCCTCATCTCACAGCATGCAGGAAGGAGAAGGGGTGCATACTTCACCAATAGATTGAAAGTCAGGGAGGCTAAAAAGTATTCAAGCAGCCCACAGAGAAAGCTGAGAGCTGACAGCTGTGAAAAGCTCTCAGTCTGGATGTTGTGACTCAGGCCCATCAAGCCAAAAATAACCCCTCTCGATACTCTGGCAATTGGGAGCAGTGCCCCATGGCCCACCAACCCTCAAAATTTTTGTGACTCTATTCTTGTTGCTTTCTTCCAGCTGTCCCAGCTGGGGGAGAGCTGGGTAGCTAATATAAAGGAAGTATTTCAGGACACAATGAGGCAGGAGGCCCAGTCAGAATATGCTTTGGGATCTCCTACTGAAAAGGGAAATCTGCTAAAGGGCCAGGAGAGACACTGAGAAACCACAGGAGTGGAACAAGCCCATGCAGTAAGCTTTGATAAATGGGCTTGTCACGGTTCCTCCCCCACTCTGAACTCTAGGGTACAGATGTGGGGACCTGCATGAAAAACCTCCTAAGCTTATCTTTACCAGCTTAGGTCAAAACTTCCCCAAGGTACAAAATATTACCTCTTGGACTGGCCGCTACCACCACCAAACTAATACTGGTTACTGGGGAAGAGCTGTTTGGACGCGTCCTTCCCCCCAAAATACTTCCCAAAACCTTGCACCCCACTTCCTGGACAAGGTTTGGTAAAAAGCCTCACCAATTTGCCTAGGTGACTACAGACCCAGACCCTTGGATCTTAAGAACAATGAACAATCCTCCCAACACTTGCACCCCCCCTTTTCTGGGAAATGTTGGATAAAAAGCCTCAACAATTTGCATAGGTGACCACAGACCCAAACCCTTGGATCTGAGAACAATGAAAAAGCATTCAGTGTTTTACAAGAAGACTTTTAATAAAAAATAGAAGTAAATAGAAATAAAGAAATCCCCCCTGTAAAATCAGGATGGTAGATATCTTACAGGGTAATTAGATTCAAAAACATAGAGAACCCCTCTAGGCAAAACCTTAAGTTACAAAAAAGATACATAGACAGAAATAGTTATTCTATTCAGCACAATTCTTTTCTCAGCCATTTAAAGAAATCATAATCTAACACATACCTAGCTAGATTACTTACTAAAAGTTCTAAGACTCCATTCCTGTTCTGTCCCCGGCCAAGACGACTACAGACAGACACAGACCCTTTGTTTCTCCCCCTCCTCCCAGCTTTTGAAAGTATCTTGTCTCCTCATTGGTCATTTTGGTCAGGTGCCAGCGAGGTTACCTTTAGCTTCTTAACCCTTTACAGGTGAGAGGAGCTTTCCCCTGGCCAGGAGGGATTTCAAAGGGGTTTACCCTTCCCTTTATATTTATGACAGGGCTGGAACCAGATCTCCAGGGAGAAAGCCCTGATAGGCTTTGCTCACTACCAGAACCAGAAGCACTCTGAGAAGCCAAGAAAGGGGCTGAGAAGAAGAACCTAGAGATAGTCCAAGATAGGATGAAGTCCAGGGAAGCAGCAAAGGGTGCGAAGGAGCAGACCTTGGTTGCTCACTACAGCGTCCTTGGACTGGAACCCAGAGTAGAGGGAGAGCATGGGTTCCCCTACTGGCCACCAAGCAAAGTAGGGAAAATATCCTGATTCACAGTGTAAGACCTACTGAAAGTCCTTAGACAAGGGGTATAAAAACCACTGGGCCCATAGTCAGGGAGCTGACACAAGGGCATTGAATTATTTGCTGGTGAAACTTTCAGTTATCATAGGAGGGAATATAGGTGACCTGGCCAGAGGGCTGGGTCGCAAGAAGAAGCAGACCACCACAAGGCTGGAAAGACTGTCATCCATGAGTGCCAAAGGAGAGTCTACTATGCCATACCCACCCACGAGTTGATACACTGGTCAATGACTCACTCTTCAACAGCCTCATTCCAGCCAGTTTAGGTGATATTGCTTGCAGGTGAAAAAAGAATGTCATGATATTCTGGTACTCTGCACATTCATTATGTGTATTTATAGCTAAAAATGTGAGCTTCTTCATGCCCATATGGATTTTCCACAGATATCTGTGAATTTGCTAGAATCTGGCCAAATCCCAAATCCTGTGATTGAAGGTGGATAAATCAGAAAACGCGTTTTCTGGCCCTCTGCTGTGCATGGGGAAATCAGAGATTTCTATCATCACCTTGATGGCACATGAAGACAATGTTCACTGTCACTGATATTTGTTTTTGACACATATGTGGCTTACAAAAATGCAGTGTTTTATGCACTGGGAATAGAGAGGGGAAGACACTGCATGACCTTAAAGTGGAAAATGAAAATAAAACACAGCTCTAAAACAGGTGAAATCTGTTTTCTGTAGCTATAAGAGAAAAAGTCAAATTCTTTGGTGGTGCCTCTCAACCATTATATCTGTCCACCTCCTTCTATGGTCTCCACAGTAGTGTCCAATGTAAAGAGACAATGAGTGATGGTGATAGTGAAACTGTACAAGCAAAGACAAAAGAAATTTACATTAGGACTGACATGACATAGGACTGACTCCTGCAAGAGCTTATGTGTGTGAGCTAATAAAGTTACTCAAGTGTGTGTGCAAAAATGGGCTCTTAGATTGTAAGGACCTGGGAGTAGTAAGTATGTATGTTTGTTTGTTTTCATTTGTTTATCTGATTTATATGACACTTGTCTAATAAAGGAGGGAAAAATCCTACAAAAAAACCAAACAATAATTAATTCAAAAGTTTAAAATTCATTAACATGCTTATAGAAAGCACTGCCCATTGCAAACTAGCCAACTGATCACAGATGAGCCAGATTCTGCCAGACTGCTATGTGGGACCCCCAGACACAGAGGTGTAAGATCCTTCCCCTTGTTTTGCAGCCCATGTAGAGGCCAGGTAGTACTATTGCCCCTGCATTCTAGGGAGCACTGGTGCTGCTGTGTACCTAATTCAAGGCGGAGCACAGCATCTCAAAGGGGGAAAGGAGGGGAGCCAGGAGGTGTAGCATGGCCGGCCAATGGAGCTTATGAGCCACATTGAGCACCATGCATACTTTTGAGTGCTCAGTCAGTAAATAATCAGTAAAATACTAACAAATAATAATGACAAAATAATTTGATGTTAAGATATGTGTACCTATATCTTTTGCTTTTTTCCCAGAGCTCACAAAGAACTAACAATCTCCTTTCATGCTGTGGTATACAGTATATTCTTAAAACGATGCTAATAATCCTTTAGCTGGTTAATAATTGAAACATGGTTTTTGCTTAGATGAAAAATCCCCCCTTTAGTCTCAAATAATGTCACACTATTTATCCAGCAATCTTCTGAAGCCCAGTGTAGTGTTCCTAACAGGGGTTGATAATCGTTCAATTACAAATAGCAGACACAGGTTTTCATTAGAAATAGGACACGTTATATTAGTCTTTGAAGGCTTCTGAAACAGAATGTATTTTTAAACTTTCTCCCCCCACCCCCATTTCTTTAGCTATTCAGCCTTGATCGCTTGAACACATCTGGGAACTATCCAGCAATAACTTGTCCAGGGCAATAATATTATGTAACCCATTCAACCTGTCAGTCCCCCATCCCATTAACTACCACACTGCTCTCCCCTCATACAAGTGTTAAGGAGGTGGGGAAGAGGGATTTGTCTTCTCACTGTACCAGACAGTAGGCGCCCCAACCCCATCCCCCACCTTCTTTCCGTGATGCCTTCTCCTAATCTGCTTCCATTTCCAGTTTCTCAGGGAATCAAACCCCCTACAGATAGATTACCTGCACTGGGCACCTGCCAAGTTGTGACAACATGCATTTTACCACCTACCGGCTCACTGAGAATTTGGGCTCCTGAGAGGAAGGTGGAAAAAAACCCCACAGTGTCCATGCCAATCTGACAGTGAAGGGAAAATTCCCTTATCAGTCCCAAAAGATAACTACCACAATGCCCCCAGCAAGGCCCCAGATCTGGTCCTACTTTAATCCCAAGAAGTGGGAGAGTTGAGTTTTTCTACCCAGAGCAGAATAGTGAGCCCTGGGGGGGAAGGTTTATCAGCCCTCCCCTTGAGTGCATGGGAGCCAATAGGGAGACACCCTTCTGTCCAAGCAATCAGCCAGAGTCCCACTCCTTCCCTCCTCAAAGCCAAGGGGGTGGAGGAGGGCTGCAATTCTTAAAAGGGCTGGGGTTTTTCTTTCCCCTGCTGGTTTCGACAAAGCCTCCCCACTTCTGAGGCTACTGGGGGAGAGGGAGAGGAAGGCAGAGACTTAGTGGTGCTGAGCAAAGTGTGAGTAACACACACATATCTAGTTTCAGAGTAACAGCCGTGTTAGTCTGTATTCGCAAAAAGAAAAGGAGTACTTGTGGCACCTTAGAGACTAACCAATTTATCTGAGCATAAGCTTTCGTGAGCTACAGCTCACTTCATCGGATGCATACTGTGGAAAGTGTAGAAGATCTTTATACACAAATAAAGAAAGATCTTCTACACTTTTCACAGTATGCATCCGATGAAGTGAGCTGTAGCTCACAAAAGCTTATGCTCAAATAAATTGGTTAGTCTCTAAGGTGCCACAAGTACTCCTTTTCTTTTCACACACATATCTATTTACTCCCACAGACAGTGAAGAAAATAAGACTATTTGTAAAGTACGAACTGGGGTGTGTGAGGGTGGCAGAATCTGACCCTGAGGAACTACTGCATGAATATTTTACCCCTATATTCAAAGTAGAGAGGTAGCTCATGTTCCTTGGAATTGTCACAAATAAAATCAAAAACCAGTCATCAAAGAGGAAAAATATTCTGGTCACAAGGGGTGTTTGGCTGTGCACAGACTCTGCTCAGTAATTCTTTTCTTATCCTTTCTGTTTTCCTTATATGGGGTAAAGTTACACTCTCTGAGAGAAATTAATCTCTACATATTTCCATATTCGTTTTATTCCTTTTATGTTATGGAAATGAATAAATCATATCTGCTTTCTCTCAAAGCACTGAAAGGACTGAGATGGCTCAGGGAGTCTCTTCCCTACCTCTAGTTCACCTCCAGCTACAGAGAGGTGCATGGTTGTGCTCATGGTATGCAAAGCCAGAGGATGGCCAGTGCCTTTGAAAACAATGACATGGGCAGGGGCATGTCTGTGTTCATGGGAAACTGTCTCCAGGCACTAGTTTGCAACTGTGAAACAATGCTGTGGGAGTACAGTCTACACTTGTTATATCGGTAGAATAACTGAAGCTGCTCAGCATACTGCATGCAGCCCCCTTTGAAGCATTATCTAGCCTGGAGCACTAAAGTGCCACAAAAATCTTCAAGTAAATTTTAGGTCCAGCTTGCCACTGAGTAGACATGGCCTTGGATATAATGCTTAATGCTTTGGTTAAGGCCACGTGGGTGGAGGGGTGTATGAGGTTTGCCTATTGTGACGGGGCTGCAGTATTGCTCTGTGTATATGTTTTTCTATATATAAACTCCATTTTGCCTTGTCAAGTTATCATGATGAATTATCAGCCAAGGATGAAATCTGCTCTCGCAATCCTTTTCCATGATGAAGGCTGATAATGAAATAAACCTAATGATATTTTACTCACCTTTCAAAACAACTTCTCGTCCTCATCCCACTCCAACTCGTCCTCATCTCACTCCAACTCGTCCTCATCTCACTCCAGTGGGCAAGAAGACTTTTACAATACTCATAAATCTATAACGTTCTAGCTACTGTACTGCTACAGTGAAATCCTGACTCTGCTGAATTCAGTCATCAAGCTCCCATTGACTTCAATGGGGTCAGCATTTCGCCCTTAATCTTTAAATACTCCCTTTTATGTACTGCTTTTACAGTTGCTCTATTATAGATTTATATTCACTGTTTTCAATGTATGTAAAAGTATCTGAGACCTATGTTCATTATATTGTTTTAATATGTTAAGTCCTTCATTTTCTGACATATTTTCAACTTGTCTTTTTCATATACTTCAATATGCTTTGAATTAAGACCTTCATATGTTCTTGTTAGTTCACAGAATTTGCTTATCACTTTCCTCATTTAAGTAGTCCTAGATCTACAATTTCACTGTAGGGGAAAAGACTTGTTAATACCAAATTCGTCATGAAATATTTTTAGTAGCACCTCTTACTTGTAAGCTTATTTTAGTATGTTTACTGTAATTCTGAGCAGTGAAGAAAATAAAAAAAGATTCTGTCTTTAAAGTCATATTAGCCTGGAGAAAAATGTTTTTTTTATCCAATATGGGATTATATTAAAAATACATGTTGACCATTTTATTATATCATTTTGGTTGTTTTAATACATATCATACTTTCATCATTTTGCCTATCTTGTCACCTACTGAAGTGCAAACTGTTTACCATAATGATAAATATAAATATTCTGGAGTTGCTTTTTGTTTTGATTTGTTTTTGTAATTTGAAATTTGAAAATTTGAAAGCTGTCAACAGAATGGAGTCAATATTATAATTTTATTTCTTTGTATATTGAATATTTTAAGGGTTTATTTTTTAAATGATAAGATCACACTTGGGATACTGAGGCAATATTTTAAATACATACAATACATATATATGTACAGATGATCTATCTATACATATTAAAATCATTTCACATCACTACCTTTTAATATGCATTTTGCTTCAAATATTGTCTCATAGAATCATAGCCTTTAAGGTCAGAAGGGACCATTATGATTGTCTAGTCTGACCTCCTGCACAACGCAGGCCATGGAATCTCACCCACCAACTCCTGTAACAAACCCCTAACTTATGTCTGAGCTACTGAAGTCCTCAGATTGTGGTTTAAAGATTTCAAGGTGCAGAGAATCTCCAGCAAGTGACCTGTGCCCCACGCTGCAGAGGAAGGCGAAAAACCCCCAGGGCCTCTGCCAATCTGCTCTGGGGGGAAATTCCTTCCCAAATATGGCGATCAGCTAAACTCTGAGCATGTGGGCAAGACTCACCAGCCAGACACCCAGGAAAGAATTCTCTGTAGTAACTCAGATTCCACCCCATCTAAAATCCCACCACAGGCCATTGGGCACATCTACTGCTAGTAGTAGAAGATCAAATAATTGCCAAAATTAGGCTATCCCATCATATCATCTCTTCCATAAACTTATTAAGCTTTGTCTTGAAGCCAGATATGTCTTTTGCCCCCACTGCTTCCCTTGGAAGGCTGTTCCAGAACTTCACTCTTCTGATGGTTAGAAACCTTCTAATTTCAAGTCCAAACTTCCTGATGGCCAGTTTATGTCCATTTGTTCTTATGTCCACATTGGTACTGAGCTTAAATAATTCTTCTCCCTCCATGGCATTTATCCCTCTGATATATTTATAGATAGCAATCATATCTCCTCTCAGCCTTCTTTTAGTCAGCAAAGGGCAACAAAAATGATTAGGGGTCTGGAACACACGAGTTATGAAGAGAGGCTGAGGGAACTGGGATTGTTTAGTCTGTAGAAGAGAAGAATGAGGGGAAATTTGATAGCTGCTTTCAACTACCTGAGAGGTAGTTCCAGAGAGGATGGTTCTAGACTATTCTCAGTGGTGGAAGAGGACAGGACAAGGAGTAATGGTCTCAAGTTGCAGTGGGGAAGGTTTAGGTTGGATATTAGGAAAAACTTTTTCACTAGGAGGGTGGTGAAACACTGGAATGCGTTGCCTAGGGAGGTGGTGGAATCTCCTTCCTTAGAAGTTTTTAAGGTCAGGCTTGACAAAGCCCTGGCTGGGATGATTTAATTGGGTATGGGTCCTGTTTTTGAGCAGGGGGTTGGACTAGATGACCTCCTGAGGTCCCTTCCAACCCTGATATTCTATGATTCTATGATTCTAAACAAGCCAAGCTCATTCAGTCTCCTTTCATAAGACAGGTTTTCCATTCCTCAGATCATCCTAGTAGCCCTTCTCTGTACCTCTTCCCGTTTGAATTCATCCTTCTTATACATGGGAGACCAGAACTGCACACAGTAGTCCATGTGAGGTCTCACCAGTGCCTTGTATAACAGTACTAAAACCTCCTTATGTCTACTGGACATACCTCGCCTGATGCATTCCAAGACCGCATTAGCTTTTTTCACGGCGATATCACATTGGAGGCTCATAGTCATCCTGTGATCAAACAATACTCTGAGGTCCTTCTCCTCATCTGTTACTTCCAAGTAATGCATCGCCAGTTTATAACAGAAATTCTTGTTATTAATCCCTAAATGCATGACCTTGCACTTTTCACTATTAAATTTCATCCTATTACTATTACTTCAGTTTATAAGGTCATTCAGTTCTTCCTGTATGATATCCCAGTCCTTCTCTGTATTGGCAATACCTCCCAGCTTTGTGTCATCCGCAAACTTTATTAGCACATTCCCACTTTTTGTGCCAAGGTCAGTAATAAAAAAATTAAATAAGATTGGTCCCAAAACCAATTGCTGAGGAACTCCACTAGTAACCTCCTTCCAGTCTGACAATTCACCTTTCAGTGTGACCCACTGTAGTCTCCCCTTTAACCAGTTCCTTATCCAGCTTTCAATTTTCATATTGACCCCCATCTTTTCCAATTTAACTAAAAATTCTCCATGTGGAACAGTATCAAATGCCTTACTGAAATTGAGGTAAATTAGATCCACTGCCTTCCCTTTGTCTAAAAAAATCTGTTACCTTCTCAAAGAAGGAGATCAGGTTGATTTGACATGATCTACCTTTTGTAAAGCCATGTTGTATTTTGTCCCAGTTACCATTGACCTCAATGTCCTTAACTACTTTCTCCTTCAAAATATTTTCCAAGACCTTGCATACTACATATGTCAAACTAACAAGCCTGTAGTTACCCGGATTGCTTTTTTTACCTTTCTTAAAAATAGGAACTATGTTAGCAATTCTCCAGTCATACAGTACACCCCCTGAGTTTACATATTCATTACAAATTCTTGCTAATAGGCTTGCAATTTCATATGTCAGTTCCTTTAATATTCTTGGATGAAGATTATCCGGGCCTCCCGATTAAGTCCCATTAAGCTGTTTGAGTTTGGCTTCTACCTAGGATGTGGTAATATCTACCTCCATATCCTCATTCCCATTTGTCGTCCTACCATTATCCCTAAGGTCCTCATTAGCCTTGTTAAAGACTGAGGCAAAGTATTTCTTTAGATATTGGGCCATACCTAGATTATCCTTAACCTCCACTCCATCCTCAGTGTTAAGCGGTCCCACTTCTTCTTTCTTTGTTTTCTTCTTATTGTAACCCTTCTGCCCATCAGAGTTGGCAGCAACAAGGGCCGGGTTCAGTATCTAGGGGTTCCATTCCAATAACACAATGCAAAACCGGCTCGAGCTGTTACCTGGGGTTCTTTCACTCCAAAGCTCTTGGTAACTTTTACTCTGTGTGAGGTGGTGTCAGGAAATAAATCAGGGAAGACACGGCCATCCAACCGATAGATGGCTGGCACAAACAGGACAACACAAGAGTGCTTTCACTTAAAGCTAAACTTTACTTAGTCTCAAGCACTTTTATACACATGTCTGCAACAGGTTAGTAAAACACCCCCAAACCCTTGATAATTACCAAAGCTGAGTGTGGCTCTCGAGTGGCACAGCGGCAGCCCGTCTGCTAGTGGGGAACACAAGATGCATCCAGAGGGAGAGCCCAGTCCTGAAGAGTCCCACTACCTCAAATTTTCCACCCTTATTTATACATTAGTAATAGAATGACATGTCCCTTAAAGCAAACTTCTTAAGTAAGCAGTTTCAATGGTCAAGCGAGAGGTTCCTTCTGATTATTGATTAACCAGGTGTGAGTTTTTTCCAGAGTTTGCAGCCTTGAGGCCCCAATAGACATTCCTGGGGCACATCCTGCTCTTCTAAGATGCATGTATCAGCAACTTCAACACAATTCTTATCAGGAAGGATGCAGGGTCAAGCTGCCCTCTTTGTGGCACCCAAAAACCCCCTCCCCTCCTGCCTTGGTTAAGCTAAGCCTGCTGACTTGGCTAATTTACAGCCTGCTGACTTGGCTGCTTGTAGCAATAAGCCATAGTGGTTTCAGGCACTTTACTGGTTTGCCAAAGTCTCCCCGTACAGATCCCCCACCCAGTGACCTGGGACAAATATATATCATCACCGCTGGGCGCCTCTAGGAGGCAATACTTCCCCTCTCGCAAGCACCGAGTCTGAGTGTAGCAAAAGTCTTTTAATAACAGAGAGAAACAATGTGGCATTATGTTGGGGGAACACCACCAACAGGATTCATAACACAATCCATGAGCAAAAACCCATCCCAAGCAAATTGAGCCGTGTCCTTTCCCTTTGATTCTTGAGTCCAGCAACCCAAAAGTCACCCAAAGTCCCAAAAGTCCAACAACCCAAAAGTATCTGCCCCTGATTAGTGTAGCCCCAGAGTTTGAAAATTTATCTGCAGAGTTTTACCTCCCAACCTGGGTGGAGGTGGGAAGGTTAAGGGGCACCTTTTGTGGTCCAAAGCCAATTGCCCCACCTCTCCATGGGGCTCCACTCTGCTCCGCTCCACCATGCTCTACCAGCCGTCTAATGAATCGCTCTGCTCTGCCAGCCCCCCGTGAGCTGCTCCAGCCATCCCTCAAACTACTCCGCTCCACCAGCCACTCCTCTCTGCCAGCTGTCCCATGAGCTGCTCCGCAATATGTCTTCAGGCTCCCCCACTACTTAACACAACACTCAGTGATTTCAGCTCTTAGTAACTTTAGCTCTTTTGTGATTTCAGCTTGTAGTAGGGGAGCACCCTACTGCTAATGCAGTAGGGTGCTCCTACTGATGCTGGTGTACCACTGGCCCAAAGTGAATTCAGCTCAGCAGCCTGTAACTAGACTCCTAATGGAATCAAAATTAGCCCTGACATTCAACACTGGAGGGAGAAGAAAGTGCAATTAGCATGTAGTGCCCTTCCCAGGGAGCCCATACCACCAAGTATTAATACCTGTCCCCATCCTCTCTCAATTAACTGCATTTTGGAACCCATGTCCCTTGCCTAGCAAGTGCTACTTAGTTGATGGCGAGTCCCTCCATCATAACAAAAGGCCAAGGACAGTTCCACTGTCCTTGATTCACATAATCAGGATAATAACAATTTATTCTTCCTGCCCCAATAACAGAGAAACTGGGGATCTCACAGCAGCCAAATTGACCATTTGGGCAGCTACGGGCTCATGCTAGGCGGGGTGGGTGTGCCTATGCAAATGAGATCAACCCCTGGAGTTGTTTTCCACAACTTGCCACAACTCACCACCAGATGCCAGGGTGGAGCTCTTCTGGACTCTGCTTACATTATTTATATGGCTATAGAACATTTTATTGTTGCTTTTAATTCCCTTTGCAAGGTCCAACTCTACGTTGCTTTTGGCCTTTCTCACTTTGTCCCTACATGTTCTGACCTCAGTAAGGTAGCTTTCCTTGCTAATCCCTCCCATCTTCCACTCCTTGTAGGCTTTCTGCTTTTTCTTAATCACCTCTCTGAGATGCTTGCTCATCCAGATTGGTCTACAACTCCTACCTTTGAATTTTTTCCCCTTTCTTGGGATGCAGGCTTCTGATAGTTCTGCAACTTTGACTTGAAGTAATTCCAGGCCTCCTCCACCTTTAGATCCACAAGTTTTTCAGTCCAATCCACTTCCCTAAGTAATTTATTTAATTTTTTAAAGTTAGCCTTTTTGAAATCAAAAACCCTAGTCACAAATCTATTTTTGTTTATCCTTCCATTTAGTTTGAACTGAATTAGCTCATGATTGCTCGAACCAAGGTTGTCCCCTACAATCATTTCTTCTATGAGGTCCTCACTGCTCACCAAAACCAAATCTAAAATGGCATCCCCTCTTGTCGGTTCAGCAACTACTTGGTGAAGGAATCCATCAGCTATCGTATCCAGGAAAATCTGAGCCCTATTATTATTACTAGCACTTGTCCTCCAGTCTATATCTGGGAAGTTAAAGTCTACAATGATAACACAATTCCCATTAGTATTTACTTCTTTAAAAACATTAAAGAGGTCTCTATCCATATCCACATCAGATCCCGGCGGACTATATCACACCCCAAGCACTATCCCAGGGCAGGCTCTAGTAGCTTTCTTCCCTAATGTGATTTTTGCCCAGACAGACTCTGTCTTATCCATTCCATCACTTCTTATTTCTTTACAGTCTACCTCATCATTGATATACAACGCTACTCCACCACCTTTGCCTTTATTTCTCTCTTTCCTAAACAGCACATACCCTTCAATACTCGTAATCCAGTCATGACGACTATTCCACCATGTTTCTGTTATCCCTATAATATCTGGTTTCACTTCCTACACCAGTAGCTCTAGTTCCTCCATTTTTTTACCTAGGCTCCTCGCATTAGTGTACAAACATCTTAATTTTTGCCATTTGGCTTCGCTCACATTCTTTACCCGATTGAGCACAGACATTCTACCCCCAATATTACCTATTAGATTGGTATGTACACTGCCCTCCTTCCTTATGTCCATTCTCCTACCCACAGCTGTATCCTTTCCTACTTCGTTTTCTTCCTTCTCAAAGAGAATAACTGGCGTGGAGATTACCTGGACATTTCCCAACCATCTCCCTCTAATTCTTAGTTAAAAGCTCTCTTGATCAGTTGTACCATCCTCCACCCTAGAAGTCTATTTCCCTCCTTACTCAGGTGAAGTCCATCCTGAGAGAACAGTCCTCTGTCCATGAATGCTTCCCAGGGGCCATACATCCCAAAGCCCTCCTTATATCACCACTGCCTGAGCCATCTGTTGAGCATCATAATCTTGTCACACCTTTGTTGCCCTTCTCTAGGAATAGGCAGAATCCCAATGAAGATCACCTGAACCTCAATTTCCGTTAGCGTCTTCCCCAGCCTGGCATAGTCTCCCTTGATACGTTCCAGTGAGAATCTAGTATTTGTTCCCACATGAAGGATAATCAATGGATTCTTTCCTGCTCCTGTTAGGATCCTCTTCAGCCTGTGGTCCACATCCCATATCTTAGCACCCAGCAGACAGCACAACCTTCTGTTATCTGGATCAGCTCTTGTTACAGGCCTGTCTATTCTTAGTAATAAGTCCCCAATCACGTAGACGTGCCTTTTCCTGGCAATGGTGCGATTCTCCAGTCTATCCCCTTTTCCATCTGGCTGCAAGTCCTCTCGATTCCTATTGTCCCTTGCAATCCTCTGCAACCTATCCCATATCCTCCTGGGTCTCATATTTGGTGTTATTATCTCCATTGACTCTTGCCCTCTTCCAATAGGACTATCTGCTCTTCTCTTCTTCCTTGCTCTCTCACCTTCAGTGACCACCTGCTGAGCCCCTTCTTCATTTTCCAATGCCACAAACCTGTTCCTGAGCTCTGTTTCTCCTTCACTGCCCCGTCTTTTCCTCTTCCTGATTCTCTTAGTCACATGCTTCCACTGTCCACTTTCCTCACACAGCAGTTTCCCCTCAGAATTCTTCAGTCCTGCTTCCATCTGCAAGTCTGAGCTTTTCCTTCAGCCTCCTCATGTCTTTGCTCCATCATCTGCTCGAACCCCCTTCTAAACTCAACCAGAGTCTCCACCTGTATCTCTAATCCTAGGATCTTCTCTTCCATCAGCTCTAATAGGCGGCACTTCATGCAGATGAAATTATTTTCAGGTACCCCCTCCAGGATCATGTACATGCCACAGCTTCTACATCTAGTCATCTTCATTGTGTCTTCCACTACTTGGGTCACTACCACTGCTGCCTCTGTATCTATCATAGCCTTCTCACCTAAGTCCTGTTAGTCTGCGAAACACAAACCAAACCAAAACACCAACCCACAGCAAAACAAACCCCCAACGAGCACAAAAACACTACCAGAATACCACACACTTGTTAGGATATAGATATTCAGGCCTGTCTGTAAAGGCCTATACTCTAAGAATTTAGGTGTATTCTTATCACTTGGCTAGTGATAGAGGTATAAAAGAAAGAATCAAAATCACTGTCTGCTGGTGTAAGGGCCTTCTCTTACTGTGACAGTCTGAGGCCCTGTTCTTAGGCTAAGGCCTTTGGCTAAGCAGCAGAGGCAGCCATAAGCTGGGAAGCAAACAGTCACATCCTCACATTCCAAACTAGTCACACTGAAATAAGGTGCTATTCGGCTGTTAGGAATACAATCCTGTCCTGATAGTTCCTATCACCTCCAGAGAAAGGGAAGTGCCTAGAAAATGTAAAAGGAAACTTAGTTTGATAGCATCCTGTCTGGCAAGAACTCACTTATCAATAGCTGGGATGTGAAATCCTCACTTCTGTATTGTCTTGTCATTATAGTTCCCACTTTGCTGTTGTTTGTCTGTATAATCTCTGTCTGGTTTTGTGATTGTTCCTGTCTGCTGTATAATTAATTTTGCTGGGTGTAAACTAATTAAGGTGGTGGGATATAATTGGTTACATAATCATGTTACAATATGTTAGGATTGGTTAGTTAAATTTCAGGAAAATGATTGGTTAAGGTATAGCTAAGCAGAACTCAAGTTTTACTATATAATCTGTAGTCAATGAGGAAGTGACTGGGTGTGGGTGGGGGTGGGCATGTGGGTGTGTGAGATGGGAACAGGGAATGGGGGTAAGAAAATTGGAATCATGTTTTGCTAAAGGGGGAGATGGGAACAGGGAATGGGGGTAAGAAAATTGGAATCATGTTTTGCTAAAGGGGGAAATGGGAACAGGGAATGGGAGTAAGGAAGTTGGAATCATGTTTGGCTAAGGGTAGGAATGGGAACAGGGACACAGGTGTAAGGCTCTGTGCTGTCAGAGCTGGGAAGGAGGATACTAAGGAAGGAAACTGGAATCAGGCCTGCTGGAAGTTCACCCCAATAAACATCGAATTGTTTGCACCTTTGGACTTCGGGTATTGTTGCTCTCTGTTCATGTGAGAAGGACCAGGGAAGTAAGCGGGTGAAGGAATAAGCCCTCTAACAACACTCCCTTCACTAGCCTGTCTGTTCCTTTGCCTGACTCTTAGTCTTCCCCGCAAACTTTTGCCGGCTCCTGTGCTGCTGCCTGACTGGCTGACTACCTTTATAGGACCCCTAGTCAGAGAAGCCCCGCCCCCTAATCAGGATTCAGCTTCTCTCCCAGAACACTGCCCCTACAAGCCTCTATAAATACCAATACAAATACACATACAAATACAAATACCTTCTCCTCTGTTACCATGCTATTTTTCATCTTCCTATATGGTGTCTTAAATTAAGTAACAAATAAATGACAAAGAACTTTGTAATTTCTTTTTTTTTAACACAATTAGGGAGCTTATTTTTCCTTGAACTGGGGAGGACACATTTTGAATCCTTGTCCAGAGCTTAAAAAAACCTTTGGATGGCATTTTGAATTTAGCACAGCTATGTGAGGTGAAAGGCAATGACTCTCCTTCAACCAAAATGTTGAGATTTCTTTCTTAACAACCTATGATGATCCTGAGCAATTTAATGTCAATAGACATTTCTGTTTTCACACATGGATGGATAACAATTGCTTCTGAGGTGCAAATGTGATGAACTGCTGCCCATATTAGGTAAAGCCAAAAGGAGTCCAACAAGTTGTAAGATATGCCACAAACATTGGGCTAAATTGTTATCTACTGTTAAAACAGTATTGAACTTTTAAAGGAATGTAAACTCTACAGGCACTGTGATCTTCTCTGTAGACTAGAGAACTAAAAGGAGACATAAAGGTAATTATTGGCAACCAACTGCACTGAACTGCAGAACAAAAGCCATTTCTTTTTATGATGATAATTGAACAGACAGCTAGGCTTAGTAGGATAAAATGATTTCAAGCCGCTTTACATTGTATTGTTAGGAGATTCAAGATGTGATGTCTTAATAAAAGAGAAATGTACAATCCTAAAAATATTGTGCTTCCCTTACATTTCTTCCACCCCCATACCATATGTCTGCACTTTATCGCTTTGTCTTTCTTACAAGCTTGTTTCTTCTGTGTATCAAAGCACCACCACTATAGGTTATTTTTTACTGGACATTCATAATTACTCAACATGACTTCAGCAATGTTCACTCACGCAGTGTTTGTGAATTAGATCACTTATGCATGCCTCACTCCCCCATCCCTGAGTGAATCACTGGAGAGTAGGTCTAGTGCTGGGTATCCAAACTGACATTATTTTCACTGGACTAGAAGTCAGAGCTCTTGGGCTGTATTCCCAGTTCTGCCATTGACTCACAAGACAGACTGTGACAAATTCTTTACCCTTTGTGACTCAGTCTCCTCAACTGTAAAAAGAGTCCAGGAATTAGGGAGCTAGCTCTGGGTTTGGGAGACCTGAGGTTCCATTCCTTGCTCTTTCACAGGCTTCCTGAGTGATTTAGTCACTTACCCTTTCTAAGTCTGAGGGCCACATCTGTAAAATGGAGTAGCACTGGGGTGTTATGAAGCTAAATGCCTTCAATATTGTGAGGAGCTCAAATACTATGGTAATGGAGACCAGATAGACACATAGCCATCAAAGGTGTTGTTTGTTAACTATTTAAGGTTTCTAAAATTTGTTGATGATGAAAAACATTGTATAAATACTGAAGGAGTGCGGGAATCCTGGCCCTATCAAAGACAATGGAAGTTTTGCTATTGACTTCACTGGGGCCAGAATTTCGTCCTAGGTATTATTATCCCATTCCCTCCTTCCTTGCCAATGGAAGGGTGCTTTTTCTGAACAGGAAATGGAAAACTTTACTGAAATAGTAGAATATATTTGCTGGTCATGTTACAATGTATATCACTGCCCCATATATATATATATATATATATATATATATATATATATATTTAAAAAGCTTATCTGACAGCTGCTGGTGTCTAACTGCCAATGTACAGAGCACATAATAACAGGGAGATCAGGTCAAACGTATTTTTTTAAAAAGATATATAGCCTTTTGTTTCTGCTGCTTTATTTTGGTTCTTATCTTTCTCTTTCGTACTGGGATGCCTGTAGGCAATGTTTTGGAGAATTGGCTGGAGAGACTCTTCCTCCTCAGGGGATTTCTGACCCAAATCCCATTTCATTCCTCTTTAAAGCTACTTGCATGTGAGATGTGGAACACCAGCGTCATGCAGGATCCAATTGCACAGATGTTGGTTGGTGATAATGATACACCACACAGCCTACAATAGTCACAGTTAAAATTAGTACATTTTCCTTCTCACAATAGAGATGGCCCTCTGCTTGTTCACATTGCTGGAAGCATGATTCTTTACAATCTTGTCATGAAAGCCTAAAATCCTTTATGAACTGGATACTAATTCAAGCTGTCATACTGAATAAGGGGCAAATCCCCTTCCCCACCTAAATGTAGTCATGCAAAGCACAAAATGCAACAGAACATATGGCAGACAGCAGAAAGGTGATGCACAGGGTCTCTCCATCCATCAGTATGAGTTGGTAGAAAGATCCTTTGCGGCTCTGGGACACCAGTGGGTTGCACCGTGTCAGAAACTTGGTGCTTTTCCCTCATGGCTGCCATCCTGTCCTTCAAATACAATTTTTCAACAAATGAAAACAAACAAAAACAAACAAACAAAGAAACAAACAAAGTCTCTAGCCCTAATGGTGGCAAAGATAATGTCCAAATGTGAATTAGATTTAACAGATGCAGTAATGTCTCATAAAGGCTTTGACTACACTTAAAATCCTGTAGCAGCATGCCTTCAGCTGTGCTGCTGTAGCACTTCAGTGTAGATAACTTACTACAGCAATGGGAAGGGGTCTCCCATTGCTGTAGCTAATCCACCTTCCCAAGAGGCAGCAGCTAGGTAGATGGAAGAATGTTCTATTGACCCAGGGCTACACCAGGGATTAGGTTGGCATAGTTACAACTCTCAAGGGTGAGGATTTTTCATCCCTTGAGAGATGTAGCTATATGCATATAAATTTTCAGTGTAGACCACCCTTAGTGTACTGTCTGAAACTACAGCTGGGAGAGATGTGAACTGTTCTATTTATCCCACTGAAATGCTAAAGCATAATTAAGGCAATTAAAATGTTAGCGGTGTTAGCTGTTGTGTTTTGAGGACTGTGTTAGAATTACAAGCTATCTCTTTAAGAGCGGAAAGGAGAGAGGTTCCCTAGTATGACTCTCAGGCTAGGGGGCTCTGCAGGGAAGCATGTGATCATCATCTAATTCAGGTTACAGACAGACAGCCTACAGTAATGGTAGAATTTTGCCTCTTTGTTTTAGGGAGCAGTCTTGTTTTCTCTCTCTCTCTCTCTCTCTCTCTCTCTCTCTTTGTTTCTGGGTTCTTGTGTGTTATTGTTCTGAATTCAAAGAAATAAAGTAGTGTTACATTACAACCTTCCAGCAAATGCACTTATGGTTTATTCTGATTTTGCTGTGTGTATGCTGTAAGCATAATATTAACTACTTCAGTGCTGACTAAACATGCAGGAGAGACAAGGAAAGACCCCCTCCTGATGTGCTACACAATCTATTATGATGAGTGGATGGAACATGGGTTGTGGGCAACTTGGGACAGTACCACCACATATATCTTGATAATTTACCTTTATGTGACACAGGGATGAGGCAAAAATGGTGGAGGAAAAGGGGGCATAGAAGTGGCATACACAGAATGGATCCACTGGCCATAAACTCTGGAAGATAGAAAGTAGTGGGGTATATCTGCTACTCATCTTTTCCTAATAGTTGATGCTTTTGTCCAACCATGCAGACCCTAGTTTATTGGTGCAATTCCTACTGAATTTAATGGGAGCTACACCTACGTGTCTAAGGACAGAATTAGTCCAACAAAGATTTATGACTTTTTTTCCCCTTTTTTTCAGTGAGTAATGTCATGGAAGTCTGATACCTATTTCTTTAGATCAGTCATTCACAGCCTCAAAGAGAGTCACCAGGAGAAATTTGCTCCCATTCCCCCCATCAGAATACTGCTGAAGCAAATTTATAACCAGTCTTAGATGCCAGAAAGTACCTAAAAACGCTGTGCTACTGGCAGTAGAATGTCAGCAAAGCACTGTAGAAATTCTTCTAGCTTCTGTTAAAAGAAGAGACGGATTTAGTTCAATGGAAGTAAGATTTGTCAGCCATTCCAACGAAATCTATTTATATGCCAGAAGCAATGGGAATAAAACACAGAGATTCTTGTGATCCTAGAAAAGAGGACAAGAGAGACTCCATGTCTAAATCTATAGCTTCATATACCCATTGTTGCAACACAAATGTTGAATTAGAGGAAATGTCCAAGAGGAGGATACAGTTTGGGATTAGTTCTTACATATCGGACTGGATTTCTGGAGCAATTTTATTGTACAGCTAGGAGAAATGAACCCCTGTGCACAGTACAGTACTTTGTTTGTATTGAACTATTGAAAATAGGTCCACTGCTGACAGTTCTTGGTTGGCATAAGCATCCTATTCCCCATCTCTGACCCAGCTCCTGACTTATGGAGCTCAGAAAAAATCTATCTTTCAGAATGATAACAGAAACAAAATCGTTTAATGGAAGAATGAGATAGGATCAGAGAGGAAGCTTCAAGTCAAATGTCATTTCTACTTAAAATAGAGAAATGGTTAACCAGAAGATGTTGGAACCAGTGAGCTAAAGTCTCACACCCAACTTTTCTTACTTTGTCCTGTTCAGGCAGTGTAAAAGGAATGGAAAGCATGGGGGTGTGCAGTGCAAAGGGAAATTCCCCCTCTATGGGGAGTCCCAGGTGTGTTTTAAAAAGGTCTGGTTCTTCTAAGCTTTTAGAGTGAGCTATGATGTGTCAAGTCTTGAGTTAACTAGTTTACTTTGAGCTAGGAATTCTTCAGTTCTCTGGATAATAAATACTTATTGACACTTTGGCGTAAATCCACACTTGGTATGAAAATCAGTGCAGCACCATTAACTTCAATGATTTACTCCAGCTGAGGATCTGACCCAAAGTATCCTGTAATAGGACACCAGGTTTTAGGACCACACATGAACTTGTAGAGCTATTCAGCACCCTGACTCAGCAAGGAGAAAAGGCTGAGTGCCTCTCTGATGTGAGGGTGGGACAGGAAAGTCTGCAGGGAAAAGCCCTTAGAGTAACCACTCAGGAGTGAGCTGGAGGCTGAGTTTTATGATGAACTATTTGTAAGTAAGGATATGAACCAATATTCAATAGTGGAATGATGCCAATACTTTCACAATTTGATGTGCTCACAAATCAACTTCCTTCTTAACCTGGGATAAAGCCAATGGCCACAGAAAAGTGCATCTGTATGCATATGCTTGTATACTTTCATAGCAAGTGGGGTGAAGTATTAAGACATCTCTAAATGTGTTCTCGCTCTCTCTCCCTCCGCTAATGCCTTTTCAAAACTGAAGGAGGCAAATCCTCATGGGAAACAACCATACACTGTGGCACTTTCCTGGAATGTTTATGTTTTGTTCCTGAAAGAAACATACTGATTATTATATTGATAGTACAGCACAGCACAGCATCCACAATGTGCCCTGGTGATTGTGTTGGTGACAACTGAACAGTGATGTTAGAGGGTATCCTTCTCTAGGAATTATTTCAAATTCCCTGACAATTAGGGCAATTCCAAAGGGAAACATATTTCTTTTCAGATGTCTTTTTATAAGTCTGTGTAATTCTGATAATAATCATTGGGGATATTAATTGATTGCAGTATGACTCTAATGCCTTTTAATTATCTTGTGTTTGCCACCCATCTCCTTTAACAGCTGGTAGGAAGACCAATGGGTAACAATTTTAGCCTTTAGTGAGGCAAGCTAGAGATCTCTCACATGCATCTCAACAGGCTGAAGAACATTTGCCTATGTAGTTTAGCATGCTTCTCCTGTAAAAAAATACTGATCTCCTCAAGATGAACTGTCTCATGGGTGAGAAAGTAATACATGTTTCTTATACTCCAGAAGCATATTTTAAAATGATATTGTCTCCATGGGTGAAATCCTAGTTTCATTGACTCCAAGGGGAGTTTTACCATTAGCTTCAATAAGCCTAGGATTTCACCCCATATTTCTCCAGTTAGTGACCACTATAATTCTGAAACATACTCTGACAGTGATGCAAAATGTGATAACTGCATAACTCTAACCAAGCTGTCAGTTGGAAGTCATGGGTCCCACAATATGAGCACAAACCTGCAAGTCCCACACACACGGTTTTCAGAAGTGTGCCTAACGTAGGTAATTTGCTTGAGAGTATCCTGTGAGTTTTCAATGAAACATTTTCCCTTTTTATAGAGCTACCCTTTAGAACTTTCTCAAGCACGTATGCCAATCATCCGAAGGCCAGTTTCCTTGCAAAGAAACCGGTAACCAATTCATTTATAATAATAATGATGGGTGAAAAGGGCTTCTCTATATGATTACATATGTTGCATTCACCTAAAAATGGCAAAAGACAAAGTTATCTTATTAATAAGTCTGACATTATCCTAAACATGATGGTTTCACAATCATCTGGCCCTCCCTTGCCTGTCTGTTTCTTGCATTAAACTATTCTCTCTCAGCATACGGTTACCTTGTCGGCACTTTGGGGTAGGGTCCATCTTCTCATTATATGTGTGTACAGTGCATGGAACAATAGGTCCCCAATTTCTGTTAGGAGCCTCCAGGAAGTACTGCAATATAAATAATAACAATAACCTGCTTGAACACAAATTGTTATCACAGACAAGACAATTAACATTTGGTGAAGCACATTTCTTATCTATACCTGGTATTCACAAATAGTAAAATACTTCCATTTACTGGTTGAAGGACTCCACCAAACTCTGTTTAAATTAATCAAGGATTTCATGGCTTTGTTGTTTGTACATTTTTATATTTTAGTGAGTCTGCTCCTTCTAGGCCACTAGATATTTGCAGAACAAGAACATCAGGTATAACAGCTGTGCAAGCTTCCAACCACAGCCCTACCAATATGCCTCAGCCCTCTTTCCATGGGGTATGCCTATACTGCAATAAAACACCCACAGCTGGCCTGTGTCAGTTGACTCAGGGTTCCGGGGCTCGGGTTGATGGCTTGAAAAATTGCATGTAGGCATATGGGCTTGGGTGGGATCCCAAGGAGACGGGGTCCCAGAGCTCAGATTCCAGCCCAAATAGATGTCTACCTTGTGAGCCCAAGACAGCTGTGGGCGTTATATTTCAGTGTGGACATACCTATGGATTCCTCTAGGGTAGTAAAGTGCAATTCTTCACCTATCTTTAGAAAGGATGTAAATTGTGACTTTGGGGAAGACACCTGTATATTAAGCATTGGACTGATAGTACAAGTTCATTTTACACAACTCACCAAACATCCATCCAAAGAAAGCAACTTCTCTTATTGAAGTCCATGGCAACTGTATAAGGACCTTCACACTATTGATATTGGATGGGTTTGTATTTGCAACCTACAGATGAAAGGCTTCGTAGCCTATTAACACTCCTTGAGGAGTCTCTGAAGGAATCAACATTTAGTGGACTTAACCAGCCTTTGTTGAAACAATATAATGTTCACAATATATATAACATTTGATAGAAAAAAAGTTTAATCCCTTTGAAAATCTTGAACGTACTCTGAATAAGGCCAGGGTGACCTGGATTTGCTTGGTGTGCAATTTCTGATAATTTTGCACAGCTTGTGTGTCCTCCCACTTAAGCAGTCTGGAAAATGAAGAATATGTTAATTTTCAGACCAGAACTGTGTTTGAAAGATGGCATTAAAATAGCATCCTGGGCTCAATGATACTCTGATCAAGTTTGCTCAGTTTCCAAAATAAAAATCTAAACTTCTAGTCTTGCAAATGTTAAGTGGGATCTGAAAGGTAATCTGGGATTGTTCCTTCACTCACATCATCCCCAGTAAATACAATTCTGCAGGTCAGTTTATGCTCTCCCTGACAGGCTGCAACTCCATTGTCATCAGTTTATACCCAGCTGTACCTGTGAAACATGATTGTCTTGAATGGGAGCTGTCTGCGTAGAGTGCTTGCATGATTGGGCCCTTGATCTCAGCTGTGGATGACACATGGGGCGGTGATTTTTCTTTTTTACTTTTACTTATGCTGACTACTGAATTTGACTAGCCCATGAGGACATTGCCATCATTTTGCTGACACAGGAATGCTTAAAATGTAAACACTTATCTTTAAAGACTTTTCAGTATTGACAAGGTGTGTAAGAATTAAAAGTATATGTATGTTTGTACAGTGCCTAGGCACTACCATGTTATCAAATTATTAATAATAATTAATACCTGTAAACATAATGAGCTGCTCAAAATCAAAAATATGCTATGGACTCTGATCTCTCCATTAATTCTTTTATAAAACAGTTCTGAAAGACTAGGATTTGACTTTATTTTATTCCGCCTCCCAAATTCTAGTCATGTAAGCATTCAAGACGGAAAAAGGAAGAGAATGCAATTTTATGGCACCTCTGATCTGATGATGAGAAAAGAAGGGGCTTCCCAAACTACCAAGCTCCTTTAATTTATGTACATTCCTTCCCCTTTTCTTTATTATAACAGTTCACCAATTTGGGAATCTGCAGAGTAATACTGCCCCTCTTGTCCCCCCACACGCCCCTCCGCATCCCACTTCAAGCAGGTAAAGGCACATGGGTGGATCAATGTCCAGAAGTAATCAAGCTTTTCCTGGTATAGCCGTGATATGTTTATTAAGCAATGAAAGCTCCTCTCGGTAGGCAGGGTAGGCTTTGCCTACCTTATTTTGAGTCAGTTGGAGAATGATCTTTACCTGCTGCAGTAAATTGGCTCTGAGGATTACAGTACCTTGATGTGTCCATTTTTGCTCACCCACTTTCAGAGGTCACCATATTCCACCACAGCTAAATACGTAGTGTCTGGATATTGAGAAACCCATCTATTGAGCTATATCTAAGTAACAGGCAATCTCTGCAAAGAGCTCCTACCTTATCTAGCGTACTGAGACAAGGAGAGGGGCTGCCATAAAGTTAAAATCCATGACACAACAAGTAATATCAGAAGCTAAACTGTAATAGTGAGTGCTCCAGACTTCTCGTGCTACCTTTTTGTGTCATTACATTAGCATATTTTACATTTATTTGATGGAAACCTTTGCATTTCTTTAACCAAGAGGACATTGCCATCATTTTGCTGACACAGGAATGCTTAAAATTCTGCTTATATATACTCATGGATGCAGATCATTTTTATCTTGAATAGGACTACGTTAAGCCCCCAAAATAGTAATTTTGGTAGTTAATTGCTATGCGTATCTGTTGTTCTCAATTGTTCATTCGGTTTTTGTTGAAAATTGTACTCTGATTTGAAATTCACAGTCTCAGAGAACCAATTGTTAGTCTTGCTGATTATAGCTGTTTTTTTCCTGCTTCCCCAAAACCTCCAGTCATTGCTGGCATTCAGAGTACATGAGGCATAAGACATGAGGTGCTGCAGTGTCAAGATATTAGAAATTACTGCAAGGTCTTCTCATTTGAGCCCACGTCAGCATGCCCACTCCTGGACCTCTTGATATTTATAAATAATAAAGAGGAAAATTACTAGTTTTGCTCTCAAATACTCAGCAAATTACTAAACTCTGCTCTCACTCATGTAAAATTAATTCACAAGTTTGGTGCCTGGCATTACTTTGCTATAAGAAATTGCATTGTATCTCACATGCATTGAATATGGGGCTTACGGACAAAAAAATCAATAAAAGAAATTAAATATAGCCAGCCTCCCTCAAACAATAAAAATCAATGCTCTGTTAGCAGGTACCTAAGCAGCAGGTTTATTTTCAACATTAATCTGGATACTAGTTTCATAGTAATTGATTTTTTTTATATTTAAGCTGTCATGAACTATAAAAAGCAATGATTACTTGTTATTTTCCAAATTCATAAAAGGACTGATTCTATGGGGATTGTTCTATTTCTTTCCTTTCTTTCTCTAGTACTGAGCTACCGTAATCACTGAAACAATTGTTCATAATTCATACAGCAATGACAACATATGGATGTGATGGAAAATAAATATTCACCAGATCTGCAATGGACCTACTTTACAAATGAAATGAATTTCTGCTTGCAACAACTAAAGCCTTGTTATTTTGATTAGTAAACAATTTTATATCCATCGCCTGTGGCTGAATATTAAATGTTAATGGTTTGTTGGATAGAAAGGGATAATATTCAAAATTATATGTTCCTGTGAAACAATTAATCCAAAAGTAGAGCATGTACAATTGACCAGCTTAAAAAGAAAACTGTTTGTGATGCAAATATTCACTGCACATTGTGTGACACAATGCAGAAAAAATCATATTCTTGTTGGAATTTTCTACTGGAGATAAAATTAAAATTCAAAATTCCCCAGAATGTTTTAATTCCAGAAGAAAAGATGAGCTCAAAAATAAATTTTACTCTCATTCAATTTCCAAAAGAAAGAAAGAGAAAAAAGAAAAGCGGAACCGTTGCCAATATATAAGTGTTCTGCAATAGTATTATCTTCTTGTTGATGTGGCTTTTTTTTTTTTTTTGTTAAGAGGTTCAGCAGTAAATAATGTAGGAAATCCAAAAAATTCTGATAGGTATTCTCAGGCAGATGATACCAATATGCTCTTTATACAATCATACCAAATGCTTAGAGGACGAGGAATGATTTGGAGGATAGCTAAAAATATTCCCTTAATGTTATTTTGATTACTAAATCTAATTCTGAAAATCTGGATGGAAAATGTCTATCTGTCTTCCAAGACAAATCAGGGCAGTGACAACCATATGTATTCCAGACAAGTTTTAAATACACAAGAAGTATTTTTAACACAAAATTATTTCCCACAAATCATTGTGGCTGCCGGGAGTGGCAACCAAAATCAAGCTAGCTAAATTAACATAACAGAGAGACACACCTCCATTCAACACATCAGGGTTGGCAACCCTAGGCATGGTATCTACTCATATATCATGAAAGAGTCATGTCAGTATACTCCCTGGAAGATGCTGTGTCAGTAGTAAGATGATGTGCTGATCTGCTCAAAAAGCAAAATGGCACAGAAAGACCCTGGCAAATATCTGTTTGTTTGTTTTTATGCTCCATGATAAGCAGCGCTGCATCCTATTGTATATTATTAGCAAATAATAGCAGTGAGCTCTGTAAGAGATCTATTATCTCATTATTCCACCTCCCTCCTAGTGCAGTTTTATTCTCCATAGCCCATTTATGAAGGGTTTTGTCCAGTCTAGTTTTAAGTGACTCAAGCACTGGCATTTCCAACACTTTTTCTTGAGACATTATTCCAGAGCCTAATACATCTCATTGTCAGGTTTTTCCCCAGATCTTCTTCCTACATTTTCCCTTCCTTAATTTCAGCCTGAATGATGCCTAGTTACTCCCTCTTTTATGTTAGTAATACTTCATAGTAACAGAGCTTATCAAAACACAGCAAGCCATTTTCATGGAAATTTTTTGAAATCTTCTGTGAAGAAAATTTTGTCAATTTTTTGAAAATTTGGGGAAAAAAAGAGACCATATATATTTAAATGATCATTTTCCTCCTTAGCTATTGTATATTTAGCTTTTATTTTTTTTCTTAATAATAATACACTTTAATCCTTCACCCTTCACAGATCATTTTTGTTGCTTTTCAATGAACTCATGACAATTTGTCAATATTTGACTGGCAAAGAGGTGCCAAGAACTGAAATTGATATTCCAAGTGAAGTTAGAGAGGTGATATATTAATAAAACATAAGAATATTTTCATCTAAAATCACAGATTAAAAAGTTGTTTTAAGCCATATCAGAATTTAAATAACATGCACACTTTATTAACACAGTTTGGAATGAGCTTCAGTCTTCATTAGCCATAAACTGTCCTGAATATGTTTGTTTGTGTATGTGTGTATCTTGATGTGCAGCTGATTATACTTTGATATTTTATTAGAAATTAATAGCAGCCATGATTGCTGTTTGGATTAATTTTGCATTGCTCTTTGGATTGTTAGTTACTGGAATAATTTGTTTTATTTTCTTTGAGAGGGTATCCTGCTATATATATTTCTGCATTAGGAATTTTTGTTACTACTCTATTGTCTATTGGGCTGTCTTATTAGTAATACTGTTACTATGATAGTTACAGAACAGATGTTATATATTTTCATGATGTCATTTTACGTGGTGCAATATACTAAATCGTATGTGTAGAACAGAATGCCACTTATACAGAAGAATGATGCCTCTCAAAGAGTGAACATAAAATGGGGAATAATTCTTAAGAGGAAGGCATAAAATATCTGTTGTAGAAAACTGAGTTTTCTTTAACCATCTAACTGCTTGTAAACTATAGAAAACACATAGATTAAAGTACTGCAGAAGTGCAGATATTTATTAGTCAGCAACTATAGACATTCCAAAATTAATCTACCAATCAGCCATGGTATGGTAATGTTTGTGACCTATAAAAATGCCAGGCAAGCCGTGTTTCTAGAAGTGTATTATTAGTAGACATATTGTTAGTATTAGTATTATTACAATGGCATCTTGAGACTCCCCAACTAAATCAGAAACCCATTGTGCAAGGCACTGTACCAATACATAGTAAGAGACATCACTGCCCTGAAGAGCTCATAAGCTAAACATCATGCAGTGCTATCTTCTAATGTGTTGTATCTAGCAAAGATAACATAAACTATAAATTCCTTCCCTCTTTACCTTTGGCAGATAAGAATATAGAAATCAACATGATTATTCATGTTGGATGATAGGTATACAAACCTGTCCCTGCATCATCTTTTTCTCTAATGTAGATTTCCCATTGCTAAAGGACTGGAGTAAATTAGGTACAAACTAATAATCAATTCCCAATACAGAAAAAAAAATCTATCAAATATATTGAATACATTTTTACAATACTTTCAAGTCTGCACGGTTAAGTATCTAATTTTGAATCCTTTTTTTCTGGGTGAGCTCTATGACTTTCCTTAATGATAGGATTAAATATGGTTTCTAGGTACAAACAGTTGCTTTTCGTGCTCTGTTGTTTAGTCTCTATATTTTGTGCTTTTCACAAATAGAGAGGAAACAACTTTCTGGGTCTTTGTGGGTCTTTTAAAATGCACACACTTTGGGGAAATCATATTTTCTTGAAGGAAATGAGGCATGACCAATCACAAAAAACGTGAGAAAATCCCCTGATAGGTGACCTTTGCCATGTGTAAAAGAAGTTGTTCAGTGGCTGAGGTTTCATGGATTTCATGCATGAAAATCAGATTTTCTGGCCACCAGTGCTGTTCAGTAAACAAATAATCCATCATTGTGTCAAACAGTGGAAACATGGAGATACAGCAGAATAGAGGTTTCTAGTTAGCATCTTATGTAAACGCTTCCCATTGCTTCTTCAGCAATTTTGTGTGTCTTTTTTCAGTTTTCATTGTTTGAAATAAGTTACATGGGTTTAGTGTAGGTATGATTGAAAACTGTAATAAGGGCTACAGCACAGATTTTACTGGTCATAGTTGTACATCTTAGAATATGTATGTATTTATATGGGAGTTATAAAAAGTAACAGGTGATGCTACTCTATAAAACATTTCAGATGTGCTTTTTTAGATAATTGCAATGGAATTGCAAGAAAAAATATCTCCTCCATTGTAATGTATTTTTAGGAAGACACAACAATGCTACATGCTTTTCTAAGCTATCTTGTAAACACAAAGGATCACATATCCAGTTAACATAAATTGGTTTAGCTGCACGTTGTCATCAGTGGTGTCATGCTAATTTCCACCAAGTGGGGATCTAGCAACATCTCTTTTTCATTGTATATTTTCTGTGGTTTCTTGATCAGGAATGATACTTCATGGACAAAAGTATTCTCACAGTTATTCAGGACTCCTTACCTGGCCAAACCTGCCAGTGACTTTAATAAGAGCTTTTGCTGAGTCAAGGAGTGAAAGCCTGGGTATTTGGTTTAAAATAAAGGCTCTTTACCATTTGAGTGCACAAAGGATTTTAAAATTCCCCGTGTAACTTCTTTTCCTGCACTGCAAGTTTTCAAACTCTTTTATTTTTCTTTGACTCGATCGACTTAATTTTGTTGTATATTTTAATTTTCAATTATTATTTTAGCATTTATGAAGTACAGCTGTTTCAGCTGAGCTGCCACCAGGAAAAAAAATGTCCATAAATACAAAAATAAACAAATCCACTTCGGCCTTCAGAACTCATCACTGCAATAAACTACTACAGTTTTTCCACTCACCTTCTGATTTCCTGAATTAAGACTGCCATGAATCATGGAGTTGCAAATGATTTGTTACAGACATTTATTGGTTGGTTTTCAGCTAGCCACCATTTCCACCACTGATATTTAAAACATGTTTTTGATATACCTTTTTCCCCCTCCGGCCACAACAAACAGCTCTGTTCCATCACGATTGATATCTCCTGGGTCTTGCAAACAGCAACTAATTTATCCAGTTTACATCCTCTTACTACTTACAGAATACACCCCCAGATGGATTACAGTAGGCCTCTATTCGTTTTAATATGCTGTAACATGCACTCCATGCATTTTGTCAAAAATCTCAAGCATGCCCTTTCATTCCAGGAGACTGCAGTAATAAAAAGATGCCACAGACTGGATATAAAATTAAAGCATGATTTTTTTTCATTACAGAAATACATAAAGAATGAAAATAAATAAGAAAGAGGGTGGGGTTCTTTTGTTCTGTTTTCCTCAAAATGCAGTAAAAGTAAAATGTTCATATGATTAAAATATTTGTTTTAAGTTACCACCTGAACATGAAAAGTTTCAGTTAAATCAACCCTCTCTTTTAAATGCACTGTACTATGCAGGTTTTACTGTGACTGCCATATTTCTGGAGAAATACATTATAGATAACGTCTTTGGGAAACATCCTGAAAGAAGAATCCTTCTGGTTGATTCACCTTCTATAATGTCTTATAGCTAATAATCATTCCTCTGTACGGCAGTACATTACTTACAGGTTTATAGTTGGCAAATTACACCCAGCCTCTCAAATATTTTTTACTCTTTTGTGCAATATGGGCCTCATTGACTTTCATGGACATTGGATCAGGTCTATAAACAGTAAAGATGCTATTCCCAGCTAATATTACACACAAACACACATATATTATGCTTGTCATGTTCTTGTTAGTGGGGGAGTCAGAACAAAGGAGCTCCTGATGTTGCTAGTCTAATAAATCATATTATTAATTTACAGTTGAAGTGATTTCTACTTCATGAGATTGTGAGTAAAACCAAGAGCAGCTGAACTGATTACATAGTCCCAGTCATCCCTTTCTGTGGATATCTCCATGAGGAAACATCCCAAATTGTCTGGTTGTGGGGAAAAGGCAGCAAAAAAGTTATTCCCTCACTTGGGAAAGCCCTGTGAATCCATAGGATACCAAACTCATCTGTGGGAAGACCTTGTGTCTTCACATTGGCTGTTACCCCAATGATGCTCCCCCAGCTCTCTGGAAGTGTAGCTCCATTGGGGTTGTGCAAATGTGATCTTTCCCTAGTCATTCCTTGGACCACAGGGTGGGGGCTCCGGGGGTGGGGGGGAGGGAAAATACTATAGTCACAAGTTCTAATATTGTTTTCCATAAGTCAGAAAGGAAGATGATGTGCATCACCCTGCAAACCCACTTCTTCCGCTGCCCAACCAATCTACTCCTTCCTCCAGGGCAGGGCCTGGACAGCATAGTGAGGCCTCCAGAGGGCCTGAAGGTGAGTACCACAGTATCACAAAGGTGGCTGAATCCTTCTTAAGAACATGTGTAGATCTTGGAGGAATACTCAGGGCTATGCTGAGCTGTTTCTCCTTCTTCATGTAGCTGCTTTTTTTGTAATAAGAAGACGTGTTGCTGTGTGTGAAAGTGAAAACTAATTTTTCAAGGGGATACTACACAGCCAGATCTAATCATGTTTCATATGTGCAGTAGCTTTACAATAATAATGGTATTTTTTGCAATAAGGTGAATGTTTGGAAGGAATTTGGGATTTCCTGTTTGTGCATGGCTGGCTCATTTAGCTGCATGTTCAAAAATATTTAATCATCAGAAGTCCTTGTCTTATTCCCTGCAGATATTGTAAGATGGGTGTGTTGTGAAATGAAGCAAAACTCCACAAAATCATCTGGACATCTTATACATAAATGACTTTAATTGTCTCTGTCTGGCATTACCAGAATAACATTCAGCAATAAAAGGTATTGCACATGAGCATCTGAAAAATGATGCTGTAGAAAAATGTAAACACTGTATTGTATAAAACAAAGCATGTGCACATGGGGAAGAGTTAAGGCTGTATATATAATGTTTACTCTGGCAGGTCTTGTTTAAAAGTACAGCCCTAACATTCCCTGAATGTAATTGTCTACAGAATAGGAAAAATAATATAGAATCAGGCAGTTTACACTTTAGACAATGAGGCCACATTCTTTATATTCATGGATCAACTGATTATATGGGTAAGATTTATCTCACACCAAATAGCTTGTGCTTGTCTCATCTACAGTATAAACAGGGCTCACTTTCTCTTCGTAAATTGTTCATCTAATGCCTCATAAGAAATGCCGCCTAGAGGAATGGCTTTTACCCCATTCACTCCAGATGGCTTGGATATCAAATTTCAGGAGGTTTCTCAGACATTTTTTCTCTCTTCAGGGAAAGAATTTTGAACTCATCATGATAGCCTCTGTTTGCAAGGTCTAGTGGAGTCACTTAGGTTCAAACTGAGGATCAAAGAGCTGGATGTACACTGCAGACAAGACAAGCTTCATCACCTTCACTCCTGCTACAGTCAGCCAGTAGCACTATGGTGTACATTTATACCACTCATTTTACATTCACTGAGTAATACAGTGCAAGTGTGTGTGTCTATGTAGCAGTATACAAAATATTTCTCTTTGAACCCTATGCCTCCCCCTCAAATAAGGATCACCATGTGCCTCTACTTATACTACCCCAAGTTAGGACCCTGTGTTTCCATTTTGAAAACCGTATGCCAGAAGTCCTGTGCCTCCTATATACCCTCATGCCAGAAGCCTCTGATCCCTCTGACCTCATGTGTTCAGTGTCACCATCACTGCCAACACCAGGGGCTCACTTTGTCTCCTCAGTAAAGGTTGTGGACGTTTTTGTGTGTCTGTTCATCTCTTTCTCATTCACTCCCTCCAATATGCTGTGGGCATGTAGGGAGGTAGCATGTTGATAGTAATTTTTACCTCCTGAGGTCCCTTCCAACCCTGATATTCTATGATTCTATGATTCTATGAAGGAAGTTCTGGTTCACCCTCTGTCTCCTCCTGCTGACTCTTCACTCCTCAGTTGGTAGGAAGCTCTCAGTGCAGGAAGATGGAGTGCTGAAAGCTTGGTGCTGACAGCAGCACTTCTACCTTGGAGACTGACCTCTCCTCACTGCCTTCAAACCAGGCTGAGATTGGATGAGGGAGGGAGACAAGCACTATTATCTTCTCTCCTCTCCCCAGGAAAGGTTGTGAGTCATGTCTTCCCCTCCCCACCACACACATACCTTTTTTTACACCTGTGTTGTGAGCTTTCCTTACTCCACTCCCTGGTCCACCCATCTGACTCAATCAAAAACTCATCAGAACATTTTTGTGAAAAAAATATTTTCCGTGGGGGAAAAACAGCCCTTTCACTAATTTGAAATTTTTAATGGAAAGTTTTTGTTCTGGTCAACATTTTTTTTATTTTGAAACTAAACTTAACTTTTCATTTAGTTTCATTTGGAATTGAATATTTTCATTTCATCTTCGTTTTTGAACCTTAAAACATAAGACCAGAGTCGACCTTCTCTTATTCCTTCCTCTAAGGCTAGGGAGATATTGTGGACCTGATTCTACTCTCACTTAAACAAGTTTCCCACCAGTGTTGAAATGTTATTTTTACCATTCTAACATCTATCATGCAGCTGATGGTGAGGGATTTAACCTTTTCCAAATGTAAGTTCAAAACCTTAGCTTTCCTACTGTTGCTAATGGTTGCCTTAGTGGGAAGGAAAGAACATCTGTTAGTGACTACAGAGGGACTGCTTTCCTTGTTACTTGTGTTGTAAATCAGAAAGTAAATCCTGTTTACCCCTGCCAGCATCCAGTGGAGATAGGGTTATCTTGCCTTGGATGCAACAGGTGGGATTAGTTTTTACAAGTCTCTTAGGAACAAAATATTGCATCTTCTTGACTGCCTTCTGAGTGAGTAATGTAGTTCATTTCCAGTAAATTCTAATGGAAATCTATCTATCTATCTATCTATCTATCTATCTATCTATCTATCTATCTATCTATCTATCTATCTATCATGGAAAACTACGATAGGGATGTTTTAGTTTTCAAAAATTGATTGGACTATTTCTTCACCTTTAAAGCCAAATGATTTAGCTACCATAGGTGAAATCCTAGCCCCACTGTAGTTGATGGGTATTTTGCCATTGACTTTGGTGGGGCCAGGATTTCACTTCATGACTCTAATTATATAGGAAAAGAGAAGAAGATAAATATAAAACACCTCCAAGAATCACCTAAACCAGAGGTTTTTTATCTAAAAATATAAAAAACCTAAAAGTCTGATCTCACAGCTAGAGATTAAACCTGGTCACCTTTGAAAAGCTGGGGATCCCCTTTCCAAAGCCACAATATAACACTCCTATTTCCAGCCCTCCTGAGATGTGTGATATTAGACTTTAAAGTCATGATATTTATAGTCCAAAAAAGTTGTGAGTTGTCCAAGACTGAATCTTGCCCATTCTGAACCTTGGGCTAGGGCAATTTTAAGAAGAAAATTACACATTTGGAGGGGAAAATAAACGATTCAGTGTCAGGTTAATTTATAGAGATGGCTGTTCGATGCTGCTGCAGGAATCCTAAAGTTAGTTCAAGAGAGAGACTTTGCAGATGATATGGTGATAGCCTCATACAAATACTGTACCTGTGCCGTTTATCTCAAGTCAATATTCAATTTACCACTTGGATATCACCAGTGCATACATTAATTATACACATTATAGACAGATTAAACTACCACTCTGGACATAGAATTGTTATTTTTTTGTAAACAGACTATTGATTAAAGCTGCAACTTTCATTGGATAATACTACACATGTTGGTTTAAAATTAAAATGGCATAAGTGTTAGCAGATGTAGTTGTCACAGCTACTTCACTGCAGCGGTACTACGTCTTTTTAAGAGAGGGGCAAGGGGGACTCAAGCTGTCAGTTTACCTCAGTGCCTAACAAAAAGTTCATTTTATATTCTAGGTGGCATCCAAAACCCAGAGATGTGTGGTGATTTAATGCCCCAAATAGGGGAGCAATCCCCAAATGAAAAGTCGCACATATCCCCCAGTACCCTTAAGAATTAGGGACAGTGGATTGATATGCGAGAAGAAAACACTATGAAATTAATCCAATTTCACATTATTGAAAACTTTAGCTGAAAAGATTAACTTCTTTTTTTTACTCTGCAATGGTTTACAAAGCTTCAGATGCCCACAAATACTAAGCCAGGCCACTTAAAGAACTAAATAAGCTTGCACGGTTTTAAGCTTTCCGACTTTGAATATTAGCTTTGAAGTTGTGTCAAAAACTCACCGCAGCAGAGCTGCTTTTAAACTGAATTCATGACACTGGAATTAGTGTTGGTTGTGTGGCATGCCTAATGATAATCTTGATCACGCTTACCATAGACAGCCATTGAATATGGTGCCTTTGAGTCAATAGTGCTCCAAAGATAAGATGTGAAGCATCCCGGCTCTTTTAATTTTTCCACACTTGTGTTTTGGACAGTGTCCACTCTGCAAGACAGCTTACTTAATGACACATGGCATTTTTCCACAAGATAGAAAGATTGCCTGCGCATTCCCTTGGTTAGTCAGTCCCTCCAGGAAATGTACAGTAAGAGCCCAAGCAAAACACCACAGCTGAAAGTGTCCTTTCACTAACCCCAGATGAAGGCTACTACAACCATTAAGTCAGTTTTTAAGCTCCGAGATTTGCAAGTCTGGGCTGGCAGCAATGTTTTAATTAGAGAAATTCTTAATATTTATTTCAATACACATATGTAGCCATTACTTAAAATAGCTAGAAAAGCATTCACCAGCAGCTCTGTTTTCAACATCAGAGTCCTATATTTTCATACATACTCTCATCTCTGAATAAAGAGAACATGGGACAAGGAATATACTATTTAGCTTTTGGAAGCTTTGTATCTGGCATGGTAATTTTAGAGATAAAAGAGAATTCACATGATGGTAGATCTCTCTCTCTCTCTCTCTCTCTCTCTCTCTCTCTCTCTCTCTCTCTCTCTCTCTCTCTCTCTGTCTTTCACACACACACACACACACAAACCTGTCTCCAGTGGTTTGATCCAGCACACATTGAAGTCAATGACAAAATTCTCATTCACTTCAACGGTGCAGAATCAGGCTGTAAGTTCCCAGGACAGAAATTTTGTATCACTCAAAAATTCATTGCTAAGAAAAAACAGATAATTCATCTGAAATATTGAACTTTAAAAATGCATTCCTTTTCCTGACTAGATGATTTCATTTTATGTTTTATTACATACTTAATCAGCCTATTGTGATGAAGCACAATGTAACCGAACACATCAGGCATTTGAGATAAGAGTTGTTTTGCAGTTACAGATGTCGATGATGGTTTTGAAAGTACATTTCTGACTTGAATGCATGAGTAGTGCATAAAAGTAATGCAAAATACCTGACTTTATACCATCGAACCTGGATTTCCACTTTTATGTAATTTAGTGAATCTGAAATGATAATTCAAGTCCCTGCTTCTAGAAATGAAGGAGTAAGAGGAGCAATGAAAATATTAAGCCTGTCAGAGTATTTAAAGTTTGCAAGATTTTTAGCAATTACGTTTTTAAGAATCACTGAATATGATGAACTGGTAAATTCTGGGCCTGATTGTCCACAACATTGCATCATATGTGGATATTTATATCTGTGCAAAACAAATGTTAAACATTGAGTAAAAGCCTACCAAATCAGAATGTTTTACACTCATTTTGCACAGGAATAAATATCTACAAGGGGCAAGACAGTGAAGAATAAGGCCCTCTATTTGGAAGGTTTGATATATTGCATTGTACCATTATTTGGAGTTTTATTTGTACTGATTTGTATAATTTTCTGGGATTTCTGTGGTATTCAACTATTATTTCTTTCACATATCTATTTCAGGCAATAAAACAAAACAAACACAAAACATAATCCTACATTAATGTCAGGTTAAGGTTGCAAAGTGAAACACTCAAAACCAGGAAATAAAATAGTTCAGATTGCACAAGAAAGATTAACTCTGCTCCTTTTTTGTGTACCAATAGCAATACATGACTTAATTCCACTCTAAGTTATACTGCTGTAAATGCATAATATTTCTACTGACCAGTGGAGTTTAGACACAGATTTCTTGGGAAGCATACTTCATTTTCCATGTAGAATTAATGTCTTTATTTTTGTTAAGATTTCTAGAAAAATATATTTAAGGGGATGTAGAAAATTAAATAATTGTATTCCCTACTGAACTTATTTTCAAATTGTTCTGGGCAATGATTATAAAATTGTTACGCCTATTGTGTTTCTAAGTACTTTCTTTAAAATACTGCCTATTTCTTTAAATTTGCACAGTATTTTGTTGTTGCTATTAAGCTTAATAATAATAATAACTATTTATTTATTTCTTCATTTTATTAACCAGTTTAGGGACCTATTGTGCTAGGCACGCTGCAAACAACAGTAAATCACTGTCTCTGCCCAAGATAAAAGAGATTTTTTTGTAGATGAAAGGTATAATAAAATATATTCCTAACTTCACAAGTGAAATTCAGCCCACTTGTTTCATTGAGTGACAAATAAATCAATCTCACAATATATACTTTCTGAGAAACGAGAGGACTCATCTTTTTATGCCAGTTACACCAGTGTAACTCTATTGGTTTCTATTGAGTTACTCCTAGGGTGAAATTCTGGCTCCATTTAAATTAATGGCTAAACTTCCATTAGTATCATTAGGACCAGGATTTTACCCCTGACTATACCATGTGAGATGAGACTCAGAATTTGCTCTGAAAATTTGACAAAACAAAACTGAACAGCTTCACTCAGGCCTAACTACAAGCAGAACTTTTCATTTATCTGAGCCATAAATTGTTATTCCAAATGTCAGTTCCCTAGAATGCTGCCATTTGAAGGAGCTGCCATGGCCTGTTTCAAAAAAATTGGCCTACTGAAAGCAGAACATGTGCATTGTGAGTGAACCCAGCATGTTCCTTGGTGAGAGATACAGTAATGAACTCCTGTTATCTTCCCACATGTGACATAAGGGAAAGCAAGAGGCCAAATTAAAGGCATCAGTGATCAAATCTATGGGGGAAAGAGACAGATCCTCAGCTGGAATGAACAGACTTCACCAGTTCAGGATCTGGCCCAAACTTTCACCAGTATTAAAACTGGTGGAAAAGATAATATTTTGATGGTTTGCGGAAAAGCAAAACATTTCTCATTTTCACCTCAGAATGTCTTGATAAGAAAAGTCAGTCTTTTCATTCAGAAAACTTGTATTTTGTTGCAAAAAAAGGTCCCACCTCCCCAGTGAAATGCTGAAATATTCTGTTAGAAATGTCATGTTTTTATCTTGGCTAAATGCAAGAAAATTCAGTTTTGCTGAGAAGATGGATTTTTACTATTTTCCACAAAAGCAGATGTATCTGCTAGCTGCAGAAATGGTGATGCTTTTCTCCAGATCAGATTTGTTTAGCTTATTTGGTAGAATCCCTAATGGTCTGTTACCCCACCAATCCCCCCTTCCTTCCCCCTTTGTCATGTTCATTACACTGTACAGAATTTCTGCTCCCATTTATAAAATGGCATTGCCATGCCATTTATTTGGAGGGCAAGACTTTAGTGCCCTAACCTTAAGGTTTGAAATGTTTAGAGTTCCTGGAACCATAGTTTTGAATTTCAGAATTCCTCTGCTTATCCTTCTTAGGTGGCTGTTTGGGGCAGAGACTGTCTCTTTGTTTTATGTTTGTACAGTGCTTAGAACAATGGGGCCCCGGTTTCTAGGCGATAACTGCCATACACGTAATAAATAATAAATTATAGGAAGCTGAGCTCTAGTGTGTATGGGTCTTCCAGACAAAACTTTAAAAAAATTATGTTCCCACAGAGCACTTCGGACATTAAAGATCTAAGGACACTTTTTGAAAGGGTAGGTCTTTACATCATGTCCTTGCAAATAAATCCTCTCCACCTACCCTATTGTGCTGTGCCCTGGCTGCCTCTCTCACTCTCCAAAGCAGGCACAGTGGCATGTATAGCCTGATCCTGCAAACTCTAGTTACCAGGCATAGTACTGTATTACAGGCATAGCCCTTTGGATACAAGGGGACTGCTCATGATAGTGCTTGCAGGGCCCTTAGTTTGGAAAACGCTTTGGGATTCTTTCGGATTAAAATTGCTCTATAAATGTAAGATATTATTTTCTTGCTCTGTAGCCATGGCAATCTCTTACAATAATACTTTGGGGCTCTTATTTTTTCTTTACAATGAATTTCCATCTATTTGTCACTTTCCTAATGCGTGACAGTGTCAGAGACTTTTATGACACTACATACTATATATAATTAATAATAATCTTCATTTAGAGCCGTGTCCTAAATACTTACGTTTAATAGTATTAAAAAAGGATTGAAAATTTAAAGTTTGGAAGCAACTTTCATTTGTAATTCTGACAAATAATTTTCCTATTAGCAGTATTGCCAACTCTTATAGTATTATTATGAATCTCACAATATTTGGGGTTAATCTTAAATCCCCAGCTACCATAGTCCTGTGATGAAATTAAAATCTCATCTTTAATTTTTTTTAAAGGAAGTGTCTAGCCGGTGAGTTTGCAAAGGAAAAAATAAAAAAAAATGTATGCTAATAGCCAACCCCCTCCTCCCCTATCCCCCCCCAAAAAACCCCAAGGCTAATAAAACTCAACTCCATATTTATAATTTTTAAAAAAGTTTTGGATGTTTAAAGAAATCTCATGGTGGAGGGGGGCGGCTTACCTAATTTTTGAATGTCTGGAGTTGTCTATTCTGTATCAGGTTACCCCAGAGAGAGTAAAATGGGGGGAAAGAAACACTTTCTCTTTTAAACTTCTACTCAGAGAAATTACCTGAATCTCATACTTTTTAATGCTTTGAAGTGACAAGGTTAATCAGACTTCAAGTGCTAACCTTTACCTTCCCAGAGATACAAACCTATGAAAAACTCAGGTTTGTTTGGGGCCCAAGAGCCATCTGTACTAGGAATGACTCCCATCCCTTTATTATTAGCTGTGCAGACAGACAAAGGATTTCTATCAAAGCCCGCAAAAATTAGCTAATCTGCTTTCAAGTTTTGGACTAAATCCCCCTGAGAGTCTATATCGCTTGAAAGTTTTTTTTAATAGTATGTTTAAAACTAATATATATATATATATAGTTTGAAAAGAACAAAGCACTTTTTAGTTATCTTTTAATGTGTTTGTTTAATTGATTTTTTTTTCAAATAGTTTTTTTTTTTTTACTCAACAACAGCTGCTGTATTTTTAATAGAGTCTGCTAGGTATCTATGTTCCAGAAAAGTTTGAGTCTCAGGAGGTAGAGGAATGGAATCAGAAAGAGCATCGTGTCTCTTTTGTCACAATTCTGTTAGCAGACTCAAGTTAATGTATGCCTGCCTCTTGGGCAAAAAAGGCTCTGCAACTTGTCCTTGTTTGAAATGAGACTATGCCACTGGCTTAATTTCATTAAAATCAGTCTGCTCAGCTGTGACAACAGGCATGTTTTTCTGTTGTGCAATATATACAATGAGTTATCACCATACGGCCCATACTTGGATGATGGGTTTTTAAATGTCAGGAAATAAATGAAAATATCAACAGTTTGGCAACAGGAAGATTTCTTTTTAATGTGAACCTGACTTTCTGAGAGTCTTTTAGTAAGTTTCTATCCAATACCTAATCAGTATAGATTAATTTGAAATCTAATAATTAAAATACAACTCAGTATGTGTGTTTGTAGTGTGTATATTATGGAGATACGAGTAGCAGTGAACGTTTCTTTAAGGCTTTGGTGAGAGTTGCTCTTACAGCAGAATTAAATTCCCGCTCTTTCAAACTTTAACAACGTAATGTAGTCATTTGGCACTATACCTGTTTTTAGGACTGACTATAACAAATTTGTGACTATAATTCTCATAGGAAAATTACATTTTCTAAATAGTTTTTTGTACTGATATATTTACTAACATTTGCCAAAGAAACATTTTAAAATGCTTCCTTTTTAAAAATCTTGCCCTGTTTTCTTCTGGATTCCTCAAGGTGCCTAACCTCAGGTCCTACAAACTCCAACTACACACACATATATTATTACAATATGGCAGACTTTGGAAAACACATTATTCCCCTTGTTCATCCTAATTACACTGAGTTTAGCTAAGCCTATCTGATGCTGCTCAAATCCATCACTTCTGTTTTTTAACTTTGTCAATCTGACTCCCTGACTAGAGGCAAAATGTCGATGAAACCAAAAGTTTTTGCTTCCATTCTTCAAAATTATTTTTTAATTTAAATTCTATGACTACCTCTACCCCTGATCTCTACAGCTCTCTGCATGTAGCCCTTGTGTGTCAGGCAGGGCAGCTGAGGGGGTATGTCTAGAGCAGAGGTAGCACTGTGGAATAATATGGGGGGTAAGCAGGTCCGGCCCACAACATTTGGCACCTGAGGTGGGGAGCTCAAATGACGCCCCTATGCCCCCTTGCTTGGGCCAAAACTTTGAAACTCTGGGTCCTAGTGGTCCCCCCACAGTTTGGTACCTGAGGCAGGTGCCTCAGTTCATCTCATGGTAAGGCCAGCACTGGGGTTAAGCAAGGATTTGTGTTGGCGGGGGGAAGGTGAGCAAGGACCTGGAGAGGCAGACAGAGAGCAGGGCTTGGTGGTGGTGTTGGGGAGACCATGACAGGCTAAGCAATGCTTTGGGAAAATAAAGGAATAGTAGCAATGTCTGTGGGAGAAGGAATGGATGGAGTGCAGGCTTAAGGTTAGAGGAGTAGATGTTCAGGGACCTTGATGTGGAAGGGGGCCCAGTGTGTTGGCATTGAGGCACTGGTTCTTTGGTCCTACTTCTGTTCCTGTTGAAGTCAATTCCAAAATTCCTATTGACTTCCATGAGAAGCCTTGAAGCATTACCATGACACTTTTGCCTCAGTGCCTCAGGATGACACTGGAGGCTGTGGGGGATGGAAGGGAGGTTGTTGAGACCGAGAATGAAAACTGAAAAGTGTAGTTCAGGTTACCTAACATCTTAGTTCCTGGCTTCTATGTTTTGTATTGATGTGGTACACAGTCTAGTAACTCTACCTCACACTTAAATATATGCGTGTGTCCCAGCATGTGCATGCGTGTATATATATATACACATATACACAAAGTCACACATACACAGGGCATCAGGACTATATTGGAATGTAATAAAACCAGAATTTTCCATATTAATTGTTCATTTTGAAATCCAAAATAAATCCTTTGTAATCTTCCCTTAAATCAGCATCATTCTCACTCCATTTTGGTGAAGGTTAAATTCTGATAGACTTTCAATGTGTTTTAAAAAAAGATTAAAGCCTGACAATGAACACCATATGAAAGGTTTTCCTTCAAACAATATATTAGGTTCACTGATTCAGCTTAAAACATAAGCCCACATCATAAAGGTCATCATTGAAGTTGCTTTGTGCTGCTGCATCTCTAAATTTTATGTAAGTTGAATTTCATCCCATTTTCACACACACACACACATAACACCAATTGAAGGTGAAACACCACCAAGGAAGGACATGACTCTATTCACTTCTGATCCAGACACTGACAATACCAGTTTTTTATAGGCAAGGAGTAACAATCATGAGTGAAAGGTAATTAGTTGAAGATATGCCAATATTCAAAAGTCTGTGAAGAAGGGCTGCAGGGTTGAGCCTTTAGTACCATAGAAAAAAATTGTCCTCTGAGCCAGGATATGCACATAGACATAGGCCAGTGGAAGAAAAGATGCAGTGTTTTCTCTACATGCTTCTCTCTCAAACACAGCTTCACTTGTTTGAACATCCTGTATAGATCCTGGATTCCTAGTTTCACTCATACCTACTGAGGGAAAGCCAAGTGGAGGACAGAGGGAAGTGATGAACCTTCGTGTGTGTGCGTGTGTGAGGGAAATCCATAGTGTAAATTGCTCTAGGTCTGGCTTCATGGGACATCCTGAGCTGGCAGGAATTCTGGAAATTGTGAGGAGAACCAAATAAATGTTAAAAATGGAATGGTTACAGAATTAGATTTAAAAACTAACAAACCAAATAACTCCAAAAAATACGAGCACAGTAACACCTGTTTATTTTATTTTATTTTATTTTATTTTATTTTAGAATAACAAATAGACTGTAGAATTGACTGCAAACTGAACAAATAATCTGCATTTGTTTTTGTTTTTTTCCTGGCTAATTCCCACCCCCTGAAGATGACTGCAACTCTCAACGCCTTCATAGCAAACTGTAAACTCAATTCTTTAATTTAGCCTTCTCACCGTAAGACAAAAACATCCATCCAAAATCTAGTCCTTGAAAGCTAAAAGGAAGAGGGACAAAGAACTATACATTAGTGCAGGGATCGGCAACCTTTGGCCCGCGGCCCACCAGGGTAAGCCCCCTGGTGGGCTGGGCCGGTTTGTTTACCTGCTGTGTCTGCAGGTTCTGCTGATCACAGCTCCCACTGGCCACGGTTCGCCGCTCCAGGCCAATGAGGGCTGCGGAAAGCAGCACGGGCCAAGGTATATGATGGCTGCCGCTTCCCGCAGCCCCCATTGGCCTGGAACGGTGAACTGCGGCCAGTGGGAGCTGCGATCGGCCGAACCTGTGGACGTGGCAGGTAAACAAACCGGCCCGGCCCGCCAGAGGGCTTATCCTGGAGGTCGGCGGGCCAAAGGTTGCCGATCCCTGCATTAGTGCATATAAATTATAATTTTTGAAAGGGTATAGACAAGGGCATATACACTCCAGAGTAAGCTGAACTTAAATACTCTGTCAAAGTATCTGTATTCTGTGGCACTCTGGTAGAAATGCTGCAGTGGCTTCAGAAAAATTTTAATATTGTTTTATTGTGTTAATTGGAACAAATAAATAACAACAACAATACAGTAGCTTTTTATTATTTATTTTTGGAATTTGGGATAAGGAAGTTTTTTCCCAATGCTACTATATCTTTTTTTTAAGCTGGGACAAGCAGAATTGCACGCAATATTCAAGGTGTGTGCATACCATGGATTTATATCGTGGCATTATGATATTCTCTGTTTTATTAGCTATCCCTTTTCTAATGGTCCCTAACATTCTATTAGCTTTTTAAACTGCTGCTGCAAACTGAGTGGATATTTTTAGAGAACTATCAACGATGACTACAAAATCTCTTTCTTGAGTGGTAACAGCTAATTTAGATGCCATCATTGTACAGAGAAATATAAGAAAGGCCATACTGGGTCAGACCAAAGGTCCATCTAGCCCAGGACCTGTCTTCCAACAGTGGCCAATGCCAGGTGCCCCAGAATGAACAAAACAGGTAATCATCAAGTGATCTATCCCCTGTTGCCCATTCCCAGCTTCTGGGAAATAGAGGCCGAGGACACCATCCCTGCCTATCTTGACTACTAGCCATTGATGGACCTATCCTCCATGAATCCATCTAGTTCTTTTTTTGAACCCTGTTATAGTCTTGGCCTTCACAACATCCTCTGGCAAGGGGTTCCACAGGCTGACTGTGTGTTGTGTGAAAAAATACTTCCTTCTGTTTGTTTTCAGTCTGCTACCTTTTAATTTCATTTGGTGACCCCTCGTTACTGTGTTATGAGGAGTAAATAACACTTCCTTATTTACTTTCTCCACACCAGTCATGATTTTATAAACTTCTACCTTAGTTGTCTCTTTTCCAAGCTGAAGAGTCCCAGTTTTATTAATCTCTCCTCATATGGAAGCCATTCCATACCCCTAATAATTTTTGTTGCCCTTGTCTGAACCTTTTCCAATTCCAATATATCTTTTTGAGATGGGGCGACCACATCTGCCTGCACTATTCAAGATGTGGGCGTACTATCCATTTATATAGAGGATGGCTCCCCTTTCTCATACAACCCACAATAATCCAGGAAAAGGAGCAAGATGAATCTGAGAATCAGCCACCAGTTACATCTCCCTCGTTCTCTGCCCATCTCAGCTCAAGTTAGAGAAACCAGTTGGCGGTCCCAACTTGTGCCAGCTGGTTATGGTCATGGGATTAATGCCATCTGGGGATACAGAAAAGCAACAACCACTCTGCTGCTCTGCTCCCCATACACACCTTTCATCAGGGGTTGTAAGGAGGGAGGCATAGGAACTTGCTAGACAAGCTCAACAGAATCTGTCTTGAAGTATTAACTGTGTCTCCTTGACCTTTTAGAAGTGTGTGAAAAGATTGGACACTACTGATCTAGAACATTGGGGTCACTACCATAAATAAAATAATTTGCAACAGAAAAAAATATAAACAACAAATTTATCATTCTATAAAAAGGTATTTATAATTTGTAATATGTAATGCATATTTCATGTATGACATTTTTATACTATAAATTTTTAGATCCCAAGTTCTTCAGGACATGGCTTGTGTCTATGTTTTGCATAGCACCCAGTATAACGAAGCTGCAATCCTAATTGGAGCAGGACTTCTGGGCTCTAGCACAATAAAAATAAGATTATATTCATATAAATTGTGCTTTAACTATGTATGTGGAAGAAAATAGACAAACACAACAAATACTATTTAAAGAAAACAAGTGCAAAGGTTATTTGGTCTGTTGTTTTTTAAAAAAAGCCCAGAAGTTTAAAAAATTCCAGGAAAACCCAATGATCACTTAGGAAATTTGATGTGTCTGAAGTCTGGACAAAGATTCAAATTTGTTTAGAAAGTGATGTAACGTTACAGGTAAACTATATTCAACAGTAATTTGATCTGTCAAAAGTAACAGTGCCCACAAATACGTAGGAGAAGTGCATAGTGAATCAATCACTCTCCTACATTTTTTACTTTGTTAGTGCAGAGCTTGAAAAGTTAATCAGGCATCTAAAGAACTATGAGACGAAAGCCTATGCTCAAATAAATTGGTTAGTCTCTAAGGTGCCACAAGTACTCCTTTTCTTTTTGCGAATACAGACTAACACGGCTGTTACCCTGAAACCTATGAGGCAAGCGTATCAGCGAGACAAACATAAGCGACAAGGGGCGGGGGAGACCCCAACTTTGAAACAGACAGACACACACACATGCATGTACGCACCATTAGTGGGGAATAGGACTGGGAGTTCTAGCCAGCTAGTGTCCATTGATCCTGTTAATTTGCAAGGCCTCTTCTTAGCAAGGGAATAGATTATTTCTGAAATTCCACAAACCTCCAGCACCACAGGCTGTAAGGAGCTCCCTCGGATACTGTCAGGGTGAAAGAATGATTATGTTAGTTTCAGCTCCCCAACCTCCATTCTTTGTTTTGGTTCTTATTTCCAAGAAAAGATCCAGTCCCAACCCCAAGGCCACTTCTAACTTTCCCAAGCTGCAGAAAAGTCAAGCTGAATAGATCCTTAAAGGGCTTGTTTACAATTGGAAATTTACTGAAATACCTATACCAGAATAGTTATTTTGATATAAGCTCTGGTGTGAAGACTCTTGTTCCAGAGTAAGAGTACTTTTTCCTGATTTAGCTTAATGCACTTCTAGAATAAAGATCCGCACATGGGGTTTATACCAAAGTAACTATTCCAGAATAGCTGTTTTGGTAAATTTCCAAAAGTAGACAAAACCTTAGTTTCACTACTACACACAAAGTTTTGAATAATAGCAGTTTAACTGACAAGTATTACACTTCCCACATGAATTTACATGACTTTTTTTCTAGCCCACTGTTAATGGCTATTGTTGGCTCTCAGTTACACAGTTTAAATATACAAGTCCCCAAATGGTAAGCAATATTTTGGCAGGTAACTTATGAATACTGAAATCTGCAGTTTTAAAACTGAAATAGGCAGTTATGAAAAAACTAAGTATAAAACATGAAAAAAACTATATTAGTAATCTGATTTAATTTAAATGAGGGCTCAATGCTCTCATGATATGGGGAAAAAAATCTCATTCCACCACAGAAAGAGTGAATAGTTTCTTGGATGAACATTTTCTCTCCTGACACAGCCTTCATTACCTGATGCCTTATTAAAACAAACAAACCAAAAAACCCTCATTTGCCCCAAAAGAACCACGTTTACTGCATCTGGATTACGTTAAACCTCTTTCAGAGTATTAACCATTTACAGAGTTTAAGCAGTTTTCACAGGGCTGGGGATTGGTCATGCAGTTTGACAGGACCTACTTTTAAAGCACTTAATGTCATGTTCCTGTGAGTGTCATACCTAGTATAGTTACTTGTAACAGCCAAAATTACTGTCACTGAAAGAACTAAGCAAAAAAATTTGATTTTTTTTCAGTTCAGAGAATTGTTTTGTTTTTTTGTACATTTAACAGCACTAGGTACATATCAAATGTCACTGTTTTATGTCAAGAGTCAGTTTCTCTATAACAAAAAGGATGCTTAAAAAGATTATCAGAAAAAGATGTTTTAAAATATATTTTAAATTTCATGATCTACTATTTAAAGAGTACCATTAAAACCTGGAAATTTTTAAAATTAGTCAATTTGAGGTTGACAGCATCTCCATAAAATCTACTGTCCTTGATTAATAGATATGCACAGTTATTATATTTGGATAAATGCCAGGCTGATAACTTATACTTCTGAACATAAACTGACCATCAACTTGGGTGAGAATCCCCACATAGAAAAGTTGTGTTCAGGTGACCAAATACATTATGAAGATCGACAGTGGGGCAAGAAGCATATGCTATTCTTCCTTTAAAGAGACAGGGCATGGACATATGACCGAGAGGTTTATTTCAATATAGCAAACCTATTTTTTCAAAAGATGAATACATTCTTCTGTCTCGTCCTTCCAGAGATTGCAAATATTGAACTTCTCGTATGAAAACAGGCACAACAGAATAATGAGACTCATATGGTCACACTCTTTACATTCCGTCATTTGCTTTTATTTTTATAATTAACCCACATCATGCCATACTATGTCCTACTGCAGGCACAACACCTAACATATCTGTTGTTGATACTTAAAAACGCAGCATATTTGTGTAACTGACTCTGAACTTTACCCCCAAAATAATACAATCCCAATTAGATAATTCCTTTGACCACATGCTTACAGATGAAAACTGCAAAATACGGCTCATGTTTTTGCTCGTAGGTTATCTAAAAATACTCACTTTGTGCTTTGTTGTAACCCTAAAATATGTGCAATGTGGATTTTAGATTATTATATGTAACTCACAAATTGCACATTTTTTAAAATTTAAAAATGTTATAAGTGCTCCTTCTATGGCTACTATTTGAGTGATACCTTCTTATGAGATCAGGATTTATGTCATCTATAAACAGCAAAATCTCAGGATGGGTATCCAACACAAAGAAAGATGTGATTGAGAACAGAGAAGCATTAGCATAGTAAGGAATGGATTCACAGAATACAGCAGTACTTGAACTAAGAAACAGTACCCTGCAATAGGAAGAACTAAAATCTATATTCATGGAAGGAGAGACATCATAAAAAGGCATCATAAACAAGGCTCAGACTACAATTCCTCAGAAAGTATAACAAAGAACCAAAAGAAACAACACATTTTAACACAGGACGACTCAACAATCTGGAGGTTAAAAAAAAAATTCTTTCAAACAAAACAAAGAAAAGGCACTAAATATGGGCATATCGAATCAGCTGGCATTTGCAGAGGAAGCATGAACAATAATTTAAAAAGAATAAAGAAAAAGTGGAATGAGCTAATACTAGCCAGACTGATTACAGGGAATAAGAAGTGTTTAAAAATATACCTGAGAGAAGAGTTGTGTTAGCAACTAGACTACTAATAAGGTAGAGGAAATAAATCATAAATTAATTCTTTTAAACTAAGCCCTGGTCTACACTTTAGGGTTAGGTCGAATTTAGCTGCGTTAGGTCGATTTAAAAATGAGTGCGTCCACACAACCAACCCCGTTCTGTCGACCTAAAGGGCTCTTAAAATGGACTTCTGTACTTCTCTCCGGCGAGGGGATTAGTGCTAAAATTGACCTTGCTCGGGCGAATTTGTGGTAGTGCGGACACAAATCGATGGTATTGGCCTCTGGGAGCTATCCCAGAGTACTCCATTGTGACAGCTCTGGACAGCACTTTGTACTCCGATGCACTAGCCAGGTACACAGGAAAAGCCCCGGGAACTTTTGAATTTCATTTCCTGTTTGGACAGCGTGGCAAACTCAGCAGCACTCAGCAGCGCAGGTGACCATGCAGTCCCCCCAGAATCGTAGAGCGTAGAATGTTTCTACACTCCCCCTATTATCTCCGTCCCTGAGGTTATCGCAGATTAGAAGGCGAAAAAAACGCACTTGCGATGACATGTTTTCTGAGCTCATGCAGTCATCCCGGAGTCATAGGGCACAGCTTAATGCATGGAGGCATTAAGTGAGCATGAAGAGTGGAGGCAGGATGCAATGCTGAGGCTAATGGGGGAGCAAACGGACATGATGAAGCATCTGTTGGAGCTGCAGGAAAGCCAACAAGAATACAGACCCCCGCTGCATCCACTGTATAACCGCCTGCCCTCCTTCCCAAGTTCCATATCCACCTCACCCAGACACCCAAGAACGTGTGGTGGGGCGGGGGGGGTGGGGGAGGGAGGCTCCAGGCACCCAGCCACTCCACTCCAGAGGATGGCCCAAGCAACAGAAGGCTATCATTCAAACAGTTTGATTTTTAGTTTGGCTACAATAAGCAATGTGACCTTGTCCTTCCTTCCACCCCCACCCCACCCAGGCTGCGTTGTCCGTTATCTCTTTTTTTTTAATTAATAAAGAAAGAATGGATGGTTTCAAAACAATAGTTATTTATTTATTTCGAAGGGGGGAGTGTGGTTGGCTTACAGGGAATTAAAATCAACAAAGGGGGCGGGTTTGCATCAAAGAGAAACCACCGAAGCCTGGCTAGTCATGAAACTGGTTTTCAAAGTCTCTCTGATGTGCAGCGCGCCTTGCTGTGCTTTTCTAATCACCCTGGTGTCTGGCTGCTCAAAATCGGATGCCAGGCGATTTGCCTCAACCTCCCACCCTGCCATAAGCATCTCCCCTTTACTCTCACAGATATTATGGAGCACACAGCAAGCAGCAATAACAATGGGAATGTTGGTTGCGCTGAGGTCTGACCAACAGCACCAGCAAGCTTTTAAATGTCCAAAGGCACATTCTACCACCATTCTGCACTTGCTCAGCCTACAGTTGAACTGCTCCTTACTACTGTCCAGGCTTCATGAGCCATGGGAGCAAGGGGTAGGCTGGGGTAGGTGTGACCATGAGGTGCTGCAGTGTGGGAGAGCAGCCTGAGGCCTCCAGTTTGCAGAAGAGCATGACAGCAGAGTTGCAGCGGCAGCGGTGGATGAGGACGGTTAGCAGTCCTACTGCACCGTCTGCTGTGAAGGCACCCAGGAGCTGCTGTGGTGAAATAATGCCAGCTGCTGCAGGTGCTTCTGTGTCGAAAGCTTGGAGGTCCTCGTAGGGCAAGGTACCTTGGCCAAGGCAAAAGAGCAAGAGCCCTGCAGCTGTTACATGTGTCAACCACAGAAGTGCTATGAGATATTACAGCGCCGACCAGACTGGAATGTACGGCTGGAAGAAGTCTTCACCAGCAACAAAGGACAGGGATATGATGCACCTAAAATCTAAAAAGGCCCGCACATTTCCCAGAGTACTACCCTCGATAACAGAACGTCAATGATTGCATTGGCTACTTGGATCACAGTAGACTTGCCCACAACAGCAGCGGTGACGGTGAGCTGAGCAGGCTCCATGCTTGCCGTGGTATGGCGCCTGCATGGGTAACCCAGGAAAAAAGGCGTGAAACAATTGTCTGCCATTGCTTTCATGGATGGAGGGGTGACTGAAGACATGTACCCAAAACCACCCACAACAATGTTTTTGCCCCATCAGGCATTGGGAGCTTAACCCAGAATTCTAATGGGCGGCGGAGACTGCGGGAACTGTGGGATAGCTACCCACAGTGCACTGCTCTGTAAGTCAATGCTAACCACAGTAGTGAGGATGCATTCCACTGACTTAATGCGCTTAAGGTGGATATACGCAATTGACTGTATAAAATCGAATTCTAAAAATCGACTTCTATAAAATCGACCTATTTCGTAAATAAAGAGATGGACTATAAGAAAATAGACCTCACAGAAATAATTGGTTACAAAAAGAGCTCAGGCAAGAGCTGCAAACCCTGCACTGCCTGGCACACAACTTCATTCCCGTGGAATGAAGCGTCAGATTTTAACTGAGATAAAGAGAATGGGGCAGAAAGGTGGGCTACTGCACAGGAAAGCTGAGTGAATAAATACTAACAACCTCAATTGGGAAGCAGATATGTGTGAATTTGATAATAAAAAGGAGTATCTAATTTTTCAGACTGGCACACCCTTAAAAAATTGCTATTTTAAAAGTGCAGTTAAGTGAATTAAATGAAAATCATTTTAGAAGATATACACACTAGAATACCTGGACTTTGAAGACCACTCAGAAGCTTCAGCTAATGTTCAGTTTTGCCACTCACCTTCTGAATAGGGTAAGCTACCAAGAGTATATAAACACCTGTGCTTTATATGCTGTATTAGATTCCAATTCTTTTGTGGATTAAATTCAAGGTACTCATTCCTTGACAAAACCTTAAGCTGAATAAAATCCAGTTATCTTTGTAGCCAGCTATCTCCTATGCATGAGTATGCCATCTGTTTTTACCAGAATGCTTTGTCTGGTCCAAAGATGATGTGCACAGAAGGTAACATTGTCAACTGCAGGGTGTCACCTCTAAAAGTAGGTGCTATTGGATATGTAACCCTTCTGCCAGTCAGAGTTGGCAGCAAGAAGGGCCAGGTTCCATATCTAGGGGTTCCTTTTCAACAATACAACACAAAGCTAGCTTATGCCCCCACCAGCAACCTGGGTCAATTACACACCACCCCCTGGGTGCCTCTAGGAGGCAATACTTCCTCTCTCGCAAGCACAGTGTCTGAGTGTAGCAAAATCTTCTAATGAAAGGAGGCAAATAACTCAGCATTAATTTGGGAAAACACTGCAACTAGAGACCTGCTGTAGGGCGAGGTGTGGAGTCCCAGTGGTGCTTACCTGGGGCGGCTCCCAGGAAGCATCTGGCAGGTTCCTCTGAATCCTAGGGTAGGGTTGGGTCAGGTCAGGTCGGGTCGGGTGGGTGGGGTCGGGGGGCGGAAGGCTCTCTGCCCGCTGCCAGCACCTGCAAGCCCTGCCCCTGCAGCTCTGATTGGGCAGGAGAGAGCCAGTGCAGCATGCGGAGACCCCCTCCGCCTCTGTGCCCAGGGGCTGCCCACATTGCAGGCTCCTGCCAGCGGGCGGGCACATGCGCCGCTGGGAGCTGCCCCAGGAAGCACCACGATGCCAGCCCTGGGACTTTGGCGGTGATGGTGAATGGTCTGTCCCTGATACAGGACAAAGGGCGTCCCGACCAATGTGCAGTCGGGATGCGGGACAAATGGGTTAAGATCAGGACTGTCCTAATAATATTGGGATGTCTGGTCACCCTAGTGAAGGACCCTGTGTGTTTCTTTATTCCACCAGATATTCCCCAACCATCCTTTGCCTTTAGTCATAACTAGAAAGTCTTCTGGTATTTGTTTTCTCCTGTGTATTTCCTCTCTTGTAGATTTCACAATATTTTCTTTTTCCTTTGACTCTATGCAAATAGGCCTCCATTGTGAGGCAGACAATACACACATATAGGGAGATAAGTATCTACTGCTTCTTGCCTGAAAGGAACATGTCCAAAGCATGTCACCTACTGGTGACCTGCCTTAACACCAAGGCCTTAAGGGCATAATTTTTAGTATAGATACATAACTTCTTGAATATTATCCACATATACATTTTGCAATAATTGTGATGACCAGTGGGCTACTGGCTTTTCGTAGGGACCCCATATGACACCCTTTGGTGATCTATTATACAAATAAATGACCTAGGTGGTCCCTGTAAAACCTATGCACCCTGGTGCTCTCTTCCAGGTGTCACCAAAGGGCCCCTGGGTCACATTAATGTCTAGATCTCTTTTTGTAGATAGATGAAGCTTAAGGATGAAGTCAATGAGAGTTTTACTATTCACTTCAGTGGAGCCAGAATTTCATCTCACGTGTCTGTGTTGTTTCGTCAACTGCCTTTGACACCATTGTTCATAAGCTGTTGATGTGATGAAGGAACCTAGCAGAGGTAGATGAGGCTGCTCTTGAATAGCTCCATTATTTTGGTCCCAGAAGGTAGTTGTAGACAATTACTCATTTCTTCAAGGGATATCTCTATTATGTCACTCTGCATTTATGCTTTGAATGGGGCTGTGCTCTGTAGCAACCTTTTCATCATACTTTATGGTGCACAAAATTACTCAAGGACTCTACTTTACATTCACTTCTTGTCTCTCATGCATGCCACATCTTGAGCCAAATCCTCAGACTGTGTAAATAAGCATAGTGGCACTGATGTCAATGAAGCTATGCCCATTTACACCAGCTGAGGGCCTGGCCATTTGTATATAAATTACTTTATTTCACTCTGTTTATTTGGTATACACAGCAGAAGATGCTATGTATCTGTATCTAAGTTTGTATCTAAGTTTGTAAGGAAAAGTTGGATATTTTATTGTATTAATTGGAAAAAAAGTGCATAAATTTGTTATTAAAGATTGTATTCTAAAGTGCACAATGAATAAAGGGGCAGAGTTAAGGTTATGAGTACAACCTGATCTTTGCAATTTCCTAAAATTATGGTGTTTTGACACTTTATTTTATTGACAAAACTGAAAGCAGAAATTCACATAAAATTGATTACAGGAATACATATCACATACTGGAATTCAGGCCATGATTGTTTGTAATTAATTTAATCAGTTTAATAATATAATTAAATAATGTCTACATGTTAGGAAGATAAACTATATATTTCTTTCTACATAGTAGAAGAACTACCCCAAACGTCATCTGCCAGGAGAAAATCAATAAAAAGACCAGAGCCCAGATACTTGGCTATAACACTGAAAGCACAATAAGGAATCGATGAACGGTAATTGTTCTGTCAAAACACAGAATTTTGTGTGTGTGTGTACAATGGTGAAACTGCGGAAAAGATCTGTTTAAAGTATGAACACATCTCTTAAAAGCTTTCCCACTTACCATTGCAGAAAACATAAATTATATACTTTGCAACCAGCTGTGATGGTAGTACAGGCAGCTGCTCCCAATTTGCTGGATAGTGCCATTGTACATATCGTTTGCTTCCCAAATGACTTGCAATTTCCAAATGTGCATCTTCGCACTTTGTGGCATTTCAAGAATTTGAAAAGTTGTAGCCATTTAGCACGACCAATTCTACAAGATCGTTACTGTTGTAGAGGTGATTTGCATTTTTTCTGTCTTACAGTAGTCTACTTAATACCAGTCCAGGAACACTAAAAAGGAGTTTAAAAAAATTAATGCTTTACAATGGTTTCTGGAAATAGTTTAGCTGTCACTTCCTTTAGGTAGGATCCATATGCCTTCATGTGAATATCCCCTCCATTTCAGGCAACTTTCCTGGCCCTGTGTGTATTTACTCAGTAGGTGCAGAAGCAGTGCCTTTTTTAATTGTAGTCACTAATAGGAAGAGCTACCTGAAACCGAATGGCTCCAGGGTGATTGGAAATGGTAACTTATAAGAGAAAGCTTGATCTTACAAAAGCATAAAATGCAAAAGGTGAGGATAAGAAATGAGAGAAGAGACAACAGAGATAAAGGGAGAAAACAAAAAGGAGAGAGATGAAAAAAGAGAAAATGTAGAAGAGAAAAGATGAGTACGTGTCTAGAAGGAAGTTGTTTAAGGGAAAGTAAAAAAAGAATTTCCTAAACTACACAAAGTTTCCAGCAAGTTAAATCATGGACTTTCTATGACTGTTCAGTGAGACAGAATCTTATGAGACTCTATCCTCTATTACAGCATCCTTTTGCAAATCGGTTCTTGACTAGAAAAATGAAAGAATGTGAGGGCCTGATATTACACAGCTTACAGCAGCTAGTAGCCCTGCAGCAGTGCTACAGAGATGTACGGCTGATGCTGTACAAAAGCATGTTTCTGATGAACATTCTTGATATGGACTGGAAAAGCAACTTGATATATATCCAGCTGATAAGTTACTTTAGCTCCAGACAACTAGGGGCCTGATGTCACAGTCAGGAATGAAGTCAAAGAGACAAATCCTACAGCCAAAATTACAGCTTGTAAGTAGAGCTGGGTGAAATTTTTCAGCTGCAGCTTTTTTCAGGGAAAAATACAGATTCAGTGACACCAAAACATTTTGTGAATTCATGTCCATTTAAATTAATTGTTTTGGCTAAAAAAATCCTTTAAAAAATCTGAAAAATTCAAAACACTTTGTTTTGACATTTTCAAAACCAAACACTTTATTTGTTCACACTGAGAGATCTTTTTGTTTCAAAATTTCCTTTGATTCTATTGAAAACTACAATAAAAAATATTTTAAAATCTCAAAATCTTGAAAAAACATTTGGATTTTATTGAAACAAAACATTTCATTTGAGTAGAAACTAGTTTTAATTTTTTATTCTTTGATTCACTGATTTTTTTTAAAATGTATTTTCTGTTTTTCCTGAAACAAAATATGTTTACAGACTGAAAAAGCCATTATTCACACAGCTGTATATGTAAGCATTACCTACAGCTAGGGTTGCCAACTTTCCAGTTTCTTAACATTGGACAGTATAGCCCTCCCCCACCCCCCCCCGGCTCACTTGCTTCCCCTCTTCCTCTCTCCCCCCAGCACTCACTTGTCACCTACAGAGCTGGGCTGGGAGCTGAAGCAGAGCCTGTCCATAAGATGCAGGTAGGAGTCGGCTCTGATTGAGAAGGGGCTGGCGCAGATTGATGACCTGGCATCCGCAGTCCCCAAGCACTGGGCTAGGCTGGTGGTGGCGTTTGCAGGCGGTGGTCATGGGGTGGGAGGGCAGGGGATGTTGTCAGTCAGTCTGGGTGAGCCGGGCCGGGCTGGAGGAAATGCCCTTCCTTCTCTGTGCTATGTGTGCAAACTGGAGGCCAGGCTCCACAAGGAGTCGCATGCCCTGGCTTTAAGGGCGCTGCTGGGCTGGGTTGGGCTGGGCTGAGCCCTTATCTGAGTGTGAAAGGGAGGGAGGCAAAGTAGAAGCTGGTGCTGCAGTCACCTCTGCCCCAGGCAGAAGTGGCCACCCCGCATGGGATCCCTGGTTAGGGTTCCGGCTCTGGTGCCAGTCACACATGTCTCATAGCCCCTGGACCCGCTTCCCATGGAGATGGGGTGTTTCTGCAGTGGATGGGGGGAAGGGAAGATCCAGAGAGCAGAGAAGAAGGTGGAAAATAGGAAGTAATCCAAACACAATCCCATGGTATTGACACTGACTTGGGTCACAACCATGCTGCCCCCAGCTCTCTGCAAGTGCCCAGGTGCGGTCACTCATGCTGCGATGGGCACTGCCTTGGCCCCCCTGTTCTGGTGCCCCTGTGGGCAGTAACCAAACTTTTGGTGTCCAGTCAGTACTTCTGACAGGACACTGTACAGGTCCTCTTTTGACCTAACTTTCCATTCAAAAACCAGACACCTGGCAACCATACTTACAGAAGGGGGTGAAGAAATGTAGCGGACACTCCTGGAAACATTGTATTCAGTCAATCTCAGAGGCAACAAAGAAAACAGAGTCAACATTGATGTCCCTGTCCTGAGTGAGTTCCACTGGTTATTGCTCCACCCTTATTCTCCCCTTCCCCATTCACCTTAGAAAGGCTGGGATTGAAATTAGTCCCTGTCCAGCATAGTGTGTGTGTGTGTGTGTGTGTGTGTGTGTGCTTGCCTTTTCTCTCTCTCTGGAACATCCATACAAGGCTACTCACAAGCTAGACCTCAACTACTAATGAATCCTTACTCGAACCAAACTCCCACTGATTTCATCAGGATTGAAGAACATTGCAGAGTATTACCTCACCAATGACCCATACTAGTCTGTAGACAGAGGATTTTAGGATGAGTTTTAATAAGATCCTAAGTGGCTTGAGAACATAAGTTGCTCAATGAGACTTGAGCTGCTAAGTCATTCATCATTTTTCAAAATTCCACTCTTGGGGTATTTCTGCACTGCAATCATAGAATGACTGAGCAGTGAAGCCATGCCGACATGGCAGTGCGGGCTCACCACCTGAGTAATTACTCAGAGTTCGGGGCAGACCTGGCATGAAAGTCCACATTGCAATGACTTCACTGCTGGCATGGAAGTGCACATTGCCATGGCTTCACTGCTTCAATGTTCAGGCTATCTACATTAAAGCTGGCTCAGGTATGTCTACATGAGCTGCAATCACGCCATACGCAGTATCGACATACGCTTAGTCTCCAGTATTTTCAGTGCAGCCTATTTCACAAACACTAAATGTATTTACAAAAAATGTAAACTCTACAACAGAAATAAGTGTTAAATGTTGCTGTTAGGACAGACAGAAGAATGAAAAAATGGCAACTTAAAAGAAAGTTTGCCCAGTTTTAGTCTGAGGGCCATATGCAGCCTTCCAGCCTTTCCAAGATGGGACAGTCCAGTATTCAGCATTTCTATAGATATTTTAAAATGTATGTGTTGTAGCAAAGGTATCTGTACAAATAATATGCCAGTGCTACATATTTGCTCCCTGTCAATGATTTGCATACCAGATTTGTTCAGTCCTCAAGTCAAACCAAGATTGTTCTAACTGCTGTACACTTAGGCTTTTTTTTTTCAATTCTAGATATCTCCTCTCTGCTTCATGCATCATCCCCAACAATAAAAAAAATCTGAAAGAAATACTTAGGAATTTTGTTGATGATTCATGTGGTAGAATAGAATACTGTAGTTTTTTCTGCTAGGCTAGAAAGGCTGTTGATAAAAACACAACCATAAAAATGATTTCCTACTTCTGCAAAGTGATGTACAAATGTCTACTAAAATGCCAGAAATATTGGCATCGAAGCAAAATTGGTGAAAACTAAAACAAATGTCAACTTCTCTGTGAGTACAAACATTGTAAAGAGTGTCGGTGATTAAAAATATGGGAGTGCTACCATTGCGATGACACAAAACTTACGTTCTTTCTTTTTGTGATCATTAAAGATTCTATGTATAATACTTTTCACAAGATTAGATAGTACAGAAGTTTTGGCTGTATTCTATTTTGGGTTATTGTATTCTATCTACCTAAATTCCACTTGTTGATGGAGATAGTCTTCTTCTTTTTTTCCCTATGTTAACCTGCTGTGTAGAGATAACTTGTATTATTAAACTGTCACCATGTTCCACCCATGAAGGGGCAACATTTAAATGGTTTGTTAGTGGCTCCTGTCTATATATCTGATTCTCCATTATCTTGCAGATTATTTAGTCATTTACATTAGTGCAAAGTGAAAACACAGTGTGTACAAAATACTACCATTCTGATTTGGTAGTATTCTAAACACAACCTCTTTGCACAGGTGGAAATTACTGTATAAGAGGCAAGTCAGTGGAAAATCAAGCCAATAGATTGTAAAGTACCTCACAGTGCCAGATGCTATACAAATTAAAGATATAATTAGTGCAGTGCATGATGATGTTATACCTTTGTTTTCTATGCACCTCTTCAGTTTCTAAGAGGCTGCCAACCGCTGAAAGCAGCTGCGATTTCGTGCTCAGTTTAGATGCAGACTGTTGGAGAGAAGACATTGTCAGTGCTGTCTCCTGGAGGTTTCACTGTTTTTATTTCTTATTGTGCTGAATGACATCTAATCTTAATCAAAAGTAAAAGTCATTCATTCTGAGTGTACCTGCCTTCTTTATGTGTATGGAAACCACAAAAAGTAATAGTGTTCTAAAGAAACTTCTTTCTTGCTGAATGCTAACAGTGAAGTTGATTAGTCCTTTAAATACCCAATTTATCAGCTGATGCTCCAAGATCGTTTGCATAATACTTTGAAGTGCTGCCTCCCATAAACGTCAAAAAGAATTAAGGAAAGAATAAAAAATACTAGATTCATAGATATATTTGAAAACTAATTGTGAAGAAAATGCCAATGTTCTTTTATGACTGACCTAATTATCAGGGGGTGAGACGAAAGATGACAAGACATAGAAAGGTATATCTGACAAGTCAGTGTCACAGACCATTGCTTCATTGCTTAGCTAAGCAAAAGCCCATTTTGATGGTGCAGTAAACATTAGCAGCTCTTTAAAAAATTCCAAAGTACAAGGAAGATTCTGGTAATTGATATCATACATTCATTTGTTCAGCTTCAGTCTTCAGATACTCTTTGTAAAAGGTAGATTATTCTGGCAATTAAAAGTACAAGTACTGTAGTTTGAATACAGAAACAAAAATGAACCTTCACATTGGTGTGCAAGGTGTTTGAGATGGGAGTTCTGTTGGAACTACATAACAGCTGTGTTAGATTGGTGAAGCTGAAAAATTATATTCAGTAGAAAATGTTTACAATTTAGAAATTATGGATAATTGCATTTTTGCAGCATTTTTATTTGTTTGTTTTGTGCCAACAACTAACATTCCTTATGCTCCATGCTCCTTCTTTCCTAAGTCCTAACTTAGACTTCTGGTCCATAAGCAAAGACACCCAAATACTTCCTACAAAGACTTCCACCTAAAACTGTGCCAGACATGTCCATCTTGAGTTGCCCATATGACTTCTACTGACTGCCCAACACTTGTGCCCTCTACCATTAGTAAAAATATATTTTTTTCTGTGGATAAACCATCTCGCCCTGTCCATGAATCTCTTAAGGTGTCCCCTAGCAGTTCTACATATTTACTGAGGGCAATTCCTTCTTGCACAAGAGAAGGAATTCTGGGTCACCTGGCATTGGCCACTGTTGGAAGACAGGGTACTGAACTAGATGGACCTTTGGTCTGACCCAGTATGACCATTCTTATGTTCTTATGTTCAAAAGCAGCGGCCACAATAGCATGCCAGCAAGGATCACTATGCATTGCTCTTTCCTACCTCTAATACCAAACTCTACCAACCCTAACTCTTCCAAGTCAGTGAGGGCTCACTGCCATAGCCATGTTTTTGTTTTGTGGCCTATAAATTATGTGGAATGAACTGTTTGCTCAGCCCTGCTATTAATGGTACTGTCACTTATAATATTCAGTTCACAGGAATCATTGGTAAATGGACTAGACAGACTTTACCCTTTGGACAGCACAAATATCTAATGGCATCACAAGATATCTTGGTCCCTAACTTGCAATGGATAGGAGCACTGTGGACGTACATAAATGTATGATACATATCCACATGTATATATGTCAGGCTGCACCTGATTCCTAAGATTATAATAGGGTGGGAGTTTTGGACATTGGAAATGAAATCCTGGCCCCACTGAAGTCAATATAAGTTTTGCCATTGGTATCAATCTGTGCAGGCCAACACTGAATGCTTTTGAAAAATCCCACCAATATTGTATGAGGAAAAAAAGAATTCTGCTGTCCCTAACTTTTAAAATAGAACAGCTAACAGCAGGCTAATTGCAAAAAGATTTAAGAGTAAGAAAAAAAAATACCAGTGGTTATTAGAATTTGTCACACAAAAAGAAAAAAAAATCTACCATATTTCTAGCAAGCAAACTACATTTCCATATTTCTTTAGGTTGATGTGTTATATTTAAATTAACTTCTCCAGCTAATGGTTGGTTCTCTAAGAAATGTACCAGCTGCTGAAGCTGGCAGAATTTTTACAATGTATGCCTGCAATTCAAAAATAATTTGTTTTTTATGAATTATCTAGAGTATGACAGTTTGTCTACAAATATGTCACTCTTTGTTTACCTCACTGTGTGTTAATTGGATTAGCCCCTTATTCCAATGAAAGGAACTGAATCAGCCTTTATGGATGCCCTGCTGTTTGGCCTACCTCTGCAGTCTCCTCCCAAAAAATTCCTATTGCTACTAAGAACAGCAGGGAGTGCAAAGCCACCCACTGGGCAATAGTGTGGGCTTAGCAAGACTAGGCTAGCTAGCAAATTAAGAGAACTGGGTTTTTATAGAGAAGCTGGTTAGCTGCATGCACAGAGCTAGATCTCTTCTGTACAACAGTATGATTAAGTCTAGGAGGAGCCTTAATAGACCACCAATTGCTAGAAGCCTTTTAGAGTCAAGTGTTGGGGTGAATGATTTTGGAGTTTTGCTTGTTGTTGGTTTGGTTTGGTTTAGTTTGAAGTCAGCTTCCTCCTCTCCAAACAGCTGATGCTTGCATTAAGCTAAGATCAAATAAAAAGCTTATTCAGCATTTCAGAGAGACCCAGGAGGGGGGAAAATAGTATCAGAGGCTAAGCTTTCTTATGCCTCCTTTGTATGTGTCAGTTTACATTATCCTGTGTCATGTATCATTTTTCCCAGTGCACTTAATATTATAATGAGAGGGGGATTATTATTATAGAAATATAGAAAGGCACAGGAATAGATTTGCATGAAACCACACCTTTGACCTGAACCTTTGAACCCTATAGCTGTGAAATAGGCTATTTATACAGTCCCTGGATTATTTGGATAGATTCTTATATTGCTCTTTTTTGGGGGGAGGGAGAAATGATACATGTTTCTTTTTATCAGCTGCAACAGCAGCACTAGTGTTATGATAACTGAATAACTACTGGTATATATGAAATGTTTCTTTCAGTATGTTGGTACAGTATGGAAGTGATAAAACCAAAATAAATAGTCTTCAGTATGATGAGAAGGGATACATTTTACTGGGAGAAAAGGGTCTTACTCTCTCTCATAGGCAGCATATCCTTTGACGTTTCCATTTATGACTACTATCTGACATCTGATGAGGAGCTTAAGGTAAGGAGCTGAGCTGATTCATCCCCAGAGTAGGTCCATCCTCTACACACTGATTGTGGCAGGTATCCTGTGGGGAAAAAACAGTATGTGATCATGTAGACTATATCATAATGCATAGCATCTCTTGTGATAAATTCTATACATTTCCAGAAGGCTTTAGACAGCATACACAGACCCAGTCTCAGAGAAATTACGGCATATTGTGAAATATCAGCAAAAAAATATTAGAATCATCAAGGATCTAAAAGGTAATGCTGAATGTACAGTCAGAGATAGTGATATCAGCCAATGGTTTGCAGTAACAACTGGAGTAAGACAAGGGTGTATTAAGTCTCCACTATGGTTTGCACGGATCTTTGACCATGTCATGAGGAAAGTAACCACAGAAGGCAACCAAGGAATTTTAGGGACAAATGATAAAGTTGGATGACCTCATTTTTGCTGATGACATTGTTCTGCTGAGTTTGACACATCACTTAATGGAAGAAAAGACAGAACTTTTGGCAGACACAGCAAAACAAGTCAATTTGTTCATCAAAGGGAAGACAAAATATATGGCTATCCATGCCCCAAAAGCAACCATCACAGTGGACAGGGACACAACAAAAGAAGTATGTCATTTTTTCCAAGCTAGGGAGTCAGATGTGAAATTATGGTGACACCATGCTGGATGTCAAGCAACAAATACCAAAAGCAGCAAATAACTTTCATAAGCTTGAAAAGATTTGGAAAAGTACATAAGAATGGCCATACTGGGTCAGACCAAAAATCCATCCAGCCCAGTATCTTGTCTACCAACTGTGGGCAATGCCAGGTGCCCCAGAGAGAGTGAACCTAACAGGTAATGATCATGTGATCTCTCTCCTTCCATCCATCTCCACCCTCTGACAAACAGAGTCTAGGGACACCATTCCTTACCCATCCTGACTCATAGCCATTAATGGACTTAACCTCCATGAATTTATCTAGTTCTCTTTTAAACCCTGTTATAGTCCTAGCCTTCACAACCTTCTCAGGCAAGGAGTTCCACAAGTTGACTGTGCACTGTGTGAAGAAGAACTTCCTTTTATTTGTTTTAAACCTGCTGCCCATTAATTTCATTTGGTGGATCCTAGTTCTTATATTATGGGAACAAGTAAATAACTTTTCCTTATTCACTTTCTCCACACCACTCATGATTTTAAGTAGCATGATTGGCACTGTCACAAAAATACACTTTTTAACACAGAAATCTTGTCTGTTCTCTTTAATGGAGCAGTGTCATGGAAATCTGCAACAGAAATTAATAACTAGATCACCTAATTCCAAAGTAAATGCCTGTGGAAGATCTTCAGAGTCCATTGGAAAGAGTTTCTTGCAACATCAGCAATTCTAAGTAAAGCAAACAAACCTAAAACATCAAGCATGGTAAGAAGATGATGGCCATATTTAGGAAACACTTTATGTCACTGATGCAACTTCCACATCACGTGATAATATGGGCATGACCTGAGAAGAGAAAAAGAGGACAACCTAGAGAAACATTATGCAAAACAATAGAGAAAAAAAAGCCAAATCCAGCATGACACTTGAAAGCCTGAACAAACCAGCACAACTCCAACATAAATGGTGGAAAGTGGTGGACACACTATACATCTGAGGATACAGGAGAAAGCGAGCAAGCAAGCAAATGCACAAGGTGGCTGAATTTGCACCTTAATAATGCTCTTTTAACATAGCTTTTTGCATGTAACTGTAAAAGTATGAAATATAGATATAAGGTAAACATTTCAAATGCACCTAGTATAACTCGGCTTCCTAAGTGGCAACATCACTTCGATTGAAAATGAAATTTAGGCTCCAGTATCATTCATGTGCTTTTCAAAATGTTTCCCATGTACTCTCCTCCATGAACTTATTATTTATAGTTATATTTATAGTTATAATTCAGTTATAGTTTTGGCCTTTACAATGCTCCCTGGAAATGAGTTCCACGGTTTCACTTTGCATTGTGTGAAGAATGCTTCTTTCTCTTTTAAACCTGCCATCAATTAGTTTCATTGGGTGACCCCTGGTTCTTGAGTTATGGGAAGGGGTAAATAACACTTCATGATTCACTTTCTTCACACCATTCATGATTTTACGGATCTCTACCTATCCCCCCCCTCCCTTATTTGTCTCTTTTCTAAGTTTAACAGTCCTGGTCTTTTTAATGTCTCCTCATATGGAAGTTGTTTCCTACCCTAATCATTTTTGTTACCCTTTCCTATTCTTTTCCAATTTCTAATATATTGGAAAGATATATTTAAAGATGGGGTGACCAGAACTGCACACAATATTCAAGGTATGGGTGTACTATGGATTTATATAGTGGCATTATGATATTTTTTGTTCTATTATCTATCCTCTTCCTAATGATTCCCAACATTCTGTTAGCTTTTTTGACTCTACTGCACATTGAGTGGATGTTTTCAGAGAACTATCCACAATGACTCCAAGATCTCTTTCTTGAGTGGTAAAAGCCAGTGAAGACCCCATCATTTTGTACATAGTTGGGATTATGTTTTCCAACATGCATTACTTTGCACTTATCAACATTGAATTTCACCTGACATTTTGTTGCCCAGTCACCCAGTTTAATGAGATACCTTTGTAACTCTTCACAGTCAGCTTTGGACTTGACTACCTTGAGTAATTTTGTATCATCTGAAAACTTTGCCACTTCATCTTTACCCCTTTTTCCAGATCATTTGTGAATATGTTGAATAGCACTGGTCTCGGTATAGATCCTTGGAAGACCATGCTATTTACCTCTCTCCATTGTGAAAACAGAGCATTTATTCCTACCCTTTGTTTCCTATATTTTAACCAGTTACTGATCCATGAGAGGACCTTCCCTCTTATCCCATGACTGCTTAGTTTGCTAAGAGCTTTTAGTATGGGACGCTGTCAAAGGCTTTCTGAAAGTCCAAATGTACTTTATCAACAGGCTCACCCTTGTCCACATACTTGTCGACCACTCAAAGAGTTCTATTAGATTGGTGAGTCATGATTTTCCTTTACAAAAGTCATGTTGACTTTCCTCCAACATATTGTGTTCACCTATGTGTTGGATAATGCCATTCTATATTATAGTTTCAACCAATTTGTCTGGTACTGAAGTTAGGTTTATCAGCCTGTAATTGCCAGGATCATCTCTGGAACCTTTTCTAAAAAAATCAGCGTTACATTGGCTACCCTCCAGTCACCTGGTACAGAGGGCAATTTAAGTGATACATTACATAGCAGTTAATAGTTCGAAAATTTCGTATGGGAGCTTCTTCAGAACTTTTGGGTAAATACCATCTGGTCCTTGTGACATAATACTGTTTAATTTATCAGTTTGTTCCAAAACCTCCTCTGTTGACACCTCAGTCTGGGACAGTTCCTCAAGTCTGTCACCTAAATAGAATCGCTCAGGTGTGGGAATCTCTCTCGTATTTGCTGTAGGGAAGACCAAGGGATAGAATTAATTGAGCTTCTCCGCAATAATCATTGGATTCCTTGAGTGCTGCTTTAGCACCTCAATTGATCAGGGGACCCACTGATTGTTTGGCAAACTTCCTGCTTCAGATCAAAATTTAGAAAAAAATTATGTTAGTTTTTGTGTCTTTTGCTAGTTGCTCTTCAAATTCTTTGTTTGTTTGTTTGTTTGTTTGTTTTGGCCTGCCTCATTATACTTTTACACTTGACTTGCCAGAGTTTATGCTCTTTTCTATTTTCCTGAGTAGGATTTGACTTCCAATTTTTAAGGAATGCCCCTTTCACCTCTAATTACCTCTTTTACTCTGTTATTGAGCCAAGGTAGCATCTTTTTTGTCTTATTACTGTTTTTTATTTGGATTTTGGTTTTGATTTTTATTTGGGGGTATACATGCAATTTGAATCTCTCTTATGGTGTTTTTTAAAAGTTTCCATGCAGCTTGCAGGCATTTCACTATTTTGACTCTTCCTTTTAACTTCTATTTAACTAGCATCCTCATTTATATGCCATTCCCCTTTTTGAAGTTAAATGCTACTGTGGTAAATTTCTTTGGTATTTCTCCCCTACAAAGAAGTTAAATTTAATTACACTATGGTCACTATTACTGAGCAATTCAGCTATATTCACCTGTTGGACCAAATCCTTATCTTCTTGTATCGTTCCATCAGTTTGCCACCACGCCTGCTGGGCAGATCCCCAGCCATCCATGTGACTACCCCTTGCATCCACCTCGGCTTTTTAGCAGTACAGCTACCATGGATGTGCCCTGGCCATGGCTGCTGCTAACCCTGCAGTTCACCTCAAAATATTCACTCCTGCTCCCCAGCCTACTCCCAGCACTCCTCCCAGGGCAGCCCTGGTCTCAGGGAGAACTATCAGTGGAATCCAGGAAAGGGGGCATAGTGCTGTAGAGGCAGGGTAGCTCCTCCTTCCAGTTGGGACAGGCAGAAGTCCTATATTAAAGATGTTCTGATCAACAGAGTCATAAACATGTGCTCATAGTAACAAAGACTAAACTCACCCTCACTGGCTCTCTTAATATTTCCAGTATGTGTAATATCTCATTTTGGGCCTAATGTTATGCAGCATAATTGCATCATTAGTTAAGTGGTAGCTATGCTCAATTTCAGCTTTCTATTGGCTTAGAGAAAGGGTTTCAAATTTGCATTTAAATGAAAATGAGGGAAGTATGTTAAAGGTTTCTGTTAAAAAGCTGCCTGGTTTTGTTAGTTATTTTTTAACAGGAACAGTAAATATTTTCAGTTGATACAGGTTTTTTTACTATAAGATTTGTATTTTCTTCTTTTCTTTATCTAGAATGTCAGACATCCCTCATTAGAGCAGTCTATCACTTTCTGTGGCTGAAGAAACCTTTCCCTTTTTCCTGTAAATGTTGGCACAAGCTAAAAGAAAACAAAATCAAATAGTTACTTTAAAAGTGTAAGTTCAAAATGCTCTAATATAAACAGACTAAACTGTATGCAGATATAAGCTAAAACATGCAGTAAAGCATATCTGTGCCCCCCACTCCCACTCCTACCAAAGAGCCTGATTCTGATCGCCCTTATGTGCATCAGAGTGAAACAGAAATAACTCCAGAGACAAATTGTAAATTATAAAATTGTGTGTAAGTGAAATCAGAATCAGCCCCAATGGGACTTTCTGGAGTATAAATCAGGGCTGAATTTCATCCATAAATTATACATTTCATCTGAGGAGTTTACTTAAGGTCTGCGGTATCAGCTTCAATTCAGCACCTGGAGACATGAGGTCTGTCTATGAAATCACCTTCTTTGACACTGAATCACTTGCTTTTAATTTTGCTTATAGCTTTACAGCTTAAGTGCCATCTAGTTTCCATTAGTAACATTGTAACTCATCTTGTTTTTCATGATACTTTTGAAATCATTCGTAGTAATAATTGCTTCTCTGCTTTCCATTGACTGTAAGCATTACAACTAATTTGCTAACAACAGCTACACTTCTGTTACAACCACAGCTTAAAAAATATGTCAGTTCTTTAAAAAAAAACAATTTGCACTGGACATCCTCTTCTTTGGGGATGCAATGTAAGCATTTAAATAAAGAACTGAAGCATTTAATTAGTATGTGCTTGCTTCCTGCTAGCAGGACATCACACTAGAGAGTAAATGGATTAAGTTTCTTGTAACGCCAGCCAGGAGACATCTTGACAGTTGTGTTTTTCATTCTCAGGTGCCTAGTTAAGAGAAACACAGGGGTCCAATTCAACCTTTAAAAACTTTATCTTTGACTAGAAAGATTATTGCTTTGGAACACAATGTGATTTTCCACAGTAAACTTCACAAGGGATTATGCTTTTCAGTGCCAGTTGAATGAAGAAAGGGATGAATAGAAAATGTAAATAGAAGATATTCCATGGGAAACGGAAGGTTAGGGGATTTATCTCCCACTTATTACAAAAGAAAACAAACATTACAGAGTTATATATATATATATATATCTGATTGGTTTGCCTTTCAATTTTTTTTGTCTTGATATTTTTAGGGTGAAGGGACATACAATCATTTTTTAAAATATATGGATTTTAATTTTTTCTTCAAATATTTTAAATTATTAGTTGTGTTTCCCTCCAACTATGAAAAAGATAAATAAATATTTCTCTCTAGACCTGTGTGAGGCCTGTAAGCAAAGTTTGGACCAAAAGCTGAAACCATTTTATAAAAACATTAGCCTTTTCCTTTAAAAGTAGAAGGCCAAAGAAACTACAACAAAACATGTGAACTGCTGTTTTCAGTTGGGCTCAAAGTGTGAAAGTACCCTTGCTAGCAAGGTGTTTAAGGAGAAAAAGGCATTTACTTCCCCCACAACCCATCACAGAGGACCCATCCCAAACCCCTTTGCTCTCATGCTGTTGCTGGAGCTGTATGGAGATAAATGTTGCAGTAACTTCTGCATGCCCAGTTGAAATGGAAGGGGAAAAAGAGATGCTGAGGATCTATAAACAGCTATTAAGAGGAAGAAGGACCTGCCCACTCAGCACCCACTTATTGTTGTAGAACCTATAAGATACTAGGCAGCATCCTGAGTCACACTGAACACAAGAGGAGGTGAACCTTGCATGACTGGTCACCTAAGCCCAAAGCTCTCAAAAGATTTTAGCACCGTAATGCCTATTGATTTCCACAGGACTTAGGCACCTAAAATCCTTTGAGGATCTGGGCCCTCAGGCACATTATCTTCAATACATTCTGGACTCAACAATTCTCAAGATCAGTCAACCCAACATGGAGCCAGGTTGTATAGCCCTATTGAGCGGTTGCACACTCTGCTATGATGTAACACAGTGCCAAGTTTTGCCCATGAAACATTCATGCTCCCAAAGCAAACAACACTGTATCTCCCCAATATCTGATTATTGGCTTTAGTGTTTAGATGCGATGGTGATGGTATTATAGAAAATCCTAATCTGGGAAAGCTGGTCAGGGAATAATTTTTCTGTCCTCTGAGGACACCTAGATGGCTCAATTTAAAGCCAAGCAGTTTTGATCTTTGGTTGCAGAAAACTGAAAATGTTTCTGGTTTTGATTGCTGAAAATCTAACTGTTTGGGTTTGTTGGTTTGTTTGTTGTTCTTTTCAATAGAACCCTGAAATTTTTCAATGACATTTTAATATTTAGTGAATATTTACAACTACCTGCACTGCTTTCAACTACCTGAGAGGTGGTTCCAAAGAGGATGGTTCTAGACTATTCTCAGTGGTAGAAGAGGACAGGACAAGGAGTAATGGTCTCAAGTTGCAGTGGGGGAGATTTAGGTTGGATATTAGGAAAAACTTTTCACTAGGAGGGTGGTGAAACACTGGAATGCGTTACCTAGGGAGGTGGTAGAATCTCCTTCCTTAGAAGTTTTTAAGGTCAGGCTTGACAAAGCCCTGGCTGGGATGATTTAATTGGGGATTGGTCCTGCTTTGAGCAGGGGGTTGGACTGGATGACCTCCTGAGGTCCCTTCCAACCCTGATATTCTATGATTCTATGATTTCCACTTGGCCAAAAAGGCATTTTGGAGGGGGGAAACAGTTTTGATTAAAACAATTTGGCAAGCTCTCTCCAGTAGATTATATTACAAATGGCCAGGTCAGCCACTGCAAGTGAAGTAGCACTTATCTGATATACCTTAACGTTCTTTTCAGGGGAAGATAATGTCATGATTGCCAGTTCTAATTGTCAGGATTGGGATGATTTTGTTCTATTACTAGTATAGATAATGAAACACGTCTCAGCAAAAGTGCCTATGATGTCCTTGTCGTGTGCTGCACAGGTTTTACATGAACTGCTTCAATCTTATAATTAAAGTTGGGGGAGCTAAAAGAAAATCTGACCGGCAAACAAGTTCAAATTGTAAAGGAATTGAAATGTGCCCAGCTTGTGCTTGTGAACCTAGATTTCAACTTAATTTAAGCCAGTTGCAGAGGGAAAAATATCTTGTGGTTTCGAAAGTTTCTTGGTTGGAGGCACCTTTGTGATTGATTGGTGGATGGGCATTGGCCAATCCCCTTGGTCCCTCTGTCTCCTCATGCCATATCTCTTTTTTTTTCTGTCCACTTTCCGGCTTTTCTCTTTTTTATTATTATATTATTTACTATTTGGTCTGGGGTAGTGCCTAGAGCTCCTAAACAGGTTCAGAGTATTTTACAGACACATGCTAAAATACAGTCAATGAAGAGTTTACAAATGTGAATATTTTGTCTCTGTTCTTTTTCCTGCTCCCACCTTGGCTTTTCCCCCCGCACTTTGTTTTTTTGTGCTTTCAATCTTCATACATTTCCCCCTTTTTTTCTTGTCCCCTTCCTGCTCTCTCAATTTGGTGGGCATCCATTAGTGGCTCTGTGAGGATGGGCCCCATGCTGTTGTAGTTCAGCAATTTGTTGCAAAAGCAGCCACACAAAGCTTGACCGTGTGAGCAGATCCCATGGGCTAGATTCCGCCACTTTTACTCACCTTAAGTCATACTTTGCTCTTCAAGTAATCCTACTGAAAGTCCATAAGAGTGCAAGAACTGAGCCTAGAGCCTATAAGCATGAACTATTCTTGTGACCATATGTATTATGGAGTTCAATGGAAATATGGATTTCCAGAAGCTGCCCAGCACTTTACTCCCAGGAGCAAATGAAAACCAGAGTGGACCAAAGGCATACAGCTTCCCACCTCTCCCAACTGCTCCTCTCTTCTGCCTATGTTTAACAGGACTAAGGTAGGTTGGTCTTGAAGTTAAGGCACTAGAGTGGGACTCAGAAATTCAGGGCTCAGTTTTCACCTCTGCGAGAGACTTCCTGCTCAACTTTGGGTAAATCTGTCTGTGGCTCATCTCCGCATATGAAAAATGGGACTACCACCTCTCTAAATAACCAGGGGTGTTTTGAGAGTAAATTCATTCATAAGCCCCTCAACAAATTAGGTTAGGTGATAATACCACATTAGAGGGCTATTCTATCTTCTCTGTTTCCTCTCTTTATATATACAGATGATGAAGTATTATATATGTAGGCTTGGAAGGATTAGATTCATATAGGTAAATGTCAGTAAACATTGATATCCCTATACACGCACACAAGCTAATGTAAAATATGTCTATCAATAATAGAAATTTAGAGATAGGCAAAGTAAGAAAAATTCTGTTTGAGAACTTAGCGGAGTTTGATTTCAGGATATTGACATGTGACATTGACAATTTGTATTTTGACAGCTATAAAGCTTTAACTTTTTGCATCTTGGGGTCTACTGTCATTAAATAATTTTTGTGTAACCTCCCATTGTCTAAGCCCAACCCCAATAATTTCCTGCAACTGTGAAAATTTAAATTGGTAAAGAAAACCAACACACTTAAAACCCATCATTTTGTGCAACTGAAAATTTAAATCTATTAAAAACCAAACAGATACATAGGCATATATAGGGTTGGCACACTTTGATTTTTGTATATATATATAATTTCAACTGATAAAATTAATGTTTATTTTAAGCAGGTTTTTTTCCGATTGTTAAGTTTTATTTACACTCCAAAGATGTATCCAGATAGCAAAAGTACAGAAACAAGCATTCCTTACATTCTAAATGGAGAGCATCATCTATCAATACAACCAGGTTCACTGATTTTATATTAGTGTTTGACATACACAGAGTATATTGGTGAAACTGCAATTCATCAACAGTGTTCATAAAGGTCCAAAGGTCTGTGCTTGACAGATTCCACACACCTTTCAGGACCTGAGAGAAAGCATTCACCTGAAACAAGCTTCCCTCCCCTTTAGCAACAGTTCTTGTATATAGCAAGTTCAAGGCTGGTAACTATCTCAGAAGAGGCTTATTAAACCTCACTTTCAGTCTGGCTATAATTTTTTTTTTGTCATGTGGGTTTCTTTCAGTTTTCTAGACAAAGAGTGACACTCTTCAGAGTCCAGTTTAACAAGCTCAAAATATTTCATGCGTGCCTTGCTTCTCTTGTTTTCAATTTAATCTCACTAGGAGGAAAAATTTTTCCCTCCCTTTGCAGCTGAAGTGGCCTTGGATACATCAGAACCAGTGTAGTTCTATTGTGCAGTGGGGACAAATTTGTGGATGACTATAATGGTGTTTTGTGACTCTCATGTGCAGGCTGCAGATTGATGGAGGTTCATTGCACCCCTGTGTGCCGGTGGAGGTTGGACGCAGGTCAAAAGAAAGCTGGGATAAATCTAGTTGGTATGCCACTATGTGGCATCACCAGCCATTATCCTTACACAGAGAGTATGAGTGCAAATGCTGTATGTGGAAACATAAGGTGCCAGATTCACCAACACACTCCACCTGCTTTCCAATGCTCCAGAGAAGAAAAGCAGCTAGAAATCATGCTTAAACTTTAACCAGCTTTACAGCTGTTTTGCAACACTGAAGCAGAACGAAACAGACAAAATGTACTGATGATTCTAGTCCACCATCTTATATGTTCTTTGAGATATTTCCCTGCGGTTCAGGGTTTTAAAGCCGGTCAGGGGCTGCTCTAACTTACCCTGGTGGGGTTAGGGGAATTTTAGCCCCCTGATGTGTGGAGGATAAACATAACATCAGCTTCTGCTAAACATGTCCTGCTTTGTACTGGAATCCCCGCCCCCCCTTGTCTCTTTATGTTGCTACCAGTGTAGCTCAGCTCCACATAGGTGCCAATAAAATTACTTTGGAATGATGCAGAATCAATCTTGTGCAGTCTGCACCAATTCTGAAGTCCCTCACCTTTTACTCCTGCTGTATGCTTGTGAAATGTGCAAATACACCTGAGAACCTAGCCCTCTGAGTTATATTTCAGACGTGTAGAAGTTGACAGAAGAGAGTTTGTAAAGGAGTCTTTTGCTAAACTTTAATTAGGATTAACCAGTCAGAGGTCATTTTCTATTCTGGTTAACCCTAATCACACTATCTAAGAATAAATGGATTACAGGATTAGCTCCTAGTTTCTGAATACCTTTAAAAACATATTAGAACCTGAGGATCCCTTTAAACATGCATAAAAGATACCTCACTAAAAAGAAGTTTCATGCACTGTTTTTTTTGTTGTTGTTGTTGTTTTTTCCCCTTTCAGGAAAAGCTGAGCTCCATTTCTTGAACAATCCATTTAAACTTGTATGCAACTCCAAGAAGGTTATCTTCCATGCTTACAAACCTGATATACAGCATATTCACTGGACATCTTATGCATGCAGAGGAGACTGATCAAAGAATGTTCATGTCATTCTTCATCACTGTGTCACTTTCTCCAAAAGATAAAACTAGCTTCTCTGCTCATTTAGAAGCATGTGTGTTCGTTTCCATTAAGTTGGAAATTGGAAAGTGCATGAATTCTTAAAGATTTGATAAACCTTTAGAAAATATTCTGATGGTAATGAAGTTCAGCTTAACAAGCAGTTTAACATTCATAGGCAGTTAGTCGATGCAATGCATTTTTTTAAAGCCACTGAATTTACATCTGAAAATGACAGATTGGATAGAAACATAGGGAGAAGTAAATTGAAGACATACACTGAGTAACCATATAATAAAAAATGTAACCATCTAGAACAAGGATAAAAGAAGGCCAAGTGAGTTGAAATGGCGTGTGTGCATGAGAGAGTAAACACATACACCATATGTTAGAGCAGGGATCGACAACCTTTCGCATGCGACCCATCAGGGAAAGTCCCTGGCGGGCCAGGCCAGTTTGTTTACCTGCAGCATCCGCAGGTTCGGCCGATCACAGCTCCCACTGGCTGTGATTTGCCGTTCCAGGCAAATGGAGGCTGCTGGAAGCAGCGTGGGCTGAGGGATGTGCTGGCCGTCACTTCCCGCAGCCCCTATTGGCCTGGCACAGCAAACCGCGGCCAGTGGGAGCTGCAATCAGCCGAACCTGCAGACGCTGCAGGTAAACAAACCGGCCCGGCCCGCCAAGGGCTTTCCCTGATGGGCCACATGCCAAAGGTTGCCGATCCCTGTGCTAGAGTCACACTTTATGCTCTGTATATTGTCATAGTAGTGCACAACATTACCTGCTTATGAAGGAAATATGCAAAGATTGAAATTCACCTCTGTACAGAGATGTAGCACAAGGCCTATACAGCAATAAGTCCTCAAATATGGGCATAAGAAGAAGTTAATTTGCTCTTGTAGTAATTAGAAGCTCCACAGAAAAAAAGACTCCTTCCTACTGAATTCATCAGCTTGGCTATAGCATAAAGATTTTAGTGCAGACTCTTTCCACACTAAGCCGTCCTGAGCACAATACAAACATGTCATCATTTCCCATCTCCTTCTTCCATCTGTATAATGTTGACTAGTTATTGTATTAAGTTATCACTGCTACAGCATTAGTAATTAAATTCTCTTCTCTTCAGTGCTAAGTGGCATCCCTTTTTGAATGGAGATATTCCTGTTCACCTCTCACAGTGAGTTTCAATGCTTGCACCCACTTGAGATCCTGACATGGTGAATATAACTAAGGCTACTGACATGTCTACTGTGGCACTGTGTTCACTATATTTGTCCCACATAGAACAATTTCTGTGCCATCAGAGCCAGGCAGAACTAATTTCAAGGTTTCAGAGACAGGGTTCTCCAGTACTAAATACTGTAACTAGACCAAAGACTATTTGATGGGTAAAGAAGATGACCATTCTCTTCCTACATGGTAGGATGTGATCTGAAATAATGTGGTTTAAACCAGTGACTTAGGGTCTACTTTTAGATTTGTTTTCAGTCTATCAATTGGGCTGTTTTGAAAAATTATTTGAAATAATGCATATTCCTATGCTCACTCTAGATCTGTGGATTTACTCCAAAGTATAGTTCTTGTGCCTTTGTTTTCTCTTTACATGTCTTTTTTTGGCAAACTTCACTGCATGGTTTTTATTACTGTTATGTTCAGCTGGACCCCAATCCTGCAAAGACTTATGCATGTGCTTAACTTTACCTTAGTGAGTTTTCTACTGAAGGACTGGGTCCTTAATTTGTATTTTCTGCTTACACTAATCATATGTGTATCTACTGTTTCTTCCTAAAAGACTAATCAGTTAATATTAAATACATATAAAACTAGAATTTTGTATTTTCCTGCTATTTCATTTCCACTTCCTTCTCCCCTTCCTAGGCCCATTTCTATAATCAGTAGAATCAGGCTCATACTTCTACAGCTACATCTTGTGGTTTTCATTTATTTAACAGTGGGAAAAAAATTGTCCATTTCTTTCTCCCCTTCAATCATTTCTCTGAGCAGGTTTCTTGAAAAAAATTGTATGGTTCATGAATTTTTCAAGTAAATTGGGGCCCACTTTCAGGTGAATCATTTTCAAGAGAACCTTGGTCCATTTGTCATATAAAGTGCTGTGATTCTGATATGAAACTAAGCTGTTTCTACTCAGTGTCACGTTAATAATTTGAGTTTGGTCCTCCTAAAACTTCTTAAAACTCAAAATGAAACTGAGGGTTGGAGCATATGCATGGGAGCCCCTGAAAAATGAAACCATTTTCCCCATGGCTAGTAATACCTCATTATAAAGAACTATTGATTACCATTGAAAATGTATTGTGTATTTAAGATACATAAGCATTGTTCTTTAATACTTACTCAAGCATCTCTGGTATTTGACTTCATGAAACTACAGGACTTGGCCCTGGTGTTTAATTTTTTATGTGTGTCACAACTCTGTCTGTGTTGGCCCCCAAAGCTTATTTCACTCTCTATCTTTTTATTTGTTCACTAGTCAGGCTATGTATACAAGCTGAATGTTTTGTCTTTTTGTCTCAGTTTTAAGGAAGTAGTTACTATTTGATCTACACTCAGCTTGAGCTTAAACTAAACAGTCACCTACTTTCAGATTCACCATTGTAGTAATTGATCTTCACTGATTTTATCATTGTTTACCAATTTAAATTTTATATTCTCTTTGAAAACTAAATGGATTGAACAGAAAAGCAGAAGGGTACAATGCTGTTTTCTTTGTTAGAAGACTGGATAGCAGCTCTAGGACTGGAGGATCTGAAAGGGCACCTTTGCATCTCCCGTTCAGAGCTGCATAGAGCACGTTTTAGTTGCAGCTGAGAACCTATCCTGATGACAATAGCAAGATGAAAAGCTAGGACTACCCCGTCCTCCAGATCATACATTTATCTGAAATGATGCTGACTCGAGCAGTAGCATGGTTTCATATTATGGCATTTTGAATAGCTCCTGTGTAAGAGTGTGTTCTCAACATTCAATACTACAAATCATTTTATATTACGTTAGTTGTTATTAATTGTTGCTATTATTTATGAAGTTTTACCGATACAGTATTTCTGGGTAAAAGTAAGATTAGTCTGTCAATGGGAGATGCTCCCAGATATTTGGTATTACAAAAGATAAAAGTGTAACTAAGAACCTGCGTATAATATCTTTTGTAATCTGAGTTAACGTCCCTCTGGTACTGTGTGTGTAGGCAATCCCATGTAAGACAATATCAGCAGGAGACAAAGTGAAGTAAAGAGGATTGTATCTGACAGAGCCCCTTCAATAAGTTCGTTGGTTGGCTGGAGAAGTGGGAAGCTGGCCTAAGGTTTTTCCTTCAGAATGAGCCAAATCAGTTTGCTGTAGATTTGTACTTTTAAAAAAGTTTACACATATAGTTTCTTCCTGGGAAATCCTTCTTTTGGTATGGTGCATTATGGCAAGGTAAGTGGAAAAAACTCTGACATCTTTCTACTTTCCACTGACAGCCTATGGAAAAATCTCTCTCTCTAGAGCAAATTTTATGACTGAAGGATTCTTACTGGGGTGGCAAATGAGAAAATATATGTTGTTTCATGTAAGGATGAATTTCTGAGGTGCTACATCTAATCAAGCTTTTGGAACTCTGACAGTATGTAAGTATTTCTGTGAATGTGTCCAGAGGGATCAATGTAATGTCATCATTGTGGGCACTCTTCCACATATGGTTACACAAGGAACCACTGTTTCTGATGCCATAACAGCGACAGAAGATTAACAAAACCCATAATAAAATAATAATCATCTGGGTCTTTGAAAGAGCTTCCAAAGGGGTAGGATTTGGGAAGTGCTCTGGAGTACAGGTGAGGGTTTGATTTATATTCAGTTTGGTCTCTTTTATAATTTTTAAATAAATTGACTATGAAATATGGCTAAAATTCCTCCATTGGAGAATTCAGCGCAATGCTGAGGCACCAATTATTCCCACTTATGGCCTGAATGCAGAGCTTAAGTGGGACTCGGCCCACACCAGGGCTACACAATACCTTTCTCCTACCCAGGGGTGAATTTCATTCTGTGTAACTAATATACAGAATGGTTAAATTACAGTGTCATCCTTCTCTCCTAAAACTTGCCTTCAATAGGATTTGAAACTATATTTTCCTCCTACAAGCAACATGCATATTTATGATCAGATATATGAGATTCTTTATTTCTGAACTACTTGTACTTGTCTCGTCCTAAATTCACAATATCTACAAAACAAAGAAACCTATCTTCCTGCCTGAAGAAAAGGAGATGTACCTAACACAGCCATGGAGTATTAGTGCCTCCCCACTTTGTCCTTTTATTTAGTGACCTAGATATCTCACCTCCCCTTTACTCTTAAGTCAATACTCATCCTATGGCTCTAAATTCATCAGTGTTGTTCTGTGTTTTTTTAATTAATTTATCATATTCCACCACTTCCAGAAGACGAATGCTACCCACTGCAGTTTCTTGAATCATGAAGCTATTGGCTCTGATCTGCCCACACCTCCATAAACCACCTTCAATGGGTGCAGGCATGAAGCAGAAATGCATGTGGAGTGTGGCTGATTCCCCAGCCTAGCCATCACAGAGGTAGAGGAGGGTTCAGTTGATCATCCACAGGTCTGAATAAAACCAAAACTTACCCAAACAAACTAGACCTTTTCAGTAGGGAATGGAAGAACCCAGGGGTATAAAAGGGTGTATGAAAACTCCTAGAAAGGGTTTTTTTTTTTTTCAATTTGAGATTTTGCAAACACTTGGGGGGTTTCACAAAACGTATTTTTCCTTCTTTAATTTAAACCATTGTTTTTCAAGGAAAAAAATTAAACATGTGTATGTCAAACTGAATGGAAGCCTGTGCTATGCAAACAATAAAGATTAATGATTGAAAGTACGATAATCCTTACTCTGTTTCTAGAACTACAAGGGGCATAAAGTGGAAAAAACATGAAGCAGCACACAATTTGCATTTTACAAGAGCAAAGAAGAACTCAAACATCAAAAGTACTGTGTTCTCTTCTAATACATTCCTAGTGAGTTTTAAGTTTGCAAGAATGCTTGTAACACATACAGAAAGAATTAAGTCACGTTACCAGGATAATCCTTCCTTTTCTGGGAAGCTGTAAGTCTGCAAAAGTTGGAGCACATGCTGGGAGTTGAAGGAATTCAGTAACTTGCAAGATTGGGCACTTAACTGCTGTCACTTGTACCACGAACTAGACCTTGCCCTATAGAAGTATTCACATCACATACTTAATTATATCAAGAGGCAGGAGCCCAATCTTGCTCCCATTAAAATCAGTGTGGCAAAAAAATCTCATTCCTGCAGGCCCCATAATGACCATTGGCATGAAATTCTAAGTTATTTCTCAGTTATTTCTTGAGCAAACACCCAAAAAACTCAGATGTTCAGAGCTGTGCATTAGTAAGCTGGAAAACTATAATAAAATAATCATATCCTTGATTTATTCTTGATTTCAGACTAATTGACAGTGATAGAGTAGCAATGTAGTCTCCAAAGAACATAGTGAAATATGAGCTTTTAATCTATTTAGGACAGCTTACAGAATACTTTGGAGATGGAGCAATATGGCCTCATATAAAAAAAAAAAACCTAATAGGGAGAAATAAATGATGATATAACATTTTCCAATTAAACTTAAATTAAGAAGAAAGAAAACCAGACCAAAACAGAAGTGTTCCCCACACAAAGCCACTTATAGCTTAATAAAACAAACAGTGAAATGCACATTCTACAAATCAGTAACTGGAAACCTCACTGGTTGCTTAGGCCCCATAGGAAGTCTCACCAAAAAAAGCCAACAAGGGGCCCGATGGTGATACTGCAATACAAATAATAATAAGGACACAATAATATATGGGACTTTTGATGAGAACAGAAATATATTTCCTACTTAAGAAATTTAATTTAATGGAAGCCACAGGGTAAAAAATTCAAAAGTGCCAAAATGGCTTAGCAACATGAGTTCCATTTTCAAAAGTGAACGAGACTTAGGCTCCCAAGTGTGAGTAAAAATGGAACTTGGTTGCTTTTGAAAATACTACCTACAATGTCATTTGATGAAAGTCAGTCAAACCTAATTGTCATATTGGTGGGTGAGTTTGGTGAACACAGTTAACCTTATGAGTGTAAAAACTATGTGTCTTTTGCAGAATTCCATTGAATAATGCCAACAGGGCACATTTCTCACTGAATGTATGCAGCAGAAACATTCAGATATTTAAAAAAAAATCAGGCCTCTTTGCCTTCCCCTCCAGTCTTGCTGCAAAAGGAGTGTATCATCCAAGAGCTGGAAGGAATTTTGGATTTTGCCACCTTCTCATCTTTCCCTCATACCATTTTGATTTCCTGCTTTGTTATTTTCCTGCTTTCTCTCTCTCTCTCCTCTTTTTACTACAACCCTTCCAATGCCGTCCATCTTTACTTCCTTCTTCCTTCTTTATGCCTTGATAGTGGTGTGGCTGCTCATTCTCTACTGGTACATTCTTCCTCCTTAGTCCCTGCGTTCTCCCATTTGCTCCATTCCTCCTGAAAGGCATGGACAGACTGAGGAACTAACCATTTGTATTCTGTTGTGTCCCTTTCTGCACAATCCTTCCTTTCCCAACGCTTCTAATGTCCTTTTGCCAACCTCCCCAGGTCTGCTTTTTTATAAGGCTCTTTGGGCTGATGGATTCTTCCTCCTTCCTCTATCTTCCTCTTTGTCGCCTTCTTCCTCTCCTCTTTACTAAACACTCAATGATAAGTTTCAGACTAGCAGCCGTGTTGTTTCCCCGCTCTGTGTTCCAGCAGAATCCTGTGTTGTGTCTATGCCACAGCAGACTTCAAAGTGGGACTTACCAGCTTTGGCAAATTTCATTTTCCTCTGACCTACATGAGCAGGAAAGTTAAACTTATCCAGTAGATTTCACTTTGAAGTATGCTGTCCTGTAAATGCAGTACTTGACCAACAATGAGAGGGAAATCTAGAAAACAAGTTAAAAGGAGGGCTGGGATGTAAGAGGAAACATGCAAAGACCCATACGGAAGGTTTCCTGCAGAGATGTGGGACACTACAGCTTCAGACAGAGGATTTGGGCCCCAATTCAGGAAGGAATTTAGACATGTGTTAATACCACTGGCTTTATTAGGACTACTCAAATGCTTATACACATGCTTAAATACCTTGCTGCATAGGGCTTAAGTAGGCATGAAGAGAAGAGACAGGATATGTAATTATTAAGACTAGTACACTTGAGTCTCTTATGGAAAATTTTTATAGAATTTAAATTCTGTTATATTTAAAAAATTTATAGAATTTAACATTTGAACCAGTCTCTAGAATTTAGCATTTTTTATCCCTGCTATAGCATTCTACCAATCAATTAATTCATATGTTTTTTTAATAATATCTAATGAGATCTATAAATTAAGTCCCTATTCAATTCTGTTTGGATTTTTTTTCCCAGGAGGAGAGTTGGGGCCCCCTAAAAATGTGATTTTTCTACTGGTGCTTAAGGCATTCACTGAACTTATGACTTGTTCTCTCTGTGAAGCTTTTTCTAATAATGTGTATTAAGACGGTTATATAAAAATAAATTGCATTACATAGTATTGCAATGTTTTCAAATATCACATTAGGTTAGTCTAACATTGTGAATTTTCTTCAGTGCTATAACAACATTCATAATACTTTGGTTGGTGGGTGTTTTGTACTTGCTATTTCTGATTTCACTTTTTTCCTGGAATAAATGCACAACATTTCCCAGCACACATAAATAAGATTTGTTTTTTGCATTGTACTGTGGGCACTGTGTCTAGGTTTACTTCAGCCAGCTAAATCTAATAAACATCTACTGGGATAGTAATTTTTAAGTTCAAGTTCAATATTAAACATGTCAGCTGTACACTTAGCAAGAAGCAGGGCAGCAGTTTGAAGAAAATGCAAATCCTGTTACCAGCAATTTTTATCAAATGGATCCTTGTTTGGGTGCTGGGATTTCATCAAAAAGCAATACTTAAATGAAACAAATCCTTCTGCAGGAGATTATTATTTTGCTTAGATACAGATAGATTAAACATCTATTCATCCATATACTTTTGACTAGTGCACTGCTACTTCACTTTTCATTATACACATTTGTGAAATGATTATTAGATTTTTCATCTTGTTTTCGGGAAGTTCTAGGCAGGAGCAGGAATGAACTGTCTGCATTCATACTTATTATCTGATACCTGCCAATGTTATTTAGTTAAAGCTATTTTTTCCTTTCCTTTTTGGAATGATCGTTAATGGCCAAAAGATATTAAATATCATATGTGTACACGTAAAACAAGAATTGGCAAGAATTCATAGAGCTATTTCACAAGTATTATCTGGAGCACAATTCTGACACAGGCCAGTGGTGGAGCTCAGGCTGTGAAGCCCACCCCCTCACTAGGGTTCAGAGCCTGAACTGCAACCAAAATGTGCTGTCTATTCAGGTTTTAGACTTCTAGTGCAAGATCCATCTACCTTGAATGTATTGACCCGGACTGACAGCCTTTCTCCAAAATGCTGTGTCGACATACCCTAAGTGAATTCGAGCCAACGTCCTATTTTCAAAAGTCATTTACACACTTAGAAGTGTTTCAGAGTAGCAGCCATGTTAGTCTGTATTCGCAAAAAGAAAAGGAGTACTTGTGGCACCTTAGAGACTACAGCTCACGAAAGCTTATGCTCAAATAAATTTGTTAGTACTCCTGTTCTTTTTACACTTAGAAGCATAAGTCTCACTGAAAGTTTATAGAATGTAGGATCCTAAGTCACTTAGGTGCTTTTGAAAAACATTACCCTTTGTTCATATCGCAAAAAATTACCATCTAGCTCTGTAGTTACATTAACTTTCTTCTTAAATAGAGTCTCTGAATTCTGAAGAGTATATTTGCAACTCACCAAAGAACTGGTGTGCATGCATTTTAATGGTACGTACCACCAGTGGATGTATTAGGTTGATTACAAAATCCATTGCTGCAGGGGAATAACTAATCCTACACTGGCACTCTATGTGGGTAAAACTCAGTTCTCTAACTACACATTTCTAGTTCTAAAGCTCCTGAAAATATTTCTCCTAAAGCACCTTAAACGACTGTGGCAAGAATCACTCATTTGAGTGCATTCCGTGTAACATTTCTGCTCATGTTAAGAGAGACCCACAAAAGAGACCTTGTATTACTAAAAAGGTATGGCCCACTTGCTTGACTGCTGTGGTATGATATTTAAAATGTTCAAGAAACTCAACTAGCCTCAGCCAACTTATTGCCTGAAGACAAAACAGGATAGTACAGGATAGAAAGAGTCAATACCGTACCAATTCTTTCAGAAAATGGGTTCTCACAGTGTGTTCAGTTCCCCTTATGCTTCCAAAATACACCCCCCCAAAACCACCTCTATTCATATCAGACCTATTTACAAGTTAGAAGGCTTTCAATACATCATTTAAGACCCAATCCAACTGTTCATACCAGCTCCTTAACTGTTCTGTACCTTTCTGTAGCTTTTACCCAGCCAGAGCCTTTCACCTCTGCAGGCGAAGACTCTGGCGGGGGGGGGGGGGGGGGAGGCAGCAGGGAAAGGCTCTATCAGCTACCTGCAGTGGGGAAAGGGTCACTGCTGCCAGAGACTTTTCACTGACGTGTGTAGCTACACACCGCAGTGTAGACACATCTTGCTTTTCACTGCAGCACATGGCTACACATACCTGACACGCCACCACCAGTGATGTGAAGTGCAGATGTACCTAAAGTCACTGTGCATATGGCAAGTTATTTAGAAAAAAAAAATCTACTAAATAAAAATATATAAAACAATACTCATAGCATAATTAGGCACTATCACTTCATTTACTGATATTACGTCACTCTTGGACAGAATGCAGGATGAGGTCTAGAAATAGATAGGTACTTGGTATGGGATAAACATGAGGACTGACATTCACCAGTCCAACTGTTGGATTTAGTATCATATTGCTATGGGACATACACAACTTTATTAAGGCAATCTTTCCAGTTTGATTCTGGTTCTTCTGGAAAGGTTCACAGGGGGCACAGTTCAGTTTGGCATTTCAGCTTGCCCACTGGGACATGGGGTTGTGTGAGATGTTTCCATTTTTCAGCAACCCTGTAAGCTTCTTAATAAAATTATTTCCAAATGCTACACGCTGGTCATGGTGAATCCTTTTGCAAAAACACATTTTAAAACAAAGTGAATAAAGATTTTGTCCACCATAATCTTACCTGACTTGTTAGTGGTAGGGTAGGCCTGAACAAATTTAGTGAGGTTGTCTACTATGCCTAAAATATATTTATATCCTCCTTTGCTTCTTTCTAGATGCAGAAAGTCTATTAATACAAGCTCTAACGATTCTGTTGTAACGATGATAGTTATTTCAGCATAATTATCAAACCCTGGGCATTTACACCAGAACTTATTGCGTGGCAAGCTGCGTTCTGTGCACTAACTCTCCATGTACACCCTGCTGTTCCACATTAAAAATTCCCTAGTGAACTCTAAGGTACTGTTGTTTCAAACCGCAATATATCAAAGCACCCTAGGAGACCTTTAGTGGGTATTGGCAGGATCTATATGGACAGTTTATGAATATCATGCTGGAGCACTGTAGATTTACATCCCAGTTTGCCGTGCAGTAAAGTGCTCATGTAGACATGCCTTTATTTATTCTTGAGTTAATGAGTGCTTAAATACCATCATGATGAGCACATTAAGAATGAATAGTTTACAGAGAAATTGTGCTCCTCGTGATCTGTACGATGTCCTGAAATTTACTCCATGGGACCCAAAAATGCTAAGATTTTCAAGATGCTAGATGTGAAATTCAATCAAAAGGAAATATGAAGAAATTATTTTCCCTATAGATAACCTATTTGAGAATTAATTCAATGGATTCTTAGTAATGTATTACTACGTATAGTGTATGTAATAGGAATAAAATGTTTACATTAAAACAATTGCCTTTAGTTGATAATAAACATAGTGAAACAGAACTCCCTAAACATTTCATGCAGTTTAAGTACGGAGTAGTAGGGAACATTCTGGGCACATAGTTCTAATGTGGAATTTTGATCAAATGGAGTAAGTGGTTCAATACCAGAAAGGTATAAGGTCCTACAAAAGAAATATTCAAACACCTGTGTGTGGTACTAGGTAGAATTCAACTTGGTTTTAACCAAGAATATAAGATAAGATGTCCTGTGCCTGTTTCTGTTTCTTTTGTTTAGTAAAAATATTCCCTTATATTGTGTGGGTTAAGAATTGTGTTTAATCAAGAACTGTGACCCAGAACTGAGTGGTGTATGGAATGATCTGAAAAGAAAATTCCCACAGCACACTCATTGATGTCAAAGGGACTGCTCAAATGCTTAAAGTGAAGCAAGTGCTTAAGCACTGTGCTCAATCACTCCCACCAGAGAAGGCTGTACAAAATGTACCATAAAGCACCAAAGAGCTTTTTCATTTAGCTAGTGAATAATATACTTACATGCAACTTTTCAAATGCTGCACTATGGATCCCCCACTGGAGTGCAGCAAGGAGTAATGACCCTAGTGGCCAGAAAAGATGTTTTAAAGTAAGTAAGTAAGTAAATAAATAAATAAACTCCCTCAGCCTCTCAGTCCAATTATGTTTTATATTTATTCATTTTACGGTTTGAAATTTGCTTTTGATGAATATTAGAGCATTCTGGCATAAAATTAGCTTTTTTGTGAATATTATTTACTGAAGTATTTTGTATCTTTTGAATAAATTAGCACCCATCCTATACCCCCCACACACATCCACCCCTCTGTTCTGGGCAATCAGATAGTTATTTAAAATGAAACTCTATGAGGGGAATAACCACTCAGCAACACAGTGTAACCTTTGCAGAAGAATCAGATAGTCAGTAATTGATATAAAATATATTTTTTGACAGAGCCATTATCCCTGCTATGCACACTAGCAAACAGATCAGTTTTGTAGCCTACTCTGAAGATCAGCAGATTTGGGATTTTTCAGACCAAGTGGGCTAATGAGTTCAAAAGTTGAAAGGCCCTCATCTAGAATAACTGATAGCAACTCTTTTAAACTGAGAGTGCTCCATCTTGAATGCTTCTGTTGACCATCACTGTGGCTATATCATATTGGGGGGGTGTCTCAAGTAGGAAGTTACTAGACAATTTACAGCTTTATAGGTCAAAATCAACACCTTAATAAGCTCCACTCATTGACCAACGGGCAGCCAAAGCAGAGCATAGAGCCCTGATATCACATGTGCAGATGCAAGACGCACTGTTCAATAAGCAAGCAGCCGCATTCTGCACTAGCTTCAGTTTCAAAGTGGATTTGAATTGTAACCCCACACAGTAGTCTAATCTTGAGGTGACAAAGTCATGGATCACAGTAGAAAGTATTAGTGTCAGCAAAGCAGAAATACTTGCATGTTCTCAGAGACTGAACACAAATGGGTTGCTTACAGAGATGAGCAGAAATTCTTTTGAATATAACACAAGAATTTTTTAAAATTATTGTATACAAATAAAAATTAAAAGTCCTTTAGTCACATTAGCACAGAGGTGAAAGTAAGCCGGTACGCCCCGGTACGGTGTACCGGTAAGAGCTGGTGCGCTGTACCAGGACCGGCTTTCAGAGAGGGCAATTTAAAGCCCTGGGGTAGCGGCAGCGGGGCTGCGGTGGGGATTTAAATGGCCCCGGAGCTCCAGCCGCTGCTACCCCCACCCCAGCCCTTTAAATCCCGGCCTGAGCCTGCTGCCCGAGCCCTGGGGCCGCGGTGGAAGGGCTCTGGTGGGGATTTAAAGGGCCCAGGAGTTCCAGCTGCCGCTACTGCCCCAGGGCCCTTTAAATCCCCGCCGGAGTCCTGCTGCCAAAGCCCTGGGGTAGCGGCGGTGGGGCTCCGGTGGGCATTTAAAGGGCTGGGGTGGTAGCGGTGGCTGGAGCCCCAAGCCCTTTAAATCCCCACCTGAGCCCTGCTGCCTGAGCCCTGGGGTAGGGGTAGGGGGCTCTGGTGGGGATTTAAAGAGCCCCGGAGCTCCAGCCACCCCTACTGCCCTGGCCCTTTAAATCCCCGCCGGAGTCCTGCTGCAAAAGCACTGGGGTAGCGTGGTGGGGCTCCGGTGGGCATTTAAAGGGTTGGGGCAGTAGCGGCAGCTGGAGCCCCGGGGCCCTTTAAATCCCCAATGGAACCCGGTCACCGCTACCCCAGGGCTCGGGCAGCAGGGCTCAGGTGGGGATTTAAAGGGCCCCAGGAGGGTAGTGGGGGTTGGAGCTCTGGGGCCCTTTAAATCCCCACCAAAGCCCCGCCACTGCCACTGCCACTACCCCAGGGCTTGGGCAGCAGGGCTCAGGCTGGGATTTAAAGGGCTCGGTGCTCCAGCAGTTGCTACCCAGAGCCCCGGGATAGCGGTGGCAGCCGGGAGCCCCCAGGGCTCCCCAGTGATTTAAAGGGCCCGGAGCTCCACTGCATTAATACTGCATAAAACACTGATAATAGTTCCTTTCGATCGCCACATGAATGAAACTGCACAATTCAGTGGTAGCAACTAAAGTGTCAGAATTTACCCTCCATTACCATCCAGTGGTATCTGAGATATATCATAAGTATTTTTTAACCTAAGTACAAGGAAACACTACAGTATCTCAGACCACTGGATGATAACCATAAAGTAAATGTTGACAGTGATCACTGTAGCCCTGGAAATTCCATTGTCTTTGGAAACTTTATTTACAGTAATTTCACCTTTAATTTGATGAACAAATCTTCTTTGTTTTATAACATGTATCTATTCATTTAACTATTCATCTTACGGTTTTTTTTTTATATAGTGCCCTCTAAGCACATCCCAGATATTTGGGTCTTCATGTCAAGGTCCCACATGGAGTTCATGAAACAAATTCTTAGGTGGAGACATAGTTCCCCCCATCTGAGCATCAGGTCCCTTGAGTCTTCTGATCCTCTTTCTAGTCTGGGAGAAGAGTCTCCGCTTGGGATATAGATGAATTATTTCCTCTCTCCCCACTCCTTCTTCTTTCCTTTTGCCTTTTCCCATTACTTTAGCTATGGTGGAAAAGCTTTGTCAAAGAACACTTTGCAGCATGTGCTGGAAGTATGATTTTTTTCAAAATTAATGTAAGGGATTTATCAGTAACTTCACCACCACCACATTAAATGTCAAATCATACATATGCTGGCTGATGTTCTATGTCAACAAGAGATATAGGGGAATGTAAAGCACGTCCATCCATGAGTAATGGTATAGATCTGGCCATGAAGGGAACAAAAACAAATACTTATATGAAACTGTAAATAGGACATTCAACATTATATTACTGATGATTTTATACCAGAAACACTATGTGATTTTACAGAATTTGACTCTAATATAACACAAAACACAATACAAATTATTGTTTTCCTACTTAAGAAATATCAGGCTTGATGCTTATATCATGTAGCACAAAAATAGTAGCTTTGAGGAACAGAAGTTTAATTTACACTCCATGACATTACGGAAACACAAACGAATGTGGCTATAATCCCTCCATACAAAAACCCTGAATAGGTGTAGTAATGATCTAAATGTTAAACACATTACTTAATATTGTTCACTCACATTTACTGATTCTTGAAAAAAGACACACTATTAAAATCCCAATTCTGTACTGTCAAGTTTACCCTGAATTAATGTTTTAGTTTGATCATTTAAATGTTTCACAAGTAAATATTTCAATTTATTCTAGTAAGGTCCATGACAAAGCAACTAAGTCTTTAAGAGTTTGCTTGCCAGAATGATTTAGTCTTAATTTTTAATCGGATTGTGCAAATTGCTAGTCTTAAATAAAAGCCTTCTGGTAAGGAGTATGCAACTAGAATTTAGCACATAATCTGACATGATTACAAACATCACATACAATTGAGGCATGATTACACTAATGGGAAAACGGTATGTAAAATATACCAAGAAATAAGGGCCAGATCCTCAGTTGGTATAAATGGAGGAAGCTCCATTTAACTTAATAGATACATACCAATTTATACTAGCTGAATATCTGGCCCCTATATTTTCTTTTCAATATGCCTAAATATCACCATTGTTTTGTTTTTGTTATGAAGCTCTGTGTCATAATAAACTACTTAGGTATGTTTAACCAATCAATTTGCTGGGTAAATGGAATAGTCTAAATGCAGTAATTGAGCAATTACAGTAATTCATTCAATGTAGAACTACCCACTCAGATTAGCAGATTGATAAGGTTACACTAAGAAGGCAAAAACATTCTTTCAGACAAACTTTATTTCATTATCATGTAATTTTGTTAGGTTTTATTTTGTTATTTCATAGCTAAATGCTCATGATAAATACATGAGATGCCCTAAGGGTACCAGTGTTTGTGTTTTAGGAGGTCTCATTCAGAGATCATCTGGAATAGCACTATTGTCTAAACTTTGTTTTCACAGAACTGCAGCCTGAATATCTCATGAAAACATGCAATTAGAGTTACCATACTTAAAATGCCACATATACATTTTGGCCTTGATACTTCAGTTTCTTTTGTAGTGTTTGCAGGGAGCACAAGTTTGTTGCAATTCACTATTAGCAAGAGCAGAAGCTACATATGGGTGCAGGTAAGGTGAAGCAGCAGGTCTTGTCCTACTCACTGAGTGAAAGACTCAAGCCTTTGTTTGTTCGCTACCTTACACGCATCAGTGCAGGATACAAAAAAGGATCGAGATGTGGTGTCAAGGTTCCTCTCCCACTCTGAACTCTAGGGTACAGATGTGGGGACCTGCATGAAAAACCTCCTAAGCTTATCTTTACCAGCTTAGGTCAAAACTTCCCCAAGGTACAAAATATTCCACCCGTCATCCTTGGATTGGCCGCTACCACCACCAAACTAATACTGGTTACTGGGGAAGAGCTGTCTGGACGCGTCTTTCCCACCAAAATACTTTCCAAAACCTTGCACCCCACTTCCTGGACAAGGTTTGGTAAAAAGCCTCACCAATTTGCCTACGTGACCACAGACCCAGACCCTTGGATCTGAGAACAATGAAAAAGCATTCAGTTTCTTACAAGAAGACTTTTAATAAAAATAGAAGTAAATAGAAATAAAGAAATCCCCCCTGTAAAATCAGGATGGTAGATATCTTACAGGGTAATTAAATTAAAAAACATAGAGAACCCCTCTAGGCAAAACCTTAAGTTACAAAAAAGATACACAGACAGAAATAGTTATTCTATTCAGCACAATTCTTTTCTCAGCCATTTAAAGAAATCATAATCTAACACATACCTAGCTAGATGACTTACTAAAAGTTCTAAGACTCCATTCCTGGTCTATCCCCGGCAGAAAAACCAGCATATAGACAGACACACAGACCCTTTGTTTCTCTCCCTCCTCCCAGCTTTTGAAAGTATCTTGTCTCCTCATTGGTCATTTTGGTCAGGTGCCAGCGAGGTTACCTTTAGCTTCTTAACCCTTTACAGGTGAGAGGAGCTTTCCCCTGGCCAGGAGGGATTTCAAAGGGGTTTACCCTTCCCTTTATATTTATGACATGTGGGAATGGACACAGATGGACATGGGTGATCTTCATCTTAGCAGCCAAGAGGTACTTCTTATTTCTCTTACACAAAGCAGAAACAATTGGGCAACTGCCTAGAAGGGCTCAGTAGTGCCAAATGGAGTTCTACATTTCCCGTCCTGTTCATCATTTCTTACATTCTAGTCCTACACTTGTGTGGTATAGAGAGCGTATATATCCTAATTTGTTAATATAGTGACTTGTTTGGATAGTGCAGACTATTCATTCCTAACCATTCAGAGTACTGAACATTTATCCAGTATTTATTGATCTGCATATGGAGGAGAGTTTGCTTACAACCCCTTCCCTTTCAGCGGAGAAGGTAATTGTGAATCTTGAATAGCAATGAGGGCAACAAAACAAATAGTACCAGAGTCAATCTCAGATAATATTGTCATCTTTGCTAGAACATCAAAACACCTTGAAGCAATAATGAGAGGATTAAGTGTAAGGATAAGGAATAGAAAAGTACTACAGAATTTAAAAGAGATAAAACCCAATAGGGTCCTGAAGAAATTACTTTTAAAAAACTTCTATAATTTAATAGAAAATGATACCTTTTCTTTAGATGTTACAAACTACCCAACACAAATCTCTTCACGACAGGGCCTAAACCTTTTCCTATGTTTGGAAAGTGCTTAGCACATGATGGACTCAACCTCAATTTAAATAAGAAGTACAATAACAAGATGTTGTATTAAATTTACAGGAGGGTACAATAATCCTACAGAAAATGTATCATTGTCTATTACATTACTTAGGACTGGATAGAAGCTCAAATGCTTGTCTCTTTTTCACCAACAGAAGTTGGTACAGTAAAAGATATTACCCCACTCACCTTGTCTCTCATAGGACAATGAGGGTGGCTAACTATCCAGAAGGTCAAATGATGCTCAATACAAATAAGACAGAAGACACCACGGTGGATGCAAAGAACGGGAATGTCTGTCTGAGCCAACAAATACACAGTATTTCAAACCAGATGTAGTGAAAAGACAAGTTATGCAGGAGGAAGAATTGAACTATGTAAAGCAAAGCAAGGGTCCCTCCACTAACAAAAGTTATTGGACAGTTCTATGCCACACCATCTATTGAAAACCACCTTGCGACCCACTTGGAAGATGGTGCTATCCTTCTCTGTTTCATACACTCACATCCTCATGAAATTGCTTGCATGACATTGGGTTCTCTGAACTCAATAAGACAAAAGAAATTAAAAAAAAAAAAAAGAAGACAAGATAGTGACTGTACATCACACACTCTGTACTCCAGCGATACATAATGGGTGAGATCCCCACCACCCCATCTGGGCTCTTTATGCTGGGTAAAAAGACTGGAGAGGCTTAAATGGGTACTGAATTCCTCAGATCTAGGTAGGGTTCCCTGGCACAGGCACTGCAGAAGATAGGTATAAGACTCTCTCTTGAGCATCCCCTTGAAAGCCCTGGCATAGGGGATCCTTCAGGGATGAGAGGGGCACAGAATCATAGAATCGTAGGACTGCGAAGGACCTTGAGAGATCATCTAGTCCAGTCCTCTGCACTCATGGCAGGACTGAGTGTTATCTAAACCGCTCCTGACAGTATAAGTGAGACCAGAGTACGTATCACTGCAGAGATTCCAAGTATAGTACAGAGAGAGCCTGGAGCACTAGGCCTGGTGCAAGACCTGAGGACTGACCCACAGTCAGCAAAGCCAGGCCATGCTTTAAGCCAAAGTGAGGCCCTGTCATAAAGCAGACACTTGCTTATAAGTTCACTGTCTGATACATGAACTTGGCAAATGTACAGCAAGCACTGCTAAAACACAGGCACTCCTAAGTACTAGGTACTGGATATTCACGTAAATACATTGCTGGTAGTTGGTACAGGAACACACTGACACCGACAAAGATGGGAGGACAGAATAATAAATTGGGGTGTTTTCTTCAAGCCAACAGGTACAAAGTGCAGGGTTGGTAACTAACTACGCCAGGAGTGTAATACATAACTTGTTTGTATCAAAGTATAAAAGAGAAATCACAGGAGGAGCTCCTTTGTGCAGCTGAGGGAGCAACAGACTGAGCTGAGTCCTTTGTGATGGACATATATGTTAGTGTACCTGTAACCATGGAGGCAGGGTGCTAGTACCGTGCTTCATTGACAATAAATTTGGCTGAGCGCCTTTGCCACCAAACAGAGTCTGTGGTCTTTCTGGGTAGTCCTATCGAGGTCTGCTGAGCCAGCTATCTGCCCAAAGCCGGGACAGCATAAGGAGAGAACACACAGGAATGCCAAGTGATGACTCCAGACATTGCTATGACCTGCAAGGGACCTGCAACCAGAAAGGCTTCCAGAACTTTACTTAGGACCCCACGGCTAAATTATGGTGGGAGCCTCTCCAGCCCCTGGAGCAGCCCATGATCAGGACAGCTCAACCATGGCTTAAAGTCACCATCTCACTCACTCCCACAGGTTCTGCACCTCTGAGAAGCACAGCTCAGCATCTCACCTCCAAATTGTGTTTGTGTATTATGGGTAGGAAGAGGTAAAAGACAGGAGAGTTGGGACATTTCATTTCTTATATAATGTAGTGATCTAAGTCAGTGGTTCTCAAAGCCAGTCCGCCGCTTGTTCAGGGAAAGCCCCTGGCGGGCCGGGTCAGTTTGTTTATCTGCTGCTTCCACAGGTTTGGCTGATCGCAGCCCCCACTGGCTGCAGTTTGTCACTCCAGGCCAATGGGGGCTGCGGGAAGCAGCACGGGCCAAGGGATGTACTGGCCACTGCTTCCTGCAGCCCCCATTGGCCTGGAATGGTGAACCGTGGCCAGTGGGAGCTGCAATTGGCGACCCTGTGGATGCGGCAGGTAAACAAACCGGCTCGGCCCGCCAGAGGGCTTACCCTGAACAAGCGGCAGACCAGCTTTGAGAACCACTGATCATTTTCTCAATATGAAAGCAAAGATATTTTTGTTTTCTTCTGCCACTGATGTCATTTTTACGGCACTGCACAAATAGCAAAGTCACACACTTTTAAGGTTAAAAAATGGAAGAACTATGTTGTTTGAATGCTCTAATATGCAGGCACATTGGGCAGCTTGGTATATTACACAAAGCAACTGACTTCATTGTTATAATCCATTCCACTGGCAACAAAGTTGTATACCTTTCCCTTCATAAATAAGAAAGTAGCAAAAGAAAAAATGTTATATCTGAAAGTCTTATAGTATTCCATTGTACTTCTCTCTGGTGCAGGATATTTCTCAAGCATAGCAAGTTTAAAAATAGACATTTACACTATACATATTTGCTATTATCAACATAATTAGGGCAATTTGTTCTCATGTTTCAAGGCATAAAATGATTAACAGATGAGATGAGTAAGGATCTTTTCCATGGTATAGTACTACAAAGAGATGTGCAAGGTGCAGATGAAGCATCTGGCATGACAGCAATCCGAAACAGACCAATGGTCTGATTCAGTCAGGTAATTTGCATGTACTCTGGTGGGAACACCAGACAAGTGGACATATTGGGCACCGCCATCCATACCATTTTCATAGCGTGTATTTGATGTATTCTTTCTAGATTAGGAAGGTGCTTGGAAAATTGTGCATTCATATGTAGAATCATAGAAATGTCAGACTGGAAGGGACCTCGAGACGTTATCTAGTTCAGTCCCTGGCACGTATGGCAGGACTAAGTATTATCTAGACCATCCCTGACAAGTGTTCGTCTAACCTGCTCTTAAATAGCTCCAATGAGTGAGATTCCACAACCTCCCTAGGCAATTTATTCCAGTGCTTAACCACCCTGACATTTAGGAAGATTTTTCCGAATGTCCAACCTAAACCGCCCTTGCTGCAGTTTAAGGTCATTGATTCTTGTCCTACCTTCTGAGATTAATGAGAACAATTTACCTCCCTCCTCCTTGCAAAACCCTTTTTCTGTATCTGTGTAGGTAGTGTTGCTATGGTACATACTATGGGTAAGTCTACCCTGCAATTACAGGATGTGATACCTGAGCTGGCTTTAATCCAGTTAGTTTAGGTAGTGGAGCAGCAGAGCTGTAACAGCACAGTCTGCAGTATTGGGTGCCTGCCTGGAATACTGGATAATGCCTCAGGTGGCTAGTCCACACTGAAGTCAGTGCTGCCGCTTCTTCTCTGCTCCAGCACCCAAATTAGCTAGCTTAAAGCTAGTCTACAAGTGCTGTTATAATGCCCCCTGACTGCAATGTAGACATACCTGAACACACAGTTTTGCTGAGCTTTTCCAGCTGAGGACCACTGTGGGTTCATCAGTGTTGTTGCTTCCCCAATAGAGAATCACACCACCAGTTGTATCAGCAGCCACATATTTTCATTTATGTACAAAGACACAAGATTTGCCTTCCCCAAAAAGGCTTCAGAAGGAAAGTGGCTTCAGCTCAGTCTGGATAAGTGAGCCTTATCAAGTGATACTTGATGACAAGTTTAAGCACTTAGAGGAGTTGGCAGGGGTTATGACTGCATCATTAACTGTGACCATATGTCTATCAAGAGCCTGACTGTCAAGGAGGTTCTTAGCCTTTGGGACTTACTGGATTCTTCAGGGTTCCTGAATTCACAGGGAAACGGGCATATCTGATCATGGCCCTATCCTTTTCACCTTGGGTGGTGACATTATTGTTTCTTTGCAAATGTGGACATTATCTCTTCAGGAAAGAGAAGGCAAGATAAGAAATTAGATTTTGTTTAAAGATGATCCATACAAGGGAAAAAATGATTTTCAAACACAAAACAGCATTTTTTTTACTTTAGAAATCCAGGTCTGGTCTATCGTAAAAAGAACTCATCGACGACCAGAGAATAAAGCTAAGCAAAAAAAATGTGGATGAATAGTTTATTTGTAAAAAAAAAAAAATGTGGTTTTGGACATCCTGAAGATGTTTGTGAATTTGACCCAATTAGTTTTGGCTGGGGAAGGATTTTTTCAGGGTCAGCAAAGTAAAAGTGAGTCTGAGTGTCCCTTTTATAATCTTTCTACCAGGTTTTAGGGCACTTCTCTGGGATGTGGGAAACCCAGGTTTGAATCCCCACTTTGCAGCAGGGACTTCAAGTCAGATCTCACCACACACACTAGCAGAATGCCCTAACCACCTAGCTAGAGGTTATTCTGCAGTGGGCTGTTCTTAATCTCTCCTGTTGAAGCTGTTCACTTTGTATAAATACTTAAATATTCTTTGGGCCAAAGAGAGAGAAGTTGAGAATGACTCTTTAGCCTGATGATTAAGGCATTCAGATAGGAGTTAGGAGAAGTGGATTCAAATCCCTCCTCTGAATCACAGACTTCTCCAATTTGCTGACAAAGTATTTTCAGAACCAAACTGCATGTTTCCCCTGACTTTTCAGTTTGGTGGCCAAACTGAAAAATATCAATTATTTGCCCTTCTCTAATGGAGAATTAGTGAAATATTTACATCACAGGAGTTATGATAGTGAACCCAAAAACAGGAAGGTATTTCTAATCAGACTATGGGAAAGTCTTCTTATTTGTTTCTTTATTTATGTTGCGTCTGGTTAATTCCAGTTACTTAAGCATATGCATAAAACTTTAAGAATTTCATTGGGACTACTCATGCTTAAATTTATGCGTTAAATTCTTTGCTTGATTGGGGCTTTTTAATATTTTGGGTAAATAAAATCTTTATTTAAGGGATGGTTTTCACATAAAAGTTTTACTGGTATAACTATTTGGCTCAGGGGTATGATTTTTTTTTAATCAAGAGTTATACAGGTTAAAGCTCTCGTGTGGATGCAATTACATCAGTATAAAAGTAACAAAGTTATTCTTCTACCCATACAGGAATAGCTATACCAAAGCACACTTATACTGTTATGATTGTGTACACATTAGGAGGCTGTACCACTTTAACTATAGAAGTATAGTTAAAGTGGTACAATTTTCTCGTGTAGAAAAGCCCTTTTAAAGTGTCAACATTCTCTGTCCTCTTAATTAAAGTGTGTGAAATTTAGCAGGATCTCCTGCAAACCCAGAGAGAATGAGTTTTAACATTCCTGATAGTCTTAAAATAAAGTTTAAGACAAAATGACCATTGGAGTGGGAGGTGGAGGGGAAGGAGAGAAAAGGAAAAAAAACCCACATACTTTTCATTCCTTCTTTATATGTTAAAGAATTAAACAAGGACAAACCCCAATATTTTATACTTTGCAGTTCACCTCTAAAGAAACTGAAATAACATATAGCACAATGAAGGAGGGAAATGGAGGCCAAAAGGCACCATTGTGTGACACATTCTCAATCTGACTCTGAATATTTCAGCATAATTACACCAGCATCAGGGACGACCTCAGAATGAAACCCTGCCTAAGTCTTTCCCCATGGTGGGGTTTTTCTTGAGCCTGGGTGTGTTTACATAGGGACTAAGTGTAGTGTCTCCATCCATTTGTAATTAAAGGGTCAGCACAGCAGATCCAGAGATGTATATCCCTAGTCCTGCTGCTGCATATGGGCTGTTGCCAGGGGATTCTTCCTATGGAGGGGTGTGTGGCTGCAGTCCCTGAAATGCCAAGGACTGTACCAGGCTGACGGGTCTAGAAGACTTTGAAGGTAACCAAGCATGGAGGCCATAACTTCATGGATCACTGTGGCCAGATCTGTATCTGATAGGCTGAGACACAATGTTCTGGCTATGGCTAATTAAAGCATCCAAAGAAGACTGAGACATTAATAAGGACTCCCAATGCTTGGGACCAATTTATTAATCTGACTTCAGGGGTCTTCAATAGTGGGCGGTATTATAGAGGAATAAAATTCCTTAAGGTGTTTCTCTGTCCATACCAGCATCAACTCAATCTTTCCTGGGTTCAACATTAGCCAGCCTCTGAGTTTGGCTAGCTATGAAGACAACTGCTTATATTGGATGTAAAGAGAGCTTGGATTTCCTTTCTGTACCGCTGGCATTTTACCCCATGTTGTCTTGCCAGCTCTCTCCATGACTTCATAAAAATGTTGAATGAAATATGGGAAGAAAATTGAGCCTTGTGGGACATTGTAGCTTTCGAGGTGGACGAATGGCTACTTATAGCAATCCTCTGGGCTTTATCCAAAAGGACGGCTCTGAGTCAGGGTGTTTCTGTTCACCGTTACAGACACTTAGAGACAGGACAAAAGTATCTGATGACCAACTATCAAATGCCACAGAGAGGTTCAACAGGATGAGTATGGATATATTTGGCATATCTATGGACTGAAGTAGGTTGTTTCTGACTATTTGAGCCTATGTGAGAGCAGTGTTCATCTCAAATTACGTAATATATTGTTTGTAGTGGCCAGTTTGAAATTTCAGAAGCTTTGTTCCTATCTCAACATTTTTTTGTTACGTCTGATGTGTGCACTATCTTCTGGAAATCACCAGCTGTGAGAGATTTTTCCAAGGTCGATGTTTAATCTCACAGTTTTAAATCTATATGTTACCACTCGGATCTGAGTAGTATTTAGACTTCTATGAAGACAATTTTCAATGGATGGTCTTGTTTCAATTGCTGTAAAAGGACTATAAGTTGGCTTTATTTTTATAACCCCAAATTGTCATATAAATAGAGGGAATGTCAAGAGAAATCCTAATATTGAATAAGGAAGTGATAGAGGCATTGGTGTTGTGTTTTTAATGTCAGCTCCAATGAACAAGGGTTACTGCCCTTCTGAAGCCACCAGGGCTGTCAAACTCTGGGATTAGTGTTTAGGAGTAGTTGTATAATGTATGACCCTGAATTATCTCTCAGGGCTCATGTTCAATTAGTCATGAAATGTTTTCTTTTCTCCACTAAAGTAATAGCTAAAATATTACTGGTGCCCGTGCCCTCCATGACTCCTGAGGCAGGTACGCTTTTGTATTTTGCCTCAATCCTCTAGAGTTAACTAGTGCATATACTTATAAATTGTATTAGGTCTAAACCCAAACACTGTGTCCAAACACCCAGGATGAGATTCTGGGTTGCACTTCTAAGCCCTATCCCAAGCGCATCTCCTACATCGGGGCTTATGGAAGCATCCTCAGAAGACAGTCTTGCACTTGCTTCCTGCAGTGCCTGCGTTGGGGGGAAACCCATCCTCCCCATGCCAGTTATGAGGCTTTTCTTTTCAGGTCCTTTACACCAATGCCTTTCAACCTTTCCACACTACTGAACTCCTTTCAAGAGACTGATTTGTCTTGCATACCCCCCAAGTTTCACCTCACTTTAAAACTACTTCCTTACAAAATCAGACATAAAAATACAGAAGTGTCACAGCACACTATTACTGAAAAATGTCTTACTTTATCATTGTTGCCATACAATTATCAAATAAATCAGTTGGAATATAAATATTGCACTTACATTTCAGTGTATATTATACAGAGCAGTATAAACAAGTCATTGTCTGTATGAAATTTTAATTTGTGCTGACTTCATGTAGCCTGTTGTGAAACTAGGCAAATATCTAGATGAGTTGATGTACCTCCGGTAAGACCTCTGCATACCCCCAGGGGTACGTGTACCCCTGGTTGAGAACCACGGCTTTACACTTCTCTGGTTCTTTTACCTGGTGACAAGGAACCAAAGCAGGGATGAGGATCTCACCCTCAGTCATTAAGGGAAGAGAGATGATTAGGGAGGTGCACCTAAAACCTCTGGGCCCAGGTACTCCTCTGAGGTGATGTCACTGATCTAACAGAGGAGGGACTAGGCTGATAAACTGAAGCTGGCAGGACTCCAACCCTGATTTATATAAGTAAGGCCTTTGAAAATTCTATTGTTCCTTCCAGTCCTCAGAGTACGTGCCTTATATCTACAATTAGGGAAAATTCCACCAAATATGAGCAGATTTACCTTAAGCACAGGGAGAAACCACCAACTGATCTATAAAAAGACAGGCCTTAAGCACAGGGCTCACCCTTCCATTCCACTTTCCCATTGAGTACCTTTTCTCTCATTCCCCTACACAGTGGCATCTTCCATATAATGTCCTCTCCCTTGTCTCTTTATGCTTTGTATACACCTTTCCTTTCCTGGGAGCCAGGGCTCAAGCTCAGATTGTTTTTCTATTCTTTGTCCACACAGTATGGATTGATCATGAACAAAAACAATGGAGAGTGTTTGACAAAGCCATTGGAGAACTGAATCTCTCAGGGAGTGGCAGTAATTTCGGATGAGCTAGAAGTTATGCAGCATGAGGAAACTACAGAAAATGTCAGATTGTTTCTTTTTGGGACCAAGAATCACTACTAGAAAAATTAGGCTACTGCAAGATTTATTGGTTGAAAGTGACCTGTTTGAAAGTCCCTTTTTAAAATCCTACCCAGAGGGAGAGTTTAAATATAATTTTCTCACCTCATGTTCATGAAAAATAACTGTGTTTGGATGTATGGTCAGATCCTTGTCTTGGTCATTTAATTCCTACTCTGTCAAAGTTCTAGAGAGGGATTTTCGGAACCCTGTTCCCCTACTGTCTAAAGCAGAGTCTTAACTCACTCATCCAGTGTGAATGTTCAAGTGTGCAACTTAAAATAGGCTTCTGCCAGCACATAAGAGAAAAACTCAATTACTTGAATGTTAATGGAAACTGAATATAAAAGGAGTGGAGCCACAGACAAAGGAAATTCACTTTTAAATTTGATTACTTATAGATATTTGATAAATTATGGACTTTTTTGTGGTAATCATAAAAACTCTTGAAGTTGAAATGTCAAGTTGAATAACTATTAATCCTGCCAAAGGAAAAAAAAATCTATGAAGAAATCTATTGTTTGTGTACAACTTCACATCTCCCCCACAGCACATTATGGGTACTATCAGAAGAGTTCATAAATTAATAATTAATAATATCCCCACCACCACATGGAGGCAAGCTGTGTTACAATACCTAAGCTTACAATGTGAATAAATGAAGAAGAAGATACTTTAACTCGGTATCATGGCTTTAAAGTCAGCCTGTTAATGTTATTTGAACATAGTTTATTTGTGTTTAATTATTTAGTGCCACTGCAAAGTAGGATGCTATCAAGAATGCTACTCAAACATGAACAAAATAAGATACAAATGCTTTGACAGAAAGAATTTTCAGCGTAGGTTTGTGTAATATCCACAGAGAATGATGTCCTCCTGTATGGATTTTAATTTAGGTTGAATTAATAGATAAAAGGAAAGGCTGACAAAACCCAGAAGGATAGCACTAGGAAACTGAACTGAATAATTCTGTCCAAGAAATGCATATCTGAAAGTTCATTAGCACAGTTGGTAGAGAAGTAAAAGGAAAAGCATCAGCTGACTGAGAAAAGTAAATAGAGTCTAGCTCACCCATAAAGCATCATATTGTCAGGTCTCAGACTTAGTGCCCTTTGCCTGGAAGATGTTCAGAACTGTCAGAGAAGATTCTTTTATCAGATTTAAAACAAAACAAAGTGCCACACCTTTTTATAATTCAGTGAGAGATGGGAGACCTTGATGAGTAGTGAACCAAAACCTTGCTGAGGAAAATTAGATCTAATGACCAGATTCTAAAAGTACTAAAGAGTCATAGAATCAATCTTATTGTCATTCCAAGTGAAGTCACGCAATGCAGACTGCAAAGCTGACTGCTTTCTTTTTTTAGAGAAGCAAGGTGGGTGAGGTAGTATCTTTTATAAGACCAACTTCTGTTGGTGGAAGGTACAAGCTTTCAAACTACACAGAGCTCTTCTTCTAACGAAGGAAGCAGCGTCTGAGCTAAATACAAGTTGAGACAGATTGTTAAGCAGAAGGGATAACATGTTGGATGTGGTCAATGGGATTTAAGAATGTGCTTAACTTCAAACATGTTTTTACATGCTGTCATGAATAGAGAAGCACTTAAGCATGAGTACTTTGTATATCTTCCATGCAAAGAGGACTTTCTTGAATTGGGGCTTTAGTGCTCACTTATTTTACTGGCATAAACGTGGAGAAGTTAAAGCTCTGGATTTTTAATTGGCCTAAGTCCCCATATATGAATAACACAGAAGTTTGAAATTGGTATCTGGATCTTATTATAATTTCCAGTCCTGCTTTGCATTGCTGGAATAATCTGCCTACACAGAGCTAATTACAAGATCAAGGTTTAACACTTTAGCCATTTATGTAACAACATCATATGTTTTTGGAACACCCTGGCGTTGGATCCAAATATAAAGTTTCTAAATGGGCACTGGGTTGAATTAAAACCCCAGCTGTAAACAATCCTTGAACTTCAAAGGAGTTCAATTCCAAACTTTGCTACTTGGGTACATCTTCGTCTGGAACACTACAATTTTCATTATCAGTGTGCATGTGTACATTATTTTACTGCTATAGAAAAATGACTCATTGGTCAATGTGCCCCCTTGTGGCTTCACACCGCATTGCAGGAATTTCACCTTAGCCACCTCCTTCAGACAGCTGTTTAGGCCATGTGATAGTCTACATTTTCTTATAACTTTGCTCTCCAGCTAGGTCACATTCAGTCCCACCTCTTCTGGGATAAACCAAGAGTCCAAGAAACTGATAATCCATCACCATCACTCTTCAGCCCAACTCCAGACTCAGTAGTCCTTATGTCTTGTACCAAGGGGTTTTAATAATCTTTATCCCTTGTGCCACAGGCTTTCCAGACCACCTTCTTCCACAGGCCCACTGGGGAAGCCAGCCTCTCCCTCTGCTTTGGTTTCCAATCCAGGGGCCCTGTAGCAAGCACCCAAGGTTCATCTATTCAGACCCCTTGCTTCTTCCCTGGGCCATTTCCTATCTTAGTCTGTCTCCAGGCCTTTCCCAGAGCCTCTTCCTGGGCTCAGAGTGTCTGAGTATCTCTCTAGGCGTCTTCTCAAGACCCACTGCAGAGAGTTTCCTAGCACCTACTGCAACCCATCGTGCTCTACTGCAGGTGAGCTTTCCTACATCCCTTACAGGTCACTCCTTGACCCTGATCAAGTCTTCCTGCTCCCGTTAGGCCTCTCTACCATGGCAAAGAACCCTGGGGCATACTCACTTCCTCCAGCTTTTTTTTTCCCCTTCAGAATTCCACCCGGTCTCTAGTATAACTACCCAGCTCCTCCCCAGCTGAGCCCATTACTAAATTGGGCATGGTCTACCTGCCAGGTGCCACTGGGTTTGCTAATCGGGCCCTCTGGTGCCTTTAACCCTTTGTTTGCCAGTTTGTGGTTAATACACCACATATCACTTCTATATAATATTCATATATGAATACATACATGTAAATAATTATATCCCCTCATTTACTTCCTCTCATCTCCTTCTCTAGCTGTCTCTGTTTCTTCCTATCTCTGTTGAGAAGGAGAAAAAAAAAGACAATCACATTCACAAATGCGGTTGTTTCTCTGAACTATTGTTTGTATATGACTAGTTTAATCATGCACAACATTTAGCTTTCATTACATTGAACATTTTTAGAAGTAGATGCCTCTGAGCACAATAATGCATAATTTGCATTAATCTTGCTTTTTCATTATCTTTTATAGGGATAAAAGACATGCTAAAAAATTACTCCCTATTTTTAGACTACAATAAATTTACAAATTACACTCACATTAAAACACACTTAATTTACCAAACTCTTCCAAAATATCTAAAATTTACAATGCTTCCCTTTTTATAAGAAAAGAAAGAAACCAAAATTTCCTAAAACAGGTGCCTAAATATTGCCCCTATAGTGGTGCAAATAAGTGACTGAGCATAAATAAGTTTTTCCAGGCAACAACATGGTACTCAGTCTAGGCATTTAAATGCGTGTTTTCACACTCTGTTACCTACCTAATTTGTTCGCAGCTTGTTCAGGGTAAGCTCCTGGCGGCCCATGAGACACTTTGTTTACCCGAGCGTCCGCAGGTACTGTTTCTCGCAGCTCCCAGTGGCCGTGGTTCACTGTTCCCAGACAATGGGAGCTGCAGGAAGTGGTGGCCCGGCCCACGCCACTTCCTACGGCTCCCATTGGCCAGGAATGGCGAACCGCGGCCACTGGGAGCTGTGAGAGGCCATACCTGTGGTAAACAAAGCATCTCATGGCCCGCCAGGGGCTTACCCTGAGCAAGCCATGAACCAAGTTTGGGAACCCCTGACCTACTTGTATGTGCAGTTTTTACAAGTGTAGCTTGGATGTTTTGTTTTGTTTTTTAAAACACTAAGGGCTATAGGATTTGTCCCTTAGCTAAATGTAGAAATGTCACATTGTATTTTAAGTAGAGCTGTTTGATAAGTTTGACTAAACACTTTAAATCAAAAATCCCAATTAATTGAAAGCCAAGCTGTGGGGAAATATTGGTTTCAACTATTTTTTTCTGCTTAAAAAAATTTTGAAAAGAAAAATTTCAGAATTGTTGAAATGTTTTATTTTGACATTTTTTAAATGAAGAATTCCAAATTTCTGTTTCAAAGACACATTTGTTTAGAAATTTGGTGTAATATTAAAAATACTTTTTTTAAAAAGGTTAAAATTGAAATGAAATATTTTGATTGACCCAAACTAACTATATATTCGGATATTTGGTTCGCAAAAAATTTCAAGATTAACTTTTTGTCCCAGTTTGGAATGGGACCATTTTTTGATATTTTGAAAATTTTTGCAGAATGGGAAAATATTTTCCTGCCCATCTAATGGAGTGCTATCCATTGTAAGTTTCCTTGCAAATTATAAAATGTATAATACTTTTACATCATTCATTTGAAACCCTCAAAACCCCCGATTCTACAAGATGTTCCACTCAGGAAAATGTCTCCACATGCACAGAGCCTAACTGACATCAACTGATCTGGTGCATCAACTGATCTCTGCCAACCACCTGGCCAGATAGGGGCCTAAGTCCCTCACAGCCCAGAACTGCGGTCATTATCCAGTTCAGTTACTGTCCTCAAGGTTCTGTAACCTTGATTTATGCATACCCTATTAGTAGTTTAAAAATAAGGAATAAAGCCAAACAGAATTCTTTAAGGTTTGAGCCTCCAGGGTGGTTACATATAATTTAACTTAGTAGAGGCCTCTGAATGACACAATAAGTGATCAAATTAAAGACCTTATTTAAAATAAAGCAGTTAATTGAGCAAACAGGCATTATAATATAACCATACACTGTGTTATATTCACATTATAAGATGAAATGATGCACCCAGGAGTGTTTGGTCCCTGGATGAGAAGAATGGAAACAACCGTTTCTCTAATGGCACCTTGATGGTGGATGAGTGTGCCTTTCTAAAATCAGTGTACTACCCTTTAAAAAACAACTCTTGAATTAATTAGTATTAATTCCACCTTTTGTACCATAATTAAATATTTTCTACTTTCTTATTGGGTATTTAACATTGAGCATCATCATAATTAGTATTTGCGTAAACACTACATCATTAACTATCAATATAGATAACATTTTTTGAAAAATTAACATTTTATCTAAAACAGTAGTAAAAACCAATTAGGATCAAAACAAGTTTACAACATGATCTGGAGTTATGTCCTAACTTATCTATAACTTTTGTTCACACTAACAAACCCAATTTCTCATACTTCTCTGTTTTTATCTTAACTTACATTAAGAAATCAGTAGAAATTAATCTTTGGCCTGACACATGCTATAGGCTACCATCTATTCCAATCAGCAAAGACTGTAGGATAGGATCCCTATCATGGGCTTGACCTTGCAAAGCACTGAGCACTCTGGCCCTGATACACCAAAGCATTTTAAGCACAGGCTTAACTTTTTAAACCTCAGTGGAACTACTCAGGTGATGAGAGTAAATAGAGGCAACAAATCATAGAACCACGTGGTTAGAAGGGACCCCCAGGGTCCTCTAAGCTAACCCCCTGCCAAGATGCAGGATTTGTTGTGTCTGAACCATTCAAGACAAATGGCTATCCAGCCTCCTTTTGAAAACCTCCAGTGAAGGAGCTTCCTTGACTTTCGTAGGCAGTTTGTTCCATTGCCCAACTGTTCTTACAGTTAGGAAGTATTTTTTTATTGAGATTTAATCTAAATCTGCTGTGCTGTAATTTGAACCCACTGTCTTTTGTCCTATCCTCTGTGGCAAGAGAGAACAATTTTTCTTCTTCTTTTTTATGGCAGTCTTTCCAGTGTTTGAAGATTGCTACCATATCCCCCCTTAATCTCCTCTTTTTCAAACTAAACATGCCCGTTTCCTTCAGCCTTTGCTCATATAGCTTGCATTCCATCCCTTTGATCATGTTTGTTGCTGACCTCCAGATCCTTTCCAGGTTCTTTACATCCTTCCTACATGGTGGTGACCAAAATTAGGCAAAGTACTCCAGCTGAGGCCTAACCAATGCCTCATTGCTAACTAACTTGCATTCTTTGCCTCTGTTAATGCAATCCAAAACTGCATTTGCTGCTTTTTTTTTCTTTTTTTGCAACAGCATTGCATTGCTGATTCATGTTGAGGTTGTGATCCCCCACAACTCCCAGATTCTTCTCAGCAGTGCTGCTGCCAAGCCAGTTATCCCCCATTCTGTATTTGTGCATTTGATTCTTCTTCCCTAAATGTAGCAACTTACATTTGTCTTTGTTTAATTTCATTTTGTTGTCAATAGCCCAGTTCTCCAATTTATCAAGATCCCTTTGAATATTATCTCTATCCTCCAAGGGGTTTTCAACCCCCCTAGCTTTGTGTCATCAGCAAATTTGATCAGTATGTTCTCTATTCCTACATCCAGGTAATTAATAAAGATGTTAAATAATACTGTACACAAAACAGATACCTGTGGAATCCCACTTGAGACCTGCTTCCAATCTGACTTCATTCCATTAATACCCTTTGCTTGCGGTTGTTTAACCAATTATGTATCCACTTAATGGTATTTCAACTGAGCCCATGTTTTTCCAGCTTACTCATGAGAACATCATGTAGGACTATGACAAAAGCCTTGCTAAAGCCCAGGTATACTGTGTTCACCACATTCCTCCTATCCTCCAAACCAGTTACCTTGGCAAAGAAGGAAATCAAGTTAGTATGGCATGATTCGTTCTTAGTAAATCCATGCAGGCTGCTAGTGATCACCCCTTCATCCACCAGGTATTTACAATTTAAATGTTTTATACATTACTCTAGTAGCTTCCCAGATATCAAGGTCAGACTGACTGGTCTATAGATCCCTGATTTCTTCTTTTTTCCCTTTTTAAAGATGGGCACTATGTTGTCCCAGAAGACTGGAGAAGGAGCCTCTTCATATGGCACACCTGACCAAGGAAAAACAGATTTGATCTAAGCAGTCATAGCACAGCAAAGAGATATCTAGAAGTGAGGTTCCCTCTCGTGAAGTAAGGTAGACGGCAGAGTGGGACTCAGGAAGGATACCATAATGGTAGGGGACAGGAATTCTATACTCCTATCTCTGGAATACAAAGCATCTGGGTACAGAGGTTAGAATATTCACATACTTAGATGAAGCTAGACAGGAAAAGTCTTAATGACACTTTTAGAATGTCAGTGAGACTACTCATAGGCTTAACATTAAGGACATGCTTAAGTGCTTTTCTGAATTCACCTTCAGATCAAGTCCATATTCTGTACATTATTTTCCCCCTTCCTCCCCTCTATCCATTTCGTTCATTTCTCAAGGAGAAAGTTCTGAGGATTTTCTCCATGCAAGCTGATTGAATTCCAAACTGGAAACAACCTTAATAGAAAATCAGCTTATTGTACAGCAAAACAGTTTTCCCTCCTGAGAAAAGGGGTATTATTTTAGTCTAAAGAAGGTGTCTATTACTTTAGAGTTTAAGAACCCACACATTGCTTCTAGGAGAGAGAGGCAATTACTTTTAACTGCTGTGCTCAGCATGAAAACATTTTGGAAAAAAATGTTTCTCTTAATCATATTTTGATATCAGTATTTAAAAAATAAGTAATAGAGAACTAAAATCTATGTTAAAATTATAAATCTATTATCTATTGTGAAAATACTAGCTATAATGTGCATATTCAAACTATGCACATACCATTAACATTTTAAAATATGACCCTATTTTCAATAAATGATTCCACCTTAATCCTTTGAGGTTTTCCCCTTAATTACTGTGTTTATTTAAAACCTAACATTCAAAAAAAAACCAAAACACCCCATAGTTGGATTCATTGGTGTAAACCCTGATTTCTGACTTTGATAACTTATTACTAACAGCTTTGACTTATTATTCAACAGCAGGTTTGGAATTAAAATTACAGAAATTTTGCAACAACAACAAGGCTTGCATGATTTATTCCAGTGCACATGGCACAGAGAACAGACTCCTAATATTATATTTGCAATGTTTTATTTGGTATGTGTGATGGTTTTGGTTACCATAAAACATTTTCTAAAATCAATTAAGATTGCTGAGTTCTTTTTCCTTCTGTTTCTCCTGCTATGGAGAGAAAGTACCTGCACATACTGATTTAGAGTAACAGCCATGTTAGTCTGTATTCGCAAAAAGAAAAGGAGTACTTGTGGCACCTTAGAGACTAACCAATTTATTTGAGCATAAGCTTTCATGAGCTACAGCTCACTTCATCGGATGCATACTGTGGAAAGTGTAGAAGATCTTTTTATACACATACAAAACATGAAAAAATACCTCCTCCCACCCCACTCTCCTGCTGGTAATAGCTTATCTAAAGTGATCACTCTCCTTACAATAAGAAAAGGAGTACTTGTGGCACCTTAGAGACTAATCAATTTATTTGAGCATAAGCTTTCGTGAGCTACAGCTCACTTCATCGGATGCATACTGTGGAAAGTGTAGAAGATCTTTTTATATACACACAAAAAAAGATCTTCTACACTTTCCACAGTATGCATCCGATGAAGTGAGCTGTAGCTCACGAAAGCTTATGCTCAAATAAATTGGTTAGTCTCTAAGGTGCCACAAGTACTCCTTTTCTTTTTGCGAATACAGACTAACACGGCTGTTACTATGAAACCTCTCCTTACAAGAAAACCTGGATTTGTGCTGGAAATGGCCCAACTTGATTATCATACACATTGTAAGGAGAGTGATCACTTTAGATAAGCTATTACCAGCAGAAGAGTGGGGTGGGAGGAGGTATTTTTTCCTGCCTTGTGTGTATATAAAAAGATCTTCTACACTTTCCACAGTATGCATCTGATGAAGTGAGCTGTAGCTCACGAAAGCTTATGCTCAAAAAAATTGGTTAGTCTCTAAGGTGCCACAAGTACTCCTTTTCTTTTTGCATATACTGATATTCAGCAATTGAAAGCCCCTAATGAAGTAAAGCAAAAGAAAACAAAGCGGAACAGTCACAAGCAACCCATTCAAAATATTTACACTATGAGAGTATCTAAAATTGGCCCAAAGGAGCATTCCAGTAGTGGCTGGTGTAAAAAATAAGTGCTTTTGGTAGACTATCCCTCGGCCACCCCAACACAGACACACTCTTGCTGAAACTGGAAAAGTAGGAGAAGAGGCTTCAGGGAGCGAGTGAAGACAACATTACATTCTGGAGCTAGCAATGCAAGTGTAACAGTAGTCTAGTATATTAGCATCTCTCAATATCTGGTGTGGCATCAGGTTGGAAATGACAGCATCTGACCTGGGGAAACAAACAGGATGCATTTTTAAAATGAATGTGTGGACAGTGAAAATCCCCAAACCCAGAGGTGCTTTCATATCACAACCAAAAACCCCTTTCCTCCTTGGTAGCCATTTGCATACTAGTGGTTTGAATTAGAATATTATTTCTGCAACCTGAACGTGCAGCAGATGTCTAATCTACAAAGAGCAGTTTTGTTGCTGAATTTGCAGCACACATCTCAGAATGACACTTTATGGAAAGACAAGCTGGCTTTGTGTGTTTTATGTGGCATAAAAGAGAGCACTTTCAGATGAGATATTATCGTGTTTGAACAGTAAATATTCAGAATAAACAGAGGGACTGACGCCCGCCATGCATGGCACTCCAACTGTGTGCTGGGCGCAGAGGGTACATCTGCACGGCCGATGAAAGAGAGCAGTCCAGTTTAGATCAAGGGACTCAGGCTAGCAGGGCGTGCACTAGTCCTCTAAAAGTCCCTGCGTAGGCACAGTGCTTTGAAGTTGTGGCTCTATTTTTGGAGCCCTAGCCCAAGCCACACTAGGTAGGGTCTGTTGACCCAGATGGGATGGCTCTATTTTGTGGGCAGTGTAGACGTACCCAAGATGCTATAGGATTGGGCCCATGCTGTCCTGATTATAAGTAGGATATGTTCATTAGGGACCCAATTCAACAGCCCATTCATATGCAGCAAAGCACATAAACATGAGCTGAATTTTAGGCACTTGCTTAAATCCCATGTAATTCAATGGGATTAAAGAATATGATCTGCTGAATAGTAATAGACCTAAGCACTTATTTAAACACTTTTCTGAACTGTGATATAGGAAAGGTCAAAAAACAGTTCCCTGGATCTTAGCTTGTGGTTTGAATGAATAAGCACATGCTGGGGATTCAGGAGATCCGGAGTTTTAATCCTGCTTCTACCACTAACTAACTGTGTAAACTAGGGAGACAAGGTGGGTGAAATAATGTATTTTATTGGGCCAACTTCTTCTGGTGAGAGAGACAAGCTTTTGAAATTCCACAGAACTCTTCTTCAGGTCTTCATACCAACATGGCTATACAACATAACCTTAACCATAACTCGATAAGTTTATAGAGGAGATGGTATGATGGGATAACATGGTTTTGGTAAGTAAATATTCATGGTAAATAGGCCCAATGGCCTGTGATGGGATATTAGATGGGGTGGGATCTGAGTTACCCAGGAAAGAATTTTCTGTAGTATCTGGCTGATGAATCTTGCCCATATGCTCAGGGTTTAGCTGATCACTATATTTGGGATCGGGAAGAAATTTTCCTCCAGGGCAGATTGGAAGAGGTCCTGGAGGTTTTTCGCCTTCCTCTGTAGCCTGGGGCATGGGTCAGTTGCTGGAGGATTCTCTGCTCCTTGAAGTCTTTAAACCACGATTTGAGACCTTCAATAGCACAGACATAGGTGAGAGGTTTTTTGCAAGAGTGGTGGGTGAAATTCTGTGGCCTGCATTGTGCAGGAGATCAGACTAGATGATCATAATGGTCCCTTCTGACCTAAATATCTATGAATCTATAACACAACACCGTATAACCTTGAGCAAGTCACTTTACCTTGCTGTCTTAGATTTCCGATCTATTACATGGGGATAACATTTATCCGTCAACCCCACAGGGTGTTGTGAGGGTTAGTTATTTAACATCTGTATAGTGCTTTGAAAATACTAGGCATTATACAAATGCTAAGTATTATTATTACTATTATGGTCTGCATGAGTGGTTGGGTTCCCCTAAAGAATGATAATGAAAACTTTATCTGTTAGACAGGTGCCATCAATATTGTCTTTTAAAATGCCAGATTGTCTCTTTGGATTTATTTTTATTGCATCCTTAGTTGGCTGTGGGTTTACAAAAGAATGCTTAATCTATCAATCAGATGGAATGCCATTATTCTAGGATTTCATCTAGACCAAAAAAAAAAAAAGGTGTATTTTTGTCTAGCTAATCAGAATAGAGGAATTCTGAATTATGCTATTTATTGAAGATAAATATCAAAATCTTACAGAGGTAGTGATTTAATCTTTTTCAGGGAACAAAATCTCTGACACCACTTAGCCTAGTTTGCTTCACTACCTTTGTGTTTAGCTGCTTAAAAGAAATGACTGTCATATTGACAGAGATATTAGAAGTAGTCTATTCAGATAAATGCAGGGTATAGAACAATAGCTCTAAGAAACATGATTGTCAGCTAAAATATTAATGAAATAGATTCAGAATTTCACATTAAGTAGATGGCAGTCACTTTATCAGAAATTCAGCTGTTGGCTGGGTTCAGAAGTGATCTTAATCGTCCCAAGGCTCTCTCTCTCCAGGTTGAGAAGGCTGCAATATGTGCTTAAATTTATGAACATGCTTAGGTGATTTGCTGAGTTGGGGCCTCCATGATGAAACCCACTGGAGGAGAGTAGGTGGTAGGTCACATATGGCTCAGGTGCCCCATAGTATCACTTCCCTGCAGTATATTCATAATACCATGAAACCATACAAATTAGACATAGAAAAGACCTATTAAAATGATCATCCAGTCCATCTCCCTGACAACGCAGGACTGATCACTACAGGAAATTCACAGCGCACTATCCTTTTTGGTTCCCGATATTCCAAGTGCTGGGTCTTCCACCACTTCCCTTGAAATACTGTTTAGCACACTAACATATTGCATTGTCAGCATTCTTTTCCCCAGGTGTTCAGCCTACGTTTCCTTTTCGTAATTTGTGTCCACATTACCCCCTTTTATAAACCTACATACCCACTCAACTCAAATGGGTCTTGCTAGCAGTTAAATATTTGTAGACATACGTGCCATGTACTCATAATTTAGCCAGAATAGCCTTCATTTTGAATGTATTTTTATATTGCAATAAATGTTTGATGAATCTAACAGAAGTTTATTTTCACCTTTCAGGAAATGATTACATCATTACACACACACACACACAAAGAGAGGATTATTTTAGAATGGTACTTTTGCTGTATTGCTTTCCTGGATATAAAATCTTTAAAAAATATATATTATAATTTAATACTAGATTTTCAGTTTGTAAATGTATGTCAGACATGTACATTATAATATGGGTGTCTTTTTGCATATACTTAATATGTATATACATACATGGAACTAAAATACATCAATAATATAATTCAAATATTTTACTATACGTAAAATTATTATCCTTTCAGCCACTTAATTTTTGTATCTCTTTTCTGAACAACATCCAGTTTGTGGATATTGGTTTCCTCACAATTAAATGTTCCACAAACAGCCATACCGCAGCCATATACACAGGAACTTTTAGCTTCCTGATGCATGACCCGCCAGCTGTCTTTTGCCTATGCAGCTCAAACCTGCACTGGTATCTTTGCTGACGATTGGCATTCCAAAGTCATGGGTAAATTGCTCTCCATTTTCACACCTACGGTATTTTTGTTTTCTTTTTTTCAGAACTACTGCTGTCTAGTTTCTTGCTCCCATTGAATATCTGCTTTTTTCCTCACTTTAAAATTTGTGTTTTTCAAAGTTGAATTTCATATTGAAGTTTACTTTTATTATAATTTAGTCTTTATATTGCAGTAGTGCCCAGAGGCCCCAATCAAGATCAGTGTCCCATGGTGTTACAAGGCAGTGTACACACACAGGTATTTACTGGCCCTGTTTCTAAGATAATTAGGTTTCTTTTTATTACTTCCCTGTCCTCACATCTCTTTGGTATCATCTGTGAATGTAATTAATACTATTTACCTCTCTTCTAGATTAGTGAAGATATTAAGCCCTGATTTAAAGCAGATCCCTGCGGCAGTCTACCAGACACCTTTCTGCATTATGAGACATTGCTGATATTGTCTTTTGTTTATGCCCTTGAATCCAGCTTTCAATCCATGCAACAGTGTAAATACCCAAACCAATTTTAATTAATGTAGACAAAGATTTTTAAGACACTATCAATATATTAAAATCCAAATATATTACAGCTACAGTTTTCCATTCACCCACTCATTTTGTAATTCTAGCACCAAAAAAAGTAATCAAATATATCTGCTCACATTTATTCCTTCTAACTCATGATGTTTATTGATAATGGCTGCATTATCTTCTAGCTATTTAGTAATTTTTCTCTTAATATGAGAATATTAGTTCTATTATTTCACTAGGAATAGGAGTGAGACATGCAGGACAATAAGAGGCAGGACTCAGCAAGATGTTGAGCAGTATAGTATTTATTGCTTTGGGCTAACAGAGCCAATCTTTTGAGTGCATGAATAATCCTATTGAAGTCAATGGAACTATTCACACGTTTAAAGTTAAGCATGTATGCCGATGCTTTGCTAGATCATAGTGATCAGCATCTAGTAAGATCAAGCCCTAAAAACGGCTGTCATAATTCTTTCCTTTTTCTGCAAAGAGTTCCCAAATTTGGTTCTCACTAATCTTTTAGTACCTCCCACGAGTTCTTCATGACATTTCAAAAATATATTTGAAGTGGTGGTACAGTTCATTCATTAGCTAACAAGCGTTAATAATTTAGGATGCATATAATTGAAACTGCCTGATTAGTATATTTTCAAATCTCCCCAAGTATTCCCTAGTCTAATCTTCATCAACACAATAGCTACTTTACCATGATTTTTATTATCCTAATTGTTAAAAATTACTTTTATTTTTCTTATTCAAGGTTTTTTGTTTAGAGAGACTTCAGTAACTCAGCTATTATGGAAACATCATTCATTTCATTCCCTCCTCAGGACATACTTGAGTCCTTCAGTGGCAAATACAATTTTGCTCCGCACCTGGCAGCATAATGGTTCTTGTTGACAAATGCTAATTATTTGTGTGGGTTTTTCTTTCCCCAACATTTTTGGCTCTGAACTTATAATCAAAGTAAAAAGGGGGGAGGGAGGTTCCCCCCCCCAAATAGTGGAACAGCTTTATTTGTGAGTGTCATAGGAAGATAGAAGGAGAGAAAAGCAAGCAAGAAAGTAAATGCATTAGCCTGAGGGGAGAGGATTTCTAAAGATGTACTCTTATATCCAGCTGGGACCGGTCTCTTCTTTAGCCCAACAGATTAAAAAGAAAAAAACCTCCAGAAAGGTACAATGGGATTTTAGCACTGAGAGGGAATACTGCCTTGCAACAATTGAAACACAGCTTAACTAGCCTTAAATCAGACTACTTAATCAACTGAAATCCAATGAAAAATAGCGGCTGTTATGCTTTAGCAGAGTGTGGATGAGGAGATTAACTGGGGTGAGAGTAAGCACTTCAGAAAGAGAACTTTAACTACTTTTTAATAATACATTTCAATATGGTTGAGAACATAAAGGCTGCTAGAAAGTAAGAATCATCAAAGCCATGTGGAAATGCTTTGTTGCTCACATACAGTATGGGACAGAACTCATTTTCATGTATGCTTTCTTAAGGTTATTCCTTATTATCATCTTCTAAGGTTCATGATAAGCAGAAAGAGAAAGCAACATTCAATAGGCTTTTTGCCATTAATGGTTGTCATTTTGATTTTAAAAAGACCCACTATAATTTAATGGGTAGATGCAAATAACCTCAGCACTGCAGTTTTGTACTTCAAAGGGGGGGAGAATTTGTTTTGAAGTTTATTTGGCAGATGAATTGCAGCCAAAGACAAGCAAAAAGTTTTGAACTCCCAAGAGCTGTGAAAGTGGAAAATAGAGGTAATGCCATGCTTGTGATCACGTATAATAGAAATTAAGGTTAATAAACAGGTTTCCTAATATTCCATCTACAAGGTGAGTTGAAGTGTTGCTCTGGAGCATATAGCATCATCACTTCTGAATTCTTGAGGACTGTTATATTTACAAGTTTTCCCCTCCCTTCCCTTTTCTGAATGAATGCTACCTTCACTCATAAAGAAAAAATGGTGTCTTTTGTAAGTAACCTGTCCAGATTTGTTTTTACAGTTGATGCCTCTTATATAGCATATGCAGGCAAAATTAATAGTTTCTTCTACCCAGCTCCTTTAGCAGACAGGTGCTGGGGAGTAACTCACAACAGAGAATTAAAATGACAGTTGAATCATTGTACAGGAATGTCGTTTCATATAAACTGCTTCATTGTCACACTACATACTCCTACACACTATAGAACAAAAATATAAGACAAAACTGACTTTTCTCATGCCATTTAAAAAAAATCACATATAATGTCTACGGCATTAAAAATATGTGTTTGTGTTTCTACTAGAAAAATTTCTGTTCAGTATTAAACACAGAGATTTGCACACTTTCTCTACACTACATTACCATCAATGGTGTGTCAATATTAGAGGTACTGGAGCTTCAATAGAGCTATGCTGACTGAGACCAGCTGAGAATCTGTCCTGTAGCAAAGCACTTTATGCATTTATTCTTTGGTTGATATGCAGTGTCCTACAAAACTTTTCGCACAGGGAAACTTGTCAGGGCTTGCTAGTAACTCAGCAGTCAATGTCCATTCAAAGAGGTACACTTTGTCTGGCTCCGCTTTTTAACATCAGACATATATAACAAGTCACAGCTCATTGTGTGTTTGCTTCAAAGAGAGCTCCATGCTGTCAACATGACAAAACCAAGTATAAGACAAGCCAGGACACTGTAAAAATCGTTTACCCTTTAGTGCATATAAAGATAGCTTAAAGCAAGGAATATAAGTTTTGACAAGGCATTTAAATGCTCACAGCTGACTGCCTTCTGAAACAACCAAGCCAAAAGAAGCATTGCACTATGGAACTGGAAATCACTGGGCCAGATTCTGGTTCCTGCTGCAGTCCCTTTACACCACTAGAGTAGCGACAAAGTGACCCAGAGGAATTCCCCCAGTGTAGGCTCAGTGCAAAGCTCATGTAGGCATCTCTACACTGGCTTTCTGTCCAGCCCCTAGTAGAGGGGTGCACAGGAATAGGAGGGGGGGGTGGGTGCAGTGCAAAGGACACCTGCTTTTCTGGGAGACATTCGAGGCTGCTTTGGGACCCAGCCTGGGGTTCCTTTAACTTATACTGGAAACCTCACTGACCTCTTGAGTAGCCAGAGTTACAATGGTGTATCACTTAAGTCCCACTCAAACCTTATTTTGGGGACTTACGTGATGCATAGGGTGTTTGGGGTCCTCTACACAGAGGGAGGGAGCATGGTCATGTAATTAAAGCCCTGAACTAGAGAGAGATCTCAGTCCTATTCAAGATCACTGCCTCATTTTCTATCTGTGATGATTACTTTTCCATACCTAACTGCTTGTAGAGTCTCTATGTAATACTGCAAGTTCTAAACAGATGTGCTTTTAAAATAAATTCATTAATGTTTGTGCAGGGATCTGACACTATGGCAATTGTGACAGGGTCGGGCCAGATGGCTAGAGGGGCGGGAAGTGTTCAAGCTTGCCTGGGCCCAGAGTGGGGGGTTTCCTCAACTCTCGTGGTCTTCCACCCTTCCGAGTTACCTGGTGGCCCAGAGCGAGGGGGCTTCATCGACTGTAGTGGTCTTCCACCCCTTTGAGTTACCTGGCGCCACGCCCGAGTGTCACCAACAATTCCCTCCTCTGAAAGCACCCAACAAGGGGGGGGGGGGCTGTTGTGTGGACAATCTGGGGAGGGGGGCACATGCACCCACATGTGAAACGACCCCTCTAAGGTGGTGGTGTCCGCAGCAGCAATGGCTGGGGCCGGGGTCCCTTATTCTCTCCCCCAATCAAAGGGTCAGACAAAGAGACCCGGATGGGGACACTGAGCAGAGAATCTCAGACAGCGCCCACCGCTCCTCAAAAGCATCAAGGGAGTCAGTGGACGCCGCCCAGAGGAACTCTGCCCGGATACGTGAACGGACCAAGGATCGGAAAACGGCCCCACAGTCACAGGAAACTCCATTGGCCAACCTCCTCTCTCTGGTTTTATAGATGGCCGTTTTAGCCAGGGCCAGGAGGAGGTTAACTAGGAGATCCCGTGACTTTGTGAGGCCACGGATGGGGAGTGCATAAATAAAAAGGTGAGGGGAAAAATGCAACCAAAAACATAATAGGAGATTTGTGAGGAGCTGGAACAGGGGCTGCAGCCTGGCGCACTCCTAATATACGTGTGCCAGGGTTTCCCTCACATCACAAAAGGGACAAGTATCTGGGACGGGGGTGAACCGCGCCAAGTACGGGCCCGTGCTCACAGCTCCGTGAAGAAGCTGCCAACTAATGTCCCCGATGGGCCTCGGAACCAAGATGGAATATAGGCTGGCCCACCAGGGCTGCTCACCCTCCAAAGGTGGCAGAAGGTCTCGCCACTTTGTGTCGGGGCAGGACACTAGGGTGAGGGCATAAAAGGTGTGGAGCACAAGCGTGTATAGATGTTTCCTTGGCGCGGTTTGGAAGCATACTGGCTGCAGTTCATGCAGCTGGCTCGCAGTGAAGGGGTGAGGGGGTCGATTGGGTCTGCGGGGCAGGGGTCCAATTAAAAGGTCCGGCGGGCCTGGGGTAGAGGGTGGGCGGGGCATGCCCTTGAGCAGGACCCGGTGGAGGTAAGCTCGAGCAATAGGCGGCAAAACGGCCTTCACCTCCTGAAGTACGCACCGGGGGGTGCGAGGTCTGGAGAGCCCCATGCGCCGGGCGAGCATCAGGGGATCCAGCCACTCTCCCCGGTCATAGTCCAGGAGGTCTCCGACTCTTGTGACTTCTGCCAGGATCAAGCTCTGGCACACCGAGTGGGACTCCGCCACCTGCACACGGAGGGGCTCCACAAGAAGATCTACCCCCTCGGTGGCCGCCACGGACCTGGTCATTAAAAACAGTTTCCAAGTCCGGGGGAGGTCCTGGTAGAAGATCGGCAGCCCCGAGAGGTCTTATGGAAGACCTCCAGGACAGAGATAAAAGAGCTGTCAGTCATATCGGAGCCCTTGGATGTGGCGCAGGATGGCATGCACCAGTGTGCTCCATGCCAAACTGCCTGCACCATAGAGGAGCCTCTGTAGGGCCTGGAGGCGGAAGACATGGACCTGAGTGCGTAGACACTTCAGGCCCTGTCCTTCTTCCTTCAGGGGTAGATGAAGAATCCCTACAGGGGCCCAGTGCATTCCTGACCAAAAGAACCCCAGAATCGATGTCCGGAGGTTGGTCAGGAAATCTGGGGCCAGGACCAGGGTGTTGAGCTGGTACCAGAGCATGGACAGGACTAGTTGATTAAGCACCAGCGCTCTCTCTTGGAGGGAGAGACATCGGAGTAATCCCGTCCATTTCCAGAGCCGCTCCATCACCCCGCCCTCTAAATTTCCCCAGTTTTCCTGTGGAGAGGGATGGGTGGCAGAAAGGTAAATGCCGAGGTAGAGCAGCAGACCTGCGCTCCACCGGATGGTCTGAAGCGCGGGTGGGAGGGAGCTCGCCTGCCGCCAGTCTCCTACCGCCAAGCTAGAGCTCTTGACCCAGTTGACCCGGGCAGAGGAGGCTGCCGAATAGATGGCCTGGCAAGCCTCCACCTGTGCCAAGTTGCCAGGGTCCTGGATCATGAGGAGCACGTCATCAGTGTACACCAACAGGACCAGCTGCAGCTCCGGTTCCCACAGCACCAACCCTCTCAACCTCCTGCGGAGGAGACAGAGGAAGGGTTCGATCGCCAGAGCGTACAGTTGGCCTGAGAGGGGGCACCCCTGCCGTACTCCTCGCCCAAAGCTGACCGGTTCGGTCAGGGTCCAGTTGAGCTTAACCAGACACTCTGCGGAAGTGTACAGCATCCGGAGAAAACCCACAAACTGGGGTCCAAAGCCAAACGCCTGCAGAGTGCTCAGGAGGTACCTGTGGTCCACCCTATCGAATGCCTTCTACTGATCTAGGGACAGAAGGGCGAACGACAGACCGTCTCTACACCCAAGTTCCAAAAAGGTCCCGAACCAGAAATAGGTTATCAAAGATACTGCGGTCTGGGATGGTGTAGGTCTGGTCTGGGTGGATCATGTCTGCCAGCATAGACCCTAGCCGCAGCGAGATTGCTTTTGCTACGATTTTGTAGTCCGTGCTGAGGAGCGAGACGGGATGCCAATTTCGTAAATCGCGGAGGTCCCCCTTCTTCGGCAATAAGGCGAGCACAGCTCGTCTGCACAAAAGAGGGAGGACCCTGCTCTGCAGAGACTCGGCCCAGACGGTGAACGCGGTAGAACTCCACGGCCAGCCCGTCCATGCCTGGAGACTTATTAGTGGGCATACGACAGAGGGCTTCCGAGAACTCGGCCAGAGTGAGAGACAATTCTAGCTGGTCTCGGTCGCTCGCGCTGACTGTAGTGAGCTCCTCCCAAAGCACTCCGCAAGCGCTAGGGTCGGTCGGATCTGGGGAGAAAAGACTTGTGTAGAAGGCTCAGGCCTTCCCGCACATCTCCGCTGTTTCCTTGAGGGGGGTGCCGTCTTCTGCCAGGAGGCAGGTGACGTGTTTCTTAGCCCCCCTCGTTTTCTCCAGGGCATAGAAGAAGCAGGAGCCGCGATACATCTCCCGAAGGAGGTGGATGCGGGATCGAACAAAGGCACCCCGGGCCCAATGGTCCTCGAGGGCCAGGAGCTCTTCCCGCTTCTCCTGGCACGCTCCGCAGAGGAGCGGATCTTCGGGGCTGGTGGCCAAATGCCTCTCCAGCTCTAAGACCTCCCATTCCAACTGCTCTATTGCTGCATTTCTCCGTCGGCTGGTGCCCTGGGTGTAGTCGCGGCAGAAAAGCCGGGCGCCCACCTTCCTCAGTCCCACCATCGCCGCGCTGAGGGAATGGTACGCCCCTGCTCTCGCCAGGCCAGCCAGAATTCCTGGAAGGATGTCACGAAGCCTTCATCCTCCAACAGGCTGTTGTTAAAATGCCAATAGGCTGGCCCTGGCCACTCCGCACAGAGGGAGGCTGTCACGGTGGCTAGGTGATGGTCAGAAAATGGGGCCAGCCAAATGCTGGAGGAGTGGACTCGTGAGAGATGGAAGCATGATAAATAAATGCGGTCCAACTGGGAGTGACTCGACTGATGGGTTTCCACCCGGACAAAGGTGAACGTGGAAGCATCATCCGGGTGGTGGTCACGCCAGATGTCCACTAGGGAGTGATGTTCAACTATCTCCTGGAGGGGTTCCGCGGCGGCTGGGCTCTGCTCAGTCCCCGAGCGGTCCTGTTCCTTGAGGGTGGTATTAAAATCCCCTCCCAGGACCAGGCACTCATGAGAATCTAAGGTGCCGAAGATGGTGGATGCCTGCTGATAAAATTGCAGCCGCTCCGGGCCTGATGTCCGGGCATAGACGTTCACGAGGTTAACCGCGAGCCCCTCTATATGGACCCGGAGATTCAGCAGGCAACCCGGCATGGTCTCGGCGACCCCTAGCACCTTGGGCCATAAGTCGGGGGAGAACAGGGTTGCCACTCCAGCCTGTCAAACCGTGGAATGGCTAAAGTAGACCCTGTCCCCCAACTCCAGCCACCAACTGTCTTCGATGGTCGGATCCGTATGGGTCTCCTGCAGGAAAATCACAGAGTACCCTCCCTCCCGAAGGAAGGAGAGCACCTGGGACCTGCGAAGAGCCATCCTACAACCCCGGGTGTTCAATGTTGCGATGGTGAGAGGTGTCATGGAGGGGACTGGGGGGGATCCTCACTGGCAGGGACGCTCTCATCCCCCAGCGGGCCACGCAACAGTCCTTGACCCATCCCGTAGGTGAGTAATTGGTCACGGAAGACGCAGACCCGCCAGTAGGCCACGGCATCCTGCTTCCCCATCCCTTTACCTTCCCCCATGAGGGCCCTTGTGGCCCGGAGGATTTGAAAAAATTCCCCCCATTCCTGGAGAGCAAGCTGTACCTTGTTGCGGGAGGCACGGACATCCTCTAAAAACTTCCGTAGCTCTCCTCACAGCTCATGGGGGGGTGGGGTTACGGTTTCTCGGTTGTTCCCCAGCAGGGCCCTTGGTGCAGCCCCGTGGTCCACTAAAGCGGACAAGCAGGGTGCGGACCCCCGACAGGGTGCCTGACGGGCTAGAGCTTCTAGGCCTGCCTCAAGCTCTGGGGTGATAGGGGGTGGTGGAGGGAAGATAGCAGCTCCTAATGGGTCAGGGCAGGAGAACACAAAGGCCGCTCCCTGGGGGTCATCAGTTGGGAAAGGGAAGGAGAAAGCCCGGTGGCGGCAATAGCATTGCAGGAGGTAAATTGGATAGGGGTAGGGGCAGGGGCAGGGGCAGGGGCAGGGGTGAGGTTCTGCGTTTCGGGAGGCAAGCAGCTGGATGGTGGCGCCTCCCGATCAGACTCAAGGGTTAAGGTGGTGGGGAGGGAGTCTCAGTGATACCGGGCACGGGTTCTATGGTGGATTTAGCGGCTACAGCATCAGGAGGTGGATTATCTTCTGTTGGGCCCCAGCCCCGGAAGGAAATAGATTGTTCCGCACCAACGGGGGGTGCCCCTGGCGACTCATGTCCCATTCGTGTGGTGCCGGCTGTCACCTGAGCAGGCTCGGTGATCATCAGCGGGGTGCCATCAGCGGTCGAGTCGATGGAGGAGTCCAGGGGATCCTCGGAGGTGGGAGCAGAAACAGCAGTTAGGGGGAGGGGGCATGGGGTGGAGTGAGGTTGCCCAAATCGAGGTTTGCTGGCAAAAGGTCATCCTCCCCCTGGGCGACCAGGGTCAGATCTAGGGCCTCGGTCTCCTCGAACATGGAGGAGAAGAACTTTCCGAACTTTCCGTCACCCCGGGGTTCTCCCCGCTAGCACCCGCCATGACGGTTTCCTCGGGGTTCATGGGGGCTTCGGGTAGTGTCAGGACAGAAGGGGCTTCCTGAGGGTCTCGGAGGGGAGGGTCTCCCGTGGAGGGGAGACACTACCTTCCGATGCTACCACGTCTTTCCCGGCTGACACCGGTGGGTGGGACACACTCGTGGGCAAAGGGGAAGGTTTGGCATCGCTGCCCCCCTTCCTGGTCTTCCGAGGGGCCTCCACCTCGGGTAGATGAGGCGGAGCTTGAGCCTTCCGCTTGCCTCACTTCCCCTGGACTAGGGCCCAGCCCTCCATGGCATCATCTGGGGGATGGTTAGCAGGGGTCGTGTCAGGGGGTAAAGGCAATGGCTCAGGGACTTGGGGGAGGGGGACAGTGGGGCGGCATAAGGGAGGGAGGATTCTCCCTGGGGCAGGCTCTCTGCCACACCTGGTGGTATCTCTGCCACACCCTCCTCCATAGGCCCCTCCAGATTGTCAGCAGTGAGGGCGGGGCTCTCCCACTCGTCTGGGCATTGTAGGGGAGATGCCCCTTGGGCCGGAGTGGGAGAAGTGGTAGTCCGAAGCGGAGGGGGGGTGGGTTCGGGCATCGGGTGGCCAGGGGCATTGGCAATGATGGAGCCAATGTTCTGCCGGGTCTCAGGGATCCCAGATGCCCCTCCTAGCCAGGCTAAGGGGCAGTCCCTCCGGACATGCCCTGACACCTGGCAGAGGTAGCACTGGGCTTCTCCTGTGGAGAAATACACCCAGTAACGGGCCCCCTGGTGGGGGACTAGGAAGGACCCCTCAAGCGCCTCTCTGTCACGCACCGCCGACGGCAGGAGAAGCTGCAGTTGCCGGTGAAAGGAAAAGATGTGACAGAGGGTGGGGTCCTTGCAGCCCAACGGGAGAGGGCCGATAACAGAAACAGGTTTCCCCAGGGTGGAAAGGGCAGGTAGCAGGGCAGCATTGGGGAGAAAAGGAGGGACAGAGGTCAGGACCAGGCAGATGCCCAGGTCCTCTGGCGGCTCTAGGGGGACAAACACCCCCCCCACCGCCAAGCCCCTCTCCACCGCCTCCTGGGCAGCAGCCTTTGATGCTAAGAAGAAGATGACCTTCCCGTACATTTGGTAGCTGCCACAATGGCCGAGGGCCCCACCACCCTCGCAAATGCCCACATGTAGGGCTCCACATGGGGCGAGGCGGGCACCAGGACGCATCGGACACCGTGCTTCCTTGTCATGGTGGGGAAGGAGCCCCGGCCGCTGTTGATGGTGTCGGAGGCAGTGGGCGGTAGACATGACGAGGCGGCAGGCGGGGGGGCTGCCGCCGCCTGGGCATATGTCCTGGGGGCTGAGGGAGGGACACCCGCAGAGCTGATGAAGGGGGCAGCGGGGAGGGATGCTGTGGTCGGTGGCGGCGCCGCAGCAGTGGGGGTGGCCCCTGCCACGGAGGGCCTGGTGGTTTTAGTGGGGCCCTTCCCCTTCTTCTTGCCCTGGCCTTTCCCGCTGGCTGTGGTGGCTTCCCTAGAGTCTGGAGAGGCGATGGGCATGGCAGTGGCGGAGGTCATCCCGGTGCCCTCCATTGCTGATGCCCCAGCGGGGACGGTGGCAGGTAGTTAACAAGAGTTGGGATCAGGTAAAAAGGGACAGGCTGTGGGATGGGCAGTTCGGGGCGGGGGGGGGAGGGCACATGAACCACCGTAAGCTTGTCCAGAGAGTCCTGTTTGGTTGGCTGGTGCTTCTGGCCCACACGGTGGAATCAGGGCGAGCAGCTAAGTTCAGAGGCAGATGTTAGACAGCCAGCAAAGATGGTGGAGTAGGGGGGTGAAGATCATAGTGTGGGGTTTGGGAGGACACAGATGGATCGGGGGTCAGCTCCGTGCCACACCCCCTGTGTCCCTACAAACACAGTCATGACACAGTCAAGGCCTCCCCCCACACGAGAGCACAGTTCGAAAGTTACTCAGTCTTGGGCCTCCTCCATGGCGATTTGGAAATTCCCCGGGCGGTGTTCCTCTGGTAGACGGCCGTTTGTCTGTTCCGGGTTTTCCTTTTTGCATTCCAGAAATGCCGGAGCAAGTGATAAGATTCCTCTCAACCGGAGATGGGTCTGCAGACAAACAGCAAGCGGCGGGGTCTGGGGTCTGGGCCCTTCCACTCCCCCACTCCGGGGAAGCGGGCCAGTAGGTCCCCCCTCTCTTGGGGGGGGGTGTTTCAGCTGGAGCAGCAGCAGCGTCCGAGGGCTGGGGAGGAGGCCATGGGGAAGTAGCCCAGGGAGTTGTAGCTGTCGCACAGATGTTCCAGGAGGCACTCTAGACAGCTGCATTCCTCAGGGCCCTGGGCTGGAACCCGGAGTAGAGGGCGGGCCCAAGCTGCCCCCCCCAAATCCTCCCAACTCCTGGTCAGACACAGGAGGAGTCAACCTGGACTGTGAATTCAGAAAAACCGCCAAGCTGAGTGCTGCCGTGAAGCTCCAAGGTGAGCAAATCCGCCAATAAGCACAAGACCCACCAAGGTAGAGCAGGAACTTTGTCACACAATGAATACTTCATAAAATAAATAAATCTGGCAGGGGCAGAGGAATCAAGGAATATCATTATTATCTGCTTGTTTATCTCATCTGCCCTTCAGAGGAAGGTGCTTTTTAGTTTACATTGCAAAAATTGTCCTGTTTTCCTTACAATCTCCTTATTCACAGTTCTTTCCAGTGGGTTATATTTCTGTACAGTGCAGAATATATTTTCAGCTTAATGTATATGCAGTAAATGTACAACTCACTGCAGTCATTGGGAGTGTTGGGACTAAAGCCACCTCCACACGTCTGTGGATATTTGCCTCTTCAGCATTGCAGTTTTCCCTCAAGAAAGTCTGAGCCTGAGCCAGTTTACAGGAATAAAGATGGTTGCCTCCCAGGATCTTACTGAAGTGGGACACACACGCACTGCACCCAAATACTGCAATGCCAAGCTCCAGAATGGCTTTTAACACTTAAAGAGACATGGCAGCAAGAGACAGCAGAGAATGGTTTGGGTTCTACTGCTCCAGAATGAAGAAGTGGGATTGCCCGTGGCCCCCAGATATGTTCACGGGCCGGCCTTAGGGAAAATAGGACCTTGGGCAAACTTGTATTTTGACACCCTTTCTTTGAGAACAGCAGTGTGGAGTGCATGGTGCAAGCCCCCGTCCCCAAAGTTCGACCAGGCTGAATAGGGAGGAGTTTCTGAGCCTGGGAGATCCCATGGCCATACACCCCCTGACCACCTAGCAGGAAGAGAGTGGGTATGCGGCCATAACTCATGCCCATTGGAAGTGGGGACCCAGGGGCTGGCTCACTGGCTCTACAGGGATGAGCCCTGATGCCTGTGTCTCCCTGTCAGGCTGGCAGCTCCAGGAGGGATCACCTGCCTCCCACCTAGCTGGCCAGGAGCTCCAGCCCTGGGCTTGCCCGCACTCACCCTTACCAGCTTGTGGAATTCAGATGGCAGCCCCGTGACCATAGCACTCTGGACCCGTAAGGGCAGTTCTGAATACCCACATCAAAGAGAGCAGGCTCATGTCAGACTTACTAACTGTACCTTGAAAATATTGGCATGTATTAAGAGGCAGCCAAGTCAATCTGCTCTAGATAGACTTGGCTGCCTATCTGCCTAATCCAACCAGCTCTATCTGCCTAATCCTGCTCCAGGGGAGTCTTTCAGTGGGACATTGAGCAGACCCCATGTTGATTAAGAGTTGCAGGGACCTTTATAATTTTGGAAAGAAAAATCTGATCTTCTGAAGGATTATCCAAACTGAACCTGTCTCCAAACCTGTTGAGGTTCACATATGACTAATTGCTAATGGCTTCATTAATGAAATGATAACTAGTTTGGCAGTAGCAAGAACAATAGTTTGGAAGAGATGACACTAGGTTTTGAGTAAGCATTCTTTTGAAAATCTCCACTTTACAGTCTAGGGCCCTAGACCTATTTTTTATATTAAATAATAAATTCCCATTGCAGCCTATGAGTGATTGTCATTGATTTCCAGGGAAGTTACTTTATCCTGTGAGAGGAAAGGACACCAGTAAATGCTAACCATTGTGAAACAAAGTGAGAAAGTGAGTAGCTGTACAAAGATGTAATTGCTAAACATTCAAAAAAACAAAACAGCTACAAAAACAAATACTCAAAACTCCCACACCACAGAGAACTGTGGTGTAATTTTTCCTCAGTTTCTTATTGGTTCTTTCAATCCTTATAAAAATTTTAGCTGTTAATTAAAAACTATAGTTAGTTTCTAAACAAGATTAAGGAATTTACAGTTGCAAACATAACTAGATTGTCATTTTTTTCTGTGTTATTTTTTCCCCTTAGAGAAATGCACACAGAAAGTGCAGTACCTTATAAGCACTGAGAAGGTGTGTGAGATAATTTTATTTATATATATATATATATATATCTGTCATTTATTTGTTCGCACTGAAGTTCGTATGGTACTCTTCAGGGGACAATAATGTTAACTCCAGATTTCAACTCAGATAATTACATTCTGCTTTATTTACATTCTGCTTTCAGTGTTTGTTTGGATATGACAGTTTTCACTTTTGTCTTACCCTTTTATGTATTACTGTGCACTCTGAAACAGCTTCTGTGTTTCAGTTTAGAGGTGGCTGAACTGTTGTATGAAAGTAGCTTCCAATTCAACCACTTTTGACATGTGATTTTTGATCAATTTTTTATTTGTGTCAAGTCAGCACTTCATATAGGTCATTTCCCCCCAGCTAACAGTGTTTAGTGTCTCTGCAGGGTACTGCAATGTCTAAACACTCAGTTCATCACAGAGATTTCAAAATTGTCTGTCTAAACTTTACCTTTTGGCTTTGAAATACTTGTTCCTGTGAGTCTAGAAATGAGAGTTGGAGCCCTGTCAATGCAGGTAGCTAGATAGACATGGTTTCTGAATGTTCAGAGACAGAGGATCAATAGCACAAGCACACTCCAACCAAGCAATCTCTTGAAGAAAGTGTCCAAGTACTGAAAAATTTAAAATGGAGAAAGCTCTCCATGAGGCACCCCGATGAAGTGACAGTGTACTTTCACACATTGTGAATTGAAAATATATCCATTTTGTATTTCTACATGTGGTTTTCCCCAGTTTTTACATTGTTTGCCAGCATGAGTAACTGTAAAAAAAAAAAAAAAAACCCCACAAACCCATGGATTAGCCAATGTTTGCATAATGTTTTCGTACAGCACTGAGAATGAAAATAACCTGCATCTGCTAAAAATTCACTTTTTTATTTCTTCCACAAGACATCAAGGATTTCTGCAGTAAAGAAATACTAAATGACTACATCCCCAAACTCACTGCCAATTTAGGGGGAAAGACTTATGACTCCAGGAAAAGGAAGAAAAGCCCAAAGTTCAGAAGCATTGGTGATGGTTTAGGGTAAACAACGCTCAGATAACAGATCATAAACTGCAGTAGTAGTAGGAGACCAGCTATACACATGTCTCTGAGGGAGAATATCATTTCCCTTAGCCCCATGGTGAGCCAAGAAAGCTTTGGAGATGCAAGGAATTATGCCCTTGTGTAACAGGTAACTAATTTAACATGTAACTCACTCAAAGGTTAGCACCAATATCTTTCAAAGAACTAGGGCCCTGATTCAGCAAGGTATATGAGCACTTGGGTAAATTTAAATATGTGAGAACTCCCATTAGCTTTAATGAGTCAGGGCCTAGGAGCCTTGTTGCACCCTGTGCTTTTCTACTTATCCTGCATTGCAAATGTACTGGAAGGTCCAATTCAATGCGGGGGGAAAAAGTCTAGCTTCTGCAATGTGGATCTTATAAAAGACTTTCACATGTACTTTTATGTGTTAAGTATTTTTAGCATCACCAACAGCAGTGTGTGCATTGATGCAATATCCACAAAAGGACAAAGCTATGGGGGATCTCAAAAGGCCTCCAAACCTGAAATGCATATAGATTTTAATATTCAGATTAAATCTTTTTTTGAGAAATTTACATTCAGCTATTTAATCTTCTGGATTTGTTATTAGAAAAGTCTAGGGAGTAATTTGCACATGTCACATTCAACCAATTCCCATTCAGCATCCAAATTTAAATACAATTTAACTGTGACCTCTCTGTAACACAGCTGCATGGTTGTACAATTCCTCTTGTTTTCATTTAGAAGTGACCAGTTCTGGAAACTGGAGTTTTTTATTTATTCCACAGCAAAGTGTAAAAAGGCAGCAGGAGCTTCTCCACTCCTGACCTGCCAATGATCCACAAACCCTAACCCACAGGGATCATCTAAAGGAGCAATTGAGTAGTTTGTGTTCCATGTCCAGAACAAAAAGCTTTAAGTTACAAAGAGTTAGACCAAAATAAAAATATTGTCTGAATTGTAGACAAAAAAAGGAGGAAGAGACACTTGTAAAAAAATATCTGAAAGTAGTTTAGATATAATCTACCAGTTTACAATTAATTAATAACATTTTTTAGTAATGTCTTGCTCTTGACTCTAGCAGAATGAGGTCACTTTAATGTGCTTTCAGACTTTGAGCTTTATATACACATTACTAATTTTACAGCACGTCTGGAGAAAATTGGGAAAATCCTATTTCTGTTACACCTGTGCAACTCCCACTGACTTATTTGGGACAAGTACTGGAGTAACTAGGCAAAATTGGTTCACTGGATACAGAAAAACCAATAAGAGTCAGGATGGCTGATGAAAGATGAAAACCTTATGCTTTCTAAAAGGTGAAAGGAACCAATTTTACACAATGCTTCAGAGAGAAGAGCAAATGGACTAAATCAGCAGTACCCCCACACTCTGGGTCAACCCTCTAAATCCCCCTTGCCTCAGTGGCTACTGCCAGTCATCATCTAACCCCCGCTCACTGGGGAAGACTGCAGTGTATTGGCCACTCATTATTGGCAAGGGGTTAGGACCAGCTGCCTCGGCCTATTCCCAGGCTGCATCTCTGTAGCTCCAGTACCTTTGTAGGCCTTCACCAAGGCCTGCAGCCTAGGGGTTTACCAGGCTGGAGCTCCCCAGCTCCCTTTCCCCTTCCCCAGCATTGCTCTGCTTAAGGTATCTTGCTCTCAGGCAGCTATCCCTTCCCACTCCAGGGCTAGATTGAGACTCTTTCTAAATCCTCTCCAAGGACTGGCTTTTAACCCCTTCTGAGCCGGAGCGGGGTGACCGCCACGCTACAGTAGCGAACATTATAGTTGACTTTAAGGATAAAATCTACCTTTATACTCTAGTTGCTTTCTGCCACTGTGGGATTGCAAAGAAGTCATTTTAAGCAGACATTGTTGCACTATTATTGGGGCAGCTTAGTAGTTAAGGACTTAAAGATGAAGGCCACTCAGCCATTAAGGATACCTTTAGAATGAAGCTGTGGGTAAAATTATACATTGAGTTCCATCTGTGCACATCACTGAAGTCAGTTTATCGCACAGATGTATATGGTGGCAAATTTGGGATCCTTAATTCTAAAGAAGGCATGTTAACTATTTAAGGATACATTTTCTGATCTAAAAGTACCTTTGAGAGTGCCTTTTAATTTCTTCTCCACTTTTCTCTTTAGCATTCCTTCTCTTTTTTTTTCTTAAAAAATGCAAGCACTAAGATTCTCAACATCTAAGATTCTTAACCTTATAGTTGCATTAAAGTTAAGGTATTTCAAAGTCTGTTTTTCTAGGCCTCATCCAATTGCCACTGAAGTCAACGGAAAGATTCCCATTGACTTCACTGGTCAAGCTCTCTGACTCAATGGCAGCTTGGCCACCTTGCCAAGGGTAAAAACATGACCACTTTGTAGTCAATGGGGCCAGGTTTTCACCCATAGTGAATTTTAAATTGATGGTCTCTTTGCTAAATACAGACATTAAGAGAGCACTTTATATAGGCCTAATCCTGCATGCCTTTACACACAGAGCAGTCATCAATTTCAATGGGAGTGTAAGAAGCAGAAGGCTAGAAGGATAGAGATCATAGAGCTATTGTATTATGATAGCTAAGAATGAAAATAATTGGCACACAGAGTAAATGTGTAAAGTAATGCACGTAGGCTCCAATCAGGAAAAAAATCCCTATTTAAGGCAGCATTTAATCATGTGTCTTGCCGTACTCAAGTCAATGGAAAACAAGCACATGCTTAACTGCTTTAAATTAACCATGTGTTTAAGGACTTTCCTAAATCAGGGCCCTAATCAGCATACAGTTAATGTGCTTTGGCCAATAAATCAGATTATGTGAGCACTCAAATAGCCATCTAAGAGCCCACTATATCAGTCAGCACTATATCAGTCCCATGTAAGCCCTTTTTTGAGGGGTAAATTTTACCCTTAGATGAATAATGGCTATTTACAAGCAAACACCTGATTTGTGCTTGCAATTACAGTAATTATGTACACACAGTAGGTTCGCAATTAACCACATTTTTGCATGTGCACATTCAGGAGCATCAGGCCTAAACTCTACACTAGAAGATATAAAGGATGTGCAATATAGCTGAATTAATGTTAAATTAAACATATTAATTTGGAGAATTTCCCACCCTGGATGCTTAATGTTGTACTAATGTTTTGAATTTAATAGCTAACAAGACATGGTGAGTCCCATATTCAAAGGGTTGTAAATTGTAAATAAAACAGATCTTCTTGGTCTGTCACAAAATTGTTCAACACAGGCAAAATGCTAGATTGCTGGCTGATCTTTATACTCTGGACTCTACAAACCTGCAAACAAAATTTACCACTGGATTAGGCAGCCAGAACTCCATTTACATAAGAATAGCCATACTGGGTCAGACCAGTGGTCCACTTAGCCCAGTACCTTGTCTTCTGACAGTGATCAGTGCCAGATGCTTCAGAAAGAATGAACAGAACAGGGCAATTATTGAGTGATCCATCCCATCATCCAGACCTAACTTCTGGCATCAGAGGTTTAGGAACATCCAGAGCATGAGGTGAAACCCCAGACCATCTTGGCTTAGACTTCCATCCTGGGGCTGGAGCCCAGGCTCTAGGAATCTGTAGGGTGGGACGGTCACAGAGCTGAGGCTCCAGTCCAAGCCCATAAGTCTACACAGCAATGAAATAGCCCTGCAGTCCAAGCCCCACGAGCCCGAGTCGGCTGACACAGGACAACCACAGGTTTTTCCTTGCTGTGTAGACATACCCTAAATCAAATGGATCACCCTATTATACATGCTTGTTGACACCCTCTAATTTGTGAGGCATGATTTCCCTTTACAAAAGCAATGTTGACTCTTCCCCAACGTATACTGATCCTCTATGTATCTGATAATTCTGTTCTATACTATAGTTTCAACCAATTTGCCTAGTACTGAAGTTAGACTTCTTGGCCTGTAATTGCCAGGATCACCTCTGAAGCCTTTTATAAAAAAATGGATGATACATTAGTTATCCTCCATCTGGATACAGTCATCTGGTACAGAGGCTGATTTAATGGAGTTGTGCCCTCTTATACCAGCTGTCACTTTGGACACTTGTTTAATTATTCATTGCATCTGCATACTACACATAAACACCATATAATCTATCTGAAACAAAATATTAGCATTCTTTCTACAGAAATCAGTTTCAAATGGTATAAATACAATCTCTTATCCTAGGGCATCCTTCTAGCAGCAATTGTTGGGGTGATATAAATAAATCACAACAACATAGTGAAATGAAATCAACAGAAACAAGTTCTTATGCCTTTCTCTTGCTCTCTCTCTTTTTAAAGGTGACTTTGAGCAGAAAAATTCTATGTTGTTTTGAACAAGGCCCCTGTTTATCCACTGAGCCAAGTAGGGTGTGGAAATATTCAGGAACTACTATTGATTTTAAGCATCATTTGAACCAAAGAACAGATTTCAAGTGACCTTCCACTGTGATAACAATATCTGTAATCTGAAAAAGAGCTTTGTGTGGAGGAAGTTAAGGTCCCTGAGTACAAAGTAAGATAAATAACAATTTAGGAAGGTCAGCTGTCAAATTTCAGTTAAAAACCAGTAGCTAGCAATAGCATTCCAGTTAATATACCAACAACAGCTCGGTAGAACCATTTTAGGATTGTTTTGGCATTTTGTTAAATTCTGCACTAATTACTAATGGCCAAGGCAAGCAACATGCGTCTCTGCCTAGTCAGTTTTGGACTCAAGCAGCAGTTACTTCTACATTTATTTTAATATTTTGCCAGTTCTGGCATTCAACTCTGAGAAATGCATATTGTATTTTTGTTTCAATGTCAACATTTAAAAAAAATAAAAAAGAAGGTCAGTCCCAGGCTCTAGATACCATTAACAGATAACTGAAAATACAATTCAGCTAAAATAAAAGTAGGAGTAAAAAAACCAACGAACTTTGTTCGCACAAAAGTCAGCCTATAAAACGGACTACTCCCTCTTACAGGCCCAAGCTGTCCCTTAAGCTGGGGGTTGAGCACAGGGCTGGTGTACAGACCTTTTATGAGCTCTGGAAGAATCCTGTGCAAGCAGCTTATTCTCTGGGGCCATTCACACGCACTCAAAGACACTTTTGTGCTGCCAGAACAATATAAAGTGGCCTTAGCATTGACTGAAACAGGAGCTAGAATTAACAATGGCCAGGAGTCTCATTCTCAGGTTCGCCTCCCTTCCCGTATCTATCACCGGGGGTTTGTGTTCCCAGATATGACTCAGACAGGATAAAGGTACAACAAGATTTATTAATGGGGTGGCAAGGGCTGCCCAGGTAACAAGGTGAAACAGATAATAAAACAAGGCAGGCTATATCAATAGGGATCTATACACAAATGATTGAAATGACAATGACAATACCAACTCTCTGGCAACTTGATTCAATGGTGTCTTCTCCTCTTCGGGATGGATGTAACATGACAGGACAGCTTGATCCCTCAGATGGGGATAGGATCTCAAGGCAGGAACAGTTGTGCGTCTTCTCAGGTAAGATGAAAGTATTCGGGTAGTTAAATCCCTCCCCCACCTTTACCTGCATCGTTGTGCATGGAGCAAGCGATCACTATAGGAGATAGATTAGGTGCGTGTAGGTAAGTATATTCCCCGCTTAAGATGACCCTTGTGGGGTGCATGGCCTACCCTCAGTCACTTGCTCTGCCTCAAACAGACAGCAACAAGACTCTGCCACTCAGGCGGGCAGCCCTGATCTAATCTGAGCACCGCCTTAAATAAACATAGGGTTGCTAGGCAGATTAGCTGATTGACAGTAACTATCTTTTCCCGCCTAAACGTAAAAAGGCACCAAACTGAGTGAAGAGGGGACAAGAAGGGCTTACAAAATGGATGCTTAGTTGTCCTTTAGAGGATTCAAGATGGCCTTAGGATTTTTACCTCTACATTAGTGTAACTTAGAATTGAGGCCCAGGACCTTCAGACGTTCAGATAAGTATCAGAGCTTTGTCGCGTTTATCTGAACCAGTCTCCTGTTGGCATGGGAGGAGGAGGGGATGGCCCACCATTAACACTTGGAATACTTTTAGGGAAATTAGCAGTATAACTTTTTCATAAAATGATACAGTTTAATTTTATTGGTTTCAGAGTAACAGCCGTGTTAGTCTGTATTCGCAAAAAGAAAAGGAGTACTTGTGGCACCTTAGAGTCTAACCAATTTATTTGAGCATGTTATTCAAGTTGCTGCTGGAGCATTATCAGAGGGGCCATTGGATGGCCCTTTTTAAGAAGGGCAATTCAAAATGCTATATTTTTGGTTTTGAGGAATGCAGTTTCTTTTATTGTGCAATGTCCACCTACAAATGTCTACTACCTACAAAATATTTTAGTGAAGCATATTCATCAGTAAAATACATGGCCTAGGAATGTTGATACTCAAAGCTACCTTCAAGTATTTGCAATTTAAGTGCAGTCTTGTCAACTCTTGCATTTTTATCACAAATCTCATGATATTGGTGTTTATGCTTCCAGATGCTGGAATCACGTTATTACCTAAGAATCCCAGCTTCCATTGTTTTTTTAATTAAGACCTTGTCTACACTACAGAGAAAAGTCAATCTAAGCTATGCAATTTGAGTTATGTGAATAGCGTAACTCAAGTCAACATAGCTTAGATCTACTTACAATGGGGTCCACAGTATCCAATGTTGATGGGACGCTCTCCCATCAACTCTCTTTACTCTTCTTGATCTGGTGGAGTACAGGAGTAGACAGGATAGAGATCTGCGGTTGATTTAGTGGGTCTAGTGAAGACTCGCTAAATTGACCGCTGGTGCATCGATCACTGCCTGATGGTCACGCGGTAAGTGTAGACAAGCCCTCAGTTTCTAACCCTAAGAAAAGCAGAAAAGCTTGAAAATGTGAACCCTAGATGCTCCAGCCACAGAATGCAAATAAAAAGAACCCAGCATTTATTATTTTTAAATATTATGAGTTTTAAGCCAACATCTTGATTTTTGGAGGGCCTGGCTCATGATTTTTGAGTAAGGCTGTCTAGTACGGCTATTGGTGTTAAGGTTGCAACTTAAGGACAGCCGCAAGTTCCATGTATTTTATCACCTCATAGCAGGAGAATAATGTAAAGAACTCTGTATTTCTTACAATAAAAGAGTTTTAGTAGATTACTAACTAATCATTTTGACCGTCTTTCCACTGAAGTCAGTGACAAAATTCCAGTTGATTTCAATGGGCACAACATCAGAACCAAAGCTTTTCTGGGAATAATGGTTTCATCTTTGTTTCAGCTATTTTTTCCACGCTAAAAAAGTTGATTTCATAATTTATTACATTCTTGTTTGAAGTAGAATTTGACCCTATTTGAAAAGGCTGTCCCCTCCTTTCACATAGCTTTTGAAGAAAAGGTACATTTTCATAATTGTGTCCAGGTACACACACACACACACACACAAATCCCATTAACCATAATAGGTTTTGGCTACATATTTTCTGTTCAGTCTTTCGGAAATGTACATGTCCATCAGCATGGGTGAATTTTTCCCCTTGTTTTCATTTACATCTGTACACAGATCAATACACTCTATACCACAGTAGTTTTAGTTGAAGGAAAAAGATGAATGGACTTTTTTTTGGGAGGATGGGGGACAAATCTCCTCAAAATAGAAGTGAATTCAGGAAGCTCACACAAATTTCAGTAGCAATGGCTATTTAAAGAAAAAGATTGGAAGATTTGCACAGTCCCATAGTAAACATGAGCTGTAAAGATAACAAAATGAATTGGGATAGTCCAAGTAGAGCATCAAGAGGTTAAACCTAGGAATGGACTATGTGTAGCCTCAAATGCAGCCCAGATAATTTTACAATATGTTACATGATTGGTGCCATCTTTAATAATGAGGCATGGCTCATAGAGACTACAGGTCTCAGTATGTTAAGTCTGGAGCTTGCAGAAGGTTTGCATCAGTTCTTATTTTCTCTAAACTAGTACACACATCTCTACTTGTGAGGCAGTGAAGAAATTAAGCAGAACTGTGTTTTATCTCTCCTGGTTATCTCCCCCACTCTTCTATCCCCAACCACTGACAATGCACATCTGTGCCTAGCTTACATGCTAATAGGAATCAAACCTGAAATTTAAGATTTTCCTTATGATAGATTTCTTCTGCATTATGAACAAAGAGTAAATTCTGAAAAAGCCTAAGATTGAAGTCTGGACAAAACACTACAATAAACGTTACATAGTCAGTAATCCTGCATGGGCAAGAAGATGAATTAGATAGTCGATTAGCTCTTTGCGATCTCTAAACTCTGTGAAAACCTACAGGAAAGTCAAATGTCTAAAATGCTCCATATTCAGGCTATTAAGTAAAGTTGTACCCTCTGCTTCTTGAGCTTCATGTACACCAATTTCTGCTGCTTTATTTTCAGTTTCCTGTCTGAACACAACTACATCCACATAAAGAAGATTTCCCAATGGGCAGTTATAATTAATTTCTTTTTTCCCCCTAAGTGCATCTTCTAAAATAGTCTACCTAGGGTTCCTGTATCTTGCCTATTCAAAAGCATTACTAAATAATGAGGGCATTTTTTACACTATGCACCTGATGCCGAAGGCTAATTTCCCCCCTTTTTGTCCCTAAATATAGGCCAGCATCCTAAGTCTTGTTGCTATGCAGCTTAACCATAGCAACGAACACAAAAGCTGATATATTATTTCTATTTTCCCTTCCAGACAGGTTTTCTTGGTAAAAAACACATGCTAGATATAGCATTGTCAAAATAGCTGCTGTATTTCCTGAGAGAGAGATGTCAAACATTTCACCTTTCAAAAGATTATATTGTGTGAAGAATGCTAGGGAGGAAGATGGGGAGGTCGTACTCATCCTTTTGTTGCACAGTTAGGGAAGTTAGAAATGCAAAAGAGAAGGTCAAGTCACTTAGTTAGGTCTTTGCTGAATGAAAAATATCATGGCACATTTTCTTCCTGCACAATGAAGGGCCACTCCATTTGTACATACCAAGGTAAGTAGAGTAATAAGTGTTCAGAGTACAGTATGCAACACCATTTTATTGTTTGTGCTCACTCTTTTATCATTTCAAAATCTGTATTATACTGAACATAAACAAACCTGAGCAGAAACTGAACAGTGCTCTAGGTGGCTCAAACCAGGGATTAAGGATTTTATTGTGGTTAAAGCACAAGACTAGGAGGCAGGAGACAGTCCTACTCCGAGGCGTCTCAGACTTCCAATCAGATCTTAGGCAATTTACTTAAGGGAAGATTTTCCTAAGGCACAAATGACAGTTAAGTGCCCAACTTCCACTGACTTTCAATGAGAGCTAATTGCCTAATTTTCAAGCGTACCTTTGTAAAGCTGCCTCCTTAACAGCCTCATGCCTCAGTTTCCCCTATTTGTAAAATGAGGAAGATAATACTTTCCCTTCTCACAGGTTTATTGTGCAGTTAAATTCATTAATGCCTGTAAAGGCTTTGAGTTCCTCAGTGCCAACTGCTTTACACAGTAGAGGGCAGGAAACTCAGCTGGCATAAATTACTGTAGCTTCATTAATTTATATGCTATGCTGATTTACACCATCTGGGAATCTGGCCCATTGTGGGAAATATCACTAATATAAATACGAAGCTATTTACAAAACTTGACTGATTGTTTTATTAGTCTTCATTCCCCCCAGTGATTTTAGAAATACATTTAAAAATGGTTTTAGAGTAACAGCCGTGTTAGTCTGTATTCGCAAAAAGAAACTCACATGACTGGAGTACTGTCATGGATAGTTATAAACTGTTCAGGAAGGACAGGCAGGGCAGAAAAGGTGGGGGAGTAGCACTGTATGTAAGGGAGCAGTATGACTGCTCAGAGCTCTGGTACGAAACTGCAGAAAAACCTGAGTGTCTCTGGATTAAGTTTAGAAGTGTGAGCAACAAGAGTGATGTAGTGGTGGGAGTCTGCTATAGACCACCGGACCAGGGGGATGAGGCAAGTGCTAGAAGAGCCAGCTGGGGTGGGGGGGGTGCTTTTCTTGACCTGCTGCTCACAAACTGCTAAGAATTTGTAGGGGAAGCAAAAGTGGATGGGAATCTGGGAGGCAGTGACCATGACTTGGTTGAGTTCAGGATCCTGACACAGGGAAGAAAGGTAAGCAGCAGGATATAAACCCTGGACTTCAGGAAAGCAGACTTCGACTCCCTCAGGGAACGGATGGGTAGGATCCCCTGGGGGACTAACATGAAGGGGAAAGGAGTCCAGGAGAGCTGGCTGTATTTCAAGGAATCCCTGTTGAGGTTACAGGGACAAACCATCCCGATGTGTCGAAAGACTAGTAAATATGGCAGGCGACCAGCTTGGCTTAACGGTGAAATCCTAGCAGATCTTAAACATAAAAAGAAGCTTACAAGAAGTGGAAGGTTGGACATATGACCAGGGAAGAGTATAAAAATATTGCTTGGGCATGGAGGAATGAAATCAGGAGGGCCAAATCGCACCTGGAGCTGCAGCTAGCAAGAGATGTTAAGAGTAACAAGAAGGGTTTCTTCAGGTATGTTGGCAACAAGAAGAAAGCCAAGGAAAGTGTGGGCCCCTTAATGAATGAGGGAGGCAACCTAGTGACAGAGGATGTGGAAAAAGCTAATGTACTCAATGCTTTTTTTGCCTCTGTCTTCACTAACAAGGTCAGCTCCCAGACTGCTGTGCTGGGCATCACAACATGGGGAATAGATGGCCAGCCCTCTGTGGAGAAAGAGGTGGTTAGGGACTATTTAGAAAAGCTCGACGTGCACAAGTCTATGGGGCCGGACGAGTTGCACCTGAGAGTGCTAAAGGAATTGGCGGCTGTGATTGCAGAGCCATTGGCCATTATCTTTGAAAACTCGTGGCGAATGGTTGAAGTCCCGGATGACTGGAAAAAGTCTAATGTAGTGCCAATCTTTAAAAAAGGGAAGAAGGAGGATCCTGGGAACTACAGGCCAGTCAGCCTCACCTCAGTCCCTGGAAAAATCATGGAGCAGGTCCTCAAAGAATCAATCCTGAAGCACTTACATGAGAGGAAAGTGATCAGGAACAGTCAGCATGGATTCACCAAGGGAAGGTCATGCCTGACTAATCTAATCGCCTTCTATGATGAGATTACTGGTTCTGTGGATGAAGGGAAAGCAGTGGATGTATTGTTTCTTGACTTTAGCAAAGCTTTTGACACGGTCTCCCACAGTATTCTTGTCAGCAAGTTAAAGAAGTATGGGCTGGATGAATGCACTATAAAGGTGGGTAGAAAGTTGGCTAGATTGTTGGGCTCAACAGGTAGTGATCAATGTCTCCATGTCTAGTTGGCAGCCGGTGTCAAGTGGCGTGTCCCAGGGGTTGGTCCTGGGGCTGGTTTTGTTCAATATCTTCATAAATGATCTGGAAGACGGTGTGGATTGCACTCTCAGCAAATTTGCGGATGATACTAAACTGGGAGGAGTGGTAGATACGCTGGAGGGCAGGGATAGGATACAGAGGGACCTAGACAAATTGGAAGATTGGGCCAAAAGAAATCTGATGATGTTCAATAAGGATAAGTGCAGAGTCCTGCACTTAGGACGGAAGAACCCAATGCACAGCTACAGACTAGGAACCGAATGGCTAGGCAGCAGTTCTGCGGAAAAGGACCTAGGGGTGACAGTGGACGAGAAGCTGGATATGAGTCAGCAGTGTGCCCTTGTTGCCAAGAAGGCCAATGGCATTTTGGGATGTATAAGTAGGGGCATAGCGAGCAGATCGAGGGACGTGATCGTCCCCCTCTATTCGACATTGGTGAGGCCTCATCTGGAGTACTGTGTCCAGTTTTGGGCCCCACACTAGAAGAAGGATGTGGATAAATTGGAGAGAGTCCAGCGAAGGGCAACAAAAATGATTAGGGGTCTGGAACACATGACTTATGAGGAGAGACTGAGGGAACTGAGATTGTTTAGTCTGCAGAAGAGAAGAATGAGGGGGGATTTGATAGCTGCTTTCAACTACCTGAGAGGTGGTTCCAGAGAGGATGGTTCTAGACTATTCTCAGTGGTAGAAGAGGACAGGACAAGGAGTAATGGTCTCAAGTTGCAGTGGGGGAGGTTTAGGTTGGATATTAGGAAAAACTTTTCACTAGGAGGGTGGTGAAACACTGGAATGTATTACCTAGGGAGGTGGTAGAATCTTCTTCCTTAGAAGTTTAAGGTCAGGCTTGACAAAGCCCTGGCTGGGATGATTTAATTGGGGATTGGTCCTGCTTTTGAGCAGGGGGTTGGACTAGATGACCTCCTGAGGTCCCTTCCAACCCTGATATTCTATGATTCTATGAAAAGGAGTACTTGTGGCACCTTAGAGATTAACCAATTTATTTGAGCATAAGCTTTCGTGAGCTACATCCGATGAAGTGAGCTGTAGCTCACGAAAGCTTATCCTCAAATAAATTGGTTAGTCTCTAAGGTGCCACAAGTACTCCTTTTATTTTTACATTTAAAAATAAATCCTTGGGGAAAGAAATATTTACAGTGTGTTTTAGACCTGGTGACTTTCAGCCTTGAAGTTTCAATCAGCTGTTACAGCAACTTCATAGAAAACTAGTGGAATTTGCCTTTTTATCATTTTCATGAACAGGTGACAAAGTTCCCTTTTCATCTGGGTCTATGTTTCATCAGAAGTTTGCAGCAAAAGGAAGACAAAATGGAACCTGAAGATCAGCCTCCTTCTGCAAAGTGCTGTGTACCTCTCCACCCATAAACTTCTATGGGTATTACAAGTGAGACAGACTTTGTAGTTGAGTAGTTAGAGCATTGATGTGGGTTATGGGAAACCAAGGTGCATGTCCCTATTCTGCCTGATGTAGTCAGATCTGGGGTAAACAATACTCTACTCTGAATCAGGCAGAGTCGGGACATGAACTGTGGTCGCCAACACCCTAACTTCCACCGGACTCTAGATTGTGACACATGTGAAAACATATGTTGACACAATTACATTTTTGGAAAAAGATTCAGAAGGTTTTTCTTTTGTTCCAATGAGGAACTAAACAAATGCTGAAGCCTCCAATGTGGCTGTGAAATGAAATTGTCATCCTCCAGTTAGTTCTATTCAACACCTTGAAGACTTCGGACCTTAGTCACAGTCCATCCACCAGTTCCACAGAACACCCAAGGAAGATGCTGAGTATCATCACCGCTTGACATGGAATGGGAAATAACTAAGTTAGTAATCAAACAAGAAGCTTAAACTAAAAAAGTTAATGCAAAACAAAACATTTTTGAAACTTGTGGCAAATTACACAAGCTGTCTTTTATCACATCTTTTTCCTAACTAGAATCCATACATTACTGTTCTCTGATTGCAAACATAGGAAATAGCAAACTTCCTTACTGAGTTATATAGTGTGACAAAGCTCTGTCCTTGTCTCCATGGATCCTGCATTTCCTGGCAGATTTCGCTAGCCTCAGAGGCTCACTGTGACCCTTCACGTAACCATTCTCTCTCTAGAGACAAGGGTCACAGCCTACTATTTTCATCATAAGTCAGCGAGGGAGGTGCAGAGAAGCTATCCTCCCTTACACAGTCTCTGTTGTCTCCCAGTCTCAGTGATTACTCACGGGGGGGGGGGGCAAAGAGGGGAGCCCAGGCCCGCCCTCTACTCCAGGCCAGGGACCCTAATAGCATCAGCTATGGTAGCTGACCTTTTAGAAACATGACACGTACAATTCCCTGGGCTACTTCCCCACAGCAGCCCTCACTTCCTCAGGCTCCACTTCATCCTTACCTCAGGGCCTCCTTCCTTGTGCCTGATATGGTGTGTACTCCTCAGTCTCTCCAACAGCACAACTTCCTCCCACAGTTCCTGACATCCACACCCACCTGAATAACTGGGAGGCTTTTAACTAGTTTCAGCCAGCCCCTGATTGGCTTCAGGTGTCCCAATCAACCTAGCATTCTCCCTGCCTTCTGGAAAGTTCTTAATTGGCCCCAGGTGTCTTAATTGACCTGGAGCCACTGCTGTTTCACTTATCCTGGTACCAGGGATTTGTTTAGCCTGGAGCTAATGTATCTATCTCCCACTACTTTTCTATAGCCAGCTGGCCTTGCCCCGTCACAATAGTTAATAGATTGTTATATTGTTAGAATTCTCTTAATAGCCTAGATGGAATACCCAAGAAATAATATTAATATCAACATCAGAAAAGTGGAAAAAATAAACAGACTAAACCATTTGAGAACCTACAGATTCAGTGAAAAATTGGCTACAATAGATTTACAGTTCTTTTCATGTGTGTAGCCAATATCTTCCCCTTCATGGGTATGCAGTTCCAAATTGGCAATTATGGGCCAAAATCTACTGCTAGTTACAGTGATATAAATTGGTATAATAACCTGAGTTGCTCCCAATTTACACTGGCTAATCTGAAAAAAGTATATGTTATTCCACGAGGGATTGGTCCTGCTTTGAGCAGGGAGTTGGACTAGATGACCTCCTGAGGTCCCTTCCAACCCTGATATTCTATGAGGGGTACTGTAGGCTGTACCAAACTCTCCCATTAGCTGAGACTGAAACTTTGAAAGCGACTAAAGGAAAACAAAACAACTTGCCCTCTGATTTATGAGCTGTGGGCAGAGCCCTAACTACAGTACCTGTGTATAACTGCTCACTGGGTGTCTATTTTCATCCACTTCAGCATGACACCATCCGACTTTTCTTTTCTCTTCCAACTGTTAGTTCTTTTTGTGTAAATGACACACTATACTGTATGTAGCCTTGACAATTCCTGAACTGTCTTATATTTTGCCATCTCTCTTGCTGGAGTTACTCACATCTGGGAAGTGAATATATCTTGTGCGTGTTATTAAGGATAGGAATTAATTCATATGCTAGTGAATGTTTTGCACACTGCCTTAATTTAATACCTCTGGTGTTTCATGGATGTGGAAAAATGTAGGGCTTTCTGTAACAATTTGGGGATCTCAATTAAAGTTAATACTGAGTGCCACCCATGTTCAAAACATGTTGAAAATTAGAACTGTGTGCCTTCATGTCATTACATTATGTCCAAAAGACATTATGCCTCATTATGCAATGCCACAATATAAAGATGCAACATCACATTGTGACTGTGCCATGTCATGGAACTGCAACACTCAGAATAAGTGCTAACCCTATCTTAATACATTACACTTCTCCCCAAACTGAAAGATATGATAGAAACAGATAATACGGGCCAGATTCTCTCCTGTGCCAAGATATGTTTTGCTACAGGAGGGAAAGTGGGTGGCATCACAGAACAACCTGATTCTCAAGATGCCTTGTCCCTATGTTAGAGCAACCTAGAAAGCCTAGAAACTGTTCTAGGTTACAGCAGTTGGCTAAGGACCCTAAGGGCAGCAGAAAATTGCCATAGGCTAATTCACATTTGGTCAGGTTACATCCACTTTCCCCCCCCCCCCCCCCAAGCAGTTAAAAGAGAATGGAACTGGGGCTGATAATCTGTCTCAATAATAATAAAAATGTTCTTACTATGAAGTATTGCGTAGCCCTCATTCTTATTTCTTTATTCCCTTTTCTCTCTCCTATATTTCATTCTTTTATTTTAACTCTGCTCCATCTGTAATTTTCCTCACCTTCTTCCTTTGTTCCTTCTTCTCAGCTCCTCTTCTCTTTCTCATCATACCACCAGCTTTTTTCTGGCCCTCAAACTACTTTCCATTCTTTCTTTTTACTGCTGATTTCCCATTTCTTTCCTCATCTGAGTCCTCTCACTGGCTCTGTATCTTTTTCCCCTGCCCCATTCTTCTATTGGCTACCCTGTTTCTTACTGCTCTCTGCCCCCACTGTGCTGACTCCACTTCTTCTAGCCTGATGGAAGTGGGTTCATCCTGGTCAGCACTGGCCTCTTGCTACAGCACTGTGTAAAACATCTCCATCTTCTATCTTTTGTATGTGGTCCATATGCGCTGAATTATTGAATTTAAAACTCCCTGCACTTTTTTCCGTCTCAGTAATTTCTTATATCATCCAATTTATAAATATCATGCCTATTTTTCCCCTCGTACAAAGGGGGCTAAGTGAGATACACACAGGCAAAGTGAAAAAAATCTCTAGTGTCTTTTATGGAAGAAGTGTAAACGAAAGATCCTGACCACTGTTATTAAAAATCCCATGACAATTTTTCTTAGAGTAGTTGCATTAACCTCTGTCTTGGAAATTTTCCAATATGGGTAACTGTGATTGCCTACTTTAACTCCACTTGCAATTTTGACTGAATACAGTCTTAAGGCACCTTTTCAATTTTGCTGTACATTAAATAATTGCTATGTTTCATTCTAGAAGTGGCTGTATTTGGGTGAAAGCGTCAATATTACCTGGCAGGAAGACCTGAGGTAGGTGACTAGAAGAGTTTTCTTTTTCTTTGCTGGTGATGAAATGGGAAAATATTACTTTAGTGGGCATTGGTCCTGCTAGCTACTAAATAGTTTTTACACTTATATATGCTTCCAGAACACTGTGTGTGTGTGGGGGGTGCTTTTATTTGACTGTTCTTTGGTATTTTAAAGGTGTTAATAATTAAGGCCTCAATTCAGCAACCTTTAATCATCTTGAGAAGCATTTAATTTCAAGTTTCAGAGTAACAGCCATGTTAGTCTGTATTCACAAAAAAGAAGAGTACTTGTGGCACCTTAGAGACTAACCAATTTATTTGAACATAAGCTTTCGTGAGCTACAGCTCACTTCATCGGATGCATACTGTGGAAAGTGTAAAAGATCTTTTTATACACACAAAGCATGAAAAAATACCACCTCCCACCCCACTCTCCTGCTGGTAATAGCTTATCTAAAGTGACCACTCTCATTACAATGTGTATGATAATCAAGGTGGGCCATTTCCAGCACAAATCCAGGGTTTAACAAGAACGTCTGAGGAAGGAGGCGGGGGGTTGGAAAACAAGGGGAAATAGGTTTGAATAGAGACTGGGAGTGGTTAAGTCATTATCCAAGGTAACCTAAGTTAATTGTATCCAATTTGCAAATGAATTCCAATTCAGCAGTCTCTCGCTGGAGTCTGGATTTGAAGTTTTTCTGTTGTAATATCGCAACTTTCATGTCTGTAATCGCGTGACCAGAGAGATTGAAGTGTTCTCCAACTGGTTTATGAATGTTATAATAATTCTTGACATCTGATTTGTGTTCATTTATTCTTTTACATAGAGACTGTCCAGTTTGACCAATGTACATGGCAGAGGGGCATTGCTGGCACATGATGGCATATATCACATTGGTGGATGTGCAGGTGAACGAGCCTCTGATAGTGTGGCTGATGTTATTAGGCCCTGTGATGGTGTCCCCTGAAAAGATGTGGGCACAGTTGGCAACAGGCTTTGTTGCAAGGTTAGGTTCCTGGGTTAGTGGTTCTGTTGTGTGGTTGCTGGTGAGTATTTGCTTCAGGTTGGGGGGCTGTCTGTAGGCAAGGACTGGCCTGTCTCCCAAGATTTGTGAGAGTGTTGGGTCCTTCAGAATAGGTTGTAGATCCTTAATAATGCGTTGGAGGGGTTTTAGCTGGGGGCTGAAGGTGACGGCTAGTGGCGTTCTGTTATTTTCTTTGTTAGCCCTGTCCTGTAGTAGGTGACTTCTGGGAACTCTTCTGGCTCTATCAATCTGTTTCTTCACTTCTGCAGGTGGGTATTGTAGTTGTAAGAATGCTTGACAGAGATCTTGTAGGTGTTTGTCTCTGTCTGAGGGGTTGGAGCAAATGCGGTTGTATCACAGAGCTTGGCTGTAGACAATGGATCGTGTGGTGTGGTCAGGGTGAAAGCTGGAGGCATGTAGGTAGGAATAGTGGTCAGTAGGTTTCCGGTATAAGGTGGTGTTTATGTGACCATCGTTTATTAGCACTGTAGTGTCCAGGAAGTGGATCTCTTGTGTGGACTGGACCAGGCTGAGGTTGATGGTGGGATGGAAATTGTTGAAATCATGGTGGAATTCCTCAAGGGCTTCTTTTCCATGGGTCCAGATGATGAAGATGTCATCAATATAGCGCAAGTAGAATAGGGGTGTTAGGGGACGAGAGCTGAGGAAGCGTTGTTCTAAGTCAGCCATAAAAATGTTGGCATACTGTGGGGCCATGTGGGTACCCATAGCAGTGCCGCTGATTTGAAGGTATACATTGTCCCTAAATGTAAAATAGTTATGGGTAAGGACAAAGTCAAAATTCAGCCACCAGGTTTGCCGTGACATTATCGGGGATACTGTTCCTGATGGCTTGTAGTCCATCTGGTGAGGCCTCATCTGGAGTACTGTGTCCAGTTTTGGGCCCCACACTTCAAGAAGGATGTGGATAAATTGGAGAGAGTCCAGCGAAGGGCAACAAAAATGATTAGGGGTCTGGAACACATGAGTTATGAGGAGAGGCTGAGGGAGCTGGGATTGTTTAGCCTGCAGAAGAGAAGAATGAGGGGGGGATTTGATAGCTGCTTTCAACTACCTGAAAGGGGGTTCCAAAGAGGATGGCTCTAGACTGTTCTCAATGGTAGCAGATGACAGAACGAGGAGTAATGGTCTTAAGTTGCAGTGGGGGAGGTTTAGATTGGATATTAGGAAAAACTTTTTCACTAAGAGGGTGGTGAAACACTGGAATGCGTTACCTAGGGAGGTGGTAGAATCTCCTTCCTTAGAGGTTTTTAAGGTCAGGCTTGACAAAGCCCTGGCTGGGATGATTTAACTGGGAATTGGTCCTGCTTTGAGCAGGGGGTTGGACTAGATGACCTTCTGGGGTCCCTTCCAACCCTGATATTCTATGATTCTATGATCTTTGTGTGGAATGTTGGTGTAGAGGGCTTCTACATCCATAGTGGCCAGGATGGTGTTATCAGGAAGATCACCGATGGATTGTAGTTTCCTCAGGACCAACTTCCTGAGCTGTAGCTCATGAAAGCTTATGCTCAAATAAATTGGTAAGTCTAAGGTGCCACAAGTACTCCTTTTCTTTTTATTTAATTTCAATTAAGTCAACAGGTATTTTTATGGGCCAGATTCTAATACCTTTACTCTGCAGGGAATAATTTGAAATTAGTAGGACTATTCAGACTAAAGTACTATCTCAACTTATGTAAGGGTTAATAGGTCAGATAATAAGTAAGAACTGTTCAATATAGATAAGGGTTGCAAAATCAGAAACAGACAAAAGAAAATAAATAAAGCAAATACTAAATTTAAAGACCAGAGTTCCACCCATGTTAACATCTCATTCCTAGGTTGCTTGCTGCTCCCATATTTGGGCCATGTGCTCTCCCAACTCAGCTCACCTTTATAATCTCCGTATCCTCCCACCTCTGCAGCAACCCTGCCACTCCTGAACCTTTATGCCATGCAAGATCCCTGTTGCCTTCCCATCAAGTCCTTCCTCAAAAATTACTTCTTCCAATAGTTAGTCATACATTGCAAATCTACAGGCTGGCTTTCAGTCTAGTTTGAATATATTAGAAACAAAACTACAAAACAGAAAGGACTGTCATGATACATACGGAACAATTGTGAAGTCTTGCTTCTCTAACTCACTCATCCTTGTATCCCCCCTCCACTCACCTTTTTGTTGTAATCCCTTACTGTGCAATATCTATTACAATTTGTAAGCTCCTCAGGGCAGGAATTTGTCAATGTTAGTTATCAGTAAAGTGCCAAAGACTCCTGTGGTGCTCTATAGAATATAAATCATCACTTCTATCTCAGGGTAATAGTGAAAAAAAGGGGAGTGAATAGATAGAGAAGTGCCATTTTCTCTCCCTCAGGCATACATTTTGCCTGTGAAACGGGATGCCAGTTTGAACATTTGTCATCACTATAATGATGAACAAATAACACGAGGAACAAAATGTCCCTTAAATACACCTCACAGATATTTTCTGCAACAAGGGTTTTGATGTGTTTTTGACATTATCAAAAAAGGAAAATAAAAACCCACTGCTTGGTCTTTGCAAGAATTGTGTTTGATACCAACTAGCCTTTGAAAGAGCCTCAGCAGCTTCTGCCTGACAAAACCTGGAGGCAACAATACCTGCTATTTGTGGGAACAACCCCCCACCACTCCCCGAACAATCCTAACCGATTTTTTTCAAGCTGAATTGCCTATTATCCTCAAAAAATGGGTCTGGGGTTTGTCCCAGAATTGTTCACCTAAAAATGATTACTCAGAGGACAAGAATTTTCTTGTCTGTATTTTGTTCTTGGAAGAATGAAACCAGGAACAAAACCAGGGAAATAAAAAGGAGAATAATGAAGACAAAAAACCTTGAGGATTATTCTATGGACTGTCTCACTAATGAAAGATCCCTATACCATAACTGTTAAAATAAAGGTGGGCTAAATTCTGGAGTACTTATGTTTAAGACTTGGCTCCTGCAAAGAGAACTATGAAGGTAGAAACTATGTCCAGATGGAGATCCAGTAATCTGCATGGTTTCCTTTGCAGGCCAGGACCTTAATACTTACACAGGCAAAAATCCCACTGGAGCCAAGCACTGGTGAGCAAGGACTTCATGGAATGGCCGAATAATATTAAATTGTGGTTTACAAATAGTATTTTCAAATGTGTGTGTTAATAACTCAACTCGAAGTTTTGTTGTACCTGTTCATGATATATTAAGTGGAGATAATTTTTAATAATGTATTAAGATTTTACAAGATGTGTTTTATGTATATGTGAAGACCATTCTTGAAAGGTTGATTAATTGTAAAGAATGAGGCCCTGATCCTGCAAAGACTTACAAATGTGCTGAACTTTAGGCACCATAAGTACTTCCACTGATTGAAGGGGACTATTCACATTGTGTAAAATTAAGCGCATCAAAAGGCTTTTGCAGGATGGTAGCCTAAATGTATACTTATGACATAAATTAAGAATACACACTAGGGCAGATCCTAGCCTATTGTAAATTGGCATACTCTGATTTCAATGGAGCTATGCTGATTTACACCTGGCCCACTCTGTGTGTGTGTTGGGGGGGGGTGGTAGATTGTTTCCCCTGGTTTCTTTTTATGTTATTTGACTCGTATATTGTGTGTCTTAGACTTGATCTCTTTTAAAAAAAGATGTGCAAGTTTTATAACAAGTACAAATGCAAACTAATAGTGTTGTGAGCAGGTTTTTTTATTTGTTATTTAGAAAACACACGTGTGCAGTGGAAAATTGCTGTGTTTCTGTATGTATGTTCGTAAGTGCAAAGAATCATTAGTGACAACATAATAATTCACAACTCGGTTTCTCCATTCATCCCCACAGATCCCAAAGCACTATACGAGCTACAGTGGAACCTGCTTATACTGAAAGTATTTTTCACACAGACCTCCTTCTGGGCCTGATCCAAAGCCCTTTGGAGTCAGCTGGAGTGTCTCCATTGACTACAACAAACTTTGAATCAGGCCCTGTGAGCAGAGTTTCATTATAGAAGAGCCTCTTTACTGTCTCCTTTTAATTTGGACTGGAGGATCACCAAGGCTGACACTTCCTGACCTCCTAGCCAAAAGCTCAAAGAAGCAAGCAACAGAGACAGCTGACTTCAGCTGTTGCTCTTTCTCCCTAATGTTGTGCTGTTTGGAATAAGGCAGAAAGGGAGGAGCGAAACACGCTGCCTTGAAATGCTGCACATTATGTCTGGCTGGTAGATGATGGTGCTTCACTCCAAGGGATTAATGCACTAGAATTCAAATTGGGGTCAGCATTCTGTCTCCTAATTCGACTTGTTATAGCTCAGTTCAAACCCCTTTGAATGTTATGGTTTAGACCAGCACTTGTCAGGGCATGAAACTTCACACTAATACATGTGAAAGTCCACTCTCCTGAATTACCTCATTCCATTACTTTTATTACTCTCCAGAATAGGAAGATTTTCACTACCTGTCCTGTCTACATTAGGGAAATTTTCTAAAAAATTCCCAGCATACCTGACATTGGCATCCGTGTTAGCAACACCGGGAGTCCTAGTATAGAAAGGCCACTGGCTGCCCCGGTACATCATATTATGTAGACATGCTATGAACTAGGTTGTATACTAACCCAGAACAGCTCTACACTACAGGCAGCCACAGTCCATATGCAAGTAGAGTGAGACAGCTACAGGGGCAAGTGCCTATCTATTTTAGGTACTCCTTTGCCCCCTCCACCCCCATCCTCACAACACTCCTGTGAGAGAGGGGAAAGCTATTATCCCCATTTTACAGATGGAAAACAGAAACAGAGAGATTGGGCCCCAAATCCTCAAGAGCATTTAGGTGTCTAAATACTTTTGAGAATCTGGTCCCAGGTGACTTGCCCAAGATCACACAGGAAGTGTATCATAGAGCAGAGAATCATACTGGAATCTGCCAAGTCCCAGGCTAGCACTAGACCATCCTTCCTTCCATTTATTCAAGATGTGTCATGTGCTGAACATGAGATGAAGCTGGAGGAGTAAAGCTGGTTCCCTGTGGACATCCCTGAAGAACTCTGCTTGAAAAGTCCTGCTCTAGAATGGTGCACCCTCAAACAGAAGGAAGAAGGATGAGGCCAGCTTCAGAGATGAGTTTACTGAACTTTGTGGCCAACAACAAAACCTGAACTTCTCTGGGTTCATCCTTGTTATTCAAGTTTTCAGAGCACTGTTATGCACAGCTCAAATACTGTGTCTGATCATTTGTTTTTGTAGGGCTTCTTTTTTCCATTTTCATCATTTAATTAACTTTTTTCTTTCCATTTAATTTCTTCCTTCAGAATGAAAATATGTCCCCTTTATTGGGAATAAATTGTGGTGGATAAGAGACCAGTCTCCCTCACCTCTATATATACTCACCCATACAAACATGAACATGGATATGTAGATATACACATATGTATTATAAACACACATGTGCACATATATAGAAACATATACCAAAAAGTTATAGAACAGCAAGGTGAAAATAGATGTGAAGATACTGTTTTAAATAGCTTCATAAACTGCAGATCAGCTTCCTGAATAAAATATGAGGACTTTTAGCTCCACGACAATCTCTCTCAGCTAGTTTATAAAAAAAAAATCTGAAGAAAATTTCTAAATAGGCCATATACTCCCTGCAAAGGAATAACCAAAATAGCCAGCAGTGACAGTGTTTGCTTTTCATGTGGTGGAACTGTGTGCAAATACAAGGCATAACAAATGTCAGCTCCTCATTTGCAAATTAAGATGTAAAGGAAATATCTGTGACAGTACATGCAACAGTTCATATTTGAAGTTTGGCACAGTGAACTGACAGTCACAGAGGAACTGCAGTTGCCTAATCCTTTCTTTATGCCTTCCAGCAACTAGGAGGAGGGTGGAATTTAATAAATATGTGATGAGGAAAGACTGTGAAAGGCTGGCATATCTTCTCCTCTGCAAGAACTCATCTTCAGAGATAATTAACTAGGTGACAATACACAATGTGCCATTAACAAGAGCATTCAAGTCATTTCTGGACTTAAGTACAATTTTAAGCCGCTTATCAGATTTTCATTTCGGAATCCATTCAGCTGTCAGGCTTACATCCTGGCTCTTTATTGAAGCTCACATGAGAATCCAAACCTTCTAATTTTCTATACAGATTCATTTCAGAATCAATTAGAGTTGGTGGCAGCCTTGTCGCTGTGTGCTAAGGGGATTAGCTGGGCACTTGCTCAGCTGACGCTAACTTTGAATGCACATTCCACCCTCCATTCAGAATGAGCTATTTTTTTCCAGAGGACTCAGAGTCAGTTGAGAGCACTGAAACCAACAGATGGCAGATAATTACTGGAACGGTCTCCAATTTTGTCAGGAAAGAAAAAGTGATATTTCAAACTCTCTCCCTGGTAAAAGATCATAGGCTGTCTTGGCCTGCCCTACTTAAAAACAACATGAAAATCAACACACATCCCATCAGGATTCTCTCCCAAACTCAGAACAATATATTGGGAGTAAATAATCTCTTTAGCTACCACCAGAACTTCCAAGTGCTCCTCTTCTATTTTCCCTGTGCTAAGTCCCTTTTGACTGAGTCTCTGTATCTGACCTTTGGCCATCCTTCCACCCATGGATTATTCACCTCTCCGTTACTTATTTTAGCAGGTCGAGCTTGTCTTCCCTAAACACATGGCTTTTGGCTTTGAGCAAACACTTCAGAGCTAGAAACCATTTGGAGCTGTTGTCCACTCTGTTCAGTTTCCAGCCAACTGAGTCTTTATTCAGTGACTCAGATCACTGAGAAAATGTTTCAATAAAATTTGCTGTGCTGAGTGTTTCAGCTCAAGGAGCATTTGTAGATGAATACTAGGATCCACAAACTCAGAAAGGAAAAGTTCTTCATATTCCTCTTTTATGGCCTAGTTTTATAAGGCTCTGACCACCCAAGTAAGAGATGGAGGTGCTCAGCTCCTTTGAAATTCATTCCATTACTTACCTATTAAGACTTTCATTCAGGTTTCTATGTTTCATCCGTAGGAGCTGACAACATCAAAAATACCGATTACAGCATAAGAAATATTTGCATTGTTTGTGATGTCATCAACTTTGACATGAGAAACAAAGAACACTGAACTCAGATTGTAGTGGATAAATATATCTTACATTTATATTTAAAATTTATTTAATTGTAATTTTAAAGCTAAAGACCCCAACTCTGCAGAGTACTTAAACACTTGCTGAACTTTAAACATGTGAATGACCCCAATGACCTGAACAGGACAACAATTATTTTTAGGGATATTCCATTGACAATGTGTAATGGGCTTAATTTTCTGAAACCTCTTTGGTTCACCTATAAGGCCTAGACTATACTAGAAAATTAGGTTGACATGATCACATTGGTCAGGGTGTGAAAAATTCACACCCCTGAGAATGTTGTTAAACCAATCTAAGTTCCTGTGTAGACAGCACTGGCCTGACAGAAGAACTCTTCCCTTGACCTAGCTACTACCTCTCGGGGAGTTGGGTTACCTATGGAAAAGGGAGAATCCCTCCTGTCAGTGTAGATAGTATCTACCTTGAAGCACTACCTGTGCTGCTGTAGCGTTTTAAGTGTCGACAAGCTCTAAGATACTTTTGACCTCAGAGGTACGGTATAGGCAACACAACATGGCATTGATCCTACTTCTACTGACTTCTGGGAAAGTAGGATTGGACACACACTGTCTTATGTGAGAAATACATTTCTAGCTAGCTAAGGAATAGGAAAAATTGAGTGAATTTTCAAAGTAGTTGTCAGACTTTCCTTTTTGAGGATGTTCTGAACTCTATTCCTGAATATACATCCTTTCTTTTTTTACTTTCCTGACAGTCTTTTTGACTAGCATGCATTTCAACTGAGTAATGGAGAGGTCATTATTTGCAGGCATATAGACAGGGATTTTCCTGAATCAAAAAGCATGCACTACGTAAGTCCACATACTTAAGGAAAACATTTTGTGAAAAATCAGCTTACATGATATGGATTAGCAATGGCCTAAATGTTCAAGGAAAACACCACCTGGTGAACTGTATTTTTATGATCTTTTGCAGGCTCAAAAGCCCCCTTCAATTCTCGGCTGGAATCCATGTGGCTCAGCATGTTTGCATGACTGTCATATTGCTAAAGTAATAATATTTAATGTGCACAGTCCAAATGTGAATAGATTTAGTGGTGAGTTTTTGTGAAATCACTTTTAGAATGAGGAAAGCTAAAGAAAATAATGCTCACATTTTATTATTTATAATAAACCATGAACATTATTAATAGAATTGATATTGATGGCTCTATTATTTTACACATACATGCATGTGAGCGTGCACACACAGCCTTACTAAGACTACTGAAAATTTATGCTGATTTGCAAAAGATTGTACCCCACATAAACTAATTATAAATGTGTGTGATATTCATATAATTTAGTTGTGCTAGACTTAGATTAAGTATTAGATTACTATTAGATCACTGTTTGCATAATATTTTAAATATATAATGTATAATAATGTTGAAGTCTTCTAGCATGAGAGGAATGTCTTATTCTTATGCTCATTTGCATATGGCAGTCAATTTAAAGTGAAAGCGCAATATTCTTAGTACAATATGGTACAGAGTGATGACATCAGGATAGGAGTTGTGGGTCTCAGATCACACTGAAATGGGAAGCCGAACATACAAGTTGATATCATTTTTTCACTATCATACATATCTATGGGTTAGAGCCTCAGTTGGTGTAAACAGCCATTGCTCTAATGGCTTCAGTGAAGCTACACTGGTTTACACAAGCTGAGAAACTGTTCCATAATGATCACTAAAGATGACAGCCCTTGAGGCTGAAGCCACCCATGAATCAAGAACAGCCAAGCAAGCAGACTCATGCCACCCCACCAATGTACAGCAAACCTGACCTGAAGACCATTGGGGTCAGATTCTTTGCTGCACCTTAAGGCTACATCTACACAACAAGTGGCAGTCTGGGTCTACAGACTTGGGCTCGTGATAAGAGGCTAAATGTAGCTGTCATAAAAATAAAGGGAAGGGTAAACCCCTTTGAAATCCCTCCTGGCCAGGGGAAAGCTCCTCTCACCTGTAAAGGGTTAAGAAGCTAAAGGTAACCTCGCTGGCACCTGACCAAAATGACCAATGAGGAGACAAGATACTTTCAAAAGCTGGGAGGAGGGAGAGAAACAAAGGGTTTGTGTGTCTGTCTGTAGTCGTCTTGGCCAGGGACAGAACAGGAATGGAGCCTTAGAACTTTTAGTAAGTAATCTAGCTAGGTATGTGTTAGATTATGATTTCTTTAAATGGCTGAGAAAAGAATTGTGCTGAATAGAATAACTATTTCTGTCTGTGTATCTTTTTTGTAACTTAAGGTTTTGCCTAGAGGGGTTCTCTATGTTTTTGAATCTAATTACCCTGTAAGATATCTACCATCCTGATTTTACAGGGGGGATTTCTTTATTTCTATTTACTTCTATTTTTTATTAAAAGTCTTCTTGTAAAACACTGAATGCTTTTTCATTGTTCTCAGATCCAAGGGTTTGGGTCTGTGGTCACCTATGCAAATTGGTGAGGCTTTTTATCCAACATTTCCCAGGAAAAGGGGAGTGCAAGTGTTGGGAGGATTGTTCATTGTTCTTAAGATCCAAGGGTCTGGGTCTGTAGTCACCTAGGCGAATTGGTGAGGCTTTTTACCAAACCTTGTCCAGGAAGTAGGGTGCAAGGTTTTGGGAAGTATTTTGGGGGGGAGGACGCGTCCAAACAGCTCTTCCCCAGTAACCAGTATTAGTTTGGTGGTGGTAGCGGCCATTCCAAGGATAACGGGGGTAATATTTTGTACCTTGGGGAAGTTTTGACCTAAGCTGGTAAAGATAAGCTTAGGAGGTTTTTCATGCAGGTCCCCACATCTGTACCCTAGAGTTCAGAGTGGGGGAGGAACCTTGACATGGTGGCACAGTGGTGGGATTAACCTGAAATCATTTTGAGATCCAGTTGAGATTTTTTGAACTAGAAATACAGATTTTAAAAAGGAATTTTTAGGAAGTCCAGAAGGCAGCTTTGAAACTGAAAGCAGCTTGGTTTCTCTCTGCTTTGTGGCCAAGCAGAGACAAAAGGGGATTATCTTGTGAATTGCAGGTTTCATTTGCCTGGAGGCAGGGTACTTAACTCCTGCAGGGAAATTCACAGTCTTCCAACCCAGAGGTTTGTTTTTTTTTTCTTTTCTTCCTAAAAGTAAATAGGGGGTGTGTGCTCTACCCATTTGCCTGGAGACCAAAGTGGCAGGGTTTTTTTTAGGATTTTGATTTTTTTTTTTTGTTTTACAAGGAGCACAGGTTTGAAAAGAAATTTTTTTTTTTCTTCGTTGGGCTGGGTAAGCAGGTTTCCAAGTAGTTGGAGGTTTTTTGCTTTAATTTGGGCCCAGAGCAGAGACAAGGGAATTGTCTTTTTCTGTAGGCTGACAATCACTATCAGAGAATAGGTATTCTATTCCAGCACAGCAAAATTTTACAGCCAAGTTTTGTTTGTTTATTTCTAAACCTCAGGTGTAAAGTTAGTTAAAAACAGAGAGGTTAGAATGACCAAATCCTCAGCTCGACTACAGCTGGAATTAGCCAAATTTCAGGCTGAGGAAAAACAAAGGGAACATGAAAGACAGATAGAACTCATGCGGCTGGAGAAGGAGGTACAGGAGGCTGCCCACAAGAGGGAAATGGAGGCAAGGAAGCATGTGGAGGAGATGGAGAGGATAAAGGCCCAGCAGAATATACCAACAAACCCTAGCAATCCTTCTCCAGGTACCACTTCCCATCCCAGAAAGTTCCCCACCTACAAGGCAGGTGATGATACTGAGGCCTTCTTAGAAAACTTCGAAAGGGCCTGCCTTGGGTACAGCATCTCTACTGACCAATACATGGTAGAGCTGAGGCCGCAGCTCAGTGGACCCTTAGCTGAGGTAGCAGCTGAAATGCCTAAAGAACACATGAACAAGTATGAACTGTTTAAATCCAAGGCGAGAGTCAGAATGGGGATAACACCCGAGCAGTCTCGTCGGAGGTTCAGAGCCCTAAGGTGGAAACCAGACATGTCATTTACCCGACATGCCTACCACATTGTGAAACATTGGGATGCCTGGATATCAGGAGCAAGTGTTGAATCTCCAGTAAATTTGCCCTTCCTAATGCAAATGGAACAATTCTTAGAGGGTGTTCCTGAGGAAATAGAAAGATACATCCTAGATGGGAAACCCAAAACTGTAATCGAGGCAGGAGAGATTGGAGCCAGATGGGTGGAGGTGGCAGAGAAGAAGAAAACTGGTCGCAGTTGGAGCGGAGACCAGAAGGGACCACCCCAGACCACACCCTATTACCGGGGGCCGCCCAAAGCCCCACCTACCTCCCAAAGAACCCTCCAGACCCCTTATCGTCCCACCACCCCGTTCTCCAGCAACCCTCCTCGTCCCAGTGACCCGTCAGCTGGACGATGTTTTAAGTGTAACGAGCTGGGGCATGTAAAGGCCAACTGCCCCAAGAACCCCAACAGATTACAGTTCATTGCACCGGAATCACACCAGAGGTCCACAGGCCCAGATACCTCCCAGATACCCTTGGAGCGGAGGGAAACTGTGAGTGTGGGCGGGAAGAAGGTCACCGCGTGGAGGGACACCGGAGCACAAGTGTCAGCTATCCATGCTTCCTTAGTGGACCCCAATTTAATCAACCCAGAGATCCAAGTGACGATTCAACCCTTCAAGTCCAACTCTTTCAATTTGCCTACAGCCAAGTTGCCTGTCCAGTACAAGGGCTGGTCAGGAATGTGGACTTTTGCAGTCTATGATGATTATCCCATCCCCATGCTGTTGGGGGAAGACTTGGCCAATCATGTGAAGCAGGCCAAGAGGGTGGGAATGGTCACCCGCAACCAGGCTAAACAAGCCGTGAGGCCTAGCTCTGTTCCGGAAACTTCTATCAGGACCCAGTCAGAGGTGATGGACCTGGACCCCAGGCCAATGTCTGCAACAGCAGTAGTGGATCCAGTCCCAGAGACCCAGACGGAACCAGTCCCAGAACCGGAACCAGCCGAACAACCAACACCAGACCCCGTGTCAGCACTGAATCCAGTACTTGCAACCTCAACACCAGAGGGCCCCACCGAACCTGAACTGGCAGCAGCCGATAACCCTACACAAGAGGCTCAGCCGGAGCCTGAATCCCAACATAGTGCACCAGCGGAGAGCGGTTCACAGTCAACAGAAACAGCTCCATCCCCTATATCGCTTCCAGAGGGACCAAGCCTAGGTCCACAATCCCATGAGGAACTGATGTCTCCAGGATCAAGGGAACAGTTCCAGACCGAACAGGAAGCAGATGAAAGCCTCCAGAGAGCTTGGACGGCGGCACGGAGCAACCCACCGCCTCTCAGATCTTCTAATCGATCCAGGTTTGTTGTAGAAAGAGGACTTTTATACAAGGAAACTCTTTCTGGGGGACACCAGGAAGACTGGCATCCTCAGAGACAGTTGGTAGTTCCAACTAAATACCGGGCCAAGCTCTTGAGCTTAGCCCATGATCACCCTAGTGGCCATGCTGGGGTGAACAGGACCAAAGACCGTTTGGGGGGGTCATTCCACTGGGAGGGAATGGGCAAGGATGTTTCTACCTATGTCCAGTCTTGTGAGGTGTGCCAAAGAGTGGGAAAACCCCAAGACCAGGTCAAAGCTCCTCTCCAGCCACTCCCCATCATTGAAGTTCCATTTCAGCGAGTAGCTGTGGATATTCTGGGTCCTTTTCCGAAAAAGACACCCAGAGGAAAGCAGTACATACTGACTTTCATGGATTTTGCCACCCGATGGCCGGAAGCAGTAGCTCTAAGCAACACCAGGGCTAAAAGTGTGTGCCAGGCACTAGCAGACATTTTTGCCAGGGTAGGTTGGCCCTCCGACATCCTCACAGATGCAGGGACTAATTTCCTGGCAGGAACTATGAAAAACCTTTGGGAAGCTCATGGGGTAAATCACTTGGTTGCCACTCCTTACCATCATCAAACAAATGGCATGGTGGAGAAGTTTAATGGAACTTTGGGGGCCATGATACGTAAATTCGTAAATGAGCACTCCAATGATTGGGACCTAGTATTGCAGCAGTTGCTCTTTGCCTACAGAGCTGTACCACATCCCAGTTTAGGGTTTTCCCCATTTGAACTTGTATATGGCCGTGAGGTTAAGGGGCCATTGCAGTTGGTGAAGCAGCAATGGGAGGGATTTACACCTTCTCCAGGAACTAACATTCTGGACTTTGTAACCAACCTACAAAACACCCTCCGAACCTCTTTAGCCCTTGCTAGAGAAAACTTACAGGATGCTCAAAAAGAGCAAAAAGCCTGGTATGATAAACATGCCAGAGAGCGTTCCTTCAAAGTAGGAGACCAGGTCATGGTCTTAAAGGCGCTCCAGGCCCATAAAATGGAAGCATCGTGGGAAGGGCCATTCGTGGTCCAGGAGCGCCTGGGAGCTGTTAATTATCTCATAGCATTCCCCACCTCCAACCGAAAGCCTAAGGTGTACCATATTAATTCTCTAAAGCCCTTTTATTCCAGAGAATTAAAGGTTTGTCAGTTTACAGCCCAGGGAGGAGACGACGCTGAGTGGCCTGAAGGTGTTTACTACGAAGGGAAATGTGCTGGTGGTGTGGAAGAGGTGAACCTCTCCATGACCCTTGGGCGTATGCAGCGACAGCAGATCCAGGAGCTGTGCACTAGCTACGCGCCAACGTTCTCAGCCACCCCAGGACTGACTGAACGGGCATACCACTCCATTGACACAGGTAATGCTCACCCAATTAGGGTCCACCCTTACCGGGTGTCTCCTCAAGCTAAAACTGCTATAGAACGGGAGATCCAGGATATGTTACAGATGGGTGTAATCCGCCCCTCTGAAAGTGCATGGGCATCTCCAGTGGTTCTAGTTCCCAAACCAGATGGGGAAATACGTTTTTGCGTGGACTACCGTAAGCTAAATGCTGTAACTCGCCCAGACAACTATCCCATGCCACGCACAGATGAACTATTAGAGAAACTGGGAAGGGCCCAGTTCATCTCTACCTTGGACTTAACCAAGGGGTACTGGCAGGTACCGCTAGATGAATCTGCCAAGGAAAGGTCAGCCTTCATCACACATCTCGGGCTGTATGAATTTAATGTACTCCCTTTCGGGCTGCGAAATGCACCCGCCACTTTCCAAAGACTTGTAGATGGTCTCCTAGCGGGATTAGGAGAATATGCAGTCGCCTACCTTGACGATGTGGCCATATTTTCGGATTCCTGGGCAGACCACCTGGAACATCTACAAAAAGTCCTTGAGCGCATAAGGGAGGCAGGACTAACTGTTAAGGCTAAGAAGTGTCAAATAGGCCTAAACAGAGTGACTTACCTTGGACACCAGGTGGGTCAAGGAACTATCAGCCCCCTACAGGCCAAAGTGGATGCTATCCAAAAGTGGCCTGTCCCAAAGTCAAAGAAACAGGTTCAATCCTTCTTAGGCTTGGCCGGTTATTACAGACGATTTGTACCGCACTACAGCCAAATCGCTGCCCCACTGACAGACCTAACCAAAAAGAAACAGCCAAATGCTGTTCAGTGGACCGGAAGGTGTCAGAAGGCCTTTAACAAGCTTAAAGCGACACTCATGTCTGACCCTGTACTAAGGGCCCCAGACTTTGACAAACCGTTCCTAGTAACCACAGATGCATCCGAGCGTGGTGTGGGAGCAGTTTTAATGCAGAAAGGACCTGATCAAGAATTCCACCCTGTAGTGTTCCTCAGCAAAAAACTGTCTGAGAGGGAAAGCAACTGGTCAGTCACTGAAAAAGAATGTTATGCCATTGTCTACGCTCTGGAAAAGCTACGCCCATATGTTTGGGGACGGCGTTTCCACCTGCAAACCGACCATGCTGCACTAAAGTGGCTTCACACCGTCAAAGAAACTAACAGAAAACTTCTTCGGTGGAGTTTAGCTCTCCAAGATTTTGATTTCAACATCCAACACATCTCAGGAGCTTCTAACAAAGTGGCTGATGCACTCTCCCGTGAAAGTTTCCCAGAATCAACTGGTTAAAATCGTCCTTGAGATGTGGAAAATATTGTTAGTCTTTATGTACTTGGTAGTATATTTAGAGATGCATGTGTCTTATTAACTCTGTTTTCCTAGAGCTCCAGGAAGAAATCCCAGCCAGTGTTTCACCCTAGCTGAGATTTGGGGGGCGTGTCATAAAAATAAAGGGAAGGGTAAACCCCTTTGAAATCCCTCCTGGCCAGGGGAAAGCTCCTCTCACCTGTAAAGGGTTAAGAAGCTAAAGGTAACCTCGCTGGCACCTGACCAAAATGACCAATGAGGAGACAAGATACTTTCAAAAGCTGGGAGGAGGGAGAGAAACAAAGGGTTTGTGTGTCTGTCTGTAGTCGTCTTGGCCAGGGACAGAACAGGAATGGAGCCTTAGAACTTTTAGTAAGTAATCTAGCTAGGTATGTGTTAGATTATGATTTCTTTAAATGGCTGAGAAAAGAATTGTGCTGAATAGAATAACTATTTCTGTCTGTGTATCTTTTTTGTAACTTAAGGTTTTGCCTAGAGGGGTTCTCTATGTTTTTGAATCTAATTACCCTGTAAGATATCTACCATCCTGATTTTACAGGGGGGATTTCTTTATTTCTATTTACTTCTATTTTTTATTAAAAGTCTTCTTGTAAAACACTGAATGCTTTTTCATTGTTCTCAGATCCAAGGGTTTGGGTCTGTGGTCACCTATGCAAATTGGTGAGGCTTTTTATCCAACATTTCCCAGGAAAAGGGGAGTGCAAGTGTTGGGAGGATTGTTCATTGTTCTTAAGATCCAAGGGTCTGGGTCTGTAGTCACCTAGGCGAATTGGTGAGGCTTTTTACCAAACCTTGTCCAGGAAGTAGGGTGCAAGGTTTTGGGAAGTATTTTGGGGGGAAGGACGCGTCCAAACAGCTCTTCCCCAGTAACCAGTATTAGTTTGGTGGTGGTAGCGGCCATTCCAAGGATAACGGGGGTAATATTTTGTACCTTGGGGAAGTTTTGACCTAAGCTGGTAAAGATAAGCTTAGGAGGTTTTTCATGCAGGTCCCCACATCTGTACCCTAGAGTTCAGAGTGGGGGAGGAACCTTGACAGTAGCTATGTAGATGTTCAGGCTCAGGCTGGAGGTCAGACCTTGGAGCCTAAGGAAGGGGGGAGGGCTTCAGAGCCCAAGCCACAGTGTCTACACAGCTGCTTTTAGCACTGCAGCGCAAGCCCCACAAGCCTGTATTTGTTGACCTGGACTCTGAGACTCGCTGCTGCAGGCTGTGTAGATGCACTCTAAGAGCCCAAGAATTCCCAGCCCAGGGGGAAGACAGCTAAGGTGGCGTTAAGCCTCCTTTGTATCATGACGACTCTGGGCTTTTCCAAGGGCTGGAGCAGCCTTTGGCATAACTCAGACAGCCTCTCAGGGCTAACCCAGACAGCTTCCTCTGGGCAGCCGCAGCAGTGCGACCCAGAAGCTAAACAGCAGTATGTGCTGTGGCCCCACCCCTGCCACATCCTTCTCACCCCAGCCACACTCTTGACTTGCACCCTTCATCAGGCTTACAAGGGGGGGCACTGGAGAACAGCCTGCAGCTATTTTCCTCAGTTCCTGTACTGGGGGAAATCTGGCTGGATCTGGGGCTTTAGATCTCTTTTTGTCACTCCAGCCTCTTTACTCAGCATAAATGGTTTTGGGGGTGGGAGGTTGAAGATCTCACCCCTGGTATTTTGTGAGTCTAACTTTTCTCCCCAATATATGAATTGAACAAATGAAGTAAGCCGGGTATGGATGAGCTCTCCCCTGACATCTAGAGATGAACTGGGGAAAAAGGACATCAGGTTCAGACTGTATTTGCATAGACACACCTACTCTGGCTAGGTGATCACCAGGCAGACCTGTTTAGACTGAGGCTATGTCTACACTACAGATGTCACAGTGGCAAAGCTGCGCTGTCAGTTCTCCCATGTAGCTGCTCTGTGCTGAAAGGAGATAGCTCTCCCATCAACATAATTAAAAAATCCCCAAAGAGTAGTGGGAACTATGTTAGCAGAAGAGCTTCTCCCACCATCACAGCACTGTCCATGCCGGCACTTTGGTCAGTGAAACTTATTTCAGTGTTTTTTTCATCCCCTTGGCCGACAAAAATTTTACCAACAAAAGTGCTAGTATAGACAGCCAAGTAATCAATTTGGACTGTTCTGGGTTAAAATTCACAGCAGTATTGATTGCAGCGGTAAGGAAATGTTGTTATCCTTATTGTGTGAATAAAGGGCAGCAGAACTCTACTTAGCATGCCCTCATTGGGTGAGTCACTGTGACGGGGTGTACTCAACACCACACTGGACAGGAAAGAGTTAACTCTTCCTTGATGGTTGGGGAAGGACGTAGCATTCAGGATCTCACCAGGGAGCAGCTATCAACCTACCCCATGGAAGCCCAAAGCACTGAGGCCCCAGCCGACACCCAGGAGGGGGTGGAGACGTTGGGAACAGACCCAGATGAGCAACCCAAAGGTGCCCCAACTACTGCCACCAGAACTATGGTAGGAAGTAGCCCAGGAGGGCACTAGCCATAGTCCTGGACATAGGCAGCATGTTGCAGTTGGATCCCCACTGATCTCAGTGGCAGAACCCTCTGCCACTACTAGGGCCCCTGGGCTGGGACCTGGTGGAATAGGGAAGGCCCGGGTACCCCTACCCTAGGCCACCACCCGCCCCAGGGGACAGCCCACTACCCTGTGAACCAGGGACATCTCATTGACTCTGGCTGCTAGGCCTGCCTACCCTGCAGCCCAGGGATGCCTCATTGACTCTGGCCGCTAGGCCTGCTTACCCTGTGACCAGGGTCTTTTCAGAGACTCTGGCCACTAGGCCTGGATACCCTGCAAACCAGGGAACCACTATTGACTCCAGCCACTAGGCCTCAAGACCCTGCAAATCAGGGACCCCCTATAGACTCAGGCTGCTATGCCTTGACCCCGCAAACCAGAGATTTGCCATTGACTCTGACCCTTAGGCTTTATTGCCCTGGGACAGAAAAAGCAGCATGTTTTTAAAAATGTGGGTATATCTCACTTAATTAGTTCCCTGTCATTATAGGGGACTTGGAGGTTAGCACATGTCGGTCCTTCCTTTTCTCTGTCTGTGACACACAATAATTTAGACACCTGTGAGCTGTAATTCATTGGTCTAGTTTTGGTTGCTGAGTTTAGTGTGTGGGTGCTGAGTGGTGCTGGTGACCTGTGATATATGGGAGGTCAGACCAGATGATCTGGTGGTCCCTTCTGGCCTTAAATTTTATGATTTAGATAGCGTGTCACTTCAAATTAGTTCGCTAGGCCAAATATATTGAAAACCGTTGAAAGAACAATTTGTAAATGTTAATTATAACTGGCCACATATCAAATTGGGGAAAGGTGTCTGGTAAGGACAGGAACTACAGGGGCCAGCATTAGCTTGTTCCTTATTTGATATCTCTATTAGTGTTCAGGAAGAAGCAGTACACCTGGCTAAGGAAATTTGCAGATAATAGGGGGCTTGTCTACACAAACATTTATTTTGCCGCAAGCTAGGCTGTGCATCTACCCCACACTAACCTGTCATGGACTAGTGGACCTTACTGGAGTGCATTAACACTTCATTAATGTGCTTAGATCTAGTCCTCTTTGCAAGATCAAAAAGAGGACTGACAAATAAAACAAAGGGAAGTAGGAAATTAGCAACATGGGCAGAAAAAAAACAGTGAGATTCAGCATGGAAAAATGCAAGCTAGTACATCTGTGAAAAGATAAGCCAAAAAACCCAAATACTCAAAGGGATGGAGAAACCTAGAAAGCAGAAATGCTAGTAACACAAGCCAATTAGACAGCAATTTCCCATATTATATACTGTGGGCAGGAAAATAAAAAGGGCAATGCAATTCTGCGCTGAATATGCAGAGGTACCATATTACAGAGCTGGGAAGTAATAGTTCCTCCCTCTCTGTGGCTCTGGTGTGATCTCACCTGGAATATTACTTTCTGCTCTGGGCATCTCATTTCCATAAAGATATTGACAGATTGGAGGGAGTTCAGTGAGCAGCCACAAAAATGATCAGGTGCTAATGTGAATGATTTATGATGAAAGATTAAGGAAAACCAATGAACTCCTTGGCCACTGACAAGTCTAGCTTCCCTGCCATGGGAAAATGTCGATGAATGACATTCACTTCACATACATATATATAGCTTCCCGTAAAAGTGACCAGGTCTATAGATGTAAAAGCACATCTAAGTGGCAGTTATGGAGGAAGATGGTAACAGTCCACAGGGAGGGTATAAGCACCAAGGATATGGAGGATTTATTTAGGTTAGTACAGGAGTAATTGTATGAAACTCAGAAAAGAAAAATTCAGATTTAATATATGGAAAAGCTTTCCGGAGAGGGATTTCACCCTTAGACACCCTTCACCCTTAGACTGTACCACCTGAGGAGTAAATGTTCCTCAGAGACAGCTCTGTGAGGCACAATCCTCTGGAGGTGGGTGGGAGAAAAGCTGTATTTACCCTTTACATGATGCAACACACTGTACCCTTCCCCCACCCCATTTTGTCAAATCAGTTCCACTGGACAGCACATGCAGGGGAGGAGTCATGCAGCACAATATCTTTCCCTCTGCACTCTCCCCATCCACTAATCTGTTGCAGTTAACAGCAGCTTTCCATATATCACCAATTATATGTTAAACACTTTCATCAGCCTAGACTTTGGGGGCTCTTTTACCCATGATGCTTCCACAGGTTTAGCTAGAAAAATATATATCATACACAAAAATACACGAAAAGAATATTATTAAAGTTGCAAAGTCAAGCATTCAGAACTTAGGAAATGCCAGAATTAAGGCTGCCTGGATACATGCATCATGATAGTCTTTAGTTACATGGTCACAAACTATTTTTTTCCATCCCACAAAGCTCCAGTCCCAATTTCTCTGTGCCACCCACTCACAGTCCCCACTTGGGTTCTTCCAGTCTCATTCTCCTTGCCCAGCCAATGCCAGTATTTCTTCCCCTCCTCCAGGATTCCCAGCTTCAAGTTCCAGTGCCCCCTTTCAGGTTTCTTGTTCCAATCCATTCCCTTCATATCCCAGGTCCAGCTCTAGTCCCCTGTGTTTTTGAATCAGGCAGCTCCTCATCCTCACTGCCTAGGTACCAGCAAGGGACGGATTGATATCACATGAGAGACAAGTCCCCTACTTTCAGTTTCAGCACCTGGTGCCACATCAGCCCCTAGCCACTGGTAGGAGCAAATACAGGGAAAGTCCTGCTCAGCCTCTGAAGGATTGGGATGAAACATGCACAGTACAGATGCAATCTTTGGAGAATTCAGCTGTTAAATTCTCCCAAGTTTCTACTGTGCGTGTGTGAAATAAGTTAGAAACCTCTGAAAATCTCAACACAATTTGGGACCCTTTCCATGGGGGAGCAGGGAGGAGGGGGAAGGATGCAAAAGGCACACTCTTGACACCAGGGTTACCCCCTTGAAAATTCAAGTCCCTGCTTCAAAGCCTGGAGCAATTAGAATAGCTAATGAAACAGTTACAAGATTTTGTTAACATGGGGAAAAACCATTCTCCCATTTTTGCTGAAATTTTCCAGAAAATATCAGCCTAAACCAGACACCAGGTATGGAAAATTGCAACCCAAATGGTCAAAGTTCAGCAAAATTTTGAGCAACTGTAAATAGGATCTTACAATGAGAAGCAGTGCTATAAGTTTCTCCTATAATATTTAAAAATGAAGTCCTCTCTAACAGAAAACATGGAGTTAAATTATGTCTAAAACCCTTTTTAATTGATGTGAACTAAAGCTAAATTGGAATTTTTTATTGATCTTTGTAAATTGAAAAATATCAATTTGTCAAAACAGATACCGATAATGACAAAGGGTCAGGCTTAATGAATTTCCAAAGTTGGGGGGAAAAAAAAACAAATCAACCCTGAGAAAAAGCTTCAAAATTGTTCAGATGTTTCATTTTGACATTTTCTAAACAAAAAATTCCAGTTCCAGTTTAAAATGACATTTTGTTTCAAAATTTAGACTAATTAGACTTAAAAAAATTATAAGCAAAAAAGATCAAAATTGAAATGAAACATTTGGAAATATTAAACAAAATGTTTCAGCTGACCCTACATTTGTTTGGTTTTTCAAGATCAAAAATATTTTTTGAGATCCCAACTTTTTGTCCCAATTCAATGCAGGAAAAAATTTCTCACTCTACTCTAAATCCCTAAAATAATCTCTGAGGTTCAAAACTCTCCAGCTTCCATCACCACTCTCAAATCATATAAAAAGAGGAAATGGAATGTGCAAATAGATTTTATTTTAAGCCAAACTAACTTACCTTTTAAAATACCAAGTTAGCTATTCAGTATCCTGACGCTGATTTATGCTTCAAACAGTTCACATTTTAAACAGGCAGTGATGTAAAAGAAAATATCCCAATTTGTTAAAAAAGGACCAGTGAGAAGAGAAATATGTATCCATGCCATTGTTGCAAGCAAAATTCAATTTTGGGAAAAAATTGCAATTATTTGAACTGCAGTTTGTTCATTTCTTGTCTGCATCTGAACTAACCATGCTTATGTGGATAGGGATTAAAACCATCTTCTGCTGGCAATTGATTGAAATTGGCACATTGGGTGACCACAGCTAGAAGATTTTTTTCCTCATACTGTAAAGATTAATTTAAAAATGACAGATACATCACCCTTGTACAACTCTGTATGTATTTTGTATGGAAAATACAGAAATAAAATGCAGTGTTTTCTTGTTTTAGCTATGTGGAACTCAGTGATTTTGTTTTGCTAGGGTTCAGGTGAAAGTTTTCCTTGGTTCAGTTACATGTGGCTTCACACTTGGTATTTCACTTTAACTGAGGGTTTGAACATAGTTATCTGTCAGAGAACTAAAACATAAATACCAACCCCCCAATTCTGAGCAGTGCTCTCAGAAAGTGAATCCCAGAGGAGGAGAAGGGGGCAAAGATGACCTTAACTACCAGCACCCAGTGCAAATTTGAGCAGTCCCTGTGACTGTTACAATTAGCAATGATTTCCCATACACCTGAACCTCTCTCCCCAAATAGCTACAGCTTAGACAGCTCTGAGGATATCCCCTCCTGCACCTGATATGTCCCCTCCTCAGTGTAAGTGAGCCTCTGGCACAGTAATCTTGCCCTTTGCTATCTGGGGCACTCCCAGCCAGGGTGTTGGGCTACTTTTCATCCCCATTTATGCTTCAGGAACAGCATAAAGAGTTAAGAAGTAACCCAAAATTTGGCCTCAAATGCTATCAGACTTGTGAAATTCTTCCTCTCTTTTATATGCCAGTACCTGAAGAGCTGCCAAGGCATTTAATCCATTGTCCCTGTTTTCTAATTTCCACTGCTGTAGATTCACTACCGCTGAGGCTCATAGGAACCACAGTACTTGTGAATCAGCAAGGGACTGCTTTGCGTGGTGAACATCAATGTAAACAATTCTGTCTGGAACCAAACACAATTCCCTAATATTAAGTGAATTCTTAAGAGTACCTCTTCCCCAAGCCTCCTAATTTTTGGACAGCTCCATGACACATGTTGAAAACAAACAAGGGATCCCACTGTTTCAACACAATACCAACATACTGCTGTTTGATTGAAATTATCACATATCTTAGCAAAGAATGGCTAAATTTCAAATTTGTAGCAAGGCCAAGTAAGAACTGGGTTTTGCTGCAAACAGTCAGATCCTGCACCACTGAAGTCAATGACAAAGCTACCATTAACTTCAGTGGTGGAGGGAGAAGTTCATTGCGCACAGCTGAGAAACCAGCCTTTAGTCCTAACCATATCAGAATCTATAGAGGTTGCTACTGATGGCCTGACCCATGGAACTATTATACACCTACATTATCCTTTAACACATTTCTCACTTGTATATTACAGTTATAAATAATTCACTTTTCCCCAAAAAGAAAAAAAACAAAAACAAATACATTTGATTCCTGGATTGTAAAGCCAGAAGACCCCATTATGATCATTTAGTCAGACCTGTGTAAAACAGGTCATAGGTTTGTTTCTCACAGCAATTTCCAATCCAACAATTTGTGATTGAAGAAGGGTATACTACAAAAACATTCAGTCCTGATGTGAACACTCCAAGTGACAGTTAATTTACCACATCCATTGGTAATCTGTTCCAATTGGTAATTATGATCACTGTTAAAAACTTGCATCTTCTTTACAGTTTGATCTTTGCCAGCTTCAACTTCCAGCTATTGGATACTTTTGATATTTCCACGCATTTGAACTTTCTTTCAGGTGAGGTGTTTCAGCATAAAGAAACAAAAGTGTTAATAAAAGTACTCAATATTTCAATATTTAATAAGTTACGTTTTTTCATGTTACTTTTTTCATTTGGGAAGAATAATTTTACACTAACCACAAGTGACACTGAGTACAGAACACTGAGATAATCCAAAAATGTTTCTATTCCGTTTACATAATAAATTGCAGCTACTTGCTAGGCAGAAGAGTACAAAGAACTGTTGACTGGATTGGCTCAAGAAGACAGTGTTAGAAACCATGAGAACTTAACATATAATAATTGACAAAATTCCATACAGGGAATTACAGAATGCTTACAGAGATTCAGTCCACTGTAGATTTTGTTACAGATCTAGATTAGCTCCCCCTGCTGGACACTCACCAGACTGCTGTGAGAGCATCCCAGCTGCTGGATTCAGTGTGTTTTAAGCTTTGGGAGTCTGAAGCTAGTCCAGGCTTGGGGTCTCTAGGTACATTCTCAGGGTGAAAATATTTTGCCCCTGCCCCCTAAGAACTGCAATTGCACCTTTAAGTTGTCCAGAACCAATGCTGGCTCCCCAGACTTCCCTGTAGTTTACATACACCCTGTCCCAGAGCTCCAGACATGTGGGTACTCTGGGGTTACAGTATACCTCTTCAGGGCCATGTGATAGATGTAGCACATACCACACACAGAGAGTCCTTGCAGAGGATTCTAAAACACTACCGGTTTTTACTTAAGAGATAAAGCACAAGAAAGTACAGCTCATTTAACATCTACCAACAATATCAAACAACAACCACCCTGAACACCATGCCGCTTCCTTCTGCTCACCCATCCCTTGGGAGTCCTTCAGAGGGTCAACTGTGTTCAGAAAGGTAGGGTTCCCCATAGCCTCAATAGGTTCCTGCAAAAACTTCCCTTTGTCTGAGCTGGTGAAAGCTACAGAAGAACCAGCGCAGTTCCTGCTCTTTTATAACTCCAGTCCCTCTATCATTTGACCTGCTAATCAGCCTCTTCAGATGATCAGTCCTCTACCAGGTGACCTCTCCCCTGACAAACCAGTTTTCTTGGGTGGGAGCCAGCCTGTTGTCAGGATGTTTGCATTTGAATAGAGGACCATTCAAGTTAAGTTTCAGAGTAGCAGCCGTATTAGTCTGTATTCGCAAAGAAAAAAAAGGAGTACTTGTGGCACCTTAGAGACTAACAAATTTATTTGAGCATAAGCTTTCGTGAGCGACAGCTCACTTCATCAGATGCATTCAAGTTAAATGACCCTATGTTGTCAGCCCTGTATCACTGTCTCTTGGAAATTCAGTCCAACATGGAAGTAAAATGGCAAAAGACAAGGTAAATGGCTTCATGTTCAAAATCGAGTTTGCAGCTTGATAGAGATATATGCATAATTTAAACTCACACAATCTCACAGTGAATTAATAAATTGTATAGACAAATTCCCCAAATCATCACAAACAGTTAACTGAGATCTCCTTATCTGAAGGATTTCTTGATTTGTTGCTTGTTTTTTGTTACATGGATTTTGACCTATTTGCAATTTTTATATCTGGAGCGAATGTGAACTTCAACCTTAATTCACATAATTCTACAGAACATGTAGTTGAGTAAATACATTTTGTACCAGGCATTTGAGTCTGCATTTCTGATTGGTTAAATTACCGAATGTGGGTTTTGTAAAATGAATCAGTTGAATTTGTTATTGTAAACAGTAGTGAGGCTTCATAATCTGCTTCCTTCAAGTGCAAATTAAATGGAGTTATTTTTGTAAGTGAGAGGAATGAAGTCTTTTCCTCCTATAAGGACTGTGATGTTATACTGTAAGAAGTTCCTCTTTTAGTAATCTTAGTTATTGCTAGAGGTAATAGGCTAAAATCAGGTTCTAAGAGAAGTTATAGGGGAGAAGTGTTGATCGTCATTTGGGTTGAACACTAATATCTAACTCATTACCTCTGATTGTAGGTTATTTTTCTATCTTGTCATTTCATATTTATTATTTAACCTTTTTGAATAGAGAATAGATATTCTTTTCCTTTTTCTTCAGGAAGACATTCCAAGCTTTCACAGTTCATGTGAGTGCAATATATTGCTGAAGTGTCATTAGTTTCCATATTCTGCCCACGAAACCAGGATTCTGGAGAAAATCTGACCGAATTTTGACACCTGAGAAGGGTGGGATTGTTCTATACCAAACCCATACAGTAGGGTGACCAGACGCCCGATAAAGCTTCACTGTCCCGATATTTAACTCTTTGTTCCGCGTCCTGACCGATGTATGATCAGGATGCCATTTGTCCCGATATTGTAGGGTTCCTTGCCGGGCATCTGGTTGGCGTGGGGCTGGCAGGTTCCCTACCTGGCTGTGTGCAGCTCCCTGGAAGTGGCGACAGCTTCCTCTGGGTCCTAGGCACAGGGATGGCCGGGAAGCTCTGTGTGCTGCTCCTGCCATTAGCACCTGCTCTGCATCTCCCATTGGCCAGGAACCATAGACAATGGGGTCTGTGGGGGCGGCACCTGTGAGCAAGGCAGCGCACACAGCCGCCTGGCTGCACCTCCACCTAGGATCCAGAGGGAGCTGTTGCCACTTCTGAGGAGCCGCCTAAGGTAAGCACTGCCTGGAGCACACACCCCCTCCAGCACCCCAAGCCCCTGCCCCAGCCCTGAGTCCCCTCCTGCACCCAAACTCCCCACCCAGAGTCGGGACTCCAAAGCTCCTCCCATGCCCCAACCACCTGCCCCAGCCCTGAGACCCGCCCTGCAGTGGGGGCTGGAGCTGGAGCAGTGCTAGAGCAGGGGCCGTGCACCCCAAATGACCTGAGGCTTGCGGTGGGGGCCAGAGCGGTCCATGCACCCCTAACTGACCCACAGCGAGTGGCTTGCAATGTGACTGCTGCTGGGTGCTGCAGCCGGGGCTGTGCATCCCTGCCCCACGGCTTGTGGCTGGGGCCAGAGTCATGCGTCCCCAACCCACTGCTTCCTAGAACTGTGCGCCCCCCTCTCTCATGGCTCTGGTGGGGGCTGTGAATCTGTGGCTGCCTCCCCCATGTGTCCCAATATTTTGTTCTTGCAATCTGTCACCCTACCATACACTGAACTTCTTGAGGGTGCTTATCTTTAGTTTTATATTCCCAGGCAAAAACTATGTTCACATAGATTGTAACCTTCCCTTTTCTTCCCTTGGTTATTCAGGAACAGGCAACACTCATCTGTGTGCCCAGGCACCTTATGTTGTTCACAGAAAAGGGGATCCTGAGTATCCCAGTGGTGATACTGGGTAGGGGGGAATCCTCTATCCGCCCCTCTGCTGCAGTCCCTTTACTGGTAAACAAAATTACAATTAACAATGCCTCCACCTGGCTGAGCCCTGTTCGCACTAAATGGCTTGCCTTGGGAACATCCAGGAATGAAACTGAGCTAATCTATGTAAGGAGTCCAATTCCAAAGTACCAAACATAAACAATATATACCCAAATTACAATTAACACACCTTTACTTAACAATTTTTAAAAATCCATGGTGTAACAGATTGAGATTCATTAAATGTCACAACCAATTTAAATCAGCAGGGGGCACTTCAATAAATCAATTTTAAAATGTTGAGACCAAATGAATGGATGACATTATCCATGGATAAATTATAGAAGGAGAGGTAAGAGGAACAAAAAGGTTCTGAGAGAGAGTGTGTCTTTCCATAGAATAATTACATGCATCATTTCCCCTTTTGTTGCTCTCTTTAATAGTCTTCAACGTTTGTAGACTATTTTGAAAATCTAAAGTTTTCTAAAATTGTTATTGTAAGTATTGGTATCCTAGAATCATAGAATCATAGAATATCAGGGTTGGAAGGGACCCCAGAAGGTCATCTAGTCCAACCCCCTGCTCAAAGCAGGACCAATTCCCAGTTAAATCATCCCAGCCAGGGCTTTGTCAAGCCTGACCTTAAAAACCTCTAAGGAAGGAGATTCTACCACCTCCCTAGGTAACGCATTCCAGTGTTTCACCACCCTCTTAGTAAAAAAGTTTTTCCTAATATCCAATCTAAACCTCCCCCACTGCAACTTGAGACCATTACTCCTCGTTCTGTCATCTGCTACCATTGAGAACAGCCTAGAGCCATCCTCTTTGGAACCCCCTTTCAGGTAGTTGAAAGCAGCTATCAAATCCCCCCTCATTCTTCTCTTCTGCAGGCTAAACAATCCCAGCTCCCTCAGCCTCTCCTCATAACTCATGTGTTCCAGTCCCCTAATCATTTTTGTTGCCCTTCGCTGGACTCTCTCCAATTTCTCCACATCCTTCTTGAAGTGTGGGGCCCAAAACTGGACACAGTACTCCAGATGAGGCCTCACCAATGTCGAATAGAGGGGAATGATCACGTCCCTCGATCTGCTCGCTATGCCCCTACTTATACATCCCAAAATGCCATTGGCCTTCTTGGCAACAAGGGCACACTGCTGACTCATATCCAGCTTCTCGTCCACTGTCACCCCGAGGTCCTTTTCCGCAGAACTGCTGCCTAGCCATTTGGTCCCTAGTCTGTAGCTGTGCATTGGGTTCTTCCGTCCTAAGTGCAGGACCCTGCACTTATCCTTATTGAACCTCATCAGATTTCTTTTGGCCCAATCCTCCAATTTGTCTAGGTCCCTCTGTGTCCTATCCCTCCCCTCCAGCGTATCTACCACTCCTCCCAGTTTAGTATCATCCGCAAATTTTCTGAGAGTGCAATCCACACCATCCTCCAGATCATTTATGAAGATATTGAACAAAACCGGCCCCAGGACCGACCCTTGGGGTACTCCACTTGATACCGGCTGCCAACTAGATATGGAGCCATTGATCACTACCCGTTGAGCCCGACAATCTAGCCAGCTTTCTACCCACCTTGTAGTGCATTCATCCAGCCCATACTTCCTTAACTTGCTGACAAGAATACTGTGGGAGACCGTGTCAAAAGCTTTGCTAAAGTCAAGAAACAATACATCCACTGCTTTCCCTTCATCCACAGAACCAGTAATCTCATCCTATTTGCTTATAGTCCACGCAGTGATGCTGAATGCTTATATTCTAATATTTTTTCCATCTCTAAGAGCCATTTTTCAGGTAATTTCTTCATGTGCCAAACATCCAGACTTCTGCTGGTCCCAGACAGGATGAGTTTCCTATCTATTTCTGGTTTTTCTGGTATGGAAAAGCTAGTTCAAGTCAGGCATATGTCTAGTTTCAGTTCAAACACTGACAGCTTTTGAATGGTCCAGTAAGACCTAAGCCACATAGGCTTAAAATTTTTATAATGCTTTAATTGACACCAATGTGATTACTCTGAGTTTGTGACCCTTTTTCTCCAGCAGCAATTTATCCAGCTGTGGTCTAAAATGAGTTAATAAATGGAGTCTGTAACACTCACTGATTTCATTTTGGCAGGTTGAAAGCAGAATCCTCTTGGAGATGATAGTCCTATAAATTAGTCATTCTGACTGACATAATGCTTTGCATGAAAGTTCTATTTAATTCACACTGTTGAATTCACCCTGACGTTTGCAAATATCAATAGATCTCACACTCTTCTTCTCAGAGACAGAAATATTCATGTACTGCAAAGCTTATTCAATTATTTTCCATAAGTCTTTTTTTTATGTCTGACTTTAACGTCATATCTCAGACTATTTATAGCGGATGTTGAATAAGGGCTCTGCTATTTAAATAAAAACATTACCCACTGCTTTAGTAGAATCACTTTTCATCTGAAATTAACAATTGCACCACTTATCACAGCAAGGAATCCATTTTGCTAAAAATAATAGAAAGGGACATGCTGTATGTCAACATATTGTATATTGGTTCATTTGAAGCAAACAAATTCAAAATGTCTGCAATGGAGACTTACACTAATTATACTCTCTGCTTTAGTCATAGTTCTTTTTTTTTTAAGCTAGAAAATAAATCTCAGCATTAAGTGGCATTTCTGACAATTTCCCACTGGGTTCCCATATAGTTTAAAAAAAGAAAGAAAAACAATGGAAATTATATAAAATATTTAGACTTAAATCAAATATTTAAAAAAATAGACAAAATCACAACAGATATTAATTTAAGATTTTTTTTTAATTTTAGAGGTCATTTGTATTTGCTACAATATGCATATTTCATCCCAACTCAAGAAAGTAGAGCTCTGATCCAGCAAAGCCCTTTAGCACGTGCTTAACAAATGAGTAGTCCCAATGAAGACAATGATCTCAGTAAGATTGCACATTCAGTCACCTCTAAATTTTTTCTGACTTTTCTTGTACATGCTTAGCTAATGAAAAATTGGTGGAAAGTTCAGATGTTTTATTTTTCAATGTCATGTTAAGTTTTTCATGAGAAATGAGAACTTTCATGTTTTCTGTGAAATCCATGAAAGCCATGAAAGTAAGTACGCTCACATATCATAATGACCAGAGCAGGGTCAATTCTGGGAAAATGTGTCTTTGTCTATATTTACAGATTCCATCTAGCAATTTGATTCCACCATGTTCATGCCCCTTTTTGTTTGCTGTTCATGAAAATGGTATATATTACTTTTTTTTGTTCAAACATATTTGGGGAATGTCTGCTCTTCATATAGTGCCTGATTATAAAACACATCTGAGTTTGCACAAAGATAGTGCTGGATGAACAAAACTTTTTGTAATTTGGTCAAAAGGGGGTTTAAACCTGAGTCCTCTCATTCTAAAAAGCACTAACTTTTACCATATGAGCTATTATTACATCTATTAGCTAGCTGCTACGGTGTCCTCATAAACCTCTTCTGTAGATCAGCCACAACAGGAGAGGAAAGACCCACATTCTCTTAGAGTTGGTTACATACTCCTCATTTGTTATTTACTATGTTGTTGTTTTAAAAATTGCAATAATTCAATCAGGGAGCAAAACTAACATATTGGTTGCCTAATTCATTACACAACATGAATAGCATAGAATCAAATTCCCCAGGGTAACCTTCATCGATTTCAGAGCCAGAAGTGACCATTGACATCTAGTCTGTCCTCCTCTATAACACAGGCCATAAGAACTTCACCAAAATAATTCCTAGATCATATCTTTTAGAAAGATATTCAATCCTGATGTAAAAAGTGTCTGTCATGGAGAATCTACCATGACTCTTGTTTGTTCCAATGGTTAATAACTCTCACAGTTACACATTTATACTTCATTACCAATCTGAAATTGTCTAACTTTAGCTTCCGTCCATTGAATCGTGTTATACCTTTCTCTGCTAGACTGAAGAGTCCATGATCAAATATTTGTTTTCCATGTAGGTGTTTATAGGCTGTAACCAAGTCACTCCTTAACCTTCTCTATGTGAAGCTAAATAGATTGAGCTCCTTGAGTCTATCACTATGAGACATTTTTTCTAATCCTTTAATAATTCATGGGGGCTCTTCTCTGAATCATCTCCAATTTTCAACATTCTTCTTGAATTGTGGACACCAGAACTGGGCACAGCAGAGGTAGCACTGGTGCCAAATACAGAGGCAAAATAACCTCTCTACTTCTCCTTGAGATTCCCCCATTTATGCATCCAAGCATTGCATTAACTCTTTTGGCCACAGAATCATATTGGGAGCTCATGTTCAGATATTTATCCCCTCCTCCCCAATCTTTTTCAGAGTCCCTGCTTCCCAAGGTAGAGTCCCCATTCCTGTAAGCATGGCTACATTCTTTATTCCTAGATGTATATATTTAAATTTAGCCATATTAAAATTCATATTGTTTGCTTACACTCAGCTCACCAAAAGGTCCAGATCACTCTCTATTAGTGACCTGTCTTCTTCATTATTTACCACTCCACTAATTTTCATGTCATCTGCAAATTTTATCAGTGATGATTTTATGTTTTATTTCAAGGCATTGATAAAAATATTAAATACTGTAGGGACAAGAACTGATTTCTGTGGGACCCCAATAGAAACACACATGCTCAAGAATTCCCAGTTTACCATTACATTTTGAGACCTATCAGTTAGCCCCCTTTAATCTATTTAATGTAAGCTATGTTAATTTTTTACCATTTCAGTTTTTTAATCGAAATGTCATGAGGTACAAGTCAATAGAAGTCTAAGTATATTACATCAACGCTATAATCTTCATTAACCTAACTTGGAATCTCATAAAAAAGATATTAAGCTAGTTAGATAACATCTGCTTTCCATAAATCCATGTTGGGTGGCATTAATTATATTAGTATCCTTCAATTCTTTATTAATCAAGTCCCATATTAGCTGCTCCATTATCTTGCCTGGGATTGATGCCAAGCTGACATTGATAGGCCATCCCATTTACCCTTTTCAAATATTGGCATAACATTACCATTTTTCAGTGTTCTGGAACTTTCCCAGTGCTTGAAGACTTATAGAAAATCAACATTAAGGGTCCTGCAAGTTCCTCAGCCTGCTCTTCTAAAACTCTTGGGTGCAAGTTATCTGGACCTACTGATTTTAAAATGTCTAACTCTAGTAGATGCTGTTTAACATCCTCCTGAGATACTAGTGGAATGAAAATACTGTTCACATCATCATATTATGAGTCTACATAATCTGTTATTCAACCTTCAGCTGCCTAAATCATTCTTTCTCTTCCTGAACCCACCTGCCTCATTCATTACACACTTTCCAACTTCTGCAATATGTGAGGCAGGGGTCCTTCAGACAACAGCCCCATTCTCTACAGAACTATGATTAATTCCCAGACTATGGTCCATCAAGTGCACTGAATGCAGAATCCTGTGGAAAAAACAGTATGTGATCATGTAATTAAAGACTTTCTCATAATACAGACATACATGGGGACTGTATTAAGGTTGTAAGGGCAACCTTAATTCTGGCATTTCCTAACTTTTGAGTGCTTGATTTTGGAACCTTAACGTTTTTTTAACATATTTGTATGTGTATACTATATATTATAAATTTAGGTTCATAATCAGAATAGGACATCGGTATTAGTCCTTTATCCATCAGATAGACATCAGCTGTTTGCCAGTGCCCTTCATTTCACCTCAGGCCTTCAAATACCCCATCAGACTCTGTCTGTCTGATAAAGGACAGCTATAAGGGACCTTCTTGCTTAATTAGCACTTTTATTACTATGTTCAGGAGAATAGGTTTAATGTAAACACATTTAAGGTTTACTTAGGAAAAACGTATTAGTAGATAATTTGCACATATTGTGGATTTTGTCTTGTTTCACTTCTAACACCAACCCCACTTGATGTGTTCTACGAAATGCTGGGATAAGTATTACCCTAAGATTGAACTCTCTGACTAGTTAACATTGCTATTCCAGTCAACAGACTGTTGCTGAATAGTTGATTAATTCTGTTTAAAGTCATAATTATGCTTTTTTTTATATTACTTGTGGTGATGTTTTTTGTTTGACATTCATGTTACTTTGTTATATCTCATAAATACACTTAATGAAGAGCTCCTAATTATAGAATACAAGCATGTTATTCTTGTCATTCCTGCTGCATAGGAGTTTCCAAGTATTTGAAAGCCAATTAAATGGCTAAGTGAGTTGTTCGCAGTTCTGAGTTATTGAGTTTTTTGACTTAGCTAAAGAAAGTAGATACGGCATGGGATAATGCACCAGAATACTTCTCCAACTCCTCTAACATTGTTTAATTAAGAGCAAAAATTCTTCTCAATATTATGATACACATCTTATAAAGAAAATATGGGATTTTCTTCCTCTTTCACAATTCCCTTTAAAGATTAGGCTAAAATTTAAATCTTTACTAATCTCTGACTTTTATTAGGTGATTATGACACTAGTACAAAGCAGATCCAAATGTACTTACTGAAGTTTCATAGTATGCTAATTTGATCTGAAATATTTGTATTAGTTTATAAAATTATTTTAAGGAAAGAAGGCACCTTTCTTTACCCTTTATTTTCCTGTTCTGTGGCTACTAATGCCATATATTCCTACAGGTCAGTTCCATTCCTTCTTCCTCCAAATTGAGCCATATTAATTTAAAGACAAAGCAGAAGAGAGAGAGGATGGTCTTGACTGTATCTGGAGTCCTTCAGATGACAGCAGTGATGATGAGCTGGTATGTTGGAGGCAGAGGTTATCATTGAAAAACTAAGGTCAAAAACCAGAAGATGGAACACGCAAAGAAGGAAACTGAGCGTATGAAGCAAGAACATCTGCATGCGCTGACAGTATAGAACAACTGCTAAGAACTAACTGGTTACTCTGAGTTCAGTTTCTTTGTAGAATTGAAGTTCCTACCAGCTTGTTGCACTCCATTCAAATGTTCTGGAGAGCTGAGATTAAGTCATAGATTGATCAGGTCTAGGAAACATCTGCCTCTCTGGAACAGTAGAGAGAGAAGGTAGGTGAGGTAATATCTTTTATTGGACCAACTTCGGTTGATAGGAGAGACAAGCTGACAGCAATGTGGAACACTGGCAGTAGCAGAGAATGAAAGCATTCCCAAATATACCACAGCTCATTAGGCTGAACCACCATAATCAATGTTGTGCCATTTTCTTCCTCCTTGAATATTAATAGGGCAGCAGCAGTTATAAATAATCACTGTTTTTATATAAATATATCAGCGAGGAAAGAAAGGCCCGTAGGGGAAAAAGCTTCCAAAAAAGCACTGGGAAAACCAGTCATTAGTATTATTTATGTAAAACGCAGGTGCCAGATTCTTCCTGACCCTCATATTGTGTAAGAAATTAACCCTGCCCTTACACAGCCCATGTAAAGGGATAGTCAGAGTTCAAGTCCCTGTGCTAGGGGTGGTATAGGGACTGTGCCTTCCTAGTGTTCTTGTAGCTTCAAATCACATGAAAAGGCTGAGGGAAGGGAGGAGAAGGGAGGCTATGACAAGAAAGATGTGTGCAGGCCTGGCCTCAATCCCATTGGGCACTGGAGTTTAGGGAGGCAGTCTTTCTGGAGGAGCCCTGATTTCTCCCCTAATAGTACTGTAGCTCAGCACCACCGCTTACCAAGGACTGTGCCTCACAGCTATGATCTAGCCCATAATGTCCAAACTGTATTCTAAATGCAACACAGACAAATAAAGAGACAATGTAGCTGCCCCGCAGAGCTGACAATTAGATCTGTTCGAACATTTTCGATCAAAACTGTTTTCTATGGAAAACTGGGTTTTCTACTAAATGATGGTTTTCGTGAAAAGTGTCTGCTTTCCACATGAGAGTTCTATTTTTATCAAAATATTTCAGCCAAAACCCAAAAGATTTGGCTGAAAATGGAAATTGTAGTACTTCATGGGAGATGTAGTTTGCTCCTTATGTTCCCGTTCTCCACTATGGACCCGCATCCCCGGCTAGGCTACAGCTCTCAGAATGCACCACAGCCAGGGACGCTATGCAGAGCAGAAGGGAGATCATGATGATGATGGCAGAAGTAGTACAGCTGGGGATCCTGGCCCACAGAAGAGAATGGGGGCAAGAGGAGAAAACGAAAACTCCAATTTTTGGTTGAAATATGTTGGTTTTCCTGTTTTAATTAAAAAAAAATCTCAAAAGGTTTCCTTTTATTGTTTGTTTCTGTCAAAAAATAGAAAGTGTGTGTGGGGGGGGCAGGGGTGGAGGAGAGAAAGAGAGAATGACCAGCTTTATTGGCAATCTATATAAACACACTTGGCAGCATTACTGGTGCCAGGTCTGAGAGAAGGCAGCTTCTACTGTCCCTGTCTCAGCCCCCATCTCTGCTGCCATAGCCTCTGTGGGTGTTGCAACAGCAAGGAATAGGGTAATGGGAACCCCTGGCATCATCACCGCCTGTCCCTGATGAATGCACCTGAAACACCTGCTGCCACACAGGTGTGCAGAGGCCCTCGTGGTGGCAGTATTCACTAACCTGTCCTTCCTCTAATTTGCACTGGTGTAGCTCACTAAAAGGAGCCACAGGCCAACATGAATTGGGTTCATATTTTCCAGAAGGATAAGAGACAACAGCAGGGAACACCAGTGACACCAAAACAACAGTGACACCAGTGTTGGACACTGTCTCAGAAAGGAATATTTTGATCTCTCCCACAGCTTGTTTTTTTGTTTTATGGGACTTTCCTATCTCCTCATTCATTCCATACCATAGTTTATTAATTTCGGGCCACTACACGGTTGTTGGGGAGTGGGGAAGATGTAAAGGTCCTCCACGCTCCATACTGAAAAATGGCCCCTCAGATAGAAAGCTCAATTCCATGTAGATGAAGCATCTCCAAATGATAGAAAACATGAAATGGCATGAATTCAAGTCAACTTAAGAGATCTTCTTCCTAACCAAACAAGTCCTTCTCTCTCAAATGATTGCTCCATGCTCTCTAAGGTAATATGGTCATCTGCTCCAAATGGCTACCACCTTGCAAGAATCAGCTTTAATTTTGCCCCAATGAAAGCAGTATAGAAAAGACCTCTGGAAGACCTAAAATACAATGTATGGACAATGTCAACAGACAACCGTCCCTCACAGGCATCCTTCCCTTGGAATGTGTCAGATTTGGCTCAGGGCAGAATATCATGGAGGCATATTACACATTCAGTGGTCTCTACACTGTCCACATGACAGCATAAGAAGTAATCTAACCTAATCAGTATACCCACCACCAGCACTGCATGTCAGGGCCAAACACAATCTGCAGTAAGAAAGACTGAAAGAATAACTGGTTTTTCACCTATTGATTATAATTTTATGCCTGCTTTTCCTTTTGTTGTTGATTTTCCTCAAATTCCCCCACTGACTCCCTATTTAATTTCCAAAGTCTTCTTGGAGTGACAGTAAACACTGGTGGACTCTGTGTGTGGAAGAGTGTGGGCTCAACAAATGCCACAAGCTTTATTTTGGCATTCAATATCCACCTTTAAACATTTCAGTATGAGAAGTGAATTTTGCAAAAAATACTGCTCTCCACTTCTTTCTGAGACTGGTAACAGCCACCGGGGGCAAAAAGCAAATTTTTCCTAATGGTGCTCCCAACTGCAGACAGGCCAAGTAATTTTTCTGGTTTTACTTTATGTGTGCAATTTTTCAGACAACTTTATTATTAAGGTTCCTTCATTTACACTGGGAGTTATAACCATTTAAAACATCTCTGCTTTCTAATCCTGTAACACTTGAGTGGCCTGTTCCTAAAGCAAGCAATCTCTTCAGGATGTCACTGGAACATGAGAAAATATTAACTGCTTGAGTGCTGCCCAACAATCCAGATAGAAGACATTTGTCTTGCTGCTGAGCATAACAGTAATTTCCAAATGTGTTCCTTATTATGTATTCCTTGACCCCCAGTTCTATCAAACATACCAGACTCACTACATAATGTATTTATTTATTTCCTTTCCATTTCCATATATTCTTCTCTGCTCCCACAATGTATGAAATGACTGTCACCTCACACCTGGTGCACTAGGCCCATCCTCGCCTCATTCAAATCCCTTCTAGAGGGAATGTCTACACAGGGAAAAAAAACCTGTGGCTGTGATTCTCAGAGCCTGGCTCAACTGATTTGCGCTAGCAGGGCTCATGCTGTGGGAATGAAAACAGTAGTGTAGATGCTCAGGCTTGAGCTGGAGTGTGGGCTCGAGACCCTTCCCCTCACCAGGTTTCAGAGCCCAGGCTCCACCTGAGCCCGCCCATCTATATAGGATGGGCAGGGATGCAACACCATGCTCTGCGTATTTCTAGCCTGTTTGCCAAAAGCGGGTGACAGGGCATGGATCGCTCGATAATTGCCCTGTTGTATTCATTCCCTCTGAAGCACCTGGCAGTGGCCACTGTCACAAGACAGGATACTGGTTAGATGGACCATTGCTCTGACCCAGTATGGCTGTTCTTATGTGAATGCACTGCTACTTTTACCCTTGCAAGGATACTTTTTACCTAAGTTGACCCTGGCTCTGAGACTTGCTGCTTTTTTTGCTGTGTAGATGTAACCCACACACCTCCTGGGTGTGGTTTTCTGTCCCATCTAGCGGCACCGAGACCACTTAAAGAGAGATTAATGACTCTGCTCTACAGCCTTAGCTTACAGCCATGTGGCTTTTAGCTCATGCAATAGAGGCTCATGCATTTAGCTCCAGAGGTCCCATGTTCAATCCTGCCTGCCAATGACTGGGGACTGTCAGTGTTGCATAGACATACCCTAAGACTCATTTCTTCTATGACAATCAGAAGCACTCATCCACTCTAGATCACTTTTCCACCTCAACATTACATAAGAGAAGAAGAGTGTGAGATTATCTATCTAACAATCTAATCTAAATCTCCCAGTACTTCTGCTTGTCTCTATCACTATCTTTTAGAGCCTGATCCATCCAAACACAGAAGGACATACCTAACTTTAAACACATAAGTATACTCACTGAAGTCAGTGAGGAAAACTCACATGCTTAATGCTAAATTCATGCTCAAATACTCTGTTGGACTGGGACCACGAACTATAAACTTCTTGGGCCAGGAAGTGTAATTATTTGTTTTGTACACTGTCCAAAAGATTGTTGAGGCTTGAATGATAAAATATTAATTAAGTAATTGCAGGCAATTTTCATAAGCACAAAGAGTCCACCTTTAAAAAATTGCCTCTCAATATCCAGCTATAGACCAGGTTAAAAAAAAAATAATTCTGAAATTTTGAACAACAAAAACCGGGGAGAGGGGATTTTTTGCGAGAATGGTCCCGAAACGGATTTAAAATCTCGGCATCGCTTTCAGCTATGCAATTTGCATGCAAACCCATGTGTTGGGCCTAGTACAGAGGTGTTTCAGATGATATATTACTGACCTTGTAATCTCACATGATTGTGGCTAGAGCTCATTGGAAAACATTGATGGAAAATATGGTGACAAAATTTTGGGGGAAAGTATGGACATTTTTTTCTTCCATTTTTTTGGACCAGCTCCAGTTGTGACCAAAAGATGTAGTCATTGTACTATTATACTTAGGGATTGACTCTGCAAAATTCCAAGAGCTTCCAAGAAACTGTTGAGCACCTCTCACTCCTATTCAAGTGAATGGGAATTGAGGGCACCTGGTTGCAGCACTCAGTACCTTCCTGGATAAAGCACTTGGTTAACAAAGTCTCCAGCATTACTTCTCTGACATTTATAGCTTGCTCAAAGTTCAGCACCATGGTTTTCCATTTCTTTATGCAGGCGGCCTCTGAAAGCTTGAATTTAAGATGCACTGTTGATTTTTAAAGTCTCTCTCTCTATATTTCCTAAGAGCATCATAAATCTTTTTTGCCCTTTTAATGGTATTTTTCTTATGATCACTAATGACCTGATAGTTACTATAGTATTCAGGAATCACTCGGGGCTGTAAAAGCTTCAAAGAGATACTCTTTAGTCAGTGACCAGTTCCAACTGCCTCTTGCATAGTAGACCACGTTGGGGCAGGGAATGGGAGGTCCAGAGTGCACCTCCCCAGACTTCTGAAAGTCTCTGAAACTAAACCACTGAAAACATACAATGCCCAATACCACTGGTATTACCATCTGCTTGTCACTTTACACACCTCACCCAATTTTTATTTTAGGCCTCTAGGACTTGTTAAGAGGGTGGGTTTTTACTGTTATATTATAATCAGAGCACTAGTGATTTGAAAGATTTTTCATATGTGTCAATTCTAAGCTCTCACAATCAGTTGATCAAAACTTCCGAATTTGGGGCTGGAATTTTCAAGGCATGGTCTCCAGTGCATTGTTTTAGCAGAGGGAAATTTGAGAACAAAAATAGTTGTCATTTGAGATTAGGAGGGGAGTGAAAAACAATATACTTTTCCCCATTATCTATAGGTTTCAGAGTAACAGCCGTGTTAGTCTGTATTCGCAAAAAGAAAAGGAGTACTTGTGGCACCTTAGAGACTAACCAATTTATTTGAGCATGAGCTTTCGTGAGCTACAGCTCACTTCATCAGATGCATGCCGTGGAAACTGCAGCAGACTTTATATATACACAGAGAATATGAAAAAATACCTCCTCCCACCCCATTGTGCAGCTGGTAATAGCTTATCTAAAGTGATCATCAGGTGGGCCATTTCCAGCACAAATCCAGGTTTTCTCACCCTCCACCCCCCCACACAAATTCACTCTCCTGCTGGTGATAGCCCATCCAAAGTGACAACTCTTTACACAATGGGCATGATAATAAAGTTGGGCCATTTCCTGCACAAATCCAGGTTCTCTCACCCCCTCACCCCCCTCCCAAAAACCACACACACAAACTCACTATCCTGCTGGTAATAGCTCATCCAAAGTGACCATTCTCCCTACAATGTGCATAATTAAGGTGGGCCATTTCCAGCACAAATCCAGGTTTTCTCACATCTCCCCCACCCCCATACACACACAAACTCACTCTCCTGCTGGTAATAGCTCATCCAAACTGACAAACAAATTGGAATTCATTTGCAAATTGGATACTATTAATTTAGGCTTAAATAGAGACTGGGAGTGGCTAAGTCATTATGCAAGGTAGCCTATTTCCTCTTGTTTTTTCCTACCCCCCCCCCCCCCGATGTTCTGGTTTAACTTGGATTTAAACTTGGAGAGTGGTCAGTTTGGATGAGCTATTACCAGCAGAAGAGTGAGTTTGTGTGTGTATGGGGGTGGGGGGGATGTGAGAAAACCTGGATTTGTGCTGGAAATGGCCCACCTTAATTATGCACATTGTAGGGAGAATGGTCACTTTGGATGAGCTATTACCAGCAGGATAGTGAGTTTGTGCGTGTGGTTTTTGGGAGGGGGGTGAGGGGGTGAGAGAACCTGGATTTGTGCAGGAAATGGCCCAACTTTATTATCATGCCCATTGTGTAAAGAGTTGTCACTTTGGATGGGCTATCACCAGCAGGAGAGTGAATTTGTGTGGGGGGGTGGAGGGTGAGAAAACCTGGATTTGTGCTGGAAATGGCCCACCTGATGATCACTTTAGATAAGCTATTACCAGCTGCACAATGGGGTGGGAGGAGGTATTTTTTTCATATTCTCTGTGTATATATAAAGTCTGCTGCAGTTTCCACGGCATGCATCTGATGAAGTGAGCTGTAGCTCACGAAAGCTCATGCTCAAATAAATTGGTTAGTCTCTAAGGTGCCACAAGTACTCCTTTTCTTTTTGCCCATTATCTATATATTTTTTAAAAAGTTCTTGGAGCATCTCTAGTATTGAAGGGGATAGACAGGTTAAATTTAGTATGGAAACAACTTTCTTTGAGGAAAGTCAGTCAGTTTTCTGGAGAAACTGATTTGGACCTGATGAGTTATGAGCCTGCGAAAACTGCACTTTGAACATATACGTTGTTAAGATTTGTTTTAACACACATTAGCAATGCTCAGAGTGTATTGGGTGTAACATGTATATGTGTGCAGCAAATCAATTCTTTGTTCATCTTTTGTGTAACAGGGATATATGTGTTATAAAATGGGCACCAGGCCACGTACATTTTACAAGGTCTACACATCACTGAATTAGCTGTGTCACAGGAGCTCTGCCTCATTCATGGCACATTTTTTCATCCTGCCTCATTCATTGTGGAAAGATTTTACAGGCTCTGTATTTCTGGCATCTAGAGAGTAGCACACATTACTATAAGATATCTAATCTCTAAAATTGCAGAAAGAAGTGTCTAATACTATATTTTGTGTCATTTCAGAAATAGTACATAATCATGCAGTCATGAATATGCACCAGAGGAAAGAGTTAAGCTTATGCATACAGTTTACACTTTGGCACTTTTTGTGTTATTAGCGTTTAACCAGCTAACCTTCATGTTCTTTTAATGTGGTCTTTTTGGTTTTTCTCCTGTTGCACCTCCCTGAACAATCAAAGATGGGACAGGGAGGCATCTCCATTAGCATACAGAATGGAGAACAGAGATTCCAAGGCAAGAACTGCACTGAACTCTGAGACCACAACAGCAGAGAAGCACTGCATGATGGGGAATCTCTGCTCCAGATGTTAATGAACCCATGCCTGCACACACCCAGCTCTTTAGTTATCAGACCAATTCTAGTAATAAATCCTTTATTGGTATCCAAAATACTGAAGCTCCCTCGAAGGAACACCGCCCAGAGCCAGGAATAATCAGTTCCTACTGTCTAGCCTGAACAAAACAACTTTGGTATACTGCTTTGAGCCATCAGTTTACCCACAAACAAATCTAGTGTTCTCCCTTGAACCATTGTTCTTTCCCTACAAAAACCCCTATCCATGCTCAAGTAAGTGCTCTGATTCCTGGATCCAAAAGCTGTATCAGTTTCATTGGGACTTCACCTTCTCCTGAGTGGGCTGGGGGCTCTGCCTGTCTCCAGCACTCCAGACTCTCAGCCACCACCACCACCTGGGAACCCCGATCAATTCAAGCTTCACGGAGTGGTGAGAACCCAGCTCTCATTCTCTCTCTCTCTCTCTCTAGGTATAGCCTTCTGACCCTGACTTGTGTGATCAGTTATAGTTTCTAAAGCTGACTTTTATCATCAAATTTAAGTTAGATTTAATATTATAACTGTTTTGTATGTTTGGCTCCCCTTCTGTGGTTATTACTTGGCAATAAATAAATTTCATGGTTAAGCTGGTTGCCTCTCTCTCTCTTCCCCCTGTCCCCCCGGGGGTGTTTTTTGATTTCCCCATTTGCTTTGCAGCCACACTCGTACGTAAGCTAAAGACCCCGGCAGCGGCCAAAAATCCTGTGGGGTTTGCTCATCAAGTGGGTTACTACCAGAACAATTGTAATGTGAAAGTGGGGATAGGGACGTGCTGAACCTGGGGCATATGAGGGTGGCAGCTTGGAAATGCTGCTCGACCCAGCCTGCTCAGGCATGCTCTATTCTGGTGCAGTGCCCATGGCATAGGAGGGTGACAGCTTGGAGGTGCTTTTGACCCAGTCTGCTGAGTCCAAGGGCCAATGAGGGTGACAGCTTGGAAGTGCTGCTCGACCCAGCCTGCTGAGTCCAGGAACATATAAGGGGTCAGCTTTGGAGTGCTGATTAACCTGGTCCTCTCAGACGCGCTCTGTTAATGTATATGTGGGGTGTGTGTGTGTGTGTTCATCTGATTCTGGGGCTGGAAGAACCTAGCCCTGGGGAACCTAGCTCCTGCAGGATAGCTCCATTGGGCGGGAACTTGCAGCCGGGAGAAATAGAGCTTCGTATGAGAACACAAGTGACACAAGCCGTACATTGATAGAATTAAAGAACTCCCGAAGAAGAGTAACCCTAATAAATGAGCATGTCCCAAAGTAATGGGCAAATCTGGTAACACAGATTCAGCAGATGATGGCACTCAGTACTGTAGCAGGACATTCAGAACAATTAGCACGTATGAATCTATAAGACTGCACCAAAACCCTTTCCCACAATTTGGGATAAAAGCAGCTAGATGGTATCATTTTTTCAGAGTTTTATACTAAATAGATAGAGCTTGAAATCAGAGAAACATACCACATACATTCTGTATCAGAGATAAGAAAACACACAAAACTTGAATGCACAGCATGTCAATCCCAATTGTAAGAAAGCTTCTCTGAAACATACATTACTGTGCACCCATAAAGCTATATATTGAATTAAACACAGACAGCATTTAGAAGATTAATAAAATGTCAGATCTTATCTTCTTTATTTCTAAAGCCTGCAGAGAAAACAATATGATTAACTTCCTGGATTCTGTCTCTCATCAGTGAGTATTTGTATCTACCTGCCTTGATAAATTTGTATAGTTGCTCTGAGGAGCTGGACTGGTATTCAGATATCAGAAAGACTGACACTCAATTAACACATCTGGAAATTGTGTGCTGGATTAGAAGTAAGTGTGTATGAAAGGTTTGAAAGTAATAAAGAACAGAATTAGACAAAAATAAGGCCCCATCCAGTGAGATGCTGAATACCTTCAACTTCTAACGAAGTAAATGAGAGTTGAGTGCACTCAGCACAGCACCTTGCAGGTCCAAGCCTGCCAATTTGTGAGTGGATTACCCTGGCAAGTAGGAAGCACATTTAAAATGTCAATGCACAGCCCTCAGGATGCAGAAACTCTTGCAATAAACTGCTAAACTCCCAATGAGGGACAACATAGGGACAAAAATCCAAAATGAAAGATCTAAAAATAATAATTCATGAAGGTCCAAGCCTGCCAATTTGTGAGTGGATTACCTTGGCAAGTAGGAAACACATTTAAAATGTCAATGCACAGCCCTCAGGATGCAGAAACTCTTGCAATAAACTGCTAAACTCCCAATGAGGGACAACATAGGGACAAAAACCCCAAACGAAAGATCTAAAAATAATAATTCATGAAGTTTTAAAAGATAGGGTACAGGAGTACATACATTGCAATGATAACATTTCCTAGAACTTCAGTGTGATTTACAAATTCTTAGCTAAACAATGTAATATAATAAAAGTCAAACCAGGTTTGTGTGGAACAGAAGTGAATATGAATATGAAACACTGAGGAGAATCCATAGTAACAATGGGCAGAAAAATATGGGATTATCTCTCCAGTATTTACAAAAATTGTTCCTTTTTATATTTTCTGCATTTTGAGGCCTCAGTTCAACAAGATACCAAACTTTAAGCATATGAGATGCCCATTTATTTCAACTGAGACTTTAAGCCCTGATCCAAAGCCCATTGAAGTCAATAGAAAGAGCTCCACTGATTTCCATAGGCACTGGATCAGGTACTAAATCAACACAAGTTAGGTACATCTCATATACACCTCAAAAACATACGCTCTGGAAATTATTAGAATTCATTTTACAAAAGCAAGGTGAGTGCTTGGGACTAGCTAGACAACAGGCCCTGCCAAAACTATGGTTATAGTCCTTTTACTGTCCCCAGCTCTACTATCTGGATGACTCCGAACGTCAGGGCTAATCTTGACTTTCACATTAAGAAAGATTGACTTCAGTGGGGCTCTATGTAGATCCAATGTTTGTATTGCCTGTATTTATTTCACTGCAGGATCAGGCCCTTAGTGTCCTCTGTGACACTGGCAGGCCAGGTGCCAGCTCATGTTAAGACCCCTAGGCCTCAGCTGAACACTGACCAATGCACAGCTGGAAACCAGTCTGGCATCTGGTCTGACAATGTCATGTTTGCATCAATAAAACGGGAATAATAATTATTCATCTCATAGGGGATTATGCAAGTAATTAATAATTATTTGTATAATGCTATCTAAATGCTAAAATTCAACAGAATATATGCACAGAACCGTCTCATAACTTTGGGGCTGAATGATCTGCAGACAATGCCTTATTTGGACAGTTGCAATATTTTTAAGATGTTGGCAATTATATACAGGCCTTACTTCTCCTGCAGCCGGACACACACTACAAAATTAAATCAACCTAATTTACATCAGTATACAACTGCCTCGGTAATTAAGTTGGTTGTGCATGTCCACACTACGCTCCTTGTGTTGGAGGTGCGTGTTTTCACTAGTGACACTTTCATTGATTCAGATAACGGTGCACCTAGCCACCATCTAGTGCAGGGTGTTTTGCAAAGGGTTCGCAATGCCGTATGGGGGTGAAATCACGCGGGGTGACTGAGAACGTGGTGTGAAGGTTCCATGATGCAGTTTTCTCCATCCCATAATTGTATCTACATCCAATACTGTTTCATGCCCTTTTCAAAAACCCAGCAAACCCACACGTCTGCCAGCTCTGTGAGAAGCATGGATCCTGCATAGCTCTGAACTGTTTTGATGTGCCTTGCAAACAGAACACACCTGATCCTGCAGTATTTCCAGAGCCATCAGAGGAGCCACCATGCGGAATATGACAATTCCTTTTCAGTAACCTTGATGGAAGGCATGGAAAGAAACAATTCCCAGTTGGTGTTGGCAGTCAGAGAGCAGCTGAACATGGTGGAGCCCAAGAAGCAAGCATTCACAGGTGTGATCGCATCATTATGTAGGTTTGGGATGACAAGCAGTGGCTGCAGAACCAAAAGGCCACCTTCCTGGAACAGTGTGCAGAACTCGCCTCATCCCTCTGGCATAGTGACACAAAATTGAGAGCTGCTGTGATGGTAGAGAAGTGAGTAGTGATCTCTGTGTGGAAGCTTGCAATGCCAGACTACTACTGATCAGTTGGGAATCATTCTGGAGTTGGAGGTTGTTGTGACCCAAGTATGCAGGGGTAATAATTGCCTGCTAAAAAGGACCAACTCTGGGCAATGTACAGAATAGTGGCTGGTTTTGCTGCAACGGGGTTCCAGAACTGCGGTGGGACGATAGATAGCATGCATATCCCTTTCTTAGCACTAGATCACCTTGCCAAAGACTATATCAATAAAAAGGGCTAATTTTCTATAGTGCTGCAAGCACTGGTGGATCACTGAGGACGTTTACCGACATCAATGCGGGATGATCCAGGAAGATGCATGATGCACATACTTTTAAGAACACAGGTCTGTTCAGAAAGCTGCAAACAGGGACTTTCTTTCTGGACCACAAAGTTGCTATTGGAGATGTTGAAATGCCCATAGTGATCCCGGGAGACCCAGCTACCCCTTACTTCCGTAGCTGATGAAGCCATACACTGTCACCTCAGCAGCAGCAAGGAACACTTCAACAGCATGTTCAGCAGGTGCAGAATTACTGTTGAATGTGCCTTTGACTGTTTAAGAGGTTGCTGGTACTGTCTACTCACATGATTAGAGTTTAGGGCATGGCTACACTGGAAACTTCAAAGAGCTCCCGCGGCAGCTCTTTGAAGTGCGAGTGTGGTCACGCGCCAGCGCTGAAAGAGAGCTCTCCCAGCACTCCTGATAATCCACCTCCATGAGAGGATTAGCTTAGAGCACTGGGAGCCCACCTGGGGCACTGTTTACACGAGCACTTTACAGTGCTGTAACTTGCTGCGCTCAGGGGGGTGTTTTTCACACCCCTGAGTGAGAAAGTTGCAGCGCTGTAAATAGCCAGTGTAGCCATAGCCTTAGTGAAAAAAATATCCCCATGGTTATAGCTTCATGCACTTCATAATATCCAGGCGGCAAAGGGGGAGAAGTTTCTGCCAGGGTAGAGGTGAATTGGCTGGCTGCTTATTCTGAGCAGTCTGATACCAGGGCTACAGGAAGAACTCAAAGGGGAACTCTTTGGCTCAGGGATCCTCCATGCCCTCTGCTCAGTGTCTGCTGCTCCAGAAGCTTGCATGATCTCTGCAAATCTCACATCCCACATCCTCTTCTTTCTCCTCCTTACCTGGCTCAGCCACTCCGCTGGTGTGGGGGACATAGTTGCAGCTGCAAAAGATACAATGCCCAGAGGTACTATTGTGAGTGCCTACTCAAGGTATACAGAAACTTGCTATATTGAAATCACTCCCCTTAATCCATGCAAGTTACAAGCAGTACATTTTCATTTCGGCCAGTTATTCATAGACCGTGGTGGAAGTCTCTGCCATGGTGAGTATGCCCTGGAGGATTGGGAAAGGGGTGAGCTGGCACAAGACCAGGGGCAGGGTCTCACAGGCATTAGTGTTTTCATTGGGTAACTAAACTGACTACTGGCACCATTTCCCCCAGACTGTGTGACTTTAGATAATATCTCACTCCTGAGGGTAAGGGAGGTGGAAAGGGAACAGTTCTTGCATGCATCCATATGCTGCTAGCCTGTGTGCTGCGACAATGCTTGCCAAATTAATTGCTGAGTGGCATGGGAAAGTGTCCTACTATAGTGGAAGAAATAAGACAGCCCTCCCCAGAAACCTTCAGCAACGGATTGCAGGGTACCTCCAGGAAACTTTCCTGAAGATCTCTATGGAGGATTCACTGGACATCCTGGTGTGCATAAACAAACTGTTCTGCAGGGTCCCCTCTGCCTAACTGTGCCAGGCAATGTAAAGCAGATAGAAACTCTACTTCCACTGGTTATTTCACTACCTCTTGTAACACGAATAAAAGTAGTAAATGAGATGATGTGTCCCTGCAATATTAATGCAAACTACATATATACCAGAGGTTCCTTTCCCAGCATCACACTTGCCCATGCTGGAGCGTTGCAACTGGCAGGACTACTCCGGGGTTACAAACAGCTCCTAGCTCTCAGTGACAATGGATCTCCCAGTTGCCTGTCCCCGATTCTCATCCTCCTCATCCAACACTTCATCCTCATGGTTGCCTGTGGTGGCCCATGGCTCCAACTCCTCCGATGTATCCACAAGGCCCTTGCAGGGGGCAGGGCGCGGGTCACTGAAGCTCCTTGTAAAAGCGACATGTCAGCGGTGCCACACCAGAGCGACTGTTTGCCTCTGGTATATCTGCCACGGCTCCTTCACTTTCATGCAGCACTGCTGCGGGTCCCTCTTTTAGCCCTTCTCCCTCATGCCCTGAGCGATCTGCTCGAAGGTGTCTACATTTCTACAACTGGATAAGAGCTGTGCCTGCACAGTGTCTTCTCCCCCACAGACCCAGGAGATGCATCACCTCTCGTGTACTCCAGGCAGGAGAACATTTGGAGCATGGAGCTGGCATGCTCTGCTGGGCAATTGCTAGGTGAGCTCTCCACACTGAGCAAACAGGAAATGAAAGTTCAAAAAGGGGAGGGCCATTTTCCTGTGTACCTGGTACTGGTCAATGAAGTTCAAAACACTGACCAGAGTGGTCATGGTGGGGCATTGTGGGACACCTCCTGGAGGCCACCAAAGTTAACATGAGTAATTTAGTGTCTATACTGACTTTGCCTCACCTTAACTACATCGACCTAAGTGCTCATGGAGGTGGAATTATTATGTCAGCATACCAGGAGACTTACTTCGGTGGGAGCAACACTGTAGTGTAGCTGCTGATATAATTAGGTTGATGTGAGTCACCATGCCTGAATGTGAGCTATATCCGCTTTCATTTTTAGCCTGTTATGTTTTAAGTATTATCATAGCCCTCCTCAAAGTGATCAACACTGGCTGTAAGCACAGTGGGTGTGATCACAGTGGTCAAGAACCTGCTGTTTTTGGTGGGGCAGAAGAGCAATGAAAAGGATTTTTTTCAGTCCTCTTAAAATGTTAAAAGCTGATCAGAAAAAAAAAACACCCCATAATAACAATAAAACTCCCAAACAAAACACCTCTTCCACAGATATACACACAAGCATATTTTTAAATTTTCCACTCTTGCTTATGGAATTCTGAAAATTTTCAAATAGTCTAAAAGTTAGTCAAATTTTGGAAAAATATCATTGAAATTTTCCTGTCTCTCCTACCCTTTTTCCCTCTCTCCTAATTTTGATGAATATTGGAACTGAAGCTATTTCAGTCATCCCTACTAAGGATGATCAAGCTGGCTCTGTTTAAGGGCACCTTTATTTTTAATCTAACTTGTTAAAGGGGAAGGATGCTCTTATGGGTAAGAGCAATGAGGAGTGCGGTGGCACCTTAAAGACTAACAGATTTATTTGGGCATAAGCTTTCATGGGTAAAAAAAAAACACTTCTTGAGATGCATCCACAAAAGCTTTTTACCCATGAAAGCTTATGCCCAAATAAATCTGTTAGTCTTTAAGGTGCCACCGGACTCCTCGTTGTTTTTGTGGATACAGACTAACATAGCTACCCCTCTGATACTTATGGGTAAGACATGTTAGTGGGTTTCAGGAAATTTGGCTTCAATTCCTGCCTCTGATTCAAACTTCCTGTGTGACTTTGGGCAAGTCACCTTCTTTCTGCATTTCAGTTCCTTATATGTAAACTGGGGATAATATTTCTTTTGCCTACGTAGACTGTAAGCTCTTGAGAGCCAAATGGCTCTTGCTATGTGTACTAAGCAAGAAGAGGCCCTGATATCTAGATGTTATTGTAATAACATATAGATACTGTTAACTATAATAATAAATGTGCCAGTGAAATGAAATGACAGGGAACTGAGAACAGGGGAACTGCTTAGCTCTTGCTAAAATAAAACAGGTTTACCTACATAATGTAGGTTTACCTATCTATGCATATATGTATTTTTTGTGCTCCAATCTCAGTGGTGTCAAGGCTTCCAGAAAGAAAAGAGAAGGAAAAACTTAGTTAATGAATTCTGAAATATATTTATTTCTTCTGCATGTTTCTTGTGGTCCATTTTCAGTCTCAGACCTGCCAGCTCATACATGCTAATTTTATATCGCACATTAGAATTAAAATGCCTGCCAGTTTGAAATTTTAACAACCATGAGTGACCATATGGGACAGTATTTAATGGCATTTTCAGCATCTTGTGTAGTGGATTAGGAACACCACTCCCAATATTATTAACAAGTGCTGCATATTTAATCCACCATGCACTTCACTGAAAGTTTACTCCCTCTGTGTATTTCAAATGACAAGTTTGTTTTCCAGTTGTTGTTAGGGGGCTTATTCCTTCACCCACTTACTTCCCTGGTCCTTCTCGCATGAACAGAGAGCAACAATACCCAAAGTCCAAAGGTGCAAATAATTCGATGTTTATTGGGGTGAACTTCCAGCAAGCATGATTCCAGTTTCCTTCCTTAGTATCCTCCTTCCCAGCTCTGACACCACAGAGCCTTACACCTGTGTCCCTGTTCCCATTCCTACCCTTAGCCAAACATGATTCCAACTTCCTTACTCCCATTCCCTGTTCCCATTTCCCCCTTTAGCAAAACATGATTCCAATTTTCTTACCCCCATTCCCTGCTCCCATTTCCCACACCCACATGCCCAAGCCCATGCCCACCCCCACCCACCCCCACACCCCGTCACTTCCTCATTGACTACAGATTATATAGTAAAACTTGAGTTCTGCTTAGCTATACCTTAACCAATCATTTTCCTGAAATTTAACTAACCAATCCTAACATATTGTAACATGATTATGTAACCAATTATATCCCACCACCTTAATTAGTTTACACCCAGCAAAATTAATTATACAGCAGACAGGAACAATCACAGAACCAGACAGAGATTATACAGACAAACAATAGCAAAGTGGGAACTACAATGACAAGACAACACAGAAGTGAGGATTTCACATCCCAGCTATTGATAAGTGAGTTCTTGCCAGACAGGATGCTATCAAACTAAGTTTCCTTTTACATTTTCTAGGCACTTCCCTTTCTCTGGAGGTGATAGGAATACAATCCTGTCCTGATAGTGCCTAACAGCCCAATAGCACCTTATTTCAATGTGACTAGTTTGGAATGTGAGGATGTGACTGTTCGCTTCCCAGCTTGTGGCTGCCTCTGCTGCTTAGCCAAAGGCCTGAGCCTAAGAACAGGGCCTCAGACTGTCACAGTAAGAGAAGGCCCTTACACTGGCAGACAGTGGTTTTGATTCTTTCTTTTATACCTCTGGAACTAGCCAAGTGATAAGAATACACCTAAATTCTTAAAGTACAGGCCTTTGCAGACATGCCTGAATATCTATATCCTAACAGTTGTGAATCCAGGTTTGGCGCTCCTGTTCTCCTTAAATGCTGCCCAGTATTAATAAAGTGTATATGAACTTTGAACTGTATATGATACTGTTCAAATTGAAACATATCTGGTAGTTTAGCATCTGAGCCCATGTGAGATTTTCCACTGATTTCAAAAAAGGCTTTAGCTCAAGCCCTTAAAGAACACTGCTTGCAGGTTTACCGTACTTTGACCCTTTTAAAAAAACTAATATAATAAAGTCACTGAGGACAACACATACTAATAAAAAGAGAGTCAGATGATAGACTGTATAATAACAACTAGTTAATTGTTCTGAAAATCTATAGTACTTTGGGAAATAAGTATAAGTTAAAGTGATTGCATCACTTGTAGTTTTAAAATACATTTCATTTGTGGCATCCTGTCAGTGTCTGAAATTAACACTTTTGGCCAAAATACAAAATTGACTTTTGTCTATTTTAAGTTGATACGTTTAAGAAAAAGTTTTGAGAAGGAATGCATCAAACTGAATCCTAATTTCCTGGCATTTTGGGGGATTAATATACATAAAAATAGTTACTTGCTTTGCTAATGGCTTTCAAAAGTATCCAATGTTTGAGCCTAACAATTAATTTAAAATCACTTTTATCTGGTTAATGTAAAAATCCTTTCAGTGAATATTCTATCTGGAACATCAGCAATTAAAGATTTAGTTCCTTTTATCTGATTCTCCTGATTGAAGAAGATAAAAATCACAGAGAGGCTGTGACTCTATTTTTAAATGCTCTAGATCATAGGTATCAACTTCAATGCACTGCTCTTACTAATTTAAAAAAAAAATCTTGAAACAGGATAATGGCTAAACTCAGAGGGACTGCAATTTCACAGTTCTGATTTATTAATAATTTAGGGCCAGAGTGTAAATGGCCCACTGGACAACAAATAAGGAAGTAAATGGGATTCAGTACCTCTCCATCCCCGTGTGGCCTACTTGGATCAATAGTCCGTGTACAGTGAGAGAGTACAGGGCCTTCACTTCCTCCCTGGACAGATGGATAGGGAGTAGGTGGAGCCTTTTGTGACCAGGTGCCTGGGATGGGCCACACTGAGAATGCCGCACTCAGGGCAGACTGCAAGTAACAAGGCAGACAATCCCCCAAACTGGTGGTTTATTCTGTAATTAGATTTACCAAGCCAGTAACAAAAGAGATTCTGGAGTACCACACTGGTTAACCAGAAGCCAAACACAATCCCCCTTAGGCATTCCAGCACTTGGTTCCTATCCAGATAAACAGGTCTAATATGGTGAGGGGCTAGTTCAATATATGTGAAGTTCTTACTCATCCCAGAAGATGAGACACATATCATCAGATCAATATGAATCTCAGATTTTACCAAAATATCATGTTGTCAGCCAATCCTTAGGAAACTAACTAAGTATTTAGTAACTAAAGAAAAAGAAGAGAGTTATAAATGGTTAATAGATCATATACATACAAATGATTGCAAAGTCCTTATGGCAGGTTTGTAGCAGTGATGGACTAGACTGCTGGTTTGCAAAAGTTTCTCTGGAATCACCCAAACAGATCTGGGATCATCAGTCCTTGTTTAAAGCTTCCTTGTTAGAAATCTAGCCCAGAGAAACAAAGCAGTAACTGAAGACAAAATGGAGATATTTCAGGTGTATTTTTATATCCTCTAGAATCATAGAATCATAGAATATCAGGGTTGGAAGGGACCTCAGGAGGTCATCTAGTCCAACCCCCTGCTCAAAAGCAGGACCCATACCCAATTAAATCATCCCAGCCAGGGCTTTGTCAAGCCTGACCTTAAAAACTTCTAAGGAAGGAGATTCCACCACCTCCCTAGGCAACACATTCCAGTGTTTCTCCACCCTCCTAGTGAAAAAGTTTTTCCTAATATCCAACCTAAACCTCCCCCACTGCAACTTGAGACCATTACTCCTTGTCCTGTCCTCTTCCACCACTGAGAATAGTCTAGAACCATCCTCTCTGGAACTACCTCTCAGGTAGTTGAAAGCAGCTATCAAATCCCCCCTCATTCTTCTCTTCTGCAGATTAAACAATCCCAGTTCCCTCAGCCTCTCCTCATAACTCATGTGTTCCAGACCCCTAATCATTTGTGTTGCCCTTCGCTGGACTCTCTCCAATTTATCCACATCCTTCTTGTAGTGTGGGACCCAAAACTGGACACATTACTCCAGATGAGGCCTCACAAATGTCGAATAGAGGGGGACAATTATGTCCCTCGATCTGCTCGCTATGCCCCTACTTACACACCCCAAAATGCCATTGGCCTTCTTGGCAACAAGGGCACACTGCTGGCTCATATCCAGCTTCTCGTCCACTGTCACCCCTAGGTCCTTTTCCGCAGAACTGCTGCCTAGCCATTCGGTCCCTAGTCCGTAGCTGTGCGTTGGGTTCTTCCGTCCTAAGTGCAGGGCCCTGCACTTATCCTTATTGAACCTCATCAGATTTCTTTTGGCCCAATCCTCCAATTTGTCTAGGTCCCTCTGTATCCTATCCATGCCCTCCAGCGTATCTACCACTCCTCCCAGTTTAGTATCATCCGCAAATTTGCTGAGAGTGCAATCCACACCTTCCTCCAGATCATTTATGAAGATATTGAACAAAACCGGCCCCAGGACCGACCCCTGGGGCACTCCACTTGACACCGGCTGCCAACTAGACATGGAGCCATTGATCACTACCTGTTGAGCCCGACAATCTAGCCAACTTTCTACCCACCTTATAGTGCATTCATCCAGCCCATACTTCCTTAACTTGCTGACAAGAATACTGTGGGAGACCGTGTCAAAAGCTTTGCTAAAGTCAAGATACAATACATCCACTGCTTTCCCTTCATCCACAGAACCAGTAATCTCATCATAGAAGGTGATTAGATTAGTCAGGCATGACCTTCCCTTGGTGAATCCATGCTGACTGTTCCTGATCACTTTCCTCTCATGTAAGTGCTTCAGGATTGATTCTTTGAGGACCTGGTCCATGATTTTTCCGGGGACTGAAGTGAGGCTTACTGGCCTGTAGTTCCCAGGATCCTCCTTCTTCCCTTTTTTAAAGATTGGCACTACACTAGCCTTTTTCCAGTCATCTGGGACTTCCCCCGTTCGCCACGAGTTTTCAAAGATAACCATGTGTATGGAATTTTACTATCCCAAACAAAGCCCACAGCCCCTGCTTGTGGAAAGTTACTGCACCAAGATGGAGTCCAGGGTGACAGGAGCATATCATGTACCCTTACATGGTTTGCTGACTCACAGGGGGTGGCCATTGGCCCCTCACTGTCTGACGCATTCTCAGGAATGGGATGGGATGAGTTTCCTCAATGGCCCATTATGACAGCTGAGTGTCCTTGACGGGCCATCAGCACAAACAGCTGTCTAGCCTTGATGTAAATTCTATCTGAGGAGTGTTTCCCAGGAATACAACACATGTAAAATACAGGTACATCACCAATATTCATAATTTCAGGTACAAAGATGATACATGCATATAAACAAGCTAATCATACTTAGCAATTCATCACTTTTCCATTGACACCTTACAGGACACACTTTGTATAAGATTTATGGAAATTGTGTAACAGTGATATTTATAAATGGTCACCTTCCTTATACACAGCATCACACCTGTAATCTCCCCTCCCCCCACAATGCTCCAGCCATAGCAGCTGAGTTAATACAATGGGAGAAGTAATCTGAATCCAGTAAAAGGATGGTTCAGATTGGTTCACAGATATTAAAACCTGGAGGGTCCATTAGATTGTGTAGTCTTTTCTCCTGTACAAGACAGGTCATAGTATTTCACCCAGTAGCCTCACCCTTGAGCCCACTAACTTGTGTTTGACTAAAGCATATCTTCCAGTCTAGATCTGAAGTCAAGAAGAAGTAGAGAATGCACCATTTGTTAGGTTGTTTGTTCCAATGGTTAATCCCCATCACTGTTAAAAATGTGTACCTTATTTCTGATTTGAATTTGTCTGGCTTTGACTTTCAGGCATTGGTTCTCGGTGTGCCTTTCTCCACCAGACTGAAGACCCCTTTGGTACCCAGCACCTTCCCCTCCCTTCCTGTGCCTCCTGCCTGCTGCAATCAGCTGTTTCGTGGCATGCAGGGAGTCTTGGAGGGAGGAGGGAGGCATGAGGATGCAGCATGCTCGGGGGAGTTGGTGGAACTGGGCAGGAAGAAGCCGGAAGGGTGGGGCCTAGGGTAGAGCCAAGGATCAAGCAGCTCCCGGTATTTTGAAAAGTCAGCACCTGTTCCTCTCAATATGCAACCTGGTGCACAGAGGGACGCAAGGAAAGAACTGTTACACAGAGTCTGAGCCCTCAAGTTGAAACATATTGATCTACAGTATTCAAAAAAGAACACTAAAAAGGGAAACATTATTCAAAGCTGACAAGAAAGTCAAGTACCTCTCAGAGGTCTTCAATTTCACTTTCTGTAACTGTCTTTTCTTCAGTCAATGGAACAATACATAAAAACAAAACCCCAGCAACCCTGCACTTCCTCATGCTCTCAGAGGGATACTCAGGCTTGATGAGCTGCTGTAAATAAATCAAAAAATCAATGTCAAAGTGATTTTGTTTTTACACCAGTTGATCATTTTAATCTATAAAACAAATTGTTATTAATGCCTGTGCAGGCAGCATATGACAGTTTTACTAAATATGATGGAATTGATTATACATACGATAGAACTGATTGTACAATATAGCAGAAACAATATTAATTCAATGCTCCTAGCCTGCTTCATTTCATAAGTGTTCATGACCCATTTTTTCTTTATTAAACTAGTGTCTGCTTAGTCCAGCCTATGATGCAGTTTTTGCCTTCTCCGTCACCTCTCTCATGGCTGCATCTTTTCTTTGTGCTGCAGCATGGAAGGAAGAGAGAGCGGGCCTACTCAGTTATGCCCCAAAAGACAGGTGAGGTGACATGGAGGAAAACTTGACCTATGCAATAGTATTTGATTGTCAACTAACTCACTGTTGATGAAATCATGCATGAAGTAAGATAGACAATCATATTATAAAGATTTGTATTATCTACTGTAGAGGAATCTCATCTTGTTGTACAAGTAGGTGAATTTCCGTTTCCTGACAGAGCTTAGGGGAAAGCCTATTCTGTCTCTCCCTGCTCCCCCTTTCGAAACCTGATTATTCCTAAATCTCTCTGGTTAGGAATTATTATGAAGTGGAGCTGATGCCTATAGGTTATACCCATGTGAACAAACAAAGCATTACAAGGCTCTTTAGAATAAACACTAAATTGACTACCACCACTGATATCTGTTCTGTATCCCTTTGAGGAGATCTCCTCTAGGTGAATTGAGAGGTACAGCTCCACTGCCACTACCTCTTTGTAGATAAATAGACTTCAGTTTCCAGGCTGTGAAAGAAAAGAAAAGAAAAGAAAAGAAAAGAAAAGAAAAGAAAAGAAAAGAAATTGTAGGCCATATGAGCTTTAGGATCCCAGAGCCTTCAGTGTCTACTGAAATTTACAAGTTTTGTTTCAATTTTAGCCCAAACATTGGCATTTGCTGTGTGAAGACTTTCTTAAAACTTTAGCTGTGTGCTGAAGTTGCCGTGATCAACTCAGGGGAAACACTGAGGTCTTCCAGGGCGTGGCGGGGGGGGGGAGGGGGGAGGGGAAGAGAGTCCTCTCTATTCTGGTCACAACTAAATATAAGTCAAAACTTACCTGTGAGTAGAATGGGAAGTTTTATTTTCAAACTACCATTTCTCCCTCGAGTTGTTCAGATCGGCTTCGGCCTGAGCAGCGGCTTCTTCAAAGCTTCCACCCAGAAGAGATGCAGCGGTTCACCCTGAGGCTAAAAGTGAAAGTGAAGCTGCTGGTTTCAGCTGGCACTGGAGGTTTGGGGATCCTAACACTTGCAGTGATTACTGGTTCAGTTTAAACTGATTAAAATACATTAAAATGGTGGGTTTTAAAAAAATCATTAAAATGTATACTCAGTGGGTTTTTATTAGCCAGTATTTAAACCCATTCCCTGTACCCATCTCCCCACACACATATATAGGAGCCAGCCATCTCGGCCATTGTTTAAAGGTGTAGGTAAATTTATTCAGAGTACAGAGCAGTAGTTGTGAGATGTACCCACGCTTCCCTGTGCTGTGAACACTTAACAGAACTTGAACTTCAAATAAAGTGCATAAAACACGATTTTTTTTTCATTTTTCCATAGTTTGCCCATCCCTAACACTTGTGTTCCTTGTTTATAAAGCAATCAAAGGTGAGCCCAGAACGACAGTCCATGTTCACACACATCTACACTTGGCACGTTATTCAGACCTTATTGTCTGGAACTAATCTTCTAGGTTTTCTAATGACCTGGATTCGAAAACCCCGTGGTTTAGAAGCTGCCCTGACCACAACCACCACAGCTCCCACCCAGGTTCCATTCCCTACAGAGCCTTCTCACACCTCCCCCTTTGACAGGAGTTCTTCACAGGCATAATCTTCCCTTGCCACTTACTATTTGCCCTCTGGTCTCCATTACTATCTCCCATCTCTCCAAATGTCAGGCTGGTTGCATTTTTTAATGAATTTTGTCCCTTTATCTAAAATGCATATTTTCATGAAAACTAAGGGATTTTAAAATTCAAACGATAGAAAAAAGTATAATACTTTGGACCATTTCTAGGGCTTAGAGATCCAAGGAGATCTTTCAAAGTGCTGATCACTTCTGCAGTGTGATGATCACCTTCCCACCTTAATGAAGTCTAAAAGATTTGGGGACAGTCAACACTATTCAGGTTAAGGAGTACTAGTGGCACCTTAGAGACTAACCAATTTATTTGAGCATGAGCTTTCGAAAGCTTATGCTCAAATAAATTGGTTAGTCTCTAAGGTGCCGCTAGTACTCCTTTTCTTTTTGCGAATACAGACTAACACGGCTGCTACTCTGAAAACTATTCAGGTTGTGCTCACCTGAATCAGACTTTATATTTTGTACCCACCTGTTTATATATAAATGTATGTGGACTAACTATGGAATGCTTATAATGTATGATATGATGATGATTTCATGGCTTGCAAGTACTTATCTCCAGTGGTTACCTGATTACCGATCATTAATATCTGAAGAGTACCTATAATGCGTTACAGGGCTTCCAGACATATACAAAGACTGCTCCTCCCTCAAGAAGCTTGCTGAGCAGGACTGTCCAACACTTCAGTCCCAGGTGAGATTGTAACTTGCTCAGATTTTTTATACTTTTGCAAAATATTTTGTTGTATTTCTTAAGTTTTGTGTTGGTTTGATTTATGGGGAGCAAGAATGAGAATCCTTTAGCTCTTGCAGTCAGATGTGGGGCACAAATCATAGCCTCAGACATGAGGGTACATTATAGTTATTGAGAGAACATGGTAATTATAAATAGTTTATAAAAAGTTAATAAATATTATAAGAATGTTACAGATATGGATACTGTGAAAAGCACATTAGGAGAAGTTTGTATATATGATTACAAGTAACCTATTTACATGTTGGATTGTATAACAATTTATAATAATTGACTGATGATCTACTAATTTATTAACACTATATAAACAATTTATAAAATTTACCTTTAACATAAAGCATGAAGCATAAAGAATGAATGACCATTCTACCTGGTCATTGCCATTTCAAATTTCTATGATTCACATATTGCAATGCTATGGGTTTAATATAAGGGCAAGAACAAGCTATTTAACATCATCACGTTGTACCGAGCTACACTGCATGGCTGGCCTCATTCAGTATGTTATACTATGTTAATTTTACCCTTGAGTTCCTATCATCCTTCATTTATGAAAACCTCAATAGAAAGTTATTCTTATAAAAGTTACCAAGAACCTTTATTCTTTTCTTACATTCAAGTCCAAAAAAAAGTTCTGTGTCAGGGGCCATGCCTGTTTACAAAAAAAAGCACAGAATTTTTCCCTACAAACCATTTTGCTGGCAACAGTTAGAATTTAATACACTGGATTTTAATCAAAGCATCTGGAGAGAATCCATATTTTCAAAAGTTTTTTGTCCTTTGATGCCATTGGTGGCACAAATGGGGCTCTTAGCAATATGTTTTTAGAAACCACAAAGAAAGTCTTGAAGAAAGTGTCCTTTATTGTACTTAAGATATAACAGTTATAGCATGAGAACAAATGCAATTGGTTGATTGTGTAAACAGAAAATTTACCATTATTATTTTGTATTGCAGCATAGAACTACACACTGGTACAAAATGTGGAAGCAGGTTTTCAGTCCCTAACAGCATTGTAACTGCTCATCCATAATTTCTAATGATGTCTGTTGGACTTTACACTAGGGATCATAGATCTGTTTAAAATGAATTTCAGAGCTTCAAGGGTTTTTTGATCTAAAGAAATTGCAGATTCACATTCATTATGCATATTTGACCTCTGCCCCTCTGTTCTCAATGAAAAAGGACATAAAGGCTGGGGGGTTTTCTGTCCAAGTGAGTAAAACTGTCATTCCCTGCATTAATGAGAGTTTCAGCTATTGATTTGATCTTTGCCCCGTTGTCATTAATTGCTGCTCCTTTTTTGTCATTTAGACATAGATCTGTCAATAACATATTGACTGCAGAATGGAAAATCAATCATTTGTCTTCTCCTTAGACCTCATGAAAATTAAATTTATTTTCATATTTGCTGACACCTTACAATATAATTCTGAGCCAGTAGGTGAGACTATTTTCAGTAATTCTGGGCCTGAAACGTTTATGGTTATGAAAGATGTTTTGTATTATTACAGATTAATGGTTCCAAAATGACAATAGAGAAAGATTTGATATTAAACATCTATAACTCTGATTAGGAAAGGTTTCTCCATGAAGTTGATAGATTTCCTTGACCTGGATTAAAATAATAGCCCCATTGAAAGCTCATGATATGACACTTTACACCACTGCATCAATATCTAAATTGTTATTAAATTGTACTATTCTAAGTTCCTTTAATATGGGGAAGGACTAACTCATGCTGACACCAAAACAAGAGGAGACTATAGAAAGCACGTGTAGGAAGCTGTGTCAGCCTCCGATTTCAGTGAGCTATAGGAAAAATGCTTGAAGTGGGAGGGCCTTTTTATATTTATAGATTTAAAAAAAAAATCACTGTTCTGATTTAATCTTCTATGTGGATCAGTAGTTACATGTCCAGTTTGAGGCCTGTATTCTATGCTGGATGCTTTCAGATTTAGAGGCATTCCTAGGTCATTAGTTTTTCAAATATCATTTCTCAGGTCACTAGATACTCAGAGGATGTTTATATTATATATTTTGCTCGATACTTCAGTATATGGTCTCTTTATAGAGTCCCCTGGGTACTAACAAAAGAGAGTAAAGGCCAGAATATGTAGGCAGCTGCATGTTATCAAAGAACATTAAATACCCTTTCATTTGACCAGATACACTGAATGTGTCAAATTTAGACTTTATTGGAAGATAATCTGCTCAGGATAGATAGATAGATAGATAGATAGATAGATAGATAGATAGATAGATAGATAGATAGATAGATAGATAAAGGGAAGTAGTCCCTTCCTCTAACATTCTAAGCAGCTGCTTTCTTGGGAGCTTGGGGTACAAGGAGGAAGAAAAAGAGCAAAAACTGAAAATATAAGAATAAAATGGTTCTGTCCTTGTCTAAGAACATACATGCTAAGAATCATTACAGAGCAAATTTTTATTGGCAATTATAAACCCTTTGGAATTGGGATTTAGAATAGAAAAGTTAATGGAACAATTAGGTTCAGCTTTAATATAATATTATGCGAGGCACAAAGTGACCATTGTTTAAGCCTGATCCAAAACCCACTGAAGTCAACAAAGACTCCCATTGATTTCAATGGATTTTGGACAAGACCCTTTGTTAACAATGTAAAATCATTTCCATTCTAGTTCTATTTTCAGCAAATATTGTCTTTTCTCCAAACTTTCACTTTTCAGTTGTTTTTTATCAGAGTTAGTCTCAGCTTGAAGTGTTTGTCGTTGTTGGTGGTGTTTTTTTAATTGAACAAAATGGTTCAGAGTTTTTGAGTACAGAAGAGTGAAAAATATACTTCTCCCTTTACTTAGGTCTAGCATTAAAATGGGTGGGTTAAGAAAGTTGTAATTTGACATGGATACAGCCATCATTGTGAAGAACTGCCTTTGAGTGTTCCCTTGAACACTGTTATTGATTTGACTAAGATATGCTCAACTGAAAATCTCACTCGCTCTGTGCATGGATATTACATTAAAGGTTTGTCACTAATGCCCTGATTCTGAAAAGTAAACAATATGGATGGACCCCTGAACTCTACAGCTCTGATCCTACAAACACACAGGTGAGTAACTTTGTGCATGAGTAGTCCAATGGAATTCACTGTATTTGCATGATCAGGGCTTAAGATTGTTAAGTGTGTAGCTAGAGAAGACCATGTACATGAAGACAAAGCTAATTTACACACTCTCACACTCATTTACTGTGCACCTTCACTAATGTCTTCATTTCACAGCAAAATTAGTTTTGCCTTCATGTACAACAATGTGTGTGTGTAGATAGATAGATAGATAGATAGATAGATAGATAGGCAAGAGGTTGTAGCCATCCAATTAGTTCATTTATCATCCATTTATAATTGTATTATGTGATGTTATGATCAATTTATATGCGATTTCATATATGATCAATATATGCTAAATAGATTTAAATTGTAGGATTATAGAAGTATAGAATTGGTAAGTATTTAGGAGTGATGAGTTATATTAGGTATATAAGTAAACCATGGCTGGAATGCAAAGCCTACAGGGTGAGACCTGTAAGATTTTAGCTTAGCCATACCAGGCCATAGGCATAAGAACCCTTGACATGAGTGGGTGACCTCGGAATAACCCTGTGCCAGCAAGGTCACAAGGTTACTGCATAAGATATGTCAATAGGTGATTTTACGGAAAAATGGATTGCAACAGATCACAATGTATTGTCCAAGACAGGAGACACCTGATTGTAATAGCTTTGAATGTCTGTTTAGACCACAGGTTACATATTGTGCATAGATGCCAATGAAAATAAGAGGAACTATGAACAGCCTATGAAAAATGGAGTACCCCAATATTCAATATTGGGTGTGGAAGTACAGATAAGGAAAAGAGGGTTCCCTCGTTGGGTAAAAGTGTGAATACCCAAGGAATGACTCCACAAGAAACTCCAGCAGGAACCATCCCTCTAATGATGATCATCTATTGAAAGATCCATCGTACCCTAGAATATCTTTGAGGAAGGGAGTATGACTACAGTTATTATTGCATAGGTTTTTTCTAAGATTTCTATATGCATGGGTAATCGTAACTTTACTTATTGCTTTAATAAAACTTGTAGTGCAGATAAGACTTTGTACTTGTGATTTGTACCTGTGATCACTAGCCATAGGCTTTGTGTGTTCCTAGAGTCTCCAAATTTGAGAAAAGCACCAGAGGCAATTTCAGTCTGTTGGGCTTGGAACTGTAGCAACTGCAGCCAAACCCACAATTGTGTATTGCAAACTCACTAAATCCACTCTAAACAAAATAAAAAGCTACAAAGTACATTTTTCCTAAGGTTCATGGGTGAGAGGTTCTACATATACCTTCACAAATTGTACAACATATAGGTATTCTTCATAGCCTTCAATCGTTTGATATACAACTCATAAATCATACTGTACTTGCTTCCACACATTTTTTTTAAAAAAGAGACTACTCAGCCTTCTTATGCATGCAAGAGGAGATGCAATAGAATATTGAAATAATATATTGAATAACATTTCCACTTATTTTACATGCACATGCATACAAAGTGCTATTATGACATTGATATCTGACAGCCCAGGACTGAATGTTGTCCATGCTTAGCCTCAGGCAGGTGAAAATGTTTGGGAGCGGGGAAATTTCATGTTTCGGTGTAGGAGAAAACATGTATCTGATTTTTTTTTTTAATTGCATCTCTTTGTAGCTGCTCAGAGGAGCAAAATAATAGATTACATCTTGGGAAGGTAGATTAATGGGCAGAAGGCAGGCGATGAGTTCAAAGACGAGCATTAAATACATTTATCACATGTCACATCACATTATCACATATATTTATTTACTTTCAGGAGGAGAATTTATCTCCATGAGATAAGTTGCACAGAGTATGTGTGCATGTGTGTTTATAAACATTTATTTCTCCCTATGTGTGGATATGGCTTTATTCCCACAGACACACACACAAGTTCCATCTTAGTAACTAAACATGACCTATAATGGAATTTAAATAAATGGTATTTTTATATCCAAATAGCATTAGTAAAAGCAACTATTATGATTTTCCCAGTTCATTTCACCTTTTTGCCCTGCAGACCGCATGCATATAAAAGGAAAATGAGATCCAAAATGAAGTCTACAATGTCACTGACTCTGAAGGACTTGGAGATCCATTGGTGTTTCATTATCCTCATTGGCCTGTATGATAGGAACTAAAGTAGACATGCAGTCCCTTAGAAATATATCCTTTTAAATTATTTTCTGTATTATTGTGTTAGCCATGTATTCTAATGTACAAGGTACTCTTAAACTGTCACATTTTTAGAGAGGCAAAAAAGTCTCCTTGTAGCAAAAAATCACTAAGATTTACATATCGAACCTTGAACATTTATTTTAATTTTTTAAATTTTATTACAGTTTACTCAATCTCCTTCTCTACAAAACTTAGGTGCATAAACAATTCAATTATATAAAAAAGTTTTTACAAAAGCAACATTGCATCCGATGAAGTGAGCTGAAGCTCACGAAAGCTTATGCTCAAATAAATTGGTTAGTCTCTAAGGTGCCACAAGTACTCCTTTTCTTTTTGTGAATACAGACTAACACGGCTGTTACTCTGAAACCATTGATACAATATCAGAACTAAAGGAGTCTCTGGTCTGCACAAGCTAAATCCTTCCCCATTTGCCCCACACCCCGCAATTCCATGCTAAAAACCTGGGTAAATAAATCAGAATTTGCAACATGGTTGGAAGGTCAACAAATAGGGGGTCTGATGGACCACCCGGAAATAACTGCTGTTTTCTGGCTGATTTCAGCTGCTTGCATAAAGCAAGACGAGAAAAACCGTCTCTAATGGTAGGTCGACATGGGAAAAAATAAACATGGCACTGAGTGTCAGAGCTTGGGTCAACAGACTGGGGCTCATGCTACAGTGCTAAAAATAGCTATTTAGCCTTCAGTCTCAGGCTGCAGCTCGGGCTCCGAAGCACAGGGAGGAGGGCAGGGTTCAAAGCCTGAACTCCAGCCCGAACCCAAGTGTCTACATAGCTATTTTTTTGTTCCATAGACCCAGAATCTGAGGCTAACTGTTGTGGATCACTTTTAGCTATGCACACTACCCATGGACACAGAGGGCCCAAATCACGAAGGGCTTTTTCTCTCTCTCTTAGTCAATGATATTATTTCAGGCCCTCTGGATGCCAAGAGGGTTGTAACCAATTAGTTATTGTGGAGGATTGGCCACTAAAAAGGGGTGGGACATATAGATTCATATGTGGCATTTATTGCTGGAAACAAACTCCTTAAGATGAAACAAGGACTAACAACAAATTTTTACCTAAAGCTAGAACCAAATCCCTCTAGAGATTAGTCAAGTTTGGATATTACTTTTCACCATTGTTTTGTATTTTTTTCATAATTCTAAAATTTCTGCATTCTGTCTTTGAGTGGAAGCCACTACAAGTACTATGAAATTGTTATAGTATTTCTGAACTAACTGGAAGCCTTGTGAACACTACCAGAGATTTAGCAAGACCACTCTTCTTTTGAGAGTTATAGCTTTGTTTTTCAGATCCAAGACTTTTGGAGGAGTTTGGCTATGAATCCAATCTGTGTCCACTACTTGGACATTTGCATTGAACTTATCTGCCTTTCTCCATTGAACAATTTAAAAATCAGTAATCCCCAAAATAGCACTAAGCACAGGAAATATTACATTAAATGCAGATCTTTGTGGACTTTTTATGCATTCAAGACCTTTTCACCTTGTTTCCAACTCTGCTATTTTGGGGGGGATCCTAGAAGCTGAGATGGCAAAATTGACTTCCTTGTTGTAAAATGGAACTATGAAATCCTTTATCAAATGTAAAGATTATCCTAACACAAAAGTATAAGTGAAGTTTAATCAATTTCATTGTCTAAATATTATGCATAGCTGTCAAAGAATAACGAGAAAAAGCTATCAGCTTTTTGTCGCTTTCTGCATTGACGGATAGTCACAAAACACTTTGTGTATGATGGCTTTATTTTTCACACTCCAATGTTTATTCAGTTGTGAAGGGATCATCAAGCTTTAAACCCCTTCAGTTTCATAAGCAAAAAAAATGCATGCATGTCCAGCCATTTTATATCAAATTCAAGGAATGCTGTAAGAATCTAGGGGAGTGTCTTGATGAGCAAAACAGGTGTGTTTCTCAAACATGTTAGCTTAATATGATGGAAGGTCTTTGGTTTCATCCTGGACAGCGAACATCTTCAAATGTGTTAGTATGTATCTTAATGGGGATTTCAATCACGTCACACCCTTTTTACCCCTTCCTCCCCAAGATAGGGCCTAGGAGTCATCAAACAAGTCATTTTGATCATGTTTAGTCAGTTTTGTTTTGAAACATAACACCTGCTTTCAAACTGCTTGTAAATTCTTCCCAGTACTCATTAAATCCTGGAAAACTCAAAACAAAATGTTGTGGTTTTTAAAGTCATTTTAACTAGATATTATTTCTGATCAATAACCTACCATTTGTTGTTATACCCATGTGCCCTGTTACAGACATGGATATTTTCTCCTATCCACTCACCTTGTTTTCAGTATGATGTGTGGAACAGGTAACGTGGGATGAGATCATCCTTTGTTTGCTGTTTGTGACTTCATGAAATTGTATTTCAGTTAAACAGATTTTGCATTATTTCTTAGGACAACCATTAGTCATTTTATGCCTGGAAAAAACAGAAACAAACAAACAAAATATTTCTGACAGAAATTTTTCTTAAGTGAGGTCAGTGGGAGTTGCTGCTATCAAAAATTTGTCAGCAGTTTTTCAAGAATTATGATTTTACATATCAATTCTTAGAACAAAAAATGCCATAATGAAAGCTAGCTTGTTGTTTTGAGGTGATAATACACACTATTATCATCTACCTATGGTTTTTGTGAATGAAAGGAGTTAATTTGATTTATTTATATGATTATATATTTTAAGGTTTCTCAAAAAAGATTAGAAATCTTCCATATTTATTATTTTATCCATTGTCTACATATGATAACAGTTAATATTTCTATAGCATCATTAATCCCAAATTATCCAAAAGTACTTCACAAAATACTGTGTACAGAAATCACTTCCACAAACCACTAAAATACAACCACCTCAGGAGGCAAAAATGGCAGCAGTGCACCATAAAAGTGAACAATAATCTCAGGCAAAGATTGAATACCTTATCCAAATTTAACCACTTAGAGATTTTCTTAGCTAGCAAGAACAACTAACTACCCAAATTAGAATTCGGCCACGTCACTGAAATTACCACTTTTCTACTGTTAAGAAAAATGTCAAGGAAACTTTCAAAAAAGGAGAAGTCTGGACCTGGGTTTTACACCTTATATGAAGGCTGTCACTATTAGCAGCAAGATGCCATGCCCAACACCATGCTGGGACATTAGTTCAGCATAGTCTTTGACAGAGCGGGATCACCTGTCAAATCATCAAAGCTATAGTAATTCATCTGCTTTGCAGCCTCTGCCCAAATTCAAATTCTGAAGATTTGGTAAAGTAAGTCTTTGGGTATGTCTACACAACAATTAAGCACCCATGACTAGTCTGGGTCATCTGACTCAGGCTTAGAGGGCTCGAGCTGTGGGGCTGTAAAATTGCAGTGTGGAACCTCATGAGGGAGCAGGGTCCCAGAGCTCCACAATTTTACAGCCCAAGTCCTGCAAGCCCGAGTGAACTGACATGGGCCAGCTGCGGATGTTTAATTGCTGTATAGACATACCCTTTGTTCATCTTCAAGACCTAATATATTGTTACATTTTTTCAATTAAATTTTTAGCGTCTCTGTGTGAAATGGGATATGGGCATTTTGAAATAGATCAGGATATTAGGTATGCCAATTTGTAGGCTCATATACAGAATGCTTTCTCCCTCTCCCTATATTATACTACAAACAACAATATGCCATTAAAAGAACATTATTATGGTAGCAAAGTCAATCACTCAAAAGTTAGAAAATGCCATAATTAAGGTTGCTATCCATCATGTGAATGGAATAAGGCAGAGGTCCTATGGAAAAAAAATAGTATATATGACGAGGTAATTAAAGACTTTATCCTAATTCATACACACAAGATGGGGACGGTGAAGAATTAAGATTCACAGGCAATGTTACTTCTGACATTTCCTCATTTTTGAGTGTGTGATTTGGCAACCTTAATAATGTTCTTTTAACATAAGTTTGCATGTGTATAATTTCCTATGGGTTTGGGTTTTTTTAAGTAAACTGAAAAAGACAGAAAGTCTATAATGTGATAGTATAACAACATTTACATGGGGCATCAGCAGGACTGGAGCATTTAAATCCACCACACAGATCTCTGCTACTTGAACTAATTGAGTAACTGATACCAATAGTAGGTTGTCATCCTCTATATCAGTGGTGGGCAACCTGCGGCCCGCACAATGTCAATGTAAACAAACTGTCTCACGGCCCTCTAGCAGATTACTCTGATGGGCCGCATGCGGCCCACGGGCCGCAGGTTGCCCACCACTGCTCTATGTGGTCCAAAACTAGAGGGGAATGAGTAGAACACTTTGACCATGAGTTTCACAGATATTTGCTGACCTGGATGAATTGTTAGATTCAGGAATCTTGAATTCCATTCTAGGCTCTGGAGGGAAGTGTGCCTTAGTGAGCACAAACTTCTCTCCATTCACCCCAAGCTCAAACCTTTCTGCCCTGTCCCTTGCAACCCGTTTCTGTCCCAGTTCTGTCTCTTCCACACACCTGGTTCCTTGTTCAAATTTCATTCACCTCATCTAGCCAGTCCCAGTCTCTGTCTTTCACCTCATTCACCTTCCATTCACCTCATCCCATCCCTCAGTCTTCTTGCCTAGCATATCCTAGTTACACCATCCAGATTCCCAGTCCATGTGTCTCCACACTCTCAGTCCCACTCTCCTTGCCTCACTCCACTCTCCTTGCCCAGCCATTCCCATTCTGCCGCAACCCATTAGATCCTTGCCCACTTATCTTTGTCCAGCCAGTGACAGTTCTACCGCATAATTGTATTCCTCATCTGATCTCAGTCTTCCTTCCCACTGGTTCCCAGTCCCCATCATTGCCTCATCCACTTACAGTCCCAGTCTCCTTAACCATCCAGTCCCATACTTCCCTCCTTGGTTCCCAGTCCCAGGATCCTTGTCCATCCAATCCCAGTCTCTCCCAACTCCTAGGAGATTTCTATGTCCATACTGCCTGAGCCCAGCAAGGGATCCCTGAGACCAAAGGAGATACAGGCTCCCTGCTCTCATCTGCAGTGTCTGGCCCTGGCCTGGCCTGCAGTAGCCCAGAGCTGTAATAGTCTGCTCAGCCCTGGACTTCAGGATGCCTGGTAAGGACAAAATCTTCAGAGTATTTAGCTGAGAAACAATACCGAGTCGCTACCGGTCATGAACTGCAATTTGTGAAAGATTTAACGTGGCCAAATTTGGATGGATTTTCACAGGGATGACAAAAGGCAGATCTCTGACATAAAGACCACCCCAAATTTGCCAAATTTCAAGTCTATGCTCCAAAGCAAGGGGTCACTAGAGCTTGTCAAAGGAGAAGGTTCCAATTTTCTTTTCTAAATAGTAAAACAGCACATTGTTATGAGCTATGTGAAACCTTGTTGTAGGATTGAGGTTGACCCATGTGAACTCACCCTTCAGTTAACATAAATGTAAGCATAAGCCCCAGCTAAGATAAAAAAGAGTATGTGACCCTGCCCAGTAGCTTTTGGCTGAGTATTATTTTGGGTAGGTGTGTGAATGTGTGGAAGGCAGAACATAAAGAAACTGAGAACAGACAAGAAAGACAGAGAGAGATAGCATGAAGGAGCAGCTGAAAGTGTGGAAGAAACTTGAGTAGAGTTTTTGGATCGGTGTTGTCAAGGTTCCTTCCCCACTCTGAACGCTAGGGTACAGATGTGGGGACCTGCATGAAAACCTCCTAAGCTTATCTTTACCAGCTTAGGTCAAAACTTCCCCAAGGTACAAAATATTCCACCCTTTGTCCTTGGATTGGCCTCTACCACCACCAAACAAATACTGGTTACTGGGGAAGAGCTGTTTGGAAACATCTTTTCCCCCAAAAACTTCCCAAAACCTTGCACCCCACTTCCTGGACAAGGTTTGGTAAAAAGCCTCACCAATTTGCATAGGTGATCACAGACCCAAACCCTTGGATCTGAGAACAATGAAAAAGCATTCAGTTTTCTTACAAGAAGACTTTTAATAGAAATAGGAGTAAATAGAAGTAAAGAAATCCCCTCTGTAAAATCAGGATGGTAGATACCTTACAGGGTAATTAGATTCAAAACATAGAGAATCCCTCTAGGCAAAACCTTAAGTTACAAAAAAGATACACAGACAGAAATAGTTATTCTATTCAGCACAATTCTTTTCTCAGCCATTTAAAGAAATCATAATCTAACACATACCTAGCTAGACTACTTACTAAAAGTTCTAAGACTCCATTCCTGTTCTATCCCCGACAAAAGCAGCATATAGACAGACAGAGACCCTTTGTTTTTCTCCCTCCTCCCAGCTTTTGAAAGTATCTTGTCTCCCCATTGGTCATTTTGGTCAGGTGCCAGCGAGGTTACCTTTCACTTCTTAACCCTTTACAGGTGAGAGGAGTTTTCCTCTGGCCAAGAGGGATTTTAAAGGGGTTTACCCTTCCCTTTATATTTATGACAGGTGTGCAGCTGAAAAGAGTGTTCTTAATGCTGTGAACAAAAGAAGCTGTTTCCTGGTATTTGATTCCTTCTGTATTCAGAAACACAGGGCTTTGTAACTAAACAAAACTATATAGAAGAAATAGGTGACTATCACTAATTTCTTACTCTCAACTACAACATCCACAGGGCCCCAAACTTTGACTAGCTATTCATGTCAAAAGGGACAACAATAGTTTACACTAGCCTTAGGGCAGATGCCCCAACATGGACAATTTCAGCCAAAACACTTGAAGTTTTGTAAAATTATAAGCAACTGAAACCAGAGTCTTATAATGGGAAGTATTTAGCAACGTTAATAATACATGGTGCAACCAGCCCTTCTATATACATACACAGAACCAACTAGTAAGCGTACATTACAGATCTGTGCCCAATCTGCAAATGATTCATTGTTATAGTCTGTTGTGATAAGTGGACATGCAAATGTACCCTAATTGTGAACTCAACTGTAAAAAAATTATGAAAGATCTCAATAACCTATAATAAAAATGTTGATGGGAAAAGGTATGAAAAGGAGACAATTAATCCAAACAAAAAAGTCTAATGATGTAATTCAAGGGTTGTGTTAAGATCATGCTTGGTAAACAAATGTGGAACCAGAAATTAATGAACCAAAATTAGTGTGTTGGAAACAAGGCCTAACTGATGGACAAAATAATGAGGGGACTGGATATTTCACCCAGCATTCCCTTTGTGGGTCCTTAAAGAAAGAGACTTAGTGTGAGAGGGGAGAAATTGGGTATTGGAGTGAGCTTCACCATCATGGCTGCTACCCCCACCATCTCCTGGGACCCCAGAACTTCTTCATTGAAATCCTGAAAGATGTCCCAACCAGACCAGAGAGAGGGACTCAGAAGACATAATCACCTCTGCTGGTTCCATCTGCATCCCAAACCACCTGGGATGAAATGAGGTCAAACTTTAACAACAGCAACAACAATCGCTCCAGTCCATCTCAGCTATCTTCACTTTTACCAAAAAGGGCAGTTATTGCCATCTGGAATAACATCTAAGAGACTGTCAACACAAGAGAGTTTTTCCTTCAGAAAACTGTCTTCCTGTAAACAGAAAGAGAACAAGTGATGTTGTGAAAATGAGAGTCTTATACAGTACTTTACATTTCAAATGCTTTAACTGTTTCTCCTTCTTTTCTATATCTTTAATAAACAGTTAAAAGGACATTTAATAGTGTTTGCCATGGTGCTAAGCAGGGTGAGATCTCTGTATACCAAATTCTTGTTTAACACTGTTTAATGTTGGACAGTGACACTTTTAGCTCTGGACGTTCCCAGTTCTAGATGGTGGCCATCATATATACACAGACACACACTTTCTGTATAAATCATCAACAACATTTAATATTATTAAACCCACCTTCATTTATTGAGTTTCATAGGTGTCTGTCCCAGTTATGGAAATCCATTCCATGAGATTACAATTATCAGAAGCCTGTAGGTAAAAAAAATGCAATCCTGCTGTGGCTGCCCGGTCATGCACATGTCCCTCCATGCCTGCTCCCAGATAATAAGCAGCAGGGGTGATCCCAGCCACTGAGCCATGGGGGATCCTAGCTGGGAAGCCCAAGCCACTAGACAAATTTCTGACCTTCACCAACTCTCCCCCCAGAGATAGGACTTACAGGGAAGCTTCCTGCACTGGCTGTGAGCTCCAGGTCCAGACATGGCCAGCAGGGGATGGGTAGGTAGGCACTGTCTGCTGCAAGCAGTCCAGGGCTGGGTGGATACAGGGAGCGCTGCACCCCGGAGCATGCTCATCCCCACAGACAGGGTGGGAAATGCTCCAGCAGGGCTCCATAGTGCTATTTCTGCCTCATTCGGCCCTGTCCCTGCCCCTGCCAGGACCCAGGAGTGAGGTAATCCACGCAGCAGTCTTTACATTTTTTTAGCCAGATGGCACATGGGCCACACCTGTGTGCTGACTAGGCTGCAAGTAGCCCACAGGCCGTGCGATGGGAACTACTAATATAGATAGACTGTACTTTTATTCAACTAAACTTTTAACTGTTTTGAAAACAGAATACTAAGTGTCATATTTTCAGCAGCAACATTCTCTTTAATTCTGGTGTGTGCAATTAGCTGCATGCACATTTTGTTACCCCATTTAATTCCAGGCACATCTTAACAATTAGATCTCTACACTTGAAAATTATTTTGCATTAAGATAGAGTGAGAATGTACAGTGTTATGACTATTCTGGAATACTTCCCCATATGAGCATTCTTATTCCAGAATACCTTTTTTTAATCAATTTTCAATGGATTAGGCTAAATCAGAAAAAGGCTGTCTGGGTGGGGATCTATTCTGACATAACTATTCTGGTGAATTTCCCTGTGTAGACAATCCCTGAAAGTGCCTTATATACAGGCACACTTGGATACTTAGATACCTAAATAATATGACTGGTGCTTGTCACCAAAAAAAAAAAAAAATAAATAAAAAGGTTGCATCAAGGCCTCTTTAAAAATCAAGCTTTGAGCATCAATGAAAGGAAGTATACACATTTTTTACTTCCTCAACATAGTACCAATCCTACTTGCAGATTTTGTCTGCCACAGTATTGTTCCAACAATGTTTGCTCTGGATATGGGCTGATCCCTTCAACAACAATTAGAAACCTCTTTTTGAGACTGTCACCTTCTTTACAAAATGTATTGTCAGAATGTTCAATTAGCTACTGGAAGCCTGAACAATATCCTTTGTCTGACCAGCTGCTAAAGCATCCAGTTGCTGGGTATATTTCATTCCTAAAGTACAGGACACATGCCAATAGCATCACAGTTTGTTGCTGATGTGTTTCTATCACTGGCCAGCTGTTGCAACTATAGTTAGCTGTTTGCCAAAGCAAAGACGATAGCAAACAATAAATCAGAGTCTCAGCTGGTGCAAACTGGGTGATTGACGTCAGTGAAGCTATCCTGGTTTACGCCACCTGAGGATCTGGTCTGATGGCTTGTCATTTTTGAAACACTTTCATCTTGTCCATACTTTATCACTCATGTCACATGTCTCTGAACTATAACCAGTCTACTTCAGAGCTCCAGCAAATTCTTCAGAGAATTTTCATTTTACACACACATACATGCACACACACAATGGATCCCCTAATAATCACATAACTGAAGCAATATGTGTGCTTTTAGAGCTCATCCATCAACTGTGATATTAGGTGAAAGGTAACTGATGCTTTTTTGTTATGAATTTGGTTTCTGGGTGTTCAGATACAGTCTGAAAAGTATTACCTCTTTAAGATAGGTGTAGGCCCTTTCTCTCCACTACAGACACATTTCACTTTACTTTTACAGTGTTAGACACTTGGACTTAATCTTTGTATTTCATTCTGAAACTCACTTACAGTTATCATCTCAGCAGAAAAGCAACTGAGATTGCTCTTTCTTATGCCAATATTTGAAATCACACTAATCCCTTGCTCTTTTTGGTTATTGAAGCTTCTATCTAATTGAATTATATATGAGTCCAAGTCAACATTTCTTCACACAATGCACAGTCAACCTGTGGAACTCTTTGTCACAGGATGTTGTGAAGGCCAAGACTATAACAGGATTCAAAAAAGAAATAGATAAATTCATGGAGGATAGGTCCATCAATGGCTGTTATCCAAGATGGGCAGGGATGGTGTCCTTGGCCTCTGTTTGCCAGAAGCTGGGAATGGGCGACAGGGGATAGATCACTTGATGATTACCTGTTCTGTTCATTCCCCCTGGGGCACCTGGCACTGGCCACTGTCGGAAGACAGGACACTGGGCTAGATGGACCTTTGGTCTAACCCAGTATGACAATTCTTATGTTCTTAATTTCAAGAAGAAAACCTATAATATAGTAATATTGGTGGACCCCAGAATATCAGGCAGTTCAATTTAATTCAAATAAGCACTGAATATCTCTGATGTTTATGTGAAATATATGCATACAATCCAACCTCTTGAGGATTACGCTGTCTGGCAATCTTTTATTATGAGGTATATATGACGTACAAGATTTAGTTTCATTGTCATTAATTGGAAAATTAAAATTTGTTCCATTGTCATGATTGTGAACATTTCATACTAAAACAGGACCATTTTCAGTGAAAATGAGTCCAGTTCTAAGCAGAATTATTTTCACTGCAAATACATGTAAAATATTTTGCTCTTACATAGTCTTGCAGCTAAATTGTCATTATTGTAAAATTTTAATGAAACGTTAAATTTTGAGACTGAAGACAGCCAAAAGTTTCCTACGCACACACAAAACATGTTACAGTTTTGCACAGCTGTCATATTATCCCTTTATAAAGACTAGAAGTTCATTATTATTCATAAGAAGTCTGGAACATTTCTTTTTTCTTCTAATATGTTTGTTCTGCAATCAGCTTTTTCACCTGTTTGTTTTGGGTGTAAACAGAATGGCACTCAGTGAATTTTATCAGAATGTAGTACTGTGTTCTTTTGCATTCACCTTAGCTCTCCAAAGCTCCCTTGCTCTCCATATTTCCTGTTCATTCCCTTTTTGCCTCTGGTACCCGCCCCCCATACACACACACCAGATTATTTAAGACATTAATTTCATTTTCATGAAGCCAGAAGGGTTTATTTTCAAATTAATGTTTCTTTTTTTATCTTACATCACAGCACAAATCTATATCTACAAAATTTCTCAAATCTTTGTCTGAATTGGATTACCTTGCCATATTCATTGTCTACCATATTGCAAATGTCTGCTGTGATGTTGGGGGATATGACTGTATCAGACTGTGAAGTCTGTTTTGTACCCATGTGGTGGCCACATTTCTTCAAACTTGCCCAGGGACAGCCTATTATGCTGCATTCCAGACACTGCCCACCCCAGGAAATTAAAGAGACAAAGTGGATGAGGTAATATCTTTTATTGGACCAACCTCTGTTGGTGAGAGAGACAAGCTTCTGAGCTTACATAAGATTGAAAACTTGTCTCTCTTACCAACGGAAGTTGGTCCAATAAAAGATATTATCTCACCCACCTTGTCTCTCTAATATCCTAAGATTGACACAGCTGGGACAATTCTGCCCAGGGAAAGTGTTTGACACCTTGTTGAAAGTCATTACCAAGAGCTACTAAGGCTGTAGTCTGGGGCTGTCACCTATGATTGACTCTCAACTATTGGCCCACTCCAATGAAGCAATGTTTTTCTTTTGGGGGTGGGAGAGACAGGCAAGTATAACAGATGAATCTGCTACTGCAATTTAAGTCCATGGCACAGAGACAGAGGTCCTTTTTAAGTATGAGGTTCTGCTCTAGGCCTGGGAATGTGCCTGGGGTCCTGGAACTAGAAATAGTGACTACACTTTACCCAGTCCCAGCTGGGTTGGAAGCACATGGGATCCAGTAACTTCATTCAACCACAGTAGATTGGTGACCATATAGTGTGTTACTGGAACAATGTGTAACATCTGCCATTTTATCTCCTATGACAGTTATTCAATAACACAACTCCCTTTTTTTGTGAGATGGGAGGGTTTGAGTGGACCAGTAGTGTAAAGACATATCTGAGGTCCTGTTTGGCAGCAAGAGGAGTATCAGAGACCCCTCCTGCCACTTTGCATTCTAATGCATGGATTGGGGCTTGGTTTCAATTTGCAGTTTGATAGGCCCATTCTGGGCTGCAAGAGTACATCACGGGCCCAATGACACTCAAGAGGAGAGGGAGGCAGTTTATATTGCTCGCACTTGGGCAAGCCACTATTCACACTCATTTCCTTTGTCCTACCTGCCTTTTCCTTGTGTGTTTCTTCCTGTTTAAAAATGCTAGATTTTCCATTGGCTCTGGGTTTTGGCCAGTCCCTTTTAAGGGACTAGGAAAGATTTTTGCCACATCACAAACTGTCAGCTACTGGTGTGGGTGCCTTCCTTAGAGCATATGGGAAATTTGGCTACTGAGGAGGTATTTTAGTTCTGATAGTTACTTTTTGCAGCTGTATGGCAGGGCAGCAGGAGGATTCTTTGCCTCATGGAGAAAGAAGCACCCCACCTTTGAATCAACATTCTTCACATGGTGAAAGGGTAAAGAGTGAACAGTGAATCTTTGGGGGCATAATCTCTGTTTGGATTTCACAGGAGGGGGCTAGAGAGAAACCTCCTCTTCAGGATTGCTATGTGTTTGTAATTATTTGTTTGAGAACTTCAGAGGACTTACCGGCCAGATAGTTTGTGGGGGAGCAGTGTAGCCAGCTATTTTGTTACAGCTTTGGGGGCATAACATACAGATATGGATTAAGGCAGCAATGTGAAAGCCTACAGGCCTCAAGCCTATAAAACAATAGCTTAGCCAAACTAACTAAGGCATAAAAGATTTGACATAAGCAGCTAACCAGTAAATGACCTTGTACCACAAGATGTCACAAAGAAGACTGCTGTTATAAGCAAGTGCTCCTAAATTGCTGGTAGGTAAACACAAGATGTCAGTTTATACCAGCTTTAGATATTTTAAGTTCAAAACGTCAACAGATGTCCAACCGCAGAAATGCCATGAGGATTAACTAATGTATATGTTAATAAGCTTGAAGTAAAAGGCCTAGCAACCTTTGGGAGAAGGGTACCCCAACATTTGTAGGGTGAGAAAAGGGCCAAGGAGTAATCTTGGGCCATCTTGTCTACTACAGGGCTCCCCAGCATAGGCTGGTGTGATTATGCAAATTTTTAACATTCTGCATTATCTCTAGCTACTTTGTTTTATTATAGTGTTTGTGATATAACCAATTTTGCTAATAAAACTATTAACATTCAGAAGGTCTTTCCTAAGTGTGAGTGTCTCTGCAGGGGCCCTCACTCACAATAGCTGCAATACAGTGGCTGATCTAGAGGCAGCTGAACCATGCCAAACCACAGAATGTAAAATTGGGAAATCTAACTAATACTTAACCAATAGCTCAGGCATCAGCAACGGCCTGGCTCTTCCTCCCATCACTGTATTACGTCATAGTTAATAAAAGTTGTGGACTTCACTTTAACCAAACCTGATTGTGGTATCACGGTCACTTTGGTATCTGGACCAACTGCTGTCCAGTTTGCTCCCTCACTATGGTTTTAATTCTACTTTTCTGGAACATGCACAAACACTTCACTACTTCCAACAACCCCAATCTCCCTCTCTGTTGTGTAATTTTCTCTCCTTCTGCCAAAATCTGTTCTCTAGCCTCTAGCCCCACCCTCATAGAATCATAGAATCACAGAATATCAGGGTTGGAAGGGACCCCAGAAGGTCATCTAGTCCAACCCCCTGTTCGAAGCAGGACCAATTCCCAGTTAAATCATCCCAGCCAGGGCTTTGTCAAGCCTGACCTTAAAAACCTCTAAGGAAGGAGATTCTACCACCTCCCTAGGTAACGCATTCCAGTGTTTCACCACCCTCTTAGTGAAAAAGTTTTTCCTAATATCCAATCTAAACCTCCCCCACTGCAACTTGAGACCATTACTCCTCGTTCTGTCATCTGCTACCATTGAGAACAGTCTAGAGCCATCCTCTTTGGAACCCCCTTTCAGGTAGTTGAAAGCAGCTATCAAATCCCCCCTCATTCTTCTCTTCTGCAGGCTAAACAATCCCAGCTCCCTCAGCCTCTCCTCATAACTCATGTGTTCCAGTCCCCTAATCATTTTTGTTGCCCTTCGCTGGACTCTCTCCAATTTATCCACATCCTTCTTGAAGTGTGGGGCCCAAAACTGGACACAGTACTCCAGATGAGGCCTCACCAATGTCGAATAGAGGGGAACGAGCACGTCCCTCGATCTGCTCGCTATGCCCCTACTTATACATCCCAAAATGCCATTGGCCTTCTTGGCAACAAGGGCACACTGCTGACTCATATCCAGCTTCTCGTCCACTGTCACCCCTAGGTCCTTTTCCGCAGAACTGCTGCCTAGCCATTCGGTCCCTAGTCTGTAGCTGTGCATTGGGTTCTTCCGTCCTAAGTGCAGTGACTCCTCATGACTCCTACCCCTACAAAACTTCTTCTCACATGCACTTCGTCCTCTGTCTCCTCTCATGCGGAGTTGGCCCTGACTTACTGTTCCTGTCTTGTCATGAACTTTAGACAGGAAACACCACCACAGATGTTACCTATTTTTTTCAGTGTTTATTTTAGGTTCACTATTTAGAATGAAATATTGGTGTTTACTCGTTATAGGGTTCACTCTTCAATGACCAAAAGCTTCGTTTTTATTAGTTATAATTTTTAGGCCATGGATTAATACTACTGGATATGAATTTTTCATCTAAAGGGAGACTTGATATGATAACTTTCTGAAGAAAACAAAATGACCTAAACTAGAAAATGAATTGTAGGGAACAATCCTGTCCTGGCAAATGGATGGAGCAGATCGTAGAACAGGTTTTTCTTGGGTCTACACAGATTTTTGTTTTGTCAAATTTCACACACCACCTATTACTCAATTTAAAAATAAATATATAAAAATCCATGATACAGTTTACATTTCTCTTTTCTTACCTGCTGCCCACTACTGGCTTCACCCAAGTCACTCCTGGTTTACACCTGTGTACATAACTTGAAAATACATCATTTTTTATGAAAATGACACAATTCCTAAAGATGGATAAATGGGATTTTAAACTTTTTTATTCAATTTCTGCTAATGGTTATATTAGTGATTTCTTTTTGATCACAAGAATGTTCACAGAAATCAGAACTCTCCCAAATACTCACAGGTCTGTGGTTGTGCTGGAAATGTTTATGAAACCCTTATGCAATCTTTGTTTTCCTTCCTGTTTAGAAAAGTTTTGGTCATCCAAGCAGGAAGTAAAAATAATACCATTGGACTATCACACACAACAAATAATGAATAGTCAAAATGAACAGCTTGCAAGTAATCCAAAGGCTGAACTATGTTAAAGTGTACCTTAAGCAAGTGAACAGGGAATAGATTAGTAAAGATCAAAATCTCTTTATAGATAGTTAAAAAAAAACAAACAGTTGTTGAATAATTTAATGTGTTTCAAATAGTTCAGGAATCGGCAACCTTTGGCACACGGCCTTCCAGGGTAAGTTCCCTGACAGGCCAGGCTGGTTTGTTTACCTGCCGTGTCCACAGGTTTGGCCAATCGTGGCTCCCACTGGCCACAGTTCGCCGCTCCAGGCCAATGGGGGCTGCGGGAAGTGGCAAGGGCTGAGGGATATGCTGGCCGCCACTTCTCGCATCCCCCATTGGCCTGGAGCGGCAAACCATGGCTAGTGGGAGCTGCGATCGGCCAAACCTGTGGATGCAGCAGGCAAACAAACTGGCCCAACCTGCCAGGGAGCTTACCCTGGCGGGCCGCATGCCAAAGGTTGCCAATCCCTAAAATAGTTTGTCCAGCTTTAATCCTCATTATCAGCCAAATATGTGGCTCAAGGCTGGCTGCCAATTGCATAAGTGGTCAGAGCAATAACTTGTACAGTATTGGTTGTGTCTGATTTGCATGGTAATTGTAATGCGCCTCAAAGTATAAAAGTACCAAGTTTATGCTGACAGTAGATGCATTCCAAACAAGTTTACTCAAAAATTCTTTAAATGCATTTTTAGACATTATGTTCCTCCCAATTGTCCTGCAGTTTGAATGGGAGGTATTGACCAATAGAATTGGGAATGCACAAATTAATACTGCAACATTTGTGAATTCCTGTGGTTTTTAGTGTTTGTTTTGTAAACAGTTCCCTAACAATTTCTCTGCTGGTAAATTGCTTGTTTTTTTTTAAATAATACATTTTTATAAAAATTCAAATAGCTTAATATTCCTAAAAGAGGCTCCCAGTATACCTCAACTGTAGTTCTTCCATACAAACCACGCCAGTGGAGAAAGCCTGAAAACAATACCGCATGCCGTAGAGGTCAACAAAGTCAGGCCCTGGAGAAGGTGTAATAAGTTTCAGAACAGCCCACTCTTCACTGAAAGCAACCTGCCTCTTGTTTAAATGAGAAGGCTGTTTTCTTTAGCACCCATCCAGCTGCCACTGGATCATACGAAGAGGGAGCACAGTTAAGGCCATGAATCCTGCTTCTCATACTATTCTTCCCAATGACTTCTGCTATTTTCAGTTCTCTGTGTAGGTTTTTCTTCATTCCTGTCATTTCACTGCAAGAAGAGAGATTTTTAACAATGGGGAGAACAGCAGCTTGCCAATTCCAGTACTCTAATATCTACGCTTTCTCAGTAGATTACAGTAGTGTATTTACCTTTCATATTCAGCCACTCCCTCTTTGTTTCCCCCAAGGTTCATCTTCATTTTATCAGGTTTTTTATCTTCTCCTACGTTTATCTGTGACCTGTCACTTTTACATTGTTTCTTTATCCCAGCCCTATCACTTCAATATTTATTATTTTCAGACACTATCAGTGACTGCACAGTAGACCCTCATTAGATTTTGTTTTTAATCTGAACAAGCTAATTACAATTCAGAATGCTTGTTAACTTTTTAAATAGTTTTTACTGATTCTTATCAGAGTCAATTTTCATATGCGGATTTTGTCTTCTGCTTGATATTTCACAGTCAGAGACAACAACAAAAATGACCATTAGAAGCTGATATTTCCTACTGAAATTTGCCCCTGGTTAAATGTTTGATTACTGTAGATGAAGATCGGAATGATTAGAATATTTTGAAGAATAAAATCTGCCTTAAAGAGTTATGTTTTATAGCTTCTCTTATCTTTAAACTTGCACACCCTGCACATTTTAAAGAGAATTGGCAGTTTTGATGCAGATAAAAAATAATCAGACCTCTCCTTGCTGCTCTGTTTTTTTCAAAGTGAATATTAATTACCAGCTTCAAGCCAAAACAGTTTTCACATTTCTATGCCTTGTGTGTTTTGAATCAGAAAACTTTGGGGGGGGTTACAAATAGAACTCTTGGCTCCAGGAACACATAAAAGAGTTGTGTATTTCCTAACAGAAAAGATCAGGAGCAACCTAAAACTAAAGCATCCAACCTTCAATCTCAGCTCTGCTTTCTAGTCTGCTGTATCTTTGTGACATTTGCAATTTCACTGCTCAGAGAGAATGCTTTATTCTTAATATTTAGTGATAATGATCATTGTGTTTTTCCAGATGTCTGTTAGGAAGGCAAAGTTAACAATAGGATTTTTGTATAATACGTAAGAAAGCTATTTGGCTATTTTGATTCTGAAGGGGGGAGAAGAAAAGATTTTTTAGTATTTTTAAAATATTTTTTACAAGCAAGTAAAAACAGAAACAATCAGGCTCAAGACTATGGCTCTTTGATTATAATCTTCTGATTTTTTTTTTCAGTGCAGTACTTTATTCTCTGGCCTCTTTCCCACTCATGTTCACTAATACAGTATACTAAAATTAACAGCATTAGAAGGAAAATAGCTAAGAGAGGCAATTTGATCCACTGATCTTAGTATTGTAATTTACGTTCCAGTAAGAACCATATTAACCTTCTTTTAATTTAATCCCCAACCAGAGGTCCTTTTGAGACAGGGACAATGACAGACAGAACTCAATGTTCTAAGAACAAAACAGATTTCTCACATAGATAGATTATAAAGAGATAATGTTTTGAAAGTTTTTAATTGTTTATCCAGGATTATTATACATTGCAACAAGCTGTTGGGAAGAGAATATCTACTGAAAAATATGCCTATCTATTTAAGTAAGCAGCAGCAGATTATGATGATTCACGTAGCTGTAATGTAGCTGTGGTGTCACATAGCATGGTCTTGCATCTTGAACAGTCCTTTGCAAGTCTTCTTCCTTCGTCAACAGTTGGTAGGGGAGGATTTAGTATTTAAATCTCTCAAAATTGCAATGTTCAAAATCATTTGTGGATGACCTCATTCTCTCCTTCCTTCAACCTCAGCTCTGTAAACCTTCCATATATATGTTCCAAAAGCTGAGTAGATATCAGGGTGGATCGATTTAAACAAGCAAACAGCAATCCTTGGGTCAAATAATTTATTTTAATCATGTTTTGTAATTGTACTTTTTAGTTATTTTCCTATAGAAAACATTTTCATAAGCTGGTAGCCATTAAAACATGTTGATTTGCAATTAAATAAAGCCTTTGCATTACATTTTGTGATTCTTTTTGCTAACAATGAGACTAAACTATATCTATATGCTTATTTAGGAAAATATAAAGTTTATATTAATTTAGATTCTTATTTTTTACAGTTTTATGTATTAGAAAATGGTGAGTGATGCATTCTTTATTTACTAAATGATGATTAATTTACTTGAGATTGGTGTCAAGATGTATTTGGATAGAAATTCAAATATAATTAAAATGCATAAACCCAGCATTTTTAAAAATTACCGATAAATAAAACTACCTTCAAAGGATTAGATTCATCTGGAAAAAAATATCAAAACATGTTTTGCATTTAAAACTAACTGATTTATTAAACAACAGGAAGTATTATCTGTAATTAGTGAACTGAACTTATTGTTTCTGGTCACCTTGTCATTCGAGACTTTAGAACTACTAGGTTTCATCCTCTCATAGCTAATTTTCAATTCATAGACTGGTAGAGAAAAACAAGATTTCCTGCTTTTTCTGCTCCCAGTTGGTTTCTTAACTTTGAATCATAGAATCATAGAATATCAGGGTTGGAAGGGACCCCAGGAGGTCATCTAGTCCAACCCCCTGCTCAAAGCAGGACCAATCCCCAACTAAATCATCCCAGCCAGGGTTTTGTCAAGCCTGACCTTAAAAACTTCAAAGGAAGAAGATTCCAGCACCTCCCTAGGTAACGCGTTCCAGTGTTTCACAACCCTCCTAGTGAAAAAGTTTTTCCTAATATCCAACCTAAATCTCCCCCACTGCAACTTGAGACCATTACTCCTCGTCCTGTCCTCTTCTACCACTGAGTCTAGATCCATCCTCTTTGGAACCGCCTTTCAGATAGTTGAAAGCAGCTATCAAATCCCCCCTCATTCTTCTCTTCCGCAGACTAAACAATCCCAGTTCCCTCAGCCTCTCCTCATAAGTCATGTGTTCCAGTCCCCTAATCATTTTTGTTGCCCTCAGCTATTCACTGAACAAACTACTCATTGAAATGAAGAAGGTGAATACACTGAAAAGAAAAAAAAATGTGCTCTGCACCTGCAGAAGAGTTTCCCCCCCTCAAAAGCTGATTTAGCACTTCAACAAACTCTGTTTTCAGGTGCTTAGCCAGTGACTTCCACCACCTCAGTGGTTTGATTCTCTTTAAAATTTGGCAGCAAACATGTACTACTTAATGGGTTTTGTTGTTGTTGTTTTGCATTTAATTCAAATAATTTAAATATATTATAATATATTTTGGCCTTAGCATAGGTTGCCAATTTTAAATTTAATTTTAAATAGTTTTATCATTTTTTTAAAAAATAATAATTTGTATTGAATTTAAATAAAAATATGATTTACATAAAATCTTTTTATTTAAAAAAACAAGTCATTTTTATCCACCCTGGTAGATATTAAATGGAAAAACAGAGGGGCTATTCCTGCTCCCAATGAAATCAGTGAGTTTTGCTAATAATTTCAGTAACAGCAGCCTCAGGTCCTAAATATTAATAGAATTAGAGATGGGATGACTGGACATGTTTTGCTTTGATTTTTGCAAGACCAAAACAAGAGGATGATTTGGCTCCAGATACAAATTTTTCCTAGACCTCTGAAGTTTCAAGCTCAGATAAATGGTTCTAGTCATGAAGCATCTCTAAATAGAAGAGGTAAATAGGAAAGATGGAGAAAGTGGCATAACAACACTTTTATCAACACTATTTTAATTAGTTTAGAATACTTAAAAATCAGATGATAAAAACATGAATAAGGAGATAAGCATAAGAAAACAGATAATGAAAAAGGATCGAGAAATGACCAGCAGAAGGAACACAAGAAGTAAAAAGTAGAGAGGAAAATAAAGGGGTAAGTAATGAGTATAGAAGAACCTGTATATTTTGAACAAAGGAGAAAGTGAAAGCAGTGATGATAACATTGATTTTTTTTCCCATAGCTGATCAAATAATATTAATCAAATAGTTTATTTTAAGAATTTTGTTTTGTCACTCAAAATATTGGAGTAATTCCTCCACAATGATTAAGCACCCCTAGAATTGGTTGAACAGTATTCAATAAGTAAATTTAATTATTCATTTGCATCATTTGTCAAATGAATTATGATTTTTTTTTCCTTTTATATTATTCAACCCACTGTAATTTTTACCAGAGACCTGGAAGCATATTCTACTTTCTTCCTAGTGCAATCTAGTTTTTCACATCCCTCTTTGTTGCTTGAATCTGGCATCTAGTAGTTTCTCCTTTGTCTCTGTCAAAAATTGATGGGGGGCAAACAATATAGGAATTCTACTATTTTTGACTTATCAGCAATTTTGTCATACTAATGTTCTATTTTATCATAGGCCTTTCTTTTTCCTTGTATCATTTTATTAAAAGAATGTCATTTGTTTTCTTGCTTACTCTATCTGAAATGCTATTGTGTGTCCTGCTTTTGGCAATTCTTCCTTTTGAATTTCATTAGACAAATACTTATTGTGTTTGAATTCTTTTTAAAATTTTATTTTATATCTGCTTGTCTTTTTTACTATTCAATTTTCTTTCTAATTTTAATTATTAAGAACCATCAGTGTGCAAGGAACTGCAAAATGTATAGGGTTTATAGGGCCTGATCTTGCATTAAGATCCACTGGGGTGTACCCCTGCATGCAGCTCCATTATCTCTAATGGGGATCCGCTTCAACACACTCCTACCCCTAAAGGGGTTCTCAGTGCAACATCAAGGCCTACCTTTAGAAACAAAACCAACTATTGTCTACATAAAATCATGAGAATAACCTTACTGGGTCAGACCATATAGCCCAGTATCCTGTCTTCCAACAGCAGCTGGTGCCACATGCTTCAGAGGTAATTAAGAGAACATGGTAAGTATTGAGTGATCCACCCCTTGTGGTCTAGAACCAGCTTCTGGCTGTCAGAGGTTTAGGGACACCCAGAGCAGGGGGTTGCGTCCCTGACCTTCTTGGCTAATAGACACTGAGGGACATATGTTTGTGGAAGATATCAAATTCTTTTTCGAACCCACTTATACTTTAGAACTTCACAACATTCCAGAGAAAAAAGCTACAGGTTGACAGTGTGTTGTGTGAAGAAGTACTTCCTTACGTTTATTTTAAACTTGCTGACTATTAATTTCATTGGGTGATCCCTGGGTCTGATATTATGTGAAGGGGTAAATAACACTTCTTTATTCATTTTCTTCACACCACACAAGATTTTAAAGACCTCTATCCGCTCTTAGTCATCTCTTTTGTAAACTGAACAGTCCCAGTTTTTTAAATCTCTCCTCAAAGGGAAGTTGTTCCATACCCCTAATCATTTTTGTTGCTCTTTTCTGTACCTTTTCCAATTCTAATATATCTTTTTTGAGATGTGGTGACCAGAATGTCACACAGTGTTTAAGGCATGGATGTACTATGAATTGACATAGAGGCATTATGCTATTTGCTGTCTTATTATCTATCCCTTTCCTAATGGTTCGTAACATTCTTAGTTTTTCTGACTGCCACTACATATTGGGAGGATGTTTTCAGAAACTATCCACAATGACTCCAAGATCTTTCTTAAATGGTTGTTATTGTATTTAGTGACTGAAGATGATGCTGACAATGTCATGACATCTTGTGAGTATGGTTATGGCTAAAAAGACCAATATGCAAGTGGCAGTCCTTTTTGTAGGAAGTGCGTCAGTAGCTTGTTGCTGGGGAAGAGATTACAATCTGGGCCTTCTGAGTCTTCCTCAGTTTTCTACTCAGCCTCTGTGCCTCAAGATTCATATGGCAGTTAATCTCGAACTGGGTAGCTCCATCATTGACTACTACTCACCAGTGTGATCTGTCTGGTGCTGATGACTCCCAACTGTCAATTTGGCATTTGACTCCCAAATGGCAAACTGTCATTTGACTCCCAAATGGCAATGTTGCACTGATTCAAGCTATGCTTCAGTATGTTCTTGAAGCAATGCGTCTGTCCACCTTGTACGTAGTTGCCCATTTTCAGTTTGCCATACAGAAACTGCTTTGACATTCTGGTGTCATCCATCCTCAACACGTGACCAGTCCAGCATAACTGTTATACAATAAGCATGATTTCAATCCCTGTGCAGTGACTACATTCCAGAACCTCATTATCGGTACCTTTACCCTGTCATTTGATGCAACATATGAGACACAGATGTCGTAAATGGAACTTACCTTGAAGACTTAATATGATGCCTGTAGCAGGTCTAGGCCTCACACCCATACAACAAGTTGGACAGCACAACGACTTTATAGGCTTTTAACTTGGTTTAAAGCTTAATGCCATGTTTCTGCCAGACTCTGCCTGATAGCCTGATAAATGATGAACTGGCTTTGTTGATATGACTTGTTAGCTCCTTGTCTATAGTAGCATCATTTGACAATATACTACCAAGATAGCAGAAGTCTGCAACAGTATTCAGCTGGGTGTTGCTAATGGTGACATCAGCTGTGTGAATTTCTTGAGCTGCAACAGCTAATTTAGAACCCATCATTTTGTATGTATCGTTGGGATTATTTTTTCCAGTGTTCACTACTTTGCACTTATCAACATTGAATTTCATCTGCTATATTGTTCCCCAGTAATCCAGTTTTGTGAGATCGCGGTGATGAGACAGGGGTGATGGACAGCCTGATGGAGGCCCTGCAGTCAGGAGCAGCATTCTGGAGGAATAGAAGACCTCGCCAGGCAAAGAGAAAAGCCAGCTGTGCTGTCACCTCACTCCTACCCTCAGAGTTGATGAAAGACGATGTGCTGAGTGCATTGGATGGAGGGGCCCATGATGATAGCATGGAGATGATCAGCTGTTCAAGCTAGGCCTGGGCTTCAAAGAGTTTTACAAAGGAAGCAAAATACACTGGGTCATTTTGCACGCATCTGAGGGGCAGTCTGATTTGCTTCTTGCTTTTAGGGCTGCTTGTGCCAGCTTTGGCCTTATGGTTATTGTTCCATATCTGGTCTCCAGGCTTCAATCTTTCTGCCTCTCAAATTACAAAGCAAAAAGCTTTGTGGAACTCTGAACCTTAAAAATGTTCATTAAGGCGGCCCAGCTCTTCGCCATCCCCATAGATGTAAGTGCTCATCTAAGCAGTTTGTTGCTGTTTTTATGTCTAAAATAACATTGCAAATAAAAAATTGTCATTAAAGCTGAAAGTTTGTCATGATTGCTTTTCCTAAACACCATCAGTTTTTCATGGTCCTCCCCCAAGGCAAGAAATGTCTAATTGATGTAAAATATACCTAACGTTAACTACTGCACCAGAGGGTATCCTTGCTGGGAAAAAAATGTTGATGTAAAATTCAGAGGTGGAGGTTGTGGGCCTTAAGAGTCAATGATTTGCAAATTGTCAAAGCTGTTGCAAAACCTGTATATCCCCTTAATATATTTCTGACCTGAAGAGTGCTGTTATTGAGGGGTGCTCAGCAGCAGTACTCTAAGTGATACAGGTTTATAGCTATGGTTTTTAATGTAAATTTAACTCCAATATTCTTGGCTTTTAAACACTTGTGGTGTTTTTTTAAATAATCTTCTAATAATGCTTTAAAGAAATGTAGGCTTTAACAATGTTCTTATCATGAAAATGTAACCATAAAGTGATGTTTTTCTCTTAATTCCTATTTTTATTCCCTTCAGTAGAATATATACCCATCCATATTAGCATTCTGGTTGTGTGATTCATCCCACCATGTTGCAGTAATTGCTATTTTTGCATACTTTTCCTCCAGCAGTATTAATTCAAATTCATCCTGTTTATTACTCATGCTTTTGGACAATAGCAAACTATAAGGGAAGAAAATCTGGTAAATCGGAGGATTTAGAGCCAACCAATTGATTTCCTGCAGATTTTGCTGTATTCACCAGACTCTAAGCTTTCATTTAAAAAAAAAGTCCCAAAACTTCATGTTTTAGAAAAAGCCTTCACAATACACACTGTCGTACTGTCATCTTTCATAGTGTGCAGAGTGAAACTAAGACTAAACTATTAGATTATTAATGTTGAAGCCAAAATATAACAGCTTAATTGCTTATATTCTTAACCATTTCATTGCTGACTGTCACACTGGGACCAATGAGGTAAGGCATGTATCCACAGTGACTAATTATATCAGCTCCTTCTAATGTCCCATTCATTTGAAAATATATTTCATAGTAACAGAGCTGAAGTTTTGAATATGCAAAGAATCTAATATTGTACTTTTGATTTGGAAAATAAGATGTTTGCTATTTTCTTTACACAATTACAGCAAGAGGGGAGTTCAGAGTGGAGTCTGATAAAAACTGTTAGACTTCGATAGTGCACCTTGTTGTTGGTCTTGGTCCAACAGCAGAGACAGTAGTTCAAGTTAGTCAGCTAATATACAGTTTGAATGAACCACCTTGTATCTCAGTATAATCTGGTCTGGTAATGAAATACAAGAATAAACTAAGGAAAATGAAGTGAAAAAATTTCTACAGAAATTCTAACTATTTTGGAGGAAAATCTCTGCTAATTTTCCCAAAATTCACCCACCCAAGCACCTGGCACTTGTATGGAGGCACCAGAGGACTTTTACCCACTCCCACATTTGTTCTCTATGCTCCAGACTTTTCTCTACTTGCTCCTCTTTTGCATGGTCAGAAGTTGCAAGTAAAACTTAAAGCTCAGTTTACAGCTGGCAGGCAGGGGGTTTAGTGAAAAAGACAATAAAAGGGAAGGAAAGAAGTGAGGATTCTGAAGACTCCCTGAAATGACAAAGGCTCAACCTGCAGAGAGATTAAAGGAAGAAAGAGCAGCAGCAAATTACTCTTCTTCCTGGGAAAATCTGTGAGCAGAATCTATTTATTGCCAGCCACAACCCTCCCACTTCATCCTTTCCTCACCTCCATGCCCACCACCACCAAAATCTAGTAGAGCATGATTTCAGCAGCTCCTCGGTGGACATAATGCACAAACCCAATCTCCCCTGACTATACCTAACACATTGTTGTAAAAGGATTTATCTAGAAAGAGTGTCTTGTAAGTTATTAAATGAAAATTGGTAAAACACTGGTCATTAATATCATTGTGAAATGTTTGTATTAACACTATATGAGAAATTATAGATACTTATTGATACGATGCTTTAAAGTGTGTAATGAAACAAAGGCAGAAACAGGTTTTCTTCTAGACAGGAGGGAAGGTAATCATCTCCCTGCCTTTAATGTAAATTAAGCATTGTGAAATCAACACAAAAGGAAGGGAAGTTAACAGGAAAAGCCAGGTTGAGTGGGATAAGTGAAATCAGCAACACTTACTCAGAGACTGAAGCCTCAAGAGGTAGTTTGTGCCTCTGGGGTCAAACCAGTGAGTTTTGGGGCAATACAAGGTGAGGCAAAAAGACATTTTGTTATGTATTTATCCCAGGCAGGGTATGGGGGAAAATCATAAAAATCTGTTTTGTCTGAAAAATCAGCAGGCTCTATAGAAAATCTTTGAGGATACAAAATTGCTTTAGCCTAGGAACTGTAGCTTGCTAAAGTTGTGTTTAGTCTCTTAGAAGTGTGTTATAGTTTTGTTTCATTTGTAGCCAGATCTGTTTCTGAAACCCTTACTCAGTATCACTTGAATCTTTATCTTTGTTAATAAACTTCTCTTTGTTTTATCAAAAGTAGATCTGGGTGCTGTAATATTGAGCAAAATATGAATTCTTAGTTGAATCAAGCAAGCTGGTGTGTACACTGTCTGTCTGGAGGCAGTGAACTTAGTAATTACTGTGAGAGTGTCCAGTGATAGGAGATGGATACCAAATGGGAATGCTCCTCAAGTGGGCTTAGGGACTGGGGTGTACTAAGTGTTACCTGAAAGGCAAAAAAAAATGGACTGTTAGGGTATGTCTTGAGACAAGAATGGCTGAACTAGAGGAGCTTAGGGAGACAGAGAGGTACATAGATGAGACTTTCCAGGACACAGTGGAGTGGTCCCACTGCCAGTCTAAAGCCTCTAACCTGTTGAGGAGAATGAAAGTCTCAGGGAAGGAGAGAACTGGAGTGGAGAGAAACAATCCCACAGTTGAAACCCTCCTTACAGATGATGTCATGGTATCCTCTCATACTGAGGATACCTTCCTGGGGAGGGAATCCCTGTCATTAGGGAGAGACAGATAATAGTAATGGGGGAGTCAATCATTAGAAATATAGATAGTTGGGTTTCTGATGACTGGGAGAACCACTTGGTGAATTGCTTATTGGGTGTGAAGGTTGTGGATCTCTTAAGACATCCAGACAGCACTATGAGCAGTGCTGGGGAAGAGCTGGTGGTCGTGGTACATGTAGGTACTAATAACAAAGGAAAAAGTAGGAGAGAGGTCCTGGAGGACAAATTTAGGCTGGCAGATAAGAGATTAAAGTCCAGGACATCCAAAGTAGCATTTTCTGAAGTGCTTCCACTTCCATGTGCAGGGCCAGTTAGACAGGCAGAACTGCAGGGTCTCAAAGTGCCAATGAGATAATGGTGTTTGGAAGAGGGATTTAGGTTTATTGGGAACTGGGGGACCTCTTGGGAAAGGAGAATGGGCTGCATCTAAGCAAAATGGAACCAGATTGCTGGCATGTAAAATTAAAAAGGTCATAGAGGAGTTTTTAAACTAAGGGCTGGGAGAAAGTTGGCAGGTGTGGAGTAGCACATGGTTTGAACAGACACATCCCTCAGGGAAGGATCTATTCATGGAGATTCTCTATGTCCTAGTAGGGAGGAGAGCATGGAAGATGATGAAATACAGGTAGGAACTGAAGAGAAACTGTCAAATGAGAAAGAATCCCTTTTTAATTACATCATATGAAGGTAGACAACTAAAAAGTGACAAATTTTATAAGGAAATTTATGGAAATCTAAATACTAAGATGGATGAACTTGAGTGCCTGGTATTAAATAAGGATATTGATATAATAGGCATCACAGAAACTTGGTGACAAGGTGACAATCAATGTGACAGGTTAATACCAAGGTACAAAATATATAGGAATGACAGGGTAGGTCATGCTTGCGCAGGGAGGGGCACTATACATGGAAGAAAGCGTACAGTCAAAATATAGTAAAAATCTTAAATGAATCAAACTATACCACAGAATCTCTATAGATAAAAATTCAGTGCTTCAATAATAAGAGTATAGTAGTAAGAATATACTGCCGACCACCTGACCAGGATGGTGGTGATGACTGTGAAATGCTCAGGGAGATGAGAGAGGCTATAAAAGCTGAAAATGCAGTAATAATGGGGGATTTCAACTATCCCTATATTGATGGGGTACATGTCACCTCAGGATGGGCTGTAGATATAAGAAGTGTCTAGACATGGTTAATGACTGCTTCTTGGAGCAGCTAGTCCTGGAGCCCACAAGGGGGAAAGGCAATTCTCGATTTAGTCCTAAATGGAACATAGTCAAGAGGTGAATATAGCTGAACCATCTAGTAACAGCAACTATAATATAAATAAATTTAACATCCTTGTGTGTGTTGGCGAGGGCGAGGGGGGGAGAGAATACCAATGAAGCCCGTTGCATTATGTATTTTTTCAGAAAGAGGAACTAAAGAAAAATGAGTAACCTAGTTAAGCAGAAATGAAAAGGAATGGTCAGAAAAGCAAAATACCTGCAAGTTGCATGGGAACTTTAAAAACACCATAATAGAGGCTCAAAGTAAATGTATACCCCCAATTAAAAAAAATTAATAGTAAGAGAACCAAAAAAATGCCACCATCGCTAACCAGCAAAGTAGAAGCAAAACCACATCCTTTAAAAATTGGAAGTCAAATCCCAGTGAGGAGCGGAGAAAGGAGCATAAACTCTGACAAGTCAAGTGTAAAAGTATAATACGGAGGGCAGCCCAAGAGAATTTGAAAAGCAACAAGCAAAAGACATAAAAAGTAAATAGCAAAAAAAATTTAAGTACATCAGAATCAGGTACCCTGCCAAACAGTCAGTGTGGCCACTGGATGATGGAGGTGCTAAATGAGCACACAAGGAAGATATGGCTATTGTGGAGAAGGTAAATGCATTATTTGCATCAGTCTTCTCTGTAGAGGATATGAGGAAGATTCCCACACCTGAACCATTTTTTTTAGGTGACAAATCTGAGGAACTATCCCAGATTGAGGTGTCAATTGAGGAGGTTTTGGAACAAATTGGTAAATTAAAGAGTCATAAGTCACTAGGACCAGATGGTATCAGCCAGTAGTTCTGAAGGAACTCAAATATGAAATTGCAGAATTACTAACTGTGGTAAGTAGTCTATCACTTAAATTAGCTTCTGTGCCAGATAACTGGAGAATAGCTAATGTGACAACCGTTTTTCAAAAGGTTCCTGAGGTAACGCTGGCAATTACAGGCCAGTAAGCCAAACTTCAGTGGTGGGCAAATTAGTTGAAAGTATAGTAAAAAAAAACAGAATTATCAGACACATGGATAAACACAATTTGTTGGGGATGAGTCAAGACAGCTTTCATAAAGGGACATCATGCCTCACCAATCTATTAGAATTCATTGAGGGGGTCAACAAACACGTGGACCAGGGTGATCCAGTGTATGCAGTGTAACTGGACTTTCAGGCCCCCCTTAGCTTGTGGTCTTCTGAGAATACCTGTCTTCATACAATTCATGGGGAATCTGGGTGTCTAACTTGGGGCTGTGAATTCCACTGGAATTCCCATTTGGGCTGAAGCCCGGGCTCAGAGATGCATCCATGTGCAGGATTTCAGAGCCCAGGCTCCAGCCCAACTGGGAACATCTACACTGCTATTTTAGCCACATAGTATGAGCCCGAGTCAGTTGACACAGGCTCTGAGTCAGACTGGAGCAGACAAATGGTCCATCTAGCCCAGTGTCCTCTCCTTCGAGAGTGGACAGTTCCAGATGCTTCAAAGGAAATGAACAGAACAGCCTGATTATCAAGTGATCCATCTTCTGTCATCCAATCCCAGCATCTGCCAGTCAGAGGTTATGGACACCCAGAGCATAGGTTTCAGAGTAACAGCCGTGTTAGTCTGTATTCGCAAAAAGAAAAAGGAGTACTTGTGGCACCTTAGAGACTAACCAATTTATTTGAGCATAAGCTTTCGTGAGCTACAGCTCACTTCATCGGATGCATACTGTGGAAAGTATAGAAGATCTTTTTATACACACAAAGCATGTAAAAATGGGTGTTTACCAGTACAAAAGGTTTTCTCTCTCCCCACCCCACTCTCCTGCTGGTAATAGCTTATCTAAAGTGATCACTCTCCTTACAATGAAATGGCCCAACTTGATTAGGAGAGTGATCACTTTAGATAAGCTATTACCAGCAGGAGGGTGAGGTGGGGGGAGAGAAAACCTTTTGTACTGGTAAACACCCATTTTTACATGCTTTGTGTGTATAAAAAGATCTTCTATACTTTCCACAGTATGCATCCGATTAAGTGAGCTGTAGCTCACGAAAGCTTATGCTCAAATAAATTGGTTAGTCTCTAAGGTGCCACTAGTACCCAGAGCATAGGATTACATTCCTGATCATCTTGACTAATAACCATTTTTGGACTTATCCTCCATTAATTTATCTACTTCTTTTTTTAACCCACTTATACTTTCAGACTTCACAGCATCCCCTGGAAACAAATTCAACAGTTGACTGTGTGTTGTGTGAAAAGTACTTCCTTTTGATCGTTTTAAACCTTCTGACTATTAATTTCATTGTGTGACCCCTGGTGCTTGTGTTATGTGGAGGGGTAAATAACACTTCCTTCTTCACTTTTTTCACACCAGTCATAATTTTATAGACTTCTATCATATCCCCTCTTTGTTGTCTCTTCTCTAAGATGAACTGTCCCAGTCTTTTAAATCTCTCCTCATATGGAAGCTATTCTATACCTTTAATCACTTTTATTGCCCTTTTCTGAAGCTTATCTATTTCTAATATATCTTTTTTGAGATGGGGGTGACCAGAACTGCATGAAGTATTCAAGGTGTGGGCGTACCATAGATTTATATAATGACATCATGATATTTGTTGTCTTATTATCTATCCCTTCCCAATGATTCCTAACATTGTTCACTTTTTTGACTACTGCTGCACATTCAGCTGATGTTTTCAGAGAACTATCCACAATGACCTCAAGATCCCTTCCTTGTGTGGTAACAGCTAATTTAGACCTGATCATTTTGTATGGATAGTTGTGGTTATGTTTTCCAATATCCATTACTAATTATCAACATTGAATTCCATTGGCCATTGTGTTGCCCAGACACCCAGGTTTTGTAAGATCCCTTTGTAACTCTTAGCAGTCATTTTTGTATTTAACTATCGTCAGTAATTTTGTATCATCTGCAAACTTTGCCACCTCACTGTTTACCTCCTTTTTCCAGATCATTTATAAATATATTGAATAGCATTGGTCTCAGTACAGATCCCTGGGGCACCCTACTATTTATTCCTACCCTTTGTTTCCTGTCTTTTATGAGAGATTTAGGATGAGATTTTCAGAAAGCCTTTGACAAGGTCCCTCACCAACAGCTCTTAAGCCAGGTGAGCAGTCATGGGATAAGAGGGAAGGTCCTCTCATGGATCAGAGTAGGTCACCCAGTTTATCACCATCAAAGCTTTCTCTTGTTGAGATGGGGGGGCTACAAGGTAATCCACAGTCCTGTGCACTCCTAGAAAATGTCATAGTGACCTTTATAATCAGAGATTAGGCAGCTTCCTTCTGTTTGAATTCTCATTGGTTTCACCAGCAGTGGAAAGTCACTCTTAGCAATTATCTACTGTATGGTCCTTCTCCTGTTCCAAAAAAGTTAATGGGGGGGTTTCCATTGAGTTTGATAGTAGGAGCAATCTTTATAGGCTAGATTCACAAGTGTTGCAATCAGGGCTGGCTCCAGGCACCAGCAAAGGAAGCAGGTGCCTGGGGCGGCAAATAGAAAGGGGCGGCACTCCATGTGTTGTTGGGGCTGCCTGTCCAGGTCTTCGGCAGCAATTCAGTGGCACGTCCTTCATTCCCTCTCTTCCTCTTCAGCGGCAATTTGGCAGCAGCTCAATTGGGTTTTTCTTTTCTTTTTTTTTTTTTCTTCACCGCTTGGTGCGGCAAAAAAGCTGGATCCGTCCCTTGCTGCAATGTCTAACTTCTAGGCACCCTGCCATCCAGAGGAATTCACAGCCCCAAATTAGACCTGGGCTCCCCATGAACCATATGGGGAGAGTTAGGGATTCTCAGAAGATCACAAGCTAAAGGAGGGCTATGGTAACCAGGAGTGAAATGCAAAGAAAAGAGGTGGGACTTAAGGTCCAGATCACCAGAGGTATTGAGACACCAAATTGATGGGCCAGAGGGAGGCATCTAGCTCCACTTGGGGATCTCTCTCCTGGAGTTAGGCACCAAAGCCAGGTCCAGCCTGAGGGAGACAGAAATAGAAAGACACTATAGCCCAGGGATTAGGGAACTCATGTGGGAGAGTCAGGTTCAAATCCCTGCTCCAATAATTATTCATACAAAGTGGAATAGCTCCAACAGGATGGATTGGAAGAGACATCTCTCCCTCCCCTCCCCGAATACCGAATAGCCTGGTGATTAGGGCACTCATGGGAGACTTGCATCCAAGTCCCTGCTCCAAGTCAGGCAGAACAGGAACTAGAAAACAGGTCTCCCACATTCAAGGTGAGTGCCCTGGCTATTGCACATTGTGGACACATACACAAGTCAGGCAGCCCCCAGAATTCCTGATCTGCTCATGCCTGGGTATCTTTGGTGCGGGGATATAGAAACCTACAGGGCTAGGCATTAGCACAGTAGTACTATTGTGAGTGGCAATGTTGCCTAAATGTTGGACTTGACTTCAACACCTAAAGAGGTAAGTGAGTGTCTAAGTCCCTTTGTGAATCTAGTCCTGTAAGTTTAGTTATTTCATCTGGTTAAGCCACCTTAAAATCTGGAGATCTTAAACTGACATGCATAGAACTTTCAGTTGTTACCTACAAGCCATCACTCCATCATTTATGTATTATTAATTGCTGTTATTCAGCATAACAGTGTGGGCAGCTAAGTGGCAAACTACAGGCTTCCTGCTGAAACACACTGAAATGGTATAAGTCTACTTTCAGCTGACTACATACAGTTCATACAGGGCCTCGTCTACCTGAAGTAATGTAGCAATACATTAGGTGGAAAATGGCATAAATTTGAAAATGTGTCTAGTTCACTAGTCTATAAATTATCAGCCCAGCAGTAAAATGTCCTCTGGCTACAAATTAAGAAAAGGAGACTCCAAAATTGAAATATTATTTCAAAACATGAGTATAAAAATTCATATTTATATTTTCAGTTTAATATGTATATGCAAATTATTTAAAATAAATCAGAGACGTTAATTATTTATATGTGATTGCCCCAAGAGCAGTGGTCACCAACCAGTCAATCGTGATCGACTGCTCGATCCTAGAGGATCTCCCAGTCAACCGCGACCTCCGGGGGTGCAGTGTGGCTGCCACTAAGGCAGACTCCCTGCCTACCCTGGCCCCATGCCACTCCCAGAAGTGGCCAGTGTAGCCCCCTGGCCAGGGGGGCAGGGGTTCCCCTCCATGCACTGCTCCTGCCTGCAAGCACTGTCCCCACAGCTACCATTGTCTGGGAGCGTTGCAGGGGCAGTGCTTGCCACGTGCCCCCACCCATTCTCCCCCATGGACCGCAGGGGCATGTTGGCCCCTTCCGGGAGCAGTGTCGGGCCAGGGTATGCAGGGACCCTGCCTTCGCCTCACTGTGCCACTGACTGAGCTCCACCAGAGGTAAGTGCTGCCTGACAGTAGGCCGCACCCCAACAACCCCATACCCCCTCCTGAACCCCACCCTGAGCCCCCTCCCAGATCCAGCACCCCAAACCTCCTCCAGCACCCCAACCCCCAGCCCTGAGCCCCCTCCCAGAGCCAGCACCTCATACCCCTTCCTGCACCCTGAACCGCCTCCTGCACCATGAACCCCACCCTGAGCCACCTCCCAGAGCCAGCAACCCAAACCCCCTCTGCTCCCCAACCCCCTGCCCCAGGCTCAGCCTAGAGCCTCCTCCCACACTGCAAACCACCTGGCCCCAGCCCAGAGCCCGCCCACCCTCCTGAACCCCAACCCCCTGCCCCAGCCCTGACTGCCTCCCAGAGCCACCACACTGCAGCCCCTCCTGCACCCCAGCACTCTACCCCAGTCTGGAGTCCCCTCCTGCCCCCCAACCACCTGCCCCAGCCCAGTGAAAGTGAGTGAGGGTGCAGGACAGCGAGTGATGGAGGGAGTGGGGAGGGAGGGGGTGAGGCTTTGGGGAAGGGGCAGGGCCTCAGTGAAGGGGCAAGGTAGATTCTGGGTTACCCTTAAATTCAAAAAGTGATCTTGGGCATAAAAAGGTTGGAGACCACTGCCATAGAGACTTCAGCCATGGTTCAGGGTCCCATTGTGCTAGGTGCTGTACAAACGCATAAAAAGATGATCCCTTCCCAAAGAGTTTTACAATCTGAGCATAAAATGAGATGAAGTAATCACTGACAGACAAGGTGCTGACAGAGTTCTATCGTACCCAATTCCTATATCTTTCATTAAAATTTCACTTTGCAGTCATAATAATGTGCTTACTGGGTCAGACCAATGGTCCACCTAGCTTAGTAGCATATATCTGACAGTGGCCAGTACCAGATGCTTAAGAGGGAATGAACAGAACAGGGCAATTTCGCATGAACCATCCCTAGTCATCCAGTCCCAGCTTCTGGCAGTTGGAGGGTTGGGGACACCCAGAACACATGGGTGCATCCCTGACCATGTTTGCTAATAGCCATTGAGGGACCTACCCTCCATGAACTTAACAAATTCTCTTCTTTAATATAGATTTAACTAATTTGCCCAATACTGAAGTTAGGCTTATCAGGATTGCCTGTGGAGTCTTTTTTTAAAACATGGTGTCAGATTAGCTACCCTCCAGTCATCTGGTACAGAGGCTGATTTAAGTGATAGGTTACTTACCACAGTTAGCAGTTCTACAATTTCATAACTGAATTCCTTCAGAACTCTTGGGTGAACACCATCTGATCCTGGTGACTTATTACTCTTTAATTTATCCATTTGTTCCAATGCCTCCTGTACCAACAGCTCAGTCTGGGACTGTTCACAATGACATGACAATTAGAATCCTAGACTATCAGGGTTGGAAGGGACCCCAGGAGGTCATCTAGTCCAACCCCCTGCTCAAAGCAGGACCCATTCCCAGTTAAATCATCCCAGCCAGGGCTTTGTCAAGCCTGACCTTAAAAACCTCTCAGGAAGGAGATTCTACCACCTCCCTAGGGAACGCATTCCAGTGTTTCACCACCCTCCTAGTGAAAAAGTTTTTCCTAATATCCAACCTAAACCTCCCCCACTGCAACTTGAACACAAAACCCAGTGTCTTAGAATTTTATGCAGAATGTCATGTAGTGTTTCACATATTGCTACACTGTAGGATGTCTGATAAAAGCATTTTAAGAGACAACCGCTCTTGGGAGGCCAGGGTGGTGGTGCTGGTGAACGTTTGTAGAAGCTCCATTGCTTGAAAAGAATGAAAAGTTGGCATTTAGATCATCAGAAAACTTTATTTAAGTGAGGCTTATTTCTCCAAGCATCATATACTTACAGGAGTCTGCTTCATACATATGTCCCAATTTTATAGTGATCAGTACTGACAAATGTTTATTCTCTTATGAAGTACCATGTGAACTCTATTATGTTATAATAGCGCTAAAACATGCATTCAGTCCTGATCAATAATATAAGGTTTTACAGAGTACCCACGTTCCCTTCAGGGAAGCACACTCAGATCTGTTTGGTCAAAAAGCAATTGAATGTTAAAACTGTATTTGTAACTAAGGGCAGACACAGAAGAGTAGAAGGGCAGACCAGGAATTCAGTCTTTGTGTTCCTGTTTTGCTTACAAAATTGCAAGCTTTTCATTTTGGACAATAGCAGAAGAGGTACTGTTCTAACATTCAGGAGACAGTCAGTGGCACTCCTCACATGCTTAACGTTAAGCACATATTTTATTACTTGGCTGGATCCGAGCCTTACCCCAGTGTATCTGAGATCAGAGTGCTGCTCAGTCTCTTTTTGCTTCTCCTCTCCTTTGCTAGAGAAATCGAAATACTCTTAATTGTGACATAGTATTAAATTCCACCCAGGGGTGCAAAAGTCGACCAGTTCACACTGGGAACTTCACAGACATGTGTCAACTTTATCTTTGGTTCACTACACACCAGCTTGTCACCATTTTTCAATAGCTACTTTACATTGTAATGACGTGGTGAGCAAGGGCCTAAATCACTGTCTTCCTGCTGATGAAGTAATCAGCACACACCTGTTTTCTGCTGGGAAAGCTGCAGCAGTTGATAGGGTGGCTTTTTAACCAGCAAGATGGTGATAAACTAGCATGCTGGAAACATTTGAATTTGACAAACTTTCTCTTACTGTTTGCAAATTGAACATGAACAGCAGGCATATGTATCTCTTTGTGTGATGACTGATTATAATGTCACTGACAACAAATTATAATCATGCATGGTAAAGGTCCTCAAGGAATCAATTCTGAAGCACTTAGAGGAGAGGAAAGTGATCAGGAACAGTCAGCATGGATTCGCCAAGGGCAAGTCATGCCTGACTAATCTATTTGCCTTCTATGATGAGATAACTGGCTCTGTGGATGAGGGGAAAGCAGTGGACGTGTTGTTCCTTGACTTTAGCAAAGCTTTTGACACGGTCTCCCACAGTATTCTTGCCAGCAAATTAAAGTATGGGCTGAATGAATGGACTATATAAGGTGGATAGAAAGTTGACTAGATTGTCAGGCTCAACGGGTAGTGATCAATGGCTCCATATCTAGTTGGCAGCCGGTATCAAGTGGAGTGCCCCAAGGGTCGGGGCTGGTTTTGTTCAATATCTTCATAAATGATCTGGAGGATGGTGTAGATTGCACCATCAGCAAGTTTGCAGATGACACTAAACTGGGAGGAGAGGTAGATACGCTGGAGGGTAGGGATAGGATACAGAGGGCCCTAGACAAATTAGAGGATTGGGCCAAAAGAAATCTGATGAGGTTCAACAAGGACAAGTGCAGAGTCCTGCACTTAGGACGGAGGAATCCCATGCACTGCTACAGACTAGGGACCAAATGGCTAGGCAGTAGTTCTGCAGAAAATGACCTAGGGGTTACAGTGGATGAGAAGCTGGATATGAGTCAACAGTGTGTCCTTGTTGCCATGAAGGCCAATGACATTTTGGGCTGTATAAGTAGGGGCATTGCCGGCAGATCAAGGGATGTGATCATTCCCCTCTGTTTGACATGGTGAGGCCTCATCTGGAGTACTGTGTCCAGTTTTGGGCCCCACACTACAAGAAGGATGTGGAAAAATTGGAAAGAGTCCAGCGGAGGGCAACAAAAATGATTAGGGGACTGGAACACATGACTTATGAGGAGAGGCTGAGGGAACTAGGATTGTTTAGTCTGTGGAAGAGAAGAATGAGGGGGGATTTGATAGCTGCTTTCAAAGGGGGTTCCAAAGAGGATGGATCTAGACTGTTCTCAGTGGTAGCAGATGACAGAATGAGGAGTAATGGTCTCACGTTGCAGTGGGGGAGGTTTAGGTTGGATATTAGGAAAATCTTTTTCACTAGGAGTGTGGTGAAGCACTGGAATGCATTACCTAGGGAGGTGGTGGAATCTTCTTTCTTTCAAGTTTTTAAGGTCAGGCTTGACAAAGCCCTGGCTGGGATGATTTAGTTGGGGATTGGTCCTGCTTTGAGCAGGGGGTTGGACTAGATGACCTCCTGAGGTCCTTTCCAACCCTGATATTCTATGATTCTATGGTAAAGACAGAGAAACTTAACTGTGAGCAAAGATTTCATTTAACTACAGATAGCTTCAAAAATGATCCCAAATGTTAAAGGAAATAATCAAAATATATATTTAGCATTATGTTTTCCATTTTAGGAAGAATGACATGAGGAAGGTAGAATGGACTTGGCAAGAATTTTATATACAGGATCCCTCTGTTTGCTCCTGCTTTTTCAACCAGAATTATTTTTAAATTTGAAACTTAAATTCTCTGGGGTGGGGACCATCTTTGTGTTCTGTGTTTGTACAGCACCTAGCACAGTGGAGTCAATGTGCTATGGGACTTTAGGTTCTATTGCAATATTAATATTATAATATTAATTGAAGATGTGGATGTAAGATAAAGTTCAGGTTCTGATTTCGATTCCTCCAAACTCTTGGTGTGTTTGGGACCATTCCGACTGTATTTTGATAACTGTAAAGTGTTCTGTGAACTGATCCTTACAGATTTCTATCTGGGCTTGTTGCTGCCCTACTGAAGAGTATCTAGATACTCTTGCCCTTGGCCCAAGCAATTAGTCAACAGCCAGAACCCTGCTGGCCTGTGTCTCTTAGAAGGCAAAACAGAAGATAGAGTCAGCTATATTTTGTGGTGCAATCCTGTTTATTTACAAAGTCCTGTTTTCCCTGAACACCGTAGGAACAAACAACAGCAGGCAGTTTCCTTGCTTGCAATTTCCAAACCTGAGCCTCCAGCCAGTTCTGTTCCCCAAGGAGCTGTATGCCTCTGCTCCCTCTCACGGCCATGCTCATGACAGCTTCTCTGCCTTTCTGCTGGCTTTCTCTAGACTTTCATGTTGCTTTTTGCCTCTGACTCACACACAAACAAACACAAGTGCAGCCAATCAATGCCCCACCCCCTAATTAGTCCCCAGGGAAACCCCTAGACCCACATGGTCTAGCCTATGCTCAGGACCTGCACTGTTGGTCAGTGCCTTGGGCAATGGCTTCTGTTGTTTCGGCTATCACTAAAGGAAGGGCAGAGCCACCGACTTCCTAAGTTCCCAGCGGGGGGCTTGACCCCTGCTCTGCCCCAGGCCCCGCCCCCACTCCACTCCTTCCCCCAAGCCTCCACGCACCCCACCACTTCCCACCTCCTTCCGCCCCCTCCCCTGCCTCTTCCTGCCCCCACTCCTTCCCCACCCTCCAGTGCCTCCTGCACCCTGCTGAACAGCTGATCACTTTTTTTTCCTGTGGGTGCCCCAGGGTTGCAGCACCCATGGAGCTGGCGCCTAAGACAAAAGGTCATTTAATAGCTCCCTCATTTAGCCTGAATGAAAGGTGTTTAGTACATCCCTGGACTATACCCAAGTCTTTGATGGCTGCCATTAACACCTTCCAGTATAACAAGACTAAATAATTAAATGTTGTATTGCTCACTTGCAGCCTGATGTAGACTCCCTCCTGTAAACTCTTACACATGTGAGTAACTTGATGTACAAGAGTGGAGTTGCATTTAGTACAATTAAACTATTTTCATGTTTAAAGTTACTCAGGGTACAAATGTTTCTAGATTGGAGCTGCGGAGACAGGCTTTCTCCCTGGTATAGCCTTCATGGACCAAAGAAGCAAATAAAGAAGTCACTCACTGTCATAGGGCTTGTTTTCATGTACAGCACTATAGAAGTTCAGCTGAACAGGTGCAGCTATGCCGCTGTAGCACTTTAGTGAAGATGCTCTTACGTGGATGGTAGAGCTTCTCCTATTATTGTAGTTAATCCACAAGAGGCAGCAGCTTTGTTGGCAGCAGAAGTTCTCCTCTCAACATAGCACTGTCTATGTGGGGGGTTAGGTCAGTATAACTGTGTCACCCAGAGGTGTGGATTTTTCACACCTGTGAGCGACATAGTTACTGATATAGGTCTGTAACGTAGACCCGGTCTGCGTGTGTCCAGTCATTCCTGAGTTATGAAATAATATTACAGTAAAAAAATCCTATATTAAAATGACAATATTAAGACTGAAAAGTGAAGCAATCAAAGGTTAGGAAATGCCGAAATTCAGGTTTCCTGTGCAGCTTTACTTTTGCTCCCCGTGTGAATGCATTATGAGATATTCCTTAATTACATGATCACATACTATTTTTTCCACAGGACCCTTGCCTCATTCAGTGCACAGGATGGTGCTCATTTAAATGAGCAACTATTCAATAATTTGTTTCATCCTTGCTGTTCAGTGTGTGGCCCCAGGTGTTCTCTACTCTACACTCTTCAAACCCTGCTCTGAAGGCAGTATTATTATTTTTCCCATGTGCTTTTCTAGGGTGATCATCTCTATAGTATCTGATTGATTCACAATTATTAATTACTTTATCTCCATGACACCCTTGTGAGATGGGGGTGTTTATCTTTCCCACCTTACAGATGGGGAACTGAAGCACACATAGATCAAATGTCAGAAAATTCCCCTGATTCTGAGTGCCTGATATGAGATACCTTGGACCTGATTTTTCAAAGTACTTAGCATTATATAGCATTTTTTATGGTCAAAACACAGCTCCCACTGACTTCGGTTGCAACTGTGAGTGCTCAGCACTTCTGAAAATCAAACCCCAGCATCTCACATCAGGCACCTGGAAAAAGAGACACACACAATTGCTGACCACCTTGAAAAGTTTGGTTTAGTATCCCCATGGCAAAGGCAAGGATATAATTCAATTCTCTGGGAAAACCATTCACCTGCTTTAACCATGAGACCATCCTTTTTCTTCCTCTGATCCCTTGCCTCATTCACTACATGCCTTCCAAGACTCCTTAGACACCTTTGAGGAGCAGTAGGCACTGTCAGGGGATCACAGCTCAGTGTCCCCCTCTGGATCCCTGATTTTTAACCTTTAAACTTCACTCCCATTCCTGTATTTTCATTTGTTGTCTTCAGTACTTGCTTATGATCTGGGTTCAGTAGCGCTTCGCCCTCGGTTGAGGGAAGTGGGAATTTATCTTTGGCTGGGTGGAGACATGCCTGTCTCAATACCCACATATAATACATACCTTCCAACTTCTACAACAAATGTGTGTCAGGATCCTACAGACAACAGGCTCCTTTACTGCACAATGGTGATTCACCCCAGATCAGGTCCATCTAGACTCTGAAGAGGAGTGTGATTTAATAAGACTCTTCATTCTCCCTAGCATGGCCCTTTCTGCCCCATCATCTCCAACTCTCCTTGTCCCAGTCATATCTCTTCCCCATCCCAGAACCTCATACTAGTCCCATTTTCCTTAGTCCCATTTCCCTCACCCAGACAGTCCCAGTCTCCACTACTCAGGTTTCTTATCCCAGTGTCCTTGCCCAGTAGTCCGAGTCTCCTCCCTCTGGACTACCCATCCCAGTCTTCACCACCACTCTAAGTCTCATTTTCTTTGTCCACCCAGGTTTTCTTCCCCACCTCAACTCTGAGACCTAGTTTCCCTTTCCTTCCCCTTCCCCTGCCCCCAGCTTCCAGGCCAGATCCTCCCCTTACAGCTCTTGGACCCAATCGATTCCCTCACCACTGCCCTGCTGCAGGTCCAGCTCCTGCCCCTCTGCACTGAAATCAGCCAGCGTCCTAATCATGCTGCTTGGGTCTAGCAGGCGTTCATTGGGAACACAGGCCCTCTCGTTTACAACTCACCTCTTCAGAGATGTGCTGGCTGAAGCAAACAGACTCAGGCTTTCTAAAGGATTTCTAAGAACAATTAATCTTAAGACAGCACAAGAAATATACGGGCCTATGCAAAATAGGATACACCTAAATGTCATTCCCTGCCTCAATTTTCTCACCGTTCTTGAGCTTTCTTTGGGATTTGGGACAGTGTCTTTTCAGGAGTCCTGGATCCTTCCTCTCCTGAACATGGCTTCTTCTCTTAATCAAGCAGCCTTACTGACCTCTGCAGTCAACTTTGTCCCCCTCTTGCTAGACCATTAGTCATCAGATCCATTCTACTATGAAGGTATGCCCTTTTGTTCCTCTCTCCTGCCACAAGCTTCCTTTGCCAGTCCAACCTACCGAGTCTCTGGTTTCATAGGTATGTTCCCACACCTCATCTCTTTATTCCCACTCACATGGATATTCCACTCTTTTGAACCCTAGCCCTATGCAGAGAAAGTGGAGACAACTGGATTTATCTAGGATGCAGTAACTCTAGGGTTGCCACCTTTCTAATTGCTGGTTACCAGAACCTTGAAGCCCCTCCCCTGATCTGCTTCTTCCCCAAGGCCCACACCCTTCTCCGCCTCTTCACCAAAGGCCTCGACCCAGCTGATCCCTCCTTTCCCTCCCTCCCTACACTGCTCACTCAGTCATCTCAAGGAGCCTAGTTGCAGGTAGGAGGCAGCTCCATCTGATCAGGGCCTGGTGCAGATTAATGACCTGGCACTTCCCCCTGCCCTGTGGTAACTGGACTTTTGGTTCAGGTGCCATTTAGGGTTGCCAGATCCCCAAAAAACAGGCAATCCTAAATGGTACCCGGACACAAAAGCCAAAAATTGGACTGTCCGGTAAAACCTTTGTTCCGTTCAGGCCAGATCTTCACAGACTTCTGGACACCACTCCTTGCTCTTAGCACAAGGAGTATGGCATAAGAATACAGTGAAAGACAGCCACAAGACAAAAGAATACCGGCAGTTCATTAGAATCAAACTGGAACTCATAAATCATCAGAGTAGTTATACTAATTTACAGTGGTTTTTGACTCCCTTGGTCTTTCCATAATCCTAAATCCCAAAGCAGTGAAGGTACTGTTCAGCATTCTTGTACCACAATGGAATCATTGTCAGTTTTGGTGCCAAACATTGTCAAAGACAGGACACTGGGTATGATCCAGTATGACAATTCCTATATTCCTGACAGTGGCTAGTATCAAGATGCTTTATAGGAAGGTGTAAGAAACCTACAGTAAGAAACTGCATGTGTGAATCAGCTCACAGGATCAGCATCCAAATTTAAGTGTAACTCTAAAAGAGATAGCAGAAATTGAGGGTTAGAGGGATGGGAGAACAAGAGTTGAGATCATGAAATTATGGAGCGAATACCAGAATCAAGGTCTCCTAGCAGAAAATATTCTGCCATGATTTCTTTCCCATTAAAAGCAGAAGGCTTTAATTAGTTTGACCGTTCCTGCCAACTGTTGTTATAACAGTATTATTCAGGCAGAGAAAGTGGTATTTCAGTTAGCCAAGCTTTCATAACTTGAAACCAACACTTTAAATTTCACCCAGAAACTACATGGAATCCCACACAAAATTCTGAACTACCTTAAGTTTCTGAGTGTCACTAAGGTGTAGAAGTGACAACAGTATAACTGAGATGATAAAGGCATAGATATGTAGCAAGTCCTGCAGCTGAAACTGCTACCCACGTAGCCAGTAACTGGCAAGGATCTAGCACAAACTCCAAATAGTGAACTTGAGTAAAGAATGATGGGTCCCCCCCCCCCATGTCAAAAAAGCTAATAACACGTATCTAATTTCCTCTGGTTGCTTCCCCCAACCTAAAAGCATTAACACTGTCTTATCCAAATCAATCATTAACCTCAATAATCCTACCAGCAACCGCACCCTGAACAGGAGGTTAAGATCTTATAGAACCTTATACGTGCAAGAAATGCTTTACAGCTGGCTGGTTAGGGTACTAGCCTGTACTGTAGGAGACCCAGGTCCAAGTCTCTAGTCTGCCTGAGCTAACTCTGCTCTGAACAAGACAAAGGAGGAACTTGAATCTGGGTCTCCCTAATTGTAAGCCAGTGTCCTAACCAGACAGACATTCTCTCCTCTGTATTCCTTACAAATGTTTTTTTCCTACCTACTTTTCCCCCACCCACCATGAAAGACAATTCGGCAAATACACGTGCATTTAACTTGACTTCAGGGGAACTATTCATGTGGTTAAGCATATGATTGGGGTCTTAATCAGTTATTTCCCATTTGCTCATCTTTTCTTTTAAATGTCAGTATTATAACACACATTCTGGAAATTATTTAGCAATGGCTGCTGCAAAAGATACATAATAAATGTTTCTGGGAAATTACTCAGTACAGATAAACTACCTAATGTAAGTAATCAAAATAATATTAAGTCTAGAGATATTCAAGGCCAAATGCTCCCCTCCACTATGTGATGCATAAGGAGGCAAAAAAAATGCTAAAAACAACAGACTAATTAAAAAAAGAGCTTATAAAGTTCAATTACAACGTATCTGGAGCTCTTCTGGGAGACTGTTCCATCACCTGAAGACTAAGACAAAGGATATACCAGAAGGTTATACCACTACTTACCAGCGGGCAAAGAATGCAGCCTGCAGTTAGATGCAAAATGGCCACCTAAAACCTGCAGCTGGTTTTCTCTCCCAGATTTAAAGGGCCAGCTACAAATAGTTCAGTTCATTTGAGAAAGGCTCCTGTAAGAGTAAGTGCACACTGAGGAATTCAGAGTTGACCAATCAATTGCAAAGGGTTTGATTTCACCACTCTTACTCCAGTCCCAGTCCTACTTTCTCTAACCTACTCCAGTCCCGGTCTCACCAAGCTCCTTGTTCCAATCTATTCCTTTCCCTCCCTTCTGGTCTGCCTTTTCTCCCCTCAGCATTTGAATCAGATGACTTTTTCCTTCAGGCTGCCTGGGTGCAAGACAGGAGATCACTGAGTGCATAGAAGAAACAAGCTCTCTGCTCTCAGTTTCAGTATCTGGCCCAGAGCAGCCACTACAAACTAACTACAGCTTTGTGCGTGTAGACTAGGTTGGAGAGAGCATGCTCAGTTGCTCTTTGGGTATGGTGCATGAGCAGTGTGGTCATCACTAGCTGCTGTGAATTGATGGAGCATATTCATAAAGGATGTAATCTTTGAAGATTTTACTTGCTAAAATGAATTCTCTACCGAGTATGTGTGGAAAAGGATTTTTAACACATGTAAAACTTGACCATCTTTCAGCATATTTTCATGGGGATGGCAAATGGCTCATTCCTGACAGAAGGCCACACTCTGCCAAACTTCAAGTCCCTGCTCAAAAGCATGGGGGCTCTAGAAGTGTGGTGGATATATTTTCCTCATTTAAAAAAAACCCACTAAAACAAACAATGTATCTGATGTTGATTTTCCCCCAAATGATATGGAGAAACCCAGGTGTGAAACAACTGAAGGGGAATGTTCAGTCTTTCCAATTTCTCTCTTTAGGCAGAGATGGGCTGAAGTTTCCCCTTCTCCCCGCACCAAACCCATGGAGAACCTACTCTGAAGACGTAGACACACAGCAGCACTCAGGGGCGAGGGCTAGGAGTTAAGGACATGTTCTACACACTTGTTCACTTGTGCCTCTTAACCAGCAATGACAACAGTACACCTTACACAAACATCGTGATCCTGCTCCTAGCAGGAATTATCTGTCCTAGAGATCATTGCCAGACTGAACAAAAAGAAAAGGAGTACTTGTGGCACCTTAGAGACTAACCAGTTTATTTGAGCATGAGCTTTCGTGAGCTACAGCTCACTTCATCAGATGCACGTGTAGCTCATGAAAGCTCATGCTCAAATAAATTGGTTAGTCTCTAAGGTGCCACAAGTACTCCTTTTCTTTTTGCGAATACAGACTAACACGGCTGTTACTCTGAGACTGAACAAAGGCATTCAATAACAATCATTTTAATATATATCTGTGTCACAGTTACCCAATGAACTGCATCTCTGACCCCTCCTAGTCTTGTTGACTGCCCTTCTCTCAGATCTCAAGCTCCTAACTGCCACCTAGTTTGGGGTGGAATCTCATGATGCTCCCCTCTCACTTAGTCCAGGCCTTGGACTGCAGTTCCTTGGTACTAATCATGATCGTGTTAGCAGGTCTGACTTAGGCTCAGATCCTGCAATTCTGTTCCCTCTAGAGCAATGAGAGTGATAATCAGTGAACAAATAGCCTTCTTAAAGCAAAGTATAATTTATTTAGAACAAAAACATTTCAAGGAAACAGATCTTAAAAACACCACACCAGACTCTACACATGCCTGCTTATCAGGTGTCTAACCATCTGCCACATGGGGACCCTGGAGGGCTTACCCAGAGCCTCTCACCTAAGCTCACTGGCAACACTCTGATATCCCCACCCCCTTTCTTTTTTTCAGGAGGCTTTTTAACTGTTTAGTATTCTTTTGATTGCTAGCCTCCCAGCCTGCCAAAACAGCAGTGTCGCTTGAGATGAGAGCCTTGTAATTGTACCCAATATTTGCTGGGAGGTTGCTTATCTGGGACCACTGTGATGCCTTCCTATTTATTATTTCCACAGCCCCCTATTAAGTTAGATCATTGCATTCATACAGAAAAGTCTCCTAATCCCAATAACTTCCCCTTGAATATCAGGTCACATAGTGTATTCATAAAATAGTTACATCCCAGTATTCATAAAATTGCTACAGATCAGCTCCATGTCAGCCACAAGGGACATACCTTTATTTGTGGGAGGGTAAGGAAGGAATGGAATTTGGCTCTAATGCCTACTGGAGTTTGTGGGGTTTCCACATTTTCTTTATCTGTATTTGTACCAATTCCTCTTCCTTGTTAATTTATTTGTGGCTGATCTAACCATTTATCCCTAGCCGCCATAATTTTTCTTTGATTTAATGTGACCAAAAAAGCCCTTAATATTAGTATATAAAAAATAATAAATCCCCCAAATTCTCAGTCAGAGGTATCAAATAAAGGATTAGCTCTAGGGTAGATGGATAATCAATTGCTGTTTAATTAGATTTATAATTGCTGGTGACTGTCTCATTATAAATAGCAGCTGGTATCAATGTGCCACTTGAATTTATCTCTGTAGCATGAGTATGCAATAGTACATCAGTGTGAATGCTGTTTGCTTAGACCCAGAAAGTGACTCAAAAAGGTATTATTGAAGTAACTGAGTTGAATAAACTTTGGAATATCCAAGGCAGCACAGTGTGCTATTAACCTGGTAACTAGAGCTAGTTTAAAAAAAAATTCACCCACTCTACAGCTGATAAATACACACACACACACACACACACAAATGAAATTCAAATCTGTTTCACAAAAGAAGGGACTGTTCATTCATGAAAATTGCTTTGAAAATGTTATCCCATTTTTTGACCAGACTTTTCTGGTAACTCTTCTGTGTCACAACAGAAAGGTCCCACGTGGTGGATCGGCTCCTCAAAACTGTCCAAACGGCACTCACCACAGTTCAGAGGATGCAAAGTTGACTGTAAGCAACCTTAACACACAACCCCAATCCTCAGAATGCCATGTGTAGTTTCAGACCTTAGATGCAATTTAGAGCATCGTCAGGATGGGCAACATAGGAGGTGCTATGCTTGCTCAAATACACCTAGGGACTCCCCAGACAAGGGAGTACCTGATACCCAGTTATACCAGATTTGTGCCAATGAAAAGCTTCCACAGTGGAGTCCAGGATCTGACCAGACAGACATTTTTTTAAAATTCTAAATAGATGATTGCAATCGCTTTATGTGCACTTAGGCAGAAAGATGTCATATGAAATCATGCAGAGACTTTCTTAGAGCTGTATACTGCCCACTGGGGTTTACAATGCTATCACTCAAAATGTGCTTTATTTTAAAAGTTAACCTAATTAAATTGAGAATTTAGATCAATTTCTACTTTCTCAGTAAAAAATATTTTTTAAAATAGGGGAACATATATGAAAACGTTTTGAAAGCTAAATTGTTTTAAATCTAAGGGTAGGTTCTGGGATCCTTTTGATACATTTTATTTGCATTATCTGCAGACAAGATAACATGATCATAACAGGCCATATAAATCATAACATAATAGCTTTAATGGCTTTTTCAAAGCCATTACAATTTAGCATGCTAAAGTCCACTTAAGGAGTCTTTAATTTATATTAATCATTAAGGAGGAAATTCACTCTTGTACAAAGTCAGAGCCATGTGGAACACTAAGTGGGTGACTTGATGGGAACAGAATTGACTCAGTGGTGGATTCTCCATCTATTAATGTGTTCAGATAAAGACCAGATGCCTTTCCGAAAAATATGCTTTTTCTGTACACAACTTTTGATTTAGTAAAACCCAAGTTATTTTCAAGGGTGACTAGTTGAAATCAAATAGTCTTTGATATTCAGGTCAGACTAGACAATTTAACATCTAAGAGTTTGAGGTTAGCTCCCTGAATGGTAGTATAATCCACATGCCTAATAAGGAGATATATCTTTAAGAAATTTAGAAAGAAAGATGGCGGGATGAGTAGTGTCTGAGTGACTGTTGCTAGACAAATGCACAATTAGCATTCCATGTCCAGAAGTTTCTGGAACTGGGTGTGGTAGTTTTGGGCATGCTCAATAAGCTCCCTGTAGCTGAACTCAGACTCCATTGAGGTCATGTAGTCAGGACAGCTGCTTTACGAAAGGACATGTGACCTGCATCATCACGGCGTGGGAAAAGCTCAGACACAGGCGCAGAAAGCAGGCTGGATTCCACAAATTCTGAAGCATTTTGCAATAGGCTAGTGATATTAACTTTCCTATAGGGAAGCCCTGGCAGTATTAGTTACAGAAAGGGGAAACGTGGAGGAAAAACTAATTTATTTCATTTTAATTGTATCCTTGAATGTTATTTGATGTTAGCCAAACTGTTTTAAATTGTCTTAATCAGTATGGCTTACCAAGTTTCTTTCCAATCCTCACATTTAAATAAGTCATCTATATTTTGCTATTCTCCGGTTTATATTTTTCTTGTAACGTGGTTATTCATTTATATACTTAATACTGATTGGTTGCTTTATTAGTTAGCCACAGTACAGCAGAGGAGAATAGAAATTTCTGCAAGCAAGAGGAGAGAAGATATTATTTCAGTCCTTTTTAACTCAGCAGACTGTATAGCGCTGACAAACAAAGACTATAACTGAGACTCAGGTGAATTGAAACTAAGCTACTTTTGACAGGTTTCAGAGGAACAGCCGTGTTAGTCTGTATTCGCAAAAAGAAAAGGAGTACTTGTGGCACCTTAGAGACTAACCAATTTATTTGAGCATGAGCTTTCGTGAGCTACAGCTCACTTCATCAGATGTTTACCGTGGAAACTGCAGCAGACTTTATATACACACAGAAATCATGAAACAATACCTCCTCCCACCCCACTGTCCTGCTGGTGGGAGGAGGTATTGTTTCATGATTTCTGTGTGTATATAAAGTCTGCTGCAGTTTCCACGGTAAACATCTGATGAAGTGAGCTGTAGCTCACGAAAGCTCATGCTCAAATAAATTGGTTAGTCTCTAAGGTGCCACAAGTACTCCTTTTCTTTAAGCTACTTTTGGAATACTTCTTACTGTGTTTGTGAGGACTAAATTTTTAGATTTAATTTGTTTCTTTTGTTTATATTGTTGTATAACTGACTATAATGTATGTGGATTATGAAGTAGCCTTATTATGTGTTTAGAAATTAAGCTATTATTATTTATTATTATAAAATTCTATAAAGTTGGTACTTAAGAATTAAGTTTGTTCCTCTTCTTCTTTTTGGACTTGATTGTGGGGATGTTGATCCCAGGCAACCTTTGCTGAAAGGCCTCAGTGACTGAATTCTGGGTTTCTATGTATTCTATAGGAATTGGGATGAAGCACTAGAAGAAGGATGGTAAAGCCGACCCAAAGTTTATTGTGTGAGCTCTGACATCTGGCTCATTCCTGAAGCAAGCCCATTTATTATTGCTCAGGTTCTTATCCTATCTAGTACATGCAGAATCGTGAACTCATCTTGGTCATGGCAATGATACTGGAGTCATATGAGGCGGACATGCTTCAGGGGTCAATCTGGCAACAGAAATGTGAGGAGCTGTTAAGAAGAAACCAGCTTATATCAGACAAGAAATTGGCATATTTAATTGTTCTTGGAGCTGATAAGTCTTTGGCACTAGTGATATACCCAATGAAGTAGCTGGGAACCAAATACAAAAAAAGGATTTATCCCTATACTGACAATCTTTCTACTAAGTAAAATAATTCAGTGCTGCTTAGTGACTTTTCAAAACAAATGTTTGCTATTGCTAGTACATGGATTTGTCTTTTTAATTTTTTTTTTGAATGATAGTATCCTTTAAAACTTGCAAAGCATTTTAAATAAAAAGCATTTGTAAATACTAACTAGCAGCTAAAAAACCCAGAAGAGTGTGAATAAACATTTATCACATTTAAACAAGAACATTTCCCCCTCTAAATAGGCCTTTTAAAATATTAAATTGCACAAAATCCTTCCATTAGCTTGTAGACACAGATGTGTTGGTGATTTAGATGAGTGGTATGTTCTATTTTTGTTCATTCTCAAACATTTTTAAAGAAATTGCTGGTTTCTGAGGTAGTGATAGAGAGAATTTAGCAAATGTCAATTGTATTTAAAATTTCTTCTAGTTTCCTTAAGTATCTTTTTGAAGTTTTGTGTTACCAGCTGTGCAAATCTATAGCACAGTGGATCCCAACCACTGGTTTATGTACCAGTAATAGTAGTATTTGCAGCTTGTATCACTGGGTTCCTGGTGGTCCCAATCATAGACTCTTGCAAACTTTGAAATGACAAAGGCTGTGGCATGGTATCGTACTATCTCTATTGATGTTCTTAAATGACATGAAGCACAGAAATCAATGGGAGTTAGGCACCTAAACTCCTTTGAAGATTGTACACATAGAGAAAGAGAGGAAAGCCTTTATCTTTTTCTGGTTAACAGGGCCTGAACATCATTTATACATTTAAATGTATCATATTTATTTAGTGGTTTTACTGAAGGAAAGCTAAATTGAATTTGCATTTTGTTCTGTGAACCTGCAACTTCATGGTCATTCTGACTTCTTCAGGGAGTGAGATCAAACTTTTCATAAGATACTGTTGCCCCTTCTTTTGACACCAGGATCCTATTTCTCACTTGTGTGGCCCCTCAGCTGAATTCTAGGGCCTTGCAGGTCAATGTCCTGTTGGAAGAGGATACAGTTTGGGTATGTTCTAAGCATAACTTCCTTTATTTACACACACATACACAAGTCCTGAAACCAGAGGCAATCACAAACAGCAATAAGTAATTCTCTCTTCCAGAAGTCTCAGCCCACACACTAGTGCCTGGTTCCCAAGAAGCAGCTGTGCACCAGGAACTGACGCTAGCAGGAAGCAAATCTACTTGCCCTTTGCAACATAGCACCTTGAAGTCAAACCAGTAACAATACAAGCATATCTTCTAAGACTAAAAACTAGTTTGCTTGCTAAGAAAAAAAACTTGTGAATAAAGAGAGGGGATTTTTTTCCATGTGCCTAGTTCATCCACTGCAACAATGGGGAGAGGCTTGGAGGAATTAACTCCAGAGCAACTAAAAACTTCCCAACAAGAGGGTCCTCATATCCGAATAGAGTGGCAAACTTGACCACCCTGGAATACAGTGTGTCTCTCAACACCACAATTAACAGCTTTCTGGTCGCAGTGGGAAAACTTGGAGTTTAAAAATGAAATATTGCATAAAAGATGGGAGAAACCAGCTTGTTGTACTGGGTACATTGAAAAGGGAGGTTCTGAGGCTATGCCATGATCTTAAAACTGCTGGACACTTTGGGGTTACAAAACCTTAGACAAGATATGGAAGAATTTCCACCGGTATAATTCAGACAGGATGTAAGAAATTGATGCAGGAAATGTGATACTTGTGTGGCAAAGAAGGCCCCTCACCTTAAATTTTGGAGACTCCCTCCTCCTTTTCAGCAATATCTCATGGGTAAGGCTAAGATTTTGTCACAGATATTGTCAGAGGGCTTTTCCTTCATCCCCTCCACTGGTTCTTGTCATGCAGAAAGAAAGGAGAAGGTCCGAAGTGCAGTTAATGCAATGTTTATTGGGGTTAGTTTCAAGCAACCATATCCATAGCTCTACACACTGGCAGAGTCTGTGTCCCATTCCCAGGTCTGATGCCACAGAGCCTTTGCCTGTGTCCCCATTCCCACCTCCTCCTTCTTAGCAGACCCAAATATACCTGCAGTGCACGCCCTTAGTCCCGCCCCTTACAACTTATGGTCATGTTCCATTTTGGGGGGCCATCAGTCTTCATCCCACCTCTTTTCTATCTCATGAGAGGGTAGGGAGTGAGGTTGTGTACTGGCAACTGCCATGCTTTTCTTTGACTTTTAGTGTTTCTCATGCCTTCCTCCCCATCCTCTCTTGCCCCTCCCAACTAGTTGCTTCACCAACCTTGCCTTGAGAGAAGAGCCAGGCAGCCTTCCAGTTTGTGCTCATATATTACACTCCCACCATACCCTCTAATACTTTTAACTCATCTCTTATCTTTTTTCCTTGTACTAAAAGCCCCATCTGGTTGTGGGAAATGCATCACAGAGCCTCTTTGTTCATTGTTCTTCACTCATAATAATAAGGATATAAGAGTATCAAAAGTCAAACCCAAAATTCTATCCCAGTCTAACAAAAAGGCCTATATACTAACAGATATTGTTAGTAAAAGTCATGGACAAGTCATGGCCAATAAAGAAAAATTCACAGAAGCCTGTGACCTGTCCATGACTTTTACTAAAAATATACATGATGAAATGGCGATGCAGGGTTCCCATACTGCCCACAGGGGCCTGCTCTGAGCTCTGGGGACCCCTGCTGCCCATGGGGGCTCAAAGCATCAGGGTCCCATGGTGGCTGGGAGCTCTGGAGTCCCCCTGCTGTGGCCATGGTGGCCAGGAGTTCTGGGGGGCCCACACCACTCGCAGAAGCTGGGAACTCTGGGGTACCCTTCACCGGGCGGCGGGGACCCTGTAGCTCCTGGCCGCTGGGAGTGAAGTCATGAAGGTCACTGGAAATCACAGATTCCGTGACTTCCAGACCCTCATGAATAAATCGTAGCCCTACTCATGGGGCACCAATGAAATGCATTGACACTGATGTTCTTGGGCCCTTGCCTGATGTAGAGGCTTGCCATAAATACTTGCTGGTAGCTACGAACTACTTCACAAAATAGCCTGAGGTTTATCCAATAAGAGAGCAAGAGGCTGTGACTGTAGCAGGGGTCCGAGTGAATGAATTCTTCACCAGATATGTGGTCCCGGATGAGATAGGCACAGCTCAAGGGAGAAACTTTGAATCCAAAGTGTTTCAACAAGTTTATGATATTACAGGGATCCACAAACTTGTATCACCATATCACACCCACCACAGCAATCTGATGGGACAGTGGAAAGATTCAATGGGACTTTGGTGATTCAGTATACTACCTTTGTAGAACAGCATCAAAGGGCCTGGGACCAGCATCTCCCATTCCTTTTGATGGCTTATAGAACAGCAGTTAATGAGAGCACAGAGTGTACCCCAGCACTCCTCATATTTGGGCATGAGCTAAGCCCCCCGCCCCAAAACTCTTGGGTGGAGTTCCTGAAGAGGAACAAAGGGATATGAATCTTCTGGCCTATGTAGAAAGTCTATAATCCAAAACTGAAAACAGTCACACTTTTGCTAGGGAAAATTTGAGGATAGCCTCTGATCAAATGAAAAAGGGTCTATGATGTAATGCCATATGGGGAAACTTAAAAGAGGGGACCTGATCTGATTCCACAGTCCTAGAAGAAAGAAGGGCAGGAGCTCTAAACTGGATAAACCTTGGGAGAGACCCTATATAGTGCAGGCCCGTATAAACGAAGTAGTGAACAGGTCCTAGAACTAACCTCAAAATTATTCATAAGGACCATTTGAGAAGATACCGGGAAACAGAATTTCAGCTTGGTTACCCCGAGTCTGAAAATGTAGTTGTGGAAGTTGAGAGTGGAAAAGTTGTTACAGAGGTGAATTCCCAATTAAGACAAAATGGGCACGGTATGCCTCAGCCAGCAAATTTCACAGAACAACAGGCATGTCTCAGGGACTGATGGAAAGGAAACCCAGGGAGATAATAGCCCCAAAGAGATTTGGATAGGAATGAAATGTTGGGGTTGATGATGTGAATACATCTTGACAGAAGGATACTATATATATGTGAATAATTAACCTTGTATCATTTTAAATCTGCTACATATTTTTTTCTTTTCTTTGGGGTTGGTTGTTGCGTATCTGTTTTTGTCCTTATCAGAGCAATAGGTGAAGCTGAGGTGGAGAGTGTTATGAGCTGGGTGAAACCTTGTTATAAGATTGAGACTGACAGGTATGAATTCACCGTTTAATTAACATAACTGGAAGCATAAGCCCCACCTAAGACAAAAGGAGTATGTGAACGCACCCAAGAGGTTTTGGCCGAGTTGTTTATGAAGGGGGGAAGGAGAGAGTGACAGAGAGAGACAGCATGAAGGAGCAGTTGAATGCATGATGGCTGACCCCGGGAGAGATCTGGGGAGATCTTTTTGGGTCAGGGGGCAGGCTAAAAAGAGTGTTCTTGGTGCTGTGAGAAAAAGAAACGGTATTCTGCTATTTGATTCCTCCTGCGTTCAGAAACACAGGACTTTTAAAATAAACATCACAGACATACCTAACTACCACCAATTTCCACTCCCAGCTGGAACACCCATGGAGTCCCAAACTTTGACTAGCCGCTCAGATCAAAAGAGGCAATAGTGTAGCTTTTAAAATAGAAGAATATGTTCCCTTACTCTGGAACAAGTCTGCTTCATCAAACTGTATATAATTTTAAACTATTAAACCCTTTTACTTGCTCTTCCATTTAAAGGTGCAATTTGAATACCTGGGAAATCAATATCTGCTTTGCTATGTGATTACGCCCAAATAATTGAAATATCAGAAGGGCAGCGAGCCACAAAGCCTTTGTATTGAGGCAATAAGGCATAACGACAGTGCTTTCAGCACAAAAGTAGTTCTAAATGTAATTGAATGAAACTTTTAAATGTAACTGTTTTTAGCAAATCCATAGAGGTCTTTAAAGTGCAAAAAAAAAAAATTGCAAAATACCAAGACTATTTTGTGTCATCAGTTTTTAAGAAGAGATCCCCATTGAGGTCCGTGGGGAGCTTTGATTAAAAAAAAAAAGAGATGGCTTTTCATAGCCCTAACTTTGTGATGCTGCACTAACATGGTAAATAGAATCCACAGCAACACCACACAGAGAAAGAACTTTATGCAAATACTTCATACTTAAGGGTAAAGTGACCAGACAGATTTTGGACAGGTCTGAATGATGGAAACAAGCTATTTCGTCTCACATGGTCATACTAGAATACATACTTTATGGAAATCCTAACTTATCTGAAAAAGAAAAAAAAAGAAAAATGTCTGGACAAGGGATATGCTAAATTCAAATTACATTTCCACAGGAAAAAAAAGATTTTCCTTTAAAATGTAAAATCAGGAGAATTTGTGGGTGAAGAGCAAGTCAAGGTGAATATAAATTAGGTGCAAAGCAGAGCAAAGAGAAAGACAACCCCTTGTCAAAGAATGACTGCAATATTATTTCAAAGGTATTCAGCATGATTGTGGGCTAATAGCTTTAGAACAGAAGTAAGCATGAAGGTTGGGTAGCTCACTTAATGAAGAGCTAGCCTTTCAGCTCTAGGACTCTAATTTAAATCCTTTTTTCACACCTAAGTGAAATGAGTGGCTTCATTTTAGTCCCTGGTGAACAGTAAATAACTACCACATGTAATTTGACAAAGTTTAGCACAACCAACAACCCTTTCGTCGGTAGAACACCAGACCTCCGCTAGTACAAAGACTGAATTATCTCTTTCTTCCTTTGAGAGGACTACTTTTCAGAAGCTGTTTGTTGTAAGCAAGACTTTTTTGTAGCAGTTCATGCTATTGCTAACTGCTCTGTACTATTCATTTAAACTCAAAACTTTAAATTTTCAGAATTCCAGAAATCTATATCAAATGTGAGGGAAGAGGGGACTCAAATGTGTCTGGGTTTTTAAAGATGTGATTCTGCACTCTACATCCTTTCACTTTCTCTGTTTTGTTCCTGTACAAATTCCAAAGAGCCATCTCTTCTTCTCAGTGCTTCCATCTCTGTTTGTTTTTTATTTGGTTCCAGAGTCATACTGATTCATAGGGCTCTTTTTCTTTTCTCTCAATGTTTCTAGAAAGACTTCTGTCTCTCTTGTTTCCAAAGGTCCATCTTTTTAACCATGTACTCCTACACTCCTTCCTCTGCTCCCAGAACATTATTTTTCTTTCAGCTTCCACAGCATCTCACTCAGGTCCAATACCATTAAATCCAACCAGTGTTCTGCTCAGAAGGGATGCAAAGTTATCTTATCAGATGCCAAGTTCTATCCCTCAGTTACCAACTATAGCTTATCCCACTCTTTACTTCACCCCCATGATCACCTATAGCTTAATATAATCAGTTTGAAATTATAGACTAGACAGTAAGCACTACTTGGATATGACCATTTTATAGTAATGTACAGGAGTTTTCAGGGGCATATACTATAATAAATATTACAGCACAATTAATTTCCATCACTTATTAACTTTTTTAACGTTCTCTTAGACTGAAATTTCCATTCTGGTTTACAGCCCTAAAGTGTGGAGATTATTGCTTTAAATCTGAAAGTTTGGTAAAGTTCTCTCAGCTGCTTTTTCAATTACCTCAGCAGAAAAAATACATACCATACTTCTTGCCATTTAAAAATGTAAGAAGTAAGACATTTTTGTGTAGTAACAATTTAAGTTGCTGGACTTTAAAATCTCAGGTTTTACATGTTGCTAGAGATCAGTGTGATAATAAGAAATATGTTTTCCATATTGTTGTTATATTTTAAATGTGGCTCTACTCTAAAAAGCAACACTATAAAATTGGATTTTAGGATACCATGACCAAATCTGCTAAGTTTACATGTACAAACATGTATTTTATTTACCTTAACAGTCAGCTCTGCAAACTCAGTCTGAACCCTAAAAGTCAACCTGGGTCCTTTTGTCTTGTGCATTATTACCAGTAATGAGGGTTCAGAAGACCAAAGCAGGTTCTCAGTTACACCTGTGAAACCAGATTATTTTCCTTGGAACTGAATAAACATTGTGAATACATATTTAGCAAACAATTCTATTAGCAGTATGTCAAATGGAACAAACTCCTGCTTGTTCAGTTGAGCCAATTGGTTCTCCAGTGCTAAGATGCAAAACTAGTTTGAGGATAACATTTTCAGTCACCCCTAAGGCTTTGTCTACACAGACTATGGAAGGGAGCCTCCCAGCCTAGGTCAACGGACTCGGGCTAGCATGGGTTGGCTGAAATTAGCTATGTAGACAGCGCTTCGAAGTTGTGGCTTGGGGTGGAGCTCAGACTCTGAGGCCCATTCTCTCCTTAAGCTTCAGAGCCCAAGTTCAAACTTCAACACAGCTATTTATAGAATGCCAACACGAGCCCTGCAAACCCAAGCCTGTCGACCCAGGCTGGGAGGCTGCGTAGAATAGCTCCTAAATCACTTAGGGTATAAGTCTCATTTTCAAAAGAAATTTAGACACCTATCTGGACCTAACTGACTCTTTGGACGCTTAAGTCCCACATTAGGATCCACTGATATCCACAAAACCACTGCTCAGTTGTCACCTAACCCTGTAGGCAGCAGCTGCCTAAAATCTCCAGGTTGCCAAAGTTTCTGCCAGAAGGCACATGCAAAGCCAGCTACATCTTGAGGCTGCCCCACAGATAACGAGTTACTCAGGGCCCTAGTGCAAGCCAAAGTCCTTGTGGGATTTCCAAACTGAACATTCCCCGTTCTATCTTGCCTGCAGAGCCAAGTCCTCTAGGTGAGCTCAGAGCATGCCTACAGAAGAGGCCCTGCACAAAAGACCACCATTAAATTGTGGGGCTGATTGGCTTGTGTGCATTCCCCCAAAATACCAATAGCTAAGTGATTAGAGCACTCACCTGGGACAAGGCCGATCCAAATCTCTGCCTCGCTTGACTTGAACCTGGCTCACCAGGGGACACTGGTGCAGTCCTGAATAGGCAACTATCGGAACACCCCTGCCAGCCTGACCTCGCATGCATGCTCTGCAGAGGATGTCATTTAGCTCCATGTGATAGGACTGTAACGCCATGCAGAGGATGCAATTTTGTTCTCAGAGTGGTTAATTTTAGAACATATGGGAGTTGCCCAAAAGCAGTGCCATAGGGCTCCAACTAATGTTTGTTTGTTTGTTTTTTACTTTTATTCTTTTATTCTTCTTTTCCCCTTTTGTTTGTTTTTTTTAATTAGAAAATAAAATGAAATGCAAAAGAGAATGAATTGCTAAAGTTACTAATTTAGGCCCTGCTCCCATGTGGGATTATGGAATAAATACAAAAAAAGACAGGAAATGACAAAGTTAGTGTTCTCATAGAAACACTAATTGACCCTTATTGCTGAATACTTAACATAGTATTTTAAATTACTAGTTACTGGATACTCTTAAACATATACCTTATTACACCCACAGTGCACCCTGAATCATTCCACCTGCAACCCCATTGACTTGGATAAGGATGTGCAATATACATCATATTGCATATGAGAATCTTAACTTCTTAATTTCCAGACTTCTTTTGTGTGGAAGAGCACATCCTGATCCCATTAAGTTAATGGTTCAACTCCCATTGACTTCAATTGGCTCAAGATGGTGGGGTCCCTCAGGGCTTGGTGCTTGGCCCTATATAACATTTTTACCAATGACCTGGAAGAAAACATAAAATCATCACTGATACAATTTGCACATGACACAAAAATTGGGGGAGCAGTACATAATGAAGAGGATAGGTCACTGATTCAGAGAAATCTGGAACATTTGGTAAACTTTCACAAGCACACAAGATTCATTTTAATATGACTAAATGTATACATCTAGTAACAAAGAATGTAGGCCATACTTACAGAATGAGAGGCTCTATCCTAGGAAGCAGTGATTCTGAAAAATATTTGCGGGTGAATAATCAGCTGAACATGAGCTCTCAGTGTGACATTATGGCCAAAAGAGCTAAAGCTATCCTGGGATGCAAAAACACAGGAATCCTAAGTAGGAGTAGAGGGATTATTTTACTTTTGTATTTGGTACTGGTGCGATCACTGCTGGAATACTGTGTCCCGTTCTGATGCTCACAATTCAAAAAGGATGTTGATGAATTGGAGAGGGTTCAGAGAAGAGCCATGTGAATGATTAAAGGTTAGAAAACATGCCTTATGGCAATTGAGCTCTTTGAGTCTATCTATTTAGTTTACCAAAGATAAGGTTAAGGGGAGACTTGATTATAGTCTCTAAGAATCTGTATGGGGAACAAATATTTGATAATGGCCTCTTCAATCTAGCAGAAAAAGAGATAACATGATCCAATGGCTGGAAGTTGAAACTAGACATATTCAGACTGGAACTAAGGCATATATTTTTTAATGGTGAGAGTAATTAACCATTGGAATAATTTACCAATGGTCATGGTAGAGTCTCCATCACTGGCAATTTTTAAATCAAGATTGGAGGGTTTTCTAAAAGTTCTGCCCTAGGAATTATTTGCGGGAAGTTCTATGGCCCGTGTTGTACAGCAGGTTGGATGATCACAGCGGTCCCTTCTGGACTTGGAATCTATGAACCTATAAGAGTCAACTTTACATTTGCAACCATACAACTGACCACATCTGTACAGCTCTTTGCATGAAATACAGTCTGCGCCGCACTTTCAGATGTGCTGAACACTTACAGATCTTGACCGTTGACTTCAGTGGGGATAGTGAATGTGCTCAGCACTTGTGAAAAATCAGACTTTATATATGCTGCAAGGGCCAGATCATGCAGCCCTTACTCACAAAGCAGAGCAGTCCAACTAGGCTTTATCTATCCTAATAAAAATGGCTGTAACACCGCTGAAATAAGGACTGCAGGGTTGTGCCCTTATGTTAGTAACAACTCTATTTATAATTTTTTTCTCCACACATAGCAATACGTAACATTAACCAGATTAGCCAGATCTGATTGTATTGAATAAAGCCTTTAACTTCTTTAAAGATTTCCATTTATTTTAATTTAAAGAAGAATATTCAGATTTTTGGTTTCATACAAAGTTCTTTGCAATACTGTCATTTTGCTGACTCGTGGATAGGTCACACTTTCTTTGCTATGAAAGCACGACAGAAAGGTAATTTAACCATCTTTGTGAAAATGATAGGTAGTGGCACAGTACTGAAAACAAGAAAGTGCTTTTATCTCCCGTTCATGCACAGTACAGTGCATTTATTTGATTTATAATTGAAAAATATCAATACAAATAAATCAGTAAACTTCAAAAGGAGAATATTCTTCTTCTCCTCTCTCAGAATTATAGTCTATCCTTCTCTTGTGCTCATAAACTGAAGATTTTCCATTAACCAATAGGATTTAAGTATTTTTGTCTCATGTCAATCTACTTTAGCTGCTGTTATTTTCAAATATCCAATGAGTTTTGAAGGAAAATAAACAAACAAATAATAAGAGTTGAAACATTATTGCCTGTTCATGGCACGAATGTTTCATAACCCAGATCATCAAAGTAAGGCTTCAAAATTTATCCTTTCCAACTTGATATATATATAGTGGTTTAAATGGAGAGTCACCACTTCTAGCACACAACCCACATCTTATATTTGAAATATTTTTTAAGAACTTGGAAATGATTACTTCCATTAAAATTATTCACATTCATTTAAGCCAACATTTTTTATTCACATCTTTAAACAGAAGTTCTCCATTTAAAATAAATAAATAAATAATACCACACAACTACTGTGCTCTGCTTACAGCAAAACTGCAAGGAGAGAATTATATTGTGACTTGACGTGGCACTTAAATTCACCCTTCTAAAAAACCCTAAAATATCACATCAAGGAGAATTTCAAAGACATCCCCTTTACCATATCTGTACAGAAGACTCTTTTCCTCATTTTCAGAAGCTATTCAAGGCCACAATATGAACAATATGTTGTGTGCAGAATTCCTTTAAAACCCCATGCTTAAGAACTCAGTTTTCTCTTCCATGTTTCATGAGTGAGATTCAGAAATTTACTGTTTTAGGTCACATTTAATGATTAAACATCTTATTTGATACTGACTATCATGGAAGATTTTTGACAGAGAAAAACCTATTATATCCACTGATTAGCAGTTTCAATATGTGTCTCGTATGATAAATGGCCGAACTTCACTGTTTATTACCATGGAATCAGGATTTTTTTCTAAAAAGGCACATTGCTCAGTAAACCTTGAGGAAAATATTCTAGTGCTGCCACTACTTCTTATCTATTTGGCTGGAGTATACTGATCTGTAAAGGTATTACCAAAGGAAAATCAATATGATGGTACCAAATTAAAAATGGCACCTACCTCATCATCATCATGAAGGAAAAACAGAAGAGGCCAAGGAAGCAAGTATCTCATTATCATGTGTGACAAAGCTTTAATTAGGGTAATTTTTCAAGTCTGTATGCCTGTTGGACTGCTGCTATCATATATCAGTGCTTCCTCAAATATTTAAGATCAATTTAGCTCCTTTCCTATTGACAAGGCATCTCTATTCAAATGAGTAATAGATTCAGCAAAGTTCTTACTGAACCCTTCAGGGATGCACAGCAAAAATGTGGTAAGGAAATAGTGCAAGCTCTTTGAGGGAAAGGGCGGTATTTTGTTCTATATTTGTACACTGCCTAGCACAATGGGGCCCTGGACCACAACTGGAGCTTCTGGGCACTACCACAAAACAAAAAAGATCATAGAATCATAGAATCATAGAATATCAGGGTTGGAAGGGACCCCAGAAGGTCATCTAGTCCAACCCCCTGCTCGAAGCAGGACCAATTCCCAGTTAAATCATCCCAGCCAGGGCTTTGTCAAGCCTGACCTTAAAAACCTCTAAGGAAGGAGATTCTACCACCTCCTTAGGTAACGCATTCCAGTGTTTCACCACCCTCTTAGTGAAAAAGTTTTTCCTAATATCCAATCTAAACCTCCCCCACTGCAACTTGAGACCATTACTCCTCGTTCTGTCATCTGCTACCATTGAGAACAGTCTAGAGCCATCCTCTTTGGAACCCCCTTTCAGGTAGTTGAAAGCAGCTATCAAATCCCCCCTCATTCTTCTCTTCTGCAGACTAAACAATCCCAGCTCCCTCAGCCTCTCCTCATAACTCATGTGTTCCAGTCCCCTAATCATTTTTGTTGCCCTTCGCTGGACTCTCTCCAATTTATCCACATCCTTCTTGAAGTGTGGGGCCCAAAACTGGACACAGTACTCCAGATGAGGCCTCACCAATGTCGAATAGAGGGGAACGAGCACGTCCCTCGATCTGCTCGCTATGCCCCTACTTATACATCCCAAAATGCCATTGGCCTTCTTGGCAACAAGGGCACACTGCTGACTCATATCCAGCTTCTCGTCCACTGTCACCCCTAGGTCCTTTTCCGCAGAACTGCTGCCTAGCCATTCGGTCCCTAGTCTGTAGCTGTGCATTGGGTTCTTCCGTCCTAAGTGCAGGACCCTGCACTTATCCTTATTGAACCTCATCAGATTCCTTTTGGCCCAATCTTCCAATTGGTCTAGGTCCTTCTGTATCCTATCCCTCCCCTCCAGCGTATCTACCACTCCTCCCAGTTTAGTATCATCCGCAAATTTTCTGAGAGTGCAATCCACACCATCCTCCAGACAATTTATGAAGATATTGAATAAAACCGGCCCCAGGACCGACCCTTGGGGCACTCCACTTGATACCGGCTGCCAACTAGACATGGAGCCATTGATCACTACCCGTTGAGCCCGACAATCCCGACAATCTAGCCAGCTTTCTACCCACCTTATAGATGAACAACAGTAAGAAAGAGAAGTGGTTTTGGAACCTCTACCTGAATGTTCTCTTTGGCACATTCCTGGTCATTAGATTTTCAACAATTGCACAAATTTCTTGTTTTTTATTAAATGCCATTTAAGAGAAACCTGACATTCGTACAGGAAGTATGACAAATTGATAACACTCTTCAGCTGAAGTTGCCCATTTGTAGTACTTGACTGGTTCAGGAGCCACGTGCATACATATTTTATCAAGCTGCACATTGGCAAACAAAATCTCCAACACCCCAACCCCAGCAAACCACTTTACTGATACGAGTATACAAGGAGTATCAGAGATTCATGTCACATCCACCAGGACTAATGCTATGAACAGGCCCAAACCTGCATGGAAATCCAGAAGCAAGCATCTCCTCACCCATGCAGAATTCCACAGACTGCAGGGAGAGTCTTCATGAGGCCCATGCCATGCTTTTCACTAGCTGGCCCCCTTTCAAGAATGGAAGTACAATGAAAGGGAATTCTTGACTAGATACAATGCCCCCAATTCAAAATATTTTTTAAAGTTTTGTTGTTTCTCAGTCTATAAATAAGGACAAGATTAGTTTCCTGACTTCTGGAAAATAAGCAGGGCCTCTGACACCTGTCACACAAATTTTACACAACTGAATCTGCTTTAAGGTAACTTTATTCATCTATTTCTTACCATACTATTTCCAGAGAAGCAAAATTCTGTTGTCTTGACTTAATATCTGTGCTAGAACATTCCATTTTGTCACTTGTGGAGAGATTTCTAAATCTGTGGTGTCCTTCTTATGTCTAGGGATTTATGAACTAGTGCAGATAAAATAAGAAACAACTTGAGCTTTTGTTGACATCTCAAAGACCTTTGCTGACCATTGAAGTGTGATCAAACCACAGTTAATTTTAATTTAATTTTGTATTCCTCTGCAGTTCCAGGTTTGGATCAGATGCAGATATCACAGGCCAGGCCCAAAACATCCTAAGTGAACTGGTTCCATGGAATTTCCATCTGATTGGCAGGTCCATGCAAACAGTTTAAACAGTTCCAGAGGAACTGGGACTGGGCACATAAAGGGCCCTGTTTAGTTGGTTTTTTTTAATTGCTTGCTCTTTCTTCCATTGTGGGGCCCTAGCCTTCTCTGTTTAGCATCCTGAATGCTATATTTGGGGTCCCGTTTAGTGCCCCAAATGGTGTATTCAGGGTCTGTTTAGTGCCCCAGATGCCCTCTCAGGCCATAATCTCCATGTTTCAATTGAATACTGTCTAATACATAGCTGAAATCAGTCTGGCACACCTGTGTGTTAGTATTGTTAAAATAAGTTATATAATTATAAGAAAGTGTTTAGTCTTTATTGAATGCAGGTAAGTTTCTGTATGCATTAATCACATTTATAAGATCTGTATCCCGTATGATAAGGTAAAATATTTGAGCATCTGCACTGTAAACCTTTGTAACTGTGTAACCCATCAGACAGGAGAGGGACATTAATTACTGTGACATGCTGGTCTCCAATAGAAGGTATTATGTCCTTCCCAACAAGGAAATCCTATCAGTACCAGAAGAACTAGAGTGGCACACCAAAGTAGACAAAATACTTTGTTGTTTATGCCACCCCACCTAAGGTGACTAGATACAAAGTGTGAAAAATCAGGATGGCGGTGGGGGGTAATAGGTGCCTAGATAAGAAAAGACCCCAATATCAGGACTGTCCCTATAAAAGCAGAACACCTGGTCACCCTAACCACACCCCATATGAAGATGAATCTTGCAAGCAAATGAATTCTTTCAATCGCCTGAGTTTGCAGCTCAAAGCAGAATGGGGGGAAGGATATAAAAAACCCAAATAAGAAGGAACTGTGTCTTCATGCTGCTTGGACTCTGGGAGGCAAGGTTGACTAGGCATAAGCAAAAAATCCCCCATGATTAGCCTGGGTTAGCCTTAAGGGACACAGAGAGCATGCTTATTATAGAAAGTTCTATTACTTTTTGAAACTTAAGATTTTGACTCATTTGTGTGTACATATGTTTACCTGTTTTAACTTTGCAAATAACTTTCTTGTTTCCCTTTCCTATACAATAAATCTTTAGATAGTTTATTATAGTATTGAATACAAGCGTGTTCTTTGGTGTGAGATCTAAGGTGCGTGCAATTGACCTGGGGTAAGTGACTGGTCCTTTGGGAGTGAGAGTAGCCTGGATATTGCTCTGATATTAGATGTAAAGGGTCATTTATCAAAAAGGTAAGCTGTCAGAAATATAAAGGGAAGGGTAAATACCTTTAAATTCCTCCTGGCCAGAAGAAAAACCTTTTCACCTGAAAAGGGTTAAGAAGCTAGGATAACCTCGCTGGCACCTGGCCAAAATGATCAATGAGGAGACAAGATACTTTCAAAGCTGGAGGGGGGGAGAAATAAAGGTTCTTTCAGTCTGTGAGTTGCTTTTGCCGGGACCAGAGCAGGAATGCAGGTCAGAACTCCTGTAAAGGGCTAATAAGCAATCTAGTTAGATATGCATTAGATTCTATTTTGTTTAAATGGCTGATAAAATAAGTTGTGCTGAATGGAATGTATATTCCTGTTTTTGTGTCTTTTTGTAACTTAAGGTTTTGCCTAGAGGGATTCTCTATGTTTTGAATCTGATTACCCTGTAAGGTATTTACCATCCTGATTTTACAGTGGTGATTCTTTTACTTTTTCTTCAATTAAAATTCTTCTTTTAAGAACCTGATTGCTTTTTCATTGTTCTTAAGATCCAAGGGTTTGGGTCTGTGTTCACTTATGCAAATTGGTGAGGATTTTTATCAAGCCTTCCCCAGGAAAGGGGGTACAGGGTTTGGGAGGATTTTGGGGGGAAAGACGTTTCCAAACGGGCTCTTTCCCTGTTTTATATTTGTTAGACACTTGGTGGTGGCAACAATAAAGTCCAGGGGCAAAAGGTAAAATAGTTTGTAACTTGGGGAAGTTTTAACCTAAGCTGGTAAAAATAAGCTTAGGGGGTTTTTCATGCAGGTTCCCACATCTGAACCCTAGAGTTCAGAGTGGGGAAGGAACCTTGACAGGTAACCCCCCTAAGCTTATTTTTACCAGCTTAGGTTAAAACTTCCCCAAGGTACAAACTATTTTACCTTTTGCCCCTGGACTTCATTGCTGCCACCACCAAGAGTCTAACAAAGGTTATTTTAGAGAAACTGACAAAAGACAATTTGGATCTGGCTGATTGGAGGGGATAAAGCTATGACAATGAAGCTAACATGGCTGCAGCATACAAAGGTGTTCAAAATCAAACTGAGCAAGTAAATCAGTACGGGTCTTTCATCCCATGTGTTACCCACTCACTGAATCTTGTTGAAGAAACTATTGCAATGGTTGTTCCCCAAGTTGTTCTATATTTTGGAAGTGTTTGAAGATTGTATACCCTGTTTTCCACTTCTACTTCTTGTTGGGATGCATTGAAAAAGCATATTAGCATTACATTAAAATGCCAAAGAACAACAAGATGGTCAATCTATCTGCTACAAAATCAGGTTGAGTGTGTACCTGACATTTTCAGGGAGATCAAGGCTTCACACAATCTTACTCCAGAACTTAGGTTGGCAGATGATAGCTTACAAAGATTTCAGAGTTTTCATTTCTTGTTTTGGTCAAAAAAAATTAACCTTGTGAGCAAAAAATTGCAGAGTCCAGATCTGGATTTTCAAATGGCTCAGTTGATTTGGTACTCTTTGAGATGCCTTATTGGAATTAAAGCCTTCAGGGTTCATTATATATAAGGAAGCAGCTGCTTCACAGGCTGAAACATTAAAAAAAAGCAGTGCCAGAAAATACAGGAAATCTTGGAGACAAGGAAACTATTCTTTTGAGATGAGATTTCTAGCCTAGGAGGCCAAAAAAGCCACAGTTGCACAATCAAGAAAGTACATTTGGCTCAGAGCCCATCCTGTTCAGTGGCAAAGGGAAGTCACAAATTAGAAATAAAAAAAGCAACATATAACAAACAGAAAAAGGGGAAATAGCAATCAATATAAATTAGAAGTTATAAAGTGTAGAAAATTGCAAAGGGCAGCTAAATTACTCAAGACTATAACAGGGTTCTAGTTATAAAAGAACTAGATAAATTCATGGAAGATAGGTCCACCAATGGCTATTAGCCAGGATGGGCAGAGATGGTGTCCCTAGCCTCTGTTTGCCAGAAGCTGGGAATGGGCCACAGGGAATGGATCAATTGATGATTACCTGTTCTGTTCATTCCCTCTGGGGCCCCTGGTATTGGCCACTGTCAGAAGACAGGATACTGGGCTAGATGGACCTTTTGGTCTGACCTAGTATGGCCATTCTCATATGCTTAAAGACATAAGGGAAAAATCCATGGCTGAGAAGGCTACAGATAAGAAGAATGAGGGTTTTTAAAAGTATACTAGGAACAAAAGAAACCATAGCAATGGTATAGTTCCATTATTAGATGGAGATGGTAAAATTGTTAGTAATTATGCAGAAAAGACTGACGGGGTCAATAAATATTTCTGTTCTGTATTTGGAAAGAAGTACGATGAACTCTTCATAGTATATGAGTGCTGAAGTTTTTGTAGTTCATTAGTAAATTAGGAGGATGTTAGACAACATCTGTTAGGTATAAACATTTTTAAAACCTGGATAACCTGCAACCAAGATTCCTAAAAGAGTTGGCGGAAGAGATCTTTGGCGAACTGATGTTAATGGTCCCTTCTCATATTAAACTCTATTAATCTAATATCTAAATCAAAGAATTTAGAAAATTTCAGTCAAGCACATGGATGTCTGGGTGCTTCTCTGAACTGATCTTTTGAGGTTTGTCCATCACTGTTACAATGTCATAAGCAATTACTTCCATACAGTAATGTTTGATATTCAAACACACACAAAAAACACTTATAAGAGTGATTTTATTCCTGAATTTTTGCTTCATCACTCATTATGGATGCACTGAATGACTTAAAAAGGAGACTAAAACCATGCAGCCCTTGGACATACGCTTGCATGCATAATGTCTACCTTAAAACTAAACCTATTGAAAATGGTTTCCTCCTATTGGGAAGAAATACAAAGCTGTTTACCACAATTACAGTTTTCAATACACCACAATTTCTATCTGTGCTATCTGAGTGAGGAGACATGGTATTGAGCACAGCAAGGGTGCATAAAACATTAAGTCTCTCTCCTTCACACCAGGATCTTTCTCCACAATAATATCCAGAGTGGAAAGCCACTTACCAGAATGCTTGAATGACACATTGTTAAATGGGCCTGCAATCACATCCAGTATTTGCTGTATTCAACATCTTCTTAGAAATGCTGGGTCATCATTCAAGCTGTAAAGGTTGGACCCTAGGAACCTCCCTCTCCCCCATACTCACACCTTACATAGCTGCAATATTTGTACAAACTATGCTTTGTGAGGTATCATATAAAAACGAATAACATGCTGATCATTAATATCATTGTAAAATGCATGTGTTATACTTCTATGTGAAGTTATGAATTCCCTTGTTATAATGTTACTAAGATATGTTTAAGACAAAGACAGCCTAGCCTAAGTAAAGGTGATAAAGAGGTCTGTTCTAGATAAAGGAATGTGGGTTTATCCTGGGACCGACATGGCTACAACAACTCTGCATACACATTTTTTTCCTTCTCATTTTTACCCAGTAAGGCGCCAGTTCTGGAATGATCATTGTCTGTGGGAAAGATTCTACCTGTAGAGCTCATTGAATGATTGGGACCTAAATCTATCCTGTGTTTAGAAGCACATTAGACTAAAACAAATCTTATTTTTTCTCTAAACAGCAGAGCAGATGCTGGCTTTGAATTGGCTTCATTTTTGATCTGTGCAAGCATCAAGATCATTAGTTCATTTGCTATGTGTCTTCAGTTGCTTATTCAATTATAAGCAGATTAAAATCATGTTTTGAAAAAGGTGATAATCAAATGTATTACAATAAATACTCAATATTAAACTCTCCATAGACAGGACTACACACAGAAGGCCTAGTTGAAGGAATCCGATGTGGTCTGGCTATAGCAGTCTTACTTGAGTGGTCAGTAAGGGATGGGATCTAGCAGAGGACCTGGCTCTAGTGGACACTGTCTGAGTTTACTTTGTGTTGCAAAGCAGCTGCATAAAAGGAGAGTTAACCCCAGGTCTGCCTTGATTAAGTTTTGTAACACAAGCTCTATGTGGTCAAAGGCTAGTGGGGAAACTTAAGGCAGTTCCCAGGTGAAAAGTAAAGGACACAGTCAATGTGCTAATAAAGCAAAAAGAGAGCCTTCAAGGGTGACAGGGAAGGCAGCTATTTATTGGCAGCAATGCTTGACCCAATGGCATCCAGTGTGGGATTTCTGCAAATGGAGTTACCCAGGAGTTGTTTTGGCCATCTTTGTTCAAGATAAACAGGACTTGTGAATGTTTTATGAACAAGTTACTCTAGAAAGGACCCTGTGATAAACAGTTGCTGTCACCATTTCTTTTTTTGTTCCCACACAATGGGAAATTGAAGTAAAGCCCTCCTCCCCCCCATTGCAAAGCCCCCATATCTACTACAGCTCAGCAAAGTGGCAACAATAACAACAACATGGAGACTGATAGTCCCAAAGCTATGACCTTTAGTATAAATATCAACCATTCTTAATGTGTGAGGAAGAAATTGCCTAGTTATGTGTCAAAAGAATACTGCTCTGTGTCAGTATAATAAATACAAAATAAGATGCAAACTCCATATGATGTAAATTCACTTTAATAAACGATGCAAATTGATTATTAAAGTATCTCTTTCAATGTGGGATTTGGAAAGTTTAAAGATCAATAGGTTAATACTATATACTATATTCCAGCAGTTAGCTGTGCCAATTGCTTCAAATAAATGACATTGCTTAACCTTACGATTAGTAAATTATGTAACCTTATCAGCCAGTTATGCACAAAATCAACTAAAATATATTCAGAACTAAATACCTGAAATATATTTTTCAAAACAGCACAAATCAAATCAATGACCAACTAGCTGGATCAGTAACAGAGAGGGATGGGCTCCATTGCTTCAGACTGATTAAGTTAAGTTCAAACTGTATCCAAGCTTTATGATTCAAGGCTACTGTTAATAACACTATTATTTAAAAACTACCTCCCCTTTCTGCCAAGCTTCTCTGGGCACTGCATCAGCACATTCAGAATAAATTACATCAGACCAAAAGAGAAGGAAAACTTTCTCAGCAGTCCAAAGTTCACAATTTTATAAGATGCAATAAGACCAGCCTCACCTTTCTTGGTATTGTCCATTGTCAGTGATCAACTGAGATAGTTACAACAGGGTGAAACAGTCTGAGTAAATCACACTGTACACCATCTGATGGTCACTACCATCTGACAGGCTATGGCCAAGGACCATACTATGGCCAAGGAACAGTATAACCTTTTTGCTTCAGGTCATAAGAACAGTCATACTGGGTCAGACCAGTGGCCCATCTAGCCCAGTATCCTGTCTTTTGACAGGTTTCAAAATAGCAGCCATGGTTAATCTGTATCCGCAAAAAGAACAGAAGCACTTGTGGCACCTTAGAGACTAACAAATTTATTAGAGCATAAGCTTTCGTGGGCTACAGCCCACTTCTGGCAGTGGCCAATGCCAGATACTTCAGAGGGAATGAACAGAACAGGGCAATTATCAAGTGACTCATCCCCTGTCCAGTCCCAGCTTCTGGCAGTCAGAGGTTTAGGGACCTCCAGAGCATGGGGTTGCATCCCTGACCATCTTGGCTAATAGCTATTGAGGGACCTATCCTTCAGAAACGCATCTAATTCTTTTATGGACCTAGTTATACTTTTGGCCTTCAGAACATCACCTGGCAATGAGTTCCACAGGTTGACTATGTGCTGTGTGAAGAAGTACATCTTTACATTTATTTTAAACCAGCTGCCTATTATTTGCATTGTGTGACTCCAGGTTCTTGTGGCATAGCTCTTCAGTGTGCCAACATATAATCCTGGTTCAAATTATTGGACTCCAGGCAGCTCATCTGGCAAAATATCTTCTAGATAGTCTAGAGTCCAGTTGCTTTGTTAAAGTATGGTACAGTGTATGCAAATGAATGGCTAAAACTCCAGAATGAAAAGTCTTGCAGGTTGATCCATGTGAGTTAAATAGGATCAGAAAAGTATTGTAGGTTGATTGATACATATACAGTACAGGCCAAGGCTATTTGTGTGTCCATTTGAGTGTAATATAACCAGTACTGTCCACAGATTGCTTGGAAAATGAAAAATTCAAGGCCCAATTCACCAATATGCTCCAGATGCTTTGTGCTGCTCTGGCAATGCAGAGCATCCATAAAAATCGTTTCACTGTCCAAATGAATCTGGCTTGGGTCACCAGAAAGATTTTTGTTAAGTACTGCAGGTGGCAAATGCTTGTTCATTGTACAAGTCATGAGACATAAAACTGTTATATAAGTTCAAGTCCTGTCTGTGTCTTCAGTTGCACCACCTCAGCGACAACACGCTCTCCCACAATTCCGAAAGCCATATCAATGAAACTTCCACTGGTATATGCTATATTATTGGTGCGTTCCCTTTTGCACAGCAAGCAACAACAACAGGTCTTAGTAGGAATGTCCCCAAAGTACTATGGTGAAATTCTGGCCCTAATAAAGTCTACAGCAGGCCTCCCATTGACTTCAACAGAGCCTGATTTTACCCTGTGTGTGTAACCTAACGTGGGAAAGAAGCCACAGATGTCAGTCAGGTGTTGAATGTCATGCATGCACAGGTCTATGATGCACTAAGTCCGTGGTAGGCAACAGACCAGTAGGATTTGCTGCCCTGGTTCCCAGTGGGTCCTAGTGAGTACATCATAGCATCACAAATATATCTTTGTAGAGCTGTTTAAAAAATACGAATCCCCCCACCCCCAAAATCATTTCATTTAATTTTTTTTCATTCTAAAAAAACATGACTTTTTTTTACTAAAAATGTTTGGTTTCTCAAATATTTTATGAAAATAATTGCCATTTTTATATCAGTTTTCTGTTTTCCCCTCCCTTTTCATCCTTTCTTTGTTTTTCTCATGTTAAGCTGTTTTGTTGTAGCAGGGTGAATACCCCAGTTATCAGATATTGGAATACAGTATATTCCATCTTGCTGCCATGGGGATAGATACGTTCAACACGCTACAGTTAATGGGAAGTACATGTGTAAATCTTCTATGTGTAGAGCAGAGACTCATGTGTAAACACACTCTGGGTGACTAATTCAATCCAATTCTTTACAACACAGCACCCAGAAATCGACAACAAGGTTAATTTTGCCACTGAAAAGGGGGAGGGAGCAGAAAGAGGAAAAGTTTAAAATTAAAAAATTCATTTAATTAAAAAAAATGTACAATGTACTTTAAAAAATTCTCCCAAAAATGTATCAAATAAAAAATGCTGATCAGCTTAATTTTCCCCTTCCCCCAGTGTATGGGGTGTGATCTACAACAAGTTTACACTCAATACATTCTTAAGTCCTGGTCTATACAAGTCCTAGCCATTCACATAAATATAGTTACCTAGGTAACTGCATTGATCAATCTAACATTGATCTCATACAAAATAATGGAACAACTGATAAAGGACTCAATAAGAATTAAAGGAGGGTAATATAATTAATGGCAATCAGCATTGTTTATGGAAAATAGATCTTGTCTAACAATTTGTGGGGGGGGATGGTGATGATGATGACGACGACATTACAAGTTTTGTTGGCTGATAAAGGTAATAGTGCTGATGGAATACACTTAGACTTCTATAAATCGGTTGACTTGTTTGCATGATACTTTGATTAAGAAACTAGAACAAAACAAAATCATCACAGCACTTGTTAAATGATTTAAAAACTAGTCAATGGTTAGGATTCAAAATGTGTCATTAATTAATTAAACTAAATAAAGTAATTAAATAGGACTCATCACAAGTGGGTGTATTTTTTAGTCAACTCCCATATAGAACTCTCTGAATAATCAATTTTTTTGGTTCACTGGCTGATCAAAAACAATATTTTTTTTTGGATTGACTTAATTTCTTTTCCTGTTTTCTGAATGAAACAAAGAAAAAAGTTCATTTGGGGTCAAATTATTATTATTAGTAGTAGTAGTAGCAGTAGTAAAGCAAAGGAAGTTTGGAATTGCTATTCACAAAATTAAGGAGGAGGAGCAGGTGCCCCTCCTTCTATCAAAACCCCCAGGATACAGGAAATACAGAGTCAAACCTTCACTCCAACTTATGCATGGGAGGGACTTGAATCCAGGTCTCTTACATCTCAGGTGTGTTCCCAAAATACTGATTAGACTAGAGAGTATTCTGGGCTGGACTTCTTTAAATCTGTCCTCTTGAAGCTGTTCCATTGTGTATAACTAATTAAATATTTATTGGAGCAGGAGGACTGGACCTGGGTATCTCTCCTCCCAGTTGGGTGTCCTAACCACCAGGCTAGAGATTCTATTTCTGGGCCAATAAATATTTATTTAGATATATGAAGTGGAACAGCTTCAACACAAGAGACTGAGCGAGACTCACCCCAAAATATCCCATAGTCCAGTTGTTAGGCATTCACCTGTTCTGTGGGAGAATCAACTTCCAAACCCTGCTCATATTCAGGCAGAGTGAGGACTTGAACCCACGTGAGTGCTTTATGCCCCAAAACAAGAATATATAAGGGGCATGGTAGCATAACCATCTGCTTCACTCTTCTATTTTGAGAAAGGTGCCTAATCCTCATGGTGAAACAAGCCTGAAAAAATTAGGGGAGGGGATTGTGAAACTATATGGGAGTTCATGTCAAATTTTTGAATAGGTTCCATTGGCCCAAAACTGCATTTTTCAGCAAATATTTACCTGAAAACTTTTCCCCAACTTTAGTCCTGTGGGGATCAATTCTTGGCCCTGAACTATTTGACTTTTTCATCAATGACATGGAAGAAAACAAAATTGTTGATTAAGTTTGCAGCTGACACAAACATTGGGGAAGTGATAAATAATGTTACCTAGGTAACTACAAAGCCCTGGCTGGGATGATTTAGTTTTTGTTGGTCCTGCTTTGAGCAGGGGATTGGACTAGATGACTTCCTGAGGTCTTTTCCAACCCTAATATTCTATGATTCTAATGAAAAAGACAGGTTACTGATATGGAGAGATCTGGATAGCTTGGTAAGATGGGTGCAAGCAGACAATATAAATTTCAATATGGCCAAATGTAAAATCATATATTTAGGAACAAAGAATATCAGCCATAATTCAGGACTGGGAACCAATCCTGGGAAGTCACACTTGGGAGTCATAGCAGAGAAGCTGTTGAACATGAACTCCCAGAGCAACACTGTGGTTAAAATGGCTAAGACTATCTTTGGATACCCATCTTTAAAAAAGGGAAGAAGGAGAACCCAGGGAACTACAGACTAGTCAGCCTCACCCCAGTCCCTGGAAAAATCATGGGGCAGGTACTCAAGGAAACAATTTTGAAGCACTTGGAGGAGAGGAAGGTAATCAGGAACAGTCAGCATGGATTCACCAAGGGCAAGTCATGTCTGATTAACCTGATTGCCTACTATGGTGAGATAACTGGCTTTGTGGATATGGGGAAAGCAGTTGACATGATATATCTTGACATTAGCAAAACTTTTGATACAGTCTCCCACAGTATTCTTGCCAGCAAGTCAAAAAAGTATGGATTGGATGAATGGACTATAAGGTGGATAGAAAGCTGGCTAGATTGTTGGGCTCAACGAGTAGTGATCAATGGCTCGATGTCTAGTTAGCCGCTGGTATCAAGCGGAGTGCCCCAGGGGTTGGTCCTAGGGCCAGTTTTGTTGAACATCTTTATTAATGATCTGGATGATGGGATAGCTGTCACCCACAATGACACTAACCTTGGGGAGGAGGTAGATACGCAGGAGGGGAGGGCTAGGGTCCGGAGTGACCTAGACAAATTGGAGTATTGGGCCAAAAGAAATCTGATGAGGTTCAACAAAGACAAGTGCAGAGTCCTGCACTTAGGATGGAAGAATCCCATGCACCGCTATAGGCTGGGGACCGACTGGCTGAGCAGCAGTTCTGCAGAAAAGGACCTGGGGTTTACAGTGGATGAAAAGCTGGATATGAGTCAGCAGTCTGCCCTTGTTGTCAAAAAGGCTAACGGCATATTGGGCTGCATTAGTAGGACATTGCCAGCAGATTGAGGGAAGTGATTATTCCCCTCGATTCGGCACTGATGAGGCCACATCTGGAGTACTGCATCCAGTTTTGGGCCCTCCAATACAGAAAGGATGTGGACAAATTGGAGAGACTCCAGCAGAGGGCAATGAAAATTATTAGGGGGCTGGGGCACATGACTTACGAGGAGAAGCTGAGGGAACTGGCTTGTTTAGTCTGCAGAAGAGAAGAGTGAGGGGGGATTTGATAGCAACCTTCAGCTACCTGAAGGGGGGAATTCCAAAGAGGATGGAACTCGGCTGTTCTTAGTGGTGGCAGATGACAGAACAAGGAGCAATGGTCTCAAGTTGCAGTGCGGGGAGGTCTAGGTTGGATAATAGGAAACACTATATCATGAGGAGGTGGTGAAGCACTGGAATGGGTTACCTAGGGAGGTGGTGGAATCTCCATCCTTACAGGTGTTTAAGACCTGGCTTGACAAAGCCCTGGCTGGGATGATTTAGTTGGTGTTGGTCCTGCTTTGAGCAGGGGATTAGACTAGATGACCTCCTGAGGTCTTTTCCAACCCTAATCTTCTATGATTCTATGATAGAAAGGAGAATCTCAAGTAGGAATAGGGAGGTTATATTATCTCTGATTTTGACATTGGTGCAACCACTGTTGTGTTCTGCGTCCAGTTCCGGTGTTCACATATCAAGAAAGATGTTGATAAATTTGAGCGGGTTCAGAGAAGAGCCACGAGAATGATTAAAGGCTTGGAAAACATGCCTTACAGTGAAAAATTAAAAGAGCTTATCCTATTTAGTTAATCAAAAAGAAGGTTAGAGGGTAATATGATTTGAGTCTACATATAGCTACATGGACAACATAATTTAATAATGCAGGGGTCTTCAATCTAGGAGAGTATAGGTATAAAAGAACCAATGGCTAGAAGTTGAAGCTAGGCAAACTCAAATTCAATATAAAGCATACATTTTCACCAGTAACAGTAATTAGTCATTGGAATGACTTTTTCAACTTTTCCAATCAAGATCAGACATTTTTATAAAAGATATGATCTTGTTTAAACTGGAATTAATTCAGAAAGGTATATGGCCCATGTTATGCATGCATTAGACCAGGGGTGGGGAACCTATGGCCCGTGGGCTGGATCCAGCTCCTTGGTCATTTTCATCCAGCCCGTGGGCCACACATGTTCATTTCACCCGCTGGGCGGGCGGTGGACACTGAGATTTGCGGCTTCTCCCCCATGGTGGGGTGAGCCAGTGTATGTGACTCCAGACCCACAGGGATGTGTGTGTGGGGGGGTGCGCACACAGAGGCTTGAGGCTTTTCGCCCACCGGGCTGTAATTGTGAGCACCAGCTCGCCCTGCCGTGGGGGAAAGCTCCGAGCCTTCGTGCCCCGGCCAGTTGAGTTGAATGCGTGTGGCCCGCCATTGATTTTTTCGGTGGTCAATGGCCTCTGACACAAAAAAAGGTTCCCCACCCCTGGATTAGACAATCACAGTGGTCCTCTTTGGCCTTAAATCTCTGAATCTTTGAAACATCAAATGAAGCACCAGCATTCTGAAGTGATGCACACAGAGTAATACAGAATTTCCATTTGGAAGCTTAGTTTGTAAATGACACTTATTTTTTTTTCTTTTTCAAAAGATCTAATTGAAAACCATCTAGCTGTGTTGTTTTTAAATGTCATGCCCCGGACTGTAAACAGCTTGCGCTATGCAAAATGTTTTACATTTCACATTCAAACCAGCACAGTTTGGCCTTGTGCCAGTAACACAATGAGGAAAAGTTCCCCTCCCCTCCTCAGAAATTTTGCAGCATTTGACTGGTTACAAATAAAACATTTACATCCATTAATGCACAGAAGGCATTTTTTTCTTCAAATCTGGTGCCTAAAGTTAGGTACCTTGACCAACATTTTCAAAAGAAATAAGAGTCTAAAGTTCGACTCCTAAATCCATATTTTGGCACCTAAATAAGAATCTAGGTTGTAATCATGGCCCCACTAAAATCAATGGGGAAATGTATATGGACTTCATTGGGCCAACAATTTCATTGTTGGTTTCTGAGAGATGATCACCTGGCAATGACCTAAGTGGGAGCTAACTTGAGGCATGCTCCTCCAATCTTTGAAAATCTTGATCCTAATCCAACAATTTTAGGCACCTACATTTGAAACATTAGCAAACATGTAGAATGTGGGACAAGGGGCATTCCACAGTATATTAATGATGCTTCTATTTTTGAAAGCTTTCAGAATGATGCATTCAGATTAAAGTGGAATGAAAAGGAATTTAAATTTCCTTCAAGGCAAAGGTACCTTTCTTTTTCTAGCAACAGCATTTCTCTCGAATCACCTTTTTTTTTTGTGAACTACTTTCTTCGTAGATTCTGGATGCTGTGGTGTAAGGAATTGGATTGGATTGAATTACCCATCTAGAATGTGTTATACATAAAATAGTTTTTGCTTTACACACAGTGGATTTTACATATGTACTTCCCATTAACCCTAGGGTGGTAAACATATACATCCCCATTGCAGCAAATTGATAATATACTGTATCCCAGTATCTGACAATTTACCCTGGAACATCCCGAATCAACAGAACAGTGTGGCATGAGAAAAAAAATGAATAATAAATTGTTCTCTAAGATTTTGGCATCTTGTTTTGATACTAGACTTCTAGGGGAGGTTACTTATTAGAATGAAGGAAAAAATATTGCTACAGGACCTGTGAGCAGGCTGATGGTACTTTATGTTCAGAAATGCCACAGACAAAATTATTTTCTAACAAAGCACTTACCATATTTTCAGATTAAATCTAAAGCTTGAATAAGGATTTATCGGTTTGAAAGTGCTCTGTTTGTGTGGCCTTGTAACACTGATTACATTTTTCATGTAAGGCTGAAAATGAAAAAGGAGAAAAATAACCTCTCTGTGTGAAAAGACAGAAGGAGGAATCTGTTCTCTGGGTGAGAGCGATCCACTTTCTACACACCCAACAGTGTTGCTGCTATATTGCCCAACATTTTCAAACCTGCCTTTTTAGATTGGAATCAGGAAATAAATAAATATCTTGGTGGAGTCAAATCCTAGACGAGAGTGCTGAGAAAAAGATGTCAGAGAACATTTTAGATATTACTTTAATCTGGAAAAAGATATTTGCTTGATTGAAAATCTCTCTTTAGGAAAAATTACATCTCAGTTGCCTATATGCTGTTTGCAAGTCTAAGCTGTAAGCATATAGAGCAGTGGTGTCACGGTAATCTGCTGGTGGGCCGCGAGACAGTTTCTTTACATTGATTGTCCGCAGGCACGGCCACCTGCAGCTCCCAGTGGCCATGTATTGTCCCCCCTTTCCCCCATTGCACTGTTACAAACACACTTGCAAGGACAGTGGTAACATAAACCTGCACATGTCAATCTAGATGAGAAAAAACAGTGGAGAAATTTGTTTAATAACACCCAACCTACCTTATTAGTTTACAACTTTATCAGAAATTACAAATCTGAGGCCCCAACCCTGCAAATACTTAGGAGTGTGAATAACTTTACACACAAGTAAAGTTATATATATATAAAACACCTTATATGTGTGCAGGATTTGGGACTAGGATTGCAATCCAAAACCCATTAAAGTCAGTATCTCCAGTGAGATTTGGATCATGTGCTAAATTTATGGCAACACCAATAGTTATTTTATAGCATATTCTGACATGAGAATATATAAAGCTCTCAAACCTTTTATTTTTGCTGGGCCCCCCTTTGAAAATATTTCAGGCTGTCATGACCCCCTCAAAAGTGATAGCAAATTACTGTACATACTCATAGGAGCACTAAATGAAGAAAGTAATCAATATCCCTGCAGTCAAAGGCACTGAAGCCTTTCAAAAGTGTAAAGTAGGGTGACCATATTTCAAATTCCCAAATTGAGGACATGCTTGAGGGAGGGGGAATTGAATGGGGGGTACAGTAATACCATACCACTCACTCTTACTTCTGCACTGCTGTGGTGGTGGTGCTGCCTTCAGAGCTGGGCACCCAGCCAGCAGCCACCACTCTCCGGCTGCCCAACTCTGAAGGCCCTCACCAGCAGCAGCTCAGAAGTACTCATAGTAACACCATACATCTCTCATCCCCTCTACAATAGCCTCGGGACCCCTTTTTGGATCAGGACTCCCAATCTGAGAAACACTGATACAGAATATATAGAATATTTATAATATATTCAGATGTGAAATCCCAAAGCAGAAAAATGATAACATGTTTCAAAATGAGTCTGACCTGTGACCCTTATGAAGCACTTACTTTCATTTTATAATTTCTCTGATATGTTTTCTGACACAGCAACAATCCAGTATCTGTTTGCTTTTCATTGTCTCTCTTTCTCTATCCCTCCCCTGTCCCCACCCATCACTTATAGAGCCATGGAAATTCAGCATCACATCTAGAATCACCACATTTAGAACTGCAGGAATATGACATTAGCAGTTAAAATATATAGGAGAATTAAAAAAACCAAAACCCCAGTGTGTGAGGTGAAGTGTGTTGTAACAGTTACAGTGTAACTGAAATTGCACTCCCATCTCCCATAGGTAGTGGGATGTGAAGCAATCGCGATAAAGAGCAGAAATGTACTTCACTCCCACAAAGTCAGCATAAAGACCAGCAAAGAAGACTCAAGAGAAAATCAATCCCTTTTTTGAAATACAGGGAGGGTTGCAAGAGCTATAAATCTTCACTCTTTTTTTTTTTTATGGTCAGGGCTTTGGAGCAGCGTGGAAACCAGCAAGATATTCTCTCCTTTACACACAGAAGACGGTGTTGAAGGGAATGGTGAGAGTCCCTACATAGGAAGAACACTAAGTAGAGGGAGAGGATGGGGCTACTAGGGGAAGACAGCAGTTAATGAGAGAGGGAGGGAGAGAAAAAGAGAGAGATTTGGGATGGGACTGACTAGAGGCATGGGCAGCGAGTGGAGCCCCTCTTTGGGGAAGCTAGCCCCTGGCTAGCCTGTTCCGCCCGCGCCCTCCCCACGGCGAGAGCCACAAGCCCCACCCTACCTGGAGGCCCCCTCCCCCCTGGCTGCAGGAGCCCCAGGCCAGCCAAAGCCCCGAGCCTGAGCCCTCCCTCCACTTGAGGAGCCCTGGGCTGGCTGAAGCCCTGAGCCTCCCTCACCCAGCCCGGAGGAGCCCGGGGCTGGGCGCAGCCACACCATGCCTCCCCTCCCCAGACCCAACCTGCCCAGGGAAGCATCTGTAAAAGCAAAGGTGGGCACATCCGGCCTGCAGGATTGTCCAGCCAAGCCCCTGAGCTCCTGGCAGGGGAGGCTAGCCCCCAGCCCCTCCCCTGCTGTCCCCCCACAGCCTCAGCACAGGCGGCAGGGCTGCGAGCTCCTGCTATTCTGAGCAGCATGGTAAAGGGGGCGGGGGGAGCGGGTGTGTGGATAAGGGGCAGAGGGTCCCTGGCAGCAGTCGGGGTTGGATAGGGGGTGAGGTTCGAGGGGGGCTGTCAAGGGGCGGGGGTGTGGATAGGAGGCAGGGAAGTCAGGGGACAGGGGAAAGGGAGCAGTTGGATGGGGCAGAGGTTCTGAGGAGGGTTTAAGGGGACGGGGGGGGGGTTGGATAGGCGTGGGTGTTCCAGGGGCCCTGTCAGGGGGCGGGGGTGTGGATAGGAGTCGGGGCAGATAGGGGGCAGGGGCCAGGCTGTTTGGGGAGGCACAGCCTTCCCTACCCGGCCCTCCATACAGTTTTGCAACCCCGATGTGGCCCTCGGGCCAAAAAGTGTGCCCACCCCTGTGTTAGAGGATGCTTTTGATATGCCCCATGCAGATTCCAGGGTGGCAGAAGAGGCAGTATGTGCCTCCGCCACTGCCCTGGAACCTGCACGGGGCATAATAAAGCAAAAACTTCCCCGCCAACCCCCACAACTAGGGGTCCGGCGGCCGCAGCAGCACTGGGGAAGGCAGAGCCTCCCCTGGCCTATTTTACCCGATGCCCATGACTAGAGGACTGGGATGTTGTAGCCAAGTCAGTCCTAGGATATAAGAGAGACAAGGAGGGTGAGATAATATATTTTATTTGACCAACTTTTGTTGGTGAGAGAGAGAGAAGCTTCCAAGCTTACATAAAGCTCTTCATCATGTCTGGGAACCTTACTCAGACTGTCACAGCTAATTACAAGGTGGACCAGATTATTTAGAACAAGTAAACACATATTTCAAGGAACCATTCAAGGTGAAGTGACCTGTTAACACCCCTCCAGTCACAGAGAGGAAAGGAAGGTGAGGGGGACATAGATGCTGGAACAAGGGCTGCAGGCAGTGCTGCCGTACCCGCTGGCTTGAAGTCCTTTCCATTATATCTAGGGTTTACAGTTTGGTCAATGGCTCTCCGCACCCCCACTCACAAATTCTTCCAGTACCCTTGGAGGGGGAAGCAACTGGGGTGGGGGGGTTGTTAGTGGCTTACAGATGGTTGTAATAAGCCATAAATCCTGTGTCTATATTCAGTCCATGATTTTTTAGTGTCCAGAAACATTATGAATTTAGTTTCCTAGGCACACCTTCTGAAAATGTTGTGCAGGTTTCCTTTGAGGATGAGTTCTGATAGGTGAGATATAGATTGATCGCTTTGCGAAAAGTGTTCACCCACAGAAGAAATGGGCTTTTTTTGCCTTTTACCATTTATCATTTCCCTGTGTGAGTTCATTCAAAAACATAGTGATTATCTGGTTTCACCCACGTAGTTGCTATTGGGGCATTAGTGCACTGGATGAGGTACACCACATGTTGTGATAGGCATGTGTAGGACCCATATACCTTGCAAGGTATGTTGTGTGTGTTTTTGGGGGGTGGTGTGAATCTTTGTAGCAGTGGAGATATGTCTGTAGGTTTTGCACCTGTTGTTCTTGTAGGGTCTGGTGCCACTTTAGTTGGTGTGTCCACACCAGCATCAACATCCTAGACACCATGATCAACTTCAAGAATAGAACCCCACAAATAACTATATACAAGAAACCTACAGATCACCACACCTACCTTCACAAATCTAGTAACCACCCCAAGCACACCAAGAAATCTGTTATCTACAGCCAGGCCCTTAGATACCACAGAATGTGCTCCAAGAAGAAAGTCTGAGCTATACAGCTTAACACACTCAAAACTGTCTTCACCAAATAAGGAAACTCCACCAGAAAAGTAGATTTAATCATGGAACAGACTGCCCAAATACCCTGAGAGAACCTGCTTCCATACAAAACTAAGATCCTCTTTGGGCTGTACACGCCTAGTTGTCACTTACCATCCCACACTGGAACCCAGATGTGGTATCATCAAACAACTACAACCATTCAGGATGGGGTACCCTTCAAGTAAGAAATCTTTGTGAATACCCTCTTCTGCCCTTCAAACAACCCCCCACCTCTCCAAGCTCATAATCAGAAGCAAGCTCCCCACAGACCATGAGACACACCATCTTTCCTCCCTCTGACTGGAGGGTTAGCTACTTATGCTAAACAACCTGTTTACCTTATACAGTAAAAACTGTTTTGTCTGGCATGTTGAAAGACTGGAGGTACTGGGTAGTGAAAAATTCTGGTTAACTGAGGGAGGGAGTTTGGGTACGGGGCTGGGGACACAAGCAGGGGTGCGAAGCACAGACTCTGCGAGGGAGTTTGGGTGGGGGAGGAAGCTTGAGCAGGAGATGGTGCAGGGTGCTATATCCGGGGACCGCTCACCTTGGGCGGCTCCCCACAAGTGGTGACCTGTCCTGGCTGCTCCTAGGTGGAAGTGCAGTAGGCGGCTCTGCGCACTGCCCCCACCCCAGCCTTAGCGCTGGCTCTTCAGCTCCCATTGGCCAATAGGAGCTGAGGGGGCAGCGTCTGCAGACAGAGGCAGCATGCAGAGCTGCCTAGTCGCACCTCTGCCTAGGAGCAACTGGGACAGGTCACCGCTTGCGGGGAGCTGCCCGAGGTGAGTAGTCCCTGGATCTGGCACTCTGCACCCGCTCTGGCACCCCAAGCTCCCCCCAGCATGCAAACTCCCTCCCGCGCCCCAACTCCCTGCTTGCCCCATGCCAACCGGACTATAAACCAGCATTTACCAGTAAATACTAATGGAAACTGTGTGATCATGGGAGACTTTAACTTCCCAGATATAGACTGGAGGACGAGTGCTAGTAATAATAATAGGGCTCAGATTTTCCTAGATGCGATAGCTGATGGATTCCTTCAGCAAGTAGTTGCTGAACCGACTAGAGGGGATGCCATTTTAGATTTGGTTTTGGTGAGTAGTGAGGACCTCATAGAAGAAATGGTTGTAGGGGATAATCTTGGCTCAAGTGATCATGAGCTAATTCAGTTCAAACTGAATGGAAGGATTAATAAAAATAAATCTGCAGCTAGGGTTTTTGACTTCAAAAGGGCTGACTTTCAAAAATTAAGGAAATTAGTTAGGGAAGTGGATTGGACTGAAGAATTTATGGATCTAAAGGTAGAGGAGGCCTGGGATTATTTTAAATCAAAGCTGCAGAAGCTATTGGAAGCCTGCATCCCAAGTAAGGGGAAAAAAATCATAGGCAGGAGTTGTAGACCAAGCTGGATGAACAAGCATCTCAGAGAGGTGATTAAGAAAAAGCAGAAAGCATATAGGGAGTGGAAGAAGGGAGGGATCAGCAAGGAAAGCTACCTTATTGAGGTCAGAACATGTAGGGATAAAGTGAGACAGGCTAAAAGTCAAGTAGAGTTGGACCTTGCAAAGGGAATTAAAACCAAGAGTAAAAGGTTTATAGTCATATAAATAAGAAGAAAACAAAGAAAGAAGAAGTGGGACCGCTAAACACTGGGGAAGGAGTGGAGGTCAAGGATAATCTAGGCATGGCCCAATATCTAAACAAATACTTTGCCTCAGTCTTTAATAAGACTAAAGAGGATCTTAGGGATAATGGTAGCATGACAAATAGGAATGAGGATATGGAGGTAGACATTACCATATTTGAGATAGAAGCGAAACTCAAACAGCTTAATGGGACTAAATCGGGGGGCCCAGATAATCTTCATCCAAGAATATTAAAGGAATTGGCACAAGAAATTGCAAGCCCATTAGCAAGAATTTTTAATGAATCTGTAATCTCAGGGGTTGTACCGTATGATTGGAGAATTGCTAACATAGTTCCTATTTTTAAGAAAGGAAAAAAAAGTGATCCGGGTAATTATAGGCCTGTTAGTTTGACATCTGTAGTATGCAAGGTCTTGGAAAAAAATTTTGAAGGAGAAGGTAGTTAAGGACATTGAAGTCAATGGTAAATGGGACAAAATACAACATGGTTTTACAAAAGGTAGATCGTGCCAAACCAACCTGATCTCCTTTTTTGAGAAAGTAACAGATTTTTTAGACAAAGGAAACGCAGTGGATCTAATTTACCTAAATTTTAGTAAGGCATTTGATACCGTGCCACATGGGGAATTATTAGTTAAATTGGATAAGATGGGGATCAATAGGAAAATTGAAAGGTGGATAAGGAATTGGTTAAAGGGGAGACTACAACGGGTCCTAATGAAAGGTGAACTGTCAGGCTGGAGGGAGGTTACCAGTGGAGTTCCTCAGGGATCGGGTTTGGGACCAATCTTATTTAATCTTTTTATTACTGACCTTGGCATAAAAAGTGGGAGTGTGCTAATAAAGTTTGCGGATAATACAAAGCTGGGAGGTATTGTCAATTCAGAGAAGGACAGGGATACCCTACAGGAGGATCTGGATGACCTTGTAAACTGGAGTAATAGTAATAGGATGACATTTAATAGTGAGAAGTGTAAGGTCATGCATTTAGGGATTAATAACAAGAATTTTTGTTATAAGCGAGGGACGCATCAATTAGAAGCAACGGAGGAGGAAAAGGACCTTGGAGTATTGATTGACCATAGGATGACTATGAGCTGCCAATGTGATATGGCTGTGAAAAAAGCTAATGTGGTCTTGGGATGCATCAGGAGAGGTATTTCCAGTAGGTATAAGGAGGTTTTAGTACCGTTATACAAGGCACTGGTGAAACCTCACCTGGAATACTGTGTGCAGTTCTGGTCTCCCATGTTTAAGAAGGATGAATTCAAACTGGAACAGGTACAGAGAAGGGCTACTAGGATGATCCGAGGAATGGAAAACTTGTCTTATGAAAGGAGACTCAGGGAGCTTGGCTTGTTTAGCCTAACTAAAAGAAGGTTGAGGGGCGATATGATTGCTCTCTATAAATATATCAGAGGGATAAATACCGGAGAGGGAGAGGAATTATTTAAGCTCAGTACCAATGTGGACACAAGAACAAATGGATATAAACTGGCCACTAGGAAATTTAGACTAGAAATTAGACGAAGGTTTTTAACCATCAGAGGAGTGAAGTTTTGGAACAGCCTTCCAAGGGAAGTAGTGGGGGCAAAAGATCTATCTGGCTTTAAGATTAAACTCGATAAGTTTATGGAGGAGATGGTATGATGGGATAACATGGTTTTGGTAATTAAATATTTATGGTAAATAGGCCCAATGGCCTGTGATGGGCTATTAGATGGGGTGTGATCCGAGTTACTCAGGAAAGAATTTTCTGTAGTATCTGGCTGATGAATCTTGCCCATATGCTCAGGGTTTAGCTGATCGCCATATTTGGGATCGGGAAGGAATTTTCCTCCAGGGCAGATTGGAAGAGGCCCTGGAGGTTTTTTGCCTTCCTCTATAGCATGGGGCACGGGTCACTTGCTGGAGGATTCTCTGCTCCTTGAAGTCTTTAAACTACGATTTGAGGACTTCAATAGCACAGATATAGGTGGGAGGTTTTTTGGTTTTTTTTTGTAGGAGTGGTGGGTGAAATTCTATGGCCTGTGTTGTGCAGGAGGTCAGACTAGATGATCATAATGGTCCCTTCTGACCTAAATATCTATGTATCTATGTATCTATTTCTATGAAGATCAGAAATGCCAGTTTATAGAGCTTTCCGGCTGGCGAAGTGCCAGATAAAACAACTTTTACTGTATTTAGCAGTGACACTAAGTTTCCCAGAACCAAGAATTGTTCTATGAAAACTCAAAAAGTTTGTCTTTCTCACCAACAGAATTTGGTCCAATAAGAGATATTATCTCACCCACCTTGTGTCTCAGAGGACTGGGAGGAAGGCAACAGAAAGTGGTGGATAAAGAGGACCAGAGTAGTGAGGCGAGATAGCAGTGGGTAGATGGAGAACTGAGAAAGAGCCCAAGCAGGGGAAATCAGAGTGGGGATAGGAAGAATAGTACATATGTATGGGGTGGGGTGGGAGAAGAGAAAAGAGACTAGGAGAAAAGTTGCCATCGGGGGATAGTACTGATCAGGAGAGACTGAGAGAAGCAGCACTGGGGTGCGTCTGGGAGATGGTAGCCAGGGATGTAAAGGAAAGCGGCACCGCATAAAATAGAAGACAGAAAACAATAGTGAGCCCCTGCAACACACTCAAACATATGACATTAGCAGCCAAACCTCTATCACTGGATAAATCCAGTAGCACAGTACAGCTATGCAAACACAGACAGATGCAACACAAAAGACAATGCACACATTTTGTAGCACAGTACGTATATTATGGTCTTTCACAATGAACAATGCACATGGTAAAATCATCAGCACTTTTTACTTAATCCAATTATACTACACGCAAACCCAAACTATAGACAGTCTCTCATTCTCTTAGCTGGGCCCTGACATAGCTTACACATTGTTTCCTTTCACCAGACCAATGGCTTAGTGGAATTTATTACTCAGTAAATGACAGTGACTCCAGTTCTATGTAAAACTGTATCCTCCAGTAATCCAATCATTCCATTGATCTTTTTTTAGAATATTCTCTTTTTTTAAAAAAAGAAGAAAAAGTGCATGCTTTGTGGGAAGGTCCCAATCCTGTAAACATTTCTGTATATGCCAAAGTTAAGGGCATACATAACTGTTTGCAAGATCAGGTCCATACATTACTCCTAGAATTTTTTTTTCAGATTGATACGTATAATATTCACAAGGGAAATATGCTTTTCTGCAACTCTTTGATAGTAAAACTACCCCGACACACATTTTTAATAATAAAAAACCCTGTAATCCATTACACACTAATAAAATATTGATTTTACAAATGCAACAGATTTTAAAAGTATGCAACAGATTTTTTAAAACAATTTTTGCCATGCTGAATTGCTATTAAAATAAAATGTTCTGCTATGCCTCATCATTTTTCAGGAAACAGACAGATATTCAAACAATTATGATTAATGAACAAATCTGTAAAAATCAAAGTCTGTCCATGAACAACTGGAAAACAGAAAAGGGGAAATTCATTAAGTAGATGGTTTGCAATAAATAGTTCAACCAGCTCTGTTCACAAGCATGATAGTCTATGCATAAAGGCCTAAGTAATTTTTTATCATCTTACCAAAGCAAATAATATAATGCTACAAACACATGTCTAATACTTCTAATGTTTAGACAATGGTTGCGTTACCTGTTTTGAGTTACTAAGCTGTTAAAGAAATCACATATGGTGCAAAACTGACATGAAGAGGGAGAAGAGCAGAAGAAGCAAGTCACCTGCAAACAAACAAACAAACAAAAACAAAATAAGCAGTTCTAGTCCATAACTGTGCTTCAGGGACTGAAGCCAGCTAAGACAAGACCAGTATTGTGAAAAATAGACATACAAATTACACATGGCAGGCACATTTTGATCAGTTTTTATCAAGAGCTATGACACCTTCTTTGGATGAATCAGCTGAAAGCTCACGAGTATTAAATCCAGCTCCCGTGGGTCAGAATTGTTCCACTCTGGAGAAATTTTCCTTATGTCAGCTAATGATACCATGACAGTTTCTGTAACTAATTATTACATTTTCATTTATACATTAGAACTCCTTCAGTGCTAAAGCAGACTGAAAATTGGTTAACAGTCTCTTTGGGCTCAATCAGGCAATCTTCAGAGCATGTTCATAGTCTCACAGCAGGAGTTCAACTCCCACAGAAGTCAGGAGCAGGCCCTAACATTAGGTTTGCTTATAGCAGAGCAGTATCTGTGCTGTAGCTAAGCTTGAGCACTGCTTATTATTGCTTATAACGCTCTAAAATCCACAGGCTTGCTCTTGATGACAGAACCATTCCTAGACAGTCTTTCCCTACCAAGCAGCTTCTCTCTCTCCTTCCCAAGTCTTGGGACACCCCTTCTTACCTCAGATATCTTTTGGGGGTCCCAAAACTTGTTTGTCAGGTAAGGGGTGGCAACTGAGTTAGAAGGCAGGAGTCCTGGTTTAAGAACCAATATTTTAAAAGGTGCTCTAAGCTGAAATTGGCGAGTGCATGTTGTATTGTTAAAGAATTTAGCAATAATTCAATAGAGGAAAGATGAAGTGGTCAGGATAATGTTTCTCAGCCTTCAGTTAAGAGTACCTTAAAACTGTAGTTCCTGGTTTTCAGAAGTGTAAAAGTTTGTGCTAACTTAACTCTTCATTTTCTGATTTTCAGAAGTTTTAGTATAGCTGATCTCTACATTCCAGAGGAGCACAAGGCATCCTGGCAACCTTAGCTCTGCATTAATGAAGTTTTGGGGCAATTAATAGTATTAACCAGTAGCTAATGCTGCAGTGATACTATTTCCATAATCTATACTGAAAGTTCTAGTTGAAATACCAAGAATCCAGATGTCATTTAGTAAATGTTAGAAGACCTCTCTTTGCCTGGTTTTATAGTTATGACTGGCAATGCCCATGCTTTTGGAAGAAATAATCCCTGTTCTAAATTAGAATTTGATGGAGTTGACTAATTTGGTGTTCAACAGTCATGTTAACAGACCATTCCGAAAGAGAAGAGGAGAAATATGTTATGTGTTTGTGTAGTTTTGCATAGAATAAATAGTCCACTTAAACAGTTGAGTTGAAAATACATGGGATGATATCCGCTAACAAAAATGGTTTGTTATTGATCTGTAACTGGTAAATTTTATTTATTTAAAAGTCTGGTTTTAAGTTTTAGAAAGATGCAGTTCTGCTAAAGAAATAAATAAGTTATGGTACCAAATTAGTGTTGTGAGTGTCTTTCTTTCCTCTGAAGTAAATGGAAGTTACTTACCAGTAACTAGAGGTTCTTTGAGATGTATTCCATTCTGCATTCCACACATGGGATACTCATACACACCATGTGACTGAGTCTAGAATTTCTTGTAAGCAGTGTTCGTTGGCCCACAGTACATCATTGCTCTCTTCATGCTCCCAAAGAAGGGCATAAAAGGCAATGCAGGCTGACACCTCTCCCATTTTCCTTTCTTACCACAGTGTAACCAATATGCAACAGAGGGGTTTGAGGGAGGGTAGTGGAATCTAAATAGGACAACACACCTCAGAGAACCTCCAGATAAAGATAAGTAAACTCCATTTCTTCTTTGAGTAATGTATTCCACACATGGGAGATTAACAAGCAGTAGTCAAAGAGGTGGTGGGTGCGAGGACTTAGAACTGATAGCTGATTGTATTACTGCTCTCCCCACAGCTGTCTTCAGAGCTGACAAATGCACCAGGGCATAATGCCTCATGAAGGTATACAAAAAGCTCCAAGTAGATGCCCTACATATCTCTGGTATGGGTATGTCTCTCAGAGATGCAAATGAAGTAGCTGGCCAACTGGTGAAATGAGCCTTTACCCCTTCTCTGGGGGGGGGAAGGGGTGGAGTCAAGGGCGGTGCCAGTTAGTTGGTTACAAAGGGTAACCTGAGATCTATTTTGAAAGTCTCTGCACCAATATAAATTGATGTCGTGATTCCTCTGCTATGAAAACAAATAGCTTAGGTCTCTTTCTAACTTCCTTTGTTCTTTGCAGATAAAAGGTCAAAGCCCTCTGGATGTCCAGAGAATGCAATCTTCTCTCCTCTTCCAAGGCATGTGGTTTAGGAAAAAATACAGGTAAGTGGATGACCTGACTCAAATGAAACTCAGAAACTCCCTTGGGTATGAATCTGAGGGGGGGGGGGGCATGGCAAGAATTTTTCTTTACAGAAGGTAGCACATGGTGGGCCCACCATAACCGCTACCAGTTCACCAACTCTTCTGGCTGACACTATAGCTATCAGCTATCACCTTCATGGACAGATGGATCACAGAGCATGTGCCAAGCAGCTCAAAGGGAGTCTTAGTGAGAAACAAATGAACAAAATTGAGGTCCCACTGAGGTGTGAGCTCGACTGCCAGTGGAAAGGGTCTGAGAATCCCCTTCAAAAACCTAGTTGTGACACGGTGTGTGAAGATTGGATGGTTATCCACTAGAGGATGGAAAGTGCAGATTGCTGCTAAATGCATCCACAAGCAACTGAACACAAGAACCGAAGACTTAAGGGTAAGTCGATACTCTAAGATAGCAGGGATTCCAGCAGAGTCCAGGGACAAATTGCTTTGATGAGCCCAAGTTGAAAAATGCTTTCATTTAGCTGAGTAACAGCTTCTTGTAGAATCTTTTGTACTTTGGTTAACAATAGTTTGCATTCTTTTGGACCATGAGCATTCTATAACTGATGCCCATCCAAATACCAAGCTCTGAGTTGCAGTGGCCCCCAACTGGGGTGTGCTCTTGCCCCTGTGTTTCATGAGAAGGTCTGGCAAAGTGGGAATGTCCCTAGGTGGTCTCACTCAGAGCTTCAGTAGCTCCATGAACCAGAACTGTCTCGGCCAATTGCGCATGATGAGGATGACTCAAACTCTGTCTCAGGATCTTCTGTAGAACCTGTGGTATCAAAGGAATTGGACTGAAAGCACACCCCTAGCGATCCTTCCATGACATCAGGAGGGCATCTCCCAACGAATCTTTGCCCAAAGCTGCTGTTGTCTAGTATTGAAGAAGCTTCCTGTTCGCTTGTGAGGAGAATAGGTCCCAGGCCAGAACTCCACATTAGGCAAAAACACAGTTGAGAACAGAATCATGAATCTCCCATTCATGATTCATGGAAAAGTGTCTGCTCAGGCAATCTGCTAGGGAATTTTGCAATTCTGGTAAGTATGCTGCTGATAGAGTTATGTGATGTTTAAAGAGGGTGACTGGCACTATGCACAAAGAGAGAGATCTTGTTTCCCTCTTGTTGGTTATATAACATACCGTTGCCATATTATTCGACATTATCTGAACATGTTTGGATTAACTGAGTGTGAGGAAGGCATTGCAGGCCTTATGGACCATCCAGAGTGCATTCCAGACTCCTGTGGGGTCCAGTCACACTGTCCTATATGATTGCACATGTGTGCACCCCAACCCAAGAGGGAGGCATCAGTAATGATGGTTGCCTTGGGTCGGTGTGAGGAAAGGGATCCTTACCTGAACCTTCTCTGCTTTTGTCCACAAGACAGGAGAGCTTAATACCTTGTGTGTAATTGTTATCTGGTCATTTATGGTGCCTTTCTCTGGTGAGAACACAGAGAGAAGCCAGGATTGTAGGCATTGTAGATGTAGCCTGGTGAATGGTGTCACATGTGTGCATGAAGCCATGTGCCCAAGGAGGGAAAGGCAACATCTGACTGATGTCCTGATCTGATAGTGACCTGATTTATGAGAGTGCTTATGGCCTGAAACCTTTCAAGAGGTAGATATATGCTTTTTCTGGAGTCAAGTCTAACATCACCTTTATGAAGTCTATGCACCTCAATACCCATGGTTGACATAGACAGCCAGTTGTAGAGGTATGGGAAGACTGTAAATCCTTCTCTTCTCAGCCACGTAGCCACCATTGAAAAGACCTTTCTAAACACGTTGGGTGCTATGGCCAGACCAAAAGGGACGACTCTGAATTGGTAATGGTCTTGGTGAAAAAGGAACCCAAGAAACCTTCTGTGGGCTGGATGGATAACTATATGAAAATATGCATCTTTCATGTTGAGAGCCATGAATCATACAATCTCTTATAATGAGATAATTATTGATGCCAAGGATACCAGGTGGGATTTTAGTTTTCAGATAAGTTTAACTAATGTAGACTGAGAATTGGCCTCAATCCTCCATTCTTCTTAGGGATAAGGAGACTAGAATCCCTTCCTGTGGCATTGAGGTGGAACCTTTTTTATGGCTTCCCTGAGGAGCAGGGAGTTCACCTCCTGTCATAAAATCTCCTCATAAGAATGATCCCTGAAGAGGATCTGGAAAGGGGGTTAATGGGAAGCAGTTATCAGAAACTTGATTAGATAGCCACCATGGATAACCTCTAATACCCGTTTGTCTGTAGTTAGGGCCCTCCAGTCTTTGACAAATTGTGTAAGGCAGCCTCCAAACATCTGATTAGGGGAATGAAGAGGCATGAGTAAGGGACATGGATTTCAACAGTCCCATCAAAAGAAAGTCTTCAACTGGGGATTAGAGTACAAAGTGATGGTGGATATTGCAGAGGCTGGTACACACATTCTCTGTCTCCTGCATGGTGGCTCCTGAGGACATTGATGGTGAAAGGGCAGAGGAGGTGTTCTTGCCCTTTATCCTTGTCTATGATGCTATCTCTTGGGGGCAGGGGTTTAAATGCCTAGGAAGCAAAGCATTGTTTTCAAATCTTTGAGGGAATGGAGAGACTCATCTGTTTTCTTGCGGAATAGTTTTCTAGAATCAAAGGGCAGATCTTGGACTGTACTATCCCTAGAGAGGGATCTCTCTAGGAAACCTGAACATTGCAACCACAAGTATCTCCTCGTGATAATAGCTAGAGCCATTCCCTTTGATGTGGTATCTGATGCACCTACCATGGCTTCAACTGAAGTTTTGGTGACCAATTTGCCCTCATCCACTTGGAAGAGAGGAGCTTGTCCTTAAACTCTAGAAATCTAGAATAATTGGCAAAATCATATTTGGCCAAAAGGACCTGATAATTAGAGAGCATGAACTAGAGGGAAATGGAAGAGAAAACCATTCTTCTCAGAAGGACAAGGCTCTTGTGTCCATTATCAGAGGGAGTTGCCTTTCGGTTTTGTTGCTTGGACTTCTGTAGCCACCTATACCACCAGAGAGGGTGAGAGAACAAGAATTCTGCCCCCTTTGCTGGGACAAAGTAGTGCTTCTTGGCCCTCTGAGGGAACAGAGCACAAGAAGCAGGGATGCATAAAACAGTCCTTGCTGGGTTCATTATGGCCTCATTGATGGGAAGGGCCTCTCTACTGGGACCAAAGGGCTGCAGAATGTACTGAGGCTCCTGAATTTCCTCCAGCTGGATTTGTAACTCTGCTGCTATCCTGTGCGTGAGCCCTGGGCATTGTTTAAAGTCATCTGGCAGAGACAGGGAAGATGGAGTAACTGCCTTGCCTAGTAACAATGACGAGATTACTCCCAGAACCATCAGTACTGTCAGATCCAGCTCACCTTCCCCTTCTAAAGGGGCCAGGTGCATATGGCTGGGTGATGGAGTGTAGGATTTGTGCACCGATACTAGGTGTCTCGGGTATGGCTCCCACATGCCTCAATGTTGCCAATGAGATGGATCTTCCAGTGGAGGGGGATTCCATGGCATAGGGTATGACCTGTCCCTTGGCCACTCATGTCTGATTAGATGACAGAACCCTAAACTTCTAGGGCTTCTATCCAGAGCTGCCTCTCCTCATTTCCACAGAGATTCTTGCAGAACTTCCAATTCATCAGAAGAGAAGTTTAGATCCCTGATCGCTGGCAGGACTAACAATATTGATGGCTGCACTTCAGGGTTGGCAGGTGAATGGGGTTACCATTCCATCTCCTTGTGATAGACTTCTTCTCCAGTGTAACATTGTTTCAGAATGTGACAGATTTCTGTTACCAATCTGCCTGAGGTGTCAGGTGATCAGGCTGACACCACAGGATTGTTAATGGAGGAGATGATGGAGCACACCAAGTGTCTCAGTTTTAATGTTTTATTGATAAAATAATAAAATAACAGCAGAGAGTGATGGGTGCTCCCCACATCACTCAGAGGAAGGAAGAAAGCGTTAGTGCCCCAAGTCCTAACCCACTTTCATACGCACACCCGCACTACAGAGGCTGGCCAGGCCTGGGTGTAATGTCAGAAGAAGAGGGGGAGGGGTGGACAGGAGTTCTGTCCTGTGCGCACAGGTCATCCATGGTTCGCTGCCAATCTCCAGATTGCTCCAGCTCTCAGGAGGGTTTTAAGTCCTGGACTCCTTTGGGGTGTTCCATTCCATGACCTCTGTTCCTGGTGCTCTTTGTGCCAGTCCAAACTAGCTTTCTGTGGTCTTCTTCGCTTTCACAAAATACAACGGCTCCAGGGATACAAAGCTCTGCTCCCCCACTCTTCATCTCGCCAGTGTTTTCCATCTCTGCAGCCCTGGTTCAGTGTACTTTTTCTTTTCTTATGGCTGGCTGTGGCTGGGTGAGATAATTTTTCATCTAGCACCGTGACTTTGGACTGGGACCCATTCTCTGCTCTCTTTCTCCTTCCCCCTTTGGCCTTTTGCAGGCTGCAAAAGAATCTTCCATTCCCCACTCACACCTTTGATCCTTCCCAAATTGCCCTGAGATGCTTGCAACAGCATTAGCAATATACAGTGCTGATCTGCCTCCCCTAGGGGACCTCCTGAGGGGGGGGGCCCTGGGGTATGACAGGAATATAGACAGAGGAGATAATAGTGGAGAATGTAGATAGAGAAAGCCAAGATGTCCTCTGAGGAGATTTATGTCTCAGATTGTCCCGGAGTACAAGGATAGTCTATTGGCAGAGCCAGAACTTCTTTGGTCACTGTGTGGTCAGCTCCCTCCAGGGTTACATTGCTATCGGTGCCACCTCGGCTCCTGAAGTAGATGGAAGTAACCAGGAACTATCTATCCTGTGTTTTTACCACCAGAGCTGGTGTCATAACCATCAAATCCATATCCTTGTACATCTCCTTTTCTTTTTAGAAGATTTAGTCAGGCCTAAGATCTGAACACCTACGCATGCTGGCTCTTCTGATTTTGATGGGGTCGGGGAGGGATCCCTTATTTACAGGACAGTCTTAGACATAGATGACTTATCCTTATGTCTATGACAGTGCCCCTTACTCTCCTGTGGAGTCTTCTCTTTAGGAAGCATCTGATCTGGAGCATGTGCTCAGATGGGTGCTGCCTGCTTGTTGAGACTGATGTACGAGGGGGACCCTGGACCAGATTTAGTTGGGACTACATTGCCTTCTCCATGAGGTGTTTTCTGAGACTGAGTTCCCAACCACTGAGAGTTCTGGGGGGTAAAGAGTGGCAGATGTTGCACTTGGCAAAAATGTGAGCCTCTACCAGGCAATAGAGGCAGTGTTGGTGTTTGTCACTCATAGAAAACAAGGAGCAAAGACAGGAAACAAACATTTTGAACCCTGGGCATAATCCCAGATTTATCAGGGGAAAAGTCCCTGGGCAGGGAATACAAATACTATCTATGCTGTACTATACTATAAAAACTACTAAAACCAAACTATATACAATTCTTACAGAAATGAATAAAAAGGAGCTGAGAACATCAAACATTTTGACTCAGACCATGCAGCGGTAAGAAGGAACTGGAAAGGTGTTGGCCCACACCACCTTTTATGTTCTCAGTTGGGAGCCTGAGGAGCTGTACAGTGCATGTTTGGGCAAAGAGACACAGCTTGCAAGAAATTCCAGACTTAGGTGCATGGTGCACATATATAGCCGATGTGTGGAATACACATAGGAACCCTCACTCTCAGAAGAATCTACTGCACAGTAAAAAAGTAATCTTTTGCTTCCTTTCATCCATTATCCTCCTTTCTACTATTCATTTTGTAGACTGTTTTGCTGCAATGGATCATTAGTTCATTTCTAAGACACTTAATTTGTATACTTTTTTCATAATATGTCTGATACAGGAAATAGTTGTGTTTCCCTTACCCTCACCAGGAAATGTTAAACTGGCATTATCCTACTTACTCTTATAGCATAAGCTGAAAGAAACATTACAAGATAAACTTAAATGAGGCTTATTCCCAGTCACTGCATTTAATTGCTGTGGAGATGTCTATGCACCTTTCATCTTTTAAGAAATAAATAATGCTTGAAGTTTGGAGTACATCATTGTGTTACATCTAATACAGTCAATGAGAATATTTAGCATGTTAATATTCCCTAATGCAAAGCTGTCAATTATTCAGGATCAAACTAGTAGTTGTCAAGTGACATAGGCAATATGTTTTGACGAGCACACAGAATATTAAGTAATTTGCATAGGGGAAAGTTAGACCTTTAGGGGAGTTCAGAGGTACCTTGAAAACTGAAATTCAAATCGATGTTAATTGGTGCAATTTGTTGCATTCAGAAAACAAACAACCTCTCTGCTCTTCAAAAGTATGTCTGTTACCCAGGGATAATAGTCATTCCTCACAGGGAAGATGAGCTACTTACAAAAGAGGACAAACTCTATCAACACAAAAAAATTAAATTATTCGTATCTGGTCCTCCACTGCATTAGCCATTCACTTTCCAAAACACTCATCACCTGAATATGGGAAGGTGAGTATGCACTAGTGCTTATCCTAAGAAACCATGGGATGGAGAACTATTGAGTGAGAGAGGAAATTTGTGAAGAGGGGGTGGAAAAGAAATATGAGAGAGCAAGCTTGGAATATGAAGGGAGAGAAAAACCACAGAGGATAAAACTGATAGGGGACTGAGACCAAAGCTAAAAACAATTTTGCAAGGCTTGGATAGAAAATGGATAGGTAGTAAACATCTGTTGTCAATGGGTGGTTCCATGTTCAGCAGCACCTGAACTTTTCAGATTGGTTCATCTTCTAGCTAACATAGATTATCACACAGTGAAACAAAAGCATCAATCAAGACTGAAAAAATAACTTTTTTTTCCATAAATTGATTGAAATTTAATTGCTGATAAAAGGTTTTATGACTTTTAATAGTGGTTCCCCATTGCCTCTGAGACAGCCCAATGATAAGCTTATGAAGTATTATTCAGGTGTATTAAAGGAATTGACAAAAGATAGACTTTTCACTTACAACTACAGATTCATCTACAGCACTTATATATATGTATATATGTTGCCCCCACAGAGAGAGGATCATCACTATTTAATAAAGGTTGAACTGTAATTTAAATTACTTTCTTCGAAAATACCTAGGCATAATCAAACAATAAAATCGTGCTGCCAAGTAGTAACAGTTGACATATACCACCTTGGGATATACAGTACGGAACAGAATTTACAGGAGGACAGCCAGCCAAGTAAATAAATACTAAATAATACATTAAATAGACATTTATTCTCTGCTTAACAGCTATACTCTTTTCAATCAATTGCAAAATGTTCACTCCCACACAAACTGTGAAGCATTTTTAAGCATGACATTTGTGCATTTGCACGGCATAACAGTTTGTGAATTTTAATGAAATGACATTTTAAAATATCAAATATAGGTTGTTGTTTTTCTCCCACTTTGTGTATCACTTGATGATAAACACAACAAAACAAAGCTAGGCACTGAGGATCATGTTCTTTACTGACTCAACCAAAAGTGACTCCTCCATAAAACTCACGAAGGTCTCTCTCTTACTAAAAATCCCACTATATTTAGTAGAGTTGATTGGTACATGTAGTGGTTTCCCATATACAACACACGAATATATTTATGATTAATGGGGAAAAAAACAACCACCAAGTATCTATGGGAGTGAAAATACAGTGACTCACTCTAACATTCTGCATTGAACTGATCAACAAAATGGCAAGGGACATCTTGATATTTAAAGGAGCAGTGCACAGAAAACACAATTTATCTTCATGAAGCACACTAAGCACAAAAATGCTCTTCCCCTATGGAAGAAATGCTGTAGGAGTGGAGAGTTGTACCAAAGCTGACTGAATTGTTCAGGTAGGAATTCAAACACACCTGAGCTGTCCTTTAAAATTAAACCCAAACTTTTGTGTGTTTGTCTGACAGACATCTATTATAAATGGCACAAGTCCCACTCTTCCATCATAACATCCAGAATGACAGCATTCCTTTTTTATTTTATTTTTCTGTAATACTAATAATCTCTGGTAAATGTAGATAATGTCACAAAGGTGTCATACACAGTAAACTAGTTGAATATTGGAAAGCATAATCCTAACTATACATATAAAATGATGGGGTCTAAATTAGCTGTTACCATTCAAGAAAGAGATCTTGGAGTCATTGTGGATAGCTCTCTGAAAACATCCACTCAATGTGCAGTGGCAGTCAAAAAAGTGAAAAGAATTCTGGGAATAATTAAGAAAGGGATAGATAATAAGACAGAAAATATCATGTTGCCTCTATATAAATCCATGGTACGCCCACATCTTGAATACTATGTGCAGATGTGGTTGCCCCATCTCAAAAAAGATATATGGGAATTGGAAAAGGTTCAGAAAATGGCAATAAAAATTATTAGGGGTATGGAACGGCTTCCGTATGAGGAGAGATTAATAAGACTGGGACTTTACAGCTTGGAAAAGAGACAGCTAAGGGGAGATATGATTGAGGTCTATAAAATCATGACAGGTGTACAGAAAGTAGATAAGGAAGTGTTGTTTACTACTTCTCATAACACAAGAACTAGGGGTCACCAAATTAAACGAATAGACAGCAGGTTTAAAACAAATAAAAGGAAGTATTTCTTCGCACAACAAACAGTCTACCTGTGGAACTCCTTGCCAGAGGATGTTATGAAGGCCAAGACCATAACAGGGTTCAAAAAAGAACTAGATACATTCATGGAGAATAGGTCCATCAATGGCTATTAGCCAGGATGGGAAGCAATGGTGTCCCTAGCTTCTGTTTGCCAGAAGCTGGGAATGAGTGACAGGGGATATCTCACTTGATGATTACCCGTTCTGTTCATCCTCTCTGGGGTACCTGGCACTGGCCACTGTTGGTAGACAGGATCCTGGGCTAGATGGACCTTTGGTCTGACCCAGCATGGCCATTCTTATGTTCTTATATTGTCCACACTAGACATTTGGGTACCAAAACCTGTAACTTTTGTCCAGCCCCTAAGTAAATCTGTTACCAGACAGTATTGAATGTTTTGACAGCATGTGGTGCTAAACTTAATCAGAGGGGAATGGAAAAGGCTTTCAATTGTATTGCAAGTGTTTACTTAGAGACTGGGTTTTAGGGTGTAAAGCTACAATGAATAAAATTTTATATATGCTCCATAAATGTTTTGATGGTGTTCAGGACTCATTAATCTCAACTGGCAATGTTGAGGCAATTTCCAATAAAACCTAGTACTTGGATATTGTTAGGCCCTGAGAATCTCTATGCAGTACTCTTCCCAAGGGACTTTTCAACTTTTTTTAAAAATAACTTTTTTGTTTCTCAATAATAAACTGAGAGAATAATTTGCAGCAAATAATTTAGTAAATTTCAGCTTGTGGGGTTTATATGAATAACCAGAGATTAGAAGTGGGTACAGCTGCTGCAGAAAGCAGTTCAAGTAGGTGCTTCTGCACTGGGGGACAGGGAAGGAAGTATAATGGGGTCCATCTGGAACAAACCTTCTCCCCTAGACCCAAAGCTGTGCAGAGTGCAACCTTATCTGGGGACACTAGGACTTATCTAACATTCTTCTTCACAGCAACCATGTGGCTTTTGAGAAAGAAACTGCAGTGAGGAGTGAGCCAGACACTGAAGCCAGCACAGCAGCTGCAGAAAGCAATTCAAGCAGGGAGCCAATGACACTGATAATGTCAGATTGCTTTTTGCACTTTTCACTCTGTACATTCCCCCATCTCCTGTGTGAATTAGCTGTTTGTTCCACCTCCCCCCCCCACCTCCCACTCTCACAGTTTCCAAATCTCCTCCCACCATGTTTTCTTTGTCTTTCTGTTTTACTAATCCCCTTTTAACAAAACCCCACGCAAAGAATTTAAATAAGATGAAGCCAAAAAAGTGGTAGAACTAATATGATGTTTGCCACCACCACACTGTTCACTCTGCTTGTATGCACTATCCCATTTTCCTACCCAACATCAGTCTTGTCTGTTTAAATTGTAATCTCTTTGTAGCAAGGACTGTCTCTTATTTTAAGTATGTGCTTTACCTAGCACAACAAGGCCCTGTTCTCAGTTGGCTCCTAGGCACTACCATAAAAACCATGATAAATAAAAAAGTGAGTAAATCAGAATTTCCTAGAATGTGTTCATTATTCTAATTTACTGGAGAATTATATTTGGTGGGTTTTCTTCATTTTATCTCTGTAAATTGAGGGCACATGGCTTACTGTGAGCAGGGCCGTCCCTAGGTGGGTGCGGGGCCCGGGGTGGAAGTGATGAATCCGTCACTTCTGGGACCGACCCGTCCATTTCCAGGACTGACCACTGCAGCCAAACACACCGACCCACAGGGCCCCCCAAAGCATGGGGCCCACAGTGGTTGTCCCAATTCGCCATATGCTAGGGACGGCTCTTACTGTGAGTCTGTGATGGTTGTGATTCAACATTCAAACTGTATTGGTGGCTAAGATTAGTTCACATGGTATTTTTTCTTCTTCCTTGAATGGATGAATGTGTTTTCCATAACCAGGAGGAGGGATAGAAGAAGGAAAACATTGAGGACATGATTTAGCAACTGCTTAATTATATTCTTAACTTTAAGTATATACTTAAATTTCACTGAGGTCAGCTAAAAGTAAACACATACTTAAGTGCTTTGCTTAATAAGGGCCTACATTTCTCATGGAGAAGTAGCTGTTTAGAAAGTTAGGAGAAATGGAGTGTTAAGATGTTTTAGAACATTTTAAATTTTTTCCTTCATGGGCTCCCCATGACTTGCCACTTGCATCTTTCCTAAAGAAGTCATGTTACTGAAATATTTATTATCTAGATGCAGGATTTATAGATAAAATTTCCTCTGTCACTTTCACATAAAGCAATGTCACATGCTGTCATAATTATGGTCTTCCTGGTTCTTTTAATGGCTCTGTAGCAGGACTCTGGTTAGGGGTTCAGAGCCTCCTGTTCCTATGCTGGGTTATGATATCTCCTACGACATGTAACTGGGCACTTGTGATAATAAATCTCAGTAGCTTGAAAATTCACAGAAAGTGAAGCCAAAAGCAGCACAAGCACAGCTACAATGAATTCAGTTATAAATTGAGCAAATACTTGGGAAATGTGTGCACATTATTCACCCTGATATAATTATACACCCTCGAAGATTTGAATTTAAAACATATTTCCATTTTTGATTTTTGTCTCTAGTGCACGCACACATTTGATTTCTTATTGTAGGGTTGCTCATTAAGTGCTAGCTTTATGGCTGGTAAACCAGACTGCTGACTTGGCTTCGATTTTATTGGTTGTGAAGATGATACCTCAGATAAAAATTGCATGCACTTTTAAACTGAGATTAAAAAAATGAAGCAGGTCAAATTTTAGTCTTCTGGTCCAGCTGAGGACATCTTGAGTCAAAACCAGGGGTGTGGGCAAAGGGAAATGAGAAAAAATTTGGCTTTGCCTTCCTCTTAGTTTGAAATTAGGACTGCTTAAATATACATCTGTCCGCTAAAGATCTAAAATGCCCATCATGTGAGATGGGGATTGCATCCCCTTTTTCCTACCAACACTCTACAACAATTGTACGGCACTGAAGGATTCCTCTCCTCCATGAAGAATTCTGATGGGATCAGTGCTGATGGATTTCTAGCTGCTTTGCATCATCAGAATGGAGTAAGCCTTGGAATCAGGCTATCTTCAGAAGTACCATTTTTGCAAAGGAGAACAAAAATCTGACTATATGTAAAGTTAAAAATGCAAGCTCTGTCCCTTCTCAGAGACAAAGAAAACTTCAAACACTGCTTCCCTTTCTACAAGATATATAGAAATCCCTGATGCTATTTTCAAACCATGCTCTTACTGCAGTCAGAAGATTAACCTTTTGAGCCCCAATCCTGCCAAGACTTTACATGTGAGCAATGCCATTGACTAAAATGGGGCTACTCACAGGATGCAAAATTAAGTGGATGTGTCAATCTTTGCAGGATCAGGGCCTTAGTGCTTAATCCAGCAAAACACTGAGCCTTGCCTATGAATCCCTTCAGCTCCCATTGACTGATACTCATCACTTTCACACACCGAAGCTGTACAGTTTTACCTCAGCATTGACTGAGGACTATGGGGCTTAAGCTGCTAGTCACTGGCAAAATTCCCATTGATTTTAAGGCCAGGATTTTCAGGCCCTGGGTAAGTAATACTTGTCAAGTATTACCTGTGAGGGACAAAATTGTCAGTGGGATCAGGAGATGGAAAAATTGAAATTTGAAAAAGTTAAAATTGAAATTTGTATCTAGATTCCACATAACCTGATTACAGTGAAAAACACTGTGGATATTAAAATCATCTATATATGTTGGCTTTGACATTGATGGTCTATATAACTTGCAGTATTATAAATAAACACATTCAAATCTCTTGAGCATGCAAATGTATCTGTGTCTAAAAAAACTGAAGAATGGCATGAATGGCTTTTTAAATAATTACTTGCTTTCTTTTTAATAACTATATAAAACAGTACACATCCCTGAGCTGAAGTATTGTGTTCAATTTTAGTTGCCACATCTCAAAAAATATCTAGTGGTGAGTGACCTGAGAAATGCTAGAGGAGGGCAATGAAAACAGTTGGTTAGCAATATGGCAGGGCTTATGTACGATGAGAAATTGCAAAGCCTAACAATATTTACTGTAAAATGGAATTGAGTTATGGAAGTATTGAAAATTCAGAACAGAGAAGTCTTTTTTTTTATCCTGTGACATAGTACAAATGACATGATACCTAATGACCTCATTTTACATGGAATCATTTAGTGTAGTTAAAAGGCAATAGAATGGAGCACAGTTAAAAGGGATACATATTTTAGGGAGTGTATAGTCAGCCACAGGAGTTCACTGCCACAAAAAATCATTGAGACAAATACTGTGACTGAAGTTTTAAAAGACCTAGGTAATTTTATGACCAGTTATATTTATAGCTACTAAGCCTAAACGAGAGAGAAAAGGTGCATCTATGCTTCTATGTGTAACATGACTGCCCCCCTACATACAGAGATACAGATCTGGTTAGGACCCCAATTCAACAAAACACTTAAGGACGTGTTTAAGTGCATTTGTATTCAGCAAAAAAACGTAAGCAAATTCTTAACTCCTGTCAAAATCAAGGACTCTGAAGAACAGAGATATTTTACGGAACTGGGGTGTAGATGAACTGGGTAGGAGGAGTTGATTCATCTTTCTCTGACCCCCTGTAGTAATTGACTACTGGCCGATGCAGAATACCAGACTAGATGGAAAACTGGGCAATATAACCTGACAAGTCCTATGTTCATAATCAAACTTGCCCATATTGAATTCTCCACTCCTTCCCCTCACCCAGTTATCTGGTGAAGTGAAGCTTTACTTTGGGAATATTTTCTGAGCTCACCAAAGGGGCATTACTCTCTTTAGCATTAATCCGAGGTACATGCACATATCAAAGGGAGAACAGACTCTGCTATGAGAATAATATGCAGTTTTTATTTGTTTTTCCTTGCTTGGTGAAGGAGTGCAAAGAATACTGATGATATCTGCTGTTCACAATACTGCATATCAGCCTGTGATGTCTCACTTTGATAAGAATGTCCTAGTTTTAGGTATAATAAAAATGTGTTAAACATATTTTAAATACCAATAAAATGCCAGTCAACAAAAACTGAAAATAAAAACATAAGTCAATTATTTGTGAATAGGCCCCACAGATTGCAAAACGGAAATCTGAATCTCTCTAAGTTCTCATAGCATCCAAAAACACAGATGGACATAAAAAGACAATGACATTGTTTGAGGAATTTCTGGAGCTCGTACAAAAAAGCTATCACAGAAATCTTCATTGAAATGTTACAGTAAACTAGATCTAATCAACTTGAATTAACAAGGATGAATACACTGATCAATTACCTAAAATATTATCATGGTCCTAAGCAGAGAAGTGTTTCCTTTAGATATGCAAATTTCCAAAAAAATAAATGAAACAAGCTCGCACAAAGTGAATCAATAAAAACACAACAGGGTGAAATTATCACAATCACTGATACACACATGCCACAATGCAATGTCCCGAGACTTAAGGTGCAGTCATGATTGTTATGTTATGATAATCACACGGCCTTGAATTGCATTTTAGGTTGTATAAAAATAATGTTTGGTGAATGGGTAGGGGCAGAATGTAGCTTTCTTGTTGAAAGAAGATAAAGCTAGCAGTTCTAGAATATTAAAGAAACTTCCAGAAAAAGGTCAGCAACAGTAAGTAGTATCAACTAGATTAGTTTCCACCTTTCAGAATGATTAACAAACAGAATGCCACATCAGCCCCAACCATATCAGACTGATGTGAGACTCTCTGAAAGAATACATTTCATAGACCAATATTCCTTAAAAATCCTACAGCAGCCTATTCATTATACTTACAGATAAAATGTAGTGGGTACTTCACACCTGGTCAGTGAAGTGAAGGTCTGGAGCAAGCGTGGATAGTAGAAGCTGGCTACCCCATCCTGACTCTTCCAAAACATTGCTGAGAGGCTGTCCGCAGCAGAAGCTACAGGGAGCGCATGTCCAAAAGGATAAGACTGTCGTTCACATGTACATGTGTCTGTGCATGAGTGGACAGTAATGTCCACAATGCACATCCCCCTACTCTTTACTCCTACTGTCCAGAAGGATCTTCTGGCGTTGATCCAGCGAAAAGCCTTTTTGACTTAACTGAGTTACACCTGTTCAAAAAATATGTCATGAAGTATAATTTATACAATTGTAAGTGGCCGTGTCATTGCATATGCCTGTGTAAGTGCTTTTTAAATTATTTGGATTCTTTCGCCTTCCTCTGTAGCATGAGGCACGGGTCACTTGCTGGAGGATTCTCTGCTCCTTGAAGTCTTTAAACCACGATTTGAGGACTTCAATAGCTCAGACATAGGTGAGAGGTTTTTCGCAGGAGTGGGTGGGTGAGATTCTGTGGCCTGCGTTGTGCAGGAGGTCAGACTAGATGATCATAATGGTTCCTTCTGACCTTAATATCTATGAATCTTAACCATGGTATTGGTACCCATTAAGACTGCGTTTGTAGTGTAAGTGTGTATCCATAAGGAACGGGTGGCAGGGCATCATACTCAGGTTCCTGCCAGAATTTATCTTAGTATTTGCATAGCACTTCACATCCACAGAATTCAAAGTGCTTTAGAAAGGTATTATTATCCTCTTTGTACAGATGGAGAAACTGAGGTGCAGAAAGGTAACCTTGAGTAAATCACTTAACTTAAAAAGTCAGCTGCAGATTTGGGACTAGAAACCGTGTCTCCTGCATACAGCCCCCATATCAGATCAAGCTACCTAAAGCAAAACCAGAGCATTTGAATAAACAGTGTCAATTCAGGTACTGAATACCCCAAAAGTTTGAGAAGTCATGTAAGCAATTCAGATGATCAGCAGGGCAGGGTTTTTTTCCCCAGTATGTGACATGTATGAACCAGATATTTCTCAGCAAAGCCCCAGAATGCCCTGGCTCCCTCTAAACTCAGCAGTCCCATTGATAAAACTAAAAGGCAACAACCAGCCAACCAAAGCTTATTATACACTATTAGGGCACTAAGATGGATTTCAGCAAGGGCAGGAAAATTTGGGGACAACTCAAATACTTTCTAATCTAAGAACAAGTAGTTTGAGATTTGGCCTAAAATTTGAATTTGATTCCTTACCAATTCCTCGGCTACCAACTAAGAAAATAGCATGATCACTACCAGCTCTAATTAGGAAATAGGTGTTATCTGGATGTTACAAACGTGTATTAAATGAAATACACCAATAACGTAGCTTCTCTTTTTTAAAGATGTATTAAGGTTTTCATTTGTTTTCAAGGTATGTTTTTGTGCCATATGTAAGAAATGTTGGAAATACAGGGGAGAATATTGAGACATGCACAGCTTAATCCCTTTTCCTGAGGGACAAACTGCTTCTGAATCAGAGTTTATAGTGAACATGCTACAGATGTGCAATAATTGGATTTCAGCATATAATGTCTTCCCCAAATTTTTATTCTTTCGCACAAACATCTCTAAAAAGGTACATTATTCAAATAGCATGTTACTCAGAAGCTATCATGATGAAGGAGGAGTCTATTTATAGTATCGGGAAAGGTCACTGTGACACTGCTGAGTGGAAAATATGGATGTAGAAACTTGAAGATGGGTTGATTCATTTCACAAAGGTAAATAGTCAGTGCTGCATAACAGTCTTCTTTTAATTAGCTTGTCAAAAGATTTTGACAAAGACCTCCAGTGGATTACTGAGTAAACCTGAACTACAGATTACCTGTATTGAATCATTTATTGTCTTTCAGAGCTTTTAATAGAATTGATCTAATCAACCCAGTTCTATTTTCTTATCAATTTTATGCTTCTCTTTTGTTTGCATTTGTTACTACAAGGTTTTCCAGAAACAATTTTGTTGCTTTCCTGTTTGATATAATAGAACTGTAGTAAACACATACTTTAGATCCTTCCTGATATCTTTATTTGGGCTTCTGTACCTATCAATTTATCCATGAGCATAATGATTCCAGGTCATAGAATCATAGAATCATAGAATATCAGGGTTGGAAGGGACCCCAGAAGGTCATCTAGTCCAACCCCCTGCTCGAAGCAGGACCAATTCCCAGTTAAATCATCCCAACCAGGGCTTTGTCAAGCCTGACCTTAAAAACCTCTAAGGAAGGAGATTCTACCACCTCCCTAGGTAACGCATTCCAGTGTTTCACCACCCTCTTAGTGAAAAAGTTTTTCCTAATATCCAATCTAAACCTCCCCCACTGCAACTTGAGACCATTACTCCTCGTTCTGTCATCTGCTACCATTGAGAACTGTTATCTCTCTTTTCTTTTCTGGTTATAAATTTATGTTTCCTAGAGCAGATATCTTGAATTTAAGGTAGCAATGCAAACCCAAGTTACTTTTGGAAAAGGGGTCATGTATTCAAAGAGGCCTAAGTATTACTAACTGCTTTTCCCACTTCCCCTTAACTGTTTTGCTTTTTATTATAATTTCCCTAAACCCGGTTTAAGATTATTAAAGTAAACTGCAAGAATTATACTAATGATATACAGATGGAAGTTTCTGGCTAAAATTCAGAAAAATAGGGATTATTAAATTTATTACTTTAAAAGAAAAATTAGGATAGGAAAAAGATAAAACGATATCACAAACAAAATATTTCTTCCCCATCACTTAATAATCTGACAATTAATATCTATCTATCTATCTATATATGGTGAAAGATTCAGTTACAAAGGCTCGATCTTTGGTGGTTAGGAGACACCACAGGGCTATTCTTAACACAGCTGGAACTTCCAGTAGTGACCTATTATGAGCCAATGCCTTACTAATCCTAGGTCTGGTGAGGAGAGAAAAGGAAGTCTTTGCCCTTTTTTGACATCCACACACATAAGCAGGGTTTAAATTCATCAGCAGAGGCATCCAGAGCAGAGCTCCAGTAAATATTTTCAAACCCATGGGAGCCCCGGTGCCTCCCCGCAGTGCTAAAGCCCCGAGCCTGAAGCCCCAAGCCATGGCACACACCCTCCACCCCCATACAGCGTTGAAGCCCCAAGCAACGGTGCTCCCGCAGTTAAAGCCCTGAGACACCCTCTGCCCGACAGCTGAAGCCCAGAGCTGTAAATCATGGTGGACGCGGGTGGCTCGGGGAAATAGTCTCTGAGAATTGAAGCCCTGTTCATAAATTCAAGAGTGAGAAAACCATTCTGGCATTTGCTGGTTCTCTAAGAATCTCAAGGCAGAATAGTGCAGTAACTAGGAAAACGACTGCGGATTCCCCTAGTAATTACATGCTAAGGATTATCTGTTTTGGGCCCTGTTACTGCCCTGAGCATTATGGGCCTTTACTGCCTTGGATCTACATAGAACACACACCGGGAATGGGGGGTGGGAATTCTTTTCTCTGCTCCTATTGATCTCTTCGGAGAAGAATTGGAGGTGGTGGATTTTGCCCTCAGGAGATATTTGGTTTTGAGAAAGCAGCCTCTCTTATTGGGAGACCTCCTGAAGAATCTGCTGCAGTCTGCCCCCTCAACGAACCAGCAGAATGGCCTGCTCAAGCCGAACAGGAAGGAGTAGGACAGGTCATCAATTACTACCTTACTTAATATATATAATTAAGAGGTGGAAGGTCCTTGACCTCTGTGTTCAGGGATGATGTTATTTGCCTTTTGTGCTGTGCAAACAACCTCAGCCTATGTTTGCTTGGTGCGGGGCTCAAATAGACATGGCAACATAAACCCCAGGCTTTGAGTTCAGTGGGTTGGAAATGTGATATAACATTATCAGGCAACTTTAGTATTTTCCAGATCAGAACAGTCAGACTTAGAAGACAGGATTCATAGATTCCGAGGCCAGAAGGGATCATTGTGAATATTCCAGTCTGACCTGCAATACATTGATACAAGTTATAGAACTTCCCAAGAATAATTCCAGGAGCAGATCTTTTAGAAAAAAACATCCAAGCTTATTTAAAAGTTACGAACGATGGAGAATATACCACAAAACTTGGTAAATTATTCCAGTGGTTAATTATCCTCAATGTTAAAAATGTACTCCTTATTTCCAGTCAAAATCTGTCTAACTTCAACTTCCAGCCATCAGATCATGTTATACGTTCTCTGATGGACTGAAGAGCCCATCAATACCTATTTGTTCCTCATGTAAATAGAAATAGGCTATAATAAAGTCACCCCTTAACCTTCTCTTTGGTAAGCAAAAAAGATTGTGCACCTTGAATTTATCACTATAAGGCATGTTTTCTAATCCTTTATTGATTCTCGTGGGTCTTCTATGAACCCTCTCCAATTTATCTGCATCTTTCTTCATCTGTGGGCATCAGAACTAGACACAGTATTCCACCAGTGGTTGCACCAGTAGCAAATACAGAAGTAACATAACCTCTCTTTTCCTACAGGAGGTTCAGCTGTTTATGTATCCAAGGATCACATTACCCCTTTTGACCACAGCATTGCACTGGGAGCACTCATGTTCAACTGCTTATCTACCTCCTCCTCCCCAAATCTTTTTCAGAGGCACTGATTCCCAGGATAGAGATGCCATCCTGTAAGTATGGCCTACTCATTTTTTGTACTAAGATGTATACATTTACATTTAGCCATATTAAAACACATACGGTTTCCTTGCGCCCAACTTACAAAGCAATCCACATTGCTCTATTCAGTGACCTGTCCTCTTAATTATTTGCCACTCTCCTAATTTTTGTGTCATCTGCAAACCTGCTACATCCAAAATATTCTACCTGAGTGGAGTAGGGGCAGAGGAGAGAGAGCACCAAGCCAGATCAAGTGGCAAGAGCCTCTGCTGTTGAAGTAGAAGGCTTAGAGTACTCTCTGCTGTTGCTGTGAAGTCTCGAGTGACCACAATGTGTAGCATAGTGACAATCTTGAAATATCTAGATGGCTAAAGATGTGTTGCATTTGTTATAAAATGATCAGTAATGTAGCAGAATTGTATTTGATATGTGTGTTAAAGAAAGTGTCCACCCCACCATCCCACAAGATTAAATAAATTGAGAAATTATATATCATTAAAAATAGTTCAAGTAAAATAATTTCCATCATAACTTTAGCATAACAACAGGGAACCTCTTGAGGAAATAACTGCTAAAAGGATATTTTCCCAAATATATTCATTGTAATTCATAAAGAGAGTCATTTTAAATGCCTAATTCTGCACTACAAGCCAAAATATATACTGTATCTGTAGTACATAAAAATATTAAATTGTCAATAGTTTCTTAGTGCCAAATTATCTGACAAAGTTTTAAAAGAAGTACAGCAGTGTCTGAGTGGTATGTTGGCAAGTTGCCTTTACTTGTTTCACCATTTCAGTACAGTTTTACTTACTTAATAAGGTTATAAACATAATTACTCTTCCAGTTCTTGTTCATTTTGTCCTTCTCAAAAATGTATACATTCCCTTTATCAGCAGGGGAAATGTTGGGATATATCACCCAACCCACAATCAGAACAAAGCAATTAGTTTGATGGGTTGACACTTTAAAAAGGTAGTGTCTGACAGACATCCAATGTGATGTTAGCCAAAATGATGTGCTGTATAACACCTTCCTTAAAAAGGAAAGCAAATCCGGCATCCCAAAGGTAAGTTCTTTGTATTCTTCCAAAGCATTTAGTATTAGAGCCTCTTTGTTGTGTATTTCTGGCAGGGTATACTGAGTTTAAAATATGTTTGAGAGGAATTCACAAAGGGCCATATGCAAATACCACAAAAGATAGTTGAGGAACCACGCAGAGGGTAAAGTCAGCTACACTGTTCATTTCCCAGCTGCAATGTAGCTGCTGCTGAGACCTCTGCAGCAATGACATCACTTACCAATTCAAGAACTATGAAAGCAAGGCAATGAATAGCTAAGGACATCATCCATCTGACATTGCTCACATAATACACCAACACATTATTCTTATCAAGTATAAAGAAACAATTATCTAATTATACAGCAACTGCTGCCCACATATGGTTGCTTTTTAAATTATCAGTTAATATATGAATCAATTTAGTATATTTTTGGGAAACATTATTATTGCAGTTTATGGGAATGCTGCAGTTTAATAAAAAAAGTGTATAATGTTGTTGATTTAGGGTAAAATTCTGTATATGTAGAAATTACATTTAAAGCTGAAAAATATGTTAAATTAATATTGTACATAAATATATATACATTTTATGTTTATTATATAGAAGAATTTTGTTTGGTGCTTTTATTTTTATATTACTGTTGAAAATAGCTTTTATTTTGGGTCAGATTCAAGGCTGTTGTATTGTGATTAAAAAACATTTCCTTATGGCTGGTCTACATTATATTGTAAGTCGATCTAAGTTACGCTACTTCAGTTACATAGGTTACGTACTGAAGTTGACGTAAGTTAGGTCAATTTACAGCTGTGTCTACACTGCACTATGTTGACAGGAGACACTCTCCCTTCAACATAGCGTCTGCCTCTTGGAGAGATGGAGTACAGATGTCAATGGGAGAGGTCTTTCCCATCAGTTTAGTGTGTTTTAAAGGTCTGCTAAATCGAAACTGCAGTGCCGATTTAGCCAGTAGTGTAGACATGGCCTTACTCTTGATAACAATAATATATATTTTTATTAGAGAGGTAGTTAAGATTGCAATTATCTTTCACTATTCAGTTTGATGCTGTAAATGCCTGGAGTTAGTAGATGATGTGATAAATACACAACTGTTGGGCTACATGTAGGCATTACTGGGTGAAATCTGTGGCCTGCGTTGTGTAGGAGGAGGTTAGACTAGATCATAGAATCATAGAATATCAGGGTTGGAAGGGACCCTAGAAGGTCATCTAGTCCAACCCCCTGCTCAAAGCAGGACCAATTCCCAATTAAATCATCCCAGCCAGGGCTTTGTCAAGCCTGACCTTAAAAACCTCTAAGGAAGGAGATTCTACCACCTCCCTAGGTAACGCATTCCAGTGTTTCACCACCCTCTTAGTGAAAAAGTTTTTCCTTATATCCAATCTAAACCTCCCCCACTGCAACTTGAGACCATTACTCCTCGTTCTGTCATCTGCTACCATTGAGAACAGTCTAGAGCCATCCTCTTTGGAACCCCCTTTCAGGTAGTTGAAAGCAGCTATCAAATCCCCCCTCATTCTTCTCTTCTGCAGACTAAACAATCCCAGCTCCCTCAGCCTCTCCTCATAACTCATGTGTTCCAGTCCCCTAATCATTTTTGTTGCCCTTCGCTGGACTCTCTCCAATTTATCCACATCCTTCTTGAAGTGTGGGGCCCAAAACTGGACACAGTACTCCAGATGAGGCCTCACCAATGTCGAATAGAGGGGAACGATCACGTCCCTCGATCGGCTCGCTATGCCCCTACTTATACATCCCAAAATGCCATTGGCCTTCTTGGCAACAAGGGCACACTGCTGACTCATATCCAGCTTCTCGTCCACTGTCACCCCTAGGTCCTTTTCCGCAGAACTGCTGCCTAGCCATTCGGTCCCTAGTCTGTAGCTGTGCATTGGGTTCTTCCGTCCTAAGTGCAGGACCCTGCACTTATCCTTATTGAACCTCATCAGATTCCTTTTGGCCCAATCTTCCAATTGGTCTAGGTCCTTCTGTATCCTATCCCTCCCCTCCAGCGTATCTACCACTCCTTCCAGTTTAGTATCATCCGCAAATTTGCTGAGAGTGCAATCCACACCATCCTCCAGATCATTTATGAAGATATTGAATAAAACCGGCCCCAGGACCGACCCTTGGGGCACTCCACTTGATACCGGCTGCCAACTAGACATGGAGCCATTGATCACTACCCGTTGAGCCCGACAATCTAGCCAGCTTTCTACCCACCTTATAGTGCATTCATCCAGCCCATACTTCCTTAACTTGCTGACAAGAATACTATGGGAGACCGTGTCAAAAGCTTTGCTAAAGTCAAGAAACAATACATCCACTGCTTTCCCTTCATCCACAGAACCAGTAATCTCATCGTAAAAGGCGATTAGATTATTAGATTATTAGATTATCATAATGGCCCTAAAATATATGACTCTATATTGTTGTCACCTAGTATTTGAGTAGGACTTTATGTGCAGCTTTGAGCAAGGGATTGTGCATAAGCTCCATTACCCTAGGAGTAGCCCTGGCAGACTTTGTATCTCAGGGTTTGTCTACACTATGAAATTAGGTCAATTTTACAGAAGTTGATCTTTAGAAAGCGATTTTATACAGTTGATTGTGTATGTCCCCACTAAGCACATTATGTTGATGGAGTGCATCCTCAATACCATGGCTAGCATCGACTCATGGAGCAGTGCACTGTGGGTAGCTATCCCACATTCTCTACAGTCTCCTCTGCCCATTGGAATTCTGGGTTAAGCTCCCAATGCCTGATGGGGAAAAAACTTTGCCACGGGTGGTTTTGGGTACATGTCGTCAATCTCCCCTCTCTCCCTCCCTCCATGAAAGCAATGGCAGACAATTGTTTTGCACCTTTTTTCCTGGGTTACCTGTGCAGACACCATAGCACAGCAGGCATGGAGCCCGCTCAGCTCACTGCTGCTGCTGTGAACATTGTAAACACCTCATGCATTATCCTGCAGTATGTGCAGAACCTGGCTAGCAGCTGCCAGCACGAGGACGATTGTGAGGAGTACAGGGACACAGACGTTCCTGAAAGCATAGGATGTGGCAACTGGGACATCATGGTTGCAGTGGGGCAGGTTGATACAGTGGAATTCTGATTCTGGGTGCAGCAAACAAGCACAGACTGGTGGAACTGCATAGTGTTGCGGGTATGGGATGATTCCCAGCAGCTGCAAAACTTTTGCATGTGTAAAGGCCACTTTTCTGGAACTTTATGAGTTGCTTTCCCCAGCTCCAAAGTGCAGGAATACCAAGATGAAAGCTGTCCTGACAGTTGAGAAGTGAGTGGCGATAGCCTTGTGGAAGCTTGTAATGCCTGACTGCTACCGGTCAGTTGGGAATTGATTTGGAGTGGGCAAATCTACTGTGGGGGGTTGCTGTGATCCAAGTAGCCCATGCAATCACTGAACTTCTGCTAACAAGGGTAGTGACTCTGGGAAATGTGCAGGTCATAGTAGATGGCTTTGCTGCAATGGGATTCCCTAAGTGTGGTGGGGCGATAGACAGAACGCATATCCGTATCTTGGCACTGGACCACCTTGCCAACCAGTACGTAAACTGCAAGGAGTACTTCTCAATGGTGCTGCAAACACTGCTGGATCACAAAGGATGTTTCACCAACATCAGCGTGGGATGGCTGGGAAAGGTGCATGATGCTCGCATCTTTAGGAACTCTGAGCTGTTCGAGCAGCTGCAAGAAGGGACTTAGTTCCCAGAGCAGAAAATTACTGTTAGGAATGTTGAAATGCCAATAGTTATCCTTGAGGACCCAGCCTACCCCTTGCTGCCATGGCTCATGAAGCTGTACACAGGCAGCCTGGACAGTAGTAAGGAGCAGTTCAACTATAGGCTGAGCAAGTGCAGAATGGTGGTAGAATGTGCCTTTGGACGTTTAAAAGCTCGCTGGTGCTGTTTGCTGACTAGGTTAGACCTCAGCACAACCAACATTCCCATTGTTATTGCTGCTTGCTGTGTGCTCCATAATATCTGTGAGAGTAAGGGGAAAGATGTGTATGGGGGGGTGGGAGGTTGAGGCAAATCACCTGGTGTCCTATTTTGAGCAGCCAGACACCAGGGCGATTAGAAGAGCACAGCAAAGCATGCTGTGCATCAGAGAGGCTTTGAAAACCAGTTTCATGACTTCCCAGGTTTCAGAGTAACAGCCGTGTTAGTCTGTATTCGCAAAAAGAAAAGGAGTACTTGTGGCACCTTAGAGACTAACCAATTCATTTGAGCATGAGCTTTCGTGAGCTACAGCTCACTTCATCAGATGCATACCGTGGAAACTGTTTCCTGGCCTCTGTCACTGTATGCCTCCATGCATTCAGCTGTACCCTATCAGTGCGGAAAGACTGGGAGCTCAGAAAGCATGTCACCGCAAGTGCATTTTTTCACCTTCTAATCTATGATAACCTCTGGGACGGAGACGATAGGGGGAGCATAGAAACATTTGCACTTGAGGGGGGATAAAAAGGGAGAGTAGAATTTAAGAAGATACATTTCTGAGAACAAAAGAGAGACTCTTTCACAGTGAATCAAGCAATTCACAGCAGATAGCACATGTGCTTTAGGTACAAGGTCACATTTTGTCTTTTATATTGAGTGCCTGCTAGTATGGTGACATATCACACATGGCTGGGCAACAGAATTCAGTTTCCAGGCAGCAATGGTAAGCTAAAGGGTACGTGGGGTTGGCTTCTTCCGCCTTCATAACATCTGGGAATGGTTTCAAACTGCAGTGCCCTCCTTTCCCATAGCAAGCAATGCCAGTTGGGTTTGCCATTTAAAAGGAGGGGCTGCAGTTTTAGGGTGGATGTGCAGCACACCCCTCCCCTCACCCCACCGCGTGTCTGTTCTCTGGGATGATCCCTTTTAGCCAAGCGCAAACAGCCCCGCATGAATGGGGTCCTTTTACTGTTCCCTTACAAAAATTCCCTTATTTCAACCAGGTGACCATGAATGATATCACTCTCCTGAGGCTAACAAAGAAAGATAAAGACCAAATGTTGTTTGAATGCGACCAAAATCCAGGACCATTCGCTGCCATGCTTTATGCTGCAATGATTCCAGACTACTGGCTTGGCGTGGTAAAGTGTCCTACTATGGAGGACGAAATAAGGCAGCCCTCCCCAGAAACCTTCTGCAAAGGCTTTCAGAGTACCTCCAGGAAAGCTTCATGGAGATGTCCCTGGAGGATTCCTGCTCCATCCCCAAAGATGTTAACAGACTTTTCCAGTAGCTGTACTGGCTGTGAATGCATCCCAATTCTTCAGGGCAAATCAAACATTAAAACACAATTACTTTTAAGCCCTGTAGTGTAGTTACAAATGTGTACTCACCAGAGGTGCCTTCTCCGGCTTCAGGGTCTGGGAGGGTATTGGTTCCAGGGTGATGAAAAGGTCCTGGCTGCTAGGGAGAATGGATTCTTCACTTGCCTGCTGCACATTCTCCTCCTCCTCTTCCTCATCCACAAAATACTCCTCCCTATTGTTTCAGACTCCCCCCTTGCAGGTGTCCACAGACAGTGGTGGGGTAGTGGTAGGGTCCCCTCCTAGAATGCCAAGAAGCTGATCATAGAAGTGGCATGCATGGGGCTCTGACCCGGAGCGACTGTTTGCCTCCTTTGTCTTTTAGTAGGCTTGCCTGAGCTCCTTCACTTTCACTGCTGTGTGTCCCTGTTGTAGCCTCTCTTCATAGATATTAAGGTCAGAAGGGACCATTATGATCACCTAGTCCAACCTCCTGCACAACGCAGGCCACAGAATCTCACCCACCCACTCCTGCAATAAACCTCTCACCTATGTCTGAGCTATTGAAGTCCTCAAATCGTGTTCTAAAGACTCCAAGGAGCAGAGAATCATCCAGCAAGTGACCCATGCCCCATGCTACAGAGGAAGGCGAAAAAACTCCAGGGCCTCTTCCAATCTGCCCGGAAGGAATTTTCCTTCCCGACCCCAAATATGGTGATCAGCTAAACCCTGAGCATATGGGCAAGATTCACCAGCCAGATACCCAGGAAAGAATTTTCTGTAGTAACTCAGATCCCACCCCATCTAACATCCCATAACAAGCCATTGGGTCTATTTACCATGAATATTTAAAGATCAATTAATTGCCAAAGTCATGTTATCCCATCATACCATCTCCTCCATAAACTTATCAAGTCTAATCTTAAAGCCAGATAGGTCTTTTGCCCCTACTGCTTCCCTTGGAAGGCTATTCCAAAACTTCACTCCTCTGATGGTTAGATACCTTCGTCTAATTTCAAGTCTAAACTTCCTGATGGCCAGTTTATATCCATTTGTTCTTGTGTCCACATTGGTACTGAGCTTAAATAATTCTTCTCCCTCTCTGGTATTTATCCCTCTGATATATTTATAGAGAGCAATCATATCTCCCCTCTGCCTTCTTTTGGTTGACTAAACAAGCCAAGCTCCTTGAGTCTCCTTTCATAAGACAAGTTTTCCATTCCTCGGATCATCCTAGTATCCCTTCTCTGTACTTGTTCCAGTGTGAATTCATCCTTCTTAAACATGGGAGACCAGAACTGCACACAGTATTCCAGGTGAGGTCTCACCAGTGCCTTGTATAGCGGTACTAATCCCTACTGGAAATGCCTCGCCTGATGCATCTCAAGACCGCATTAGCTTTTTTCACGGCCATATCACATTGGCAGCTCATAGTCATCCTATGATCAACCAATCCTCCAAGGTCCTTCTCCTCCTCCGTTACTTCTAATTGTTGCATCCCCAGCTTATAACAAAAATTCTTGTTATTAATCCCTAAATGCATAACCTTACACTTCTCACTATTAAATTTCATCCTATTACTATTACTTCAGTTTACAAGGACGTCCACCATGCCCTGTGAGATATTGACATATATATTAGCATTTCTTCTTTTTGATCCGTGTTCTGCCTGCACAGATTCTTTTCCCCATACAGCAATCAGATCCAGTATCTCCCATTCAGTCCATGCTGGAGCTCGTTTGTGATTCTGGGACTGCATGGTTACTTGTTCTGCTGAGCTCACTACGCAGACCAAACAGGAAATGAAATTCAAAATTTCCTAGGGCTTTTCTTGTGTACCTGGCTAGTGCATTGGAGTTGAATGTGCTGTCCAGAGCGTCAAATTGCATCTGCACTACCCCAAATGCGACCCAGCAAGGTCAATTTTAGCGCTTCTCCCCTCAACAGGGAGGAGTACAGCAGTCGGTTTTATTGCCCTGTAGGTTCACAGAACAGGGTTGGTTGTGTAGATGCATAGCTTATAAAATCGATCGAACGTGGCTAAATTCGACCTAACCTCATAGTGTAGACCAGGGCTCAGAAACAACCCCTCTACAGCACAATACCTTCCCCTTTTGTTCCTTGGTCTGTGGCAGGGGTTAAGTTGTCACTGGTGTACAGTAGCACTAATTTATGACCCATCTGTACTGGCAGAGCTGACCAGTGAGTAAGGAACATAACCAAGGCTCCACGCATCTCCTGCCCCTCCCAACTTGCTTTCAAACCACCTGCTCTAAAAAGGGAATTAATAAGAACATGGACCTCCTTACTTATGTATCCCCCAACACAGAGGTGTCAGGATGTTCTCACTCCTCCTTGCTTGCATGGGTGCATAGTCCAAACCACTTTCACTCCAGACATGTTACTTCTGAGAACAATGTCATTCAGTGTAGAGACAAAGTTTGGGCAGGCAAATTAACCTTGCCTAATCGCAGACCTCTGAATAAATATTTAAACAATATTCATTATACTATAGGATTAATTTTTTACACAAATTGAAGACTGGTGTTAATAGACATTGGGGTGCACCATGATGATTTTGTTTGTGTTAAAAGCCGATGGAACATTTTGGATGGATGAGTACATTCTTATCCAGTCATGTAACCAAAAGATTATATATTCTGTGGGAAAGAGGCACCTTCACATCTTATGTGTATTTAATCCTAATGGCAGCCATTTGCAGACTCGGCCTCACCATAAATAATTGTTTCCATAGGGTCGAGACCCTGCAAGTTCAGCTGGTTCCCAGTGTTCCAGCTGAATGGCATCTTTGCTTACATCCTGCTTCAGGGGAAATTGCAAACTGCTTCATAAACAACATCTCAATATTTATGCTTAAATAGTTTTTGATCAAGAGCCAGTTACACTGAAGATGCCTCAGTTCTCTCATGTTTTTTCTTTCAGCAATACAAATCAAAGTGCTGGGTCTAATGATACTTTTTTTTTGTTCCTATGCACGCCATAAAACTGTTTATATCTTTGAAATTATTTCTCCTCTATAACCCTAATCAGCCACAATGGGATACCTGAGTATTTCAGTACAATGCAAGAAGATGGTGGTATTTAACCACCTTTCACACAAACACGCTCCAATATGATGCTCTCCAACAACTTCATGGATTCTGGTTTGTCCGGTATTCCACAATTTTTTATGTTGTGTCCAGTTTGCATATAAACTGTAACCACAAATTCACAAATGATTTACTTTCATGGGAACGCACAGTTCTATGTTCCCAGGAGTGCAAAATCCTTTGTCTGTAGTTGCAGTTCATTGCAAACAAGGAAGCACTGATACGAGTTCACAAAAGTTTCTTTCACTCAGAGGTAGGTCAGTTCTGTGGAGCTACACTCTAGCTAGCCTCTGCATCTGTAACATAACAGACCACGTCACTCATTTATCGTGGACAGAACATGTAAATTAAAGATATATTTTGAGACTACATCTCTCTGAGGTTTGCAGGTGGAGCTGTATGGCAGAAATATGGCTAAAGCACAGGAAGTTATATGGCCCCTATTGATGGTCCCCTGAATCCAGCTATGAGTTAATAATGTTTCATTGTGTTCTTTTGAACATGGGACAACCCTGTTGCTGCTGCTCTGATTGCTTCTAAGTCTGACCATATTTATACGGTGGGGAATGTCTTTTAATGAAACCCACATTAAATGAGATGAGGCCAATATACAAAATAAAGCAATACCCAGGCAATAACTGAGGGAATTCATTACTTATCAATCACAGCAAACTGTCCTATTTAGCAAACACATAAGCCGATGATTAAGTCCCTTTAAACAAATCAAGCCCATGCTTAAGTGCCTATTAGTGATAGCCATGCATTTGATTCTGGACTAAAGGCTGTGCATCCTAGAAGGCCAGGGAAACGCATGTTTCTTTGTCCCAGAATAAACACAGTATATGCACAGTAAAGTGCAAAAAGAGATGTCCTGTATGGGGGAAAGTTTCTCTTGTAAAATAATTTTCCCAAAATATAAAATAAATGCAAGACAGCAAACTAGAGAAATACAAAATAAACAAACTACAAGGCTATTGCCTGCCTGAGTCCGACAGTCACATGGGCTATTCTATTCCATTTAAGCTCTTATGCTGTGACACTAATCAAGTTACCAAAATGCTTATCATAACACTTCTTTTTTCCTAGGTCTTTCAAGTTAGATCAGAAAGTGCAATTGAAGCATAGACCTACTCTAGAAACCTAAGTGAAATTCCCAGCTGGGCCAGCCCTCCTTGTCACAAGAGAAAGGTTCAGACTATTAAGTACAGAAGAAAAATACCTAATATGACTTGCTTTATATGATATATTCCAGTCAACTAGGTTTGAACTCCTAATCCATTGCATTCAGTGAAAAAGCTTATTCATTGCCAAACAGAACAAACAAACACACACAAACAACCAACCAACCGAAAAAAGAAAATCACAAACACTTTTCTCTAGATAGTTTACAAGTACACAATACATTCCTAATGAACCACTCCTAGTTTGTAGAGGCAAATAAAACTTGGAGCAAGGGTGAATTTAAGTACTATTTTTACTGTCTGAGCCGAACATGCTGCCTGGCTGTTATCTTCAAAGGTCGCCTCCTAGTTTATGAATAATAAGTCCTTAAAGCAATGTTGTCAAAATAAGAAGGAAGGGAAACCTTGCTACCCACAATTATGACTTTTAAAGAAGACACTAAGGAAGAGCAAGGTTTTTAAAAGGAAATCACAAGATGTAATTGACAAGCCCTGGTTCCAAAAACAATTAGAAGCGGAAAATTTTTAGCCCAATTATGGAAACCATATAAATCCATCCCAATTAGAGGTGAGCATATACTGGAACACTGAATTCAGACACTCTCAAGTTTCAGGGGTGTTCAAAGCATCGACCGCACGTCAAATGTGTGGCTCAGGAACTTCTGTAACAGTAATATGAGGATTTCAAACCCTGTAGCTAAACCAGCTCTTGTTAGCTTTCTATTTCTTTTTTTTCCTGGTGTTTCATTTGAAGTCTGTATTACTTGTTAACACATGCAATATTTGCATTGCCTATTAATGCATAGCTCTGGGCAATAATCATAATCTGTAATTATTTTTTCACCTGTAAAAACTGTTAAAGAAAATGAAGGCTTGAAGTCAATAAATCTACCCTTTTATTTTCTAGTCTACATGGTAGTAAAGAAGATTACAATATTAAAAAATGTATATGTCATTAGAATTCAGAGCCAATAGTTGTTAAAAAATATTTTACATTTCTTCGTGCTGTCCTGAAATCCATGGCTTCTAAAGAACATATATAGTTTGGGAAAAAAAAAAAAGGTTCTGGGGGTTTTTCACACAATTTCTGAAATAAACGTTTAAACTCTAATTCACATCAGTAGGTGTTTACTCTTAGTTAGCTTAGATACTCTGTTTTCTATAACCCCTAGGAAGCCACCTTTTCTAGTAATTAATATTGCTTTACACAACATTATCCAACTCTAAATTTCTGGTACTATTTCTTCAGTGGCATCATTCCTGGCACAGAATGATGAAGTCCTTCTCTCCAGAAAGAGTTTCAGAGGAGACATGCCCATAAAGAATGAAAAGGAATCATTCAAACAGATTTAATATTTAAGTTTTAATAATGTGAAAACTTGAACATAATGTGCAGTGTTTTACATTTCATACCATTAAAAACAAGGAATTAAAATTTTAAAGTAAAACTTCGGACTCATGAAAGCTGCTGCTAGGGCAGCAGTAGAAAAGTCTTTATCCAGAAAATACGTAGAACATAAGCTACAGTAGTTCCCGATTCTTCATTCTTCCTTTCCTCTAACCTGGAGAGATGCTTAGGGTTAGGGTGTGAGAGGATAGTTTAATATCTATGACTGTCCAGTCTTTGACCATACTGATCTCTAAATCCATGTATCACTGGCCAACAGATTAGTGAAGAGCCGATCACCTGCACATCCACCAATGTGATATATGCCATCATGTGCCAGCAATGCCCCTCTGCCATGTACATTGGTCAAACTGGACAGTCTCTACGTAAAAGAATAAATGGACACAAATCAGATGTCAAGAATTATAACATTCATAAACCAGTCGGAGAACACTTCAATCTCTCTGGTCACGCAATCACAGACATGAAGGTCGCTATCTTAAAACAAAAAAACTTCAAATCCAGACTCCAGCGAGAAACTGCTGAATTGGAATTCATTTGCAAATTGGATACTATTAATTTAGGCTTAAATAGAGACTGGGAGTGGCTAAGTCATTATGCAAGGTAGCCTATTTCCTCTTGTTTTTTCCTACCCCCACCCCCCCAGATGTTCTGGTTTAACTTAGATTTAAACTTGGAGAGTGGTCAGTTTGGATGAGGTATTACCAGCAGGAGAGTGAGTTTGTGTGTGTATGGGGGTGGGGGGGGGATGTGAGAAAACCTGGATTTGTGCTGGAAATGGCCCACCTGATGATCACTTTAGATAAGCTATTACCAGCAGGACAGTGGGGTGGGAGGAGGTATTTTTTCATATTCTCTGTGTATAAATAAAGCCTGCTGCAGTTTCCACGGCATGCATCCGATGAAGTGAGCTGTAGCTCACGAAAGCTCATGCTCAAATAAATTGGTTAGTCTCTAAGGTGCCACAAGTACTCCTTTTCTTTTATTAGAATGAGTGTGTCTTTAAAGAGAACAGAGTAGCAGGTAGCCTATCTTCCTTTTCTTTGAATGGCTGATGTAGATGTAGAGCAACAATTTTACAGTTAAATTGTTAAGCCAATTAATTATAGTAGAAGTGGAGTGTATCTCTGTGTAGCCTATTAACATTAAGTTCAACATTTTACAAGGGGCGTTTTACAAAGGGAGTTACAAGCTTAACTCTAGTAGGCTTCTCCTCAAAGCCTAGCCATAATTACTATATCTGTAGATACAGATTAATCTGTTAAGCATGTTTTGTTCTTCGCTTTTTTCTTTCTTGGAACTGGAATGGATGAACCACCTTCCTCCGTCATTTTGATTTGAAGACATGTTGGTCCAACAATAAAATATATACCGTACTTACCTGTGATACCTTCCCAAGATGCTGATGATCACATAATGGTTCGAGTGGTTCCAGAAGAGGTCCCTCTTGTCCTGCTTATTGACTGCTACCATGAGTTTTGCTGGCACCAGAAGATGGCATAGGTAGTCCAAACCGGAGGCTTCCTTTGGAATGGTGTCAGTCAGATTCCACACTTCTTTGCCAATATGTGGGGGTTTTCTTTTAGATACTCCTCCAGGCTCTACCCAATGCATAGGTGTGGGGGGAAAAACACAAAAGAAAAATGAATGAGCAACATCTCATGGCTCTTGTTGCTTTTATTCTCATCAAATAGCCTGTTCACACTGATTTCTATTGCATGGCCCAACAACTTGTGGCAGACCTTAAATTAACCTTGAGACTGGGATGATAGAGGGAAGAGTTAATCTTGCATGGGCAGCTAAAACAGGGCAGGCAAGGAGGTTGCATAAACCAGACAGAATCAGAAACAATTGACTTATTAAACAAAGCAATTTCACTACTGTCTAGCTTGTAAAATATATTTGTACTATACAAGCATATTTAATAACACTTCACTCAGCTCTTCTACAGTACATTAGACAAATAATAGCCAAGTCAGACTGTCCGGGAGGCCCTGGAAGGTGCTAATTGACAGATAACCGCACAGAGTCTGGAGCAGTAAATCTTGTGGTCAAAAAGGGTAACGTGTAGCCTATCACTACAATGAAGTTAAGTTTAAAATTACATTAAGTGCTTTTGTTAGGTCCATCAGGTGAATCCCCAATGGCTTGTCAAGTACTGAATAAAGCATTATGAAACCATACCATAACCTCTTTGTTAGCCTTAAATTACAGTAGGTATAGGTATGAATGTTGGCAATGCTAAAAGTTTGCTACTGTTTGCTGCCCTCATCACTTAAACACAATGGAGATACAAAAAAAAAAAAGACAATATTTTCAGTTCTGTCTTCATTGCCCCAGTTCCTGAATTTAAGCTGTTAATATCTTATATGTTTATTCTGTTGGCTGTTATGTGATTATGAAGGAGCCATTTAATAAGGTCTGTCATTTTATGTTTGAAACATTAAGCTATACAAATTGGAAGCAAAATGCCTTTACTTTTTTTTTTTCTTCTTTTATTAGTAATTGCTCAATTTGGTTTAATGTCAGCCACTTCTTAAAGCCAGAGTATAAATACACGGAAACTCCCTTCTAAATACTGACATTTATTTTGTTATAAACATAACAGATAACCATATCCACATTCATTATTCTTTAGATAATGGTAAAACTTTCCACTTGAATACTGTCCCAAAGGTAGAGAGGACAGTGGGTATTATTGGCCTTTTGGGTAGAAAAGCTTTATTATTGCTTTAAAAAAGGCAGTAGAGAAATAATGAACTCTTGCCTTTTTCTATATTATTATCCATTTAGGACTTTATGAGAACAAACAGGTTTCAAAGTAGCAGCCGTGTTAGTCTGTATTCGCAAAAAGAAAGGGAGTACTTGTGGCACCTTAGAGACTAACAAATTTATTTGAGAATAAGCTTTCGTGAGCTACAGCTCACTTCATCAGATACATTCAGTGGAAAATACAGTGGGGAGATTTATATACACAGAGAACATGAAACAATGGGTGTTACCATACACACTGTAAGGAGAGCGATCACTTAAGATGAGCTAATACCAGCAGGAGAGCTGGGGGCGGGGGGAGGGGAGAAAACTTTTTGTAGTGATAATCAAGGTGGGCCATTTCCAGCAGTTGACAAGAATGTCTGAGGAACAGCGGGGGGGGGGGGGGGAGGGGGAAATAAACATGGGAAAATAGTTTTACTTTGTGTAATGACCCATCCACTCCCAGTCTCTATTCAAGCCTAAGTTAATTGTATTCAGTTTGCAAATTAATTCCAATTCAGCAGTCTCTCGTTGGAGTCCGTTTTTGAAGTTTTTTTGTTGAAGAATTGCCACTTTTAGGTCTGTAATCGAGTGACCAGAGAGATTGAAGTGTTCTCTGACTGGTTTTTGAATGTTATAATTCATCTGATTTGTGTCCATTTATTCTTTTACATAGAGACTGTCCAGTTTGACCAATGTACATGGCAGAGGGGCATTGCTGGTGCATGATGGCATATATCATATTGGTAGATGTGCAGGTGAATGAGCCTCTGATATTGTGGCTGATGTGATTAGGTCCTATGATGGTGTCCCCTGAATAGGTATGTGGATATAGTTGGCAACGAGCTTTGTTGCAAGGATAGGTTCCTGGGTTAGTGTTTTTGTTGTGTGGTGTGTGGTTGCTGGTGAGGACTTGCTTCAGGTTGGGGGGCTGTCTGTAAGCAAGGACTGGCCTGTCTCCCAAGATCTGGGAGAGTGATGGGTCGTCCTTCAGGATAGGTTGTAGATCCTTGATGATGCGTTGGAGAGGTTTTAGTTGGGGACTGAAGGTGATGGCTAGTTGCGTTCTGTTATTTTCTTTGTTGGGCCTGTCCTGTAGTTGGTGACTTCTTGGTACTCTTCTGGCTCTGTCAATCTGTTTCTTCACTTCAGCAGGTGGGTACTGTAGTTGTAAGAATGTTTGATAGAGATCTTGTAGGTGTTTGTCTCTGTCTTTATATATTTGTATATAAATCTCCCCACTGTATTTTCCACTGAATGCATCCGATGAAGTGAGCTGTAGCGCACGAAAGGTTATGCTCAAATAAATTTGTTAGTCTCTAAGGTGCCACAAGTACTCCTTTTCTTTTTGAGAATAAACAGATTTGCAACATGGAAGAAGCAAAACAAAAACACCCCTGCAATTTGCAAAAAGAAAGTGTTCCTAAAAGCAGGTTAAATATGTTTTTTACTGGTAAAAACATTTTCAAGTAAATGTAGTGTTTGTAAACCACACCACATTAACAGCACTGGCTGGAGATATCCACTGTTTATCATGGGGCATGTATAAAATGAATAGTAAGTAGCAATAGGAGTTTCTCCAGCTAATCTCTGCAAATCTACCTTCCTCAGCCCTGGCCAGAAGGGACCATCTGTGGCAGTGGGCAGACTGTCTCCTTGAGCGTCCTCCTACACAGAATGTTGTAAGTGTTGTAAGGGAAATTTTAGCTCATAGTCCAAATGTTAAAGATTATGAGGAAATTTTCTACATAGTGTGAGAACACGTAGAAGCACATTTAAATCACGGCAGTTCCACCATCTTACACCAGGACTAATTTCAGCCCTTTTAATTTTAAGAATTACAGGCCTGATTCTATAGCTGCTGTGCATACAGAACTCCCATTGAATCCAAATTGTAGAGCACATGCAGAATCAAGTCCAAAATCTGCTTTCATACTTTTGTAATTTGACATAGAACCACAGTGGCTATAATTTTCAGAGCTACTAATATACCTAGGACCTAACTGGCCTCAAAAGTGCCCAATCCAGAGCCTAACCTTCAGTTGGAATGTGCCTACCTAGATATAGTAGACTTGGCCAACGGCTTAGGGGCCCAACTAATATTTTCAAATTAGACATGGGGACATCTGGAAGTGAAGCTGTAGGTGACTGAAAAGGTATCTTCTCCCATAGGTGCTGCCACACTTGGAGTGTACTTGAGTTGGGGAGAAATTGAGTGTATCCACAGTGAAAAATCCAAGGAATTTGGGGAATGGCAAATGGATAAAATTATCTTCAAGCACATACCAACTTGGCAAGTTTTTAGCAGCAGATGAGAAAAAGAATACATTAATTTAACAGCTGACTGTCTCTTCCCACCAGCCCACTTTCATTTGCTGTAAAGGACATGAGGACACAAAAGTTAAGCCAGAGATTTCTACAATATAGTTGTCTACTTTTTCTATAAATAAAGGCTAGAAAAAGCTGGGAGCCAAAGGGCTAGACACATATCTAAGAAAATACACAACCACTGGGATGAAATTTTGAAAACTACTTTGTTATTATTTTAATAGCTGCCATACAGAATCCACATGTTTTATGAGAAACCATATATACAGATTTTTCTGTATATACACAGATCTACAAATTTTTCATAATTCAAAACATATAGACTATTCCTATTATAGCAGAGTTTATTTGTTATTACTATACTGTAGAGCTAACATCTCGTCAGGCACTTTAAATATGAGATAACATTTTCAAAACCACCTAAGTGACTTAAGAATCTAAGGCTTGGTCTAAACTACCAACTTATGTTGGTATAACTGCATTGCTCAGGAGTGTGGAAAATCCACGTCCCTTAGTGATGTAGTTATACAGACCTAACCCATCCACACCACGATAAAAGAGACAAATGAAATGTTCCTGGCCATCGGCCTGCTCCCATTTGAAATCCATAAGGAGTTTTGCTATGGGTTTCAATGAGAATTGGGTGAGAGCATTGTGTTCAAAATTATTTTTATGTACTTCAAGATAAGATGTGAAGATTATTCAAGATGTCCTCTTTCGAAAATTAGTCTCTTTCATAATGCAGGAGCAACTGCATTATACCTGTTTCCTGGTCTAAACCTATATTTTATGCAAGACAATATTTTTTACGTAGAGTACAGGTTGTTAAAATACTTATTATAGACAGCATATTCAATACGGCACAGAAATATTTGTCTACTAAAGTCATTTTTGTAATGGGCTATGTTGACTTTGTTGTTTTAATACTAAATACCAACCATAAGGTAGTAGTGGGCTGGAACAGATGGAGAGTTCATTTCTCAACATGCATTGGAATCAAAATGCATTCTTTAAAATTCATATCCAAATGTGGATTGGGTAAATTATAAATGATAATTTTGCACAGTTATAGAGATACATCTGATATAACAAAAACTGATTGTGTAACACAGAAAACAAAGGAATAACTCCTGTACAACAGTGTTAGAATTAATTATTGTTTATAGATGCCACCTTAAAAAATGAAAGGTAATTTGTTTTAAAAAAGGAAGTTCACAGTGGATCACTTTTATAGCCAGCAATAATGGTGAATTCTAGTTAGTGTAATCCAGTGTGAGCATCTCTACTATGTACTGTTACCATTATTTCTAGTACAGGTATGGAACGATTATGGATAATCACTTTGTTTTGTGCATTGAACTTGTCAGAACTTCATATCAATTTACTTTATTGGTGCAGCTAGCATATTAAATGTATCCAGTGTCTGAATATCAAGCTACCGATAAGATAGAGGAGGCTTGCATGAGTCCCTTGTTAACAAAGCCAGCTTTGGGGGCCATGAAGGAGAACCTCAGCTTTCACATAAATGGCTTTTTTCTTGTGAAGCCAACTTTGGGAACATTTACCTGATAGTAACTCATTTAAACAGATGGGTAGAATTGAAAGGCACAAATATTTAGACTTAGTTTCTGAAGCAGGAGGCTGGGAGGGGGGTGAAGATGGGGATCCTAAAGATCTCAAACTCACATACAACAATTGCATTTACAATGAATCTCTTAAATTTGGGTATTTCACCAAAAAAATATCTAACAAACTTTCTCCAAATTCCATAGACCAGTCCAGTGCATTGTGTTGCCATTGCCAAATAGTGTAGGAATTTCTTACTTGGGTCAAGAAATGGATGGGATGGAATTGTTTTGAAGGCCCATGCAAAATGCTGTGGTGCTCTCTGCTTGCGAACATTTTTAACATGCTATAAAGCTGGGCCTGAGCTATCTGTGGCTCACTCTGGCAGCTACTAAGCTATGGGCACTCCCACTATTGCCACAGCAGTTGGCATGTGCCATATGTTCTTTGCAACTGCCAGCCTTACCCCGCTGGCCCTTACTCACCAGGACTCAAGGATGAGGAGCAGAGGAGCAAAGGCTAAGCTGCTACAGCTTGGAGTGTGGGTCCTGCACACTCAACACCTCTCTCCCTGCCAGGTCAGCTCTAAAGCCAGTATTGGCACATCTGAGGAGCCAGAGGGGATCCAGACTACCATCAGAGGCACCCCACTCCAACTGAGCAACCATTCTATACCTGAAGCCACAGCATGACCCATTTATACCTATTGCTGCTGCTGCGAGACACAGCTGTCAGGTAAGAAGCCAAATAAAGAAGCCTCTATGAGGGCAGTGGAGTGGAGTAAAGGACTGAAGGAGGAGAAAGAGAATGTAATTGATGAATATTTTATTAGGGATAGACAGAAGAGTATGGAATTGATTTTGAGGGGTTAGTTTGTGTGTAAATTATGGATTGGCCTCCTCTGAGGTTGAAGTGAGGAGGCAGAGAAGTATTTAACCCAAGGAGCAGCATATTTATCACAGACTGAGGAGTTTTTGGCATCATGCCTCTGCACTGAATGCCATTCGTTGATTTTCTATTAAATCTAAGAGGAGAATGAATAAAGTGTACAGTTGTTAGTAAGGTTAAAGAAAGAGCACTTTACATGCTTATCCAACCATTGGAAACAACAGTTTGCATCTGCCATCCCATTAGCAAGTTACTGCTCACAAATTTATAATTATTTATTCACTCAGCATCAAGCTGTCCTCTACAATCCAAAATATTCTGTATTTAATGAAAATATGTAAGCTCATTTTTGGTCAAGTAGCAAAATTATATATAGCATTAAGTCTAATTTCCATGACTATTTGCATGCATGTATGGAGGTTTGTGTATGAACTATGGACCAGGATTTCTTTGAACTCTGAAGTACTAATCTGGTAAATTAATTTTTCACTTTTAATTTTCAGTATGTTTTTATTGTATCCATGGAAGAAAAGAGGAACCCTACCCTAGTTAATTTGGCACCTGTACATTCCCAGAGAAGGTAATGAAACAGAGAGTAATTCAAACTTTATAAAAGGAGTGAATTCTAATCATGTTAAGGTTATTCTTAATTAAAATATCTATTAACTTTTTATAGTCAGTACAATTATAGATGTATTCCTCCTTGACAAATTGATAAAAAAATGATTCAATACTATTTATTTTTTAAAAAATTCCCACCTTAGAACAAGAATAGCTCATCTGTATAAAATAGCTCCAAACTAAGTGATCAATTTTAGGAAAAGTATAAGCTATTTAAAATGTTCCAGTTAAGCAACATATATTTAAGCTAACTTGATCCCTACTTCTTGGGCTCATAAACACACTCATGGAGCTATAAACACACTCATGGAGTAGGATATAAGTCATCATCTTTTTGTCTCATTTAGCTTAACCAGTCCATGTAAATAGTTAACCCTTTTAGATTTTTTTTTTTTTTGCTTACACAGGATATATTTTTGATCAGATTCTTTTTAATTATTCAGGCTATCCAGTCATAGAATATACTGTAAGTGATTTATCAAACACATAAGTTGACCAGCACTTTTAGCAAGTGCTTTGTGGCTCCCAGGAACAGCTATGACAGCCTGACTGATTTTAGTGCAATCAGTATTTATCTGAACAAAACACCCACCTCTGAAATTTTAGCAGTTGAAGAATGGGTAAAAACTCCTAGGACAACAATGACTGACCTTTTAAAATGTGTTTTGCACTGACTAACGTTCACCTGAGTTTCTCATAGGAAACCCCGTTTACTACACATGTGAGGTAACTTCAAACAATCCAGCATTCTTAGAGGAGGCCCCATTGGCATAAGTGACCTTCAACCTCATCGCCCAGGCTCATAACAAAGTCTACTCATTCGTTTCATTTATTGCTTTACATTTCAGAATAATGTTCCTGCTCATCAGGAACTGAGCAACTGTCTTTTCTGAGTTTTAATATTGAGACATTCCTAACCAACCATCAAATCCTAAGCTCATGGTGATCTAATATGTGGATTATACAGAAAAATGACAGGAGTTTAAAGGCAGAGCTTGTTGGAGACCCTTGGTATTAAGGTCCAGTGTTGCTTGTTTCAATTAGTATCCTACCCAGTCTAAATATTTCTGAGACAGCTTGCTCTGGTGTCGTAGAACTTTATACGACTACTGCTTTCTGACTTCAGGGAGCAACTTATTTGTAGCTCTTTCCTTTTCCTGTTTTCAACAGGAGGTGAAATGACCAAATGAGTGTTCTCTTCAATTAGAGCAGAAGAAGCAGAGCTGGTGTGAGGGAATCAGATCTGGGGCTTTTAACAAGGCAGAAGGACAGAATTTTGTTCCTGCTCACGGAGGAGCAATAAAAGCTTCATTGCAATGCTGGACATGGAATGAAATGTCCTGGAGTCCTGTAAATATCAGGGGACTGGAAACTGATAACTAAAGTGTGTTTTTGCACAAAAATTTGACCTTCCATGAGCCAAAGAAACATCCTATTGTCAGACACTGGACTAGGACTCTTCCCTTAATGGATGAGTCACATACTACCATTTTCCCAAATTTCATTGGTTTGTATTATTAAAGTCAGTAAGAGTAGATCATGTGTAATGGAAAATGTGTGCTTCATCTCTCAATCAAGTCAATAATTAAACAAGATCAGACACCATTTGTAAGCTCTGGCACCTGATGCCTAGTGGGTAAGGAGCTCTTTGTTCCCATCTGTTGGTGAACATGGGGAAGAACAATGACAGAGCTGCTTCATTGGCTTAAGCTATTTAACTATTATTTGTATGTGTAGAGGCTTGTAGGAGCTTTGTGCTGGGAGAGAAGCTGAGCCCTGATTAGGGGGTGGGGCTTCTCTGACTTGGGGTCCTATAAAGGTAGCAGCCAGTTGTCCAGCGGCACAGACAGCTGCAGCGGTACAGGAGCCAGCAAACAGAGCTGGAAACGGGAGTTTCAGTGGGAGTTCTGTTGGAGGAGAAGGTATTTATACAGAGGCAGCAGTGGTAGTGACCCAAGTAGTGGAAGACACAATGAAGATGACTGGATGTGGAAGCTGCGGTATGTACATGATCCTGGAGGATCATGTAAAAAGAAAAAGGAAAAGAGTTTTGTCTGCATGAAGTGCCGTCTGATAGAGCTGATGGAAGAAAAGATCAGAGGATTGGAGATGCAGGAGGAAAGTCTGCTTGAGTTTAGATGGGGGTCAAGCGGATTATGGAGCAAAGACATGAGGCAGCTGAAGGGAAAAGCTCAGACTTGTAGATGGAAGCAGGACTGAAGAATTCTAAGGGAAGACTGCTGGGTGAAGAAAATGGACAGTGGAAGCATGTGACTAGGAGAACCAGGCAGAGGAAAAGATGGGCTAGTGAACAGGTTTGCAGAGTTGCACAATGAAGAAGGGGCTCAGCAGGTGGTCACTGAAGGTGGAAGGACAAGGAAGAAGAGAAGAGCGGCTAGTCCTATAGGAAAAGGGGAAGAGTCAATGGAGACTACACCAAATAGGAGCCCCAGGAGGGTACAGGATGGATTGAAGAGGATTATAAGGGAGAATAGGAACGGAAAGAACTTGCAGCCAGAGGGAACAGGGGATAGACTGGAGAATTGCACCGTCACCAGGAAAAGGCAGGTCTACGTGATCGGGGACTCCATACTGAGAAGAATAAACAGGCCTGCAACCAGAGTTGATCCAGAGAATAGAAGGGTGTGCTGTCTTCCAGGTGCTAAGATATGGAATGTGGGCCTGAGGTTGAAAAGGATCCTACAGAGAGCGGGAAAGAATCCACTGATTGTCCTTCATGTGGGAACAAATGATACCGGTAGATTCTCGCTGCAACATATCAAGAGAGATTATGCCAGGCTGGGGAAGACACTTAAGGAAATCGAGGCTCGGGTGATCTTCAGTGGTATTCTGTTGTTCCTAGAGAAGGGCAACAAAAGTGTGACAAGATTAGGACTATCAACAGATGGCTCAGGCAGTGGTGCTATAAGGAGGGTTTGGGGATGTACGGCCACTGGGAGGCATTCATGGACAGAGCACCGTTCTCTTGGGATGGACTTCACCTGAGTAAGGAGGGAAGTAGACTTCTAGGATGGAGGCTGGCACAATTGATTAAGAGAGCTTTAAACTCAGAATTTGGAGGAGATGGTTGGGAGATGTCCAGTGTGACAAAGTTCCTGCTCTACCTTGGGGGGAACCTGGGCCCGCCCTCTACTCGGGGTTCCACCCCAGGGCACTGTGGAATGCAGCTGTCTAGAGTGCCTCCTGGAACAGCTGTGCGACATCTACAACTCCCTGGGCTACTTCCCCATGGCCTCCTCCCAACACCTTCTTTATCCTCACCATAGGACCTTCCTCCTGGTGTCTGATAATGCTTGTACACCTCAGTCCTCCAACAGTCTGCATTCTTACTCTCAGTTCCTTGTGCCTCTTGCTCCCAGCTCCTCACAAGCACACCACAAACTGAAGTGAGCTCCTTTTCAAAACCCAGGTGCCCTGATTAGCCTGCCTTAATTGATTCTAGCAGCTTCTTGATTGGCTGCAGGTGTTCTAATCAGCTTGTCTTAATTGTCTCCAGAAGGTTCCTGATTGTTCTGGAACCTTCCCTGTTACCTTTCCCAGGGAAAAGGGACCTACTTAGCCTGGGGCTAATATATCTGCCTTCTATTACTCTCCTATAGCCATCTGGCCTGACCCTGTCACACCATGTAATCAACACGCCGGATTTTAACATTGAGAGGGAAGAAAACAAAGTAAGAAAGGATACAGCCGTGGGTAGGAGAATGAACATAAGGAGGAAGGGCAGTGTGGATACCAGTCTAATAGGTTATTCTGGCTGTAGAATGACCGTGTCTAATCGGGTAAAGAATGTGAGTGAGGCCAAACAGCAAAAATTAAGATGTTTGTACATCAATTTGAGGAGTCTAGGTAGCAAAATGGAGGAACTAGAGCTACTGGTGTAGGAGGTGAAACCAGATACTATAGGGATAACAGAAATAACAGGGTGGAATAGTCGTCATCACTGGACTACAGGTACTGAAGGGTATGTGCTGTTTGGGAAAGACAGAAATAAAGGTAAAGGTGGTGGAGTAGCATTGTATATCAATGATGAGGTAAAATGTAAAGAAATAAGAAGCGATGTAATGGATAAGACAGAGTCCATCTGGGCAAAAAATTATTTTGGGGAATAAACTACTAGAGCCTCCCCTGTGATAGTACTTAGGGTGCGCAATAGACTGCTGGGATCCGATCTGGATATGGATAGAGCCCTCTTAAATGTTTTTCATGAAGTAAATACTAATGGGAATTGTGTGATCATGAGAGACTTTAACTTCCCAGATATAGACTGGAGGACAGGTGCTAGTAATAATAATAAGGCTCAGATTTTCCTAGATGCGATAGCTGATGGATTCCTTCATTAAGTAGTTGCTGAACCGACTAAACGGTATGTCATTTTAGATTTGGTTTTGGTGAGTAGTGAGGACCTCATAGAAGAAATTGTTGTAGGGGACAACCTGGGTTCAAGTGTTCATGAGCTAATTAAGTTCAAACTGAATGGAAGGCTAAATGAAAATAAATCTGCGACTAGGGTTTTTTTAATTTCAAAAGGCTGACTTTGAAAAATTAAGGAAATTAGGTAGGGAAGTGGATTGGACTGAAGAACTTGTGGATCTAAAGACAGAGGAGGCCTGGGATTACTTCAAGACAAAGATGCAGAAGCTATCAGAAGTCTGCATCCCAAGAAAGGGGAAAAAATTATAGGCAGGAGTTGTAGACGAAGCTCGATGAGCAAGCATCTCAGAGAGGTGATTAAGAAAAAGCAGAAAGCATAAGGGAGTGGACGATGGAAGGGATCACCAAGGAAAGCTACCTTATTGAGGTCAGAACATGTATGGATAAAGTGAGACAGGCTAAAAGTCAAGTAGAGTTGGACCTTGCAAAGGGAATTAAAACCAATAGTAAAAGGTTCTATAGCCACATAAATAAGAAAACAAAGAAAGAAGAAGTGGGACCGCTAAACACTGAGGATGGAGTGGAGGTTAAGGATAATCAAGGCATGGCTCAATATCTAAACAAATAATTTGCCTCAGTCTTTTATAAGGCTTATGGAGGATCTTAGGGATAATGGTAGGATGACAAATGGGAATGAGGATATGGAGGTAGATATTACCATATCTGAGGTAGAAGTGAAACTCAAACAGCTTAATGGGACTAAATCGGGGGGCCCAGATAATCTTCATCCAGGGATATTAAAGGAATTGGCACACCCATTGAAATGAAATTGCAAGCCCATTATCAAGAATTTTTAATGACTCTGTAAACTCAGGGGTTGTACCGTATGACTGGAGAATTGCTAACATAGTTCCTATTTTTAAGAAAGGGAAAAAAAGTGATCTGGGTAACTACCGGGCTGTTACTTTGACATCTGTAGTATGCAAGGACTTGGAAAAAAATTGAAGGAGAAAGTAGTTAAGGACATTGAGGTCAATGGTAAATGGGACAAAATACAACATGGTACTACAAAAGGTAGATCATGCCAAACGAATCTGATCTCCTTCTTTGAGAAGGTAACAGATTTTTTTAGACAAAGGAAACACAGTGGATCTAATTTACCTAGATTTCAGTAAGGTGTTTGATACGGTGCCACATGGAGAATTATTAGTTAAATTGGAAAAGAGGGTGATCAATATGAAAATTGAAAGGTGGATAAGGAATTGGTTAAAAGGGAGACTACAGCAGGTCATACTGAAAGGTGAAATGTCAGACTGCAGGGAGGTTACCAGTGGAGTTCCTCAGGGACCGGTTTTGGGACCAATCTTATTTAACCTTTTTATTACTGACCTCGGCACAAAAAGTGGGAGTGTGCTAATAAAGTTTGCAGATGAGACAAACCTGGGAGGTATTGCCAATTTAGAGAAGGACTGGGATATCATACAGGAGGATCTGGATGACCTTGTAAACTGGAGTAATAGTATGAAATTTTATATTGAGAAGTGCAAGGTCATGCATTTAGGGATTAATAACAAGAATTTTTGTTATAAGCAGGGGACACATCAATTAAAAGTAACGGAGGAGGAGAAAGACCTTGGAGTATTGGTTGACCCCAGGATGACTATGAGCCGCCAATGTGATATGGCCGTGAAAAAAGCTAATGTGGTCTTGGGATGCATCAGAAGAGGTATTTCCAGTAGAGATAAGGAAATGTTAGTACTGTTATACAAGGCACTGGTGAGACCTCATCTGGAATATTATGTGCAGTTCTGGTCTCCCACGTTTAAGAAGGATTAATTCAAACTGGAACAAGTACAGAGAAGGGCTACTAGGATGATCCGAGGAATAGAAAACCTGTCGGATGACAGGAGACTCAAGGAGCTTGGCTTGTTTAGTCTAGCCAAAAGAAGGTTGAGGGGAGATGTGATTGCTACCTATAAATATATCAGAGGGATAAATACCAGAGAGGGAGAGGAATTATTTAAGCTCAGTACCAATGTGGATACAAGAACAAATGGATATAAACTGGCCATCGGGAAGTTTAGACTTGAAATTAGACAAAGGTTTCTAACCATTAGAGGAGTGAAGTTCTGGAATAGCCTTCCAAAGGAAGCAGTGTGGGCAAAATGCCTATCTGGCTTCAAGATTAAACTTGATAAGTTTATGGAGGAGATGGTATGATGGGATAACATGATTTTGGCAATTAATTGAACTTTAAATATTCATGGTAAATAGACCCAATGGCCTGTGATGGGATGTTAGATAGGGTGGGATCTGAGTTACTACAGAGAATTCTTTCCTGGGTATCTGGCTGGTGAATCTTGCCCATATGCTCAGGGTTCAGCTGATCGCCATATTTGAGGTTGGGAAGGAATTTTCCTTCAGGGAAGATTGGAAGAGGCCCTAGGGTTTTTTTCCTTCCTCTGTAGCATGGGGTAAGGGTCACTTGCTGGAGGATTCTCTGCACCTTGAAGTCTTTAAACCATGATTTGAGGACTTCAGTAGCTCAGACATAGGTGAGAAGTTTATTGCAGGAGTGGGTGGGTGAGATTCTGTGGCCTGCGTTGTGTAGGAAGTCAGACTAGATGATCATAAGGGTCCCTTCTGCCCTTAATATCTATGACCCTATGACCTAGAGCTGGCCAGAAATTTTCCAGCTGAATGTTTTTTTCATAGGAAAATGCCAACTCTACATCTCAATTTAGATGAAATTTCAATAGAAGCCAGACAGGGTTCTGCCAACTTGCCTTCCTGGCTCCTCAGCACTTCACTTGGCAGGCTGCTTGGGATGCCAGGCTCCCAACCTTACCCCTCCTAGGACACATGGGCTCTCACGGTTTCCAGAGTGTCTGTCCCTGGGGCATCCTAAAAGCCCCTCCAGCCCCAGCTCCCCGTCTTCCAGACAGCTCAGAGAAATGTTTAGAAAAGACAAAATGACATTTCATTTAGACTTATTCCAAAACAATTTTGGTGGGATTTGCATTGCTGAGAACATTTCAAAATGTCCTTTTTCATTTTGAAATGGAACGAAACACGTTTTGAAATTCTGGAATTTCTCATGGAATGGGAATTCTATTATCCATCTATGTGTACAGTTTACCCAGAATTCCAGATGGACAGAAGCTCTATAGAGAAATTAGTTCTATGCTCCCATATATTGATGGATAGGGAAGTACAGCCAGTGGTGCTGGAACTAGGAGTGCTGGGGGTGCTGGCTTGAAGTAGTTGCAACAACACCAAATACATGATTTCCATTATCAACACCCCTGCTATAAAATATTGTTCCAGAACTACTGAGTATGGCTATGGAGAGAGGTTCATTTGCACAAGCTTTCTACTCAGAATTCCTCCTATGGCACTTTAAGAATATTTATAGCTGTACACAAATTCAGAATTGGTTGGGTAGTGGAACTGAACTGAAAGAGGAGAGAGCTACTTTGTGTCTAGGAGTGCATGCCCAGTGGCTAGAATTCTGTTCAAGGATCTGTGCAAAGTGACTCACCAGGTAGTGCACTGCCTTGTGTCTAGATGAAACATTGCAATTTTTTTCTGTAGTCCTGCCAACCAGGTCCACACAGTCTTTGTGCCTTAAGACTCTGCCCTTTTGCTGGGTCACCTTTGATCTGACCCCTTTTAGGGCACACCAGGGTTTGGTGTAGGGTAGTCCCAGGACCTCAGACAAGGTCAACAGCCCTGGATCAGGCTAAGTAACCTTTCTGGCCCCTTATGTTTGGTGTCTTCCCACTAGACTTCCTGGTGAGGCTGTAGGGGAATCCAGTTTTCTTGTCCCAGTTCTCAAGGCAACAAAGGAAAGGAAATTAAATTTACAGAAATAAAGAGAAGCACCAGTTTCTTTCCAATATCCTCCAGTCACCTGTTCTACTGCTCTGTGCTCACAGGCAACTGAAGAAAGTTTGCTGTCTGCTGTGCTGCTTTCTGGAAGCTACAGTTAAGAGGTGTTTCCACCTCTCCAGGCTGGGGCCTTTTGAACTGAACTTCTCCCTTTTTAAGGCTCCTCCTCAAAAACTGACAGGACTTGCAAGTGTGACAGAACAAGACTGCCTGAGCCCAAAGCTTCTCTTTGAACCCTTCTTCCCTGATGTGGGGTTTGAACACTCTGCCAGAGGGTTCTATCTGCTATAGGCTTTCTTCACCAGAGGATCCTGTGCCACTGGAATGACTCTTTGAAAGAAGACAAGGAAAGGAAGCTCCTTAACAAGACTCAACACAGAGAAGGCTCTTCACTGAAGCCTATTGGACAGTCATACCAACAGGAGGTGAACTGAATTAACAGACTACTACCAAAGTTACAGTGGGGGTGGGTTATTTATCATTCAAATAGTTAGATGGTTGCTGTGCTCCCTTTTCTCCGAGTGAAATTCTCCTTGTTTCATATGCAGATTCAGGGCTTGTGAGTGCAGAAGTATTGCCTGTCAAGGGCACCCATGTAAGGTGTTTAATTATCCCAGAGATTCTGGGTGAGGGCTTGAGTCAGTGATGTTTGTTAGTTTTAAGAGGTGACTTCTAGTTATTTGAATGTGTGGCTTTTTGCTGCCATTAAGCACCTCACAAAAGGGTTATACTGTTGATGTTTTTCTAGCATATAATGTAACTATTTTGTAACTCATTTTGAGTGCTGCAATACAGGTCCATTAACTGTCAATGGGTGCTGCAATACAGGTCCATTAACTGTCAACATAGCCTATGAGAAACTGGACTATTGTCATTAAAAGACTCTTAAAAGACAGCCATTTTTAATACTTGAAATTATTAAACAATTTGAATGGTGTATTTAACAATAGATGGACTATTTTAATCACACAGGAATAAATCTGAGTTCATAGTGATTCTACATGGTGATTCTTAAACCTCTAGGATTCAGAGATTCAAAGCTATTTTTCCAGCTTCTAGACTTATTTAGAGCTTTATTTAGAGCTTTTTTCCTACCATTACCCCAAGTAGTAGAACCCTAGGTCCAGTCACAGAATGTAGATTCCCCAGCTTCACTTCACAGCATGCACTCAAGGTAGATACAAGAGGCAAAGCAGATTAAAGCCAATGCTGACACCATGGCACTCAGGATTTTAGTAAAAGTAAAGGGTCTGAGAACCTAAATATTGGGAGAGAAGTGAAAAGTATTAGGTATAGAAAGAATGGTCTCTTTGGGAAGAAAAGCGGTCAGTTTAGTCTATAGAGATGGGGAAATAACTGCATGTGTATATGCCGTATGTATGCACATGCAGATATTTATTCAGTGAAGGCATTTGAATATTTCATGTTTTGTCTGAAACATTTAAAGTTTTGTTTCTGGTTCAGATCAGTAAGGGAGCTCTTATGCATTTTACCTGAAGCAGTTTTCCCCATCTTACAGGTGACATGAGTTTCAGCCTGCAAGTACAAGAGCCAACACTTGATGAGTGTTCTAATACATTGTACATCAGATTACCTTGATTTTTTGTAAAACAAGGCTGTTCAGTACCTTTCATTTAATATACTGTATACTGACCTTTTAAGACAACTACATTTTACAAATGAAATCTTAGATGCTAATAAAGGAAATTATGGCTTCAAAACCAAATGCCTAATCTGGCTAGGTCTACTCTAAAAATACTAATGTTTCAAATTAAAAGAATTTGGTTAATTCCATTTGCCACAGCCTACTATCACTTACACTGAACCAGATTCTTACATTACATTACTATATAAAATGTCTGTGTTTACACTGCAAATCTCTCCCCAAAAGTAGATGCAGCCTATTAGCCTACACTGCAATGGTTCATTGTCTTGAGGTTAAACACAATCCATAAATATCCAGGTGATTGAATATTAAAGCTTGATTAAACTGTGGAAAACATGTAATCTGAAGATGAATGGGCTGTAATGTGCCACCACAATGATCCCATTACTCTGTTTATCTTTATTTGAAGCTAGCTCTAAATCAAGGTAACAAGCAGACAACATAAAGGAAAATTAAACAAAAAGAAAGAAAAGGGACATTTAATCACTATATTAGCTTCATATGAATATTGATTCCTAGTGTGCGCTGTCAGATAAATGGAAGTTGGAAGAGCAAACTTCTTTCTGTGAAATGTGCTAAATCAACATGTGGAATTCTGTTGGAAGAAGAAATCTGTAGAAAGGGAAGCAATGAAACCGAGTTAGAACTGTGCAGGGCCTTCCCTTTTCATGATACTATATGGTAAAGTGGCTGAATATGGATTTGGAATCTCAATATACCAGAATATGCAAGAGAAACAAAAAGTCCCTACCTTAGTTCAATCCCTCTGATGCAATATTCTTCCCATAGGCTTCTACAGTTGAATGAACTGCATGTTCTTCTCTAGTATACAAGTTATGAAGCTATCATAGGCATGGATGGAGACCATAAAACATTTAAACCAAAACATTCCAAGAATATTAAAAATAAAATATAGACTAAGAATCTTGGGCCTCTACAAGTAGAATAATACAGATTTACTGAGACAAGATGGGTGAGGTAATACCTATTATTCTGTTGGTGACATAAGAACAGCAATACTGGGTCAGACCAAAGGTCCATCTAGTCCAGTAACCTGTCTTCCAACAGTGGTCAAGGCCAGGTGCCTCAGAAGGAATTAACAGAACAGGTAATCATCAAGTGATTCATCCCCTGTTGCCCATTCCCAGCTTCTGGCAAACAGAGGCTAGGGACACCATTCCTGCCCATCCTGGCTAATAGCCATTGAAGGACCTATTCCCCATGAATTTATCTAGTTTTTTTTTAACAAGCTTTACTGACAGAGACAAGCTTTACTGATTTACTCGTAATAATAAAACCAGATGGATTACTTTGAATAAAATTATCTAATTCAAAATGAAAATAGAGGATTTATACATCATACTGCTTTCAGTGACAAGATAGAAGCTTGCACAACCCTGGTATTTGCTTGGGATGGAAGAACTTCAGATAAAAATAGTAACCTGAATCCAAACTACACTACTTTTGATGCTCAAAACTCTCTCAAAACCAGATCCGTAACATCCAGATCTAAAGTAGCAAACAAGAAGAAGAGAATTTGTAACAAGATCCCTCCTCAGATTTTCTTGTGAGAAGGATTTTTCATTATGTGCATATAATTCATATGCAATTATTCTAGACAGAATAAAGAAAGCAGCAGATTCAAGGTTGCAACAAGAACAGGCAGGGTTTAGATAACAAAATCATGCATTGATCAAATAGTAACCTTACACATCATCATAAAATTGTCGATTGAATGGCAGTCACTGCTTTATATGAAGTTTATAAATTTCCCAAAAGCCTTTGATAGAACAGTTTTATGGAAGTTGTTATACCACTATGTAATCCCCCAGCTTCTATGAAAATATGACATGCCAAATAATACATACCAAAAAACCTAGTAAGCTATTCAAGGCTACTCCAGGCATCAGACAAGGATGTCTTATGTAACCATGATCTTTTGTACTGGTAGTGGATTGAGTAATGAGAAAGACTACAAAACCAAGGGGCGTACAATGGACTTTCACACAGAATTTAGAGGACCTTGACTTTGCATCTGACATCAACTAGCTATCACATAGCATAGAGTCATGCAAATGAAAACAAATTATCTGCAGCCCGTGTGCATAGATCAATGGGGTTGAAAATAATCCCTGAGAAAACTAAAGACATGAGGCTCAACACACAAGAAGAAATGCCAATAACGCTTTCTGGGCCTGACATAGAAGAGGTCTTCCATTGTTGTATGCTGTTGTTGTAGCCATGTCAGTTCTGGGATATTAGAGAGACAAGGAGGGTAAGGTAATATCTTTTTACTGGATCAACTTCTGTTGGTGAAAGAGACAAACTTTTGATCTTACACAGAGAGCTCTTCAGAATTTGGTTAATTCTTCTTTAGAAGAAGAAATCTGTGACAGATCGAGGTCTCTCTCACCAACAGAAGTTGGTCCGGTAAAAGATATTACCTCACCGTGCTTGCGTCTCTAAAAAAAAAAAAAAAAAAAAAAAAAAAAGGCCTGATATTTCACATATCTTGACAGCATAAGTACAACAGGTGGACCAGAGGAAGATATTAAAGTCAGAATGGCAAAAGCCAGACATGCTTTTGTAACTCTAAAGCCAATCCAGAGAAACAGAAATCTTGCTCTCTAAACTAAATTTTGAATATTTAACACCATTGTAAAGTTAGTCTTACTATATGGTGCTGAAACTGGAAGACTTATGAAGACCCTCTTATCTAAACTCCAAGTTTTCATAAACAGCTGCCTTAAACAGTATCAGATGGCCAGAAAAATAGAGCTGGCTAGGATATACATGGAGAAAGACCTGAATAACATAAGACAAGTGTTGAACTGGAACCCCTAAGATCAAGAGGTGACAAGGTTAGACTAAGGAAAACATGGAAATGCACAATGGAACCAGAATTGAAAGCTATCAAAATGATATGGGAAAAAGCTAAGAGTGCATCAGGAGATGGGCAAAGATGGAAGGCAGTGGTATAGGCCCTATGTTCCACATAGAATAGAGAGGCATATGAGAGAGAGAGCACATAACTCAAATTAACATTAATGGGACCTGCACTGAGAAGAAAATAGATTTTACAGTACCTGGCTAGCACATTTAGCCCATAAACTTCTCTGCTTTTCACGTGATGTACAAAAAAATAGTAGACCAAAAAGGTTAAGGAGGTTATCTGTGGGATGTTATTTTTTTCTTTTATTTCAATTTTACAAGTAATTGAAGAAAAGACAAAAGTAATTCTATTGTGCTGTTAGGAAACACTACTTGAAAAATACCCCATAAAAATGTAATGCTTTCTTCGGTGCACTTTATTTGCAAGTATACTGCACTCAGTATTTGCTTATTATTACGGCACATAAATACTCCATGTACCTGTGAGGGGTAAAAGTTCCTTGTGTCCATTTCTCAGACTACATTACTCAGTTGTACTGATTTCTTGTATTATGAACCAACACTTCCCTGGTAGAAAAGATGACTTAGTCTTTTCCATCCCTAATTTCTATGGTACAGTCAGGGGACAGGGAGCAGGGGGGTTTGGATAGAGGGTGGGGTCCCGGGGAGGCATTCAGGGAACAAGGAAGTAGTTGGATGGGTCAGGGGTTCTGAGCGGGGCAGTCAGGGGGCAGGAAGTGGGAGGGGCAGAGACCAGGCTGTTTGGGGAGGCATAGCCTTCCCTACCCAGCCCTCCATACAGTTTTGGAACCCCTCAGGCCAAAAAAGTTTACCCACCCCTGTGCTACATCCTCAGTTATTAAGGACCAGATCATTTCCTGTGTGAGAAAACCCAGGTGTGTACACAGTTTTTATGATTATATATATATTATATATTTTATTTTCTTAATTTCTTACTGTCATAACTAAAGTTGGTCAAAACATTTTCCTATGATAAATTTCAAACAAAAAAAAACTTCATTCAAAATGTTTCAAATAAAAAAATTCCAGTTTTCCCACAAGACATTTCTAACTGATTCACACACAAAAAATTTTTTTTTGCATCAACATCTCAGTTAAATTTCATTTAAAAACAAACAAACTAAAAAAGAATGAAAACAAAATGACAAAGACTTTGCTATTTCTATAGTGGACAAGAAATAAGCTCCTCTAGTCTCCAATACAGTAGTGGCATAAGTCCAAAAAGAGGTACCCTTAGAAGATCAGTATCTTATGAAATAAGTAAATAATTTCTTTTATTTTTCTACAGCATTTCAAGTTCTTTCTGACGAAAATATTACACTCTCTCTGAATGTATGGCCTAGTTTTGGTATTGGGCACAGAGCATTGTGTCCTCTCAGCAATTACTTCAAGTGGGATTTAAGAATTCCTTTACTAAATTCTGCAACAGAGCAATGCAGTTACTTTTCCCAAGGTCTTCTGGAAAGTCTTTAACTCTCAGGTTTATTACAGCTCTGTTTTCTTAATCACCACTTTTATTTTGCATTTAGTTTTCATTTTGCTGAAGCTATCTAGTTTTGTTCTGCAGATAGTTGACTGCAGACATTCCTCCAAAACCTATTTCCATAATTTCAGTTTCAATTCCTAATACTATTGTATGTGCACGCACACACACACACACGCACACACACGGTGGTGGACTGAAAACTATTGAACTTGTAAGCTGTCACTTTAAAGAGTCAGGGGGTTTTCCTGATTCTGCTTGCAGGCTTGGGGGCTCTGTAAGGAAATGTGTGATCTGAGTTTTGCAGCAGTAAAATGGTAGCCTATAGTAAGGTAGGGTGAGCTTTGCCACACTGGATTTAGGATACAGCCTACTTTCTCTCTCTCTGGATCTGGGTTCTTCTGTGTTGTCATTCTGAAGTCTAAGAAATAAAAATAAAACTTCTTTGTGGGTACACCATGAATATAACATATATATCTGATCATATATTTCCGAAAGGAGTTCCTGGACATCCAATTTGCTGGCCAGTAATGTATTTTTTCCCTGTCATTTCTGCTGGGCCATTTTTGCCTTCTTTGGTGTAGGGGGGCTATACAGGGAATCATCCCCAATCTCAATTTCACCTTATTTTGTGCATGTGTTGAAATGATTTAAATGCCTGGGATTCTTTTAGGGGTTGCCTTTAAGAGTGTAATTCAAATTTTATTTTTTTAAAAAATGCAGCTTTGGGGGTTTGATGGGAAGATGATTTAATTGCTAAACGGTGAGCATAAGTACTCCTATTGGGTCAGTAATGGAACTTCCCCCACTTCATCACCCACTGTGGGATGTTTTTAAAACACCACCGAATAGTGAATTGCAAAAGGATTATGATAAAAAATGTTCAGGCTATTAAAATGTGCCTATTTGTCAAAATACTAAAAGTTTGAGGCAGAACTGATCAAATACAGAAAGATTTTTATTAAGTGCTGAAACAGTTGGAAAAACTGTTTTTTCCTCCCAAGTCCTACTTTTAACTTCCTTTGATTCAAGGTGGCACAAAGTCAAGAGAGAACTTAAAACAAGCTTCACATTAATATTTGAAAAAGGGCACCCAAACCGTTTGATGTGGCGCCCTTCATGCAAATCATGTAGTCTGAGAGAAATCCCAGTAGGAAATATGCTTCTTTCTTCTTAGCACTCATTCTTTTTTTCCTGGCTGATAATAATGGACTTTTCACACTCTCTTTGAAACCCCCCTGAGCTATACAGAAATAAAGTTATTACTCACTAGGTGCTGCCTATTTGGGGAGGGTTTACTTTTTGTTTTGGTTCGTTTTGTTGGTTGCTTGCTTTTTTATTGATTTTTTGTGTTAAAAGTGAAGGAAGTATAATCTTAGTTTAGCACAGATTTTGTACCTATTTTTTTCCCCACACATCAGCAAGATAGAAACTTGAGGAAAAAAAGCAAAATACGTGTTTTATTCTAGGATTTTTAAACATAATGATAGCCAGAGTATCAACACGATATAACCAGGGGCATTGATTTAGTGGGTGTGAATGTAGTAGGGGATAGAAGGAGACAATTTACTGCTGTAACTACAGTACTGTTGTTCTAATATTCAGTTGTCTTACTGATAAATGCAAGCTATCCCTTCAATAATTTTCCACGCTTCATTATTTAAACTGAACTGGTCGAACTACTAGCAAGCCCCTGAAAAACCAGTCTACAGTGGGCAGCAGTATATTGCACATCCTCCTGTTTTTCTTGTAGTACATGCAGCATTGCTATATATAGCCACTAATGAATCTCCCACATGACACCATCTACTCTCTTACCAACAAACATTCTGAAAACGGAGGAATGTTTCTCCATCATTAATTTTCATATTACATTTTGCAAAAGGACATAAAATGGCTTCAGAAGTTGCTGAAAGTAGGTTTAGACAAACTGTTTGGCAATAGAGTCTCAGTTCCCCCACTAAAATGTAATGAGGTAAAATTCAGAAATTTTGCCCAGTGAAATAAAACTAAGCAAGAAAGAAACAAGCGTTAAAAATAATAACAATAGTATAATACTGAGGTTTTGGCATTTGAAGCATACAGGACATTTGGTCCTGGATGTGGTGCCAATGCATCAGCAAGGAGTTTCCTTTTGGCAGGACAATTCTCTGCTGGATGTTTCTGAAAGGACTATGACTACTTTGTACCAATAGTTTTGAAGGCACTTGATTACCTTCATGATCTTTGCTTGACTCTGAACAATGAATTCCACATGCTGGTCTATAAAGTGCTTCTGAGTCTCCCTCCCACAAGCAAGAGAAGGCAGACACCCAGTTGCCTCCACTGAGTAGACCTCTGTTGCCACCTGTGTTTGGCTTGCACCTTACTAAGACATGACTACAGCAGAATTTCATCCTTCCCTGTTTCCCTAAACAATGGTCTGCATTGTGGGAAGGCCTTAGCCTAGTGTGGACAAAGCCCCATCTCCCTGTGTCTAGGCAGGAGAAGGATCAAAAGCTCAGAGGATTGCTTAGAAAAGAGAAGTAACAGTCTGAGACAGGAGCAAGAGGTTAAGATACTTAGAAAGGAGGGAAAGCTGGTGAGGAAGAGAAAAGAGAGGGAGACTGAAAAAGGAAAAGATTTAAATTAATGCAAAGATAACACAAGGAAAGGAAGGGGATAAAGGGAGGAACTGACAGAAAAGGAAATGGTAGATAATGGAAAGAAAAAATGGAATAAAGGGAGGGGGAAGATCAAAAGCAAGTAGAACGTAGTAAATTACATAAATTAATAGAAAATGCCATGCTCAGCCGAAGAAGTTGAGCAGATACTATGGTGTTAAGGGTGGCATAAGAACCTATATAGAACAGAAAATAGGCCCAAATATGACAATTTAAGGGCAAATATGGAAAGAATGAGTGACCTTAGTTTACATATGTTTCTGTGAAGAGGTAAATTATATCTGAAAAGTGGTCTGGCCGGAGGTTTAAATTAAGATTTAGTATGACCTAGTTCAACCCAGAAGTCTCACTCCACAGGACACCTACTCACCTCAACCCATCACTTCAATTTCTGGCTTTAGTGCATACATTAGTTTGCTAATAGTTAACTATTTTAAATAATTTTTGAAAAACAAGCATTTGTAAGACAACTTAAACACTAAGATTGTTTAAATATTACATGAAATGGTGATATTATCTGGGGTGTTGGCAATAGCTTGTCTGCAAAGTTATAATAGTAATTGGAGTAGAGCTAGTTAGTTGATTTTTTTTTAAAAAAACCCTTTTTTTACATCTTCCAAATACATTATTTTGGGTGAAAAAACAATTTTTTTTTTACAAAAATGAAAAAAAAAATTCCATTCTTCCTCCCCTCTTTCTTGTTTCTGTCTCTTGCTTTAGAAAAAACATGTGGCGGGTGGGGGGGAAGCAGAGAAAAAAGTGAAGAGGGAAAAAAAAGAAGGGGATAGGAAGGGAGCAAAAGGGAAAACCCATAAAATGTAAGTCTTTAAGAAATACCTGCACTGTACACGTATATCTGCTGGGTAGTCCCTGACATCTAATAATAAAGTTGTGGCCTGATTAAATCCATATCACATGTCTCCTTCCCTTTTTTGGTATAGCTGGGCAATTGTTACATGGGGAAAGAGTGTTTATTTTATTTGGTATTGATATAAAACATATTGAAAGTGCCCACAATGAATATTATGAAGCTAACCAAAAGCTAATTTTCTGCATTTTGTTGCTTCAACTAGTACATATGGAATTCAAATTTCATTCTGCCTGATGATGGGTCTATGAGAAAAAAAAATCATGAAAGGTGTCTTGGTTTTTTTTAGAAACCAAGGGCATAGCTCCTTTGACTTCAATGGAGCCATGATTTTACCCCAAGAGCACTTTTATTTTTAGTTTCTGATAGGCTGCATACCTGAAGTGTTTCTGAATGACCCAATTCAATAACTTTTGGCTTTTTCTGCTAAAGCGTGGACACCTGAGTTGATATCAGTTTAACTGATATCAACTGAAAGGCCTGAACATTATGGACTGAATCCTTCCCTCAGGTAGATTTATAGACTTGCTGGAGTGAAACACAGCACAGGATTTGACCCAAGAGGATTGTTTGATGTTGAGACATTTTAGTTCTTTCTCTGTCTATATTTTTCTAAATATCTGATCTTGGTACTTTGGACAGAGGGCTGGACTGTTGGATGGCAAGAGCTTGCCTCAAGGTGAAACAACACACCTGCTGTGCAAATTTGTAACTGTAACTTATCTGAAACTTCTTTAAAGTACAAGAAAACTAACCATTTAATTTTTGAAACCTGGTGATGTCAGCTCTCCCTGGGAAGCCACTAGTGGATTGAGAGTGAGTAAAAAGAATACTTTGGTCTGAAAGGGAAAGTCTACAACTGAAGGGAGGCTTTTTTTGTTTTGCTTTTCTTCTTAAAAACCAATTATATCAAATTTATTACATTTTGTGCTAGATCAGCCTTTTTAGAAAGGTTTAAAAAAAAAAGAAAAGGGCTTTGCTGTTGCAAAATCATGTCGAGTAAATAGTCACAGTTCTTAACGTGCACTGCGGTGGTTAGCTACAAGATTTCTCTGGTATTGTTTCTCTTCCCTTATTGGATGACTCATCTAACAAAGCAGCATAGCATGAAGTGAGTGTATTACAATCAAATGGACAATTTGACATTTGCTTTTGGCACATTTTTAAGCTTAAAATTAGCTTCCCCGCTTCTTTGAATTAGTGAAGATTGTGTTCACTTTCTGTCAACATCCAAGTGTTTAAAGAGGTCCCAATTATGACCAAATAGAAATTCTTTCATATTTTAATAAGTATTTGTGGAGAAATGTTTCCATTATTTACTCAGCTCTAGTAAAAAAATAAAATCTGTGACAAAACCACCAAGGTAGTTTAAAGAATATAGGGGAAACTAGTTTTAAGCTGGGTTCACTTGTACAGGCAGGTGGTTCTTTTTGTTTTGCTTTCTAAAGTATGAAAGGGTTCTGCCCAAACAGTAGTAGGGATGAAGGTTTGACCAGGGTCCCAAGCAGCTTGTTCTTTACATTAATTTTACACAATTACCAAGGCAAGTTCCTGTTATAGGTTTTTTTCAGATTTTCTTGCAAGTGATAAAAACGTGTGTTGCCAGTTTTTCTTAGTTGTCCCTTGGACATTGGATGCATATGTTAGAGTGGGATGTAGGCATGAGTATGTGTGTTTTCAGATTTCAGAGTAGCAGCCGTGTTAGTCTGTTTTCTCAAAAAGAAAAGGAGTACTTGTGGCACCTTAGAGACTAACCAATTTATTTGAGCATAAGCCTTCATGAGCTACAGCTCACTTCATCGGAGCTGTAGCTCACAAAAGCTTATGCTCAAATAAATTTGTTAGTCTCTATGGTGCCACAAGTACTCCTTTTCTTTTTGTGTTTTCAGAGAAAGACAAATCAGAGACCTCAGCAGAAGACATTTCTTGACCAATAGCACCATTTTAAAAATAAAATTGAAAAAAGAAATCCTGCTTAGAATTAAAAATGCACAAAGTGCATAAAAAAAAGCAATGCTGTTGCTTACGGAACAAGGATAAAACATCAGAATAGATAAAATTAATTTTAGATTACTGGAAATATGAAAGGGGATCTTTAATTGGTAGAGCCAAGCAAATGCTCAGTTTGGAATTGCCAGCTTAAGTCATCTGCCTCAGTTAAAATGTTCTTTTATCTTTCACATATTTGCAGCTGAGTTGCATGACTCCAGTGGCACAGATTAGGCTCCATTTCAGCAAAGGATTTAAGTGTGTGCTTAAGTTGTTTGCTGAATAGGGAGGAATTGCTAATTCAGGGACTTAAAGAATAGTCAGCACTGAAATACTTTAAGTTAGCCAGCCAAACATACAATGCTACAGACATGGTGGTTTTCTCCACTCCATGTTACTTCATCTGCTGTGAAATTAAAAACCCTTTAAAAACACAAGGTACCTGCCCTGCCAACTCATTGCCAGTAAGTTATCAGTGAATTTTAAGTAAAAAATGAATTTGTTTTCCATTCAAATCCTGTGCCCTTGCCTTTTCAGTATCCCAATTGCCGCTTCTGCTGTCATCTTATTGATGATCCCCTCTCATAACTCTAAACAAAGGAAGGTTTCCCTATGAAAATGTTTAACAATATATATTTTAAAGTAACCGTGTCTCTGGAACTGTGGAAAATGGGGGAAAAAATGCAGTTTGATCTGGTTTTAACACTGGGCAATTGAAATGAAGTTTCAAAAAGTTGAGCTTATTAACACTTGCTAAGTGCCACATCCTTTCCTCCTACAGTAACTCTCCAGGAGAGAAAAGACTACTTCTCTGAAATATCTCTGTAGGACTATTGACTTGCTGCTCTATTTTCTCCTTAAGTGAAGGAGTTTGCAGAGGAAGAGCAGCCAGGCTTTGTACTGAGACAATGCCTGAGGAGGTCAGGGGAAATTTTGTTCTGTCCCTGCACATCTCAGAGAAACACTCTAGTTCCTACCTTCCCTTTACTCTTGACAGCACTACTCAGTCAGGTGACATGCTGCTCCTATTGGCTACTCTACCAAGATCACACAATTAACTGCAGGTTAAGCTACTACAACAAAGAGCACAATGGAAATCCACTAAGGTACTACAGAAATAGTCTTTGTAGAGTAGCTGCTACCCAACTATACCCCATCTTAGTCAGCCATTTTCCCAATGCCCATTGAGCCTCAACCACATTGTTTTCATGTAAAGGAGTTTCCATGGGACTGGGAAAAGCATGCTACAGAGATGACACTCTGCTCCCCAGCTGGAAGAGTGGGTTCTTTGGTGCTTTTTCCCCTCACTCATTTGTTCACCTTCATAGAGGGAAGCATCTGGCTCAGTATGGTATGCTGGGGAGTTTTGCCAACCTTGGCAGAAGGAAATGCACAATTCCAGCTGGTTGCAATGCTTTTTTGTCTGATAGACTTTGATTAAACAAAATAAAAAGGGTTCAACTGTAAACCCCATTAAATTTAAATAACAGTAAAGAAATGACTGACAACGAAACTGGCAGTGGATGTCTTTCTAAAAGACAAACTGTAGCTCAGCCTGGTCTTATGAGCTTGATGCAGGAATCAGTTAGTGAAATTCTATGGCCTGTATTAATTAGCAGGTGAGACTAAATCATAATCATTCATTTTGACTTTAAAATCTCTCGGCAGATCCTCAGCTGCTATAAATTGTCCTGAGGCTGAGGATATGTACCTATAGAACAGGTGCCACATTATTGCATAACGTCAGTCATCGTAATTAGCGATACGCAAAATTCAGAAGCTCAGTTCAAATAACAAATTATTAAAGCCTTAAAAATTCTGCTTTATCAAGCCTCTTGAGTCTGCAAATTGGGATATACATATGGGGGAGAACAGACATTTCCATAAGAGCTCCACTACCTTTTAAAAAAATTATATGTTCAGAGCGGGTAATATATCTTCATATATGTTTGGATGGTGCCAAGAACATTGTGTGCTACGTGAATATAAATAGTGGTAATGATTTGACCTGGGCTAGAACAGTTTCTTCTTACTGTATTTGGTTTTCCCACTCCTAGACAGAACCAGGAAAGTACAGAAATGGAAAAAAAAAAACATAAAAATCAGTGGGAAGCACTGAACAGTTCTAAAACAGAAAAAGTGTCTGGCTCAGCTTCATTTTTAATATTAGGGGAAAGGTTCAGGTCAGTTCTTATTTTACCCACACTAGTTTGGTCAACCCTAATTATAATCAGCCTCATTACATTAGTAATATGTTGTTAGGGCATTGAGTGCTTATCTGGAGATGATACAATTCAGAAGAATAATTTTTAAGTCCTCAAAATCACTCATCATAGTGTTATTCAACATGTGAACAACGTGCGAATTGGGCCTCATCGGGGCAGGTGCTGCTGAGCATCATCTGAGTTGTCAGTGGGTGAAACTGATGGAAGGTAAAGGTGCTCAGTATCTCCCTGGAATCATTCAGCACCATGTAGGACTGTATTTATTACACTCAGGCTTTTGGGGCCGGGAACCTGTTATTTGTTTGGCACAGATCTCTCATTGTACAGCACTGAGCACACTTACAGCAAACTATACAATCAATCAATAATAATGTAATCATGTTACTTAGAGAACGATTTTTGTGCCTGAGCTTTTCCTTAACAAATGGCAATAAATACAGTTGTGTGAGGGATCACAGAAACAATTACGTTAGTCAGAAAAAATCACCAAGCTATAACACTGCATTACCATGGCAAATGCAAGGCTCGGATACAGCAAAACATACTAAAGTGATGAGAATAAAAATATTGTAAAATATCCTAGCTACATGGGAGTGGGTTAAATTGACATAATACTAGGTTGAATAACCAATTTGTTACTTTGCTTTTTAATTTAACTGAACTGTATTTTAGTGGCCTTTTCTGCCTTTACTCCATTTATAGCTTCAAAAGCCCACAATTTCAAAAGCAGATGCCTGCAAATTATGCATATGTATAGAAACAGTAACCTTTAGTGCAAAATATGCAGCTGCATGCACAAGCCAGCTGACTGCACGAACAAACAAAACATCAGTTTTGCTCATTCACTATAACTGTCATGCAAGCAATTTCCTATTTGTGGCCTGTATTTTACATGTACAGCTTTACAAAAATGTGACACTATATATGCCCTGGACGGTATTTTTATTTGTGATATTTCAACCACATGAATGGATGTTTCCAGTGACAAACCACCAGTAACTTAGCCAATTAGCTGACTAGTAAAAGGTTCTTTCTTTCTCTCTCTCTCTCACACACACACACTCACACCTGTGTTTCTGCAACAATTGATTTCAGGGAGGGGAAAAAGTCTTTCAGAGGAAACCTAATAGTTAAAATACCAGCAGGCTTCTAAATTCTTTCAGGTACCTGCAGCAAATGATGTATTGATTTTGCTGTTAAACTGCACAGCTGTAACCAACACATTAGACATGGAAGATAAAAGCAATGACTAAGAGCAACTTATTTCATCTGTCACACCTGAGGCTCTGCCTTCTTCAGACCTTTAATGTATTAGCACAGAAAATCAATTGGGTAAAGAACTAAACAAATGAAGGGAAAATAAAAAAGGCCTCATTCACAAAGTGTCAGGGATGTCAGCAAGCCCTGGAGATTTAGGCAAAGTGTGAGATATCTCCAAATAAACCATGACAACTTTTTCTGAACTTTTTAAAAATTGTGATTATGTATCATATATATATATACACACACACACACCAGTAAGCCTCTGCTTGTGTGACCTCAGCTATTAGCTGTCAGGGTAATGACAAATTGCATTAGGTGTTGCAACATGTAGAAGTTCTTGCTACCTGAACTTCAGGTGGTTGTATTGGTGGTGGTGAGACATGCTTTGTCAATTGGTCGAGAAGGATAGTCTCTACGGGTGCACTGGAGAAAACAAAGATCTGCCATAACAGGTCAGACCAATGGTCCATCTAGCCCAGTATCCTGTCTTAGACAGTGGCCCATACCAGAGCTTCAGGAGGAGAGTACAGAACAGGGAAATTTTGGAGAGATCCATCCCTGTCTTCACCTCGTGTCTTCTGGCTGTCAGAGGTTTAGGGTTACCCCAAGCATGGGTTACATCCTTTCCCATCTTGGCTAATAGTCATTGATAGACCTATCCTCTATGAATTTATCTAGTTCCCTTTTTAATCCAGAGATAGGGTGGTCTTGAGGTTAAGGTACTGGACTGGAACTCAAAAGACCCGAATTTAATTTCTGGCTCTGTCATAAACTTTCTGTGGGAAAGCCATTACATCACTCTGTGATAGAGTAAAAGGGGGGTAGTAATGCTTCCATTCTCCCACCCTTCGTCTGTCCTGTCTATTTAGACTGTAAGTTCTTTGAGGCCAGGGCTGTTTTTTGACATGTCTTTGTTCAGTGCCAGCACAACAGGGTTGTGATCTCAGTTGAGGATCAACAGGTGCTACGGTAATGCTGTTATTGTTATTTACATTCTCATCTTGACATTTAGAGCTACCTGTCCTTCAAAATGAGAATCTCTCTTTTCATTTTTACTTTCACTTCCTGAAATGCTTCCCTGACAAACAGCTGCTCTGTCCTCAACGTTAATCTTGTATAGGTGTCAGAGTAGCAGCCATGTTAGTCTGTATCCGCAAAAGGAACAGGAGTACTTGTGGCACCTTAGAGACTAACAAATTTATCTAGGCATAAGCTTTCGTGAGCTACAGCCCACTTCATCGGATGCATAGAATGGAACACATAGTAAGAAGATTAGACACACACACACACATGCACAAAATGGAGTAAGAGGCTAATTAATTAAGATGAGCTATTATCAGCAGGAGAAAAAAAAACTTTTGTAGATAATCAAGATGGCCCATTTAGACAGTTGACAAGAAGGTGTGAGGATACTTAACTTAGGGAAATAGATTCAATATGTGTAATGACCCAGCCACTCCCAGTCTCTATTCAAACCCAAGTTAATGGTATCTAGTTTGCATATTAATTCAAGCCCAGCAGTTTCTCCTTGGAGTCTGTTTTTGAAGATTTTCTGTTGCAAAATTGCCATCTTAATTAATTAGCCTCTTACTCCACTTTTTCATATTCTCTGTGTGTGTGAGATCGTGATGACTGGGAGAATGGGTTGACAGCAATGGTGTGTACCTTGCACCTGGAAAAGAATGTGAACCAGTCACTCCTTGACCTGCAAAGCTGGCAACTGACAAGAATGACACTCATTTGTGTGACTTCATTGAAACTAGATATCTTCTTACTATATGTTCCATTCTATGCATCCAATGAAGTGGGCTGTAGCCCACAAAAGCTTATTCCCAGATAAATTTGTTAGTCTCTAAGATGTCACAAATACTCCTGTTCTTCTTGTATAGGTGTGTGTGTAGCTAAAATGAGCTCAAATTTGCAAAAATATTTTACTTCTCCTTTCATGAAGATTCTTAAAAAAAAAAATCAGTACTACCACCTAGTGGAGCACCATCACCCTCACAAAAGGGATATGGGGTCCTTGTAGCTGCCTCTACTAATACCAGAAAATATTCAGCTCCTTCCCTTCTTGTGGTTTTGTAATGTGGCTTTCAACACTGGAGCTGCTTGTATTAAATTCCTCCAGATGGTTGCCAGGTTCTGTACAGCAAAAAGTAGAATGCAGTCCTCTCTGCCTGGAGTCTAAAGGACCCTGCTTTCTAGAAAGATGAAAAGGAACCTATTTGTCATGCTTTGTCAAGGATTTTCAAAAGGACAAGATTGATATTTCTCAAGCCTGAAACACATGTGGGATGAGTCAACAAGTACTACAGATTCCAAATCCTAGGAAGTCTTGGAGACACATTGCCACTGAAGACTTGTGATTTTTTTTTTTTTTGTATATCATTAGTGGGGCACATAGAAGAAAGAGAAAACATTTTCATACTCTTAAAAAAAAAAGTCATGATTTTGAAAATAAGCATGATACAAGGAAACAGCATCAGTTTAAAAATGGTATTGCACATTCCATAGGTTTCTCTTAAGCTCTAACTCAATTTGTTATAAACAGGCTCTCTGAAAAAAAAAAACAGATTAAGAGGGTACAGTGTAATTTTCAAACAGGAAATTTAGGAACAAAGCAGCTCAAGTGTCATTGTTGAAAAACACTATTGTGTGACAGAAGAGGTAGCAAGTAGTACTTAGAAGCGGAAGTATCTTAGTTTGATGCTGCTGAGTATTTTTAAAAGTGTCTCAACAAAGCATGAGCCTGGGCAGGTCAGATAATATGTTGTAATGTGCAGCAACTGGTGGGAGACTTCTGTCAGTTAAGAACATGATTACCCTTATAGAGATAGCTCCCTATTATCATTCCATTCTGAATACAAAACTAATGATACAAGTAGCTTGCATTACCTGTTTCAGAAGAAAATCATGTAGTTCTTTGATTAAAAGTAGATGATCTTTTATCTATGTGATTTATGGAATTAAAGTACCTGGTCAGCAATCCTGGTCCCATTAAAGTCAATGGAAGTTTCACCACTAAAGCCAGAATTTCACCCCTGGAACTCATGGAAAGATTTTCCTGATGCTCCAGTGCTAACTATAATTGTTAATAGTTGCCAGTAAGATGCTGCTCAAAAACACGTTCAAATAGCAAAGAAGAAATTCTCTGAACAATTGCATGAATAAAACAATGAAGTTAAGTAGTCTGAAGGAGTAAGGACATCTCTCTTTTACACAGGCACCTTGGCTTTTATTGTTAGCAGCAGGTGGCTTTAGTTCTGAAGTAATTTTCTCTACCCTTGCACCACCTAGGGTGTTCATGGTGTGCTTGCCTGTATTACTAAAGAACTTAGCTCTGTTGGAGGGTAAAAGGAAATACCTGAAGGAAATCAGGATCCAGATGAGAATCACCTAAGCTGTACTCTTTCCTGTAGCGCACAGTGGTACAAGGCAATGAGGCTGCTGTTATGTAGATTTCATATCATTCACTGACCAGAACACCCAGCTGTGATAATAGCTGAGGGATGGTGGGTGGACAGCCATTACTAATTTCCCCTTAGTCCAACCTTGCTATTTGAATTATTAGCTAAATTGCAATCTTCAGGCCTCAGTAGTTCTGGCCTGCAGTCAATGATTTTATTTTATAGTTCTCTTTCCCCTGTTTGATTTTAAGTTTAATTACCTGAGGTTATCAACCAATTTGGCTTTCATCAGAAAATGAGGGGTATTTTTACTTTTCTTTAGATGTCTGAATATAATGTGCACGGATGATCTTTACTTCTGCATTTTCATGGAATAAGTGTTATTTCAAAAATATTGCATAAGGGCTTCTCCTGTATTGTGAACTGAGTTCTATTTTTTATCTCCTCAAAAAGCATTGTGACAAAGCTATTAACTCAAGAGATGAAGAGGGCCACCCCCAAAGGGCTAGTTACTTAATATATAAGAATGGTTTTTTCTTAAACAAATCATTGAGAGGTATATTTCCTTTTTTACTTTGAAATAGGAGTTTTCTATTTTGTTGTTGTTATTCCTCTTCATTATTTAAAGAGGTCATTACAATCACTAGTGACAGTGTCCAAAGGTCTACAGTTAGCTATCACTCAGACATACACCATAGCACTTGGCATATATATATATATATATATATATATATATAGTAATAACACAACCTGATTTTTATAGCAGGGTAACAAAGAGAAAGATAAAATCAATATCACAAAGCTTCCATGGTATTGTATTCTAGTTATAAGCCTTATTTTTGGCTGATCACACACTATTATGTCTAGTGGTTGAAACCATGCCTGCAAATTCACATATTCACTGCAGGATCCACTACCTGTAACTCTAAAGAAAAGACATAATTAATACCTGAAGGCACCAGCCATCCCCATTAGTTTATCCCTCTGAACTTGAGGTATGCCAACATAAAGCAAGTAGGATGTCAATAGCCATCTGTTAACAGGGTCATTTTTGTCCATGAAAAATGGATCAGGAACTGCTGGATGAAAAGTCTCAGGATCAAAACTGAGCAATTTACCCTGTTATCACTTTCACGGAGTGTGATTAATTTTTGAGGGGGGCCAGTGAGGTCTACTCAGCCATCCCATAGAGATCACAAGGGGGCAGAGAACATCTGCATAAGTCTGATCAAACACTGTAGTAGTAGCTTGCAGAGCTGAATACCCTTAAGGTTATTGTGAATACCACTCTAAACAGTGAACATTTCCATTGTTTCAGAGTAACAGCCGTGTTAGTCTGTAAGATGGATTGCCATAGTGAGATGGCATAGACTAGAACACTGTGAGGCTGTTTAAATCTATATTGGGGTGAGCAGAGAGATGGCATAAAGGGGCTGTGTCCCAGCTAGAGATTGCCAAGGCCCAGTGCTCTGCAGCCATCTCCTCTTCCTACCTACTCCCATGCTGAAGGAATACTAACCAGGGGAGAGCTGGCAGTTATGTGGCCCCATTGTGCTGCCTAAGCACTGTCATGTGGCCAAGCTGGGGTAAAGAAATTTGAACCCAGACCTTTATCTTTCATCAGGTTTGAAATCTCATGATATCAGAACTTAGTCAAAGATGTCCACTTTTACATGGTTTAGGCATGGGATTATGACAACACAACCTATCTTGTGTTAATTTGGTGCTTCAGTTTATGACCCAAACCAAAACAATAGAGACATCAGTTCCACACCCAGGGCCAGATAGATAGGCAGAACTGCAGGGTCTCAATGTGTGGATAAAACAATGGTTTAGGATTAAGAAGGAACAAAAGTAAAGTCTCCATGAGTCTGGGTTGTAGCTGGCAATTGAACTGAGGGACCTCCATAGCTAAAACTTAGACCCACTACAGTTTGAGCAAAAAGACCATGCCTTCTAGGTTGGGCCCATAAGAATTAGAGAAGTTCATGGAGGATAGGTCCATCAATGGTTATTAGCCAGGATGGTGAGGGATACAACCCCATGCTCTGGGTATACTTAGCCTCTGACCACCGGATGCTGGAACTGGATGACAGGAAATGGATCACTCAATAATTGTCGTATTCTGTTTCATTCCTTCTGAAGCATCTGGTATTAGCCACAGTTGGAAGACAGGATGCTGGGCTGGATGGACCATTGGTCTGACCCAGTATGGCTGTTCTCATGAGAGGATGTGGTCCTTGGTAAACAAAAAGGAGCCCAGACCTGGAATTCAAGCAATATGGAAGTCTTTGGTTGTAATTGTTCCCTTTAGTAATGGCCTCTTGTTTAAGATGCACCATGGGTCCATATACCATGACAGTGGGAGTTTTTTTTTTCTTTTAGTATATTAAGAGTTTTAATTAACTTCTAGTTCATGATTCATTTTCTCATGTTAAAAACATATAGGAGTAAATTTAAACAATTGTAAATTTTAGCCTAAAATGGATGATCCAGCCTTATGCAGATATAAGAATATGGATGCCCAATATCTTTTTAAAAAATGTTACCCAGACATTTTAGAATTCAAACCAGACAGAAGTTTTGATTGAGTTTTGGGTGATGCTTCAGGTCACTTCTGACATTTTATTCATATATATAGATATAGATATGAAGTGGTTTTCATTTCTGTGATTTAAAGTTCAATTACTCCACTCAGAAAGCTATCCTGTAATGGTGATTTAGAAATGATAAGAAAATCTATAACAAAGCACATGGGGAAAAAAATCTCATGTCCAATATTACCAGTTCCGTTTGGCTGAATACAGCAACAACATACTTGAAATAAATGCATAAAGTTTGCTCAAATCATGGAAAAACAACTTATTGAATAATGACAATTTAAAAACCATTATAAATTGCTCCTTCCGATTGGAATCCATCTCTGGTATGTACCCAGGCGGCCTTTTCTTTTAAATGGGGGGTTCCTCATAGAAGAAGTATGCTGCATCAGTACTACTGTTAATATAAAAAAAAATATTCCAGTGAGTCACTTGGAGCACTGACCTACACAGAAACACATTACCATAAAATTAAGGTAAAATAAATATGTCATCATTTATCTTTGGTTAATCTGTAACTACATGTGATCAAAATAATTTGAACTACCAACATCCATTCACACCTGTCTCTGTCACCTTATTCTTCTATTCCTCTCCTTTAAATTTAATCTTTGTCTACCTTTTGTGTATTGCTTAAATAGATTATGAGCTCTCTGGAGCAGAGACTGTCCTGTTTGTTTATATACTGCCTACTATAATGGGATCCTAATCCATGTTATCACTAAAGAAATCATTCTAAATAATAACCCACTTATTTCTACTTTGCATATGCAGCCATTAAAACTGGTGTGTGTTCTAGACTTGTTCTATCCACATCATCATGGCTGGAAGATGAAGCTAGTCAAATTCCGACTAGAAATAAGGCATATTGCTTTTTTAAACAGTGCGGGTAATTAACCATTGGAATAAAAAAAACTAGGGGTTGTAGTGAATTCTCTATCACTGGCATTTTTAAACCAATATGGATTTTTTTAAAAAAATATTTACTCTAGGAATAATTCTGGGGAAGTTCTATGGCCTGTGTTACACAGCAGGTCACACCACATGATCACAATGGCCTTCTGGCCTTGCAATCTATGAATCTATAAATCATGTTTTCATTCAAGGCTGACACTGGCCAATATTTGTGAAAAAAAAAATTCCCTCAATCTTTTTGACAGTTTCACACATTTGACTCCTAAGAATTATATTTTCCATGTATTTCTAAGACCAAACCATTCCAATATTTTTACTTTATATGTACATATTTATTTGTGAAGCTGTTTGCAAAATTCATTTCTGTTTTGAATTTTGTCCATTTTGTAATTTAGCTCACTCAGAATTTCGTATACAGAAACCATCTTGGCAATGTTAGTGAACATGAGAGTGCACAATATATTTTCTCTTGTTTTCATTTATGTTATTAACATTCACAAATTAGACAGGTGTCAGATGGAGATAGGGGTGTTCCAGAGACATTTTCTTTCTCTTATAACCTCCCCATGTAGCACAGCGGATCCATATCACTACTTGCATAAACCACTCACAGAGGACTAGAACTGGGAGCAATAGACACAAGCCGGATGCACAGGGCATGTTGGTCATTGTTTTTGGTTTCTTATATCACGGCCGGCCAAAGTATCACTGATCTTATGACATGTACATATGTAAATAATATATTTTAAAAAACCTTCCATTCAAATCCTAACACAGCAAAAGTATATGTAACAGCACACTGTAATCCAGCCTAACCACATGGGAAAAGCCCATTGTAAGATTGAGATTCCAGGGGAAATGTGTGTCAAGAGACATAAAAAAGATACAGGTTTTGGATGTTTGTCCAAATGATCTGATTCTGTGGAGGCAGGCAGTATGACCCCTGACTCCACACAATAATTAATTATTATTTACACAGTATTTGTGTCCACTAATTCATGCAATGTATGAGGTACTGTAAGCATGAAGGTAGACTAATAGATTTTAAGCAAAAGATCATCTACTCTGACCTCTTGTACATCATAGACATTATATTCCACTCAGTAACCTCACTACTGAGCCCAATAACTCGGTAGAGGCACCCAGTCTAGCTTTGAAGGCATCAAGAGATGAAAATTCACCACTTCCTTTGGTACTGCAGTCCAATGGTTAATCATTTTCCAAACTCATAGCCTTGGCCATGTCGCCCTTTATTTTGTAACCCTCCACTGGCTCCCCCTTTCGGTCGCAATAGCTGATAGCCTGATGTTCTAGCACTCATGTAGGATTTGGAAAACCCAGGTTCAAGCCCCTGCTCTGATTCAGAAGAGAAATGTGATGATACTTATATATGGTAATCAAGTCACCTCTCAACCTTCTTTCTGATCCACTAAAACAGACTGATCTCTCTACGTCTTTTTCTGTAAGGCATTTTCTCCAGCCCTCAAATAATTTTTGTGGCTCTTTTCTGTACCCTCTCCGATTATTCAACATCTTTTTTTTAAATGTAGACAACAGAACTGGACATAGTATTTTAGCATCAGTGTCGCCAATGCCATACACAGAGGAAAAGTTCCCTCCCTACTTCTCTCGTTTCTTCTCCAGTACTTTATAGAAGGAGCCTTGTAGAATGCAGATAAAGAACAACATTCCCAGAAAGCTGCCAAAGGCAGGACTTGAACTCACCGTACATGGGTAATGCTTAGGTTCTATAGATCCAAGATGTCACCTTGAGGCACCAGTGATTCAGGCAGCTATGTTCCCTTCCCCAGATGATAACAAAATAAAAGGCAGGACAGACAAACTAGCGGAATGGAGAGAAGGATAAAGCAAACAGATAAAATGGTAAAGATGGTGATAGACATTATCTTGATATTTTTTTAAATATTTTAAAACTATTAATTAAAAATATAAAAATATACCCAGTTGCCTCTTTATCTTGCTATTGTTGGTCAGTTACCTCATGTGGGGGAAGGAACAGTAGCTTATTATCTCCATCTTGTCTTTGGTGGGTTCACTGCTCTTGTCTTCAGTATCTTCAAGGCCAGCCAAGGCCACTTCTCTCTAAATGTTCTTGTTTATCTTCTCTAAGAAAGCGATAAGAAGTGAACACCCCCCCACACCCTCTAGAGACAAAGCCGACTCTCAGCTGCTGCTTCACCTTTTGCGAAAATGAATCAAATTAGATTCTGCTCATCCTCTTGTCCATGTAGCATCAGCTTTTCCATTAAGGGAAACAGAACCAATAGCATGTGGACAAACTCAGCCAGCCAACCCACCACTAAATGCAAAAAAGAAAAAATTAAACATGGAAAAGTTTTTTTTGTTTCTTTTGTTTTGTATGTTTGTAGCCATCCTCATTTTTTTTTTTTACTTTTTTGCATTTTTAAAAACAAGTATTTTGTATTTTATTTTTACTATTTTGACCAGTTCTAAGAGTCATATTAACCGAACCGTCTCTGTGTGGGCTACTTCTCCAATGCTCAAGTTTTTGAGTTACACATTCGGGTATGGCATCCAGTCAGCAGAGCATCTCTGAACACTTCAACAACCAGAGGGACATACTTAAAAGGCAGTATATTAGTGTATGAGCAGGTAAAATTAATAAAAGGGGCCCTAATGCCCTACTTGATTTTTTTTTTACCTCAAGACACCACTGATTTAAGTGTTATTCTTCACTCTCTTTTCTACTCAAGAGTATTACCTCACATATCCTTAGAGTGTCAGAACAGTTTTAGACCAGTACCCTTACAGTTCATAGCTCATTTGTCTTATCTGCTGCTGTGCTCATAAAGTATCAAACAAATGACCTTTACCCTAGATGTGCAATATCTGGTCTAAATCAGTCTGGCATTTGGATTGCAGCTGATATGAAGCAGATCTCTGAAAGCAGATTTAAGAGACAAAAAATCATCTGTATCATATATACATATTAATTCTGCAACATTTTAGTTTGTACTCTACTTTTCCTGTAAAAAATCTTGTAGAAAATGCTGTGTGTGTTTGTGCACGCACCAACCAAAAGATAATATAAACAGGGACTAGTCAGAAATAAGTGTTTTGAACTGAATTGTTTGGAGCTGATCCATGGAAAAAATATATTTTTACATAAAAAAGAAAGAAAAATAGTTTTTGCATACAGTACACAAACCAGAAAGTATCAATTTTTCTCAGTAGGAGCACAAAATGTAATTTGCTCTTTCTTTGATATATCGACTGAATTAGGATTGCCCTCCATAGTTGGCAAAGTCAGTTATTTAGCAGTGTGTGGCCACTGAAATCAGAACAATACTTTCAAGAATAGTTGAAAGAGCCTTCATGCTACCAGAAGTCTACTTTTACAGCAACATGCCATTATCAAAGTCATTGTCTATAAATTCAAACAATGACATCATTTTCAGATTCTATTTATCCAAATCTTCAGTGAAACTGTCAAAAATCTCTTTTCCCAGCATAAACGGATATTTGCAGAGATCAGCCAACAGCATAGGGTTACCTTCTATTATGAGCTTCATGCCTCACATTAAAATATCTACCAGTTTCTTTCTTTTCAGGCAGTTAGTCTTTGACTCATTATCTTCCCATCATAACTTCTTAAACAAATGCCCATGGAGGACAAGGAAGTTGTGTATGTAAGTAAAATGAAAAATTATCTGCAACAGATTCAGGTATCACTAATTGTACCAAAAGCTAATTAAATGATTTGCAGTGAATAACTAATCCAACAGATTTAACACTTTTTTTTTTTTTGGTTCAAGAATTATCCATGATCAGATCTTGATATTTACAAATTTGTTTATCTGTAACTTGACCAAAAAAGTATTAAAATGTCAGCATATGATTACTCACCGTGAGTATTACTTCAAAGTATTTGATATTTATAGTTTGCTACCCATTCTCTTACTGATCACGTAAAGTCACATTGCATTGTTTCTATTCATTGGTTTGACATGTCCTTTAACAACTGGAGGTGTGCCTGCAACATCATTGTGGCTTTGGTTATCTCAGGGAGTAGACAGGGAGCATTTTGGGGAAAGAAAAGAAAAAGGAGAGAAGCCCACCTCAGGAAATAATGGACATTTTAAAGCTTTACTTTTACTTTTCTCCCCAAAAAGTATTGTCAGAGAATTGTTTTTACATGTGCATATCCTGTTTGCATCTAACTCATCTGATTGACTGCCTCATTATTGGAGGTCTGCTCAGGGTAGGGAGGAGTTTGTGAACTGCAGTGTATTGTGTGCGAGCCTCACTCGATATAAGAAGTTGTATCTCATATATCTATCCCGTACACTGATTGCCAGTTATATTTTTTTCTGCAATCTCGAGTCACATGTATGCATGAAAGGCCTACTTGCAGTGGCCTTTCATTTCTCAAAGAAAGCCCTCTCTTTGTATCTCTCAGTTGATTAATTATTTCAATGTCAGAGTTTTGGCCAGAGGTGTTTGAGGAACTTCTGTGTGTTGCCACCCCACATACATCAGTAATTTATTTATCTGCCAAAGACAATGATTGAGTTCACTGATCTCTGTTTCATGTTCCACTATAACCAGGCATTCACCCCAATCAAAAGCTGAATGTGCATGTACACTACAATTTGCATAAGGCACACTCATTGATTGTCCCTCTCCTTTGATTGCCAGGTTTCTACCTGGGGGCAGTGGGGTACAGCTGTTTATTGGGAAGACTCACTTTCTCATTCCATGCCAAGTCTTCTTGACCAATAACAGGATGATACAGAGCAGGTCAGTTTATCTGAAGAAGAAGATTCATCTGAAGATGAATCACAGCTGGGATTTTCTCCTTTTTAGAAAGAAGATAATCATAGTGCCAGATATTCCTGAAGAGCATGAGAGTCCTTTTTGTGGAATCCCTTAGAAGGTGGTACTATCATCTCAAACCATGTCCATACATTTATTTTGTATATTGTATTAACATCTTGCTGGATAATGAAATTCTACCTAAACCCCTTAAGGCCCTGTCCTTTCTTTAACTTATATTTGTGCCCACTTGCTCTTCTAATTGAAGCTTAGTTTAAATAACCTTATAACATTTATCCTCTCTCATTCCCTCAAATTTTTGTATCCACCTTTTCTTTTCCCTTGAAGAGAGACCTGGCTTTGTTTAACCTTTTTAAATAAAAAAGCTCTTTGGCTCCATGTATTCTGCTTGCCCTCTCTTCTACCCTTTACCCTTTTGTCATGTCTTTATTACAATGAAATGACTAGAACTATCCATACAGTATTCCAGATATAGATTAATTAGACAGAAACAGAGACGTGTACTTTAAAGGGAAGGCTCAAAACATGATACTGAGGGTCAGAATACATGAAAAATGGTGTATTTTGTTTCAGGTAATAATTCATGTACTTTACAATATTTGTAAGTTCGGTAGATCTTTTCATTTTCAAGTTCATCTAATAATTGCACTTTCATATCAAATGGCACCTGCAATGCTTTATTCTGTTATTGACAATACTGTAGTTTAAATGAAGGCAAGAAGAATGTATTTTTCCATACATATTTTTGATATTAAGGGGACATGTCCTGTCAGGACCCATAACAGGGCAGTCTGACCTAGTGGTCAGAGCCAGGTTGGCGTTGGGGTCATGGTTGGATGTCATAGCAAGGCTCAGAGTCCAAAGCCATCCAAAGGTCAAATATGGAGTCAGTAGCAGGTGTCAGGAGCCAGGAACAAGATGTGGTAGCAGGAGTGGGGGCAAACCACGGTAGCAGGAACAGGAGGCAAAGGAAAGCAGCAGGAATCAGGGACAAGTAGTAAGAGCCAAGAGAGGAAGCAGACACTTAGACTCAGGGGTCTGGACAGCAACAGGCCTAGAAATTAGTTGCTCGGACAAGGACTAAGGACAGAAACACAAAGGTTTTATACCCGGTGGTGTCCAATCTGCTTCTGGTCACCTGAACCTGCTGAGTCAGAGGGTGTAGCCTATGGTAGTGGGGCATTAGGTTCAGTTCTCACATTGCACCCTGCAGTGTGGTGGCATAGATGGTAAGGCTCTTGCTCTGTAGGCCTAGGTTTGAAACCCATGGTACTTGACTGCCCTAGGGTTGCCAACTTTCTACTCGCACAAAACCAAACACTCTTGCACCATCCCTCATCTGAGGCCCCACCACTTCTCCAAGGCCTGGCCCCACTCACTCCACCCCCCTCCATCACTCTCTCTTCCCCCTGTCATTCACTCACTCATTTTCACTGAGCTGGTGTAACGCCAACAAACCCCGGTCGTCGGCAGGTGGGATTGAACCTAGGACCTCTGGAGCTTAGTGCATGAGCATCTACCACATGAGCTAAAAGACAACTGCCTCTTAGTTAAGGCTGTAGAGCAGACTCATTTAACTCTCTCTAAGTGGTCTCAGTACCACTACATGGGACAGAGCACCACACCCAGAAGGTGTGTGCGTTACACTGGCTCAGGAGGTTCAGATTTGGGGGGGAGGGCTCCAGCTGGGGGTGTGGGCTCCAGGGTGGGGCCAGAAATGAGGAGTTTAGAGTGCGGGAGGAGGCTCCGGGGTTTGGCGTGTGGGAGGGGGCTCTGGGCAGGGGCAGGCAGTTGGGGGGGGTTGATGGCTCCACCTGGTGGTGCAGACTCTGGGGTGGGGCTGGGGATAGGGGTTTGGAATGTAGGAGGGCACCCCTGGCTGGGGGGTAGAGCTGAGGGGTTTGGAGTATAGGAGGGGGCTCTGGGCTCAGGCAGGAGGGGGTATGGTCTCTGGGATGAGGGTGCTCGTTCCAGGGGTGGGGCCAGAAATGAGGGGTTCAGAGTGCAGGAGGGGGCTCTGGGCTGGTGAAAGGGGTTGGAGTAGGGGGTGGGGAGGGCTCTGAATCGGGGTGTGGGCTTTGGTGTGGGGTATGGGATGAGGGATTTGGGATGCAGGAGTGAGCTGGGGTGGGTGAGGGCTCCGGCTGAGGGTGTAAGCTCTGGAGTGGAGTTGGGGATAAGGGGCTTGTGGTGCAGGAGGGTGCTCTAGGCTGGGACCGAAGGGTTCAGAGGGTAGGAGGGGGATCAGGGCTGGGGTAAGGGGTTGGGGCATGGGGAGAGGCTCGGGGTGCAGGCTCCGGGAGGCACTTACCTCAGGCAGCTCCCAGAAGCAGCGGCATGTACCCCTCCGGCTCCTACTTGGAAGCATGGCCAGATGGCTCTGTGTGCTGCCCTGTCCGCAGGTACCACCCCCACAGCTCTCACTGGCCGTGGTTCCCGGTGAGTGGGAGATGTGGAACCGGCGCTTGGGGCGGGAGCAGGGTGCGGAGCCTCCTGGCTGCTCCTACACCTAGGAGCTGGAGGGGGGACATGCCGCTGCTTCTGGGTGCTGCGCGGAGCCACAGAAGGCAGGGAGCCTGCCTTAGCCTCACTGCGCCGCCAACCCAACTTTTACAGCCCAATCAGCAGTGCTGACCAGAGCTGCCAGGGTCCCTTTTCAACCAGGCATTTCAGTCGAAAACTGGACTCCTGACAACCCTAGACAGTCCATAGGTGGCAACAGGCTTATTTGGGAAAGGGAAGTGAGGAAATAGAGCACCCAATATGGGTATTTGTGGGAGAATATTACCTGGAAAGAAAGGGAATGGTGGGGCAACACACAGAGAGAAAGAGGCCAGAGGATCAATGTGGGGGAGAGGAACAAGGTTATAACAAAGAACCTGAGGGAACAGGAGAATTGTTGTGTGATGGTGGTGGGAGGGTCAGAGGACAAATTGAAAAAGACAGAGCACCCAGAAAGGAGTGTGGGGGATGGGGGTAACAGTAATGGACCATGACAGGGGGACAGCAGACAAAGGAGCGGAGCATCCAGAAGAGAATGAAATGGTAATTATGCACAGCAACTAGGGAGTAAGGGCTCAGAGGAATAAGAATGGAAGAAGAGAGAAAATAGCTTAAGATACCTTTTGTTCCTTATTTCTAGACTGCAATGCTTTACATTGTATTACAACTTTTTAAGAACTGAAGAACTTGGTTAAATTGATACTATCACTTAGCCAAAGAAAGAAAGAAAGCCAGCTTCAGCATCCTCCAATTCCACTTCAATTCTGGAACCCAAGGACATGTAGGGCCAGATCCTCAGCTATGTAAGCCAAAGTCCATGGAACTACATTGACTTGCGTTTGATAAGTATCTGCCCAATGGTGGTTGTTGTTTTTTTTATTCTGATTTTATTTTCTTATTCACCAGTATGATTCTGCATGTCTCAGTAAATACTCCTTGATCTGGATAACAGACTCTTTAGACCCGTAGCTAATACTTTAGAATGTGTACTTCTCTGGATAAGTTTGCCATTTCCCTGTCCGTAGGATGTAAGCATTTCTACAAAAAGCCTTTCATATATCAATTCCTGACTCTTTCCTCTTGCCAAAAGCATTGGTTTTGTTCCCAGAAACCAGTCAGAAGTAGGGGTCACTACCTTTAATTTCAGAAGCCAGTTTTTGTTTTTGTTTTTTGTTATTTTGCTTTTTAGGGAGCAAAACCTATCCCCTCCACTTTCTTCATCCTTTTCTTGTTTGAGCACCAAACCAGCTAAAAATTTTTGATGGAAACTGAACAGACATGTCTATTCCACAGTTCACACATTTCCATATCCTTTCCCCACACAAGGGTATGTGTGAGTGAGAATCAGAGTCACATACCTCACCAACACACTTTCCCCTTGCTCTTAGCATTGTATGCAATTACTACTGCCCGTTGAAAATCACCTATAGTTTGAGATGAGGCTGCCATGTTGAAATTCTCAATGAGTCTTGGAAAACTTATTTGCCTCTTAATTGCTAATGTGCTGCCTAAAAGCATATACAAAAAGAACCACTATTCAAAAAAATCCCACATTCATGATCTCAAGTTAGTATCCAAAGCAGAAATTTGAGAATCTGGAGGAAAACAAAAACAAAACACCTCCCCCCAAAATCCCAAAATTTAGGCTCAGATTGAGACCACCTTTCTCACATTACACAGTACCTTACATCACAAGTAGTCCCCCTGAAAGTCAGTGAGATATCCTGTGCTGCTCATTACAAGAATGGATATCACAGTCTGGCCTTCAGTAAGCACCTTTGCTTTCCTTTTTAAAATAATTCTTTAATACAAAATTTGAAAGAGAATAGAGACAAATCAGGCCACGGGATAACATAATATTTTGCTATTTTTGCCATGAACTTGCTTTTGTGGCTCTTTTTTTCAACTTTCATAGTGTAATCAATTGGCTTGGGGGTATTTTGCAGATGGATCACAGCAATGGTCTACATACCATACAAATGGGAAGGGAGAACAGCTCCAGCTGGGGAGCACCAGAAGAAATCTGAGCCATCACAGTAACTCTAGTAATCTTCAGGTTTACTTCAATTCTTTGTACATGTGAACCTTGCTACGAGACAAGTGAAAAATATGCACAGGCCCTATAAAGTCCTATAAGTTATTTTGCTGACTATCCAGTAACTATGAGTCTTGATATTTAGAATTTCCTTCAGCAAAGAAAGAGGGCAGAGGGAACACCTGCAGGTATTAGGCAATACTGTTGCTGCCATGCCATTGTTATCAGCTTTGGCATGCTTTAGAGCAGGGGTCGCCAACCTTTCAGAAGTGGGGTGCCGAGACTTCATTTATTCACTCTCATTTAAGGTTTGGCGTGCCAGTAACACATTTTAACATTTTTAGAAGGTCTCTTTCTATAAGTCTATAATAGATAACTAAACTACTGTTGTATGTAAAGTAAATAAGGTTTTAAAAATGTTTAAGAAACTTCATCTAAAATTACATTCAAATGCAGATCTTATCAGTTTAGTGTGATCCTTGCCCTTGCTTTGCCTTGCTGAGTTTTCCAATGTCTGGCACGTATTTGGATACTTTAAGCTGCACACAGGCTTCTGAGTGATCAGTTGTTAACTGGCTCTGAGAAGGATAGAGGACAGATTTCATATTTGAAAATACCTGTTCACACAGGTATGTGGATCCAAATGCTGAAAGCATTGCAAACACAATTTTCTTCAGACGGTTAAATTTCACTGGCAGGGATGTCCAGCAGGTCAGAATAGAGGCCCCATGATCTCTCATGAGTAGTTTCAAGTGCATTCCACAGATCTCCAAACTTTGATGCCCACAGTTCTGAGCTTTTTAACTGAATGAGCTGCATTTTGAAATCTTCAACACCCATCCACTGAAATACAGACAAATCCAAGTCACTTTTGTTGAACTTTTCAGGTTTAATTAGAAAAGAAAGCCTGGGGCCAAATCGCTGGAAATCTTGAAATCTGTCAGAAAATTCTGATTCCAGTTCTTGCACATGCATTCTAATCTCAACGTCAAATGCAGTGTGCTGTTCCACATGGCGTGATAGTGATGTAAGCAGCAAATCAGGACTTAATATCCCAGCACGGTGGTGCTGGAACAATTTTTAAGGTGGCGGTGCTGAGCTGCGCCCCCTCTTGTCCCTGTCTGCACCCATCAGTGCCCCAGGGTGGGGCCAGTGGGCCGCAGCTGTGGGTGGGGGGAGAGTGCAGAGCCCCAGGCCAGCACCCCAGGATGGCAGTAGAGTTCCCTGGACCGGTGGCTTTCTAGAGTCTCATAAACTTATGAAATGTAGTAATCAGAGCTGATCGGAAAAGGGGGATGGGGAGAAGTTCCAGAAATTTGTGTGAAAATATTGTTTGGGCTTTTTTGGTAGAAAAACAAGAAAACAAACACAAAAAAAACCCTGAATAATTTCAAAGAAAATACTTACGAAAAAAACAAAATGAAGTTTATAAAGATTTTTCATGGGGAAAAATAGAATTTCCTGATCTATTTTAACTGGGTCAAAGACTGAAAAGAAGATGAGTAGGGAAATACTTGGATTATGATCTTCTTCTGTCGAGGGATTATATATAGGAATACAAAAGTGGTACTACTGAGGCCAAGACATTATTACGAAGATGTGGTAAGGAATCATCTAGCTAAACTTTTTTCAGGTAGTACAGTCTGATTAATCCAGATTGCTTTGTCTCATCAGTAGTTCATCCATCTGATTGTAATAAAAGGTTTTCTTACATTCTTGATTATTAAAATTGACCTTCCTGGAACCAGTATCTCAGCACTTTTTGACCACAAGAGTCACTCTCACTTCCCCAGGTTGGGTTCCAGCACTGTCTGTGTTTTTCTGAAAAAAGAAAAGGAGTACTTGTGGCACCTTAGAGACTAACAAATTTGTTTGAGCATAAGCTTTCATGAGCTACAGCTCACTTCATCAGATACGTTCAGTGGAAAATACAGTGGGGAGATTTATATACATAGAGAACATGAAGCAATGGGTGTTCCATACACACTGTAAGGAGAGTGATCACTTAAGGTGAGTTATTACCAGCAGGAAGGCGGGGGGTGGGAAATCTTTTGTAGTGATAATCAAGGTGGGCCATTTCCAGCAGTTGACAAGAACATCTGAGGAACGGGGGGGAGGGGGAGATAAACATGGTGAAATCGTTTTACTTTGTGTAAAGACCCATCCACTCCCAGTCTTCATTCAAGCCTAAATTAATTGTATCCAGTTTGCAAATTAATTCCAAGTGATCACTCTCCTTAAGTGTGTATGGTAACACCCATTGTTTCATGTTCTCTATGTATATAAATCTCCCCACTGTATTTTCCACTGAATGCATCCGATGAAGTGAGCTGTAGCTCACGAAAGCTTATGCTCAAAAAAATTTGTTAGTCTCTAAGGTGCCACAAGTACTCCTTTTCTTTTTGCGAATACAGACTAACACGGCTGCTACTCTGAAACCTGTGTTTTTCTGGTTTTCCTGGTACCTACCAATTGTGGTTCTTCTAACCCTTGCCCTTCTTCATGTCTTAAAAGCAAGCAGTATGGCTCTGATACTGTTATTCATGGCATTATCAGTGCTTTTGGTGAAGGCACTGTGCTGACCATCCTTAAACATGCAGAAGTTTGCTCCAGAGGCGAATTAAGATTTCCTTGAGCCCTAGGCCACAGCAAGTCGAGGGCCCCTCCTCACCCCTTCCACCTGTGGTCCCATCCCCATTCTACCCCGTCCACATGTGATCCTGCCCATGGCCCCACCCCTTTCTGCTCCTTCCTCAGAGCCCCGCCCCTGTTCCACCCAGGATCCCTCCATTCTGTCTTCCCCTCCCACCCCAAGACTGGAGAAGCTGTCCCCCTGCCACTGCCCCTGGCTACAGCAAGGAGTGAGAGCTCCTCAGCCCTGAGGCTGTGGCAGGTACCAAGCTCCTGCAGTCCTGGGGCCACAGCAGGGGTCCTGGTGCTGGGGCTTCCCCTGCTGCCCCCAGCTTCTTCTGGGGTCAAGCTCTGGGGGTGCTGAGGGCTTTCCCCACCTGGATGCCACTGAGCAGGGTTGGAGGGGTGCAGAGATTTCCCCTGCCTGGCCACCGGGGAGCGGGGTGGGGGGCTGCGGACGCAGGGGTTTCCTCTACCAGGGAGCAGGGTCAGGTGGCGCAAGGTGTTTCTCCTGCAGCTGTGCCACCCTGCCCACCCAGAATTGCTGCCCGGGAGTGAGGTTAGAGGCGCTGGGGGCTTCCCCCATTATCTGGCCACCAGGGACTTGGTCAGGGGTGCGAGGGTTTCCCCCGCCTGGCTGCCAGGGAGCAGGGTTGGGAGGCATGGAGGTTTCCACCACCCCCATTCCTGGCACGGCCTCAGGGAAATAGCATAGGCCCCGTAGACCCAGTCACTAATACACCACTGGTCTGCTTCACCATTACAAAACTATCCCTTAATAATGGCATGTTAACTAAAAACTGCCTAATTTCTAATATTTCCTTTGGGGGACAGTGATTAAGAACGTGGTGGGAACAGGGTTCCACTTTGGTTTCCAGCCTTCCTTTGTAGTTATGACTGTATTTGTCAGTGTCATGACTACTGATATCCTTACTCATATTTTTATTTGAGCAGACTCCAGTTTAAAAAAAAACAAAAGAAAAAACACACACACACAGGGACCTTGCAGTTTGGCCCATTCTGTATATCCAGTGTTTCTGGTAGCAGTGAGAGGCAGAACTTTGTATGGAGCCATCTGTTGTGAATACCTTCCTTTCTTAGAATGGAATCTGGAACATTTCCTAAGTTGTACACCTGCCTTTCTCACCTGAGCCTCACTGGGTCAGCCAAACAGATGGAAGTCAGGAGGATTAATGAACTTCTTTGGTCTGTCTCACTATTTTCTGCCACAATAGTAAAGATATTTCCCACCCCCAAGAACAGCTCTGTCTGATGCCTTTGTTAGTACAAGGTTCAATATCTGTGTGTCAGACACATGATATACAGGTGCAGTGGTCCTCCTCAGGGCACTGTGTTAAACTTAATTTACCTTTTTGACAGAGACATGTATTTCTTTGAAATGACAGATAAGACCAAACTATTGTTAACCTAGCCTTTCCCCCTCTGTCTGATCACCATTGTTTCAAAATGTACCAACTCTATTGTACACACACACACTATATTATATTATTGCATACATATATATAATCACACACACACAGGTACATTAATAACACCATTGCTAAAGCCGCACCAGGTGTTTCCCTTGAATGGGACTTTGAAATCCACTGCTCTGTGTTTAATATTTTTGTAGATAAAGAATGGAAATTATAAGTATGTAATAGCATGTATGAATTTTCTAACAGTTGTTGTGGCCGTGTTGTTCCCAGAATATTAGAGAGACAAGGTGGGTGAGGTAATATCGTTCACTGGACCAGCTTCTGTTGGTGGAAGGTACAAGCATTCAAGATACCCAGAGCTCTTCTTCAAAGTAATTTGTGTTCAGCAGAATGTAGTTTTAAGGTTGCAGGGACCAGTCCTGGACTTTAGTTCTAGCTTCTTTGCCAGAAACTTTCCTAAAAGAGGAGCCAGGAAAAGTCTCAGATGTTATAAAATTGGCACAGCTGGCTCTACACCACCCACTCCTCAGCATAAAATCATCTAGGGGGCAGAAATGGGGCCATTGGAAGAGGTATGGCAGAGAGTATGGCATTCTTTCAGATCCTTGGATGCCTCAGCCAGTGGGTAGAGCTGGCACAACTGTAGAGCAGCCTTGGCTCTGCACTAAAATATATGCCAGCCCAGGATTGGGGTATTAGATGTAGAGATATCTTCCCTTCCCATCTCTGTAGCTGAGAATTGAGCTCTTTAGAATGTTTTAAGTTACTTTTCCCAGATTCAGCCAGGATGTCTCTTGTTTTGGGAGAAACAGTTTTTGTGAAAAGCTTCAGTACATTGACTCTTGAAAATTCATACACTAAAAACGACACCCATTCTTTAATTAATAGGACCATTCTCTAGGAAAAAAATCATAAAGACAAACTGAAATATGAAGAGTTTACTATCTTGAGCACCGTCACACCTGTCAATGGGCAAACAGATAAGATAACAGAAGGTTTTGAGCATAACACTAATATGACAAAATGTTTTAAAGACTCTTCCTAACAGGACATTGAAGACGATAGGAAAACATATGATGATTAAGCCAGCCAATACACCCAGAGAAAGAAACAGTATTTATAATCTTTCAGCGAAACCAGGGCCTAAGAGGTGAGAGAAATGACAAGAACGGAAAGTCAAGAAGAGCCACAGAGATTGATGTGACAACAATCACAAAGTGAGAATTTGAAAGCTGTGCAAAGAGCCATAGAGACTGACCACAAACAAAATTATCAACAATGTCCAAACTTTGGGAGGAAAAAAGAAAACAAAAGAATGAACAAACAAACCCAGAGGTGTACAGTTACAAATTTTATAAAGTGTGCTTTTATCATACTTCACCAGTTGTAACTGCTGTCAAAGGAGCAGAGCTCAGAGCTGCCTTTATCATAACCCCTCAGGTACCAGCTTTCCAAACAGCATCTGCACAGTCTCCTCCATGATCCCTGTGAAGTTTGAATGGGGTAGGACGAGGATGTATGTTGGTTCTTGACATTTCTTCCGAGAACATCTGCAGCCAATGAACTGTCTGGGGGCTGCTTGTTAAGAGTCACAGGCTAAGGAACAATGGATGGTGCATAAGGTTCAGACCTGCAGCTGCGCTAGGGAGGTGTGTGGTGATGGGGATACCTGGAGGAGATGGATTGAAGACATGAGGGGGACCATGAATATTCCCCTCATCCCTGCCAACTCATGGAGGGGGAGCTGGGCTAGGAAGAGAGAGATCAGAGTTGAGGAGCAGCACGAAGCAGTGAGGTTACTGAGGTTGAACGGGAGGAAGAGAGACATGACTATGCTCTGAATGGTGTCCCAGTAAATGCTCCCTGTGTTGAGCGAGGAAGGGATTTATTGATTATCCATTGGGTTACTGCTAATTGTATAATTAAATATTTGTTGACTTATCCACCACTAATTGAGTGCCAATTTTACCCCTAATTTAACATCCAATTAATAGCTTACTCTAGTGGAACTGTGCAAACTTCTGTTAATATTTTATATCATTCCAATCCATTCTATAGCAGAGAGACTATACAGGTATGATTGTCTTCCAAATAATTTAAAGCTAGTTACTGGTGACTTCAGCCTGAGAATGAAGTCCTTTGTCTGTACCCATTCTGTAATGTGAGGTCATCAGGAGAGCCAGAGCTCCTGACACAAAATACAGCCACTCAAGATATGCAATATTTTAAAAAATAGCTTTAGTTCTCTAACCATAAGAAATACAAACAATGTAAATCTTACAGAGCTGTTTGCACCTTTTCTTCTTGCTCCCCTGTGCAGTACCACTGAAGAAGGGGCAATGTAATAGAACTGGGGCCAATATCTTAAAAACTCATACTCACAAGTTCTAAGTGAACTATAGATCACTCGTGAAAAAGACCTAGGGAAAAAGGTGGACAGCTCAACTAAAGCATCTGCTTCATGTGTACTGCATGGTCAAAAAAGCAAACTAAAAAAGAGGTGGTATTAAGAAAAGTGTGATCGGTTGATTTAAAAAGGATTTCTTTGTATCCCTTCTGCCCACATTTAAGCTTTTAGTCCAAACCCCATTGATGTCAATGGAAAGACTCTTGTTGGCTCCAGTGGGTTTTCGGTCAGGCCCTATAGGAAGGAATTGTTTTAGGGGCTTGGCTTGGACTCAGTTTTGCCTACACTTGTAGGCCGTTTCCTTATAATAAATAAATAAATATCCAGCTCTTATTAAGCCCTTTTCATCAGTAGATCTCATAGAACTTTACAGTATCATTATCCCTATATTATAGATAATTTAAACTGTTTTGGCTAGTTGTTTATTGGGGAATGCAATAACCAATGATTCTTCTCTATTCTTGTCTGGTCTGCAATTCTTTTAAGTACAAATGAATTCATTGTTCAACTACTATTTATGGACCATTTTCACACCCAGATATGGAATGGAACGGAACATTACAGTCCCAGCATCATTTAGTTTATTGTTCTGTTTATGCCAACAGTCTTCGTAAGCACATTAGAAAATAGGTCTTAACAGCAGGGGAGAAAGATCATTGCTTAAACTATTAATATGAACTGAGACTTTATGTGCTCACCATTGGCACAAATATCTGAACTTATTTTAAATAGTTTAATATAATAAGAACAGAAAGATTACCTGTATCTAATAATGGCTGATATATCCCTAACGTTTTGGTCACCATATTAGAAACTCAGCTCTGATCAATGAACTGTCTAAACTCTATTAAAGTTTTAAATACAGTAATAGCATGAGCAGCACAGAAGGAAAGATGATCAGGCAGTAAAATAATAACCACAAGGTACTAAAATGATGGGCTTGAATGCAGAGCTCTAAGACAGACATAGTGGACCAGGTCTTTAGCTGGTGTACACAGGAATAGCTCCCATCACCATTAGTGGAGCTATGCCAATTTTACACCAGCTGAAGATCTGGTTGAAAAACTCATTAATCATATTTTTTTCCATATTGTTGTCAAGATATTTGCCTCTATATTTTGAACATAAATTGATTGATGTTTGTTCCATTAAAACCATGTACTGCAGTCTTGGCTAGCATCTGTGACAGTGACACATTAAGCCCATTAAGCTAAAATTCTGATTTCTTCTCATGGCGGCATAAGTGCAGGAAGTAGGGAGGATGCTAGAAACTTAAGATGATCAGATCTCACCAAGGTGGTTTGAGGATACTTAATTAGCTAAGTGTTAAAATTCTGTTAGCCAAGCTATGGTTTTCCACTGGGAGTCAATGCAAGTCCACGTAAATAAGCAAAAAGTGAAATAAAAGGAGAGCGTTGATGACTATAGTAAGGAAACTTCTTAAGTGTATCATTGTTACCTTAAAATTGGCTCAATTGACTTTTATGTCTGTGCTATTCATTTATCTATCTATACAATGACTTTTTTAAACCACAACAAACTAAATCAGAAATAATATACTTTCTGTAGAGAATATACTTCACAAAACATTTTGGAGCTGAAGAAACCATGGTCTCTTGTGTTGCTCTTCAGTGGTCATCATTTGCCAACATATATCCTGAATAGTATTTAGAAGAGGAAATACCAGGCCCAGATATCTCTCTCCTAAGGAAATACGCATGGGAGGAGACTAAGATCAAGGAAATCTACAAGGAGACTTTTCTTCTGGTCATTGTTGTAACTTTACCTTAATAAAACATTTCAATAATAAATAATAAGAATCCTATCTGGTGGAAGAGAGGCAAGGAAATTTAAGATACATAAAATACTAGTAAAAAATAAATAAAGGACTTGATCATCACTAGCTGTACAGAGCCACGCAACAGAATAAGGGGGTGTAAGCACCTCCTTACTCTCCTGCAGAGGCTATCCACACCATGGGCTGTGGCACAGGAACTGCTATCTCTTCACCCAGTGCAAGAGGGGCAGGGGACTAAGTGGAACCTTGGCTCAGCCCCCACCAGTGCATAAGTCCATTTTGCATCACCAGCACATCACATGTTGAATGTTGACTTCCACAGTTAATTTCCTCGTTGGAGCAGGGAGAAGGTGTCACAATTTGCTCCTCTTGGGGCACAGCAAATAAAGCTTCACCTTTGCTCAGGGCACATCATAAAGTAAAGATCTAGCCCCTCACTTGTAAGACACTCAAAAACCATGGTGACAAGCATGGTATAAATAAAGAGGCAGGCAGAAGGATTATCTGACTATCTTGATTTTTCTCCCATATAATTCATTCCAAAAATATAAAACTATTAATGAAAGTACTAATATATTTCAGAAGCATAGTGTGACAAGGAACAACCTCTGGAGTGCCTCTGAGCAGCAGGGTACAGTATCACATTCCTTTTCTTGCAACCGCTGCCCCCTGTAGGCTGCCTGCCAAACTTGTTGGGTTTTCGGTGGCTTGGCCCTTAAGCCAGGCCATGAAGCCCAAATGAATCCCTTCTGGTGTATTTAAAAGTCCAATAATCAAAAAGACTATTTGTCCTCACTAGCATCTTCAACCCCAACTCTGTGCCCTTTAAATTCAGCCCTTTATTCAGGCTCCCAAATAAGCTCCATCCCTTTTGGGGGGTTTATGCCACTTTACCTGTGGCCACTAGGGGAACCCAGGCCCATCCACTATTCTGGTACCAACCCAGGGACCCTAACAATAACAGCCATGTTCCACATTGATTGATTCAATTAGTTACTGCTTCTTCCCTGGACCTCTTCTTTCCTGGCACCTTTAGCTTTACTCCTCTCTCAGGGATAAGCTAAAGTCCTTGCTCTCCCTACAAACCCAGCTGTGCAAAGGACAGTCAGAAAACAAACTCTGGTTACCCCTCAAGTTCTTTTGGCCAAAGAGGCATTCCCTTCCTTGCCCCTCTTGTTCTAGCCAGGAACTGAACTGCTAAGGCCCTGCAGCTCCTTTTATCTGAGACTGCTGGACTCTGATTGGCTGCAACTAGCCCTTCCAGCACTTTCAGAACCAGGTCTTTCTAGCCTGTGGCAGGGTGTAGTAGGCCCACAGTGCCTCCTGTCAGGGCCGGATTTCCAATTCAGTGCAGTAGGTATGTGCCATGGCACACTGGCATTCTAGGGGTAGCTTACCTCTCTAAAACTGTGTGCAACAAGAAGGTCAACTGTAGGTTGGGGGTGGGGGTAGAGAGGAGGGTGCTGAAAATGCTGTGCCTAGAGGCGTGTAAGTTGGAAATCCGGCCTTGCCTCCTGCAGGGTACATGCCGTCACACATGGTTTCTGTAATTATTTTATTTTAAAAAAATTTGGCTTGTTTTCAAGGTAGTTCCCCCCAAAAAGATATATTTTGCAGTCTATAGATAAAAGGAGGGTAGCAGGATGATGCGACTTCCCATAAGCAATAGGACAAACACATACGCTGGCACCAGTTTACTCTCCTCCTAGAGCAGCCTGCCCCCTGTGTGTTACAGTCGGTAGGAGATCAGGAGATTTTTAAGGTCAGAAGGGACCATTAACATCTAATCTGAACCTCCTGTATAACATAGGCCTGACCACATGTGTAACATAGTTAGTTTAGCCCAGTTTAGAAATGTCTTTACAAACATAATCATAGTACTGATAGTTTGTTACTCAGATGGATCTTGATTCACATGGTAAAGCTATATCTATATTAGTGCTATCATGGCTTTCTAAAGAAGAACCATGATACATTCTACAATTGAGCCTGTTTTGTAAGATTTGAACATTTTGCAGAAAAGCAGTTATAAGCCATATGAAAAAAATCAACAGGCTACTGTAAGTTTTCTAGGTGCAATATTTCTAGATCTGTATGTACTTGGTAATAAGGAGCAAAATAAAAAGTTCAATATGCTCTTGTCCCAGTTGATATTTATCTATCATGTATTGCAAGGATCCCAATGGAGTATATATAATAGTTAGACTTACAGTGAAACACACTTTTCTAACTCTCTACCCTGACTCTGTTGTAGGTTAAAGGGCAGAGTCTGAATCTCTGTTCTGATAAAAACATATTAAATATGATATTAGTGGTCTAAAGCTGTACACTTCCCTGGAGACTCCCACTTTTAATAACCTCCCGTATAATAGATAAAGCAGAGGGCAGTAATCATTATTGAAATGGATTTTCTGGCAGAATTAGACATCACCTCCAGGAATCAATAATCATTTTAAGCTAACGGGGTGATTAAATGACCTTCTTTTTATTTTCCTTCATGTTGAGTTGCTTTTTATCTTTGTTCTAGCTGTGTGGCTGTAAATCAAGATAAACAGAGGACTCACAACATTATGGAGGCACACTGAGGCCTATCCATTATGAGAGTAAAAGCATTCCACAATTTAATCAAGGATTTTGCTGTCCAATCAGTGGTTTCTAAAGGCTGAAACCAAAAATTCTAGACACAGAATATATTAATGGATTATACCTCAGGCTACTTCTTCTTTTTAAAAAAATTGCACCATTAGCTTTGCTGAGCAGGTTTTATATTTTTATATTTAATAATTTATTCCTGGAGTTTGCTCTGGGATATCTCTGCACTGAATGATAACATTTTCATAAATCGTTTCTGACTGTGTGTTTCCCTTCCCCATCTCCCGGCCCATCCTCTTGCTTTCTGTGAAGGAGTGCTGACAACTACAATCTTGGGGTTTTTTTGTTTCCACAGGAGAACATGAAGCAGCTGATTTCAGTGTGCCACATAGTGTCCAAGAGCAACAGCCCAGATAAGATTTTTAAAAGTCTCACTTTAAAATCTTGCAACTTGTGTCTCACTTCTTGACATCTGAAGATTTGTGCTCTTCATACCTTCCGAAAAGCACATCTTTTTTCTAAGTCTACCTGGAAGATTAAGAGGCAGTAAGATCGATATATACATAATAATGAATGGAATAGAGAAGGCTAACTGAACACTTACTGAAAGGCTCTGAAGAAAAAATGAGTTTTCAGTGTGGATTTGAATAATGAAAGAGAGAGAGTGTATACATACATATAAATATGCATCACAGAGACAGCTAGTAGTGACCCCCATATTCATAGGTTGCCTAACACTTTCCCTTATAAAAGATTCTTGTGGTTTAATTTTGAGATGCTCTGACACCTTCATTTTGACAACAGGATTCTGATATTATGCAGGGTGGTAGCCCAGCGGCTATAGAAGTGCCTTTTCATTGTCCTATTAAATTCAGTTAAGGTCAACTGTTAAATAACTGTTATTTCCCTTCTCTGGTTTGTTCTCCTCAGGAAAATGTTGTCAGCATGCCAAAATAATAACTGAGCACCATGAACGTTCTAAGGCTGGGCTGATACCACTTCTAAAGCAGCAGCTGCACACAGTGTATCAGGAATGCCTAGATGGAGGTGGAACACAAAGGAGGGGTAGATCAGTCTGAGCCCCAGTTTCCCACGTAGGAACTTCTCCCCTCCTGATGTTGTCCTGCGGAAATAGAGAGAGAGCCAGTCCAGGTTCCCACTACCCTTCAGGAGCCTCTACACCACCTGATACCAGTGACCATTGTCCCCTCCTGTGATAGCACCACATGAGAGTGGACGAAAGCTTCCTGTGGAGGTGGTAGAGTGTCAAGGTTCCTCCCCCACTCTGAACTCTAGGGTACAGATGTGGGGACCTGCATGAAAAACCTCCTAAGCTTATCTTTACCAGCTTAGGTCAAAACTTCCCCAAGGTACAAAGTATTCCACCCTTTGTCCTTGCCGCTACCACCACCAAACTAATACTGGTTACTGGGGAAGAACTGTTTGGACGCGTCTTTCCCCCCAAAATACTTCCCAAAACCTTGCACCCCACTTCCTGGACAAGGTTTGGTAAAAAGCCTCACCAATTTGCCTAGGTGACTACAGACCCAGACCCTTGGATCTTAAGAACAATGAACAATCCTCCCAACACTTGCACCCCCCCTTTCCTGGGAAATGTTGGATAAAAAGCCTCACCAATTTGCATAGGTGACCACAGACCCAAACCCTTGGATCTGAGAACAATGAAAAAGCATTCAGTTTTCTTACAAGAAGACTTTTAATAAAAATAGAAGTAAATAGAAATGAAGAAATCCCCCCTGTAAAATCAGGATGGTAGATATCTTACAGGGTAATTAGATTCAAAAACATAGAGAACCCCTCTAGGCAAAACCTTAAGTTACAAAAAAGATACACAGACAGAAATAGTTATTCTATTCAGCACAATTCTTTTCTCAGCCATTTAAAGAAGTCATAATCTAACACATACCTAGCTAGATTACTTACTAAAAGTTCTCAGACTCCATTCCTGGTCTATCCCCAGCAGAAACCAGCATATAGACAGACACACAGACCCTCTGTTTCTCTCCCTCCTCCCAGCTTTTGAAAGTATCTTGTCTCCTCATTGGTCATTTTGGTCAGGTGCCAGCGAGGTTACCTTTAGCTTCTTAACCCTTTACAGGTGAGAGGAGCTATCCCCTGGCCAGGAGGGATTTCAAAGGAGTTTACCCTTCCCTTTATATTTATGACATAGAGGAAGAGAGTTAAGCCAAGCTGAGCTCTTCCCTAATCATCCTGTGCACCAGGTTGTCCATGGCCCCAGGCAAAAGCCTTCCCCTGCTGCCAATGAATGGAGTTATTCCTCTTGCTCAGGTGGTAGCAGTCTCTGCTTCAGTGCTGAAAGTTCAGGTGTCAAATCCCACTGCTCATACACAGTGGTGGTGGGGTCATTCTATACTATTTGGGTTTTTTTCCCCTTATAAAAGTCAGGAAATTATATTACAAAAGCAATGTTAAAATAGTGTTGCTTAGGCTGCAAAGTCAAGCTGCCAAAAGTTAGAAAATATGAAAATTTCAGTTGCCCCAGCACTTTAATTCTGTTCCCTTGTCTGTGTGCATTTTGATACAGTCTTTCAGTTCTCACTGTGCCCAAGATGATTCCTCACTGAGTGCAAGGGAAGCTATGAAACATGAATAATACTGCCACTTCTGGCAAGAAGTACAGAACTCATCACCAATAAAAAGTACAACACAAACCCCAGCAAAGCAATGACTCACCCAAAAATAACAATATAACAAAGGAGGACTTCACTGGGAGCAGAAAAACAGGATATTGGGAAGGAAAGGGTTAGCGTTAACTAATAGGTACTAGCACATCAACAAATCCCCCACCTGCCTATACACAACTCTTCCCAACCCCCAGCTCTTTCCCTGGCAGGTGGTACATTGAAGATGAGTATAGAGATGAGCACTACAGCACTGTGTGGCTCCCTGGTCTGGAGTCCTGTGGAGGTCTTGGCTGACTCTCAGTAGCTGGCAGCACATTGGTTCTTTGCCAGTCTGGCTGCTGGCCTCTGCAGGGCTGGAATGGCCACCCATCTGAACAGTGTGTAGTTTAGACACCACTGGAATCAGGACTACACCTGGGACAAATTCATCTGGCTCAAAAGCAGCACGTCTACCAAGTAAGCTACATGTACATCTTAAATTATTGGTCCAGTAGGACCCAGAGTAAATAATACTCAGATGGAAATTACTTTAAAAGAGCTGGATGAATAATGGAACATTTGTTGAATATTTTGAAAAAAATAACAAATGTTGTCAAAAATCAAAATAATCAAAAGACCAGCTAATTATTACATTCAAGCCATGAAGAGGGGCTCATGTTATGTTTTAGAATTTACCTCATCAAAGCTTCAAGACCTTTCAGTAGCTCCACATGTGGTGATGTGATTTGCCCTAGGAGTTGGCAAAATTGCATTGAAGTGTGCTCATGTATTCCTATGCTAGTCCAAGAGCTTGGATTACAAGTTTCTTGCCAGCTACCTCCAGTATATCGAACAAAGTCATGCTTCTCTTGTGGATCTAGAATGCACACAGGTGGCTACACAGCATGCCCAGCAAAACATGCCAGTGTCAGTAATGTGGAAAGATAAGATATTGATAGAAAAAAAAAAAAACAACGGATGTATTCAGATAAATGCCTTAATGTTAAGTATCCAGAATTTTTGTGTGGCTCTTTTGTAAAAGTTGTGAGTTCTCCAAAGATTGCTATTAAAAAAACCCCAAACTAAACCAAACAAAACAAACGCTGAGACACAAAGTAGGACTAAAGAACAGTCCTACATTTGGGGTGGTGTTGAGTTACAAAGATATCACTCTCCCCATTGTCTCTGGGAGGCTAGACCTGTCTGCAATTCACAGGGAAACAGATTCCAATCACAGCAGAAAAACTTTATACCAACTGAATTACCTATTCCATGCACAGGGACTTCCCACCACTCGATGCTGCTCATTCCTGCTTATTAAAGTACTTATCCACAATAGAACTGTCTTGGGGCAAGTGGTCCAGTGGCTAGGCACTGAGATGGGAGATCCATGGTCCACTCCCCCTAGTCTAGTCACACTTTATCATTTATCCACAGTGAATCCACTTAAATAGGAGAGACTGAGGAAGACCCACATCAGAATATGCCATAGTCCAGTGGTTAGAATGCTTCTGAGGAGTGTGAAACCCTTTTCAAATCCTTCTCACCCATCAGTCAGAAGGAAAATAGAACCTGGGTCTCCCACTTCCTAAGTGAGTGTTCTAACCACCAGGCTAAATGTTAAGGTAACCACCACCCTTATTACTACCTCCTACTCTGGTTGTTTTATGCCAAGCAAGGCAGGCACCTCAGTGTATTCCTGCAAAAAACTGATTAGATGCTTAAGCCACCTGACTTCAGGATTTGATTTCCTGTTTGTGGATTACTAACAGATATAAGTACATATCTCCAAGAGAAGTAGGGTTTGGAGGACATCCCTCTGATTGGCATCTCCCATTTGCTATCTTAGGCTGCTCCCCACCTATCATGCTGGGTTGCTGGCTTTTGTGGATTACATTCTAAGGTACCTCTTTCCCTGCATTCATTGTACAGGGTGGCTAGACACCTAACTGAGGCTTTGTGGGTTGCAGTGGTGTTCCTATGATTTATCTAGTCTCTTAAAGATTAGTCCCCACAATACTTAGTTTCACAATACTTAAATCTCTTTGCAGATGCAGGTCCAAAACATTAGCTCCTACATACATCAGGATAGCTTCCACAGTGCTAAAACAGGTGTGCAAACTGTGAATCAAGAACACTACTCAATGCCACTGCATGACTCAAAGACTTTCCCACATGACAAAAAAATGATGCTTAACTTGGAGCACAGTTTTCTTTGATTCTTGATAGCTGTTAGTTTGGTCTGCTCAATAAGAGGCTGAGTCCCATGAAATACACTGGCAAAATACAGCTACAAGAGCAGGAACATTTGGAGACTGGTAAATCTGACTGGCTAGAAGGAAGTCTGTATCACACTGGTCCTCATAAGCTTTGTGAAATATATATGCAGAAAATATACAAGGAGATATATATCTATACTGGAAATTATGTTCTTAAAGCCTTAACATTAAAGGCAGAGCACCCACAGGTAAAATACCTTAAGACAGGTTCCACCAGGCAGGAGGTGGCAGACACTAACCTCCCTGGCTGACCATTGTGAATGGAGTATCTTACAATGGAAGTCTATTTGTATACTGAGTCAAATGCTAATGACGAGATTGTGAGGACTTCAGGAAAATACATTAATGGGAAGAGGAGAACAGCATGGCGAGAGAACCCTGGTTACAGGTGAAGAACAAAAAGGACAGGTCTAATATATTCTAGAGCCATCTTGTCATCCTTTATCTGGGGAAACAAGCTGTCAGTGGGCTTGGCGTTCATCCTGGTTGAAAAAAGCTGCTTGATGGACTTTGGATGAGCAGTACTTTATTTAACAAGAAGGTGTCTTGTTAGCTATGTTTAGGCTCTAGAAAGCATGTTGTTATATGTAACCCTTTGTTTCCTTTAATCCTATTTGCTCCTTTTCAAATCTCTATTCTTTACTAAATAAACTTAGATATGTTTACAGTAAAAACAGTAAGTGCTGAGTGTTAAGTGGAGCCGTGATCTTGAGGTGCAGCTGATAAACTGGTGTATGAAATTACTTTGGGAGCAGTAGATCTGTGAATTCTGAGTGTCTAGCAGAAAAGGAGCTTGACACTACTGGGAGAGGCTCGGAAGACTTGGGGGTTGATGTGTATCTATCACTAACCTGCAAAGGGACGGCAGAGCCTGCTAGGCTGAGAAAAGAATGTTTGCTTTGCCTGTGGCTGGGAGAATCAAGGACCTGACCCCTGGTAGGCATAGACAAGGCTTCCCTCACAATAAAGGCAGGTGGTAGCAAGGTGCCTCACAAACGTGGGTACCCTGGGAAGCAGCACATCTTTCTGGCAATCTGCTTTTGAAAACTTGAGGTGCACCTTCACAAGCTGACCAGTGATATAGAAGTCACCATGCAATGGCATTTAGGCTCCAGTCCTATGTGCCTGAATCTTTTTTGAAAATGAAATTTTAACTCCTAAATCATATAGGCACTTTTTAAAGTTCCTATTAGGTGACATTTTTTTTAATTTAATTAGGGTAACTGAAAATAATAGTAAAGCAATTCAGTGGAAAGTAAGACACTTGTGATTTTATGTATTAAGGCTCTAACTACTTGAAACTCAGAAGAGTTACAGGTCATGGGAACACTCAGATAAGATTAGTTAAGCAATAGACCCAATCACTATGAGCTACACCATCCAATATCTGACTGCAAAGAGAGCCATGTGTTTCAAGCTGGAAGAAGGCTAAATAACAATCAAGGTCAATTTACGTGAGATAGAACACAGGGCTAGGTCCTCAGTGTCAGTTAGAATTGTGCCACTGACTTCAGCTGTCTCTGTTGTACCACACTTTATGAACTGCTGAGGAATAAATTTTGGTAGAGCCTGGCAAAAACACAGTAGATGTATGCTTGTATCATTGATGTATGCTATGTGACAAATGAATATTTTTATTAAGTGATTAATTGTTGCAAAATTAATGCTCCAGTTGAGTTAATGCTTGATGGAAATGGAACTAGATAGCTGGAATAGGTGTAGGTGTTTCAGTGGAAATAGAACCTAAATTATGCAAATTTTCCTTGAGTTTTAATTCCTTTCCTGGGTTCTCATTTTTTAAAATGTTTTTACATTATGTATTTTAGAACAAACACGGGATGGAAATTATATAGACACAAATTTTATATGTGATGTACATTGTGTACTTTGATTAATTCCATCCATTGGATCCTAATGGCTAGTGCTATTGGTTTGAAGTTGGACTAACTTTGGTAGACATATTGGATTGGCCCTTCCATCTGGAGTCGGCTACATTTATAGAAATATATATGTAGGTGTCATTTATGAATTGCTTTCTCTCTAATGCAGTGTCAAAATTGATATTTCCAGTAATATTTTTGGGCAGAATGTCACTATAAGTTATTTTCATGATAACTGTGTGAGCAAGGTGCATATTCTATTATGATTATTATGATATTAACAGTATGTGGTATGGCAATTCAGAGGCTTAAAATAGTATCACTCTGCATTAAAGAACTAAGTACCCTAGAGACCCCATGACAAGTGTATTCATGCTCAAAAGAAGGACTGTTATGTAGCCTGAATCCATAAGATCCATTTGAGAACCAAGAAAGAATGGAGAATGAAAGTAGTTTAGGCAGATCAGGTTACTACAGACTTAAGAAAAAGAGACACAGAGGGAGTGACCATTGTGATTAGCAAGATTGTGGATGTTCAGACTGCAAATGCTTTGAAAGATCAAAGAAGACTGATTAAAGGACAAGACACACAATTATTATGATTTTTTTAAACAAAGATGATGACGTTTCTTTGCACCCACCTTTAACATATTTTCTGCTAAATCCTTAAAATATGCCAACGATTTAGTTGTAACAGAGGGGATTTTAACTTTATATTGTTAAACAAAAGTGATAAAAGTCAGATTTCATAAAGCTGAATCCATTACTGATAGGAAAAACATGATTGTTGCGTTGAGAGAATTTTTCCAACTGTGCAGAATGACATGAGTTTTATCCCAAAGTGAGAAGAACATGCATTGTAGATATATATTTGTATAAGCAAAAATACAAATAATGTGATGATTTAAAAACCACAGAATAAGTTGTACCATTGGGGACAAAAAGGGACATTCTATTTGGTTAGTGTGTGTTGGTCTCTCCTTGCCTGAGGCTGTTAAAGTGAAGCTATTGCTGCCCCAATCAGGGGAGAACTAAGACAGATATATTTAGGGTAGAGTTTTTTGCTATAGTTTTCAATGCATCACATTGCTTGTATTTTTGCTTGCACAAATGCTTTTGCATTTTTCTCCTCTGGTTAAGAAAAATAACTATCTTTGCATTTTCTATGCTTGAAAGGGGTAGGAAGCCCCTGCCCTCCCCCTTGTGGGATGTGGCACTGCAAGTGTGCCTCGCCTTAATTTCCCCCAGCTGGAGCAGCAATAGCTTCCCTTTAACAGCCTGGGGCAGGGAGAGACCAACACACAATAACCAAATGCCATGTTCCCTTTTTAATGAGGTTTCAGGATAGGAGTAATTACAATACACAGTTCATGAGGACCCAGGTTCAGTTTCCAGACTTAAAGTCCATAAAACAAACCTTCTGTTTCTGGCAGGCTGGTCTCCTATGTCTGAGAAGAAGAGGAGATGATGGCCACCACTCATTGAAACCTACCTGGCTTCTACTCCCTCTCTTTGTTCGCCTTCCTGTGTAGCCCATCTCCAGGGCAGGGCCTCCTGGATTACACTCCAAGCTGTCCCAGCCGGAGCCTCCAGCCTCTACCTAGAAAGGGAAATACACTCCTTCACAATGCTTCTTTACTGCTCAGAGCCTAATTCCTTTATAGTTGCCTAGAAATCTCATGGTAACTATTGTAATGCTAATTGATTCTGATAGTGCTTTCAGGTAGAAAGTGAGTTTTTCAGGAATATAGGCAGTCAAGGTGGTGTAAGTGCAGGAGGTACAAAAAGTTGTATGAGTAAAATGTCATGTGTGATTTTGATAATATGTGGGTGATTTGTAATCTGAATTACAATGTAGACACCAGCTTTCAGACAGTGGTGTAAGTGAGTGATGGGTGAGGCTTGAAAAGCCTGAGTGGGGGAAACAAGAAACGTCTCCCTTGGACAAGTTATTTGTAATTGTCCACTGGATTTTCTTGGAGCTTCTTCTGAAGCATCTGGTACAGGCCACTGTCTGAGAAAATGACAGGTTTCAGAGTAACAGCCGTGTTAGTCTGGATTCGCAAAAAGAAAAGGAGGACTTGTGGCACCTTAGAGACTAACCAATTTATTAGAGCATAAGCTTTCGTGAGCTACAGCTCACTTCCTCAGATGCATATCGTGGAAACTGCAGCAGGCTTTATATATACACAGAGAATATGAAACAACACCTATCCCACCCCACTGTCCTGCTGGCAATAGCTCATCTAAAGTGATTTCCAGCACAAATCCAGGTTTTCTCACCCTCCACCCCCGCACACAAATTCACTCTCCTGCTGGTGATAGCCCATCCAAAGTGACAACTCTTTACACAATGTGCATGACAATCAAGCTGGGCTATTTCCTGCATAAATCCAGGTTCTCACATCCCCCCCACCCGTGTGTATGGGGGTGGGGGGGATGTGAGAACCTGGATTTATGCAGGAAATAGCCCAGCTTGATTGTCATGCACATTGTGTAAAGAGTTGTCACTTTGGATGGGCTATCACCAGCAGGAGAGTGAATTTGTGTGGGGGGGTGGAGGGTGAGAAAACCTGGATTTGTGCTGGAAATCACTTTAGATGAGCTATTGCCAGCAGGACAGTGGGGTGGGAATAGGTGTTGTTTCATATTCTCTGTGTATATATAAAGCCTGCTGCAGTTTCCACGATATGCATCTGAGGAAGTGAGCTGTAGCTCACGAAAGCTTATGCTCTAATAAATTGGTTAGTCTCTAAGGTGCCACAAGTCCTCCTTTTCTTTTTGTCTGAGAAAAGACAGTGGACTTATTAGATGAATCCAATGATCTCATCCAGTAGGCTTATTCCTACATTTCTTTGGATAAACAGCCAGTATGTCTTATGCTGAGCCCTTTGGGTCTGCAAATGAGGTACGAAGTCATACAGTCTTGCAAGAATAGCTTTTGGTTGTGACACTTCTTACCTGAACTGCTTCCAACTTGAATATTATATTACAAAGACAGTTTTCCTCTACCACTCTCACTTCCATTCCCAGCCTTGTTACAGAACTGCAGGTGTCTATTAAAATGGGACACAACAGGGAGAAGTGAGAGTTAAATTAACTTCTGAAACTTTCAAGAGGCTTTGGGGCTTACATCTGAGAGTGTAAAATTATCATATTACATGAACTGGTTTTCCTCTCCCTAGTATAAATGGGGTTAAAATTAAAGTTGGGATAGAAACCTGGGAATAACCTACCCACAAATATGGGAAAGGTTGAATCTGAACTTCATGACTAGCCATATGGGCTTACTCCAGGTTTAGCAAAACCCACTCTTATTTTCTTATATTCTTATTTAGGACACACATCACAGTCTGGTGAGTACAGGGTTGCACTGTGTGAATAGAAAGGTATTGGCAGACATCTGGGTACTTTCTGGAGCACCCAGGTGTTCAGAAGCTGTTCATTGGCTACTGTACCCTCTGGTGGCCTGGACATAGCAGGCTGGCACAACCATAATTCCACCTCCTTTCCTTCCCTTTTGGAGTGCCCTAGACCCTCCTTCCCCACTTGATACCTTCATAACAGGTGGGAAGTATCTGTCCCTATAAGCTCTGATTAGGGAAAATGAAATTCTGGGCCATTTGGCAGAGATGACTCTACAATAACTTGAGATTTGAAAAGGCTGCTTATAACAAGTGATGATGCCTAGTAAAACCACAAAATATCACCTAGGGGTGACAGTGGACGAGAAGCTGGATATGAGCCAGCAGTGTGCCCTTGTTGCCAAGAAGGCCAATGGCATTTTGGGATGTATAAGTAGGGGCATAGCGAGCAGATCGAGGGATGTGATCGTCCCTCTCTATTCGACATTGGTGAGGCCTCATCTGGAGTACTGTGTCCAGTTTTGGGCCCCACACTACAAGAAGGATGTGGATACATTGGAGAGAGTCCAGCGAAGGGCAACAAAAATTATTAGGGGTCTGGAACACATGACTTATGAGGAGAGGCTGAGGGAACTGGGATTGTTTAGTCTGCAGAAGAGAAGAATGAGGGGGGATTTGATAGCTGCTTTCAACTACCTGAGAGGTAGTTCCAGAGAGGATGGTTCTAGACTATTCTCAGTGGTAGAAGAGGACAGGACAAGGAGTAATGGTCTCAAGTTGCAGTGGGAGAGGTTTAGGTTGGATATTAGGAAAAACTTTTTCACTGAGAGGGTGGTGAAACACTGGAATGCGTTGCCTAGGGAGGTGGTGGAATCTCCTTCCTTAGAAGTTTTTAAGGTCAGGCTTCATAAAGCCCTGGCTGGGATGATTTAATTGGGTATGGGTCCTGCTTTTGAGCAGGGGGTTGGACTAGATGACCTCCTGAGGTCCCTTCCAACCCTGATATTCTATGATTCTATGATTCTATGATCATACTTTTAAAATATCAGTAGGATAAAAACATAGATCTGCACATTCAATGCTTAAACATGTAGGGTGGAATTTTCCAAAGTGCTCAGCACTGGCCAAACTCTACTTCTATTGACATCAGTAGCATAATTCCCATTGACTTCAGTGGAAACTGAGGTGAGCCAAAGCCTGAGCACTTTTGAAAATCCTCTTGATAATACACCCACTTCTGCAACAGATCCATGCTCAAAGCTTCCATTGACATTCGTGTGAATTCTGCATGGAAACCTCTTTCTCGTCTTCTTTTACAACGATTAGCAGTTGGTACACTTTGTTGAGTGACCCTTTTATTTGCCAGTAACTGGAAGAATGTATGGAGAATTCTAAATACCCAAAGTGTAAAAAAATGCAAAAAACACATCAGTGGCTTAGTGCACAAAGTCTGCCAACAAATTGCTATAGGCAGTAAGTAAAGCAAGCATGAACTCAAAGAATAGTCTGTATTTATATATGCATCCCAGCTGAGCAAAAGTAGGGGTAACTGACACTGATTCACAGAAAAAGGAAATATAACATATTAGTTTCTTAAAACGGTGAACAGAGAGCAAGATGAGTGGCCTGCCACTGCCAGTGGAATTTCTCTCCATTCCCTGAGGAGACTGCCTGCTTTCCCTGGTTGCATTCTTATTTTTGATATCCTTGATATTTTTATAAGGTTAGCAGGTTGCAGTTAGCAAACTGTTGAATTCAATTTATTTTTGTTTTTAAAATAAAACTTTATCCTATGAGAATTCTTTCCACAAGACTTTCTCTTCATCTTTTCCAGTGACTGGCAGTGGGTACAGACTTCGTTGCATGACCCTTTCTATTTCCATGGTTTCAAAGAATGCTTAGTTTTTACTTGGGGTCTTTGTTTTGGTTTGTTTTCCAACTATGTTTCTATTCAAAAGTTAAAGATCCACTGTTTTTACTAACCATCAAATTGTGCTTTGTTCCGGGTTTCAAAGTATGTTTGCTCTAGTAATCTGATCCCTCATCTTAATAGACCTAGCCTACTTACAGAGTCTGCCACTCCTTACACAGCTAAACACTTATTGAAATCAATGAATGTTTTGCCTGAATGAACAAAATCTTAAGAAAAATCACTTGACAATGACTTTGGATATAAGCAACACATTCTAAATATTTGAGATATGATACTTCGTTCAAAATTGGTATATTTTCTATCATTTGTAATAAAGGTTTCAGTTCAAATCACAGCAGTTTCATGTGATTTATTGTTTATTTGTATTGCAGTAGTGCCTAGGAGCCCCAGACATGGACCAGGACCCACTGTGCTAGGTGCTGTACAAACACAGAACAAAAGACCAACTTGGCCCAAAGAGTTTAGAATCTAAGTATAAGACAAGAATCAATAGGTGGATGCACACAGACGAGCATCACGAAACAATATTGGTCAGCATGATAGGTAGTGTTCTCAGCACACCAGCCAGCTAACCGTTGTCAAGTTTAGTATGTTAGCACAGTAATTCTCCCTGTTCTTCGCATTTAGCCCCCTGTAGCAGCAGCACTGTGGCTACCAGCAGGTCTGGGTACCCTCTCTGTCAGCTGGGACTCCTGACCTGTGAGTCTTGTGTGTAAGGGTTAGGATGATAGCTTGTAAGGCACAGATGGGTAGTTCTTGTGGTGTTTTAGATGCTGCTTGTAATTATTAGAACTGGGAGCACTGGCTGTTGGGAGTCTGAAAGGACAGGAAACAGGAAGGGGGCAGGGAGTTGAGGAGGAGGAGTGAGAGCTACCGAGGGTGCAGCAGCAGCTTGGTAAAGAGGTTTCCACTTCAAAAATACAAGTCCTGTTGAAGTTTTTTAGTATATTGCCTGGTTGTTACAACAGTCAGAGACCTTTTTCTATGTAGTGACACCAAGTGAGATTTCACTCCTATCCTTTGTTGTGTAGCATTTTGTGGGGTGACTGAAATTATGAACTCTCCCCACATCCCTACATATTACAAATAAATAAAAAATAATCACGTAGGGGTGAAATATTACTTAAGCAAGAACCAGACCACCTGTTTGTCATTCCTTACAAGGTGGTTACTCTCAGGCACCTTAGCTTTCACTACCCAGGCCTTGCTGGTAAGCTTTACACACCAGCAAATCTCATAGCTTGATGCAGTTTAGGAACAGACGTAATCCCACGAATCCTGCTAGCATCTGCGGTGCTGCTGTCCCAAAGCAATGCATTGAACTTCTGTGATCATAGTCACTTTAGCTACTAGCCTGGAACTCCTTTGATTAAAGTCACTATCTTTTTAGAAAAGGTAGAAGATTTTTTTTTCAAAGCTGATCAAAGATTAAAAAAAAACAAATAACATGTTGGTTCATATCAGGTTCTAACATAATCTTTTACAACTAAGTTGAAGGAAAAATGTGTATTAAATGTGGAATTAAGAACTCAGATAGAATTTATGTATCATTAACCTCTGATAAGATTTTATTAGCACGAAAATAAAGCTTCCAGGGGCCTAGGTAGATTTTTAAAGGGGAAATAGAGGACAAATAATATTTCCATAATTAAAGTCCTAAATCAAAGTTAGAGAGAAAATGCAAATAAAATTAACTATACATTCCAATATGAATCAGAAGTTGTAGAAAACACAATTCAATTTAGCTAATAACTGCAAGTGATTATTGCCCGAGAATGATGGATATGTGCTAAATCCTGAAGTTAGATTAGAGGTAGTATTTCAGGTAGAATTTTATGGCTGGCTGACAGCCTCTCTCTCTCTCTTTCTGTCGCTGGACAGCACCACAGATGTGATCAGTGGAGGTGCTTAAACTTATCAGTCCTCTAATTTAAAAGGGATTGGGGTGGGAGGGTAGGAAGTAGGGCATTTTTTAGGAGGAGTCCTTGACACTAGAATTCACTTACTCCCTATGACTGGGCACGGGTGGATTTGTTAGCCTCGTTTAGAGCATGTTGCAAAGCTCATCTTATTTATCTGTTTTCTGGGGAAAGGGGTGGGGGGTAAAGTCCAATGGTCAGATGCAGGAGGTTATTAATTAGTTATTATTAACATTAATACAATGTTACATTAGGCTAAATTGCTTTGTATGGGCAGATTGTGTTTTTGGTTTTCATCCTTCATTTTCATATATTTCAAATGTGGGAAAAGCACCTATACCCACTGGGATACGAATGTCAAAGAAATCTAAGTAAATAAAATATACTAGTAGAAGTTTGCTAATTCATACTAATAACTGGCAGATCCATTGCAAATTAGTACCTTTTAGCAAGTAAAGGTGAAATTCAGAGACCTGGTTAGCTTCATGGGTGGATGGACACATTAGCATTTCCTCTGAAGCTGCACAATTGCCACAGTTCAATTCCCTTGGAAGCCTTTTGCAGTATGAGAGAGGTATTCCACCCAGTGTAAAATTACACACACCAATGACAGTGCATCAAAAAACATACTCACTTTTGGCAATGCTCACAATTTTATCATGAATTTTGTGATATTTGGTGTTTCTCCTTAAAGCCCTAGATCCTGAGCCTCTACTAATACATCAGAATCTCAACTTCCTCTTTTTTAAATAAGGAAGTGTCTAGCCCTCACGGTTGCAGCTTTAAAACATGGACACCGAATGTGCAAAACCCACCAGGCAGATAAAAGAAATTCAGAATGTAGTATTTTTAAAATATCATGCTTATTACCCCATTTTCATGATTTCTTTGAGACTTGACTCATGATATCTGAACCTTTGGGACTGGTAACACTGCCTATTTTATCAATTTATTTTCACATGTACAATTGTCATTATTAGTAATACTCAATGTACTAACAAATGCACTGCATTATATTCTATATACATAATAAAGTCCTAGTGAACCCTCATTACTGCTATTAAATCTTTGCTGAGAAGTTGTATGAGCCCACCAATTTTTGCATGGATTAGAAGGGTTTTATTTCTCTTTTTCTGAGGCTACTGGTGATTCAGAGATTTTAAGGCCAGAAGGCACCACTATGATCATCTAGATATGACTTTCTGCGTAACACAGGCCATAAACCTCACACAATAATTTCTGTGTCCAGCCAATAACTTCTTTCTGAGCTATAGCACCTCTCTTAGCTTCCAGACATTGGATCTTGTTATACCTTTTCCTGCTACATAACAGAGCCATCTATCCCAGAAATCGTCTCCCCACATAAATACTTGTAGACTGTGTAACCTTCATTTAAAAAAACTAAATAGATTGATCTTCTTTAATATCTCACTATAAGGCATTTTTTCACTCAAATCATTCTTGTAGCTCTTTTCTGAAGCCTTTCTATTTGTTCAGTACAGAGGTATTAGCTCCCTATTCCTACTTTATATTCCCTAGTGTATGCATCTAAGGATTGGTTTCAGAGTAACAGCCGTGTTAGTCTGTATTCGCAAAAAGAAAAGGAGTACTTGTGGCACCTTAGAGACTAACCAATTTATTTGAGCATGAGCTTTCGTGAGCTACAGCTCACTTCATCGGATGCGTACCGTGGAAACTGCAGCAGACTTTATATACACACAGAGAATATGAAACAATACCTCCTCCCACCCCACTGTCCTGCTGGTAATAGCTTATCTAAAGTGATCATCAGGTTGGCCATTTCCAGCACAAATCCAGGTTTTCTCACCCTCCACCCCCCACACACAAATTCACTCTCCTGCTGGTGATAGCCCATCCAAAGTGACAACTCTTTACACAATGTGCATGATAATCAAGTTGGGCCATTTCCTGCACAAATCCAGGTTCTCTCACCCCCTCACCCCCCTCCCAAAAACCACACACACAAACTCACTATGCTGCTGAGGATTGCAGTCTCCCTCTTAGCTACAGCCTCAGACTGCAGCTCATGGTTCTGGACCCATAGGTTATACACAATGACAAACAAAGTATTTGGATGTTATTGTTTTTCTTACACTGCTATAACTCCATTGACTTCAAGGGAGTTACTCTACTGTGTAAAGAATAATTAATGAGAATACAGGACTTATTTAAATTTAAATTTTTACATTTTAAATGGGTTTCATCTTGATAGTTTCAATAGAATAGTTACTTAAAAACCTAACTATTTAAAGTAACTATGAAGATCTCAGAAGAGTCCAATTCTAAAACACAAAGATTACTGTATAATGCCTCATTTCTAAGAAGGAACTGTAGGTGATTAAACTGATTATAAGTTTGAACATATTTTTAATTTTGCTGGTGAATAAATGGTAAGTGACTGATTTTGTTACTAGGGATTTTTCCAATTAATTTTTATAGGTTTTTTATATTTGAACTTTCAGTAAACTGGTGACATGTCATCTCAAGGTCTTTTCACTCAAGTAAGACCATGACAACTTACTCAAAGGTAGTCTCGTGTGTCCAGATTTTTTATATTTTTTGGATGAAACACAGACTTGAAAAACACCAAATATTTTTATAATTCTTGATTTAATGGGACTTTTCCAAGTTGATGGTCATTAGCAATGACCTACTTCAAATCTGATTGGACAAAACTGCATGACTCCAAGGTAAGCCTTGCACCTGATTTATCTGAAGATATTGGAAGGAGGCACAAGGAAAATGCCCTCAGGAAGGTTGTACTGATCCTACAACATGAGAGCAGTCTCTAGCATACCAGCTGGGCAGGATGGATCAGCAAGCCCCAAGACGAGCTGCCAAGCACTCAGTACTGCTATCCTTAACCCCTCTGAGGACTGGAGAATCAGTTAACTATACTGAAAAGACTAAGGCCTGGTCTACACTGGTGGGGGGGGGGGGAGGGGATCAATCTAAGATACAAAACAACTTCAGCTATGAGAATAGCGTAGCTGAAGTCAACGTATCTTAGATCGACTTAGAATCATTTATTTTGCATCTTCGCAGCGTGGGATCAACGGCCGCCGCTCCCCCGTCAACTCCGCTTCCGCCTCTCGCCCTGGTGGAGTTCCTGAGTCGACAGCAGAGCGATGGGGGATCGATTTATCATGTCTACACTAGACGCGATAAATTGATCCCCGATAGATCGATCACTACCCGCCAATCCGGCGGGTAATGTAGATGTGGCCTTTAAGTAGAGGTGAAAGTAAGCCTGTGCGCCCTGGTATGGCATACCGGTAAGAGCCGGTGCGCCGCACCAGGACCGGCTTTCTGAAAGGGCAATTTAAAGCCCTGGGGTAGTGGCGGCGGGGCTGCAGCAGGGATTTAAAGGGCCCCGGAGCTCCAGCTGCTGCTACCCCCCCCCGGGGCCCTTTAAATCCCCACCTGAGCCCTGCTGCCTGAGCCCCGGGGTAGTGGTGGCAGGGCTCTGGCGGCGATTTAAAGGGCCCCAGAGCTCTCGCCCCCGCTACCCTCCCAGGGCCCTTTAAGTCCCTGCCTGAGCCCTGCTGCCGAAGCCCTGGGGTAGCGGCGGTGGGACTCCAGAGGGGATTTAAAGGGCCGGAGCGGTAGCAGCGGCTGGAGCCCCGGGGCCCTTTAAATCCCCGATGGAGCCCAGCCACCGCTACCCCAGGGCTTGGCAGCAGGGCTCAGGAGGGGATTTAAAGGGCTTGGGGCTCCGGCAGCTGCTACCACAGTGGAGCCCCAGGCCCTTTAAAGCTCTGCCAGAGCCCCGGGGTAGCAGTGGCAACCGGGAGCCCCTAGGGCTCCTCAGTGATTTAAAGGGCCCAGGGCTCCTCTCCAGTAATGGTAGCTGGAGCCCTGGGCCCTTTAAATCGCCCCCAAGCCCCAGGGCTCCCAGCCGCCTCTGCAGCCTCTGTAGCTCGGGGGTGATTTAAAGGTCCCCGGGCTCCCAGCCACCACTACCGCAGCTGGAGCCCTGGCCCTTTAAATCAAGATTTAAAGGGCCTGGGGATTTAAGACCACGCCTCTTCCGGTTGAGGCCACGTCCCCTGCTCAGGACTCCGGCATACCGGTAAGTCCTCTAACTTACTTTCGCCCCTGCTTTTAAGAGAGTGGGAGCCAGGAGCTCAGCTTCAAACAAACAGTTCAGTTCTGAGACTCCTGTTTATACAGACAGGGCACCCTACAGGTTTTGTAGCACCCAAGCAGTAGGAAGCACTCATAAGAACTGTGGCAAATGGTTGAGAATGCAGGCAAGAGATCACCCCTGAAGTAAGGGGAAGCATTAATTTTTTTAAAAAAGTTACTGTGATGGGGTGTTCATCATTCTAGCCGAGAAAGGGTTAGTATAGCTTAGAAAAGGTTAAGTAATCTGACAGCCCACACCTGAGGCAGAGTTAGGCTTCATAAGCAAGCAATGATTCAGGATGAAGCCCAGATGGCGGGGAGCAAGTGCAGCTGGTATAAGATCAGGAAGTGAGGGTAGAAGGAGGCTGCATTGTGGATGCCTGCTATCACTCTCTGAGCTCAGAGAGAGGAAAGAGGAAACCCAGGAAGAGAGTAGAAGCCCTGGGATCCTGGCCCTGAAGGAAGCGTTTACCCAAAGGGTTGGTGGAGTGGCTAAGCCTGATAGAGGTTTAATAGGTAAAAGCCCAGGGAAATGGTGGAAGAGTTTTGGGATAGAGCAGACCCTGTCTGCTGATTTCAGGGTCCATAGGATGGAACCCTGAGTAATAATCAGGCCCAAGGTTCCCTTACCAGCCACTGGGGAAGGGTTACAGTCTGGGCAGTGGAGCAGAAGACTGCCTGAGACAGGGAGACTTTGACTCCCCTCTGGAAGGAGAAAACTAGAGTGACCTGGCCAGAGGGCCAAACTATGAAGAGGGAGCACTTCAAGTTTTGGAATGTGAGAGGGGACACAGCATCAACAAGACACAAAAGAGGGCATCAGAATGAGTGGAGCTCTTCACCAGATGCAGCCACAACGAGGCTCCCCAGCAGTGAGTACAAAACCTGTTACAGTTACTGACACCTGTGGACAACCTAAGCAACCTGTGGACTTGGACAGGCTACAGAAGTGGCTGACAGCCATGCAACAGCAGGTACAGTGACAGCAGTTACTAAAACAATTAGCTGCAGTGCGGCAACAACAACAACAGCTTCTAAGGAAAATAACAACATGGCATCAGGAGCAATAGCAACAGTTGGTCCAACAAATGTTACCTTTTTTCAAGCTGACCAGGACAGCCACAGGGATGCCAATTATCCTGATGAATCCCATGACGGAAGCCCAACCCAAACCGGTAAAGTTGGTGAAAATAGGCCTGAATGATGACCTTGAGTCCTTCCTCACAACATTCAAGCAAATTGCTCATGCAGCCAGATGGCCACAGGAACATTGGGCCATCCTTCTGGCCCCTTTCCTCACTGGACCAGTCCCGGTGACATAACAAGCACTGAATGTGACAGCCATGCAAGACTACCTGAAAGTCAAGATGGCTATCCTCAACTATTTAAATATTACTGAGGAAACCCAATGTCAGTGCTTCCAAGAGGAGAAATGTCCCTCAGGACCATGACCCCAAGTGGTGGCGTAGTACTTGAGAAATCATGGCTGGTGCTCACTGAAGCCAGGATAGGGGTACAAGTAGCTGAACTTGTGGTGGTGAAACCGTTCACACACATCCTGTCTTCTGGGGGAGGGTCTGAATGTTAAATCATTGCCCAGAGAGGTTAAAGGTGGTTCACCTCTTGGAAAATTATATGCCTGCCGATAGTCTACCAGTGACACCAGGGAGCAGTATATGGGGAACCACAGGGACTGACCAAACAGAGCCTGGGACCAGACAGGAGACAAACCACCTTAGTGTGGTCCCCTAGAAACAGACTTGGAGGTGGAAAGAAACATGAGCAAAGGAGCTGGGGCATGGTCCAAGGTTCCTGGGAAACTCTGGTCATCTAGAGAGGGGATCTCTTATGCAGAACTGGAGGTCCATCAGACACATTGCAAAGACCAACCAGGGACTCTAAAGAACTTCTTCAGCAAGAATTACAAACCTGTAAAACAGAAACCAGTGTTTCTTCAGTGTCAGAGTATGCTTTTCATGTGGGCAGTCAGGACACTTCCACCAAGACTGTCCCTATGTGGAATGTAGTTATGGCTAAGTATGGACAGTTTAGACGCAAGGTCAGAAGAAGAGGCCAAGCAAAGTGGTGGTGCCCATACAAGTTAATGGGGGAAAGGTCAGCAGTCTAGTAGGCTCTGGCTGTTGGTAGGCCTTGGTATGGGAGCAATTTGTCAGACAAGAAGGTGATGCTGGGGAGACTATCATGCTCCAGTATATACATGGAAACAAGATACCCTATCTGAAACAAAGTGTACATCTAACAGTGAGAAACCCTACAGAAAATCTTGTTGCGTTAGTCCTGGTCTTGGAATACCTGGTTATTCTAGGAAGAGATTATCAATATTTTCAAGAAACCTTAGCCGAGTGGGGGAGACAGCCCTATGAGAAGGTTGGATCCTCCCGGCAGTTGGAGACAAAGACTGGCCGCAGGGAATTGGTTGAGCTAGGCAAACAATCTGATTTCTCAGGCTACTACCCTCATGGGCCACAATGACCTTATAGAAACCGATGACCATGGCACTGACATCCTCACTCAGAACACTGACTTTGTACAGGAACAACAAGCCAACCCCGTGCTTAGTCGGGCCTTTGATCAGGTCACTTCAGTGAATGGTGAACCACTGGAACCCCAACTACTGAATTAGTGGCCTTGTTTTGAACTCAAGAGTGACCTCAAGAGAGACGAACAGATGTGAGAAGTCAGGCCCCAGCTCCTGGTACCTACCACATACAGAAAGGTGGTGATGAGACTTGTCCATGAAATACCACTTACAAGACACTTGTGGAGGGAGTAAATCAGTGACCAAATCATGGCCTGTTTTTATTGACTGAGCATCCATAAAGATGTGAGCAATTACTGTGAATCCTGCCCACAGTGTCAGTTGACAGGAACCAGGGACGTCCCCAAGGCACCCTTCATCCCCCTTCTCCTTGCGGATATACCTGTTGAAAGGACAGGAATAGATTTAGAGGGGACCCTGGAAAAGAGTGCTGCCAGCTTTCTGCACATCTTGTTCTTCCTAGAGTATACCACTTGATATACCAAGGCCACTCCACTATGATTGACCAGTGCAACCTCCTTGCAACTGATCTTATGAAATTATTTTCTCACATAGGACTTCCTAGATCTGTTGTGAGATTCCTGGGAAGAATAGGGCCCTTGGGGATTCAACATGATCCTGTATGTCCTCTAGTTATGGAGATGACTTAAAGAAATGGGGGAGTTTGCCAAAGAAAACCTCCTGCAGGCTCACAAAAAACAAGGAATGTCCTATAACCAAAGAAAGAAAAGGAGTACTTGTGGCACCTTAGAGACTAACAAATTTATTTGAGCGTAAGCTTTCGTGAGCTACAGCTCACTTCATCGGATAACCACAGCACTCACTTGCATAAATGTAAGTCAGGTGATCAAGTACTATTACTACAAAGCAGCTTGGAGTCTACACTGTTAGCCCTGTGGCAAGTGCCCTTCAAAGTGCTTAGAAAGATGGAGCCCATTGATTACAAAATCTGAGACCCAGGAAAATGGAAAGAAACCCATGTTTATCATGTAAATCTTCTAAAGGCCTGAAAAGCCAGGGAAGGGCTTTTCATTGATTCCTGTCTTCCACCCAGTCCCCTCCATGAACCTGAATTAGGGTCTGAGACCATGACAGGAAAAACCTGCGAGCCTGTAATGATGGGGTAACCTTACAAGCTGATCAAAGGGCACAAGTACAACAAATACTCAATTTGTTCTCTGGAGTATTCTTGTCCACTCCAGGAAAGACCCACTTGATCTCCTGTCATATTGAAACTGCTCCTGGACAGAAGGTGAGAGGAAACCCTCAGACCCTTTCATAGAAAATGTGGCAAGTGTCAATCAAGAACTTCAATAAATATTAGACCGGGGAATGATATAGGTGTCCTACAGTGACTGGAAGAGACCCATTGTCCTGGTACCTAAGATAGGATGATGCATGTCTATTAATTTCTGCTAAGTCAACATGGTATGTGAATTCAACGCCTACCCCATGCCAAGGGTGGACAAATTACTGGAATGGCAGCAGTAGCTGAGCATATATCTACCGTAGACCTTACCAAAGAGTACTGGCAAAGCCCCATTAGACCAGACTCCAGAGAAAAAAACAGCTTTTTCCACATCCTTCAGATTGTACCAGTTTTGTAACATGCCATTCAGGCTCCATGAAGCAGGTGCAAACTTCGAAAGACTTATGGATAAAATCTTACAACCCCATTTGCAATAAGCTGCAGCCTATCTGGAAGACATTATCATATATAGCTGGAATTGGGAAGACCACCTGAAACAGATAGTGACGGTACTTTAATCACTCATGGACATAGAGTTGACTGCCACTCTGGCAAAATGCAAAATCAGGAATAGTCGAGCTACATACCTAGGATACATAGTAGAAGGTGGCCATCTCTGAATCTTAGTGGACAAGGTCCATGCTTTGATGTGCTAACTGACCCCTTCGATGGAAATACAAATGCAATAATTCCTGAGATTAGCCAGGTACTACCAACATTTTTATACTGAGTTTCGCCATTCAACAGACATCATAAAAGAGGGACACCCCAGAAAGATATGATGGACAGGAACCTGTGACAAGGCATTTAAGATGCTTAAAGAGTGCCAATTTGGTTAGTCCTTTTCAACCCTGATTTCTCAAAAGAGTTTGTATTAGATACTGATGTCTCATATGTGGGTCTACGGTCAGCCATAGAAAAAGAGGCACTAGCTGTGAGATGGAATGTTTGGTCAATCCCTTTTTGTTAATTACAAACCACGCACCAATCCAATGGTTGAATGTAATGAAGGAGACCAACCCTTGACTAAAGCATTGGTATTTGTCACAACAACCATATAGGTTTCAGGTCCACCACTGAGATGGAAAAGCTCACCAGAATGCTCACATGTTTTCATATGATGGGGTTCCTCCTCACCCCCCCCCCCCACGACTCTAACATCCTTACCCTGATCCTAAAGGTGTGTGAGAAGGTTGTATAACCCCACACTGATGACAAAGGGGTTAAAGAACTGCTCTGGCCAAGGTTGGCCCTGTCCGTCCAGCACTGTCAATCATGTTGAAGGTGGAATGAGAGTTTTAAAAGCAGGGTGTTACAATCAGTTGTTGTAGAGAAGAGAGAGCAGACAGCTCCCAAGAGAGACTCCTGAAAGGCTTCAGGGAAATTGCCCTCAAGATGGTTATATCGATCATACAAGGAGAGAGTAGACTCTGGCATACTGTTCTGGGCAGGATAGGTCAGCAAGCTCCAAGACAAGCCACCAAGTAGTCAGTACTGCTATCCACAGCCCCTCCTGGTATTAGGGAACTCAGGGAACTATACTGAAAACACACAGGGAGTGGAATCCAGGAGTCCCATCCCCCTCAAACAGTTAAACTAATCAACTCTGAGACTCCTGTTTATATAGATATGAGCACCTTTTAGGTTTTGCAGTGCCCAAGCATCAGGAGGTGCCCATCAGTAACCTGAGAATTGTGACAGCCAGCAGAACATCAACACCTGGCTGCTTGAATGCAGTTTCAGTTCCTATTATGTAAGGGTCCAGTTGACTGTGAGAGCTGAAGACTTTGCAAACTCTTTGTAATTGTAGGTATCTTATTTTTCCTTTTTCTATTTTCATTATTTGTGAGAAGTTATCCTTTTTAGTTATAGGGTATGAAAGTATACACGCATGTGTGTGTACATGAGCACCTATAAAGTCCATAAGGCACCAGAAAGAAATGTTCCCCACATTTTAAACAGCCCTAAATATTATCTCATAAAATTACTCATTAGAGTGTGTCCTATGTTCTATTTTGAAAAGTCCTCCAAGACTTGAGATTGCCAGCTTCAATTTCTGATAAATAAGAGTTGTTAAACTTCTTCTCTAGCATATTCTGTCAAAGTCTGTATTATAATATCTTTGCTGTGGGGGGCAGGGTTAGCCACTACATAAGAATGGAATTCTAAGAAAGAAGCTTTATAATTAGCTTTGGTGTTGTGGTTTAGATATTAGATAATTTAGTTTTAATATTAAGCTACTTAAATGTTCGAATTTAACATTGAGTGGATTGCACTCTCAGCAAATTTGCGGATGATACTATACTGGGAGGAGTGGTAGATACGCTGGAGGGCAGGGATAGGGTACAGAGGGACCTAGACAAATTGGAGGATTGGGCCAAAAGAAATCTGATGAGGTTCCATAAGGATAAGTGCAGGGTCCTGCACTTAGGACAGAAGAACCCAATGCACAGCTACAGACTAGGGACCGAATGGCTAGGCAGCAGTTCTGCGGAAAAGGACCTAGGGGTGACAGTGGACGAGAAGCTGGATATGAGTCAGCAGTGTGCTCTTGTTGCCAAGAAGGCCAATGGCATTTTGGGATGTATAAGTAGGGGCATAGCGAGCAGATCGAGGGACGTGATCGTCCCCCTCTATTGACATTGGTGAGGCCTCATCTGGAGTACTGTGTCCAGTTTTGGGCCCCACACTACAAGAAGGATGTGGATACATTGGAGAGAGTCCAGCGAAGGGCAACAAAAATGATTAGGGGTCTGGAACACATGAGTTATGAGGAGAGGCTGAGGGAACTGAGATTGTTTAGTCTGCAGAAGAGAAGAATGAGGGGGGATTTGATAGCTGCTTTCAACTACCTGAGAGGTGGTTCCAGAGAGGATGGTTCTAGACTATTCTCAGTGGTGGAAGAGGACAGGACAAGGAGTAATGGTCTCAAGTTGCAGTGGGGGAGGTTTAGGTTGGATATTAGGAAAATCTTTTTCACTAGGAGGGTGGTGAAACACTGGAATGCGTTACCTAGGGAGGTGGTGGAATCTCCTTCCTTAGAAGTTTTTAAGGTCAGGCTTGACAAGCCCTGGCTGGGATGATTTAATTTGGGATTGGTCCTGCTTTGACAAGGGGGTTGGACTGGATGACCTCCTGAGGTCCCTTCCAACCCTGATATTCTATGATTCTATGATTCTAAATTATAGATCTGGTTGATTTAGGTCATATTCTTTAGTAGGAATTTATAACTAAATGGATAGTCACCTTATAAACATTGGTTAGTTTTGGCATTAATTGGAGGATTTAACTAATACGATGATTTAACTCCAATCCAATACGCAGTCTGACTTTTTTTTATTTGTTGTCAATTAAGAGTTTGATTTGATCGTGGTAATGCTTTATTGTTAGTTTAGTTTAATATTATTAAAAGTTTAGCTTTGGTGATATGTTCTCTTGATTTTATTTTTGTTTCAGTTTTGTAATAACATTTATAAAAAGATATTAAGTAACATTTCTGAAAATAAACAACATGAGTCTGGAACCCAAAACCCTGACCAGCTCCCTCCAAATAGTCTTTGATTCTGACACTAAATTTACATAGCGTAAGGCCATTAACTTTAGAATTGACACAAACACAAGTGAGAGCAGAATCAGGATCTACCTCTTACTTTTCTTAATTGTGTTAACAATTCACCACTCGTTTACATGCAGGTTTTACTTCTCATCGGAATGCTGATGTTGGCTGCTCAACTTCTTTCTGAAGTTCTGTGTTTGAAAGCAACCCTCCCACAGGCTTATTTTACCTAAGTGAAGTCCCTGACAAGAATGCACACTGCTGAAGCAACAGGATAATGAACACCCTTGATACTATTGACAGGCCAATCATCATATTCCATAGATATAAATTCCCCATCCAACCAAACCCAAGGAATTTCTTGTAATTCTAGAGACTTAGTAAAGTAATATTCAGATCTGACTTAAGCAATAGATTTCCTTTATAAACTGTCACTCCTAAATCTTTAAGGCATCTATCCTGAAATGTTTTGACCTTAGACATATTAAGTTTAGATTTAATACACACTACAAACCACTGGAGAATGTGGGGACTGCGGGAAGCTAAATCATCTCCTTGATAGATCTGCAATAGGAACAATTTCCAGGGCACCTGTCTCTGGCACTTCCCAAACTTCAGCATTTGGATTATTCATGAGCTCTTGATCCATTTTTAACTCCTTGGTTGTTGAACTCTGAAGAGATTTTTTAATCAGACACATTGCTTTCAACTTTCTGCAATCCACAGTTTAACTGAATGTGCGGGATTTAACTGACTCCAAGTTTCATTTAAACCCAGATCCTCCCTTGATGTCTAAAATCAGTGACAGACAAACATATATTTAATAGGCCAGATTCTTAACTGGTGTAAACTGGCATAGCCCCACAGACTTCAGTGGAACTATGTTAATTGATATTAACTGACTATCTGTCTCAATATTTGTTTCAGAAGAGTTAAGTCAAAACAGGTTATTAACAAATTCAAACCTGGTTTTCTTCAACTAAGTTTTAGCAAATCATGAAATAGGAGTAAATCATCTTTTCTTCAATTGGTACTGGCCTTTGCAATTTTAGGTGACCCTGCAAAACGTTCTTCAGCCTCTATGAAAGGAATGAAGACAGATTTGCACCCCAAAAAGCCTGTGGCGGCAGGCTTTTTTACACAGAGGAGATAGACATGAAATGGGAGATTTTCAAAGGCAACAAGGGCAGCTAGGTCCCCATCTCTCATGGAAAGTCAATGGGAGTTGGGCATTTAATTCCCACTTGTGCCTTGGGAAATCTCTTCTGTAAAGGAAAAGAGTACTAGTGGCACCTTAGAGACTATCTCTAAGGTGCCACTAGTCCTCCTTTTCTTTTTGCGAATACAGACTAACACGGCTGCTACTCTGAATTCTGTAAAGGAGTATAGAAAAGGAAAAAAAATGTGTGTTTCTAGCACTTTACCTTGACCAATGAAATTGGTGTTGTCTTCAGAAAGTATACAGGCCTAGAACAGATTTAATAGGTGTTACTGAAAGGGTTTATTTGATACCAGCTTCTCTAGCTTTCCCAAAAAAAGGAAGGTTAGAAATCTGGTCATTATTAGTGAAAATATTCCAAAAGAAGCTCACACTCTGCCCTTTAAGTTACCGTAATCATACTTTAGTTCCCTCCAAGCCTACAAGTTGATCTCTGTGTTTGACATCAATTGGATGCTTCAGATCATATTGGGTATGGAAATTTTTGCCTTTTTCATTGCTTGTCCATTTACATTTTATGTTCCCAGAGTATGGAATATCTGGTCCTTGTGGGTAAGATCTTAGTTCTTTTGGACTGAATTGAAACCCTCTTCCTTCCTTTTCTCTTGAAAGCACTTTTAATTGGCTTTGTTTGATGAATCTGTTTGATGTGTTATTTGGCATTGAGTGCTATATATTTGATGAATGACTGACAGCTGATTAAACAAAGGTGAATTCTCCTAGTGGGGATGGAATTTTATGTACATTTTGATGAATTTCAGGCACCCATGGCATTAAAAATCTATCAGAAATTTTGGATTCATGGTTACGTGACAAAAGTGATGTTGGAGGTGCTAATTATGGTAATTCCCAAGATTAGGAAATATAATTAGAATGTACCAGTCATCATCCCATATCACTTATTAGCCCTGACATGAAGGATTTAAATAAATCTTTTGAGGAAGGCTGAAAAATTGGACATTGTAATTATGAAAATCTTTTATATCAGACCTGGTGGGTTTTATCAAAAGTAGAGTGATTAACCTAAACATGAACAAAAACCTTCCGTTCCAAGATTCATCTGGCAGAATTCAAAAGTATAGGTGGCAGTTCTTTCCAAGCATGCTGAAAAAGTGTGGCTAGGGCACAGTCAGAACCTCTGCATTTTGCAAATAATTATGGTGCAGTGTTTGTCCAGTAGATTACAAAGGCTAGGAATGCTAAGCACACAATGTGTTGTGATAATGTTGAATGGAATCTTTTCACCCTTCTCTTTGATTTGACCTGTATAATCCATGGTAATCAGGCGCACAGATACTACAGTGATGAGTGTGATATAAGAGCCTTTATAGAATAGGACCTTCTAGTCTGTCAGCATTGCATTTTACAGCCAACAGCTGATTTGTTACATGAATGATCTTACTGGTGTGCCATTCCCATTGCCCCGGCCATCTCAATACAGGGAATATGATGGAAATGTGTGGTAGAACTGGGTGAAATTTTTTGGCCAAAACATTTATTTTTGGTGAAAAATTCAGATTCAGCAACACCAAAAAGTTTTGTAAATTCATGTCAGTTTCTCCAAATTTTTTCAGTTAAAAAAACAAACAAAAAATTGAAAATTGAAACTTTTTTTGATATTTTTGTAGTGAAATATTTTGATTTTTTAAATGACCGTTTTTAAATGTGCTTTATTTTTACTTAAAAACAAATAATTTTAAAATGTTAAAAATGAAACCAAAACATTTTGTTTGACCCAAAATGATTTTTACATTCAAGTCACTGAAAAAAAATTTTTTTTTTAAATTAAGTTAAACCCAAAACAGGGTTTTTTTTCCAATTTTTCAGAATTGCCAATGAACGGAAATATCCATTATTCACCCAGCTCTAGTGTGTGAGCAGTGGATGCGGTAGATCTCCACAGTGCTACAACTGGCTGCAACTGGGGTAAGGTTCAGAGTCAGTGGTACAAATCAGAGCTGACCAGAAGGAGTTCTAAGTCTCCTCAGGGATGAGTCTGATACTCAGAATCAGGCCGGTAGAACCAGGTCCCTGATGCCTCACTCTCTCTCCTTTGCTGAGCTGAGCTCTGGAGTAGGAGAGAATCTAGGGTGATCAGATGTCCCAATTTTATAGGGACAGTCCAGATATTTGGTGTTTTTTCTTACATAGGTGCTGTCATAAATATAAAGGGAAGGGTAAACCCCTTTGAAATCCTTCCTGGCCAGGGGAAAGCTCCTCTCACCTGTAAAGGGTTAAGAAGCTAAAGGTAACCTTGCTGGCACCTGACCAAAATGACCAATGAGGAGACAAGATACTTTCAAAAGCTGGGAGGAGGGAGAGAAACAAAGGGTCTGTGTGTCTGTCTATATTCTGTCTTTGCCGGGGATAGACCAGGAATGGAGTCTTAGAACTTTTAGTAAGTCATCTAGCTAGGTACGTGTTAGATTATGATTTCTTTAAATGGCTGAGAAAAGAATTGTGCTGAATAGAATAACTATTTCTGTCTGTGTATCTTTTTTGTAACTTAAGGTTTTGCCTAGAGGGGTTCTCTATGTTTTTGAAGCTAATTACCCTGTAAGATATCTACCATCCTGATTTTACAGGGGGGATTTCTTCATTTCTATTTACTTCTATTTTTATTAAAAGTCTTCTTGTAAGAAACTGAATGCTTTTTCATTGTTCTCAGATCCAAGGGTTTGGGTCTGTGGTCACCTATGCAAATTGGTGAGGCTTTTTATCCAACATTTCCCAGGAAAGAGGGGGTGCAAGTGTTGGGAGGATTGTTCATTGTTCTTAAGATCCAAGGGTCTGGGTCTGTAGTCACCTAGGCAAATTGGTGAGGCTTTTTACCAAACCTTGTCCAGGAAGTGGGGTGCAAGGTTTTGGGAAGTATTTTGGGGGGAAGGACGCATCCAAACAGCTCTTCCCCAGTAACCAGTATTAGTTTGGTGGTGGTAGCGGCCAGTCCAAGGACAACGGGTGGAATATTTTGTACCTTGCGGAAGTTTTGACCTAAGCTGGTAAAGATAAGCTTAGGAGGTTTTTCATGCAGGTCCCCACATCTGTACCCTAGAGTTCAGAGTGGGGGAGGAACCTTGACAGGTGCCTATTACCCCCCACCCTCTGTCCCGATTTTTCACACTTGCTATCTGGTCACCCTAAGCGAATCAAGCCCTCTGATTAAGTACTTTCTGAAATAATGCTGGCATTCAAGGTTTTAACTCTTTTTTCCTCCCCAAAAGCAGACATTCCTTATGTAGGACTATAAATCTGGCTCATGATCTCTTTTCAATTAACATCAGTCTCTTTTGTGTGATCTTTAGTAAATAACTAAGTCCTTAGTTGTGTAAGTTATACTTTGGAGAATTGGTATGAGTGTAAGAATGGAGGAGACCTACTTTCTTATACCTTCTTATATGCTCTTGTTGGGTGTTTTCTACCCCCTTCCCCCACAAGTATGTAAAGCTGCACTTACTTACTGAAGTGTAATTCCAGCAACATTTATATCACCTCTGTCTTCTTTGGCTTTTCACGTTTATTTTGGTGTGATATGTAGAACTATAAAATAATAAATACCACTGAGATTCAAACCCCATTTTACAGACTACAGTTTAAGAACATTAAGGCTGTATCAGGAACAGCAAAAGGAAGGTGTGAGTCAGACACCTTTTGCTGTCAACTGGCAGAGGATAGAGGAAGTACATAGGTTTTTCAGGGATTCTCTGGGTCAGAAATATATGCATAATAATTCACGAAAGGGTAGCATGCAACATCTGCACAGAGAGCCAGTAGCCAACTGGTTGTTGTGAAATGTAAGTATGGAACACATTTAAGGAGTTATGCATCTATACTGAAAAATTATGTCCTTAAAGTCTTGGAGCTAACGCACGTTACTTTCAGGCAGAAGAAACAGATGCTTATCTCCCGTTCTGGTCATCTCTATATCTTCTGTATTGCCTTTCACAATGGAAGCCTATTTGTATACCGAGCCACAGGCAAAAGAAGAGACTGCAAAATGTACAAGAGGAAATTCACAGGCTGAGACAAACAGCAATGGGGTTTCCTGTTTGTGACTAAAGACAATGGATTTTTAGGGTATATCTGTGGGTGCAAAGGAAAACACAGGGTCCTTCACCTATCAGACAAGCTGACCGCATGCCTTTCTCATGAATGAAGGAGCACATCCAAATCTGGCTATAAAGCACTGCAAGCACTTTTGGCGAGTATTACTGTACAAAACATCAGAATATCTAGTTAAGTCTAGGTTCTGGAATGTGTGTTATGATTTTATTTCATAGCTAACCTTTTGTTTCCAACACTTCTATTTGCTATTGCTTGAATCTCTGTGATTTGTTAAATAAACTTATATTTTATTTCACTGTAAACATATCTAAATGCTGTGCTTTAAGTGGAGACATAGAACTGATAAGCTGGGGTGTAGTGATTCTTTGGAAGAAGACAATCTGTGTATACCACAAGTGTCCAGTGGAACAGAGGCTGGACATTCCAGGGAGATACTTGGAAAGCTCTAGCAGCTCTTTACATCACCTCTGGTTTTAACAACATGGTATCAGATGTTGGCTTTATCTTGTATCATTTTGCAGTAATCCTTAATGTCAAAGGTAGAGTCATTGTCAATTTGAGATTTAAATGTCTAAGGTGGGTTCCTTGGTGATGCTTAAAGTTTTAGTTGGGTAAACCACTTCCTTTCTTTGCTCTTCTTCACAGCCCCAACACAGTGAAGGTAGAGATAAATTCCTCTCAGGAGGGGTCATTGCCACTCCCAATTTGATGTACAATGTAAGACTGTTTCTGGTGCCGTAAAGAAATGTCTCCAAATGACTTTTTTTTTTTTTTTTGAGTAAGCGTATGTTAGCAACGTATATTGGACATTTGCCTTCTTCATATTTTCACTCACAATACATACATGGCTTGCTCTTCTTTGCAGACCCTGCTCAGCTCCTTATTTTAGTCTGTTTGCCTCTGTTTTGTTTCTGTCATATATCTTCTGCTACTTCAAATGCTTGTAATTTTTGTAGCAGTTTCTTTGCTTCACTGCTGCAGTAGATATCAACAGCATGAGTAAGTTCCAACTCCAACTGTGACAGCATATGAGCACTAGCTTCATTATCTATGCTGCCCAAAATGATATTTCTAATAGATTTGTCATATTTGTATGATGTAGCCAGTACAAGCTGGTTGCATATTGGTCTGTTTCAGTTTCATTTTGATCAGATGTATTGAACAATACACCTCTTAAACATTATGTTTCTCTGAGACACAAATGATCATTTAAAACTATTAGTTACTCGTGCCTTTCTTCTTCTGCTGTCTGGGAGTGCTAACACATTAGGAAACATTTATTAGCACTCACATTGTTCTGAACATCATTACTTCATGGGGGACAAAGTCTAAGCTCCATCCATTCCCTACCTATTTCCTCAGAGAAGGAGCAGTGGGCCCTTCTTACCCATTTGTGCCCAGTCAAGTCATCTCAGATTGTAACAGGGAAATACTACTCCCCTATGTGACTTTGTGCAATGTAGCATAGGCCATAATCTGGCTCCAATTTTTTAAGAACACCGCTATCTGACATCCCTTACTTCCCTCTTCAGATGTAACAATCTAAACTATTTCGTACTCAGTACACTACAGCCCTAAAAAATGCAAACTTGCCTCTGGAAAATGTGACAATGGCTGAAGATTATTCTGATTTATTTTATTACAGACAAGCTTTGGTCCTGGCAGGGAGAACAGAGCAAAAAATGGTTTGAACATGCACACTTTTATAGTCAGGGGTAAATAACTGAATTAGGGTTAGATAAACAAAGGGACATAGGCCCAGATTTTTACAGCTATTTAGGCATTGCTGTACTCAGCATCATAATGCCTAACTGATTTAGGAGCCTTAATCTCATTTTCAAAAGGGATTTTAGGTATTTAGGAGCATTCATTCCATCAACAGCCAATGGGATTTGGGCTTCTTTTGAAAATGGGATTTAGGCTCCTAAATTAGTTAAGCATTGTGACACTGAGCACAGCTACACCTAAATAGCTTTAAAAATCTGGGCCTTCGGCATCGTGATGCTCAGCGTTACAATGCCTAACTCTTAGGTGCCTAGAAAATCATTGGGATTCACAATGCCTGATTTAGGTGCCTGGGTTCCCTATACGGTGCATGAGGTGCCTTAGAATGGGATCCACGAAAGCCAGCATGCTGAGTGGGGAACAGCCAATGCCATTCAGTAGGAGAAGCCAATAAAAGGATTGTGTCCTGAGCACCGCCCCCTCATGGTGTTAGTCATCTCCCTGCAGCCCCGAGTTAGGTGCTTATCTCTGCTTGTGATCCACAGCCAGGAGCCCCTCTCTCGGAGTCAGGTTCCTTAACCACTTTTTCAAGTAGTAGTGGTGTCACCTTCACCCCATATACTTTATAACTTTCAGTTAGAGCACTCACCTAGGGTGTGGCAGACCCAGATTCAATTCCCCCCTCTCTGCCTTAGGAGAAGAAAGGATTTGAACATTGGTCTTCCACCTCCCAGGTGAGTGCCCTAATGATCTGTAGGTTATAGGGATATTTTGATGTGGGGCTCTCTCTGTCTTTCCTGTTAATACTCTTCCACTGTGGATAAATATTTTTTTTTTAAAAATCATTGCAGCAGGGGCACTAAACTTCAGTCTCCCACATGAGGGCCTTACCCACCAGGCTGTAGAGTCATTCTCTGGCCCCCTGATTATAACCACTGGGTTACAAGTTATAAAGTGGGCACCCCATGGGTTTTGAATGGAGCAAGCTCTGGTAGGCATGCTCTGAGCCCACCTACTGGATCAAGCCCCACAGACAAGTTAGGAAGAGGAATTCCTATCTTCCCTTGCTTTGTCATTAGGCACCACGGTGCATAGAGTGAGGCTGCAGTGCTCATGCTCAGAAGCAGAAACTTAGGAATGTGGGAACTTTTACTGTAAAAATGTAAACACCGAGTGAGTTAGGCACTTAAAGGGTGTTAGGCAGCAGCTGAATGGGTGGTGGAGGGGCAAGCAATGCAGTGGCACCTGAATGTTGGATGCAGGTGCCTAAAGTGGCAGTTAGGTACCTCAATCTCTTTGTGAATCTGGCCTTTATTGTGTTATCCTCTTCCTCTCTTCTGTTCTATTTGTATGCAAACCTCTCTGAATAGTCAAATTGTCATTTCTTTTTTTAATTTCTAGTGTAAGACTCTGCTCTGCAGTTCTGCTAATGTACTCAGTCCTAACACTTTTACACATGAGAAGTTTTACTCATGGAAGTAGCCCAACTGATTTCAAAGTGCTATGTTGTCACTTTCACTTTGGGCCCAGTCCTGCACTATTGAAGTCAATGGGCATTTTCCAGTTGAATGTAATAGCCACAGCACTGAGCTTTAAATACCAGCTGAGGCTCAGATCTACTGATAGGACTTGCTGCTGTTAACAGTTATGCAGATGCATAATTTTGCTCATGGGAGTAGCTCCAAGCAGGATCAAGAACTATAAGTAGAATCAGACCCCAGCGGTCTCTAGGTAAAAGTGCAGAAATGACTGCTGCTTTCATGTTGGCGTTTTCTGAAACACTGAGCTTTGGCCTAATTCCGCTCCTGTTAACAGCAGTGGTAAAACTCCCACTGGCTTCTGTGAGAGCGGCGTGAAGGTGATGCACAGTGCTTTTGAAAATACCATCCTAAAAGTCTAACATTCACATTACCCACATCTCTAATGTACAAGTTAGCAGGAAGTCAATTGTGGAGATTGGATTGTTTTACTGTTTTATATTGTTTTATTTTGTTTGGCCCTTGAAAATCTGGATATTTACAAAACCCTCCATATTTCAAGACATGGATTTTATTTATTTGTTTGTTTGTTTGTTTGCTATTTGCAGTTTCAGGGACATGTAATCTCTCATTTACCCCACTGTAAATCTTAAATGACTCAATTTACTTCAGCTACTCTGGATTTAAATTGGAGTAACTGAGATCAGAATCTGGCCCACAGAATGTATAGACACCTGAAAGTCACCAATAATGGGAATAGATTTTGATCACAATTTGCTCTGTGTAGAATAAACCCTTAGCTTTGTCTCTGTCTTTTACCTTTCACAGAGTGCTCCATTTTTGCAGTTGATATACGTATATATCTCTAAACACAGAACAATTTTCAGTCACTTTCATTTCTCAATTATAACCATTTGACTTTTCATAAGTACATTTTTAAAAGAAAAATGTACAAAAAATGTTTGGGGAAATTAGAAGCCCTATCAATTATACTTCTTTAAAACTGGCAAAAACCAGCGTGCAGTTTCAGATAATTACATGTAATCCCTGGTAATCCTCCACAGGCAGCATGAGCGGATAGTCCTTAGTATGCTTTTCAGTCTCTTATTTTGCATACACACCAGATTATACAGGGTGTTAGTCCCCTGGCTGACTCTCCTATTAAAGCTTAGGAAATGTTGTTTTAGTGGAAATTTTAAAAAATAAAATAAAGTACATGTTAATGTTCCAACTTTCGGAGAAAGGCAGGGGAAGCAGAACACTGAGTGCCAAGAAGTAATATATTGTTTTCTGGAAAAGCTGAATAAAAATGAAAAGCAGAGAGCTGGGTTTTTTTGGGAACTCTCCTTTCTACATCGATGAGGTTCACTGGTGTGTTAGAGCCAACTTGCATGGTTCAGATTGCAGGATAGAAGCCCAGGAGAGTTGCCATTGACTTAACTGGAGCCAGTATTTCACCTCAAGACTCTAACCCTGCAAATAGTTATTACTACATATCATATTCTGATCTTCTTTACTTGAGGCAATTGACTTCAATGGGCTTTGGATCATGCTTAAAGAGCAATGAGGAAGAAAGCAAGGAGATGGTTGTGGGATGAACAATGTGTTCAGGCTGACATCACTGGAGCAGAGGGGGAATTGGGCAATGTGAAATGAAACAAATGCAGACAAAAAGATATCAATGTCTCATCATGCCAGCCTTCAAAATAACTCACTATGGCATTAAAACAGCCAGTGAAAAACAAAAACAAACATTAGAACCTGTACATACCCCTCCTTAAGAAAGAAGGGAAAAGGACTAGATTAAATACAATATAGTGGAGATTTAAAAATATCTTCAATATTACAAATCAATCAGTTAAAATACAAGATAGTATGCATGAAGGAAACTGTTCATATACAGTAAAGAAGGGTAACTATTTATTTGGATATGAGTATTTATTACTATGTTACTTAAAACCATTTACTGTATATGAAAATGCTGCTTATTATGTATTTTAAAAAACTATAGGTAAAATGTGTCATTATAGATATAGGCCATCCAGGATCATTCAACAGTACTACAGTCATAAGCAGAGCTGTGTACTTCAATACATTTTAGACTTATCCTTACAACAATTTAATTCTTCAAAATGGGCTGCTTAGAAGCTCTTTAAACCTGTGTTAAACCAATTTGAAAATGAGATACTATTAATGGGATTTGCCTATTAGTCTAAATTACTTCAATGTCCATTTATATATCACTTGCATCATTAAAAATGTCTAATTAGGACATTTATATGAAGTTCATAATGTTAATTTGTCTATTGAAACAAATAGTTTTAACATGTCATTCAAAATTATTGGATAAATATTACCAAAATTAAAATCAGACAAGCACTTTATATTAAAGTCTTGTTTTTTTATTTCAAATCTTGCAGACTTCATTGTGTACATCACATCCTGTCAACTATTTTTTGTAATATTGCATGTTCTAGCAAAAGCAACAGAATACTATTGATAGCACTTAGGGCTGCTAAGAAACTTATTTGTAATTGTACAACTGCTATAGAAGCTTGTACGTAACGTTCAATAACAGGAAAATATTAACATCTGAAGCAAATTTAACATTTATACAAAGATCATTTTTCCCTTTACACATTTATTTCAAGTTCAGCAAAATGATACAACTGATAGTGAAATAGTGAAATGGAAAAACTGCTATTTATTAGGTCAAATGAGAAAAACCTCCAGTAGTATGTAAGTTTTATGAGCAATAGTAACTGTTTAAGCAGAGGTGAAGGTGACAGACTGAAAAGAAAGATGGAAAGTGTTTATGCCATCTGTAAAGAAGACAGAAAAATTCATTAAAAAAGAGTGTGTAGGCTTGAAAAAAAACGTCATAGTGCTTATGGCACACAGACCTTTCAGAGAGTTACAATAATCATCATAACAACATCTAAGAGTATAATAATATGCATCTATTTCTGCTTCTTTTCCCCTATGATTTTTATAATATATTTGTAGCACTGGAAAGATATTTGAAATAGGCTGCAAAAATAGATAATGTATGGTTTAAGTTTAGTTAGGGAATCGTTAGTGTGTTCATAAAATTGAGCTTTTGTTTCAAATCAAAGTGTCATTACGGCAGTTAAGTAACAACCATTGCTATTTAAGGGGAATGGTGCAGTCAGATAGTTTACTTTTAAAATGCTGGCTCAGATTGTAAGTAAAAACTAATCAGATGGCCTTATCCTACTCTTCATTAGCCCACTTCAGAAAAAAAGATCTTCACAATTTGCTACAGTTGGCATTCTCTGGTGACAAGGAGCATTGTAGGTCAGGTTTTAAGCATATTCTTAGAATGATGTAAGACAGTTAGCATAACATTTGTCCATTCTTTACCTAGCTCAAGCCTGTGCTTTCAGAACCTCATTTTATGAGCCCAAATGTACTGTACAAATATTTCAGTTAAAAAATCATACCAATGAACTACAGCTTTGTGCTTACATAAGAAGTAATCCTTGATTGGGCTGTATCTATCCAGACCTGTTTTGTTTCGTTGCATTTCAGTTTGAGGGTTTGATTTAAAGTGGTTTTTTCCCAGACTTTCTTTTGTAACTTTCATTCACAAATAAAAGTTCTACATACTTCTGAGCATGTTTCAGTTGCAGGTAAAATGTTTAACATCTTTTGCAGTTGCAAATTAGAGATCATTATACTTTCACTTGACTTGGTTTACTGGGTCCTGGCAAGGGGGATATGGCTTGCATCCACATGTCTGATTTAGAAGCTTAGAATTTAATGGATCTACCAGTAGTGATCAATTGGATCTAATGGTCAAGAGGCAGGTGAAGCTAATTCATCAATATTAGTCTGCATTTGTGCTACACACGCATGGGATCTTTTTGTTCATTCAATTACTTATTTAGATTTAAAAGATGAACTTTGTATATTCATTCTCTATTTCGCCATAACATACTTGTTTTACTTAATCTGTAAATAAATTGCCTGATTTATTAAAGTGGAAGTTTAAGGCTGCAGTCCTCCATCAACTCTGAAACTCAGAAAATGCATTTCTATATGACCCCAATTCAGTCTCACATTGTAAAGACTAAGAGTTAACAAACAGCACTTCTTAGGTTTTTAGGGGTTTCTGGAAGGCTAAAAAGAAAAAGGCCCCCAGAGAAGCTACATTTAATGTGTTTAATCAATCTTTGAGGAAGTTCTCATCTGCCATGGCTATCGGGATGTACAGTATAGAATAAGGTTGTCTACCCCCATCTAGTGGCCAAAATATTAAATGAAATGGTGAAATACAGTAGTGTGCTACATTGTGAAAAGCAATGCAAATCCATTTTTCCCCTGTTAGGAGTAAATAATTAATACAGTTAACATCTTCATAGATTAAATAACAGAGGTTTCTTTGGGTTTCTTGACAGCAAGATTTTAAGGGCATCTCTCAATGATTCTTTGCTTTATGGAGCATTTTACATATTGTCTGAGCACTCTAGAACTCACTGATTGAAAAATGTCAAGCTTTCTCAGGAGAATTATCATAGATCTATAGTCAGTAAACATCTATAAATATTTTACTCAAGTTGTTACACAAAAAGGAGGGTGGTTGAGGTAATGAAGGAACTCTGTATGACTGCAATAGCTTTAGATAATAAATAACAATACTACTACTAATAATTCATTATCTGTATCTAACAGTAAAATTACTACTAGAATCTCAGATTACAAAATCCTGACCTGATCTGAGTGATACTATTTAATCTGAAATAAACATATTTATTTTTCCCCACAGCAGCATCACATTATGCTAATTATTTAGCTGTTTTGAACTGGGAGGTGAAGTGTTAAGGAAATTTCAGTTGGTTCATTGGAAAGAGCTGCACTAACATGGAGTTAGGCCTCAATTCTGTAATGCATTTCACTGAGCCACAGAAATCTCTACTGACTTCCACGGGCTCAGCCCCCATTAAGCTTACTACAGACTGGAGGCCTTAGCTTTCCGTGAAGTAATTTTGTCACTTCAGCTACCACTTCCAGCTGGCACCTGAAAATGCAGAAGGCACTATACAAAAAAAAAAAAAAAAAATGCTAAAAAAGATGAATGTTTCCCAACTTAACAAAAGGTTTGGTATAATGGTGAAGTGATTTCATGTCTCAGTTTTAGTGGGACAGTCCCAGTTTCTCATAGGATTTTCCAGTGTAGCAGAACTTTATTTCAGGACACTTGATATATCCTAGGTTGTTTTTTTTTACTGTTTGTTTGTTTTTCATTTAATCAATCAAAACATTTTTTAAATAACTACAACATATTTGCTCAAGAAATTTCTATACCAAACAGAATTTTCTGTGTGTAATAGGAACAAGCAGTCCAGTGGAATGAGAGTTCTGCATGATGAATAGTGTTGGTGTGTTTCAGAGTAGCAGCCGTGTTAGTCTGTATTCGCAAAAAGAAAAGGAGTACTAGTGGCACCTTAGAGACCAATATAGATGCTCAAATAAATTGGTTAGTCTCTAAGGTGCCACTAGTACTCCTTTTCTTTTAGTGTTGATGTGGACACAGTGCCAAACTTAGGACAGGCCCATGCATGGAATTAAGTGGCAGGCTGCAACTTTTATTAAATTTTAGCACAGGGGAAGTGTGCTACCTGCCTATCAACTCTCCTATAGCAAGATTTTGCTGGTCCCAGTGCAGCGATTACAGGGGTTCTTACCATACAATCCATAGCTTGGGGAAGGATCTTCTCAGCCTGCCCCCCCAGGATGCAATCCTATATCTTCCCCACCCCGAGGGGGGACAGAGAGTGCAGAAGGGTGGGAACCTTGTCCTGAGAAGGCCACAAGGTCTGACTGTGGACCACAAAGTTCACAAAGTCTCACCCTATCTCATGAGCCCAATGTCCATCTCCAAATCCCAGGTCTTTTATCTCTAGGAACTGTTCATTTTATCCTTTTAGCCACACTTGACACTGACTGCAAATTGTGATGAATTAACCACTCAACCCAAGTACCTCAGTTAGAAACTAAGTGTGTTCTTACTTACCCCACTGTTGCTTGAAAGTGCTGCAAGAAAGGCAAAACACTCCCTAGCCATCCCTACCTGACCACCAAATGGGTAATCACCTACACCCACAGCATCTGTCAGGCTGGTTTCCCATGTCTAGTTTGGGGAGGGGAGGGTGGGAATGCTGGAATGGAGCTGAAAGAGGCTTCAAATGGCCCCCACTCCAGTTTAAATCCTGGGTGCTGGGGAATGCTGCCTAATGAACACCTGTGTTCCCTAGGTGCCCAATGGATACCAGAGACTCATGGGGGCAGGGGGGAAGGGAGAGGGAAGAACTACCTGGTGTCCCTCATTGAGTGTCCCCTCCTTTGCTGGTGGGACTGTGTCCTTTCAGTACCATACCACATCATTTTCTTCCCCCACACACACACTGAGACCAGTAGGGGTTGTTTGGGAGTGAAGAGAATTTTCAGATGAGTGTACATGCTCAAAGCTTCTCATTTTGCTCAGATATGAATTGCACTTATTCGGTATGTCACAATAAACTCATTCACAGCACAAAGTTAACAGAAAAAATGCTACAATGAGTAATATGCATGCTACTGTTAAGTCAGAAGTTGGCTGTAGGAACATTAGGATATATTTATATTTTCAGTTTACTTTGTCTTATACATGTGTATTTTTGACCCCAAAAATGTCACTACAAAAGTGTTCCAGTTTCTGATTTTGAAAACATAGCCATCTTATGTGAAGGATGATTGAATTTCCAGGGTTGGTTCTTATCTGGAGTGGTTTATGTATCTTTGGTACAAAGTGTGGAGATTTTGAGACTTTCCATCTAACATCCAAAGGGAAATAATGACTCTTCAGTTGTAAAAATGGGAGGTATCTTCACTCAGTTGACAACATGTATATCCTGACAAATATGAACTTTTGTATTATTTTGTTTAAGCCAATGGCTAATTATGCTATAAACAGGGGGTATGACCTCTTTTACATATAATTTAGCAGTTAGGGTTTAATATACAATATACAATAATATCAGTAAAAACATGTTATAAATAGCACATTAAATGTAGTGGTGACTACTATAAAAATAGTAAAGGTTTTGGATTTTCAAACAGAAGTGTAACAAATGTAACAAACATGTAAAATAAAAGTTGTGTCTGAAAAAATAGCAGCATGTTCAAAAACTCCTTAGGATCATATTGGAACCAAACAAAATACCCTATAATATTGTATCAAAGTCATTCGAATCAGTAGAAATGTGGTGAGTTAAATGTACTTGTCTTAAAATATGGTGTTTTTAAAAATGATGAGTCATTCACAAGTTGCTCTGGCCCTATCTTTTCGTTTCTTTTTTAATTCAAGTCTATGTATTCAAACAATTCAGTAGCACAGCAATGCAGTCTTTAAGATATCTGCAATTAAGGAAGGGAGCTTTTGTTTAAAAAACAATAATATAGACAGTGAAAACCTTTGACCACTCTAATTGCTTGTTGACCTAACAGTCATTCTTGGAGAGAGTAGGAAATAATTACAAAAGCGCACTTAATACAAAGATATAATGTCATGAAGCCAAAGGCAATGGGAGTCTGCTTGAGTGGGGCTAATTACTAAGTAACAATAATAAGGACTTCAGGATTTGACACAAAGTAGGTAACCAAAGCATTATTGAATTTGACTTGCTGAATGTTCTATTTCATTATTACTATAAACTGTTTCAGGTTTGTTAATTGCTATATGAAACAACAGAAATAATATAAATTGTGATGCTTACAATTTATCTAACACTTTACAAGTTCAAGGTGCTGTACAAAACAAACAAAAGAAAACAACCTATTAATCCCACCACATTACTAGAGATAAGTGAGTATTTTACAGATGTATAAAGTGAAGCAGAGATGACAAGTGATTCCCCAGAGCCACACAGCAACTCAGTGACAAAACTGGGATTAAAAAATACAGATGGTCTTGACTTCCAATTCATAGTTTTTTTCTTCTAGGCGACCATGCCTATAAAATGATGTCAGACAACTTGCAGTTGGGCCAATATATTTGGAAAAGATTCTTTCCACTTCCCTCCTCCCTAGTAGATGGAAAGGGTGAGCAATTACCCTTCAAATGTGGAAAGAAAAGTAAGTATATCATGAAAGACAATGAGGTCACACATTTAGAAATTGTTACTCTTTTTGCTTCAACTGTATTAGCATGCTCGTCTGGCTACTCTGTACAATTAAACAATATATTGAGGCAAAACATGGTCTATATACACATGAAGTGGAAACACAGCTTGTCAGGTTATCCAGAATAGTACAGCATTGCCACTGGTAACATCATTCCCATTAATGTTACCATGCAGGGTAGCTACAGTGTAGCTATTATGAAATCCTATGACGTGTTTCCCTGTTACTCAGTAAATAGCTAAGTAACTGAATACATAGCCATCACACTGTGTGTGCACAAGACCTTCTCATAGCTGGAAGCATGCACTGCTTTTCTGCATGGCAAATTTCCACTTTATGCAACGGAAGAAACAAAGAAAATGTGGTGTGTCAGTGGTGTTGTTGGGGCTAACAGGAGGTGAGGTGATATCCAGCAGCTATATCTTTGACGTAGAGAGGAAAATTGAGTCCGCAAAGCCAGGATTTTGATTTGGACATATAAGGCCCTGTCAAAAGCAATGGCTATAAATAGGCACTCTGATACCAAGGTGATGACAATAGTATAGATACACGGATAGACAGGTAGAAAGGTAAAAACAAAGGGGAGTCCAGTGGCACCTTAAAGACTAACTGATTTATTTGGGCATAAGCTTTCGTGGGTAAGAAACCCCTCTTCTTCAGATGCATGGAGTAAAAATTACAGATACAGGCATAGATATACTGGCACATGAAGAGAAGGGAGTTACCTTACAAGTGGAGAACCAGCGTTGACAAGGGTGGATGTGGTCCACTCCCAATAACTGAGGAAGGAGGAGGTGTCAATACCAACAGAGGGAAAATTGCTTTTATAGTGAGCCAGCCACTCCCAGTCCCTATTCAAGCCCAAATTAATGGTGTTAAGTTTGCAAATGAATTGTAGTTCTGCAGTTTCTCTTTAAAGTCTGTTTTTGAAGTTTGTTTGTTGAAGGATGGCTACATTTAAATCCGTTATTGAATGTCCAGGACTGGCTTTTATATGTTACTATTCTTGATGTCTGATTTGTGTCCATTTATTCTTTTTCATAGAGACTGTCCAATTTGGCCAATGTACATGGCAGAGGGGCACTGCTGGCACATGATGGCATATATCACATTAGTAGACGTGCAGGTGAATGAGCCCCTGATGGTGTGACTGATGTGGTTGAGCCCTCTGATGGTGTCGCTAGAGTAGATATGGGGACAGAGTAGGCAATGGGGATTGTTACAGGGATTGGTTTCTGGGTTAGTGTCAAGCTCTGCGATACAACCGCATTTGCTCCAACCCCTCAGACAGAGACAAACACCTACAAGATCTCTGTCAAGCTTTCTTACAACTACAATACCCACCTGCTGAAGTAAAGAAACAGATTGATAGAGCCAGAAGAGTTCCCAGAAGTTACCTACTACAAGACAGGCCTAACAAAGAAAATAACAGAACGCCACTAGCCGTCACCTTCAGCCCCCAACTAAAACCCCTCCAACGCATTATTAAGGATCTACAACCTATCCTAAAGGATGACCCAACACTCTCACAAATCTTGGGAGACAGGCTAGTCCTTGCCTACAGACAGCCCCGCAACCTGAAGCAAATACTCACCAACAACCACATACCACACAACAGAACCACTAACCCAGGAACTTATCCTTGCAACAAAGCCCGTTGCCAATTGTGCCCACATATCTATTCAGGGGACACCATCACAGGGCCCAATAACATCAGCCACACTATCAGAGGCTCGTATACCTGCACATCCACCAATGTGATATATGCCATCATGTGCCAGCAATGCCCCTCTGCCATGTACATTGGTCAAACTGGACAGTCTCTACATAAAAGAATAAATGGACACAAATCAGATGTCAAGAATTATAACATTCATAAACCAGTCGGAGAACACTTCAATCTCTCTGGTCACGCAATCACAGACATGAAGGTCGCTATCTTAAAACAAAAAAACTTCAAATCCAGACTCCAGTGAGAAACTGGTGAATTGGAATTCATTTGCAAATTGGATACTATTAATTTAGGCTTAAATAGAGACTGGGAGTGGCTAAGTCATTATGCAAGGTAGCCTATTTCCTCTTGTTTTTTCCTACCCCCCCCCCCAGATGTTCTGGTTTAACTTGGATTTAAACTTGGAGAGTGGTCAGTTTGGATGAGGCATGCATCCGATGAAGTGAGCTGTAGCTCACGAAAGCTCATGCCCAAATAAATTGGTTAGTCTCTAAGGTGCCACAAGTACTCCTTTTCTTTTTGCGAATACAGACTAACACGGCTGTTACTCTGAAACCTGTGGTGTGGTGTGTAATTGCTGGTGAGTATTTGCTTCAGGTTGGAGGCCTGTCTGTAAGCAAGGACTGGCCTGCCTCCCAAGGTCTGTGAGAGTGAGGGGTCGTTTTCCAGGATAGGTTGTAGATCATTGGTGATGTGTTGGAGAGGTTTTAGCTGGGGTCTGTATGTCATGGGCAGTGGTTTTCTGTTATTTTCCTTGTTGGGCCTGTCCTGTAGTAGGTGACTTCTGGGTACCCATCTCGCTCTGTCAGTCTGTTTCCTCACTTCCCCAGGTGGGTATTGTAGTTTTAAGAATGCATGAAAAAAAAGGAGATTTTTATCTGATTACTGCTGTCTGTAACACAGATTACTGGGCTCGCAAGGATACCAAGACAACTATCCATCAAGAAGCTCTTGCCCTAAATGTGTCATATATTTCAGCTTTGTTGTGTGTGCAGCCTCCCACTTGTGTCTGCCCTACTTTTTCATCTAGATCTTTGTCTAACTTATTAATTTTTAGCTCTTGGCAATGACCAGTGTGCCATGAACTCCCTGAAATTGTCTATTATTTGAGCAGCCCGCCAAATCCACTTGTAGTCAATACAAATAAAGTATTGAAGAGCTGTTTTTTAACTTGAAGTGTTGCTGCTGCTGTTTCTCAGAAAGTTACATACAGAGACATCGAAGCATTTTAGCTTTTCTATAACCTCAACAACTTCTCAACATACTATGTGTATCGTGATGAATGGAAATATAGGTGGAGGAATATATTACTTTTGGCCTACATTCAAGTTAAGAAGTACATCAGGATAAGCACAGTGATTAGCATTTTGCTTCCACATTGCTGCTTGCAAGCAGGTCTCCAAATCTGTGTACCACAAAAGCATTCATTAAGTTATGCACATTTTGAAACTTATTCCTCAAATAATACCCAACATATAACAAGAGTTCATTAATCTGGCTCAAGAAAGGTTATTGCATGTCTGTGTGGTTATTCCTTTATAATTAACTGAGAACAGTGAAAATATTGAAATCATCAGGAATGTAATGCAATTTGGATCATTAAAGTCAGAGTCAAAGCAACATGCCATGTGTGTAATTTAGGGAATATTTTGAAAATGTATGCTAAGGCTGTGTTCCTCCCTACCATCTTATTTTATACCCTTCAACTGGTTTCTTTTCCTGTTACATGTCATAGAATCATAGAATATCAGGGTTGGAAGGGACCCCAGAAGGTCATCTAGTCCAACCCCCTGCTCGAACCAGGACCAATTCCCAGTTAAATCATCCCAGCCAGGGCTTTGTCAAGCCTGACCTTAAAAACCTCTAAGGAAGGAGATTCTACCACCTCCCTAGGTAACGCATTCCAGTGTTTCACCACCCTCTTAGTGAAAAAGTTTTTCCTAATATCCAATCTAAACCTCCCCCACTGCAACTTGAGACCATTACTCCTCGTTCTGTCACCTGCTACCATTGAGAACAGTCTAGAGCCATCCTCTTTGGAACCCCCTTTCAGGTAGTTGAAAGCAGCTATCAAATCCCCCCTCATTCTTCTCTTCTGCAGGCTAAACAATCCCAGCTCCCTCAGCCTCTCCTCATAACTCATGTGTTCCAGTCCCCTAATCATTTTTGTTGCCCTTCACTGGACTCTCTCCAATTTATCCACATCCTTCTTGAAGTGTGGGGCCCAAATCTGGACACAGTACTCCAGATGAGGCCTCACCAATGTCGAATAGAGGGGAACGATCACGTCCCTCGATCTGCTCGCTATGCCCCTACTTATACATCCCAAAATGCCATTGGCCTTCTTGGCAACAAGGGCACACTGCTGACTCATATCCAGCTTCTCGTCCACTGTCACCCGTAGGTCCTTTTCCGCAGAACTGCTGCCTAGCCATTCAGTCCCTAGTCTGTAGCTGTGCATTGGGTTCTTCCGTCCTAAGTGCAGGACCCTGCACTTATCCTTATTGAACCTCATCAGATTTCTTTTGGCCCAGTCCTCCAATTTGTCTAGGTCCTTCTGTATCCTATCCCTCCCCTCCAGCGTATCTACCACTCCTCCCAGTTTAGTATCATCCGCAAATTTTCTGAGAGTGCAATCCACACCATCCTCCAGATCATTTATGAAGATATTGAACAAAACCGGCCCCAGGACCGACCCTTGGGGCACTCCACTTGATACCGGCTGCCAACTAGACATGGAGCCATTGATCACTACCCGTTGAGCCCGACAATCTAGCCAGCTTTCTACCCACCTTATAGTGCATTCATCCAGCCCATACTTCCTTAACTTGCTGACAAGAATACTGTGGGAGACCGTGTCAAAAGCTTTGCTAAAGTCAAGAAACAATACATCCACTGCATTCCCTTCATCCACAGAACCAGTAATCTCATCATAAAAGGCGATTAGATTAGTCAGGCATGACCTTCTCTTGGTGAATCCATGCTGGCTGTTCCTGATCACTTTCCTCACCCCTCAGCCCTCTTCTACCTTGCCATGTAATTTGCATCCATTTATACTAATTTACCAACATGTAATTTATATAACCTGTGAACTGGGACCAATTTGATTACTCAAGTTGTTTGCAGGATTGGTTCTTATACTTTACATTCTGTTTCTTAGAGATAAACTTAACAAATCTGGTTCACAAAGGATATTTTTCAACATGGGATTATGTAAAGTCATAGATTTAGTATAGAACTTTAAGAAAAGTTTTGTAGTATGAAACTTACTAATTTTGCCTAGTTTGCGCCATGGCCAGTATTTCATTTTTCACTCAGTTTTGTTCAGTTTCCTGCCTGTATCCATGCACAGGTGCTTTCACCAGCACAACTGTTGATGGGTGACAACAACACCTGTGCATCACAGTGGGGAAACAGGCAGAGGAGCACTGAAAGAGTAAGGTTAAATTATTCTGCAGACTTTGTTTTACCCATTCAGTATTAAGATTTAAAACAATGTGAGTTTTGCGAGGACATGCACTCATGTAGTTTTGCTGGGAAGAAACACAGATTTTAAAATCATTTAAAAAGCCTAATATTCTCCTTTTGTTTTCCTTTGACATTATTTATGAAGAGTTTTAAAGAAATCAGTGCTAATTTTAGTGTTCATGGAAAGCTGCTGAAGACTGGCAGTCCTCACAACAGAAGTCCTCTGTTTATCCACAGAGCAGGCAGAAGTTCTAACTTCCTCATATCATTGTCCCAACCACAGGAAACTCTCTTGTGGAAGGACCACCTCTCAGAATGGGGCTGTGGTCTCCATAGCTCATACAATCCATAATTTCTCTCTTCTGAGCCTTCCAGCATGGGTGCCAACTTAATTCTGTAGTAGCTACAGTGGTGTCTTTTGCGTTGTGGACTCTGTCTGCTGGAAAGTGCACTGAGCTCACCCAATATCCCAGGAACCACTGGACAGGTTAATTTTTAAAGATGCTGTCTCTTGTTTGGCAGGGAGGAAGCACTAATAAGAAAGATGCTGAAGGAGGGAATGGAATGTGGAAACAAAGAGTGCTGTTTTATATCATTTTTATTTATGTATTCATGCACAGAAATGAATGGAAAAGGACAACAATTAATAAAAAAAGACAGGGAGTCATTATGAGCCAGACCTAGGGGGTATGGAGGGAGAGGAGATACAAGTAGCATATAAGACATTGCACTGTAAGTTTCTTAGCTCCTTCTTCCAACAAGCAAAGAGCTGTAAGAGGCAACACAGAAAGCAGCATGTAAGCCTAAAGGCACTGGTTCTGGCCGTAGCATGACCTGAAATAATGACAGGAGGTATAAATGGAGTTTTAGGCATAGACACAGCAACATCCCTAAGGCTCTAATGTGAGGTGCTCAGACACTATGAGAATAAGCACCGAAGAGAGCATATACAAATAAGTAAATAAGGCTTCGGTGGCTGTAACAACTATGCAGGACTGTGTCCAGTAAGTTCAGATAGCCAACCTTTTGGAAAGCAAGACTTGCAGTTTCTGGCCTTGAACTCTGAAGGGCTCCTCTGAACAGACAACAGAGAAAGTACATATACAATCTTCATCACTGTCAAAAGACAACAGCAGCAGTCTTGCCCAGATTCGTTGTACCGATGAAAGAGCAGCAGATAACATTCTCTCTTTCACACACACACACACACACACAGACAGCTGTAGCAGCACAGGAGCCAGCAAACAGAGCTGGAAACAGGGGAGTTTGAGTGGGAGTTCGTTGGAGGAGAAGGTATTTATACAAAGGGAGCAGTGGGAGTGACCCAAGTAGTGGAAGACACAGAGAAGATGACTAGATGTACATGATCCTGGAGATGGTACCTGAAAAGAGTTTCGTCTGCATGAAGTGCTGCCTGATAGAGCTGATGGAAGAAAAGATCCGAGGATTGCAGATGCAGGTGGAAACTCTGGTCGAGTTTAGAAGGGGGTTTGAGTGGATGATGGAGCAAAGACATGAGGAGGCTGAAGAGAAAAGTTCAGACCTGCAGATGGAAGCAGGACCAAAGAACTCTGAGGGGATACTGCTGGGTGAGGAAAGTGGACAGTGGAAGCATGTGACGAAGAGAACCAGGCAAAGGAAAAGATGGGCTAGTGAAGGAGAAACAGAGCTCAGGAACAGGTTTGCGGAGTTGGAAAATGAAGAAGGTGCACAGCAGGAGGGCACTGAAGGTGAGATGGCAAGGAAGAAGAAATGAGCAGGTAGTCCTATAGGAAGAGGGGAAGAGTCAATGGAGATAACACCAAATATGAGCCCCAGGAGGATACGGGATGGGTTGCGGAGGATTGCAAGGGACAATAGGAATCGAGAGGATTTGCAACCAGAGGGAACAGGGGATAGACTGGAGAATCGCACTGTCACCAGGAAAAGGCAGGTCTATGTGATTGGGGACTCCTTACTGAGAAGAATAGACAGGCCTGTAACAAGAGCTGATCCAGAGAATAGAAGGGTGTGGTGTCTGCCGGGTGCTAAGATATGGGATGTGGACCTCAGGCTGAAGAGGATCCTAACGGGAGCAGGAAAGAATCCACTGATTGTCCTTAACGTGGGAACAAATGATATGGCTAGATTCTCGCTAGAACATATCAAGTAGACTACGCCAGGCTGGGGAAGATGCTTAAGGAAATCGAGGCTCAGGTGATCTTCAGTGGGATTCTGCCTGTTCCCAGAGAAGGGCAACAAAGGTGTGACAAGATTATGATGCTCAACAGATGGCTCAGGCACTGGTGCTATAAGGAGGGCTTTGGGATGTATGGCCACTGGGAAGCATTCATGGACAGAGGACTGTTCTCTTGGGATGGAATTCACCTGAGTAAGGAGGGAAATAGACTTCTAGGATGGAGGATGGCACAACTGATCAAGAGAGCTTTAAACTAGGAATCTCGGGGAGAGGGTTGGGAGATGTCCAGGTAATCTCCACGCCAGATTTTAACATTGAGAGGGAAGAAAATGAAGAAAGAAAGGATACAGCTGTGGATAGGAGAATGGACATAAGGAGGAAGGGCAGTGTGGATACCAGTCTAATAGGTTATACTGGCTGCAGAATGACCATGCCTAATAGGGTACAGAATCTGAGCGAGGCCAAACAGCAAAAATTAAGATGTTTGTACATTAATGCGAGGAGCCTAGGTAACAAAATGGAGGAACTAGAGCTACTGGTGCATGAAGTGAAACCAGATATTATAGGGATAACAGAAACATGGTGGAATAGTCGTCATGACTGGACTACAGGTATTGAAGGGTATGTGCTGTTTAGGAAAGGCAGAAATAAAGGCAAAGATGATGAAGTAGCATTGTATATCAATGATGAGGTAGACTGCAAAGAAATAAGAAGTGATGGAATGGATAAGACAGAGTCTGTCTGGGCAAAAATCACATTGGGGAAGAAAGTTACTAGAGCCTCCCCCGGATAGTGCTTGTGGTGTGCTGTAGACTAATGGGATCCGATCTGGATATGGATGGAGCCCTCTTGAATGTTTTTCATGAAGTAAATACTAATGGGAATTGTGTGATCATGGGAGACTTTAACTTCCCAGATATAGACTTGAGGACAAGTGTTAGTAATAATAATAGGGCTCAGATTTTCCTGGATGCGATAGCTGATGGATTCCTTCACCAAGTAGTTGCTGAACCAACAAGAGGAGATGCCATTTTAGATTTGGTTTTGGTGAGTAGTGAGGACCTCATAGAAGAAATGGTTGTAGGGGACAACCTTGGTTCGAGCGATCATGAGCTAATTCAGTTCAAACTAAATGGAAGGATAAACAAAAATAGATCTGTTACTAGGGTCTTTGATTTCAAAAGAACTAACTTTCAAAAATTAAGGAAATTAGTTAGGGAAGTGGATTGGACTGAAGAACTTGTGGATCTAAAGGCAGAGGAGGCCTGGAATTACTTCAAGTCAAAGTTGCAGAAACTATCAGAAGTCTGAATCCCAAGAAAGGGGAAAAAATTCATAGGCAGGAGCTGTAGACCAAGCTGGATGAGCAAGCATCTCAGAGAGGTGATTAAGAAAAAGCAGAAAGCCTACAAAGAGTGGAAGATGGGAGGGATTAGCAGGGAAAGCTACCTTATTGAGTTCAGAACATGTAGGGATAAAGTGAGAAAGTCCAAAAGCCATGTAGAGTTGGACCTTTCAAATGGAATTAAAACCAATAGTAAAAGGTTCTATAGCCATACAAATAAGAAGAAAACAAAGAAAGAAGAAGTGGGACAGCTAAACACTGAGGATGGAGTGGAGGTTAAGGATAAACTAAGCATGGCCCAATATCTAAACAAATACTTTGCCTCAGTTTTTAATGAGGCTAATGAGCTTAGGGATAATGGTAGGATGACAAATGGGAAGGAGGATATGGAAGTAGATATTACCACATCCGAGGTAGAAGCCAAACTTGAACAGTTTAATGGGACTAAATCGGCGGGCCCAGATAATCTTCATCCAAGAATACTAAAGGAACTGGAACATGAAATTGCAAGACCATTAGCAAAAAGTTTTAATGAATCTATAAACTCAGGGGTTATACCATAAGACGGGAGAATTGCTAACATAGTTCCTATTTTTAAGAAAGGGAAAAAAGGTGATCCAGATAACTACAGGCCTGTTAGTTTCACATCTGTAGTATGCAAGGTCTTGGAAAAAAAATTGAAGGAGAAAGTAGTTAAGGACATTGAGGTCAATGGTAACTGGGACAAAATATAACATGGTTTTACAAAAGGTAGATCGTGTCAAACCAACCTGATCTCCTTCTTTGAGAAGGTAACAGATTTTTTAGACAAAGGAAACACAGTGGATCTAATTTACCTCGATTTCAGTAAGGCATTTGATATGGTTCCACATGGGGAATTATTAGCTAAATTGGAAAAGATGGGGATCAATATGAAAATTGAAAGGTGGATAAGGAATTGGTTAAAAGGGAGACTATAATGGGTCACACTGAAAGGTGAACTGTCAGGCTGGAAGGAGGTTACTAGTGGAGTTCCTCAGCGATTGGTTTTGGGTCCAATCTTATTTAATCTTTATATTATTGGCCTTGGCACAAAAAGCGGGAATGTGCTAATAAAATTTGTAGATGACACAAAGCTGGGAGGTATTGCCAATACAGAGAAGGACCAGGCTGTCATACAGGAAGATCTGGATGACCTTGTAAACAGGAGTAATAGTAATAGGATAAAATTTAATAGTGAAAAGTGCAAGATCATGCATTTAGGGATTAATAACAAGAATTTTTGTTATAAACTGGGGATGCATCACTTGGAAGTAACAGAGGAGGAGAAGGACCTCGGAGTATTGGTTGATCACAGGTTGACTATGAGCCACCAATGGGATATGGCTGTGAAAAAAGCTAATGCAGTCTTGGGATGCATCAGGCGAGGTATTTCGAGTAGAGACAAGGAGGTGTTAGTACCATTATACAAGACACTGGTGAGATCTCATCTGGAATATTGTGTGCAGTTCTGGTCTCCCATGTTTAAGAAGGATGAATTCAAACTGGAACAGGTACAGAGAAAGGGTACTAGGATGATCCGAGGAACGGAAAACCTGTCTTATGAAAGAATCAAAGGGCTTGGCTTGTTTAGCCTAACCAAAAGAAGGCTGAGGGGAGATATGATTGCTCTCTATAAATATATCAGAGGGATAAATACTATGGAAGGAGAAGAATTATTTAAGCTCAGTACCAATGTAGACACAAGAACAAATGGATATAAATTGGCCATCAGTAAGTTTAGACTTGAAATTAGACGAAGATTTCTAACCATCAGAGAAGTGAAGTTCTGGAACAGCCTTCCAAGGGAAGCAGTGGGGGCAAAAGACATATCTGGCTTCAAGACTAAGCTTGATATGTTTATGGAAGGGATGATATGATGGGATAGCCTAATTTTGGCAATTAATTGATCTTCAACTATTAGCGGTAGATATGCCCAATGGCCTGTGATGGGATGTTAGATGAGGTGGGATCTGAGTTACTACAGAGAATTTTTTCCTGGGTGTCTGGCTGGTGACTCTTTCCCACAAGCTCAGGGTTTAGCTGATTGCCATATCTGAGGTCGGGAAGGAATTTTCCTCCAGGGCAGATTGGCAGAGGCCCTGGGGGTTTTTCGCCCTCCTCTGCAGTGTGGGGCATGGATCACTTGCTGGAGGATTCTCTGCACCTCGAAGTCTTTAAACCACGATTTGAGGACTTCAATAGCTCAGACATAGGCTAGAGGTTTTTTTACAGGAGTGGGTGGGTGAGATTCTGTGGCCTGTGTTGTGCAGGAGGTCAGACTAGACGATCATAATGGTGCCTTCTGACCTTAAAGTCTATGATTCTATGTTTCTATACATGACTGACCCAACAGAAAATGTCAGATTATTGTATTTAGAATGGCAGTGTGGTGTCCTGGACAGATTGCATGACTAGGAGATAGGACCACTTGAATTCTTATTACTATACTTCCTTTGTAGCCTTGGGCAAGTCACTCTGGTTAGCAATTTCTAAAATGGACTATGAGTTTGAGTGTCCCCCTTTTTTCAGGATGGGGTGACACAGTATGGTTCCTTTATACTACACAGGATGTCTAAGGACACTACGTCTGATTTTAATGGCTCCTACAGAATGCACCTATAATGTCGGGGGAGGGTCTTCAGCCAGCCTAAAGATACTGTAATGACAGGGGTATGTGGGGTGGCCATGGCCATAATACACTGTTTAACTGCACTGGAGTTACAACAAGCCCTGCTGTAACACAGAATTTGGAGGAATAAATGTGGTTTAAAACCAGTTTCCTTCCGCCTCACCCCTTTCCCTTATCTGTCAAGTGTGGGATTGGAGCAACACATTATCTGAGCCAGCGCGTTAAATGGAACTACTCAAGTGTGTAGGGTTACTCGTGTCTGTTTGCAGGATCAGGGCTTTACAATGTATTGTATATCTTCCTAGGTGATGAACAGAGCCTTTGCCATGTTAAAAAAAACAACTGAGTTTGAAATAACAAATTGGGGGCATTTAAAAATAGCACGCTGAGCCTGAACAGTATGCTTGTTTCCTAAGCTTCTACAGCAGGGTGTGTTTTGAACATTTTCAGGTGTGAATAATTAAACCCCACATTTGTGTCTCTGATTATATGATCACTCTCATAGCTACAAGTGATTCTAATTAGCTGCAGTGAGAGGTGAAGGGACCTTTATAAATAGCATATGCCTTTGTGTTTTTATATAACCTCTGTGTAGTCTGGAACTTTCTTTTCATCATGCACATTGCTGAAGAAGAATAATCCTACAACAATAATCCTCACACATTTTCTAAAGCTACTTTCCCTTCCCCAGCCCTGCCCCCATTATGTTGCAACTTTAAAAATAACTATCAGTTACATATTAATAACTATGTGACTTAAAATTCGTTCTTTCAAACTGGTCCAGAAACACTGATGTTAAATGTCTTAATAAAAATAAAATTGCAACAAGCTAAGAAATATTTGTTATTTTTATGGATATAAACATGCTGTACAAATTTCCCCCTTTCTTCCTTTTCTTTCCCATTCCTACAGGGAAAAAAATACCACTCCATATTTCCTTATTCCTCCTGAACCCCAGAACCATTCCCTGAACCAAAATCAAAACGTTCCTTTGGGTGTAGTAATATCCACAATGAAATGCAAAAGTACTAATATACTATATGCTTTTAGGCACTTCCTTGAAATGTGGTGCTCTCTTAGCTTTCATTAATCCATCGTTCCTTGGTTCTCTTCCTATTTCTGACATGGTTCCTTCAACAAGTTGGACCGTGGGCCCTCTCTAATTTTAATGGAGCCCCACATGACACCATCCTTGGCCAGTTCAATTCATGGATTTCAGGCCAGAAGGGACCACTGTGATCATCTAGTCTGACCTCCTGCATAACACAAGTCAGACATCCAATCCTGACTTAATTTTTTCCTTTATACCTATTGGGCTGAGTGACTCTATCCACCCAGGCAGTTCAGCTATGATTATTTATGTTCCAGTAGTGCCTAGATGTAGAGCGCTGCACGGAGACAAAATTTATATCCACAGATGTGGCTATCCAAAGATATAAATTGGATATCTGCAAAGCTGCAGGACCATACCAGAAACCTCAGCAGCATAAGCAGCAACATGTTGGGCCACCACTTGCAGGAACCAGCACCCCACACAGGCAGCATCTCTGGCATGGCTGTACCACCCCCTGCCCCACCCAAACCCTGACCACTGGGGTGGGCACCAAGCTCACGGGCAGCTGTCCCTAGTCATGCTAGTGTCCCTGGTCATGCTAGTCAAGCAGCTTGCATGCCCATTGACAGGAGTCCCTTCCACCCAGTGGTCTGCGTCTCCTGTCTGGGGGCATACGAGTTGCTTGTACACACTAACATGACCAGAGACAGCTGCCAGAGATCCTGGTGCCTGGCCCAGTGGGCGGGGCTAGGAGCGGGGCTGGGAGCAGTACAGCCACACTGAAGGAGCTGCCCACACAGAGCGCTGGCTCCTTGGGAGTGGTGGCCCAACATGCTGCTGTTTTCACCACTGTGGTTCCTGGTAGAGCCCTGCAGCTCTGTGGATATCTGTTTTATATCTGTGGATATCTGTATCCGTGGATATAATTTTTTAATCTGCGCAGGGCTCTACCTAAAGTGTCTAAAGACCCCATTGTGCTGTGCACTGTATAAACACACATTAAGAAACAATCTATGCCTCAAAGAGCTGACAGGCTAAATGGTTGGGCTGGTTGGGAACTTTTATGCAAAATGTCTTTTTGTTGAGAAGGTTTCTCAGGTCTAGGATGAAATTGCTGGTCAAAACTAGATACACCTACCCAGTGTTTAGGACACTTATCTGGGATGTTGGAGACTCAAGTTCAAGTCCCTGGGCTGAATCAGACAGAGCAGGATCTTGAACCTGGGTCTTCCATATCCCAGATGAATGACCTAGTCCCTGAGATGTTCTTCTGGGTGTGCCTGAAAAATTTCAAAAGGTCTGGGTTTGATTGTGCATCAGAATGGAAACAAATGTTGAAAGCGTGGTATTTTTCATAAAACAGAATTCTTGTTTTGGAGATAAAAGCAGTGTTGTCTGATCACAAAAAGAAATTCACTCGGGTACAGGGAACCAGTCCGAATCCCTTCTCACCACTTGAGGACTTCCAACAGAGTGACCATCTTCCAGAGTTCATCTCCATGCTAGAGAGGTGATGGTGGTGGCACAGAGTAGACCAGGAGAAGGGCCAAGAATTTGCATCTGCAGCTCCAGTGACACAAAGGCATTGTAACCAGTATTCCAGCCAATAGGAGAAAGTTGCTATACAAGAAAGCTATACTGCAGCTCAGAACCCTGGCATTGGGTTGTGGTGGGGCATAGTTTTTGGCTCCTTGATCCTCAGCCATATATAGAGACTTATTACTCAGTCGTTGTGAGCAAAGCAAATTCCATAGAAAGGTTTTCAAGGTGCAGGTCTAGCATGCATATACCTACCAAAAAGTTAAGCATTCTATACTTGCCAGCTCTATAGGTGGGGGTGAAATTAAGTGGTTAATGAATCTGGCTGTAATTCAGTTTTATTCTTAATAGCAAAACTATTTTAAAAATTAATGATCATATTATTCATTTGATAACATATTACAGATCTGTGCTACATTACTGATGTTGCTAATAAGCACAGTGAGGCAGCTACTTCCCTAATTTCTCAATACTATATAAGAATTATAAATAAATGAATATAGCATCTGAAGTTGGAAAAATGATAACGTAGCCTTCATTTGCACATGATACAGTGAGCAAAGCCTGAGCAAAATGGCTAAGATAAGGAATCTGTAGGCCTAACAGGGGCTTTATTATCAGCTGCATGAAGCAAATTTTGAAACCCCACAACTGCATGGGTGGGGTTTTGGGTTGTGGATTCATGCTGTATATAGTCAACTAGCTACACCTTTATTTATGAATGAATATAACCCCCATTCACGCCGCACCATCTTCCCTCTCTTTCTTATTCCTCTGAGGAAACCTACCATGAAAATCACTACTTTATCTCACAGATTATATGAACTCCCTGTTCAGTTTCTCCCCTGACCTGACCACGCAAGCCATAAAATGATGGCACTGGGTCCTTACACACTTATGGAACCAGCTTCAAGACTCGACTCTTAGGACTAAGGCCACAACGAGTCTTAGACATTGCAACATTCAGTGTCACAGCACTGAACATTGACGCACCTTGAAAAATCACAGGAACAACACTCCAATCTACAAAGCCTGAATTAGGTGACTAGGATCCCTATACAGTGCATGGGCAAAGATAGGTGTCTACGAATGGGATCAACAAAAGCCAGCGTGGCAGGCAGGGAGCTGTCTAAGCTAGTCAATGATATATGCTATCATTGACGATTTTTAAGAACAGGTTGGACAAACACCTGCCAGGGATGGTCCAGGTTTTCCTTGGTCCTGCCTCAGTCCATGGGGCTAGAGTTGATAACCTGTCAATGTCACTTCCAGCCCTGATTGTATGCCAACAAGAGGGGTGAGTCTTGAGCCCCTCTCTCTCATGGAGATAGGCAACTAAATCCAGGCTGCAGTGAGGCACCTATGTCTGCTAGTGACCCACCGCTGGAAACACCTTTCTTGGAGTTAGACAGCATAGGCGCCTATGTCATTTTTTGTGAGAATGAATTAGGCACCTGCTGCTGCCCTTATATCTTTTAGTCCAGTAATTAGAGCACTCAGGTGGTATGTGAGAGAGCCAGGTTCAAGTCTCCTCTCTACCTGAGTGAGAGGAAGGATTTTTAACAGGGGTCTCCCACACTCTTGAGGCAAGAACTCTAACCACCATGCTACAAGATACTCTGATGTGAGGCTCACTCAGTCTCTCCTTTTGAAGCTGTTCTTCTGTGGCTAAATACTTAAATCGTCATTGGAGCAGAGAGACCATGAGAACAACTGATTCTGTAGCCTGGTGGTTTGGTACCCAACTGTGGGGTGGGAGACTCAGCATTTAATCTGCCTACTCTTTGATTATTTAGCCAAAGTGGAACAAATTCAACAGCAAAGATTGAGCCCCCCCCCCCCCCCCATAGCTTAGAGCACTCTCCTGTTCAAATCCTCTCCCTCAGACAAAGGGGATCGTAACCTGGATCTCCCACATTTCACCTGAGTGCTCTAATCACTGGGCTAAAATTTAGAAGGTGGGCACTGGCACCACCCCTTCCCTTAAACAGAATTTTGTGTAGAGTTTCAAATTTAAAGGAAAATTGTCTTTAGTCTTCTTACCCAGTGAGACAAATTCTAACTCCTTATTAAGGGCCAATTTCAGAACTCAGTTCTTAATGACACAGGTGTAAATCTTGAGTAACTACTGTGACAGGGTCGGGCCAGATGCCTACAGGAGAGTAATAGAAGGCAGATATATTAGCCCCAAGTTAAGTAGGTCCCTTTTCCCTGGGTAAGGTAACAGGGAAGGTTCCAGAACAATCAGAAACCTTCTGGAGATAATTAAGACAGACAGGCTGATTGGCTGCAGGTGTTCTAATCAAGAAGCTGCTAGAATAAATTAAGACAGACTAATCAGGGCACCTAGGTTTAAAAAGGAGCTTGTTTCAGTTTGTGGTGCACCTGTAAGGAGCTGGGAGCAAGAGGCACTAGGAGCTGAGAGTGAGAACGCAGACTGTTGGAGGACTGAGGAGTACAAGCATTATCAGACACTAGGAGGAAGGTCTTATGGTGAGGATAAAGAAGGTGTTGGGAGGTTGCCATGGGGAAGTAGCCCAGGGAGTTGTAGGTGTCGCACAGCTGTTCCAGGGGGCATTCTAGACAGCTGCATTCCACAGGGCCCTGGGCTGGAACCCGGAGTAGAAGGCGGGCCCAGTTTCCCCCCAAACCTCCCAACTCCTGGTCAGACACAGGAGGAGTTGGCCTGGACTGTGGGTTCACGAAAACGGCCAAACTGAGGGCTGCCGTGAAGCAAAAAGGCGAGCAAATCTGCCAATAAGTGCAAGACCCACCAAGGTAGAGGAGGAACTTTGTCACACTTCTTAGAGTAAATGTAATTACTCTATAGAGTTAAACCAGTTTAAATGAGAGCTAAATTTGGAACTCATTTTTCATTTGGGGCAGATTTTTTAAGGTATTTAGTGACCTGACAACTATGCATTTCAATGGGAGTTAGGCACCTAAATACCTTTTAAAAATCTGGCCCTTCATTCTTATTTGGAAAAAAAATTGCATTTAAATTTGACTAAGAAAGGACTGACTAAAAAAGGAACAACTGGATATTGGCTGAAAGCTTTGTGAAAGTTCTATAGAAAAAACTAAAGCCATTTTCTACCTACTTTAAGAGTAGTTTACCAGTGATAAAAAATACACTTACTTATCCCTGAATGCTAGATGGTACAGTGACAATATGGGAAATGGAGAAATTCAGCTGAAGCAGGCTTCCCTGCTTCATAACTTACAAGGGCTGTGGTGGATTCTCCATCACTGGCAATTTTTAGATCAAGATTGGATGTTTTTATAAAAGATATATTCTAGTTCAAAAAGGAATTAATTCAGGGAAGTTTCATGGCCTCTGCTATATAGAAGGTACAGACTAGATGCTCACAGTAGTCCCGTCTGACCTTATGAATCTCACCATCCTCTCTATTTTACTAATTGATGTAGTAGAAAGAGAGAGTCTAAGACAAGAGGCCTGGTATGATACCTGAGGCCTGAACTAAAGTAGTGATCAAGCCTTGCTAATATAAAGCAAAGTTAGCAAGAGACAGGCTGTGATCAGAAGTCAGGCTTTGCCTGCGTGCAAGCTCACAGAACCTAGCAAGAACAGGACTGGTATTGCACACACATTCCTGAGAAGTGGTAGGCACAGGATACTCGTGCAAACACATTCCAGAAGGGTGGTACTAGAATACCTCAATACCAACACATTCCCCAAAGATAACAGGGACATGTTGACCTCCCCTAAAGATAAGGTCAGGATGACAGTGTGATGGATAATGTTTTGATCAAACCAACATGTTCAAGGCAGAGGGTGGTAGCTAACCACGTCAAAGGGCAATACATAACTTGCTTGTATTGGTGTATAAAATGAGATCTTAGGGGAATGTCTTTGGCCAGCCTAGAGGGAATGGAAAGTCCTGACATTCACTGAGCTGTGTCCATGGTCACAGGCATACATGTATTAAGTGTACTTTAGCAAGTATAAGGCACTAATACAATGCTTCATCGACAATAAACCTGACCAAGTTCCTTTGCTACTAATGGGTCTGTGGTTACAGGGCAATTCAATTGGAGCCTGCTGTACGGGTGATGTGGCCAGAGCCCATGCAGTATGCAGAGAGAACATACACACACTCACCCAACATCTGATTACAATTGAAGCATCTTTAATAACGCTAGAAAGGAGCATTTACTTAGAGCCAGGTGGAAATTTTCAATCACAAACATTTTTTGAGATGAAAATGTTTTTTTTTTCCCTCCTTCTGAAAAATTTCATTTTTTCAGTGAAAAACTGGTAAAAAAAAAACCACAAAAATTGCAAGTGGATAAGTGAAAGAAGGAGGAGGGGGAAAAGGCTTTTGAAATCTGGAATGGGGTTCTAAGGGAGGACGTGAAATCCCCATCATTAGAGATTTTTTTTCACTTTTTAGTTTAGGTTTTTGTTGGAAAAATTTTGTTGTTGCAGAAATTTTGGGGGAGGGATCAAATTTTTAATTTGCAAGATTTTTCTTTCTGTTTTTGAGCCAACTCTAGTTTTATTGTATGTGCTGTGCATAAACATCTATTGTGCTAGCTACTATAGAATGGGGACAATATTATTGTCTTGAAGACACTGAACTACACAGGGCCACATTGTGACTGGCCTTGTAGATACACAAGGGTCTTCATCCTGCGCTCAATGAAGTTAATGGCAAAATTCCCATTGAATTCAGTGGTGCAGTATCATGTCCAAGAAGAGTGGGAGAGGACACATAGGCTTAGATCCTCAAAGGTATTTAGGCTTCTAACTCCCATTGAGATCAATGGGTGTTAGGCACCTAAATATCTTTGAGAATGTGAGCCATGGGGCCTAACTCATTTTGCTCTTTTCCCCACTAAGGGGCCATCCACAACTGCACTGCCTGTACTCTCAGGAGCAGTTCTCATATAACAGCATACACTTGTTGCTCACACTTATTGACTGATGTATCAAAATCCAATTAATATTAGATAAAGATGTGGATATAAAATGTAGGGCTGGAAGGGACCTCAAGAAGTCATCAAGTCCAGCCCCCAGAGGCATGGCCGAAGAAAACTAGACCATCTCTGGCAGGTGTTTTGTCCAATCTGTTCTTAAAAATCTCTAATGATGGGGATTTCACGTCCTCCCTTAGAACCCCATTCCAGAGTTTAACTACCTTTATAGTTTGAACTTTTTTCCTACTATCTAACCAAAATCTCCCTTGCTGCAGATTAAGCCCATTACTTCTTGCCCTACCTGTAGTGGACATGGAGAACAATTTATTCTGTTTATAACAGCCCTTAACATATTTGAAGACTGTTATCAGTCTTCTTTTCTCGAGACTAAACATGCCCATTTTTTTTAACCTTTCCTCACAAGTCAGGTTTTCTAAACCTTTTATCATTTTTGTTGCTCTCCTCTGGACTCTCTCCAATTTGTCCAATCCTTCCTAAGGAGCCCTCTAGTCTAAGCTAAATACATGCACACAAAGATGAAAGAAAAGTTTAATGCTTTTCCAGCATCTGTCAACACTATTTTCCTTTACATTTGATCAACTTGAAAGTAAATGCAAACACCTGATATCATTTACAGTTATGAAAGTGGATTCCATACATCAGCTATTTTACTTTTATCTATTCCTGGTGTCACTCGTCACAGGCAATCATTGTGTAAGTGAGACAGTGTTTTATGGCTCATCCTTGGCAGGGAAACGTGCTGCTTAACTACATGCTGGCAGCACAGTAAATTTTCCCTGCTTATTGCTACTTGGTAATGAACCAACAAGCGTACTGTACGTTGTGGAGAAAGCAAACTGCAGTGCTTGTTACTCCTTTTATCTACTGGGGGGGGGGGGGCATACAGCTGCAAGAATAGCACAATAAATAAAATGTGAGCCATGTTGAATATTATTGTTCTTAAAGGAATAAGAAACTAAATGACTTTTTTCAAAGACAAAAAGATCCTCTGTGTGGAGAAAATCCACCCTAAGGATTTCAATACTTTCTAATGGGAGTACAGTATATATCTTGGGCCAAATTCAAGTCAATGGTGCTGTGCCTGTTTATACTAGAAGAGAATTTGGCGCATTTTGTTTGGTACACAGATTGAACTAATTGATAGTAATGTGCCTTTGTACTTTTTCCCCTGCCAAGAGCCAGGTGTGAGACCCAATATGTGATGAAGGCCCACAGTGAGCAACACAAAACTTTATGTATGGCATTTCTGTCTATTGTCTTCACCGGAAACTGGAGGTTAAAATGTAGCCTTCAATCAATATACCCAGATTCCTTCAGGACCAGGCTGTCCATGGCCCTTACATGGGGGCGTGAAGGCTAGGAGAAAGGCATCAAGAGCCCCATACAACTTGAGCAAGGTCCCACAAGGATAATAATATTCAAGATGATGCAGGGATTGCCCCCAAAGTACAAACAAACTAGGAGTGTGTGGACAGGCAGGGCCAAGATCTCAGCTATCTCTGTGCTGACCTTTGGAGCTGGCTTGGCCTAGAGATGAGTTTCTAGAGGGACTGAAGTCCATTATATGAGATGGACCTAATTTGGTTACACACATCTGTTTGCTCCTCATTAGAATATACTGCTATTGTTTCCCTTCTCTATTAGTTTTTACTTTGTTAATTCTGACCTTATCTAAACTGGTTCACCCTCCTGTAATTTGTATGTTCCTATTGCTGGAAAAAGGCAGAACTTTACCGTACCAATAGTCTCCCCATTCAGCTAATAGTGGTATATTGCACTACTTTCATATGGAGATGTCTTCTGGTGTACCTACTGCAGAGTTCTTTAACACCACTACAGTTACACTGTTTTGGATAAAGCATCTAGTAATTTCCATCATACAGTTATTCTCAACTGCAATAAAATACTTTCCTTCCAGTGCCTGGCTCTCCAGCAGCATGAGCAGATCAGGGCTACAGATACAAATATAAACTATACAAATTACATGGTCACCTTTCAATGGAAGAAGTTGAACACATGATTTTTTATGGTACTAGGGAGTAGGAGGGAATTATTACAATTCACTGGGCTTCATGCCACCCACCTGTCCCCCCCAAAAAAAAACTATGTGTGCTTTATCACACTTTATATTTATTTAAGAGTGTAGCAGAGCATCTCTCAGAGTGTGGATGTTTATTTCAATCAGTGCTGTAAGTTTGAAGGTACATCTTACATCTTTCTCTCTGTAGATTAGAAGTGAACTAGTGTGAATATTTCCATAATGTAAGGGCAGAGGCTGAGCTTTTCTGTTTATCAAGGAATTGGAGCAAATGTATCCATCTAAAAAGAAAGATATATAAACATAACAAAACCAGGCAAGTACAGTTGTAATTTGATAATATTCCCCTCTGCCACACACACATGGCTTCTTTGCACATTTCTTTTCATTTCAGTTGGTGCTGTTCCAAATAAGATTTTGAAGATATTTACCCTCTTTTCAGAGGCAAAGTGCTCAGCTGTCTAAACTTGCAGGTATTGGACATCTCATAGCATTTGACACTGAATCTTGCCCATATGCTCAGGGTTTAGCTGATCGCCATATTTGAGGTCAGGAAGGAATTTTCCTCCAGGGCAGGTTGGAAGAGGCCCTGGAGGTTTTTTGCCTTCCTCTGTAGTATGGGGCACGGGTCACTTGCTGGAGGATTCTCTGCTCCTTGAAGTCCTTAAACCATGATTTGAGGACTTCAATAGCTCAGACATAGGTGAGAGGTTTATCGCAGGAGTGGGTGGGTGAGATTCTGTGACCTGCATTGTGTAGGTCAGACTAGATGATCATAATGGTCCCTTCTGACCTTAATATCTATGAATCCATGAATCTATGAAAATACCATTTCCTTTGCACATCTTTTACCTTTGAAATCCTTGATCATGGTGCTTTTTCTCCAGCTAAGGATACGATAATTTGCTTCATGATGAATTTGCTGACCCAAGCACATAATCACCATGGAATAACTAAACTCCCCTTCTTTGACAGGAGTGAAAGCCTGTCTGAAGCGATTCCCATTTTTGTGTGTCTCGAGCTGCTTTGTTAGATAGCTCCATGCTGTAATGCTGGACTGGAAGTTTTACTTAATTCTATATTAATTTATAATAATACAGTATTAAACAATAGTAATGAAACTAGTAACAATCCTTTCTCTAATTACTTTATCCCAAAACTTGTCCATTTATTGCTACCATCTTGCACAAATACACACAGCTGCTCTGTACTTTTTAAGAAGTTCTCAGTTTAACAGTTTATTTTGGCACAGGGAAGCAGGTGACATAACACTCTAGTTCTTTCTGTTTGAGGTCTCATAAACAACTGTCTGGTTAAAATAATCACTTTAAAATAAATAAAACTCTAACAATGTTGGGAAAATAATGGGCTATATTCTCATTTGTACCGTAAGCACCAGACATACCTAAAACTGAGGAAAAGGAAGAACTCACCACAAAATCCCAAGCAAGAAATTCTGGGCCACTGGCGCATCGAGCAAGGGACAAAATTTTGATTTATCCCCCAGTGACAGACATCAATGACCATGAAACGCAACAGGTTCTTTCTTCTAGGCAGACACAAAGCCACAATAAATGTTTGCATTTTTTGTTTCTGTTGTAATGCTTACTGATTAGAGTTTATCACTTGTTTGTTTTGTTTTTGTTGTAGGGTTCTTTGTCCATTTTAAGGCCCTGAGCCTGCACAGTCTTATATACATGTTCCACTTTAAACACGAGTAGTCCCACTGTGTTCAACTGAACTTCTCAGATGCTTAAAGTTAAGCACGTGTTCAAGCTTTTGTAGAGTAACATCCTGAATGTTAGTGGTTTATATGAAACTTCAGAACAAATGTGTTTTGTAATTTCCCACTTCATCTTTTGTCTACTGTTTATAACTATAAACAAACAAAACTTAAGGAAGGAGGGAAGCAGTTTAACGTAATTGAAACACATTTCTGTGGCATCATGGTCAAGGAAACTGCCCTTGCCCTCCATGCTGTATGCAGATGAAGAGGGTTATTTGGTGGCAGTGCAATGAATTTTTTCCCTCTGCAAATGAAACTCTAAACTTTCTTGATACTGTCTGCTTCTGAGCATCAAAGAGACACATGTTCTATTAATGCTCCTGCTTCAAGTCACTTGTATTGACCTACAAAAGACCAGATCATTTTCTAGTTATCTCCCCAAATGTGGCTGAGATAGGAAGGATATTTCTGTGGTTAAGGCACTGCACTGAAACCCAGGATTCAACTCCCAACTCTGCCACAAACTTCCTTTATGACCACAAGCAAATCACTTAACTTCTCTGTGACTCAGTACCACATCAGTGAAATGAGGATATTTCCTTTCCCCCACGTTTTGTCTCGCTTGTATATTTTGCTTCAAGCCTCTAGGCACTACTGTAATGGAGATAGATAATAATAATCTGGTACCTAGTCAAAGCTACAAAAGTGAATGGGAAGTATACAGAATGTGTGAGGAGAGCAGGTTGAACTAATTTGACTTAAATAAAGGTGGTTTTAAAATATAATTTTACAATAAAATAATAGTTTACTGTCTACATTTGAGTTTTCTTCTTGTAAATATAGCATAATGTATCAAAGGATCCTTATTAATAAAGAATTATTTAACAAACTTCTGACAATCCACCAATCCCCAGCAATTCATGTCTGACCAACAGAATCATACCACCTCCTTCTTATCCCACGACATTCAAAATTCTAGTGAAGGAAGAGATGCAATAATTATTTCAGATATTACTTTGAAGTTTTCCTGCAAAAGAGCCTTACAAATCTTTCACACATCAGTGGAGTGATAATGAAATATATGAAAACTAATGTCTGATCCTTTGATGAAGCAGGCTGAAGCAGGTGCAGAACCCCACTAATCTAAGATATATAAAGCTTATGGCCTCCTTGAAACATGCAAATTAATATATTTTAAATTGTGTTGAACCCAATATTCATGCTCTGTTGAGGGCACTTTACTTTAATTGAATACCTCCCATCCTTAGCATCTAGGAAGTTATGAAGCATAATAAGTGGCACGTGTCTTAAATATATGCCAGAGGTATCACTGGTTTACACTTATAAAATGGTATTCATGGGGGGAAGGGGAAGTGTAAGCAGCAGTAGACACAATGTATCAATGGACCCACAGCTAATAGTATATATTCCAAATAGCTATAGTTGAACTCACTATTCAAAAACATGCATATAGCAGCATGTACTTCACAATCAGTTAGAGTCAGTCAGGTTACATCATGGGGAACATAACATAATGAAATGTGTCATTTCTAGAACTTCAAAGCAATGAACTTTTAAAAAATTCAGGTAAGAAAAGGCAGAAGTAAGCAGGTAATTGCTAATGTAAAATACAGATTTTTCTGCTTCCCACAAGTGGAGGAGAATAGTTATTATCCCATTGACAGCATTAAATAAATATTTTCAAAGTTCAATTATCTATCTCACATCACTGGAGATTTTTAAGAGCAGGTCAGACAAACACCTGTCAGGGATAGTCTAGATCAGTAGTTTTCAAATTTTTGTACTGGTGACCCCTTTCACATAGCAAGCCTCTGACTGCAACCCCCCCTTATAAATTAAAAACACATTTTTATATATTTAACACCATTATAAATGCTGGAGGAAAAGCGGGGTTTGGGGTGGAGGCTGACAGCTAGTGACCCCCCATGTAATAACCTCACAACCCGCTGAGGTGTCCCGACCCCCAGTTTGAGAATCTCTGAGCTAGATAATACTTAGTCCTGCCATGAGTGCAGGGGACTGGACTAGATGACCTCTCAAGATCCCTGCCAGTCCTATGATTCTGTGATCCTATGTGGATGATTATCATAACATATATTGTCTTGCATTCTTGTGCTGTAGCAGATATTTTAAGATATCAGGTAAGGGCATCATCTGAGATTGGGTTCTGTCAAGACAATTTTATACATCAACACATATGCCATAAGCATATGCTAGTGGTATATTATCAACTGAATGAACAAGGTCTCTTTGGACTGAGCAAGTAAGGAGGTGATGGACCACATATTATCTCCATGTGGATACTCAGTTTATTCTAGGTGAAAAGCACTGCAGCACAGCAATATGGAAGTAGCAAAATAGGACTCATGGAATTATGTCTGAGAGTGAAGAGAAAGTTCCCCAAGTTAGATTCACCAAGTTAGCGGAAGATGAAAGCTGGGATTTCTGAGCAAAATTACTCTCTGGCTATCCAGAAACACAGATGTATCCAGCCTGACACCAAGTCTGCAAACCACCTTGACTACAAGAGAGCAGATGCCCTCAACAGAAGAGCATGGCTGAATGTTTTCCTCATCCTATTACTGTCCATCACCTCCATTTTACCTGAGTTCAGCTTACTGTTGTTTTCTGTCCTCCAGGTCCTAATTTCCTTCAGGCTCTAAAATAGCTGGGAAATAGCATAGTCTGCACTGAATGAGAGACAGAGTTTGGTGTCATTAGCGTTTGGTGTCGTTTCTAGCATTACAGCCCATTCTATATCACAGTTTCCCTCAATGATTTTACATAAAAGTCACATGAGAGAACTGAGATCTGTGGGATTCCATAAATGAAACTTCTCAATGACGAGGAGCTCAATCCAAGAAATTGTGGCCTCTTGGAAGTCGATGATTTCAGTGGGATCAGGATTTCACATCATAACTCTAGAATCCTTCAGAAAAAAACAGTCTATGTCACACAGATAATGGACTACAAGGACTGCTATAGTTTTTATATCTACTTCAGGGGCTGGAGAGTAAAGAAAACCTCCCATTTCTCATCACACACCGTTTCTTTCATCAGCTTCTTTCATCAACTTCTCTTTCTCAAATAAAATAACCCAAGACTTTTGTTATTCCAGAGAATCCCCATATCTCTTTGCCATATGTATTCCCCAGAAGGCTAGTCCAAAGCTGGATACCTCATTATGCTTTCCTGGATGGTGTGCCTGCATCCCAGCCTTATCTATGATGGGATCTAGTGCCTCCCTTTTCTATATGAACCCTATTTTTCCACAGATGTACCTTCTGCCCTTATGGTGTTGACCTCTTCAGAATATACCTCACTTTCTATCCATAATTTCTGTCAACTAGACTTCACCATGTTGCTTCTGCTTTAGTGAGCTGACAGTCAGAAAGAGAACATCATAAAAGTTTCCCTTTTGTATTCCAGTTAAGTATGACCTTTGGATGCTTCTATAGGCTCCTACGTGCAGATTTTATATATATGATCTGCAGGTAGGGGCATATAGAAGCATCCAAAGGTTTTCTTTACTCTCCAACCCCCGAAGTAGATCTATTTGAGCTAATGCTCCCTTCTGGCCTTAAAATTTGTGAATACATGTTCAGAATCTTTTGATGGATTTATGGAGAAGAGCAATAGGATTCCTGTTAGAGGAAGCTTTGTTTATACTTTGTCATAAACATCTTTAGTCTTTGTATCCTCTGAATTTACATTTCAATAATGAACCTCTGCCTCCAGTTTTTAATAGCTCCTTTAATAGAAATACTTACGAGACCTCTGAATGGAAGTAGTGACTATGCCTTCATTTTTATTTGCATAGAACCTAGCACATTGTAGACAATTGCAGAAAAAAAAACAACCCTAAAATATATGCAAGTAAAATTGCATTCTCAAATGATACAGACAATTAGGTCCTTCAAGTTATGTCACAAATAGATACTGAAAAAACTATTCATGAACATTCGTTCAAATAACCTCCTTCCAAATTTACTTCAGTAGTAATCCTGACTTTCCATTTGTTTACTGAAAATATCGGTATGACTGTTCCCCATCCTGCCACCCAATATTCACAGAAATTGAAAGCATCACCAATATACTCTTTTAAATATTTAATATACTTTCTTATATTTTTTTCTTATACTTCTTGAGTTTGAAAAACTGCAGATCGTTCCCCTCTATTTGACATTGGTGAGGCCTCATCTGGAGTACTGTGTCCAGTTTTGGGCCCCACACTACAAGAAGGATGTGAAAAAATTGGAAAATGTCCAGGGGAGGGCAACACAAATGATTAGGAGACTGGAACACATGACTTATGAGGAGAGGCTGAGGGAACTGGGATTGTTTAGTCTGTGGAAGAGAAGAATGAGGGGGGATTTGATAGCTGCTTTCAACTAGCTGAAAGGGGGTTCCAAAGAGGATGGATCTAGACTGTTCTCAGTGGTAGCAGATGACAGGACAAGGAGTAATGGTCTCAAGTTGCAGTGGGGGAGGTTTAGGTTGGATATTAGGAAAAACTTTTTCACTAGGAGGGTGGTGAAGCACTGGAATGCATTACCTAGGGAGGTGGTGGAATCTTCTTCCTTTCAAGTTTTTAAGGTCAGGCTTGACAAAGCCCTGGCTGGGATGATTTAGCTGGGGATTGGTCCTGCTTTGAGCAGGGGATTGGACTAGATGAACTGCTGAGGTCCCTTCCAAACCTGATATTCTATGATTTGAAACTAAAAGAGAAAGAGAGAGACTTTTATGGATCAAAGCTCAGCACATTACATTACATGCAAAGTCATTTCAAATCACATGGGTCGTGATGTGAAAGGATTTTAGGTTATTCCTGAGCTGGCTGTTACACATGAAAGAAGTGTGAAATTTCTGAATAAATGCATCTATTCATATGGCATCTTATGCTTTATTGGCAAGAAGCTATAGTGGAGCGACATACCAGTCTTGAACTAACTGTTTAACTATGAGGAAGAACTATGCATAACTTGAACCTGCAACTTGATCTAAATGTAGAAACCATATAGGGAGAAGTTCTGTTGTTCATTCTAACACAATGAACAATGGAGTTCAGAAAGGCCTTGTCTACAATGGTAATTTGATTTGTTGCTGACAGCAGTTGTCCCCACTGTGGTGTTCAGTGACCACTCAGTGCTTAGGGCGCTTTAAAGAGATCTGCATTATTCTGTGTCTGTTTTCAACTCAATGACCATAACAACAAGAGCTCCATAGCACCCTCCCTTGACTCTGTCTGGGAAGCTAAGCCCTTAAAGGCACAGTACTGTTTAATAACTGAGGCCTAGCAGGCTTACTTTAGTTGTAAGCATTACCAGTGTATAGTGGGTAAAGTTTCATGAATTGCGAGAAAGATTTGTTATATACAATTATTAAGAATAAATTTAAGCAGAAAGGGTTTAGCAATACCGTTCAAGGACTATGTTAAGATTATGACTGGTAAACAAGAGTATAAAGGTCTGGCATCACTGCAAAAATTCTTCTGCCACAGTGATGGTAAAAGTGCCTTTTTCTCCCTCAAGCCTCTTTTTGAGAGCCCCCAAAAGGGTGATGGGCAGAATGGTCCATCCTCTTATCATTTTGCCTATCAATTAGACCTAATTTCCAAAGCACCAATTTTTAACATTGATTTCTGCTCTCCTACATCACTGTGGCAGAAGAATTTTTGCGGTGATGCCAGACCTTTATACTCCATTGGGGATCCTTGACCATCATCACAGCACCAACAAAGGCTCCAGCATGATACATGTGAGATCCTGCTCTGTCTTCCCCTTCCTCATGTGTCCCTTTCCATCCCCCCCCAACTATCTTCCCTCTGTCCTATCTCTCTTTTTCTCTGCTTTCCACCTGATCCTTAGATCAACTGCATTGCATGGCACCAGCATAGTGAGATGAGGCAGCCCATCCACCCCTGCTCAGCCTCAGAAGGATCTAAGAGGGACTTGACCAGACCAGCTAACTGACCAGGGAAGCAAGCCAGGGTCCTGAGCAACAGCAGTTGTGGCTGACCTGCCAGCCTAAAGTATCTCCCTGTGACTGACCAGCCACCCTGTATCCTGAGAATTTTAACATAAGCAGTATTTCCCCCACCTTTACTATGCTATCTCTCCCTCCCCTTGAGTCTGCTTTCTAAAAAGCAGGAAAGTGACTATCATTCCTGACTCAGAACTGAACAACAGAACTAACCGTTTCTTCCCCACTCAGGAGGACTGTTTGACAGAATAAGAGACGCTAACCAATATTCACCTGGCAGGTCTGAAGCTTATCACTCAATTTCAGTTTCAATACTTTTGCCTTGTTTTGATTCTTCTCCTTTTGTGTGTTTTAATCAGTAAACTTCTAACTTTTGTCATGAATTTTCCAGTGTATTTGCCATGGTACTAGGCAGGCTGAGTTCTCTGTATATTAAACCCAACACCTTGTTTAAGACCATATAATATTGGACAGTGTCAGGTTTCTGTTAACACCTTTGACTCATTGAGTTCATATATTCCTTCTAAATTAATTCAACAGTCCCCAATATCACATCTTCCCTTCCAAGCCAAAACTAACACTAAAAAGAAAACATTAATTAAACACACAACTACAAATGCTTATGTCCAGCCTCATAACTAAACTTGTTAACATGTTCAGTTAGTCTATGAAGTGCCCTGTGCTATCATTTGGACCTGTCAGGCTCCCCTGGAATATCAGCTCGACATAGCCACTTGTTCTGGTTGTTCCATATCTTAGGGCTCCATTGTCTCAACCAGTTGTGATTGTTGCCCTCTTGGGCAAAACAGTAGACTCATGCCCCTTATCTTCATCCCTTTGGGGATTTGGAGATGGTGGGGCCTATTCCTCTGAAGTATGTGTCTGGCTGAGGTTCCAACCTCATTTGATCATGGGGCAACTTCTTGTGACACCATTGCTGTTTGTGACAGCTGTTTCCCATCACAGAGATGCACAGTGTCATTTTTATGAAGTGGTGGTGGTTCCCTGGCTCTCAAATCATATTGATTTGTTTATTTTACTTAATCTTTCTCATGTCTCTCTTTCGTAGTTGTCAAGGTTCCTCCTCCACTCTGAACTCTAGGGTACAGATGTGGGGACCTGCATGAAAACCTCCTAAGCTTACTTTTACCAGCTTAGGTTAAAACTTCCCCAAGATACAAATTAATTTTATCCTTTGTCCTTGGAATATCCACTGCCACCACCAAACTCTAACTGGGTTTACTGGGAAACATAGTTTGGACACGTCTTTCCCCCAAAATCCTTCCAACCCTTGCACCCCACTTCCTGGGAAAGGTTTGGTAAAAATCCTCACCAATTTGCATAGGTGACCACAGACCCAAACCCTTGGATCTGAGAACAATGAAAAAGCATTCAGTTTTCTACAAGAAGACTTTTAATAGAAATAGAAGTAAATAGAAGTAAAGGAATCACCCCTGTAAAATTAGGATGGTAGATACCTTACAGGGTAATTAGATTCAAAACATAGAGAATCCCTCTAGGCAAAACCTTAAGTTACAAAAAAGATACACAGACAGAAATAGTCATTCTATTCAGCACAGTTCTTTTCTCAGCCATTTAAAGAAATCATAATCTAACGCATACCTAGCTAGATTATTTACTAATCTAAATTCTAAGACTCCATTCCTGTTCTATCCCTGGCAAAAGCAGCATACCGACAGACACAGACCCTTTGTTTCTCTCCCTCCTCCAAGCTTTTGAAAGTATCTTGTCTCCTCATTGGTCATTTTGGTCAGGTGCCAGCGAGGTTACTTTTAGCTTCTTAACCCTTTACAGGTGAGAGGATTTTTCCTCTGGCCAGGAGGGATTTTAAGGGGGTTAACCCTTCCCTTTATATTTATGACAGTAGTATTCTGGATTCTTTGTCTCTATGTCTATAGTTGCCAGAGCACTGTTCACTCTCCATAAGCTTCATTCTGTACTGGGTGACTTCAGTTGCTTGGTAAATTCTAAATACTTGGGAATGGTTAATTCTAGATCTTCCAGAAGTCTCTCTCTGAGTTTTTTGTTCCAGCTTCTAATGATGAGTTGGTCTTTTGTCAGGGAATCAGGCTCTTCAGCCTTAGATCAGTCACATTCCTTCTGTACCCTCTGAAAAAAAACGTATCTTCCATATGTTTCATTCTTACAAGGAATAAAATATACATGCACTTTCTGTACTACAGTTTCATAGTACATTTAACTGCCCGAGTTAACTAAAAACAATTTAAAACATCAAGTGCTTCAGAACCAGCCACTGTCAGAAATAAGGCTACCTTCTGATTGTCTGATCAGGGAATAACTCCTCAAGAGGATTTTTATGGGAATTTCCTCCCTGATAGCTAGCTTGTAATGGTTATTCTGGGGAAGGGGATAGTCCATCCTATTGCCAGCAACGGTTCTTCTTCCTAATGCAGATGAGGCCAAAGAGATGGGGGGCGGGATGTTAGTGCCTTCATGTTAAATTAGGTTACCCCAGCAGAAATATGGGCGGAACTGAGACAGGGAGTCCAATGGTTTAATGGAAGAGAAGTGCAATCATCCAGTACCTGGAAGGAAGATGCAGCATTCAAGTGGAACAAAAAGCAACCCTGGCTTGACCTGTATTGCTCTCTCAGGATCCAAATAGCACGAAGTGCTAAAGAAAATTGTTTGTAAGTCTTTTATTCTCTCTTTATCTATTTGCTGTAACTAAACATTCTGCTGTTCTACCAAAGGGTATTGACCGGGTTTCAGTAATACGCTTCTTGTAAAAATCCACATGTATTTCACATTTTCTCTATTGTGTTTAGCGTTGTACATTGTCTAAAATAATTGCCATGATACTTGCAGGCCTCAGTAGCTGCTCTGTTAAAGAGAGCTCACCCAGGTGGGCCACTACAGACAGTGAAGTTTGCTTCGCATTAACAGAACAGGAGAGTGTTTGGATTATAGCCCCTGCACCTTAAGGATACCTCTGTTTTATGCATATGGCAAGCCGAAGGGATTTATGAGAAGTCTTGGACTTCTGTTGAAGGCTTCTGGCAGCCTAAGGGAGAGCAAGGGCTCTATCTGCAACTAGGGTGATTGGATGAGAAGTCAGTTATATTTTATTTTACATTATTTGACCACAGAAACAATATATTCTGTTTTAAGTACAGATTCCCCTGGCTGGATGGCCTTTTCTTGTTTATAAACTGTATCAAGTTCTTACAACGATTAAAAATGTTGAAGATATGGGGAGAGGTGCCTAAAAAATAATTGTCCTATCTGGCACTTAATCACCTGAGTAGTGGGCTGTAATTCTCTTTCAGGAGATGGAGCGTTTTGAAATGGTACTGCTAATTTGAGTGGAATATCAGGACGTCAGTCACACATCCATAGTGCCACTTCGCTGGGTCGGCATCATGCGTCTGTAAGGAATTGAACTGGCAATGAAAATGACTAAAACAGCTGGAAATACAGTGGGTTGTTATAAGTCTATATCAGCTGAGGTGTGGGAGCCATCATATTTATGTATATTTTAAACATGAGAGAGTTAAGGAATAAGAAAGCAGTTTTGTTTGTAGTTACTAACCAAAAGCAATATGCTTGAAGCTATAATGTCTGCATGGTATTTAATTCCACTGTCTATGCAGACCAGCCCTCAGAGATTATATAAAATAGCTCATTGAAAAGGTCATTTTTGAATGTATTTTCATACTGTGGATAATCAAAACAGAGCAGAACAGATTTTTTATAAGAAAACAGATACTAAAAAGTGTTGATGGGGATGTGAGTGGTTCTAATGAAATGCCACTAATGCTATTTGGACTGGAAAATAGACTTGTGCAGGATCTAATGCTTCACTCTAGGTAACACTGGATTTTGTGGCTCACCAGCTGCTAGCCACATCAGTAGTGTGTCTCAGGCACAGTACAGTAATTAAAACACACTGGTTTTGCTCTCTGGTGATCCATATATAAATCCTTCTGAATTTTCAAAGTTCTAAAGAAGTCTGTTTCATTGCTGCATAACTTTCAATGCTTGCTTTTCTCTAAAAGTAACGCTAACTTTAAACTTCAAGACTAGCATCTGTGTGTTTTTGAGACTACAACAATGTTCTCATGCGTGTTTTCCCCTATATATATTTACAGCCTTAATTTCGGGTTAATCACTTTTTTTATTTGAATGAAAATGCTCTGTACAAATGGCCTCCTGCCTCACTGAAATCAACAAGGCCCTGTGAAGTTGCAGGACTCTGAATGCTCAGAGCAGTTTCCAGAATTGGTTGCCTCAGTGTGTGTGTTTCAGTTTCTGGAATAATATAGAAGAGAGGAAAAGGAGGAGAAGGAAAAAATCACACAACTTTTAAGTTTACCAAACTTTTCCTTACTTTTTTATGCTTATACCAGTCAGTATTTTAGGTGCACTTGAATGACTAATGAGAGTGGTATTTGGCCTCTTTGAATTATGGAGAGATGAATTTATTCAAATATAACCACAATAAATCTGAACTTTTAACTCAAGTCTTCATGGAGCTTTGGAAATATCAGTTTAATTGTTTATTCTGTCCATCTCCACCTCTATGCACTTCCCTGGTTTAATCAGGACTGGAAACAAAAATATCAAAATAAGAAAAAAAATAGCAAGATGTACCAGAAATCTAACTAGAATTCTGGCTCTCCTAAGATTTCCAGTTAGATTTCCTGACCAAAACAGGCCAGAAAAGCTTCATATACACATCCCAATTTTTGAATGTTAATTTGAGTTGAAACTTCCAGCCTTTCAAGGTTTGCTCATCACTAATTTAGATCATTAAAAAAATTTCTGCCGTCAGCACTTTGTGGATAAATAGCAAAATTTCTCCTCTTTTTAGACTGAAAGTTAATTTAGTTTAACTGTATTTTCTGAAGAGTTAGCAAGAAGAGCTTGCAACAGCTTTCAAATTTAGCTCCATTATTCTAGCAATATCACACTAAAGCCAAAAAATAGAAGTTATGGCCAATGAACTGGTCATAGTGGATAGATTTGTGTTTAGTTCAGGAAAAGGTCAAAGACAGATGTTTTCTTGAATAAAGAATGACATTAGGTGCCTAAGTATATGATAATAGTGGCATTAAAAATGCAGATAGATAAGTCTTGAACACAAGTAAGTTGCCAAGTGGGGTGATTTTACAGACTAGCAAGAAGCAGGACACCACACCAAAAATAAATAAATAAATTTCAGATAAAAAGTATTTACTTCAATGAACATTTGATCTGTTTCCCCTTTCTTAAGAAGAAAGAGTCATTTTCCAAACTCTGGCTTTTAAGCTTCCCATTTGCAGTTCGCTGAAACGGGCCAGCATGAATCACAAAGAGCCAATTTCTGGAAAGTGTTGCCATGCCAGCAGTGGCAGTCACGTTTCTTTAATATTTTCACTAACCTTATTTCCCCTGTGAGAAAAATAACTGCTGCTGTTTGTTCAAACTTGGCAGCCATGATAGGACTAGCTGTCAGACAGCCTCAGCTCCCCTTGCTAATTTCAAGCTCTGTTGAGCAGTACTGCTGTGGAAAGGCTATCACTCAACATTTAGTAACAGCTCCAGCAGGGGGTGAAAAAACCTTAAGGAAATCTATAGATACTGCTGATCAGAGGGAAAAATACTGGTGCTTTTAATGGAAGAATTCACTGTTATTCACTTCATTACTTTAAACAAAACAACTAACTAGAATCTATGCTAAAATACTGAAAGCACCAGCTGCCCAACACTTGTTAACATACTGTCCAGAGTCAGATTAGATAGCACAACGTAATTAGAAGTTTGAAAGAGAATTCTGAATGGCAACTGTTCTGGCTGGTGCAACTATTAACTCTATAATTTCCTGGCCAGTGTAAAATGATCTGGATAGCGCTGTTTCAGAAGGACACAGGTGGATTAAAGATTAGGTTTACAAATTAGGAAGAACTTAATAATAAATCTACACAGCAACAGATGAAATTAGTTACCGTCACTTCCAAGTTCTGTTCTAATTCATTAGATGGCCTAGATTAAATGTGATATTATTTCTGGTGTCCATGTGGAGCACTCCAGAGAGGAACTCAATCAGCAATACTGTGTATGGTGAACATACATCATTATGATATGGAATTGGAAAGGTTACAATGTTTATTCCATTCTAGGGATTCTAGATTGAGGACTAAAATATGTAAATAGTGGTCACTCATATGCACACAAAAAGTGGGAGTGTGCTAATAAAGTTTGTGGATGATACAAAGCTGGGAGGTATTGCCAGTTTAGAGAAGGACCGGATATCATACAGGAGGATCTGAATGACCTTGTAAACTGGAGTAATAGTAATAGGATGACATTTAATAGGAGAAGTGTAAGGTTATGCATTTAGGGATTAATAACAAGAATTTTAGTTATAAGCTGGGGACACATCAATTAGAAGTAACGGAGGAGGAGAAGGACCTTGGAGTATTGGTTGATCATAGAATGACTATGAGCTGCCAATGTGATATGGCTGTGAAAAAAGCTAATGTGGTCTTGGGATGCATCAGGAGAGGTATTTCCAGTAGGTATAAGGAGGTTTTAGTACCGTTATACAAGGCACTGCTGAGACCTCACCTGGAATACTGTGTGCGGTTCTGGTCTCCCATGTTTAAGAAGGATGAATTCAAACTGGAACAGGTACAGAGAAGGGCTACTAGGATGATCTGAGGAATGGAAAACTTGTCTTATGAAAGGAGACTCAAGGAGCTTGGCTTGTTCAGCCTAACTAAAAGAAGGTTGAGGGGAAATATGATTGCTCTCTATAAATATTATCAGAGGGATAAATACCGGAGAGGGAGAGGAATTATTTAATCTCAGTACCAATGTGGACACAAGAACTCATGGATATAAACTGGCCACCAGGAAGTTTAGACTTGAAATTAGACAAAGGTTTCTAACCATCAGAGGAGTGAAGTTTTGGAATATCCTTCCAAGGGAAGCAGTGGGGGCAAAAGATCTATCTGGCTTTAAGATTAAACTCAATAAGTTTATGGAGGAGATGGTATGATGGGATAGAAAAGGTGGGGGAGTAGCACTGTATGTAAGGGAGCAGTATGACTGCTCAGAGCTCCGGTACGAAACTGCAGAAAAACCTGAGTGTCTCTGGATTAAGTTTAGAAGTGTGTGCAACAAGAGTGATGTAGTGGTGGGAGTCTGCTATAGACCCCCGGACCAGGGGGATGAGGTGGATGAGGCTTTCTTCCGGCAGCTCACGGAAGCTACTAGATCGCATGCCCTGATTCTCATGGGTGACTTTAATTTTCCTGATATCTGCTGGGAGAGCAATACAGCGGTGCATAGACAATCCAGGAAGTTATTGGAAAGCGTAGGGGACAATTTCCTGGCGCAAGTGCTAGAGGAGCCAACTAGGGGGGGCGCTTTTCTTGACCTGCTGCTCACAAACCGGGTAGAATTAGTGGGGGAAGCAAAAGTGGATGGGAATCTGGGAGGCAGTGACCATGAGTTGGTTGATTTCAGGATCCTGACACAGGGAAGAAAGGTAAGCAGCAGGATACGGACCCTGGACTTCAGGAAAGCAGACTTCGACTCCCTTAGGGAACGGATGGCCAGGATTGCCTGGGGGACTAACTTGAAGGGGAAAGGAGTCCAGGAGAGCTGGCTGTATTTCAAGGAATCCCTGTTGAGGTTACAGGGACAAACCATCCCAATGAGTCGAAAGAATAGTAAATATGGCAGGCGACCAGCTTGGCTTAATGGTGAAATCCTAGCGGATCTTAAACATAAAAAAGAAGCTTACAAGAAGTGGAAGGTTGGACATATGACCAGGGAAGAGTATAAAAATATTGCTCGGGCATGTAGGAATGTTATCCGGAGGGCCAAATCGCACCTGGAGCTGCAGCTAGCCAGAGATGTCAAGAGTAACAAGAAGGGTTTCTTCAGGTATGTTGGCAACAAGAAGAAAGCCAAGGAATGTGTGGGCCCCTTACTGAATGAGGGAGGCAACCTAGTGACAGAGGATGTGGAAAAAGCTAATGTACTCAATGCTTTTTTTGCCTCTGTTTTCACTAACAAGGTCAGCTCCCAGACTGCTGCGCTGGGCATCACAACATGGGGAAGAGATGGCCAGCCCTCTGTGGAGATAGAGGTGGTTAGGGACTATTTAGAAAAGCTGGACGTGCACAAGTCCATGGGGCCGGACGAGTTGCATCCGAGAGTGCTGAAGGAATTGGCGGCTGTGATTGCAGAGCCATTGGCCATTATCTTTGAAAACTCGTGGCGAACCGGGGAAGTCCTGGATGACTGGAAAAAGGCTAATGTAGTGCCAATCTTTAAAAAAGGGAAGAAGGAGGATCCTGGGAACTACAGGCCAGTCAGCCTCACCTCAGTCCCTGGAAAAATCATGGACCAGGTCCTCAAAGAATCAATCCTGAAGCACTTGCATGAGAGGAAAGTGATCAGGAACAGCCAGCATGGATTCACCAAGGGAAGGTCATGCCTGACTAATCTAATCGCCTTTTATGATGAGATTACTGGTTCTGTGGATGAAGGGAAAGCAGTGGATGTATTGTTTCTTGACTTTAGCAAAGCTTTTGACACGGTCTCCCACAGTATTCTTGTCAGCAAGTTAAGGAAGTATGGGCTGGATGAATGCACTATAAGGTGGATAGAAAGCTGGCTAGATTGTCGGGCTCAACGGGTAGTGATCAATGGCTCCATGTCTAGTTGGCAGCCGGTATCAAGTGGAGTGCCCCAAGGGTCGGTCCTGGGGCCGGTTTTGTTCAATATCTTCATAAATGATCTGGAGGATGGTATGGATTGCACTCTCAGCAAATTTGCGGATGATACTAAACTGGGAGGAGTGGTAGATACGCTGGAGGGGAGGGATAGGATACAGAAGGACCTAGACAAATTGGAGGATTGGGCCAAAAGAAATCTGATGAGGTTCAATAAGGATAAGTGCAGGGTCCTGCACTTAGGACGGAAGAACCCAATGCACAGCTACAGACTAGGGACCGAATGGCTAGGCAGCAGTTCTGCGGAAAAGGACCTAGGGGTGACAGTGGACGAGAAGCTGGATATGAGTCAGCAGTGTGCCCTTGTTGCCAAGAAAGCCAATGGCATTTTGGGATGTATAAGTAGGGGCATAGCGAGCAGATCGAGGGACGTGATCATTCCCCTCTATTCGACATTGGTGAGGCCTCATCTGGAGTACTGTGTTCAGTTTTGGGCCCCACACTTCAAGAAGGATGTGAATAAATTGGAGAGAGTCCAGTGAAGGGCAACAAAAATGATTAGGGGACTGGAACACATGAGTTATGAGGAGAGGCTGAGGGAGCTGGGATTGTTTAGCCTGCAGAAGAGAAGAATGAGGGGGGATTTGATAGCTGCTTTCAACTACCTGAAAGGGGGTTCCAAAGAGGATGGCTCTAGACTGTTCTCAATGGTAGCAGATGACAGAACGAGGAGTAATGGTCTCAAGTTGCAGTGGGGGAGGTTTAGATTGGATATTAGGAAAAACTTTTTCACTAAGAGGGTGGTGAAACACTGGAATGCGTTACCTAGGGAGGTGGTAGAATCTCCTTCCTTAGAGGTTTTTAAGGTCAGGCTTGACAAAGCCCTGGCTGGGATGATTTAACTGGGAATTGGTCCTGCTTTGAGCAGGGGGTTGGACTAGATGAACTTCTGGGGTCCCTTCCAACCCTGATATTCTATGATTCTATGATTCTATGATAACATGATTTTGGTAATTAATTGATCTTTAAATATTCACGGTAAATGGGATTTTAGATGGGGTGGGATCTGAGTTACCCAGAAAAGAATTTTATGTAGTATCTGGCTGATGAATCTTGCCCATATGCTCAGGGTTTAGCTGATCGGCATATTTGGGGTTGGGAAGGAATTTTCCTCCAGGGCAGATTGTAAGAGGCCCTGGAGGTTTTTCGCTTTCCTTTGTAGCATGGGGCACGGGTCACTTGCTGGAGGATTCTCTGTTCCTTGAAGTCTTTAAAGCATGATTTGAGGACTTCAATAGCTCAGACATAGGAGAGGTTTTTCACAGGAGTGGGTGGGTGAGATTCTGTGGCCTGCGTTGTGCAGGAGGTCAGACTAGATGATCATAATGGTCCCTTCTGACCTTAATATCTATGAATCTATGATTGGTGAATCACTGCACAGTATAATATTCCCAGTGGATTTTTTGCCAGGTGTCCAGGGAATTATGAGGTTGTGGATGGACATGCCAAGCAGATTCAGAGATATGAATCATAGAATCATAGAATATCAGGGTTGGAAGGGACCCCTGAAGGTCATCTAGTCCAACCCCCTGCTCGAAGCAGGAAAATTAATTGAATTAATGAATTAATACATATCTGCAAAAACTGAGCATTGAGGTCACAAAAGAAAGCATATTACTTCTAGGATAAATAATGGCATAGAGTGTACAAATAGCACATCTGAAAAAAAAATACAGAGGCCACATCTACATATGGCTCTCCCTGGAAAGGGCATAATGTGACAGTAAGATTAATAACCTGGATTACCACCTCTGGAAAAAATCTCCTTGTACAGAAAAATAAACCACCTATATCCAGCAGCAATGCTTCTTTTCCTCAGGGCTGAGGAGAAGGTAGTTCCAGTCATAAATACCATTTGACAATTGTTCCAGGGTAGAGATCGAAACTTGTACGATTTCTGCCACGTAAGACTTTATATCATTAGCCTACAATCCACTGTCTCAAATTGAGTATATACTAATGTTAATCTGCAAAGTCTTTAGAAAAGTTCATGCCAAGAACAGAGCTGGATGAATAATGGATTTTTCAGTTTGTTGGAGTTTCGGGGAAAAAAATTGTTTGAGTTAAATTCATTGTCATTCATAGTCATTCATGATGGCGATGGACAGTAATTTTGTAAACCCTTTGCTTGATAGTTGTAAAAATGCTGGAAGTCGAAACTAAATGTTTGGGTTAAAAGAAAATGTTTTGACTTTTTTGGTTCAGTTGAAAATATTTGTTGAGTTCAACATGAATTTGCAAACAATTTTGGTTGACCAGAAACTGCCTCTTTTGGTAAGTAAGCTATTCATTTTTAAAAAATCACCCACTTTTAGCCAAGAGGCTATATGTTATATGAAACATAGAAGGCAGGGTAGACAGTTATGAAGCACAAGATTTCAGATTTCTTGGTGTTGACACACAGTTGTTCATTGTTGTAGATTGACTCCTAGATTTTACATATGTATAGAATGATTGGAAGGCAATTCTTGAATACTCGGAGCGTCTCTGCCATCTAAGTAACCTCTCATAGTCAATAATATTACAAGCTGCTGGGAAGTTCAGCACAATCAATGTGTCCAGCTGATCCTGTACTGAAACAAGCAGGAGACAATTTATGACATTAGAAAGATCTCCACTTCAAAGGATGACTGTAGATCAGATTGGAACATAGTAATATGCCACTGTTATTCAAATGCATCTGGAATTGATTAGTCACCACTTTTTCAATCTCCTTCCTCATAATCGAGAGGTTCGAGTCTGGAAAGTATTTTGCAAGCACTCTAGTATCAAGAGATGGTTTCTGGAGGATGGCTGAAATCAAATGGTTGACATCCTACACACAGTAAGTGAATAACTCATAATACCCATCAATAATAGCAGTGTAATATCTATGGCTGAGAACATGTAACATCGCTTGAATTCTAGTCATAGCTGCTTCAGTATGTCTGTATAAGATCCCTGTAAGAGGATGGTCAGATTCCAGACTCAGGGAAAATGGGAGAAATCAAACTCACAAAGCAATTACTCCTCATTGAGCACTAGCCGTAAGTGAAGTCAAAAGTTTTCAAGTTCAGCTGCTTTTCAATTATTAGTATGTAAAAATAGAAGAGGCTTACATTTATGGTTTTCAGGGAGGAAAGTATATTTTATTCTAATTAATATCTCAAAAAAGATTGAGGGATTGTGTTCATACTTTTAAAAATAAAATCAATTTGTCCTGAGTCTAAGTGACCAAAGTGTCAGCTCAAAATAACAATTTTCCAGGAAGTTAACTTCAAGTGGAAACAGGAGATTATAATTAAAAGTAATCTTGTAACCTTAACTATAGAGTTGTCTAGAATACAACATGGCTAAAACATGTAAAAGGAAATTATGTTTTGTTTTACAAAAGTAAAGCAAACAGAAACAATTCATGGCTCTGTTGGACAGCCACAGAAATATTAATGTACAGGAAAAGCCACATTTGTTTAACAAGAGAAAAAACTCTGGCTATCAAAGCTCTTCTTTTATTTCAAGATAAGTGGCATTAAATGATAGTAATGCAAGCCATATTTCAGATAGCCCAAAAGGAGATCTTTCCCCATCATTCATGATGGAAACAGGAGGGGTTTGTATTTCAATCCAAGGAATTCTCAAAAATGTGTCCATCCCATACTATTACTTGGGACATAAATGCTTATTTTTTTCCTCTTTGGTATTCCTTTCCCTTTATTCTTGTTTCTTCCTTGCAAATTGATATTGCTTTCAAAGTACCTAAAGTATCTAACAAGGGCAGTGTGATCCAAAAGTGTTATTGCACAACAACTGCAGGAATGACAAAATAGCCTACAAGCCTAGGACATAATATAAATAGACCAAAGCTCCCCTCTGGTGGAAAAGATTAGACACACATTAATAACGAATGGCTAAATTTTGCCCTCTGATATGACAGCACAACTGCTATTGAAATCAGAAAGAGTTGTCTTCCAGGAGTTGTCAGAAGGCTCAATTTGTCTTCCAATACATTTCATAGCCCCAACCATTTTTGAATAGTATTATAATTCTCTAAAAATTGCTGTAAAATTCAAAGGGAACAGGGATGACAATTGAAATCACTTTAGTCAGTAGTGACAATTGTCTTAGCATTGGAAATGTTGACCTTGAACAATCACACATGGATCCTCAGGCACTACCCAAGTTTAAATGTGACTGAATTTATTATGCAAAATAACACTCATTTTGCCATTTTCTTCCTAAAATCCAGAATCTCAAAGGTAAGAAACATAGCAGAGAAATACTATTGAGACTCCCCATTCTCTTTAGAATTATACAGCATGCTTGCTTTATGATGTGCAAAGAAATAGGAGCAGAGGGAACAAATGGAAAACTAATATATGATAATGGTTTTGGTAGGTATCTTGGATAATTATGGGTTGTTGTTTTCTCCATATCTGATGCTATCGTATTATTTCACTGCCAGTTTGTAAGTGGCACAACTAAGCAAATATTAAGATGATGTCTGCAGTTCACTTATACAAATGCTGAGCATAAGATCACCTGAACTAAATCTGTTTAAACCTCAGAAGTAATGAGATAGCAAACATAGTATTATGGAAAATTCAAATGCTATTTCCATCCCACGGAGTTCAGAATTACATTATGCAGAGAATATAATTAACTCCACTGTATTTTATCTTAGAGCAGTAGGTTAAAAGTGTAGGATTCATTCATTAGTATAAACAGAACTAAAGTACTGACGTATTAAGTTAACTAAAACATCAGCAGAAACTGAGTTATAGGGTAGCCATGTAGAGGAAATTCACGCAGTCATATATCCAGGGAGTTGTGTGAACTATAATTAAAACAACAAACTAGAAATTAATAGAGGAATCTGGAAGGTGACAAAGATGTTTAACTCACTGGTTTAAGAAAGAAACGGCAGGTAAAACTGAGATGAAGAGGAGGCTTTTTATAAGAAATAATCTGTCAGTGAGGTTGTGCAAATTCAAGGCCTTAAAAAGTTCAAAAAGGAGAATAAGAATCTGATGTCCTCATGATAAACTGACAAGACCCGTGCTGAAAAGAACAATATTTTCAGAACATTCCAGTATATTCTTGTGAAGAAAATGCAGTCAACAAATTCAATAGCTTAGACATTTCTAGTAAAACCTAGTGGCTCTAAAACCAAGATCAGCACTGGATCCCTCAAGGAAACAAAAAGACAGGACATCCTTGAAATATTTCTGAAGGAATTATACAAACCCTTTTAAGAATCTTTCCCCCAAAGCAGGCAACATAATGAAAGGGGTGTGGGAGAAGAATATCTAAAACATAGTTTTCAACAAAGATGACAACATGTACCCAACCAATAAACAAAGCTTGAAAACCTGTACATTGAAACTTCTTTTTCCACTGGTTCTGACCAATAGAGAATGATAGAGATGCTATATTTACTATATTAACTATTTCATGTGGTGAGAGGGAAGTGAAAATATTTTCAGAAAACATTCTCTACTAACTATACAGTTTGGAAACCCTAGCATTACCCATATGGTTCAGGCCTAGTAACCTACAGAGGATGAAGCAAGATTTCACCTTTATTAAGTTTCCTAACACAGAAACAACAGAATCTGAATGTACCTTCTGTGTTGTTCTTTGCATTAAAGCAAAATCTTGAACTTCATATATTTTTATTCAAGTATTTTACACAACACAGAAACCAGAGCCTACTGTAAACTGCAGTGTGTCACTATTTGATTTGTCCCTCTCGGTAAGTCCAGACTCTTGTCTTGAAAAATGTAGGATGATCGTTGGTCTTTATAGACTCACCCCATCTCCTTACACAATACAGTCATGTGCTCCACACATCATCCAGATATTCATAATAGGCTTAAGTAATGGGGCCCTTTTTCAGGGCCCAAACCTCTTTCATGAATAATCAATTTCTCAAATAATGGTAAGCCAAATACAATCAATATAACCTGAGATATTACTCATTTTCATTCATTCACAACCACATCTTGCTACTGTAAAGAAAGTACAAAGAAAGTTATGCAGTAGGACCTGGAGATTATTTTTATTTTCTAGCAATATAAAAAGATAAAGTGTTTTTTCTTAGAAATTCATCTCTTGAAATATTTAAGGCTTCCATAGCTTGATGTATCCATCCTGCCAATCTGTGTGTAGTAGTGTATTGAATTCAGCACCAGTTCTAAGGGTCATTGCCAAAGCTGACAAAATACTACATTTCATTGTCAATCAGAAGATTTCTCCATTAGTCTATTTGGGATTTGAATTCACAGGACATCTGTGCTGTATCTCATTCTTCATTCTATCCTATTCCCAGATGTAGGACTAGCTCCAAAGCTCTTTAAAGTCAATGGGAGTCTTTCATGTGACTTCAATGGGTTTTGAATCAGGCCCTTTTGGTTTGTCCCTTTGTGGACCCATTCCCATACTTTTAAAGCAGACAAGATGGAAACAGGACATGCTCGTCCCTGTTATACCCTCAGGAGAGTGATGAGAAATAGCTTCCCAGTCACAAGAGGAAGCTGCAGCTAGAGCCTCCAAGGGCCTGAACTTTGCAATAGCTTGTATAACAGGATGTAGAATAGTCAGCATCAGGTCAGAGGGCAGATCACAGTGACAAAAGATAAGGAAGCTGTCAGTCCTGCAGCCTTGTTTGTAATGCTTCAGATATATGGAATAAAGGTCTGTTACTGTAAAGCCTCAGGGATTTCTGTGTCTTATTGATAGAACCAGAACAAGGACCAATCCTGTGTTGTTCACTCAGATAAGTTCCCACTGACTTCAGTGAGATTTTTATCTTTGTCACAAAAATGGGATCAGATCAACGGAGGAGGCCAGCAAAATGCTGTAAATCTCTAGGAAGTTTATCAGAAACAATGAAAGTTTTGCCTGAGTAAGGGCTGGTGTGTCCCCTTAGTGAAATTCCCTAGCACTAATGAGATTATATCATTCTGGGCTTTTCCATCGTTACGTTCCATACGTGCCACATAGTTGCTGACCAATGGTGTAAATTCACTTCAACAGTGTGGGCCAGATCCTCAGTTATTGTAAACTGGTGTAAATACACTGACTTTGACAGAGCTGTCCCAGTTTACACCAGCTGAGGATCTGTCCCTTTATCTCCATAGGTCTCTCCCATCCCCTCAATCCCCAAACTTGTCTAATAAGCAATAACTTTGTAACAAGAATGTAAAATCCATTAGTCCTTTGCCATTTCTCTTGTACCTTGTTATCTAAAAGCTGTATCAGGAAGGAAAATCAGTCCGGTGTTGATTTTTTTTCTATGAATGAACTGTAAAATAAGCAAAGGGCAGAGACAAAGTAATCATATGCCCTTTCTCCAAGGAGTGTGCCTCATCAAGAGATCAGATGTCAACTTAAATGTGAACTACAGAAAAAATTGGTTTCAGAGGAACAGCCGTGTTAGTCTGTATTCACAAAAAGAAAAGGAGTACTTGTGGCACCTTAGAGACTAACCAATTTATTTGAGCATGAGCTTTCGTGAGCTACAGCTCACTTCATCAGATGTTTACTGTGGAAACTGCAGCAGACTTTATATACACACAGAAAAAATTGACAGTTACTAGTTTCTGCATAGGTGTTTTTTTAGCTTTACCTTACCTGAAATGGAGAAAATAAAAAGCTTAAAAGGAATAATTTATCTAAACTGAGCAAGACAATGCATTTACAAGCATCTAGTTAAATATTACCGTATGAAAGGATAACTTTGAAACTGTTTCTTCATTTTCAAAACATCTTCATTATATTCACTTTAGATTATATAATTGAATACAAAATTGAATCACAGCAGGGAACTGAAGCCAACTTTAAAAAATGAACCTTATTGTTTATTTTATTACACTCTTCACAGAACTTAAGTTGATTTGGAATCTGGCTTCCAACCATCATTTTACTTAATGCCCAATTTATTTCTAAATAACAAATATACTTTACCAAATATATGGATAAATGAAGTGGCTTTTTTGTTTGTTTGCTTTTTTCTGAGCTACGGAGGTCTTATTAATGTGCTTTCAGCATCTTCAATTAGTTTCTCTGACACACCAGAAATACTGGAGAGATTCAATGGTAGTTAAAATAATACTTTTAAATACCATGCATGTTAGCCAAACCCTGTGTGGATTACTGTTTTAAGAATCTATCTTAAAATGAAATGCTACTTTATTCAAATTTAGAATTGATTTTTACAAAAAGAGTTCTTATATTTCCTCCGAACCACACATACACATACTCATTATCAATCTGAGCATAAGAATACAGGGTCTGCTTTTGAGCTTATTTACACTGCTAAGATCAGAAGTCACTTCCCTGAAGTTTTTGGAAATAGACTGGTGTAAAAACCTGTGTGAGAATTAGAATCAGGTCTATAAACTGCACATAAGTAATCCATCAAATCTGGTATCCTCTCTCTGGCAGTGCTCAATAGCTAATGCTTCAGAGGAAGACAAATCTGTTCTTAGGCTCAAATACAGAGCCCAGCATCCAGCCCAAGTAGCTACTGTGCAGCTGCATGTAAGGGGACTAGGGGAAAGAAATCCTCCACTTACTGGAGACTACTCAGCATAATGGCTCCACAGATCCTTCTCTGGCCCCACAGGAGGGCAAAGAGGAGGGCAGTGGCAGATCTTTGACTCTGTTCTCAGGCCTCCCCAACTCATGCTCCATAATGCTATGGCATGTGAAATTTCAGAAGGTTGGTTTCTTTCTGAGGAAGTCCTGTTCTATATAGGTTCTTATACTGTACTCATCTCTATAGTAGCTGAGTGCCTTGAAGATGGCCTTGAAAATTGGTCCGATAACAGGAAGCTAGCTTTCATTATTTTGCATCTAACTGTATACTTTAGCTTTACAGAGATCAGAATATATTCCTGTCTTATAGACTTCTTCTGAGGATCTAAGGGTAAGTCTATACTACCATTAGACACCCAGGGCTAGCCATGCCAGCTGACTTGGGCTCACAGGTCTCAGGCTAAGGAGCTTGTCATAAATATAAAGGGAAGGGTAAACCCCTTTGAAATCCCTCCTGGCCAGGGGAAAGCTCCTCTCACCTGTAAAGGGTTAAGAAGCTAAAGGTAACCTCACTGGCACCTGACCAAAATGACCAATGAGGAGACAAGATACTTTCAAAAGCTGGGAGGAGGGAGAGAAACAAAGGGTCTGTGTCTGTCTGTAGTCGTCTTGGCCAGGGATAGACCAGGAATGGAGCCTTAGAACTTTTAGTAAGTAATCTAGCTAGGTATGTGTTAGATTATGATTTCTTTAAATGGCTGAGAAAAGAATTGTGCTGAATAGAATAACTATTTCTGTCTGTGTATCTTTTTTGTAACTTAAGGTTTTGCCTAGAGGGGTTCTCTATGTCTTGGAATCTAATTACCCTGTAAGATATCTACCATCCTGATTTTACAGGGGGGGATTTCTTTATTTCTATTTACTTCTATTTTTTATTAAAAGTCTTCTTGTAAAAAACTGAATGCTTTTTCATTGTTCTCAGATCCAAGGGTTTGGGTCTGTGGTCACCTATGCAAATTGGTGAGGCTTTTTATCCAACATTTCCCAAGAAATGGGGGGTGCAAGTGTTGGGAGGATTGTTCATTGTTCTTAAGATCCAAGGGTCTGGGTCTGTAGTCACCTAGGCAAATTGGTGAGGCTTTTTACCAAACCTTGTCCAGGAAGTGGGGTGCAGGGTTCTGGGAAGTATTTTGGGGGGAAAGACGCGTCCAAACATCTCTTCCCCAGTAACCAGTATTAGTTTGGTGGTGGTAGCGGCCAGTCCAAGGACAACGGGGGGAATATTTTGTACCTTGGGGAAGTTTTGACCTAAGCTGGTAAAGATAAGCTTAGGAGGTTTTTTTCATGCAGGTCCCCACATCTGTACCCTAGAGTTCAGAGTGGGGGAGGAACCTTGACATGGTGGCACAGTGGTGGGATTGACCTGAAATCATTTGGAGATCCAGTTGAGATTTTTTGAACTAGAAATACAGATTTTAAAAAGGAATTTTTAGGAAGTCCAGAAAGCAGCTTTGAAACTGAAAGCAGCTTGGTTTCTCTCTGCTTTGTGGCCAAGCAGAGACAAAAGGGGATTATCTTGTGAATTGCAGGTTTTCTTGCCTGGAGGCAGGGTACTTAACTCCTGCAGGGAAATTCACAGTCTTCCAACCCAGAGGTTTTTTTTTCTTTTCTTCCTAAAAGTAAATAGGGGGGGTGTGCTCTACCCATTTGCCTGGAGACAAAAGTGGCAGGGTTTTTGTTGTTTTTTTTTAGGATTTTGATTTTTTTTGTTTTACAAGGAGCACAGGTTTGAAAAGGAATTTTTTTTTTCCTTTGGGCTGGGTAAGCAGGTTTCCAAGTAGTTGGAGGTTTTTTATTTTAATTTGGGCCCAGAGCAGAGACAAGGGAATTGTCTTTTTCTGTAGGCTGACAATCACTATCAGAGAATAGGTATTCTATTCCAGCACAGCAAAATTTTACAGCCAAGTTTTGTTTGTTTATTTCTAAACCTCGGGTGTAAAGTTAGTAAAAACAGAGAGGTTAGAATGGCAAAATCCGCGGCTCGACTACAGCTCGAATTAGCCAAATTTCAGGCTGAGGAAAGACAAAGGGAACATGAAAGACAGATAGAACTCATGCAGCTGAAGAAGGAACAAGAAAGGGAGGCAGAACAACACCAAGCGGCTGCTCACAGGAGAGCTATGGAAGCGAGGGACAAAGAACTGGAGGAGAAGGAAAAAGAGAGGAAGCATGTGGAGGAGGTGGAGAGGATAAAGGCCCAGCAGAATATACCAACAAACCCTAGCAATCCTTCTCCAGGTACCACTTCCCATCCCAGAAAGTTCCCCACCTACAAGGCAGGTGATGATACTGAGGCCTTCTTAGAAAACTTCGAAAGGGCCTGCCTTGGGTACAACATCTCTACTGACCAATACATGGTAGAGCTGAGGCCGCAGCTCAGTGGATCCTTAGCTGAGGTGGCAGCTGAAATGCCTAAAGAACACATGAACAAGTATGAACTGTTTAAATCCAAGGCGAGAGTCAGAATGGGGATAACACCCGAGCAGTCTCGTCGGAGGTTCAGAGCCCTAAGGTGGAAACCAGACATGTCATTTACCCGACATGCCTACCACATTGTGAAACATTGGGATGCCTGGATATCAGGAGCAAGTGTTGAATCTCCAGTAAATTTGCCCTTCCTAATGCAAATGGAATAATTCTTAGAGGGTGTTTCTGAGGAAATAGAAAGATACATCCTAGATGGGAAACCCAAAACTGTAATTGAGGCAGGAGAGATTGGAGCCAGATGGGTGGAGGTGGCAGAGAAGAAGAAAACTGGTCGCAGTTGGAGCGGAGACCAGAAGGGACCACCCCAGACCACACCCTATTACCGGGGGCCGCCCAAAGCCCCACCTACCTCCCAAAGAACCCTCCTGACCCCTTATCGTCCCACCACCCCGTTCTCCAGCAACCCTCCTCGCCCCAGTGACCCGTCAGCTGGACGATGTTTTAAGTGTAACAAGCTGGGGCATGTAAAGGCCAACTGCCCCAAGAACCCCAACAGATTACAGTTCATTGCACCGGAATCACACCAGAGGTCCACAGGCCCAGATACCTCCCAGATACCCTTGGAGCGGAGGGAAACTGTGAGTGTGGGCGGGAAGAAGGTCACCGCGTGGAGGGACACCGGAGCACAAGTGTCAGCTATCCATGCTTCCTTAGTGGACCCCAATTTAATCAACCCAGAGATCCAAGTGACGATTCAACCCTTCAAGTCCAACTCTTTCAATTTGCCTACAGCCAAGTTGCCTGTCCAGTACAAGGGCTGGTCAGGAATGTGGACTTTTGCAGTCTATGATGATTATCCCATCCCCATGCTGTTGGGGGAAGACTTGGCCAAGCATGTGAAGCAGGCCAAGAGGGTGGGAACGGTCACCCGCAGCCAGGCTAAACAAGCCGTGAGGCCTAGCTCTGTTCTGGAAACTTCTATCAGGACCCGGTCAGAGGTGATGGACCTGGACCCCAGGCCAATGTCTGCAACAGCAGTAGTGGATCCAGTCCCAGAGACCCAGATGGAACCAGTCCCAGAACCGGAACCAGCCGAACAACCAACACCAGACCCCGTGTCAGCACTGAATCCAGTACTTGCAACCTCAACACCAGAGGGCCCCACCGAACCTGAACTGGCAGCAGCCGATAACCCTACACAAGAGGCTCAGCCGGAGCCTGAATCCCAACATAGTGCACCAGCGGAGAGCGGTTCACAGTCAACAGAAACAGCTCCATCCCCTATATCGCTTCCAGAGGGACCAAGCCTAGGTCCACAATCCCATGAGGAACTGATGTCTCCAGCATCAAGGGAACAGTTCCAGACCGAACAGGAAGCAGATGAAAGCCTCCAGAGAGCTTGGACGGCGGCACGGAGCAACCCACCGCCTCTCAGCTCTTCTAATCGATCCAGGTTTGTTGTAGAAAGAGGACTTTTATACAAGGAAACTCTTTCTGGGGGACACCAGGAAGACTGGCATCCTCAGAGACAGTTGGTAGTTCCAACTAAATACCGGGCCAAGCTCTTGAGCTTAGCCCACGATCACCCTAGTGGCCATGCTGGGGTGAACAGGACCAAAGACCGTTTGGGGGGGTCATTCCACTGGGAGGGAATGGGCAAGGATGTTTCTACCTATGTCCAGTCTTGTGAGGTGTGCCAAAGAGTGGGAAAACCCCAAGACCAGGTCAAAGCCCCTCTCCAGCCACTCCCCATCATTGAAGTTCCATTTCAGCGAGTAGCTGTGGATACTCTGGGTCCTTTTCTGCAAAAGACACCCAGAGGAAAGCAGTACATACTGACTTCCATGGATTTTGCCACCTGATGGCCGGAAGCAGTAGCTCTAAGCAACACCAGGGCTAAAAGTGTGTGCCAGGCACTAGCAGACATTTTTGCCAGGGTAGGTTGGCCCTCCGACATCCTCACAGATGCAGGGACTAATTTTCTGGCAGGAACTATGAAAAACCTTTGGGAAGCTCATGGGGTAAATCACTTGGTTGCCACTCCTTACCATCATCAAACAAATGGCATGGTGGAGAAGTTTAATGGAACTTTGGGGGCCATGATACGTAAATTCGTAAATGAGCACTCCAATGATTGGGACCTAGTGTTGCAGCAGTTGCTCTTTGCCTACAGAGCTGTACCACATCCCAGTTTAGGGTTTTCCCCATTTGAACTTGTATATGGCCGTGAGGTTAAGGGGCCATTGCAGTTGGTGAAGCAGCAATGGGAGGGATTTACACCTTCTCCAGGAACTAATATTCTGGACTTTGTAACCAACCTACAAAACACCCTCCGAACCTCTTTAGCCCTTGCTAAAGAAAACTTACAGGATGCTCAAAAAGAGCAAAAAGCCTGGTATGATAAACATGCCAGAGAGCGTTCCTTCAAAGTAGGAGACCAGGTCATGGTCTTAAAGGCACTCCAGGCCCATAAAATGGAAGCATCGTGGGAAGGGCCATTCATGGTCCAGGAGCGCCTGGGAGCTGTTAATTATCTCATAGCATTCCCCACCTCCAACCGAAAGCCTAAGGTGTACCATATTAATTCTCTAAAGCCCTTTTATTCCAGAGAATTAAAGGTTTGTCAGTTTACAGCCCAGGGAGGAGACGACGCTGAGTGGCCTGAAGGTGTCTACTACGAAGGGAAATGTGCTGGTGGTGTGGAAGAGGTGAACCTCTCCATGACCCTTGGGTGTATGCAGCGACAGCAGATCCAGGAGCTGTGCACTAGCTACGCACCAACGTTCTCAGCCACCCCAGGACTGACTGAACGGGCATACCACTCCATTGACACAGGTAATGCTCACCCAATTAGGGTCCACCCTTACCGGGTGTCTCCTCAAGCTAAACCTGCTATAGAACAGGAGATCCAGGATATGTTACAGATGGGTGTAATCCACCCCTCTGAAAGTGCATGGGCATCTCCAGTGGTTCTAGTTCCCAAACCAGATGGGAAATACGTTTTTGCGTGGACTACCGTAAGCTAAATGCTGTAACTCGCCCAGACAACTATCCAATGCCACGCACAGATGAACTATTAGAGAAACTGGGACAGGCCCAGTTCATCTCTACCTTGGACTTAACCAAGGGGTACTGGCAGGTACCGCTAGATGAATCTGCCAAGGAAAGGTCAGCCTTCATCACACATCTCGGGCTGTATGAATTTAATGTACTCCCTTTCGGGCTGCGAAATGCACCCGCCACTTTCCAAAGACTTGTAGATGGTCTCCTAGCGGGATTAGGAGAATATGCAGTCGCCTACCTTGACGATGTGGCCATATTTTCGGATTCCTGGGCAGACCATCTGGAACATCTACAAAAAGTCCTTGAGCGCATAAGGGAGGCAGGACTAACTGTTAAGGCTAAGAAGTGACAAATAGGCCTAAACAGAGCGACTTACCTTGGACACCAGGTGGGTCAAGGAACTATCAGCCCCCTACAGGCCAAAGTGGATGCTATCCAAAAGTGGCCTGTCCCAAAGTCAAAGAAACAGGTTCAATCCTTCTTAGGCTTGGCCGGTTATTACAGACGATTTGTACCGCACTACAGCCAAATCGCTGCCCCACTGACAGACCTAACCAAAAAGAAACAGCCAAATGCTGTTCAGTGGACCGGAAAGTGTCAGAAGGCCTTTAACAAGCTTAAAGCGACACTTATGTCTGACCCTGTACTAAGGGCTCCAGACTTTGACAAACCGTTCCTAGTAACCACAGATGCGTCCGAGTGTGGTGTGGGAGCAGTTTTAATGCAGAAAGGACCTGATCAAGAATTCCACCCTGCAGTGTTTCTCAGCAAAAAACTGTCTGAGAGGGAAAGCAACTGGTCAGTCACTGAAAAAGAATGTTACGCCATTGTCTACGCTCTGGAAAAGCTACGCCCATATGTTTGGGGACGGCGTTTCCACCTGCAAACCGACCATGCTGCACTGAAGTGGCTTCACACCGTCAAGGAAACTAACAAAAAACTTCTTCGGTGGAGTTTAGCTCTCCAAGATTTTGATTTCAACATCCAACACATCTCAGGAGCTTCTAACAAAGTGGCTGATGCACTCTCCCGTGAAAGTTTCCCAGAATCAACTGGTTAAAATCGTCCTTGAGATGTGGAAAATATTGTTAGTCTTTATGTACTTGGAATTATATTTAGAGATGCATGTGTCTTATTAACTCTGTTTTTCCTAGAGCTCCAGGAAGAAATCCCAGCCAGTGTTTCACCCTAACTGAGATTTGGGGGGCGTGTCATAAATATAAAGGGAAGGGTAAACCCCTTTGAAATCCCTCCTGGCCAGGGGAAAGCTCCTCTCACCTGTAAAGGGTTAAGAAGCTAAAGGTAACCTCGCTGGCACCTGACCAAAATGACCAATGAGGAGACAAGATACTTTCAAAAGCTGGGAGGAGGGAGAGAAACAAAGGGTCTGTGTCTGTCTGTATGCTGGTTTCTGCCAGGGATAGACCAGGAATGGAGCCTTAGAACTTTTAGTAAGTAATTTAGCTAGGTATGTGTTAGATTATGATTTCTTTAAATGGCTGAGAAAAGAATTGTGCTGAATAGAATAACTATTTCTGTCTGTGTATCTTTTTTGTAACTTAAGGTTTTGCCTAGAGGGGTTCTCTATGTTTTGGAATCTAATTACCCTGTAAGATATCTACCATCCTGATTTTACAGGGGGGGATTTCTTTATTTCTATTTACTTCTATTTTTTATTAAAAGTCTTCTTGTAAAAAACTGAATGCTTTTTCATTGTTCTCAGATCCAAGGGTTTGGGTCTGTGGTCACCTATGCAAATTGGTGAGGCTTTTTATCCAACATTTCCCAAGAAAGGGGGGGTGCAAGTGTTGGGAGGATTGTTCATTGTTCTTAAGATCCAAGGGTCTGGGTCTGTAGTCACCTAGGCAAATTGGTGAGGCTTTTTACCAAACCTTGTCCAGGAAGTGGGGTGCAGGGTTTTGGGAAGTATTTTGGGGGGAAAGACGCGTCCAAACAGCTCTTCCCCAGTAACCAGTATTAGTTTGGTGGTGGTAGCGGCCAGTCCAAGGACAACGGGGGGAATATTTTGTACCTTGGGGAAGTTTTGACCTAAGCTGGTAAAGATAAGCTTAGGAGGTTTTTTTTCATGCAGGTCCCCACATCTGTACCCTAGAGTTCAGAGTGGGGGAGGAACCTTGACAGAGCTCTTTAATTGTGGTGTAGACATTTGGGCTTGGGCTGCAACCCAAGCTCTGGGACCCTCCTATCTTGCAGGGCACTAGAGCCTAGGTTCTAGCTTGAGCCCAAATGGCTACACTGCAATTAAGCAGCCCCTTAGCCTAAGCCCCATGAGCCCAAGTTGTCTAGCATGGGGCAGCTGCAGGTTTTTAATTGAAGTAGAGACATACCCTAAATGTATTTTCAATCTACTGCGCAGGTATCATGCTGGTAAAATCTGTCTGCTGCTGCACTTATAACAGAAGAAAAGACAGGTTATGACAAATCCCAGCTTTGGAAAGAGCTATGCATTCTGTTGCCTGTATTTTGCTATACAGCTCAGCTACGCAATCTCCGAATCTCAGCTCCCTGCAAAAGTTTGGGAGCTTGAATGTTTGCTGTGAGACTCGATTACTTTCCATGCCACTAGATAACATAAAAGCTACATCCTGTATGTTTTATGCAGTGTTTAGAAGCTCATTCCTTATACAAAATAATGGAACTATTTCCTTCTAATTTCTTTAAAAGACTCTGTTTTTCAGAAGCTGTGCAGATGCTAGTACTCTGCTGCTGTAGAATCAATACCATAGAAGAGTGGAGAGAGAAAACAAGAAATTGAAGGAAAATTTCAGTTGCTTGGAGAAGATCTGATTTTATTTTATTCAGAAAGAAGGCTTTTCTGCTTTTACGTTTTCTTTAAATTTGGGGGAAAAACATCTGTCACACCACGTTAGCGTCTATAGTAAGTTGTGGTTAGGCACTGACTGCTGAGCTGGCTTTAATCTGGATAATGTGAATACTTTTTCACGTTTGCTCATCTGTGTGTGGCCACAAAAAATTAGAGTGCTCCAAATTAAATCTTGACATCTCAAAATCATCATCACTTTTCTCCTATGGTAAATACTGGTAATGACAGAGACCAGGTCTTGTCCCCATTTAAGTCAGTTGGGATTTTGGCTTTTAATTGTATGACTCCAGTCAGCAATTGCAGTTTGGTAGGGTAGACCCATTTTGGACTTAAGTGAGATTCCACACAGCTACAGAGATCTGCACAAGTCAGTTGTAAATCTTTAGTAAAAGGCGAAAGATTTATACGATCTGAAAAGAAACCAGTTGTTTGCAGGATCAGGGTTTATGGCATGAGGATCAGACTTTTACCTCATATGTTCTACTAGAACTTCTGAATAACCTCACTACAAACTGTTGTAGTTTGCAGAGTGATAATAGACATCCTAACATATAACACCCATCCCAGAAAGTATGTACAAAGACTATTTAATCTCTAGATGGTGGGGAAATAGTGAATAATTTCCATGTTGTTTCAAATTCTAATTCACAATTTTGTGCTAATCCACTGTGCAAATCCATATGTATTTTAACAGAATTATGAAATTTGCAAAACTAATCATTAGCAAAAAATGTGAAATCTTGCTTCAACTATTTCACTCAAAATGGTTTTATTTAGGAATTAAAACCTGCACAATGGTACAGATGCTTCACAATATGTGATGACTTTTTCAACATTGAAATTATATTAAAAATGCCTCTGATTTTATGATTTTAGAATGTTCTTGTAAATATTTCCTAAAGCTTAGATGTTTTACTCAGTGGAGCAAATCTTCTCCATAGCACCTGGCCAAAGTAGCTAAACTGGGCACCAGTGTGATGGCTAACATCATTGTACCTCAAGGTTCCATACTAGGTCCCATACTGGGTTTTTTTATATATGTATATTGTGACAGGGCAAGGCCAGATGGCTATAGAAAAGTAGTGGGAGAGAGATATATTAGCTCCGGGCAAATCCCTGGTACCAGGATAAGTGAAATGGCAGCTGCTCCAGGTCAATTGAGACACCTGGGGCCAATTAAGAACTTTCCAGAAGGCAGGGATAATGCTAGGTTGATTGGAACACCTGAAGCCAATCAGGGGCTGGCTGAAACTAGTTAAAAGCCTCCCAGTTAGTCAGGTGGGTGTGTATGTCAGGAGCTGTGGGAGGAAGTTGTGCTGTTGGAGAGACTGAGTAGTACACACCATATCAGGCACAAGGAAGGAGGCCCTGAGGTAATGGTGAAGTGGAGCTTGAGGAAGTGAGGGCTGCTGTGGGGGAAGTAGCCCAGGGAATTGTACATGTCATGTTTCTAAAAGGTCAGCTACCATAGCTGATACTATTAGGGTCCCTGGGCTGGAGCCCGGAGTAGAGGGTGGGCCCAGACTCCCCTGCCCCTTTGCTCCCTGATTAATCTCTGAGACTGGGAGACAACAGAGACTGTACAAGGAAGGATAACTTCTCCTCACCTCCTTCGCTGGCTTATGATAAAAATGGCTCAGTAGACTGTGACCCTTGTCTCTAGAGAGAGAAGGGTTACGTGGAGGGTCACAGTGAACCTCTGAGGCTAGCGAAATCCTCCAGGAAACGCGGGACCCACGGAGGCAAGGAGAAAGCTTTGTCACAGTATAAAATAATTAAATTATATATATTAATTTTAATGATCTGGAAAGGGAGGCAAGTAGTGAGGTAATAAAATTTGCAGCTGACAGAATTATTTAGGTTAGTCAGGATAAGAAAGGACTAGAAGAGGAACTTCAGAGCGATCTAGAATGGCCAGGTGAATTGGCAACACAATGACAAATGATATTCAGTATAGATAAATGTAAAGTGATGCACATTGGAGGGAAAATTTTGAACTACTTATGCACCATATAGGATTTGAGTCAACTTTATTGACTCAAAAAATGGGCTCGGGCATTGCTGTTGGTAACTCAGTGAAACTCAGACCTCCGCTCAATGTGCAGCTGCAGATATATAACTAAACACGATGGCATAATCCGTGGGATGATGAATAATACAAATAATTTTATAATTCCTTAATGTAAATCAATGGTGTGGCACACTGTGTACAGTGCTGTTCACCCTATGTCCAAGAGGATATAGAAGAACTAGAGGGAATTCAGAGAAAGACAATGAGAATGATCAAGGGCATGGGAAAACACTCATATGAAAAGAGATTGAAAAGAATGGGATTGTTATAGAAAGGAGATGAAAAAGAGGGGATATGATAAATGTACATAAGATAACGAATGGTCCCTTGGCCCGTGTCTCTTCCCGCAGCCCCCTTTGGCCTGGAGCGGCAAACCGCGGCCAGTGGGAGCCGCGATCGGCCAAATCTGCAAACACGGCAGGTAAACAAACCAGTCTGGCCCACCAGGAGCTTTCCCTGAACAAGCAGCGGACCGGCTTTGAGAACCACTGGTCTAGAGAAGTTATATCGGGAACTTCTGTTCTCCCTCCCTCCTAACACAAGAATAAGGGGGCACTCAATGAAATTAAAAAGATGGGAAATTCAAAACCAATAAAAGAAAATACTTTTCACATACTATGTAATTAGACTGTGGAACTCACTGCCACAGGATGTCACTAAAGCCAAGAACTTAAGAAGATTCAAAAATGGATTTATGTTATATAGATATCAAGATTATTCATAATACAAACCAACAAAGGGGTTCCATTAGGGTCTCCAAAAAGGCAAGGGGTTGTGGTAAGAATTCTTTACCAGCCCACAAAGAAAAACTGAGGTATTCCAAGATTCCTGCTCCACCTTAATGATTCAAGTAACCTCCATGATCCTAGCTCAAACTTTTCCCAATGGGTACGTCTACACTACGAAATTAGGTCAATATTATAGAGGTCAATTTTTAGAAATTTATTTTATACAGTCAATTGCATATGTCCACACTAAGCGCATTACGTTAGCAGAGTACGTCCTCACTACCATGCCTAGCATCAACTTATGGAGTGGTGCACTGTGGGTAGCTATCATAGAATCACAGAATAGAATCATAAAATATCAGGGTTGGAAGGGACCTCAGGAGGTCATCTAGTCCAACCCCCAGCTCAAAGCAGGACCAATCCCTAACTAAATTATCCCAACCAGGACTTTGTCAAGACTGACCTTAAAAACTTCAAAGGAATGAGAGTCCACCACCTCCCTAGGTAACGCATTCCAGTGCTTCACCACCCTCCTAGTGAAAAAGTTTTTCCTAGTATCCAACCTAAACCTCCCCCACTGCAACTTGAGACCATTACTCCTTGTTCTGTCATCTGCTACCACTGAGAACAGCCTAGATCCATCCTCTTTGTTACCGCCTTTCAGGTAGTTGAAAGCAGCTATCAAATCCCCCCTCATTCTTCTCTTCTGCAGACTAAACAATCCCAGTTCCCTCAGCATCTCCTCATAAGTCATGTGTTCCAATCCCCCAATCGTTTTTTGTTGCCCTCCGCTGGACGCTTTCAATTTTTTCACATCCTTCTTGTAGTGTGGGGCCCAAAACTGGACACAGTACTCCAGATGAGGCCTCACCAATGTCGAATAGAGGGGAATGATCACATCCCTCGATTTGCTGGCAATGCCCCTACTTATACATCCCAAAATGCCATTGGCCTTCTTGGCAACAAGGGCACACTGTTGACTCATATCCAGCTTCTCATCCACTGTAACCCCTAGGTCCTTTTCTGCAGAACTGCTGCCTAGCCATTTGGTCCCTAGTCTGTAGTGGTGCATGGGATTTTTCTGTCCTAAGTGGAGGACTCTGCACTTGTCCTTGTTGAACCTCATTAGAACTATCTCACAGTTCCCCCAGTCTCTGCCGCCCATTGGAATTCTGGGTTAACCTCCCAATGCCTCATGGGGCAAACACATTGTCGCGGGTGGTTTTAGGTACATGCCATCAGTCGCCCCTCCCTCCGTGAAAGCAACGGCAGACAATCGTTTCACGCCTTTTTTCCATGCGGACACCATACTGCTTTCAGCAGTAGGACTGCTAATTGTCGTCATCCACCGCTTCTGCTGCAACTCTGCTCTGCTGCTATTGTCTCAATAGCGAATTTCTCCATGTTGTCTGTCTTGGTACATGTGTTCTTCCTCAGGAAATGTGCACGGTGCTAACTGTCATCCTCCACCGCTTCCGCTGCAACTCTACTCTCCTGCTCGCATGAATCCGCCTCGCAGGTCCTCTCGTCATTCTCTATAAATATCTATTCTCATGGCATCCTTAGTCAGCTACCGCTTCTGTTGCAACTCTGCTCTTCTGCAGACACCATACCACGGCAAGCATGGAGTCCACTCAGCTCACCGCGGCAGTTATGAGCATTGTAAACACCTCGCGCATTATCCTGCAGTATGTGCAGAATCAGAACCTGTAAAAGCAGGTGAGGAGGCAACGGCAGCGCGGTGACGAGAGTGTTGAGGACATGGACACAGACTTCTCTCAAAGTATGGGACATTTGGACATCCTGGTGGCAATGGGGCAGGCTCATGCCATGGAACGCCGATTCTGGGCCTGGGAAACAAGCACAGACTGGTGGGACCACATAGTGTTGCAGGTCTGGGATGATTCCCAGTGGCTGCAAAACTTTTGCATGCACAAGGGCACTTTCATGGAACTTTGTGACTTGCTTTCCCCTGCCCTGAAGCTCAAGAATACCAAGATGAGAGCAGCCCCCACAGTTCACAAGCAAGTGGCAATAGTCCTCTGGAAACTTGCAATGCCAGACAGCTACCAGTCAGTCGGGAATCAATTTGGAGTGGGCAAATCTACTGTGGGGGCTGCTGTGATCCAAATAACCAACACAATCACTGAGCTGCTGCTATCAAGGGTAGTGACTCTGGGAAATGTGCAGGTCATAGTGGATGGCTTTGCTGCAATGGGATTCCCTAACTGTGGTGGGGCGATAGATGGAATGCATATCCCTATCTTGAGACTGGGAAGGCAGACGTATATAAACCGCAAGGGGTACTTTTCAGTGGTGCTGCAAGCACTGGTGGATCACAAAGGACGTTTCACCGACATCAACATGGGATGGCCGGGAAAGGTACATGACACTTGCATCTTCAGGAACTCTGGTCTGTTTGAACAGCTGTAGGAAGGGACTTTCTTCCCAGACCAGAAAATAACTGTTGGGTATGTTGAAATGCCTATAGTTATCCTTGGGGACCCAGCCTACCCCTATCTCCCAATGCTCATGAAGCCATACACAGGCAGCCTGGACAGTAGTAAGGAGCTGTTCAACTATAGGCTGAGCAAGGGCAGAATGGTGGTAGAATGTGCCTTTGGACGTTTAAAAATGTGCTGGCACAGTTTACTGACTGGATTAGACCTCAGCTAAACCAATATTCCCACTGTTATTACTGCTTGCTGTGTGCTCCACAATATCTGTGAAAGTAAGGGGGGAGACGTTTATGGCGGGGTGGGAGGTTGAAGCAAATCGCCTGGCCGCTGATTACGCACAGCCCGACACCAGGGTGATTAGAAGAGCACAGCAGGGCACGCTGCGCATCAGAGAAGCTTTGAAAACCAGTTTCATGACTGGCCAAGCTATGGTGTGACAGTTCTGTTTGTTTCTTCCTGCCCCCTTGGTTCACTCTACTTCCCTGTAAGCCAACCCCACTCCCACCTTTGATCACCACTTGCAGAGGCAATAAAGTCATTGTTGTTTCAAAATCATGCATTCTGTATTAATTCATCATACAAATAGGGTGATAACTGCCAAGGTTGCCTGGGAGTTGTGGGGGAGGAGGGAAGCAATGGGTAGGGTGGTGGATGAGGGCAGGAGGTAAGAGCAAGGCCACACTGCACTTCTAAAGTTATTGAATGCCAGCCTTCTGTTGCTTAGGCAGTCCCCTAGGGTGGAGTGGTTGGGTGCCAGGAGCCCCCTGCCCCACATTCTTGGGCATCTGGGTGAGGAGGCTATGGAACTTGGGGAGGAGGGTGGGCGGCTACACAAGGGCTGCAGCTGCGGTCTGTGCTCCTGCTGCCTTTCCTGCAGCTCCACCAGATGCCAGAGCATATCAGTTTGATCCCCCAGTAGCCTCAGCATTGCATCCTGCCTCCTTTCATCACGCTGCCGCCACCTCTCCTCTTGCTCCTGCAAGCTCTCATCTTGCTTATCCCTCCTGTCCTCACATTCATTTTCTGCTTTCCTGGACTCTGCTATTGTTTGCCTCCATGCATTCTGCTGAGCTCTTTTAGTGCGGGAGGACTGCATGAGCTCAGAGAACATTTCATGGCGAATGCATTTTTTTCACCTTCTTCTCTGCGCTAGCCTCTAGGATGGAGATGATAGGGGGAGCATTGAAACATTTGCAGCTGCGGGAGGAAAAAAAGGGAAACTAGTATTTAAAAAGATACATTTTAGATAACAATGGGTAGACTCTTTCACGGAGAACCAAGCTGTTAACATTACATAGCACATGTGCTTTCGGCACAAGGTAGCATTTTGCCTCTTATATTGATGGCCTCCCAGTTTGGTGTGAGAGATCACACACGCAGGGCCGGGCAACAGAATTCAGCTTGCAGGCAGCCTGGTAAGCCAGTCTTTTGGCTTCTTCAGCCTTCATAACATGTGGGAATGGTTTCAAACAGCAGCGACCTCCTTTCCCATACCAAGCACCCGTTGGGTTGGCCATTTAAAAGGAGGGGCTGTGGTTTTCGGGTTAATGTGCAGCACAAACCCAACTAACCCCCCCCCCACCAAATTCTCTGGGATGATCGCTTCACCCCTCCCCACACCGTGTGACTAGTATCAGGGATCCTGCCAGCCAAACACGAACAGCTCAGCATGAACAGGCCCCACCCCCCCGCACCGCGTGGCTAACAACGGGGATGATTTCTTTTCAGCCACAGGCAAAACAGCCCAGCAGGAACAGCCACCTCTTAATGTCCCCTTAATAATGTCCCTGGAGGATTTCCGCTCCATCCCCAGACACATTAACAGACTTTTCCAGTAGCTGTACTGGCCGCAAATGCATCCCAAGTCTTCAGGGCAAATTAATCATTAAACACTCTTGCTTTTAAACCATGTATTATATTTACAAAGGTACACTCACCAGAGGTGCCTTCTCTGGCTTCATGGTCCGGGAGCCCACCTTGGGAGGGCTGGGAGGGTATTGGCTCCAGAGTGATAAACAGTTCCTGGCTGTCGGGGAGACTGGTTTCTCTACTTGCCTGTTGTGCACTATCCTCATCCTCCTCTTCATCATCATCTTCCTCGTCCCCAAAATCCTCATCCCTGTTGCGTGAGACTCCCCCCTTGTAGGTGTCCACAGACAGGGGTGGGGTAGTTGTAGGGGCACCCCCTAGAATTGCATGCAGCTCATCATAGAAGCGGCATGTCTGGGGCTCTGACTCGGAGCAGCCATTTGCCTCTTTGGTTTTTTGGTAAGCTTGCCTGAGCTCCTTAAGTTTCACAAGGCACTGCTGCGGGTCCCTGTTATAGCCTCTGTACATCACGTCCTTGCAGATTTTTTCAAATATTTTGGCATTTCGTCTTTTGGAAAGGAGTTCTGATAGCATGGATTCGTCTCCCAATACAGCGATCAGATCCAGTACCTACCGTTCGTCCATGCTGGAGCTCTTTTGTGATTCTGGGACTACATGGTCACCTCTGCTGACGAGCTCTGCGTGGTCACCTCTGCTGATGAACTCGCCACGGTGGCCAAACAGGAAATTAAATTCAAAAGTTCCCGGTGCTTTTCCTGTGTACCTGGCTAGTGCATCTGAATTGAAAGTGCTGTCCAGAGTGGTCACAATGGAGCACTCTGGGATAGCTCCCGGAGGCTAATACCGTCAAATTGCATCCACACTAACCCAAATTCGACCCGGCGATGTCGATTTCAGCACTACTCCCCTCGTTGGGGAGGAGTACAGAAATTGATTTTAAGATCCCTTTAATACGACAAAAATGGCTTCGTTGTGTGAACGGGTGCAGGGTTAAATCAATCTAACACAGCTAAATTCAACCTAAACTCGTAGTGTAGACCAGGGCTAAGTGTGGATTTTCCCTGATCCATCCCAATCCAAATTCCTTTCTGCTAATGCTCATGCAGGAAAGTCTCCATGGATCTATGTTATATATCAGGGATGAACAAGTACACTTGGGGTCAACTCCCCAGATACTTACTTACCACCTTTGTGCAGCATAACTGCACTGGTTCCATAGAGGAGGGGTCAGGGCTTACCCTCATAAAAAGATTAAGGGCATACAGTTAGATTACTGAATATTAGAATAATCAACTGCAGAAGATGTCTTTATTGCTTTAAAGGAGGCCTTTATACTTAAGCAAATGTGATAAAAAGAATATTTCTGTGAAGTGACGTATCTAATGTCTTTCTGTGTTCCCTTTTGCAGTTATTGAAGATTAATTTTAATACAGGTTCTCTCTAGCACAGCAGTGTTGTCCTCCTACCCACATCTCTTGAAGTCATAGAGTATATATTACAACATAATTTACCGACACAGAAAAAATTGGTATCACAACTTCCAAGGTTTATCCATTAAAAAAAATTCATGTTCAATAACCAAATCACTTAAATGAACAAAGAAAACATGTGGCATTGTAGGAAATTATCATGCTAAATTCTAGAACAACATTGACTGCAATATTGATTATAACAAAGGAAGAGAATGCAAGATAAGTACATGGCCTGCATTTAATATTTGTACTGTCCTTTCCTTCACACTATCCAAGACCATTTCACTACGATAAATAGAGTGGAACAAGGAGGTTAATGTTTACAATAATATGTCATACAAGAGATGTTTAAAGTGTAATGTTATGTAGGTAACAATTTTCCTGGTCATAAAGCTGAGTTAACTTAAGAGAAACCAGTTTAAATTAGACAGCATATATCAAATCATACTGGTGAAATGACATACTTGAAACCAACTGCAGTGGCATTTCCTACTGGATTTATATTCATTCACTTTCGAATAAATCTGTGATGTGCTGAGCAACTTCTACTGAAGCTAACGGGTTGTTCAGCCTGTGTGAGAAATGAAAAAAATTGAATAAAGATTTCAGGATTTGCCCTCTTGATTTTCAGTAAAGTATTAAATATCATTGTCATATCATTACCCAATTCAGCAAAGCACTTGAGAAAATCTTCATTGACTTCAATGGGATTTATACTCCTACCTAAGTGCTTTGCTGAACTGGGGCCTCAAACATTTATAATGATTGTTAAATGATCAGTTTAAAATATACAGGGATCGATTTTCAGAGATGGGCCTCCATGTGAAACTAATTGCAGGTGCTGTATTGCACCCACAATTTATTGTGTGGGCAATTTAGAACCCTGGCAGACAATTTACACTCTGTCTTTACTCAGACATTGTGAGTGGTGCTTCCCTTGCTGCTAAGACTCAACTCTATGTGCCTCTCTCCCATGATTTATCTTTTTAATAAAGCAAAAAGTGACCATACAATGTGTGAAAAGCCATTGAAAACTTAAGGCTTGTACCGGTGGTGGAGACAGCAGTCTGGAGTTAACAGATTAAAGACTTTACAGTTTATTTAGTTCTCATTAAAGGTGCAAAATTGACAGGACTGGAAACTGAATACATCTATTTATGTTTTGACACAAGTGATGGACGGATACTGATGGTACAACCTTTCCCACCATTATGTCTTAATCCTGACCCAGGACTGTATATAAGCTATGACTACACTTGGAGCTGGGGAATGTGATTCCCAGCTCAACTAGACAGACTCACAAGATCTCATGAAGGTAGCACACTAAAAATAGCAGGGTAGGCTTGGTGGCACAGGGAGCAGTAGCATAGGCCAGTCGCTCCGAGGATGTACCCGCAGTGGATGGGCAGGTTTGTGCTTGGGGCGGCTAGCACATGCCGCTGTTGCCACTGCCTGTGCTACTGCAGCGACACCCCCATGTTTAGTGCCTGGCTTTAGTGAGAGCCGGTGTGAGCACCCCTAGCTCCAGGTGCAGGCATCTCTTTGAGTCATTTTCAATCAGGGCACATTCAGTCTTTGATCTCCCTGCTGAGGATGCTTAAATAGTGCTATTTGTTGGTGGGGGGTTATTTCTTAATGGAGCCACAGAACTAGATTAACATGACTAATTCATTTCTCAGAGTCCGTGTAATAGCTGTTAGACTGTCCCAGCCTTCATTCAAGAATAATCTGAGCCACATTCAAACCAATGTGTCAGATGTGAAATGCTCTGTGTTACATTACTGAACCCAGCAGCCATTACTAGTCCTCTGATATCTTGTGCTTTTGAGGGACTAACTACAGCTCCTAAACATTATCCATTCATCTTCTGTCAGCTTCCAAAAAATAAAACAAGATTTTCCAAACAGGGCATAGAGTTTCACCCAAAGCAGTTACATAACATTTAGCAAAACCTGTACATTTATATGATTCTGTCTGAAATATTAATCCCTAGTGCCTGAAACACCTCAAAGAGGCCTGATTTTCAGCAGCTGAGTACTCAGTGCTTTTTAAAACTGGCCTCTTCAAAGTGTCTGATATTAATAAATTAATATTAAATGATAATAAATAAATAATCTCCAGCTCTTATACAGAACTTTTTATCAGTTGACCTTGAACACTTCACAAAGGAAGTAAATATTTTTATCCCTGTTTTACAGAAGGAGAAAATGAGGCACAGAGAGGTGAACTTGCCCTTCAGGCCAGTGACAAAGTCAGGAACAGAACCTAGATGTCCTGAGTCACAGTCCAGTGCTCTAACTGCTATGCTTACTGCTGTGAACACTAGTCTCTTTTAAAATATTAGGCCTAAAGTTTTATTTTTGTGATGCACCTAGAACACTGTTAGGTGCTCAAAAGTAAACAAAATAATAACAGCAATATTTTTGGGGGGAAATAGATTTTTTTCTTATTTAAAATGAATTGCACTGCTCAGTAAAATATCTATAATAGGATTTTCTACTTAAATGTCATAAATGATCTACAATTTCAATTACAGATTAGGAGGCAAAGGTCATTTTGAAAGTTAACAAACTTTGTTAGCAGTTCTTTTCATGGGAAAAAAGAAATTTGCAAAATAATACGGAATCTGCTATATTATAGGCAGTACAGGTAATGAAACCTCTAATTAATGTTGTCTCAAATTTTCAGTTGCTTCTAATGTTGCCAGACTTGGAACCATTTGGGTTGAAATATTCCATGCCAAGGTGTCTGGGAAATGCTGAATTGTTTTGGACATTTCCGTTAAAATGTTTCAGCCATTGCTAAGAACAAAGCTACAGAAAAACAGATTGGTTTGTCCCTGTGAGAAAATGTTTTACAGTCATTTCATTAGATGCTGTAGCATGTCCATGCTTTGGATAAGGGATTTCAAATTTGTCAAGGGATCACTTTTGTGTCAGAGAGGGGACTTTTCCATCCTTATAAAAATTTACCCACATTTGGCCAAATTAGAATGCCCTGAAAAATATACATTTGCACATATTCAGTAGAGATTTGTAAGAGTTTGGCAGCTGAATTCTCTGAAGAGTCCATCTGTACTGCATGTGCTCCAGTCCTCCACAGATTCTATGTGCAACCAGACTGTGCATGTGTCATCCCACAAAGCGATTGAGCGTGCTCTGTCAAGGGACTGCAAGGACTAAGCAGGACTTTCCTTGAAATTGCTCTTCTTGGCTGCTGGGGGGTCACAGTAGGGGCAAAATCTGGAATTAAGAGCAGGGAAGCTCTCACCTGTGCTCTCACCCCCCACAGACACACACTTTTGAGCTCAGGAGAGTGAGGGCATAAGGTCTATGGGGGGAAGGAGATAGGAATAGGAGCAGAGGGAAGGGTATGGGGCAGAAGAGGGGGTCATTTCCTGCGTACCCAATTTTAGGGACTTGGTGCCTGAGCACTTACAACAGCAATTGAGGTCAATGGGAATTGTGCTTTTAATATCTAAAGTATTATAAAATACTAAGTAGTCTGAACAATCCAGCCCCAATGCTCCTCAAATTGGGCATCCAAAATTAGTTGACACCTGACAATTTTGTCCTTAATCTTTGTACAGCAGTTCCCAATGTGTAAAACTGGGATAACAACACTTCACCTCACACTAGTGAGAGAGATAAATTCATTAATATTTGTAAAGCACTAAGTGTGATGAATTGGGACTCTGTCAGTACAATTTATGAATTCTGTGTGACATTGTCAACTCTGTACATGTATGCTGCGAACTCCATTTTGAATGTGCTTGTCCTTTGCCTCCATGGTGGGCTGTAGTCCCAACACATACAGATACAGAGCTAACTATAGAGGGTAGCTGACTTTAAATGCCCAACCTAAAAAAAAGGTTTAGCCTAGGAAGAGGTCTCCTTGGCAACAAAGCCACTTGGTCAGGCCACTTGTGACCTGGCAGGAGGCTGAACCAGGAGACATCTGACAGGGGCCTTAAGGTTTTAACAGCTCTTCTGCTCAGGGGCCATTTTCTCCATAAGAGAGAAAGACCACTCGGGGTGTAAATGTATGCATGTTAAATGAATCACAATTACTATGTTCCCCTTGAGAGAGTTAAAATATAATCCAGAAGCTTCACCCCTTTGGGATGGAGTTCTGGGTGAGGATGTGTTTAAATACAAAGGCATCTGAAGAGTCACCATTTTGCCCAGGAATTAGGCAGCTGGACAGCAGGTTGCAGATCTCAGAAGGGGGTCCCAGATAGAAGGTCTGTGCTCTGAGTTTGTACCTAGGGACCCTGAGATTGGTACTCCAGTGGCTTAAAACTCTCAGGGATCCAGGGAAACAGAGACTTGGATTTCCTGATAGTAGTCCAGTGGGTGACTAGAAAGATCCGCCCAGACAGTGAGATCCTGCGGTGAGAGCACCACAGAAAAGGCCATGAGAGAATTAATAATTATGTATACAGTGCAGTCTTTGATTAATGTGCAGTAGTCAGGCATGAGACCACACACTGAATGACAAGGATAAAAAAATGAATAGCTTCCCATTCAATTATCACTATATATTCTGTGCACTGAATGAGGCAGGGGTCCCATGGGAAAAATAGTGTGTGATTATGTAATTAAAGACTGTATCAGAATGCATACACACACAACGGAGCTTAATAAAGTTGCATGGATAGCCTTAGTTAGGGCATTTCCTAATTTTTGAGTGCTTGACTTCGAAACCATACGATTTTTAATGTCAAGTGTTTCTGTATGTGTGTGTATGTGTATTATATGACCAGCTCTGTACATTTGTCCTGAATGACTAGCGCAGTATTTTTCAGCCTCTGGATTGCAACCCTGCAGGGGGACACATGGAGATGGAGGGGATCATGTCACCAAAGACAATCAGGGGTTGGCCCAAGACATCAAAAATGTTATTACAACTGTCAAGGTTCCTCCCCCACTCTGAACTCTAGGGTACAGATGTGGGGACCTGCATGAAAACCCTCCTAAGCTTATCTTTACCAGCTTAGGTCAAAACTTCCCCAAGGTACAAAATATTACACCTTGGACTGGCCGTTACCACCACCAAACTAATACTGGTTACTGGGGAAGAGCTGTTTGGACGCGTCCTTCCCCCCAAAGTACTTCCCAAAACCTTGCACCCCACTTCCTGGACAAGGTTTGGTAAAAAGCCTCACCAATTTGCCTAGGTGACTACAGACCCAGACCCTTGGATCTTAAGAACAATGAACAATCCTCCCAACACTTGCACCCCCCCTTTCCTGGGAAATGTTGGATAAAAAGCCTCACCAATTTGCATAGGTGACCACAGACCCAAACCCTTGGATCTGAGAACAATGAACAATCCTCCCAACACTTGCACCCCCCCTTTCCTGGGAAATGTTGGATAAAAAGCCTCACCAATTTGCATAGGTGACCACAGACCCAAACCCTTGGATCTGAGAACAATGAAAAAGCATTCAGTGTTTTACAAGAAGACTTTTAATAAAAAATAGAAGTAAATAGAAATAAAGAAATCCCCCCTGTAAAATCAGGATGGTAGATATCTTACAGGGTAATTAGATTCAAAAACATAGAGAACCCCTCTAGGCAAAACCTTAAGTTACAAAAAAGATACACAGACAGAAATAGTTATTCTATTCAGCACAATTCTTTTCTCAGCCATTTAAAGAAATCATAATCTAACGCATACCTAGCTAGATTACTTACTAAAAGTTCTAAGGCTCCATTCCTGTTCTGTCCCTGGCCAAGACAACTACAGACAGACACAGACCCTTTGCTTCTCTCCCTCCTCCCAGCTTTTGAAAGTATCTTGTCTCCTCATCGGTCATTTTGGTCAGGTGCCAGCGAGGTTACCTTTAGCTTCTTAACCCTTTACAGGTGAGAGGAGCTTTCCCCTGGCCAGGAGGGATTTCAAAGGGGTTTACCCTTCCCTTTATATTTATGACACGCCCCCCAAATCTCAGCTAGGGTGAAACACTGGCTGGGATTTCTTCCTGGAGCTCTAGGAAAACAGAGTTAATAAGACACATGCATCTCTAAATATACTACCAAGTACATAAAGACTAACAATATTTTCCACATCTCAAGGACGATTTTAACCAGTTAATTCTGGGAAACTTTCACGGGAGAGTGCATCAGCCACTTTGTTAGAAGCTCCTGAGATGTGTTGGATGTCGAAATCAAAATCTTGGAGAGCTAAACTCCACCGAAGAAGTTTTTTGTTAGTTTCTTTGACGGTGTGAAGCCACTTTAGTGCAGCATGGTCGGTTTGCAGGTGGAAACGCCGTCCCCAAACATATGGGCGTAGCTTTTCCAGAGCGTAGACAATGGCATAAGATTCTTTTTCAGTGACTGACCAGTTGCTTTCCCTCTCAGACAGTTTTTTGCTGAGAAACACTACAGGGTGGAATTCTTGATCAGGTCCTTTCTGCATTAAAACTGCTCCCACACCACGCTCGGATGCATCTGTGGTTACTAGGAACGGTTTGTCAAAGTCTGGGGCCCTTAGTACAGGGTCAGACATGAGTGTCGCTTTAAGCTTGTTAAAGGCCTTCTGACACTTTCCGGTCCACTGAACAGCATTTGGCTGTTTCTTTTTGGTTAGGTCTGTCAGTGGGGCAGCGATTTGGCTGTAGTGCGGTACAAATCGTCTGTAATAACCGGCCAAGCCTAAGAAGGATTGAACCTGTTTCTTTGACTTTGGGACAGGCCACTTTTGGATAGCATCCACTTTGGCCTGTAGGGGGCTGATAGTTCCTTGACCCACCTGGTGTCCAAGGTAAGTCACTCTGTTTAGGCCTATTTGACACTTCTTAGCCTTAACAGTTAGTCCTGCCTCCCTTATGCGCTCAAGGACTTTTTGTAGATGTTCCAGGTGGTCTGCCCAGGAATCCGAAAATATGGCCACATCGTCAAGGTAGGCGACTGCATATTCTCCTAATCCCGCTAGGAGACCATCTACAAGTCTTTGGAAAGTGGCGGGTGCATTTCGCAGCCCGAAAGGGAGTACATTAAATTCATACAGCCCGAGATGTGTGATGAAGGCTGACCTTTCCTTGGCAGATTCATCTAGCGGTACCTGCCAGTACCCCTTGGTTAAGTCCAAGGTAGAGATGAACTGGGCCCGTCCCAGTTTCTCTAATAGTTCATCAGTGCGTGGCATTGGATAGTTGTCTGGGCGAGTTACAGCATTTAGCTTACGGTAGTCCACACAAAAACGTATTTCCCCATCTGGTTTGGGAACTAGAACCACTGGAGATGCCCATGCACTTTCAGAGGGGCGGATTACACCCATCTGTAACATATCCTGGATCTCCCGTTCTATAGCAGTTTTAGCTTGAGGAGACACCTGGTAAGGGTGGACCCTAATTGGGTGAGCATTACCTGTGTCAATGGAGTGGTATGCCCGTTCAGTCAGTCCTGGGGTGGCTGAGAACGTTGGCGCGTAGCTAGTGCACAGCTCCTGGATTTGCTGTCGCTGCATACGCCCAAGGGTCATGGAGAGGTTCACCTCCTCCACACCACCAGCACATTTCCCTTCATAATAGACACCTTCAGGCCACTCAGCGTCGTCTCCTCCCTGGGCTGTAAACTGACAAACCTTTAATTCTCTGGAATAAAAGGGCTTTAGAGAATTAATATGATACACCTTAGGCTTTCGGTTGGAGGTGGGGAATGCTATGAGATAATTAACAGCTCCCAGGCGCTCCTGGACCACGAATGGCCCTTCCCACGATGCTTCCATTTTATGGGCCTGGAGCGCCTTTAAGACCATGACCTGGTCTCCTACTTTGAAGGAACGCTCTCTGGCATGTTTATCATACCAGGCTTTTTGCTCTTTTTGAGCATCCTGTAAGTTTTCTCTAGCAAGGGCTAAAGAGGTTCGGAGGGTGTTTTGTAGGTTGGTTACAAAGTCCAGAATGTTAGTTCCTGGAGAAGGTGTAAATCCCTCCCATTGCTGCTTCACCAACTGCAATGGCCCCTTAACCTCACGGCCATATACAAGTTCAAATGGGGAAAGCTCTAAACTGGGATGTGGTACAGCTCTGTAGGCAAAGAGCAACTGCTGCAATACTAGGTCCCAATCATTGGAGTGCTCATTTACGAATTTACGTATCATGGCCCCCAAAGTTCCATTAAACTTCTCCACCATGCCATTTGTTTGATGATGGTAAGGAGTGGCAACCAAGTGATTTACCCCATGAGCTTCCCAAAGGTTTTTCATAGTTCCTGCCAGGAAATTAGTCCCTGCATCTGTGAGGATGTCGGAGGGCCAACCTACCCTGGCAAAAATGTCTGCTAGTGCCTGACACCCACTTTTAGCCCTGGTGTTGCTTAGAGCTACTGCTTCCGGCCATCGGGTGGCAAAATCCATGAAAGTCAGTATGTACTGCTTTCCTCCGGGTGTCTTTTTCGGAAAAGGACCCAGAATATCCACAGCTACTCGCTGAAATGGAACTTCAATGATGGGGAGTGGCTGGAGAGGAGCTTTGACCTGGTCTTGGGGTTTTCCCACTCTTTGGCACACCTCACAAGACTGGACATAGGTAGAAACATCCTTGCCCATTCCCTCCCAGTGGAATGACCCCCCCAAACGGTCTTTGGTCCTGTTCACCCCAGCATGGCCACTAGGGTGATCATGGGCTAAGCTCAAGAGCTTGACCCGGTATTTAGTTGGAACTACCAACTGTCTCTGAGGATGCCAGTCTTCCTGGTGTCCCCCAGAAAGAGTTTCCTTGTATAAAAGTCCTCTTTCTACAACAAACCTGGATCGATTAGAAGAGCTGAGAGGCAGTGGGTTGCTCCGTGCCGCCGTCCACGCTCTCTGGAGGCTTTCATCTGCTTCCTGTTCGGTCTGGAACTGTTCCCTTGATGCTGGAGACATCAGTTCCTCATTGGATTGGGGACATAGGCTTGGTCCCTCTGGAAGCGATATAGGGGATGGAGCTGTTTCTGTTGACTGTGAACCGCTCTCCGCTGGTGCACTATGTTGGGATTCAGGCTCCGGCTGAGCCTCTTGTGTAGGGTTATCGGCTGCTGCCAGTTCAGGTTCGGTGGGGCCCTCTGGTGTTGAGGTTGCAAGTACTGGATTCAGTGCTGGCACGGGGTCTGGTGTTGGTTGGTTGGCTGGTTCCGGTTTTGGGACTGGTTCCGTCTGGGTCTCTGGGACTGGATCTACTACTGCTGTTGCAGACATTGGCCTGGGGTCCGGGTCCATCACCTCTGACTGGGTCCTGATAGAAGTTTCCGGAACAGAGCTAGGCCTCACGGCTTGTTTAGCCTGGCTGCGGGTGACCATTCCCACCCTCTTGGCCTGCTTCACATGATTGGCCAAGTCTTCCCCCAACAGCATGGGGATGGGATAATCATCATAGACTGCAAAAGTCCACATTCCTGACCAGCCCTTGTACTGGACAGGCAACTTGGCTGTAGGCAAATTGAAAGAGTTGGACTTGAAGGGTTGAATCGTCACTTGGATCTCTGGGTTGATTAAATTGGGGTCCACTAAGGAAGCATGGATAGCTGACACTTGTGCTCCGGTGTCCCTCCACGCAGTGACATTCTTCTCGCCCACACTCACAGTTTCCCTCCGCTCCAAGGGTATCTGGGAGGTATCTGGGCCGGTGGACCTCTGGTGTGATTCCGGTGCAATGAACTGTAATCTGTTGGGGTTCTTGGGGCAGTTGGCCTTTACATGCCCCAGCTCGTTACATTTAAAACATCGTCCAGCTGACGGGTCACCGGGGCGAGGTGGGTTGCTGGAGAACGGGGTGGTGGGACGATAAGGGGTCTGGAGGGTTCTTTGGGAGGTAGGTGGGGCTTTGGGCGGCCCCCGGTAATAGGGTGTGGTCTGGGGTGGTCCCTTCTGGTCTCCGCTCCAACTGCGACCAGTTTTCTTCTTCTCTGCCACCTCCACCCATCTGGCTCCAATCTCTCCTGCCTCGATTACAGTTTTGGGTTTCCCATCTAGGATGTATCTTTCTATTTCCTCAGGAACACCCTCTAAGAATTGTTCCATTTGCATTAGGAAGGGCAAATTTACTGGAGATTCAACACTTGCTCCTGATATCCAGGCATCCCAATGTTTCACAATGTGGTAGGCATGTCGGGTAAATGACATGTCTGGTTTCCACCTTAGGGCTCGGAACCTCCGACGAGACTGCTCGGGTGTTATCCCCATTCTGACTCTCGCCTTGGATTTAAACAGTTCATACTTGTTCATATGTTCTTTAGGCATTTCAGCTGCCACCTCAGCTAAGGGTCCACTGAGCTGCGGCCTCAGCTCTACCATGTATTGGTCAGTAGAGATGTTGTACCCAAGGCAGGCCCTTTCGAAGTTTTCTAAGAAGGCCTCAGTATCATCACCTGCCTTGTAGGTGGGGAACTTTCTGGGATGGGAAGTGGTACCTGGAGAAGGATTGCTAGGGTTTGTTGGTATATTCTGCTGGGCCTTTATCCTCTCCATCTCCTCCACATGCTTCCTTGCCTCCATTTCCCTCTTGTGGGCAGCCTCCTGTACCTCCTTCTCCAGCCACATGAGTTCTATCTGTCTTTCATGTTCCCTTTGTTTTTCCTCAGCCTGAAATTTGGCTAATTCCAGCTGTAGTCGAGCCGAGGATTTGGCCATTCTAACCTCTCTGTTTTTAACTAACTTTACACCCGAGGTTTAGAAGTAAACAAACAAAACTTGGCTGTAAAATTTTGCTGTGCTGGAATAGAATACCTATTCTCTGATAGTGATTGTCAGCCTACAGAAAAAGACAATTCCCTTGTCTCTGCTCTGGGCCCAAATTAAAGCAAAAAACCTCCAACTACTTGGAAACCTGCTTACCCAGCCCAAAGGAAAAAAAAAATTCTTTTCAAACCTGTGCTCCTTGTAAAACAAAAAAAAAAAATCAAAATCCTAAAAAAAACCCTGCCACTTTTGTCTCCAGGCAAATGGGTAGAGCACACCCCCCCTATTTACTTTTAGGAAGAAAAGAAAAAAAAAACCTCTGGGTTGGAAGACTGTGAATTTCCCTGCAGGAGTTAAGTACCCTGCCTCCAGGCAAAGAAAACCTGCAATTCACAAGATAATCCCCTTTTGTCTCTGCTTGGCCACAAAGCAGAGAGAAACCAAGCTGCTTTCAGTTTCAAAGCTGCTTCCTGGACTTCCTAAAAATTCCTTTTTAAAATCTGTATTTCTAGTTCAAAAAATCTCAACTGGATCTCAAAATGATTTCAGGTTAATCCCACCACTGTGCCACCATGTCAAGGTTCCTCCCCCACTCTGAACTCTAGGGTACAGATGTGGGGACCTGCATGAAAACCCTCCTAAGCTTATCTTTACCAGCTTAGGTCAAGACTTCCCCAAGGTACAAAATATTACACCTTGGACTGGCTGCTACCACCACCAAACTAATACTGGTTACTGGGGAAGAGCTGTTTGGACGCGTCCTTCCCCCCAAAGTACTTCCCAAAACCTTGCACCCCACTTCCTGGACAAGGTTTGGTAAAAAGCCTCACCAATTTGCCTAGGTGACTACAGACCCAGACCCTTGGATCTTAAGAACAATGAACAATCCTCCCAACACTTGCACCCCCCCTTTCCTGGGAAATGTTGGATAAAAAGCCTCACCAATTTGCATAGGTGACCACAGACCCAAACCCTTGGATCTGAGAACAATGAACAATCCTCCCAACACTTGCACCCCCCCTTTCCTGGGAAATGTTGGATAAAAAGCCTCACCAATTTGCATAGGTGACCACAGACCCAAACCCTTGGATCTGAGAACAATGAAAAAGCATTCAGTGTTTTACAAGAAGACTTTTAATAAAAAATAGAAGTAAATAGAAATAAAGAAATCCCCCCTGTAAAATCAGGATGGTAGATATCTTACAGGGTAATTAGATTCAAAAACATAGAGAACCCCTCTAGGCAAAACCTTAAGTTACAAAAAAGATACACAGACAGAAATAGTTATTCTATTCAGCACAATTCTTTTCTCAGCCATTTAAAGAAATCATAATCTAACGCATACCTAGCTAGATTACTTACTAAAAGTTCTAAGGCTCCATTCCTGTTCTGTCCCTGGCCAAGACGACTACAGACAGACACAGACCCTTTGTTTCTCTCCCTCCTCCCAGCTTTTGAAAGTATCTTGTCTCCTCATTGGTCATTTTGGTCAGGTGCCAGCGAGGTTACCTTTAGCTTCTTAACCCTTTACAGGTGAGAGGAGCTTTCCCCTGGCCAGGAGGGATTTCAAAGGGGTTTACCCTTCCCTTTATATTTATGACAACAACCGAAGCAAAGAAACTCTTGCTGTCCCATTCCCTGCACATCCTTGCTCTTCAAAGTCAAGTATTTTCTGTCAACCTCTGAAAATACACACAAATAAATTATACATAAGCTTAGCATTGTTATCATTGATACCACTTACTCTTAATTTTGTAGTAAATGTAAAGGGGCCATGAAAATTTTTGACTTTCATTACAAGGTTGCCAAAGTTTAAGAAACACTGAAGTAGAAAAGTCCATTCACAGAATAGTTATAGGACTTATGATGTCCATTGTCTTCTTTTCTTCTTCTGTTTCCATTTTGTATTTCAATGCATGGTTTTTGTGTGGAATTGTTTGTATATATTAAATTAAGAGAACAATTTTGATGAAACTATAATGGTGGAACATTTCAATTGGAAGATAACAGAGATCATTTACTCTCAAGTTCAAATCTCCAACAACTCAAGAGCTGCACCAGAGGACACATTCAGCAAAATATGAGGGCTGCAGAATATTAGAATGACTGGGTATTTTGCAGGAGATGGGAATATAATACTTCAGTGTATAATCCAATGAGCCAGATTTTAGTTCTTTATTAATTAGTAATTACTTTAAAACTTCAAACATTGGGTTTAATCTGTTTATAGTCAAGCTTTTGAAAGCCTTTTAATTTAGAATGAGCTGTATTGCTCACTCTCCTTTTCAAAAAGGACAAAGTCACAAAGCAAGGATGTTTTCTTTGTATAATTTTTATTGCTATTTACCCAAATTTTATATAGCTAAAGATGTTTTTTCAGGACCTAGTTCCAGGAAAAAAATCTCAGTTACAAGGTACTAAACTACACATACTGATTGAACAGTCAGAATACTGAGTGGAAGCTTTAAAAAGCTACAAGTGCAAGTAATTGTAGAGGTTAATGCTACAAGCAAAAATGAATTATTACAATCAGCCATCATTTGTGAATCTTCACATTCAAAATCAGAAGCATCTACATTTCTAGATTAAATATATATTTGCAATAATCATCTCCCTAACAGTAATATGCAGGTATATGTAAATTACTCTGCCAAAAACTAAAGCTAATCTGAACCTGAACATTTCTGAAGTTCAGGACAGCTTGACTATTATTTTTCCACAAAAGTGTATTTAACTATTTATGCATCTCCACTCTCTTTTCTCCAGAAATGTAAAGTATTGTACAAAATGGATATAGTAGGAAGGCTTCTCTTACTAAATAAAACCTGAAAGAAGGAAGTGCCACAAAAACCATTTAATGAGATTACTGATCTCAAACTACTCCACACAGATTGACTATATTTTTTTAAAAATGAAAAGGTGAGACATTGGTCGGGGAGTCAAAGGAATGTTTTGTTGGGAGATAAGGGAGACTGGTGGAAAAGTCAGAAGAAAAATGTGTCCTCTTTCCTCATCTCCCCTTTTCAGAGTCAAAAGCTGGAACACTTTATAATAAGAGGCCAGGTATGAGATAACCCTATTTAGCGCTTTGTGATTACCATTTTCTCACAGTCCTCTCCTCCTCCTAATCTTTCTTCCATTCTAGCTATTCCCCTGACATCTCTCACTTTTTCACATCCCCTGCCAGTCCCTACACATCACTAATTCAGCCACTTCTTCATTCACCAGTTGATTCCAATCTTGCCTACCCTTAACATTGTCAAATACCACCCACGTGCATCAATAGGTGGGGAAAATTGATGGGGCCAGAAGTTAAAGGGGGACTCTTGCCAAGGGACCAGTGCTTCATTGTGGTATATGTATTGCCACCCTTACTTGTGCTGCTGCTGGCCCAGCTCTGAAGGCAGCACCGCCGCCAGCAGCAGCTGCATTCCGGCCATCCAGCTTGAGCCCCGACACCTCTTTCATTACAAATTAAGCACTGCAAGGGACAGTGGGTAGCTCCTTTCTCTGGATTCTTTGGAGAGTGATGAGAAAAGATGTGGCCAGAAAGCCAGGTGGCTCAGGATATTACAAGGACATCACCTTCATTGCGTTTTTTTTCCTATACTGGTGACAGTCCACTATTTAGGGAGCAAACTTTCAGAACAAAAAAGTCTGTTTCCGGTGTGACAAACAACCTATGATCCATATTGTAAATAGACTGTTGGCTAAGACTGCTCAGGTAATGAGGCTGGTGAGGGCCTTCATTTTACGCTGCCTATAGTTTAACATCCATTTTCATGTAGTCCTTATCCTGGTAGTGGATAACAGTGTTGCTGATGCTCTCCCAATTCAGGACAACAGATTCTGGGAACTTGTTCCCTGGCCAGCAAGAATCAGTAGGCAATGCCCCAACAACTCTGGAACCTTGGCTCAAGACAGCTGTGGGACTAGTTGAAGATTTGGTTGCCCACAAACTCTGAGTGCCTATAAAGCCAGCCTTTCAGAGTTCATGGAATTTAGGGCACAGGAAGGGCTTCACCGTGGGTGGCTCAGATTCACATAGCAGGTGGTGCAATATGTCGTGTCTTTGACCCACCACTGTTTGGTTCTCTCCATTACCTCTGGTTGGCTAGTGGACCTGTCCTACTGGAGTAGGTTGCTGGGTTTTCCAGACCCATGAAGGCATTTCATAGTGTGGAAACTCTTAGAAGGGTAGTACAGGAGGGGCAGACACAGGAGGCATGAGAGATTACCAGTAACGTTGGAAACCCTGACAGGATTAGTACAGGCTCTGCCATGGGTCTGCAGCTCTGGGAGGGAGGCCATTTTATTTAAGGCGGCATTTGTTGTTGCTTTCTTTGACAATTTTAGAGTGAGTGATTGGGTGCCTATGGCAACTGCAGAGAGGTCACAACATGTGTTAAACATTACCGACTATCTGAAGGAGTGGTGTGCCTGCACTTAAGGTACTCAAAAACAGACCAGAAAGGAAAGGGGCCTTATGTGGCATGAAGGAATGTGTAGACCGACATTTGTGCCCCATAAAGGGAGGCAATAAGAGCCTTGATAAAGCCATATCAAGGCAGTAAGAGCCTTGATAAAAATCCAGGGCTGAAGCTGGGACTGCTGATCAAACACGCTGCTGTCAGCTGCCTGACAAAGTACTGGTGTGGCACAGTATTGATAAAAACTTTGCACTACTGCTGTCTTGACCCCCCCTCCCGCAAATTGGTATTCATTCTTTCAGGACTGGGGCAGAGACATCAGTGTCTGTAGGGGTTTTTGGCCCACAGCAGGTGCAGGCAACAGAGCGTTGGATTTTGGTCTGCACCAAGGGAAAGATGGCATGGAATGGCAAAATATAACTAACCCAATGCACTTGTTTGTTTCTGAAGTTGCACAGAGCATATGCAATATCTGGATTTGTGGGTATTCTACAGTGCATTGGGCCCACAAAAAGGCAGCCAGGATGGCAGCAGGATCTCAACTAGCCTTCAGGGCTGAAGCAGTTCGCATCCAGTGCTTTGGCAGAAGAGGCATGCTTTGGGATCAGCTCATGACACTTCTACACTCACTAACAAGCAATATGCACCCACTCACATCCTGGTTATTCACCTCCGGCAGAATGATCTTGGGAGCTGTACAGGAGTCAACTTAAGGGACAGAATCTAGAGGGATGTTAATTTAATTAGGCAATCATGCCGGAGATGAGGTTAGTATGGTTTGAAATGCTCATAAGGTGGGTAACCACAGACCCACCCCGCATGGACAAGGCTAGAAAGCAAGTGAATAGAGAGGTCACTAAGATATTCCTGGACACAGAGGATTCTGTTACAATTGGCCAGAAGTTTTCAGGGATGATGGAATACATTTGTCAGATGGAGATGTTGACATATGGCTACAGGATGTGAGGGAATGGGCTGGGCAGAACTTGTGATAGCAGGTAGTGCTGTTCGGTAGGGGGAGTGACTAAGCTAGTTGCTAGTACCCTCTGATGCCAGTTTTCAGTGCGGTTAAGAGAATAAAATGAACAGTTCTCAGAGATAGAAGAGCTGGGATTTTGGTGATGGGCCTTGGGCTTCTGTGATACCTCTGTTCCCCTTGCAGGGGGGAAAGTGCTAGGACTCAGAAAGAGCTGAGAGTAGCAGGAGAGGTAAATTAGTGGGAGGAATATCGTAGTGTACACACCTCCACTGTACTGTCGATGAAAGCAGACTAAATCATCAATGATTTAGACAATGGCATAGAGAGTATGCTTATAAAGTTTGCAGATGATACCAAGCTGGAAGGGGTTGCAAGTGCTTTGGAAAATAGGATTAAAATTCAAAATGATCTGGACAGACTGGAGAAATGGCCTGAAGTAAATAGGATGAAATTAAATAAGGACAAATGCAAAGTACTTCATTTAGGAAGGAACAATCAGTTGCACACATACAAAATGGGAAATGACTGCCTAGAAAAGAGTACTGCGGAAAGGGATCTGGGAGTCATAGTGGATCACAAGCTTAATATGAGTAATATGTGTAACACTGTTGCAAAAAAAGGAAAAACAACATTCTGGGATGTATTAGCAGGAGTGTTGTAAACAAGACATGAGAAGTAATTCTTCTGCTCTACTCTGCAGTGATTAGGCCTCAACTGGACAACTCAACAGTTCTGGACGCCACAGTTCAGGAAAGATGTGGAGAAACAGGAGAAAGTCCAGAGAAGAGCAAGAAAAATGATTAAGGGTTTAGAAAACATGACCTATGAGGGAAGATTGAAAATTGGGTTTGTTTAGTCTGGAAAAGAGAAGACTGAGAGCGGCGATGATAACAGTTTTCAAGTACATAAAAGGTTGTTGCAAGGAGGAGGGAGAAAAATTGTTCTTTTTAACTTCTGAGGATAGGACAAGAAGCAATGTGCTTAAATTGCAGCAAAGGATGTTTAGGTTAGGAAAAACTTCCTATCTGTCAGGGTGGTTAAGCACTGGAATAAATTGCCTAGGGAGGTTGTGGAATCTCCATCACTGGAGATTTTTAAGAGAAGGTTAGACAAACACCTGTCAGGAATGGTCTGGCAATAACACTTAGTCCTGCCATAAGTGCAGGTGTCTAGACTACATGACCTCTCGAGGTCCCTTCCAGTCCTATGATTCTATGAAAACTGTATAGTGTAGACAAGGCCTTACAGACCTGTGTTCCCTGCTCTATGCCAGTTGCCTCTGCTGACTGCAGACCATGATCCTAGTGGGACAGTCTACTGGAGTCTTCAAGGAGGCTCATGGTGGCAGGAAATGGTACAATAACAAGCAATATGTCAGTCTGGAGTGTGGCTGTCTATAGAGATGTTATGGCTGTTAGTCCTACCACCCCTTAATAATAAGCTGCCTTCGAAATATGGGGTTCATACTATAAAAAGGGTTATAGTTCAGACTCCAGAGATGGCAGCAAGTCCTACATAAAGACATATTGGTCCCCCATAAACAAGAACAGAAGGCATTTTAAAAAAAGAGAAAAGCCTAACAACTTACCTCGCTGACAGATCCATCCTATGGTACAAGCTAAGCATGTGCTTAAGTACCTTGCTGAATCAGAGTCTTAGAGAGGTAATTTAGTTAAAGCATAGAGCTAATTACACGTTTTCTTATTCTTTTGGAACCTCAGAAAAAGAGAATTTCAGCTTTGGAGGTTATACAAATAGCTATAACCACGTTCACCATTCCAGAAATGTGTTACACGCTATAGATTGAAAAAGCAACTCCAAACCTTGTTGGATAAGGTTTTCGGCAAATGGAGTCCATAAAGAAAACTGCATTCAATAGATTGAGACAGATCAATTTTTATGACTATCAAATTGCTTTACTATTTTATGCCTCACAAGCAGTGAAGAAGAATCTCTGATTGATGATGTTTCATGATATTCAATTAATTATATACAAAGATAAAGAGACAATGCTATTGCCTAGGGAACAGTAATAGATTACATGTTAAAGATTTATCAGTGATCCCAGCTAAGGAGTAAAATCAACACAAAAGCTGTAAGATACTGTTTATGATGATCTTTTCCACAACATTATGTTTATAATGGAGGGCAAAATATTTGAGGCTAATGCCTGGCTCACCTCATGAAGCAAGCACGAGTCTCAGCTACCTTCTGCATGGTATCTGTATCATGTTCAACCGAACTGAAGTCAGAGGGTCAGTGTTCCCTGGTGGGACTGTTATTGATAGGACACCTGTAGAACAGGGAATGTGGGGGTTAGGCTTGAGGCACCTCTACCACATGGACAGAGCAATTCACGGGGTTTAATAAAGTTCCACTTGTTCAGCTTAAACTGCATTCAGATTCACTCTTTGCAAATGAAACATGATGGTGCATCTGAGCTCTGAGTTCTCTGCAGTGCAACAGCAGCAGGAACTCCCTCTGAGGTGTGCTCCCTGTCCCCCCAGAGTCCTGGATTTTACATATGCAAATCTAGTCCAGTGATTGAACCTGTGGAAGGATGAGTTGGAGCTGTACACAGACCTGGCCATGTCGGAGGACAACAACAGCAGGAAAGTCAAACTGTTACTTTCCCTTAGATCAGATATTGTCCAGGATGATTACTTGTGTTAGCTGACACCCTCAGCAGGGCATTCATTGCAGCATCAACAAGTTTGGGGAAGGGGATCAGGATACTGAATCTATTAACATGTTGCTCTATTTCCTGTTTCAACAGCAAAGCAAATGAAAATCAAAGAGGCTACAGAAAATGACATTCAACTACAGACAGTCAAGAGAACAATACTAGAACGGTGGCCAGAAGACAAAAGCCAAATACCAGTTGGAGCAGAATATATAGCTCTGCTCCCTGATAAAAGGGGGGTATACCTGCCGGTCGTGTGATAACAGCTAGCAGAAAGAGACTCTGTTACCACATGAGCTGCCCACCTGAACATGGGAAAAGGTGGCAGCGGACTTATTTGCATTCAAGAAAAAGAAGTACTTGATTACAGTCGACTACTATTCAATTTTCTGTGAGGCTGAGGCCTGCCTGATACAGGAAGCAAGTCAGTGATTGGCAAACTGAAGGCCCACTTTTAAGAGATATGTCATTCCAGACACTATTCACTGACAAGAAACTCCAGTTTACCTCAGAAGAACTCAAGGAATTTGCATGCAAATATGAGTTTGATCACCACTCCTCTTGTCCCTCCCCAGCATACTCACAGAGTAATGGTAAATTGAAATCAGCTGTGAAAAAAGCCAAGAGACTGTAACACAAGGTTATTTCTTCTGTTTCAGACCCCTTCTTAGGCATTTTTGGCACAAAGGAATATCTCATCAGAGGGGTGCCAAAACAGGCCTGCTCAGGCACTGATGGCACAAAGGACCAAAACCCAAAGGATGGGGACATCACTGAAAAGAGATGGCCAACAATCAGAGAATGCAAGCACTAGAGTACCACAGATCAGCTCAGGACTTACCAGCCCTGGAGACAGGCACTACAGTGAAGCTCTAGCCATTGGAGAGACCCCAGAAGGAGTGAACTAAAGGAACCATGTGGAGAGCAGTGCCACCCAGGTTCTATGACATGACTATTCAGGAGGGACAAGTGATCTGAAGGAACAGGAGGCACTTATGAGCCAACAGACAACACCCAGAGAGATGCTACTGAGGTACAGAGATCACAGAACAGAGATACATAGAACCATCTGGAAGCCAACCCCACAGGAATGGAGGAGACTGGACAGATAGTTTGCTAGATTCGGAGACAGGTGACAGGGAGACAGACATAGGTCACTCCCAAGTTGGTCGCCTGTTGAGACCAGATTATCTCAAAAACTATGTAACCAACTGAGTCTGTGGTAAAGACGAGACTTCAACTTGGCTATGTGCTAACAACCTCTGTCTGAAGGGACACAGGATCAGGCTCTATACATCAGTTATTGTTTTTATTGTTTATATTAAAATATTTATAAAATAGGGAAGATTTGTATCCTGATCAGTGAAACTGAAGTCAGCGAGCCAACGTTCCCTGGAGGGACTGTTATTGAGGGGTCACCCATGGGGGGTTGGCTGGAAACAACTGAGCCACATGGGCAGAGCTGTCCTCGGGGTTTAATAAAGTTTCACTTGTTGAACTTAACACTCAGCTTCACTCTTTGCAAATGAAACGGACTCTGCATTCATGGAACAATAAGCAGGCCTGCCCCATTTGACAACGGATACGGAATTGCTTCACAACATGCACAACCCCACGCATCCCTGGAGTGGCGTCACTGGGGACTGACATCACTGGGAAGCAGTGCATCCCCCTACGTTCCTTCATAGGAAGCAAAGCCTGTCCAGATCCTTACTATGTGACCTTGTGTACATCACTTAACATAGGCTCAGTTTCCCCATCTGTAAAATGGGAGGAATGATACATTCAATTTCATATGGATGTTGTTAAGTATGACTACATAATGTGTTAGAAACCTGTTACAGGAAAAGAACCTCTTGGATTCCCAGTCCTTTGCTGGTTATTTCAGTGGCCTTTCCTCCTCCATATTTTTTTCAAAATCCGTAAATGTGATTTTTTTGAAATCATGTATCTAGTGAATAGACTTGTTTAAAACATAACATGTAGAAACTAATATTATATTATATATATTCTATTTTTTCCCCCATTGATTGTGCTTTTGTTACATTTTATATGTGTCATAAATATAAAGGGAAGGGTAAACCCCTTTGAAATCCTTCCTGGCCAGGGGAAAGCTCCTCTCACCTGTAAAGGGTTAAGAAGCTAAAGGTAACCTCGCTGGCACCTGACCAAAATGACCAATGAGAAGACAAGATACTTTCAAAAGCTGGGAGGAGGGAGAGAAACAAAGGGTCTGTGTGTCTGTCGATATGCTGGTCTTTACTGGGGATAGACCAGGAATGGAGTCTTAGAACTTTTAGTAAGTAATCTAGCTAGGTATGTGTTAGATTATGATTTCTTTAAATGGCTGAGAAAAGAATTGTGCTGAATAGAATGACTATTTCTGTCTGTGTATCTTTTTTGTAACTTAAGGTTTTGCCTAGAGGGGTTCTCTATGTTTTTTAATCTAATTACCCTGTAAGATATCTACCATCCTGATTTTACAGGGGGGATTTCTTCATTTCTATTTACTTCTATTTTTATTAAAAGTCTTCTTGTAAGAAACTGAATGCTTTTTCATTGTTCTCAGATCCAAGGGTTTGGGTCTGTGGTCACCTATGCAAATTGGTGAGGCTTTTTATCCAACATTTCCCAGGAAAGGGGGGGTGCAAGTGTTGGGAGGATTGTTCATTGTTCTTAAGATCCAAGGGTCTGGGTCTGTAGTCACCTAGGCAAATTGGTGAGGCTTTTTACCAAACCTTGTCCAGGAAGTGGGGTGCAAGGTTTTGGGAAGTATTTTGGGGGGAAGGACGCGTCCAAACAGCTCTTCCCCAGTAACCAGTATTAGTTTGGTGGTGGTAGCGGCCAGTCCAAGGACAACGGGTGTAATATTTTGTACCTTGGGGAAGTTTTGACTAAGCTGGTAAAGATAAGCTTAGGAGGTTTTTCATGCAGGTCCCCACATCTGTACCCTAGTGTTCAGAGTGGGGGAGGAACCTTGACAATATGTTTTGAAAATTTTCCAAATTTCTAGCCAGCTATTAAATTGGTTAAAAAAAAACAGGCATATGAGCAGAGGTGCTGCAACAATTTGTAGAGTGGGGGGTGCTGAGAGCCATTGAACCAAACTGTAAACCCTGTACCTGATGGGAGTGTGGCAGCACCCTGGTTTCTATAGATATGGGGATAACTATTTTCTGATTTCTCTTCAAATATTTCTGACCAGCTCTAAGAACCAACTTTGCATGTATCTCTGTCCAAACAGATAAAATGGAATAAAATTGCTCCCATTTGATGGAAGTTTTGAAAACTTGAAAAATTTCATTGCAATGCTTTGATGAATCTGTAAGCAGCATTCTAACAAAAGTACTAGATGATATTCAGTGTCTTGAAAGATTTCAGAGAATACAAAGACTGCAGAGGGTAACATTACTACATAATTTGCATCCAGTTTTCTCTTACTTTATGAAAGGCAATAACATCAAACTTTTCCTAGCAAAATGGACGAGAACTTCATAGAGCAGGAATGCAAGGGAAGGACTTTGCCTCATCAAAATTCCAGTACTTACAGACCTAATGACTGCGGTGTGTTTTCATACTATGAGTTGGACTGTAGATATGAATACATATGAAAATATCCTGTAGAGCTAAATTGGCACTTTTACACGACTTTAATATTACTAATCTCCATTCTGCTTAAAAGAGCTCTATAGAAATTTACTGAAGATTCTACAAGCTCATTTAACACACAGCAGTCTCTCTCCCCGTCCTTCCTGGCAGCATGGTTCCCCTTGGGGCCAGGAAGCCATTAGCTCCTTGCCCCCACCTGCACTCTGCTAACCCTTCGATGAGTTCCTGGAGTGCGAAGGGTGAGTTATTGTTAATTTAACATCATTCATTTGTGATGGTTTCACAGCAGAAAATTCACCAGGTTCATCTGAGGATAAGGGGCAGTGTTGTGCACCTGCTCCCTATTGTTCAATATCTTCATAAATGATCTGGAGGATGGTGTGGATTGCACTCTCAGCAAATTTGCGGATGATACTAAACTGGGAGGAGTGGTAGATACGCTGGAGGGGAGGGATAGGATACAGAAGGACCTAGACAAATTGGAGGATTGGGCCAAAAGAAATCTGATGAGGTTCAATAAGGATAAGTGCAGGGTCCTGCACTTAGGATGGAAGAATCCAATGCACCGCTACAGACTAGGGACCGAATGGCTAGGCAGCAGTTCTGCGGAAAAGGACCTATGGGTGACAGTGGACGAGAAGCTGGATATGAGTCAGCAGTGTGCCCTTGTTGCCAAGAAGGCCAATGGCATTTTGGGATGTATAAGTAGGGGCATAGCGAGCAGATTGAGGGACGTGATCGTTCCCCTCTATTCGACATTGGTGAGGCCTCATCTGGAGTACTGTGTCCAGTTTTGGGCCCCACACTACAAGAAGGATGTGGATAAATTGCAGAGAGTCCAGCGAAGGGCAACAAAAATGATTAGGGGTCTGGAACACATGGCTTATGAGGAGAGGCTGAGGGAGCTGGGATTGTTTAGCCTGCAGAAGAGAAGAATGAGGGGGGATTTGATAGCTGCTTTCAACTACCTGAAAGGGGGTTCCAAAGAGGATGGCTCTAGACTGTTCTCAATGGTAGCAGATGACAGAACGAGGAGTAATGGTCTCAAGTTGCAGTGAGGGAGGTTTAGATTGGATATTAGGAAAAACTTTTTCACTAAGAGGGTGGTGAAACACTGGAATGCGTTACCTAGGGAGGTGGTAGAATCTCCTTCCTTAGAGGTTTTTAAGGTCAGGCTTGACAAAGCCCTGGCTGGGATGATTTAACTGGGAATTGGTCCTGCTTCGAGCAGGGGGTTGGACTAGATGACCTTCAGGGGTCCCTTCCAACCCTGATATTCTATGATTCTATGATTCTATGATTTACCTAGGCGTTTCCAACAAGCTCATGACTGTGGTAGTTTAGTGCACAACAGATTTATTAAAATGAAATACAGGGAGACCTCTATACTCTTCCTCTCCTTCTCCCATTCTACTGAGAAAGCCTTATTTTTTTTTCACTCTTTTTTTTTTTATTGGTAGGTTATTTTTACATTATGTGATTTTGCTCTGTGAAGTCTGGATTAAAGGAGGGATTTTACATTTCATTTAGAAGGCAGGTTTTATTTTTCCTTGTCCCAAGCTCCACCCACCCCTCCAAATCACCTGATTCCCATTGCCACATGAAGGGAGAGGGCTCAGAGAAATGGGGAGCATGCAACATTGGCTTTGCTTCCCCTTCTGTGGGTTAAAACATTTAGTGCCCTTTTTCTCCTTTCTACACAGAAGATAAGGGGGAAATGTAGAGCCCAAGGTTATTCTGAAAGGAAACCTTTTGATTCTTCATAGTAGGGATTAATTTGAAATTCTTTCCCCAAAAGTGATGATTATCCAGGTAATTTATATATGAATATGTTAATATATTTATATAGACATTTAACCGGTAAACAACCACTAAACAATAGCACAAAAATAAATGTTAGTCAATAATTCTAAGATTCAGTTTTCCTCAATACTTTTGATTGATGTTCTTCTTATGCCTTATTCATTCATTAAGAAGAATGAAAAACAAATTACCAAAAAAATATCCTGGCTAACACGTGTAACACTTACTGCATGAAGAAACTTCTTTTAATACATCTACGTGTCTGAGTTCTATGCTTACTGGAAAAAAATTACATGGTTTAGCAAAGCTGGTTTTGATCTCAATGTAAAAAGAATTTCAACTGTTCCATCTCCTTAATTGGATTTGTTATGCATCATAAATGGAGCAGTGCCTTTTACTCAGCTGCATGAATAAGCCAAGCTTTAAAAATAGCATATATATAAATAACTGAATATATTTACACTGTGCACTGAAAGTTGCTACTGAGCATATACATCTTTCCTTTCCTACTATGTGAAAGGCTAACAATGTCTTGTTCTACCTATGTTGTTTGGAGGGCATAGAGCTTGATGCTGCAAGGTGCTGAGCACTCAAGCGCTGATCAACCAAAGCACTTAACATGTGTCTAACTTTAAGCACGTTAGTATTCCAAATTGGCTCCCATTGGATTACTTACATGCTTAAAGTTAAACACATGGTTAAGTGCACTCAGGGCCAGAGTGCTCCACACTTTGCTGGACTGAACCCTCAGAGAGAAACGGACATTTACCCTGTTTTCTTTCTAATTTATTTTTGGGCAAACATCAAGAATGTAAATTTGTGAAGACAGGAATAATGTTTCCATCATGCATCAGAAAGATGTGTCTTATTTGGATGATTGTTTATTAATGTGGCTTTTTTCTTGGAATTCAGACCTTTTTGAGTCCACCTTGTCCGGCGAGACACATTATAGTAGCAAGCCTCCAGAGGTGCTGTAATACCTAAAAAAGGATATAGGTGTATAGACACATCTGTCCTCATTATTAAAATGTTTACTTTAGCAAACACTGCTCTATTACATTTCAAAGTGGTACACTTTGAATTTTAAATTGTAGAGAAAACCTGGTATAATTTCTTGAAAGCTTTGATTTAAACACAAAAAGGATACAATTGCTTTGAAGTCTTGCATGAACTCTTAGACTTTCTCTAGATTTGGGGAATATATAGGACATGTGTGCCATTATTATTCTAACTTATGACTCAAGTGATATTCTGGTTTCCTTCACTTTTGACGGATACTACTTTTACTGAATGGGGAAAAATAAAACATTCCTTTTCCTTCTTCATGCCCATGATACTTTTACTGATGCCCAGTAAGACTTTTTACACTGTACTTTATAATTAAATGCAAACACTTTGCATCTCATAGTAATGAACATTTGCCTTCCCAAACCATTTTTAAATTTCACAATGGTTTTTGATCCCTCTTTTTCCTGAGATTTCTTCAGAGTCTACTATATTCTGTAATAGTGAGAATAAGGCAAATTTCTATTTCTGGCATAGCTATTCACCTTAATGAGTATTTATTTGAATGAGCGAGTGCCTGCATAATTGAACAATTCATGGGCCAAAGATAATGGAGCATTACAATAAGTTATGTCAGCTGTTTACAAAAGGAAGCCATTAGCACCATATTTTCCTTTCTTGAAGCAACCCTTTAAAATCAAATGTACAGTCGGCATTTTAAGGTTCTGTTCATTTTTATTTACTATCTTGAATAATATTTTTACCAAGAGAGCAAAGTGCCTGTCTTCAATACGGGAGGGGAGAGGGTGGGGAGAAGGGGAAGAGAGAGATTCCTCAACTCCAGTCCTGTAACCGACTCTATATAAAGGGGACTTTAGTCTCTTAGGGCTTGTCTTCACTACTGTAGCTTAGGTCAATTTACCCTGGTGTCTTCATAGCGCTGTGTTGATGGAAAACACTCTCCGGTTGACTTTCCTTCCTCTTCTCAGAGAGATGGAGTACGGGGTTGACAATTAAGCGCTCTGCCATCGATTCCGCAGGTCTTCAATTGTAGCAGCATCGATCTCCCCATAGTGAAGACCAGCCCTTAGGGTGGAGCCCATGAAGGAACTTAGGCATTGCTATGCTGAGCATCACAGTGCCTAACTTTTAGGGACCTAGAAAAATCACAGGAACACCACTGTGATCCACAAAGCCTGATTTAAGCCCCTAGACTCCTATACAATGAATGGGGAAAGATAGGGGCCTAAAAATGTGATCCACAAAAAACAGCACTCTAGGTGGGGAGAGTCTAAGCTAGCCAATGAGACTGATTAGAGGCATGTGTGCTTAGCCCTTTCCCTATCTTAGAGTTAGGCACCTAACTCCAGGCTGCAGAAGATGCATATCTCCAATTAGCGATCCACATTCGGGAGCCTGCCACATGGAGTCAAGCAGCTTAGGTGCCTATGCTGCTTCTTGAGGGAATGAGCTAAGCTCCTACCTCACTCCTTGCAAAATGGCCAGAGAAAGAGGTGGGGCCACCGCACACTGTGTAACCTTTTTTTGGCTCACTCAGTCTCGCCTGTAGAAGTTGTTCCACTATGGATAAGTGTTTAAATAGTCATTGGGCCAAAGAGCCAGAATGGGAATGACTCTGCCACCGAGTGGTTAGGGCACTGACCTGGGAGGTGGGAGACCCTAGGACCAGTCTCCCTGCTCCAATCACTCTTTTATTATGTATCCACAGTGGAACAGCTTCAACAAGAGAGTCTGAGGGAGCCCCACATCAGAATATCCCCTTGTTCAGTGGTTAGAGTTCTCTCCTGAGATGTGGGATAACGCTGTTCAAATATTTTTCCCCCTCTGGCAGAAAGTGGGGAATTGTACCTGGGTTTCCAACATCCCAGGCAAGTGTACTAACCACTGGGATTAAAAGGGGGCACTACTGCCTCCTCTGTTTGGATTCTGAATGGGACCCAGTCCAGTATGCGACCTTTGAGCATGCATGCAACTTACGTGGCCAAATGCCTGTCTCTCCCTGGTTTGTGAATCACTCTGGGGCTTAGGAGGGAGATAGGCATCTGGATTCCTGAAGTGGAAAAGCAGTGCATGTGCCCCAGAGGGAGAAATATTGGCACCAAGGAGCTTTTACTCTGAAAACATAGGCACCAATTGAATTGAGGTGCCTACAGGGTTCTGCAAGAGTTCTGCGGCTGCCAGAGGAGCCAAAACTGGGAGTTAGGCATCTAAACATGAGCAATTGTACTTAAGCCTAAGGTTTAAGTGCCAAATCTCTTTGTGGAGCCCACCGTGATACACTAACTTCACAGTACAATTAAATGTTCATCGATAATCACTGCTTTGTGCAAAGTGTTATCTGTAATACGTAACCCACCTGTAACACTTTATAAGGACAAAAGATGGTCTCTAGTGGTTAAGACACTAGCCTGGGGCTTATGAAATGTGGGTTCAGTCCCTGGCTCTGTTGCAGACTCATTGTGTGACCTTGAGTCAGTTATTTTTTCTATGCTGTTCTCAGTTCCCCTTCTGTAAAATGGGATAAAGCTTCCTTGCCTCACAGAGGTGTTGTGAGGACCAAATCCATCCACGATTATATGGTGTTTGGATATTACAGTGATGAGGGCCCTATAAGTTCTTAGCTATAAGATCATTTTTCAAACATTCATTTTACTTATCTCAGAGTTTAAAAATGTACTATATTACAATCCATTGAACACGTATGGGCAGATCACATTGGTTAATGTGTGGATTTACCATTAATATGGAGCCTAAACAAGCTATAAAGGGTGAAAATCAATTACAATGTGACAGTTATTAAACTACAGAAAAATAGCATATAAATATGGATTTCTGTCAATCAAGTATGAATTGCTGTTTTAATTGCTGTTCTAATGAAAGTAGCAGTAAATCTAAAATTGTAATACTTAGATTTTTGGAAACGGGGGATGTTTTGTAGCTATGAATATTTAGTAAATATCTATCTTCCTGTTTGCACTAAAAAAAAATAATCTACTGACCTTACATGATTTAGTGCATCATAAAGATATAAGGCCAAATCCTGCTCATTGTAACAGCATGAATAGCCCCATTGACTTCAATGTCATTCTTATGAATTGAATTATTAATGATTTCTAACCCTCATTATTTAAAAGGTGGGCCACTTATATTATATTAATCTTAACTTCACTAGCTTTTCCATCTGTAAAATAGGCTACATTTTGTGGATGAAAAGTGCTATTAATGCTCAATGTGTTGTAATGAGTATAATAATAAATTGCAAAACAGATAAACTGAAATCTATGGACATGATCCAATGTCCATTGAAATCCATGGAAAGACTCCCATTAACTTCAATTGGATTTGGATCAGGCCCTGAGATACTAATAGTAAGTTCAGTAATGGTGGTGATGAAGGAAATATCTGTACCTTGAGGATACAAGGTAAAGTATATATGGTGCATAATGTAACAATGCAACTGAAAAAAATCAATTAAAGGAGAAATTATGAACTCCATGGTCAATCAGATTCCTTCAGCGACCTGCTTCCTGGTGACCTTCCATTAGGTGATAAGTATAATTGGATAACATGATGCATTATGCATTGTTGTGCATAGTCCATCAGGGTCATTTTCCCATGTGCCTATCAGACATTAATTCATACGGGGGGAATGGGGTGCAGTGCATCACACCTAACCTGATAATACAAGAATTCACACTCTGATATCTATTTTTTTAAAATGTTTACTTAAAATATGTGTTTGTGGCCCACATCCTGACCTCTGGATTTTTCAAAACTACCATTCCCACTTTCTCTCCTTGCTTTAGAATGTGTATAACACTCAGTAGACATTTGAATTGTGTTTGGGTCCTGATAAAGACAAAATCTTTTCCATTACTTCAATCCCTTCCCCTAGGACGAAGGCACTGTCAGATTTATGTTTTATCTAGGCATCTTTGTCATCTGGAGACAACTTCATCCATACTTGTAAGATTTTTTCCCCCACATCCCCATTTCTACATTTTGCTGCACTTACTACATTTTATATCTAAGGTTTTATAGTACTACTGTACTTGTTTCTCATTTGAGCATAACTGCTTCCTTTTTACTAGACTTCCAACCCCTTGCCTTGATAGCAATTTAACTAGTCCTTAATGAATCTAACCAGTATTTAATGAATCTGACTTTAAATCCTTCATATAGAAGTAGGGATTTGGACTTATTAACTTTAGCATTGAAACCCCGACTCTCATATGTTTGGATATGTTGACCTCTTATTAAATAAGCCATTTTCATTATTGACTAATATAAAAGAGAGTCCAAAAGTATGTCTACACAGCAAAGAAACCCGTGGCTGGCCTGTACTAGCCAATTCAGGCTGCGAGCTGTTTCACTGTTGTGTAGGCTTCCAAGCTTAAGCTGAAGCCCGGGCTCTGGGACACTTCCAGTCTACACAGCAATGAATCAGCCTCCCAGCCCAAGCTCCACAAGCCTAAATCAGCTGGCATATGCAAGCCGTGGGTTTTTCTTTGCTGTGTAGACATATCCTCACATACAAGTTACTGCACTTGACAGATATTTCCATTTAGATAACCTACACAAAAAGACATAAATAAAGGCACATTAGGAAAATGGGCTCGACTAGATAAAGACAAGCAACTTCTAGGTGATATAACTTCCCTGTCAGCTCAGGACTTTGGGGGATTTAAACAATTTATTAATCTAGACCTAAATCAAGAGGTTAGTCTATATCAAGCAACATCAAAAAACAGACTGGAACTATCTCTGCCATACAGACCAGCCAAAAAATATTTATAGTCTCTCTTTAAAAATAACCCTCTGTCTGGATACACCTTGGTTATTATGTTGAAACCTTCTACACAGTACTAGCTAATAATGCTACTGTCCCAATTGATTCTTTCCTGGGTAAAGTCAATATCTAAATTAGTTCAACAAGATAATAATTAGATAAACAACTATTAGAGTTGGAAAATATCATTGATGCAGTCAAAGGTAGTAGGAGGTCTGTTAGATCACAAGGTTTAACTAAAATGTATTTTTAGTAAAGCTGTGGTAGGCAGCTGCATTCCTCATCATAATTGTGTAGTATTAGAATCCCCTGACTCGGATTTAGAAACCCAACAAAACCTGTGGTTTATGAGGATTAATGATTTAAATAGTCACTAATTAAACAGCTTACTGTAGTTACAGATCTGGCATGTGGTACACATTTTTTTCCTCTTAACTGATTATTGTGGAAGCAATTTTGTTATCTATTTAGCCAGGTTTGGGACCTTTCTGTGGTTTTAAGATAAATTTGCAATATACAGCTAATTCTTTAACACCGAGGTTAGTTTACAAAAGAATTAAGTACAAAGGTGGATTTATATACAGCTCATGATAGTCTATAAGAATGAAGGTAAACAGAACCTACTGAATGCATTACAAGTAGTCATGCTAAATATAAGGTTAGGTAGTGTATTAGAGAATCACAGTAATGCTATTATAAAGTGACCATTGATGAGAAAGTGCTTTCATGATAAGCTCTGATTGTCATCCTGTTATAATTATTTGTGCAAATGTACCCTTTGATCTTAAAATTTCTGTTACTTCTCAGCCAGAAATAAATTTGGAAACTGTTCTTGAACTCAGTGTGGTCATTTGTGAGTCATCTCAGGGTGAAGAAATGGTGTTCCTTTGAGTAATGTTTCAGATGCTTTTGTTGTCCTAAGAAAACTCAACATTCTTATTTTTAAAAACTCCAAACCAATTATAGACTTAAGCTGCACAATAAAAATTTAAGGGTTGGATTCACAAGGGGGACTTAGGCTGAGCATTGCAGTGCCTAACCTTTATGCCCCCGCAACTCCAAGTTAGGCACCCAGGCTCCCTAGACAATGCATGGGGAGAGTTTAAGTGCCTAAAAAAAGGGATTTACAGAACTCAGCAAGTTGAGCAGGGAGTTGTCTCAGCTAGCCAGTAGGAAATTCTTAGGAAAGTGGTGTGGTTTAAGCCATGCCCTTCACAGGGAGATAGGCTTTTAATATTGGGCCAGAGGGAGATGCCTTCCTCAACTCAGGATTCACCACTGTGAACCCTCTTTTAGAGTTAGGCACCTAAGCCAGGTCATCCCTTTTTCAAGAAAAAATAAGGAGACTGCACTGGCTGTGTCCCCCACCCTTACAATACCCCAACTGTTATAGCACTTTCCTAGGATGGAGAAAACCCATATTCAAATCCTTATTCTGTTTGATTTGGAGAAGGGACTTAAAACTAAGTCTTCCACATCCCAGGTGACCACTAGGATAAAGGACTGAGAGGGATCCATCCCAGTCTCTCTCTCCTATTTATATAAAATACTTAGATATTCATTGTGCTAGAGAGTACTATTTACACATTTTATATGAAGTGGAACAGCTTCAACAGGAGAGATTTAGAGACATACTCTAGTGTAATACATACCACTGTGGTTAGTGCTCTCAGCTAGGAGACTTGGATTTAAGTCCTTGCTCCACTTCCGACTTCACAGGGATTTGAACCTGCATCTCCTCCTCCTTTTGTGTTTTGTGTGGAGCGCAATCCACTAGACATGCTCTAAGGGGGCCTCTGAGCACATCCACTGAACTGGGCCCTGCAGGTGAGCAAGGTGAGGCAATGCCTAGTCTATGAATCCTGTTGTGGCTTAGATGTGAGTTAGGTATCAAGAACTAGAGTCACAAAAGGACTTAGGCCTCTAACTGCCACTTTTGGTGCCTAAATCCCAGAAACAGGGCTTTGTGGGATTCACAAAACCTCCATTCAGCTGCTGCTGAATCCTGTAGGTGCTTAAACTCACTCAGCACCCAAATTTTTGCAGTAAAAGTTCCTTACATGCTTCCAGGCATACTGCTAGGCATGTGCACTGCAGTTCAGGTGTCCAGACACCTAAGCAATGCACAAACCAGGAGAAGATAGGCTTTCCCCCACCCAACTCACCTGTGGGGTCTGTGCTGGTAAGTACACTCAGAGCTCACCTACTAGATCAGGCAAGCTTACACAAAGTGGGTGGGAAGAAGACCACCAATGGTTAGAGTACTCCCATGGGATTTGGGAACCCACCAGTCTAAGTTTCCCCTCTACCTAAGGGGGAGAAGGGATTTGAACATGGCTCAACTAGTTCTCAGGTGAGTACTCTAACCAGTGGGCTATGGGATACTCTGATGTAAGGCTCCCTCCATCTCTCCTGTTGAAGCTGTTCCACTGTAGATTAAGTATTTTTTTTAAAACGTCATTGGGGCAGAGGGACTGCATTGTGGGTCTCCCCACCTTTCGGGGAGTACTCTCTCTACTCATCGGGCTACAGAGTCATTCTCATGGTTGCTTGATCTCTCTCTGGCCCAATGACTTTCATTATTTATTCAGGGGCACAGCTTCAATAGGAGAAATTGAGGGAGCCTCACATCAGAAAATCCTATAGCCCCATAGTTAGGGCACTCAACTGAGAGGTAACATATTCCTATTCAAACCCATTTTTTCCCCGTGCAGGTGGAGGGGGGATTTGACCAAGGGGTCTCCCATCTAAACACTGGGCTAAAAATTATCAGGAAGAGGGAGCTGCTCCCTCTCCCCCAGGTTCTTGCACAAATGGCATAAGCACCTAACTCCAAGAGAGGGTTTGTTGCTTAGAATCCCAAGCATAATGAATGCCTCCCTGCAGCATGGACTAAGTTTCTTTTGTGAATCTAGCCATAAGCCACTAATGATGTCAGTGTGCACATCTCCACAGGCAGAAATGTAGGTGTCTTGGGAACTTAACCCATGGAAACATAGGCACTTAGGGAATTTAGAGGTATAGGCAGCAGATGAGTAAGTAGGTATTTTGGGGACCTAAATTTTGGACGTAGGTGGCTAAAGTGGCAGTTATGCACCTTGTGAAGTGATATGCAGACCTCAGTGGTTCAGGAGCCAAATTAACGATCAATATTACCCAAAAGAGCCAAATTAGTGTGAATTTATTGTTTCACTTATTATAGTGCTATATATTCATATTTAAACAGCATGACAGGAGAAATATTTAGTTTATATATTATTCTCACAGCAGAATTACTGATCAAGTATTATTTTATCAACTACAATTGGTTAATAACACAGTAAACGCATTCTGATTGTTTAATAACTCAGATTGGTTAATAATTAAATCACACAGGGTTTTACTAGCATGTGCTGCAAAGAGCTGCAAAAGACACTTTAAAGAGCCACTTACAGCTCACGAGCCTTAGTCTGAGTATCACTGCCCTCGTGAATCCCATCCAAACCTATTATATCTGAAGAAATCTGGTTCAGCATCTCTGAGAAATCAGGCTACTTATTTTAGATGACTAATAAGTATTTAAGTGGCTAACTTCAGGGATCCAGTTTTGAGATATTTACTTCAATCTTTGAAAAAAGTGTACTGCTTATTTATGGCATTATTTTACATTTATTATTTTTCAGTAATGCACTAAAGTACAGAATACTATCATTATGCTTTCCTTAAACTAAATCAGATTTTTTTAAATTAACCCTGTGTTTCAATATTTTTAAAGAGCTACATTTTGATTAGTCAAAAGGATTAAAAAAAACCACCTAATACTCAAAAACAAGAAGTACTTTTGCTGTGTTTGTACAGCTCCTCGCACAATGGTGTCCTGGTCCACAACTAGGTCTCCTAGGAACAACACTAATACAAATAATACATCACAATAATAAACCAAAAAATAATTTGGCCAAAGTTTGGATGGTCAGTAAAGCCTCACCTGAGCTGCCTCTCAACATGCAATATAACAATATAACATAATCTATTGATCCTGTTACACAACTAACATACTGTTCACGATGTGCTCCTTTAATCCCAATGGATACTGAAGAGGAAACTCAATCTGATAACTTGGCCTACTTGCAGAGGTGTCTGAGAATACATATTTGTCTGATTATTGTCAATAGTATGAGCGATTCACTTTGAAATTATTGTGAAAATTAAGGCCCCGATCCTGAAAAGATGTAAGTGTGTGTGTTACTTTTTCTTGTAGCCTTTTACAAAATAAAGAAATTCAAAAATCTAGGGGCCATATTGCTGTGTGTTCTTCACTAATGGCCTGACTCTGCAAAGTGCTGAGTGTCTCCTGTTATGCACAGAGAAGTGCAACTCCCATCACAGTTGAGAGCATTCAGCACCTTGAAGGAAGTGCACCTTGGAGGGTGGGATGCTAAGTGCACCCTTGTAGAATCACATCTGCAGTCACAGAGTGAGAGAATGGCAGAGTCAATAGAGACCACTGGAGTCCTCATTCATGGTACGCTGTGCAACAGTGTGTGCACGCATGCACTTAAGAAATGTTTATTATTTAAAATGTATCAATATTTTGCAATGGATGTGAAGGAAACATTATACATAGGTAGGTCATGGAATCTAAATATCACAGATCTTAAAGGGTGAATTTTAATTGACATTTATTAAACAAAAAAGCACTTGAGTGTAAATACAGTGAAATGCTGAGATATTTTTAACTCATGTACAGTTATGAAAAAATCCTTCTTCCAGACATACCAGTACATTTTGTTCTCCAATTAATGCAGGTGATTGTATTTTCTGCCTTCTTAAAAAAATCTTATGAGACAGGCCCTATAGCAAAATACTACAACCCAGCATTATATACATGGTTGCTTTAATGCTGCATGTTCAAATTGTATACATATATCTTATTTGCGTAACAATTAAACAGCACAGGAACAGACATATATTGGTACAGAATTTGGCTTCTTACTAACATTGCACTCCATGAAATATTGTATCCTTATTACTGCTTTTTGCTAGCCTTGGTATCAGCATTTATTTTCTGTTATAAAAAGAAACAGCACCACCTTGTATCCTGAAGTAAAGCTACAGCTGTTCAGGCATATTAGTGCTCATGCTATTTTAAAAAAATCATAAATTAAAAAAAAAGGTACTAAATCCTAGATCTGCATCTATGTTTGTAGAGAAATTCTTAAAATTGTGTAGAGCTGATTGAATAGATAATCAGTTATATAGTCAGGTTTCAGAGTAGCAGCTGTGTTAGTCTGTGTTTGCAAAAAGAAAAGGAAGACTTGTGGCACCTTAGAGACTAACCAATTTATTTGAGCATAAGCTTCCGTGAGCTACAGCTCACTTCATCGGATGCATTATATAGTAACTTTTATACAGCCAAACTGAGTATAAATGTACTAGATTCAGTTTGACATGATTTGTTGGGTCATATTTTTCAGTATTAATATTGAGACAACAGCTGGTGAAAATGTTTGAGAAAACTGAAAACTTCTAAAGTGCTTACATACATGATTATTTCTCAAAATAATTCACTCTGGAAATATTAAATTCATTATTTGATATTTGTTATTCTCAGCTTTAAAATGTTTGCCATTCAAAGAAGAGGCAATACCCTGTGATTTAAGTGGCTAACCACACACAATGAATAGCGAAAGCAAATTTGTTCTCGTACAACCCATAGCTTTACAATTATTTGGCCAAACTATTCAGTGACAGCTTACAAATACTGAATACACCAAAAATAGATTAGTAAATCATTTATTAGTGGATCCCAATGAAAAATCTTCTAAATTTGTAATGAAATGAATATTTGTAACTAGGAGGAGAGATTAATAAGACTGGGACTTTTCAGCTTGAAAAAAAGGCAACTAAGGGGGGATATGATAGAGGTCTATAAAATCATGAGTAGTATAGAGAAAGTAAAGAAGGAAGTGTTATTTACTCTTTCTCATAATACAAGAACAACAGGCCACCAAATGAAATTAATAGGTAGCAGGTTTAAAACAAACACAAGAAAGTATTTTTTCACTCCACGTACTGTCAGCCTCTGAAACTCCTTGCCAGAGGGTGTTGTGAAGGCCAATACTATAACGGGGTTCAAAAGGGAGCTAGATACATTCATGGAAGATAGGTCCATCAATGGCTATTAGCCAGGATGGGCAGGAATGGTGTCCCTAGCCTCTGTTTGCCAGAAGCTGGGATTGGGTGACAGGGCATGTCTGTTCATTCCCCTTGGGGCACCTGCCATTGGCCACTGTCAGAGGACAGAATACTGGGCTTGATGGACCTTTGGTCTGACCCAGTATGGCCGTTCTTATGTTCTTATGTAATATTTCAATGAGCTCCAATACTGGGGCAGTAACAAAATATTACTAATGTATTCACAGTCCCTAAGAAGACAAGGATACTTGTAAAGCTCCCTCTCAACTAGATCTCCTTTCTAAAGTATTATGATAGCCATAACAAAATAAGAGATCCCTTATGGAACTGGAAGTCATTAAGAAGATATTGTGAAGTACTAAGTGGCAAGAAGCCTGGAAACCCTGGGGTTCCTGGCTCCAAGGCAGTTCTTGGTGCTATAAGGAGGGCTTTGTGGTGTTTGACAACTTGGAGACATTCACAGACAGAGGACTGTTCTGTTGGGATGGACTCTATGTGAGTAGGAAGAGAAATAGACTTCTGGGATGGAGGATGGCATGATTGCTTAAAAGAACTTTAAAACTAGGAATTCTGGGAAGACGGCTGGGAGGTGAACAAGCAATTCAAACATGTTATTAAGACAATGCATAAAACCTACAAGGATTAAAAGCTGGGAGGGATCAGCAAGGAAAGCTACCTCTTGGAGGTCAGAAAATGTAGGGAAAAAGTGAGAACTGCCAGAAGCCAAGCAGAGTTGGACCTTGCAAAGGAAATTAAAACCAATAATAAAAGATTCTTTAGCCATATAAATAAAACGAAAACAAGGTAAGAAGTAGGACTGTTAAATACTGAGGATGGGGTGGAGATTAAAGATAATCTAGGCCTGGTCCAGTACCTAAATGAATATTTTGCCTCTGTTTTTTAATAAAGGTAAGTAGGATTTTAGGAGTAGTGGCAGATTGTCTAATGGAAACAAGGATATGGAAGTAGACATTACAACATCCAATATGGATGGGTACAAATCGGTGGCCTCAGATAATCTCCATCCAAGAATATTAAAGGAACTGGCACTTGACATTGCAAGTCCAATAACAAGGATTTGTAATTAATCTGTGAATTTGGGCTGTCCTACCCTATGATTGGAGCATTGCTAATACACTACCTGTTTTTAAGAAAGGGGGTGGGGAAGAGTTCTGGGAAACTACAGGCCAGTTAGTTTGACTTCAGTTGTCTGCAACGTCTTGGGACAAATTTTGAAAAAAGAAAGTAGTTAAGGACATAGAGGAAAACGGTAATTGTTATAAAATACAACATGGTTTTATGAAAGGTAGGTCATGCCAGACCAATCTGATCTCTTTCTTTGAGATAATGGATTTGTTTTTAGACAAAGGAAAAGCAGTAGATCTAATCTACCTGGATTTCAGTAGGGCATTTGATGCAGTTCCACATTGGATGTTATGAGTTAAATTGGAGAAAATGGGGATTAATATGAGAATTGCAGGGGAAAGTGTTGGCTTTAAATTATGTTCTCCCTTTCACTGATGCAATGGCAGCCTCTCTGTGGGTATTCTGGGAGCTTGAGTCTCCACAGGAAAGTCAGGAAAAAACACTGCACTTCAATATGTTCTCTGACAGTCCCCTACCCATCAAACCCATAGGACAAACTTGCCCAAGTTAATGCTGACTGAGGCAGGGGTACTGAACACCGGGACTCCCTGTTCCACGGGTGGTGCATGGAACCTCAAAAGAGGTCAGTGAGAACCTGTAATTATGTCTCTGTCTATCCTCTTAAAAAGCATATGGCTAGGCACTAACATGGAGGGAGCTGGGGGACATTCTGCATCCCTGAAGCAGGTAAACTCCCATCCCAGTGCTCCCTCTGGCCCAACACAGCACTGCATGACTTTTATTATGGACTTAGTCTCTTAAAAGAATGATCTAGTCCTGCGCTGCCAGTTCCGTGTGATTTGTTCCTGCATGTGGAGCATGGGACACATAGCATAAGGTGACCCATTTTCTGTGTAACAGATTTTCTTCACAATGCTTGTACCATCAAATAAAAGAAAATGGGGTATAGCAAGAATTATGGAAAACATGAAATTAAAATAGTACAGTTAATTACTACTTATCCTTGTCAGTGATGTCCCTCCTTTTCTATTTCTTGTGAAGGGCTTGTATTATACCACGATTGTAATTACTGTATGAAACCTAGTAACAGTCTGACTAAAAAGAACACATTTAAAATGGAAATAAGCAGCTAAACAGTTTTCAGAGATGCTTCTGCAAGCTTTTGGTATTTCTTTCAGAAACAAGCACTGGCAAGAAGCCTTGGTTCTGAATGAATTTATTTGTTACCTTTTATTTATTAAAATACTCTGGGTACAGATTAACTGTCTTTGTGCATTATTTAGTATTATTTCACCTGCCAGGGAAGACGAAATGCATGCACATTGATGAATAGACTGAATGGTTGCCAAGTTTCACTGCAGCTACTATAAGTATCTCTACTGCCCTTCTGCAGTGCTACATAAGTAGACTGTGGTAGGGAAGTGGGTGTGTATGGGGACTGAGGAAAAGGGGCCTTTCTTCCCTCGTCCCCTACAGTGGAAGAACACTATTTTCATAGAAAATGTGTGTGCTAACTTCATATCAAACTAGTTCCTTCAGCTGTTGCTTAGCTAAACACCACATTTTATTTGGCTCTTTCAAAATCTTTTCTTAGAAGTCAGTCCCTGGAGCCCTGAATCATTTTATTGTTTCTTTGAACTGCCTCCCTTTTTTCCATATATTTCAAGTATTGTGATGCTTGGAATGAACTCTATTTCAGATGCAGTCTCACAAGTGCTGTAGAGAGACTAACTCCCTTGTACAAGATGTGATTCCTTCGTGCACTCAGCCAAAAATCACAATTGCCTTTTCCCCCCTGTGATACATGTTACAAGCTCATATGCCATTTGTTGTCCACAGTCATCCCAAGGTTGCTGTGGGAATTGATCCTTTGCTAGTCTCTCACTTCTATTGACTATCTGTGTTTCTGAGTATTCTCCCTCAGATGTAAGAGCCTGAATTTCCCAAGACACATATTTATTTTCTCTCTCCTTACTGCACCTCTCCATTTGTCAACATCAATAACATGTTCTTTGCTCCCACTTTTATGATGTTCAATGAGACCAGACCCAACAGGGAACTCTACAGTACTCCAGAGGTACTGCGGCATTTGGTAAGTGAAATAGTCTCAAGGTTATACCCATACTGCATTGAAATGTTTGTCTCACACATAAAAAAAGTACAGCAGTTAATCTTCAAAAAAATCATAAATAACAAAAATTTAAAACACAAGAGGTTTCAAAAATAAATAAGTTCCTTCCATAGGGAAAACAGCCTCCGGGGAATAGCTTTCTAGACAAAAGAAATACTTTTAAGGACCGTCTCTCTTGATAAAACCCAACAACTCTGTCTCCTCCTGAGCTCCCAAAATTAGGCTTTTATAATTGCAGGCAAAGCACAAAACAGCACACAGGTGAATCCAGCCATCCTTTTACTCCACCCTAATTGGGCCCAGCAAGAATCCTTATACGAATAAGCCCACTTCCCCTGAGTCATGCACATCAGTTCCCTATCTGTTAAATAGGGATGATAATCCTTTTCTCCTACCTTTTTTTTCTTGTTTAGTTTGTGTGCTCTTCATGGCTGGGATTGTCTCTTGTGTGTGTGTGTGTGTGTGTGTGTGTGTGTGTGTGTACAGTTCTTAGCACAATGGGCCCCTGATCTCAGCTGAGACCATTATATAGTACTGTAATATAAACAGCAATTCATCCATCAGTTAAAGTGATCTCTATCAAGTTTGAAACTTCAGTACACTTTGCTGTTAAAAAAGCATAGATCCATTTTTAAAATTGTTAATATTTATTTGTTTCACCTAACTCAGAAATGGCTGAAATGATTTATATTAAGCTTTCCATAATTATTATTAATCATGTTTATTATGGTAGTTCCTAAGGACCAACCAAAAATGGGGCCCTAGGGCTGGTCTACACTAGAAGTGCTACATTGGCACACCTGCACTGCTGTAGCTGCACTGCTGTAGCATGTCTGGTGAAGTTGCTCTATGCTGACAGGAGAGAGCTCTCCCACTGGCATAATTACTCCACCTCTGTGAGAGGCGGAAGCTATGTTGACAGGAGAGTGTCTCTCACCAACATAGTGCTGGTGTGGACAGGGTTTAGGTCACTGTAACTTGAGTTGCTCAGGGGAGAGTATTTCTCACACCCCTGCGTGATGTAAATTAGATCTACTTAAGTGGTAGTGTAGATCTGCCCTGTTGTACTAGCCACTCTACAAACATAGCACAATCAAGAGTCCCTTCCTCAAAAATCTAAACAGGTAAGACGGACAAAAGGGCTATAGAACAACAGTGAACAGTGTTGGCAAATAGTGTGTTAGGTCCACGACTTTTTCTTTTCTTTTCTTGATTTTTGGGATGTGGTTTGGTTATTAGGGGATCAGATGAAGGCAGAGCAGGGAAGAAGAAGGAAGAGAAGGACTAAAGCTGAGGTGAAGACATGGGGGAGGGGAACAGAAGGGTGTTGCAGCAAAATAGTACAGGACAGAGAGTGACATTCACCTTTATACAGGTACCAAGTACAGAAGACTTAATTCTCCAAGTGTGAATTTTTCAGAACATAGGTGAAAACAAGGGACAGTAAAAAAAAAAAAAGCAAAACCAAAAAAACCCAACAACTTTTGCATCCATAGCTAGAGCAACATTGACTAAATGCCTGCTATAATAGATAGAATAAATAGCCCCCATTACAGAAACATGTTTTCCCAGCTGCTGTCCATCACAACTGATGGTTGCTCCCCTCAGGTTCTCAAGTCTTTTCAGCCTTCATATAAAAATAGGCACTTTATTATAATTCACCTGTTTAGTCCCTTTTAAAGATGGACGGAAATGTACTTTGCTAACATCACTCATATTGGTACGTACATGTGTTCATGCATCATGCATACAAATAAGGTGAATGCATCTTTAGGATGTTTTTCAGCCGTATTCTCCCTCCTCTATGATTATCATCTACACCTGCCATCCCCCATTAGTTAGCAGACGTTTTAATAATACTGTACATAAATAGCCTTTTCTTTTTAACCTGGGGAATCTCACAAAGTTTGGGGGGGGAAACGGATAATCATATTACTCCATATTACATCCAATGAAGTGAGCTGTAGCTCACGAAAGCTTATGCTCAAATAAATTGGTTAGTCTCTATGGTGTCACAAGTACTCCTTTTCCTTTTCTACAGTTGGTGGAACTGAGGTGCAGAGAGGGGAGATGATTTGTCCAAAGTCACAAACTGAATGAGAGGTACAGTCAATATAAAAGAAAGCAGGTCTCCTGATTCCTCTTATTCACATTCTCTAACCAGTTACTTTTATTCCCTAAAATTATCGAATAATATTTATGTTCCTGATTAATATTATTTTTAATGTTCAGAGTAATAGTGATTAAAAATCAAAGTTATAGTGGGTGAGTAGCCACTGGCTCTTCATCTTGGTATTAATACAATGTTGTTTACCCACTCATTTTTACAGAGTATTGTGCTGTAAAACAAATAGTGTAGACATCTTGAAATATGCACTTGTGTTTCTAAAGTACAGTGAGAAAGAAGGTCACTGAATAATGTAATTGGTGGCAATAGCTAACTTTTTCTAACCTGCAGCACTGCTAGCCTATGTTGATCACAAATGCCAAATCAGATCAAAGTACAGAACTGCAAGGTAGCACCCTGTATTGTGTACATTGATTGTACCAAAGGAAATAAAATGTAAATTAGAAAAGCTTTGATGAATTGATGGGCAGCCAAAAGAAGTACAAAAAATGTTGTGTCCCAGCCTACTAGCAGTAGACCACACAGCATTACTGAGCTGATCAAAATGCACAGTGCATATTTCAGCAGATTGAAATCAATTGTAACTTGAGATAGCCTTTTATTTTATTCAGCTTGACTTTACTGAGTGATTACTTTACCTTCTGCTGTTCAGCAACTTCCAGAATAATGCACAACTCCGTGGACTTACTTAATGCTTGTGTGCCAAATCTTTATTTTATTACATTTATTACATTTATTTATCAGAGCCTGATGTTGCAGCGGGCTGCGGCCTCGTATGCTACCCTGGAGGATAACTGGGTCACAATGTCACATGAGAAAACCCCTGCAATACTGCCTGATATAAATTGGCACATGGGAGACTGCCATTCATTATCTCCATAGCGGAGAGCGATGGCTACAGCATTCTTTTCAGCCAGGCAATTAAGGGAACATCACTGATAATATAGTCTCTGAAAATGCAAAGGGGCCTCCCACACTGTAAACCAAAACAACATTTTGTAAAATTTATGGTCAAATTACTGGCAGCTGAGGTGCACAGTCAAATGTAGTCAATTAACATGATCATTGTAAATCAAGTTTATAGCTTGCTGTGTAAATAGCAGTTTATAACAAACATAAATAACATCACAAGTGACTCAATTTAGCGGCACAACAGACTGGTGTTGACGGTCAATGTACTGGAGTGCTGAAATGAAAACAAGCCAATTTAGAAATGGAAAAAAAATCATTTGACTGCTAAAGTAGTGTTTAAACTGACATGCCAACTGAATGTAAGACAAAGTGGAAATCTGACAGAAGGCAATACACAAATCAAAGAAAGAGAATAAAGGTAGTCAAAAATGTACAGATGTTAATGCACCAAAAATGTATGTACAAATGGAGGCCCCATTGTAAATCCAATCCCACATGTGTAATCCACTCTACCACCATCCCCAGATACGCACTGGTAAATCACTTAACCTCTCTGTCTGAGGAATGGGGATAATAATTACATACTGTCACATATTCCTTGTGCATGGTAGACTGTAGGGCTGCTACTAACGGGTCAGACTTCTGCGTATATTTGGACTGGCTACAGAGGTTCCATTTAGATAGAGATACAAGAGATGTATTCTCTATGACAGTGGTTCCCAGACTTGTTCCTCCGCTTGTGCAGGGAAAGCCCCTGGTGGGCCGGGCCGATTTGTTTACCTGCCGCGTCTGCAGGTTTGGCCGATCGTGGCTCCCAGTGGCCGTAGTTCGCTGCTCCAGGCCAATGGGAGCTGATGGAAGTGGTGGCCAGTACGTCCCTCAGCCCGCACCACTTCAGCTCCTCTCTAACCAGTTAATAATGAGCAGCTCCTCTCTAACCAGTTAATAATGTTAACTCCAATGTCCTCCCAATGTGCATAAATATGCAGGTAGTGTCTTCCAAGATCTGTCTAGTAGAGATGAATGTACACTTATGCTTCTTTGCCATTTCTAAAGGTTATTGATACTGGAACTCCTTTCAAAAAATCCAGTAAATACTCCAATGAGTTCTTCCACCTTTCTTACTAGGCCCATCATGGCTGCCACACTGGGGCTGAGAAGGTTATTGGTCTTTGATCCTTTAAACTCATGCACTCTGAATGCAAAGCTTTAGTCTTTGTATGTTGTTTCTGTGGAGAACTGGCCCATGCACTTCAGAATGTTTCCAGAGCTACTCAGGGCTGTGTCAGGTGATTTCAGCTCTGGGAGAGGATGAAGGCGATTATACATTCCTTCTGACATGACTGTCATGTCATGTCTGTTCCTGAGTCCCTCCACCGGCCACAGGCCACAGGCAGAGTGGACAAAGCCTGAGAAGGGGACAAGTTTTGTTTCGAGTCCAATAAAAGGGCTAGTGCTTAAGCAGGCCCAGAGCTGGAAATGAAGACCCCCAGAAAAGATCAAAGATTTGATGGACTGTGTTACCTCTGAAGGGCTTTGTTTGCTTCACATATAGATGGTGTGTGACCCACAGCAATTAGAGAGAGAGAGTGCAGTCACATGCACTTGGCCAGGGGGCACTCGCAAGAGGTGAGTGCCACTCCATTACACTTCATCTTCAGAGTGGTTGTGCACAGCGCCCCTCTCCAGATCCAGCCAAAGTTAGCATGGCTCTTCAGGGCAAGGGTGGGGGGAAACACGGAGGGAATTGTTTGGTTACCGGAAATGATTAGTACAGAGAAATAGCACTGAATATTGACACTATTTGTCACAGGTGGTGGTGGTGGTGATTTTAGATCATATTTCACTCCTGAAGTTAACAAAGGCACAGAGAGCACAGCTGCTACTGGCATCCCCAGGCTGCCCAGGCCCATATGCTGCTACCCTGTCTACTGCAATAATGCCTGCCAAAATTGTCATGGAGCAGCATGGGAAAGTGTCCTAACGTGGAGGGGAAAATAAGGGTTCTTCCCTAAAACCTGCACTAGAGGATTGCAGAGCACCTCCATGAAAGTTTCATCAAGATCTCTCAGGAGGATTCAAGGGACATCCCTGGGCATATAAACAAACCGCTCCACATGCCTCCTCCTTAGCCCCCCACCTAACTCTACAGGGGAATGACAAACAGATAGCTCTACCTCTCTTTGTTGTATTGCTATGTCTTCTAATATGAGGAAATGAACAAAAAGTCAATAGCTGTGTCCTGTTACACTGGGGTCAGGAACCATCAGTACATTTAAACATGGTAATGGGAAATCCATTCACACACTTACCTGAGGTTCCTTCCCCAGCATTGCACTCGCCCATGCTCAAATGCTGGGACTGTGGTAGATTGTGGTAGAGTTTCAAACAAGTTCTGGCTTGTGACACAGCTGGATCCCTTGGGCACATGTCCTCCACCCTTGTCCTCTTCCTCCTCCTCCTCACTGTTAATGAGCGCTGTGGTTTGCTGGTAAGTCTCTACCAAGCATGCAGCTTGTTGCAAAAGTCACAGGTCTGTGGCTCGGCACCAGATTGACTGTTGGCCTCAGTGATCTTCTGACATGCCTGGTGCAGTTCCTTTGCTTTCCCATGGCACTTCTGCTGATCCCCACCATACCCCTTCAGCTACATCCCCTGTGCAATCTGTCTGAAGATGTCAACACTTCAATGACTGCTTTGTAGCTGTGCCTGCATGCTCTCTTCTGCCCACACAGCCAGGACATCCAAATATCTCCTGTCTATGTCGGAAAAGAGTGTGTCTGGAGCATGTAGCCATTATGGTTGGCTGGACAGTTGTACACAGCAAGGGAAAGTTGCCAAGTTTACTGAGCCACACTGCCCAAGGCACTTTTGGTGCACCATAAGAGAATCCACTCAGCAAGTTAGTGCAGAGTAGCTAGTGCACTGTGTATTCACACTCTACCTTGCTGTGCAGTAACTTCCCTGTTTCCACAGGATCTTACTCTCTAGGGCACAACTTTACTTGTACCTATGTGTAGCCTTTACTCACACTTTTGCTGAATGGGAAAAGATCTGTCCTATACCACACAAGGTATTTCAGAATCAAATTTTGTCCAGGCAAGGAGCTTACAATCCTGGTCCTTTCAATTTCCTCCTCTCCTATAGGAATTTCACGCTCTGCACAGTAGAAAAACATTCATTTATAGTAAAATAAATTCCTATGCTTCTTCAGGACAAGAGAACTTTAAAAAGGGTCATGACACTAATTCCAGTTACAAGCTATGTGTAAGAAGAAAGCAGTGAACAACAATTTAAGAAACAGATTAACACAGTACAACAGCTTAATCTCTCCCACCTTTTAGATAATAGAGTCCAAATAGGTATGTACTGCATAAAAAGTATTCTCCTTTACAATAAGCTTTTTGGCTATTCAAAATGTCTGATGCTGCTGTACACTGAATAGAAGATTGGCAAAACAAATTCCAAAGAGTATCCAAAGACAAATTCTGAAGACATTCCAGAGAAAAAAAAATTTCCTACATTAAAACAAAACAAAACAAAAAACCCACAACCCGGTAACATTTCTAGGTTGAGCTTAATAGACTCCAGAGTCTTTACTGGATTGAATTTATTCCAGTATTGTCATGCCAATTAAGATTACTATATGATAAGATTTTTTTTCCAAAGAAAAATCTCTTTACCTTTTTGCTACAACCTTTGCCAAATCTCGCCATGTTCAGGATGTAGGTTAAAGGGAAATCATTCATTTCAGTTTTGGCAACATAGCCCATTTTGAACAACCATACAACTCATTTGTGAGTCATATTTACACACGTATAACATTCATCTGTTTTTATGAGTAATATATGAAAAGAAACAGACAGACCTTGTTTCCCCAAGAAAATGCCAAAGTGTATTCTGTATTAACAATGTTTATTGATACACAACCTGTGCAGTGCCTGAAACATGTAAATGAATCAATCAGTATTTTATGTGGAAGCTTACAGCACAGGTCATCAGCCAGAGCTTGTGGTTATTTTACACCAAAAAGTCAGATCCATATTTAAAAAATGGGAAATTTATTTTCTTTTCTTAATACATTTTCTAGTACATGACTTGTTTCAATCAAAGATTATAGCCTGGAACTGTTGTAGTTTGATTATTCATGACAGAGATTTAAGAAAAACAGATAGAGGTGTAATGGAGCCCGAACTGAAGGGTTAATTGATCAAGACCACTCATTCAGTGTTCATTTGAAGTCAAGGGGTTTTATCCCATAACAATTATAAAGAGGAGGAGGAAATTCAAGGGGGTGTGAATCTCTAGTATGTCAGTTCAGTGGAAAGTGGTTACTGCATTTATAGCAATATACAATAGCTCACAAGAGTTTGATATGGCAGTGTGATCAAGGACAATGTGTATAGATAACAAAAGACAACCAATGTATTAATAGCAAATAATCAAGCAAGCAATTTGCAAACATCTAGAAGATAAGGTGATAAGTAACAATCAACATGGATATGTCAAGAACAAATAGTGTCAAACCAATCTAATAGCTTTCTTTGACAAGGTAACATGCCTTGTGGATGGGGAAAAGAGGTAGATCTGGTATATCTTGACGTAAGTAAGACTTTTGATAACTGTCTTGCATGACCTTCTGTCATAAATATAAAGGGAAGGGTAAACCCCTTTGAAATCCCTCCTGGCCAGGGGAAAGCTCCTCTCACCTGTAAAGGGTTAAGAAGCTAAAGGTAACCTCGCTGGTACTTGACCAAAATGACCAATGAGGAGACAAGATACTTTCAAAAGCTGGGAGGAGGGAGAGAAACAAAGGGTCTGTGTCTGTCTATATGCTGGTCTTTACCGGGGATAGACCAGGAATGGAGTCTTAGAACTTTTAGTAAGTAATCTAGCTAGGTATGTGTTAGATTATGATTTCTTTAAATGGCTGAGAAAAGAATTGTGCTGAATAGAATAACTATTTCTGTCTGTGTATCTTTTTTATAACTTAAGGTTTTGCCTAGAGGGGTTCTCTATGTTTTTGAATCTAATTACCCTGTAAGATATCTACCATCCTGATTTTACAGGGGGGATTTCTTTATTTCTATTTACTTCTATTTTTATTAAAAGTCTTCTTGTAAGAAACTGAATGCTTTTTCATTGTTCTCAGATCCAAGGGTTTGGGTCTGTGGTCACCTATGCAAATTGGTGAGGCTTTTTATCCAACATTTCCCAGGAAAGGGGGGGTGCAAGTGTTGGGAGGATTGTTCATTGTTCTTAAGATCCAAGGGTCTGGGTCTGTAGTCACCTAGGCAAATTGGTGAGGCTTTTTACCAAACCTTGTCCAGGAAGTGGGGTGCAAGGTTTTGGGAAGTATTTTGGGGGGAAGGACGCATCCAAACAGCTCTTCCCCAGTAACCAGTATTAGTTTGGTGGTGGTAGCGGCCAGTCCAAGGACAACGGGTGGAATATTTTGTACCTTGGGGAAGTTTTGACCTAAGCTGGTAAAGATAAGCTTAGGAGGTTTTTCATGCATGTCCCCACATCTGTACCCTAGAGTTCAGAGTGGGGGAGGAACCTTGACACCTTCTTATTAACAAACTAGGGAAATACAACCTAGATAGGGTATGTGTACCCCTGGGGGTACTCAGAGGTCATCAACTCAGCTAGATATTTGCTTAGCTTTACAACAGGCTATATAAAAAGCACTAGCGAATCAGTACAAACTAAAATTCCATACAGACAATGACTTGTTTATATTGCTCTATATATTGAAATGTAAACACAATATTTATATTCCATTTTATTTATTTTGTAATTATATGATAAAAATGAGAAAGTAAACAATTTTTCAGTAATCGTGTACTGTGACACTTTTAACTGCTTTGGAGGATAGGATTAAAATTCAAAATGATCTGGACAAACTTGAGAAATGGTCTGAAGTAAATAGGATGAAATTCAATAAGGACAAATGCAAAGTACTCCACTTAGGAAGGAACAACCAATTGCACACTTACAAAATGAGAAATGACTGCCTAGGAAGGAGTACTACAGAAGCGCTGTTGCAAAACTAGCAAACATCATTCTGGGATGTATTAGCAGGACTGTTGTAAGCAAGACATGAGAAGTAATTCTTCCACTCTACTCCACGCCGATTAGGCCTCAGCTGGAGTGTTGTGTCCAGTTCTGAGAGCCACATTTCAGGAAAGATGTGGACAAACTGGAGAAAATCCAGAAGAGTAACAAAAATGATTAAAGGTCTAGAAAACATGACCTATGAGGAAAGATTGAAAAAATTGGGTTTGTTTACTCTGGAGAAGAGAAGACTGAGGAGGGACATGCTAACACTTTTTAAGTACATAAAAGGCTGTTACAAGGAGGGTGAAAAATTGTTCTCTTTAACCTCTGAGGACAGGACAAGAAGCAATGTGCTTAAATTGCAGCAAGGGAAGTTTAGGTTGGACATTAGGAAAAAATTCCTGTCAGGGTAGCTTAGCACTGGAACAAATTGTGTAAGGAGGTTTTGGAATCTTCATCACTGGAGGTTTTTAAGAGCAAGTGAGACGAACACCTGTCAGAAATGGTCTAGTTATTACTGAGTCCTGCCTTGAATGCAGGGGACTGGACTAGATGACCTGTTGGGGTGACTTCCAGGCCTAGACCCTATGATTCTATAGGCAGATTCATCAATGATTTGGACAGTTGGATATGGAATATGAACTGAAGAGGACCAATTATGTCAACTCTAGGGTTTGCTATTATCAAATCTTGCCTATATGAGTAATTCAACATCCAGTCATTAAGGGCATGTACTACTATGACCGTAATGAAGGAGGACAGCAAGAGATGAGCACGCTATGAGAAGATGCCCCAAATTCTCACAACACTGTCTCATGATACAAATGGTAGCCATACTTCACTAATCTTGTGTTTCTGATATAGAAACATTCCCTGAAGAGTTGTAAAGGGTACTCTGAAAAAAAACATAATCCAGATACAAATGGCTGTATGTATCATTTTCTATAAAGGTGAATCAATATTAAAATGAATAATGAGAAATAAGAGGATTTCTTAATAATTCATGTTTAGTGATTTTAAAACTCAGCAAATAAACAAATAAGAAAGCCAATTACCATTGAAAATCCTGCTTAGAAGGAGTGTTCCTCACAGAGTAACTCTCCCAGGCAGGTGGACTGCAGAACAAGTAGCAAGTTGGGATTTGATTATCTTGCCCCAAAATAGAAGTATCTACTGTTAGCTTAAATGAGATTTGCTTTTATAGAGTGAAAGGGATCCATAGTTGCTAGTAGATTTTATTTTATTCCAAGTAGAGTACAATGGGCCAGATCTTCAGCTGCTGTCAATCAGCATAGCTCCCTTGAAGGTAATAGAGTTGTGCCAATGTACCACCTGAAGATCTGGCTCAATGAGTTTAGGAGCTATGGCTGTTTGATTCACACCTTGTGGTGCCATATATATATATATTTACTCCACCACATTCTTTCATGCACATTCTTTCATGCACATTTTTTTCATGGTTATGGATTTAGATAAGGGTAGTGTGCAAGAAAATGAATTGTAATTAGCTAACATTTTCTCTTCCTTTATGGGTAACTGCAGTGATGTCTGACTGGGCTGTTTTCCTGAAGGGTATTATAATATAATACTGCTCAAATACCACTTGTAATTTTGCTGCATTTCCCACATACCCCCATGAAGAAGGATCAAAGTTTGTTGGAGAAGACACATTCAGAGCCTTCATTGCTAAATGATTCAGGGAATACGGTCTTGCCTAATCTTATCCAACACTTCCTTGTGACTCCCTTATATTGTGCTGTAAGGATTTCATAATTGGGTTAATCCAGATTTGCAGCTAAATTCCAGCCTAGGAGAATCGTGTATGTGCTTAGCTTCAAGTGACCCGTATGTGTATTCAGCTTTTGCGTCTAATTATTTGCTCAAATTGGAGGTTGCAGATGTTCCAATGCACATACCTATTTACCTATTGCTGTGTTTAATTTTTCAAAAGGACTGAGTAGTTTTTATTCCAATGACAATCGGGACTTTCTGTCCTCAGTGAATCATGGGTATCTTTCAAGGAAAGCCAGCCTAGTGCAGTGTAACATTTACAGCTCATGTAGAGCTGCCTTGGGGCAATTTTCACTTATGCTGTTTCTTCTGCTTGCTGCATGGCCCACCTGTTCCTGTTCAAGAATGAGCAGTATTCTCCTGAAGTCATGCCCACTTTGGGTCAGTCCTCTCTTTTTGGAGATATTCCTCTATTGGAGCTATAACTGTAGCTTTGCTCCTTTGTTCAAAGCAGAACCAATTCTTCATAAACTGATGTATTAAGCCTGACAAACATAGCTTCAGCCATTCTTCCCCTTAAGTGTCATACAAGGTGGCCCACACAGTAGTATACAGAATCTGGCCTTCTGTGTATAAAGTAATTTTGAGTCACTGAAAAGCAGACAGATCATAACAATAAAACTATGTTTCCAGGGCCAGAATTCTCAGTGTGCCAGTGAACAATCTCTGAATAACTCAGACTCATATATATTATTGTCCATATTCAGTTTTTGAAGTGTTACAAGAAAAGGTGAACATCAGATAACATACTGGACTAGGACACTGGTGATCTGGGATAAATTTCCTGACTCTGCCACTGATTTCTTGTGCAACCTCAGGCAAATAACTTAATCTCTCTGTGGCTCAGTTCCCAATGTGTAAAATGGGTGTAACAAAAAAAAAATCATGGAGCAGGTCCTCAAGGAATCAATTCTGAAGAACTTAGAGGAGAGGAAAGTGATCAGGAACAGTCAGCATGGATTCACCAAAGGCAAGTCATGCCTGACTAATCTATTTGCCTTCTATGACAAGATAACTGGCTCTGTGGATGAGGGGAAAGCAGTGGACGTGTTATTCCTTGACTTTAGCAAAGCTTTTGACACAGTCTCCCAGAGTATTCTTGCCAGCAAGTTAAAGAAGTATGGGCTGGATGAATGGACTATAAGGAGGATAGAAAGCTGGCGAGATTGTCGGGCTCAACAGGTAGTGATCAATGGCTCCATGTCTAGTTGGCAGCTGGTATCAAGTGGAGTGCCCCAAGGATCGGTCCTCGGGCCAGTTTTGTTCAATATCTTCATTAATGATCTGGAGGATGGCATGGATTGCACCCTCAGCAAGTTTGCAGATGACACTAAACTGGGAGAAGAGGTAGATACCCTGGAGGGTAGGGATAGGATACAGAGGGACCTAGACAAATTAGAGGATTGGGCCAAAAGTAATCTGATGAGGTTCAACAAGGACAAGTGCAGAGTCCCGTACTTAGGATGGAAGAATCCCATGCACCGCTACAAACTAGGGACCAAATGGCTCGGCAGCAGTTCTGCGGAAAAGGACCTAGGGGTTACAGTGGACGAGAAGCTGGATATGAGTCAACAGTGTGCCCTTGTTGCCAAGAAGGCCAATGGCATTTTGGGCTGTATAAGTAGGGGCATTGCCTGCAGATCGAGGGACTTGATCATTCCCCTCTATTTGACATTGGTGAGGCCTCATCTGGAGTACTGTGTCCAGTTTTGGGCCCCACACTACAAGAAGGTTGTGGAAAAATTGGAAAGCATCTAGCAGAGGGCAACAAAAATGATTAGGGGACTGGAACACATGACTTATGAGGAGAGGCTGAGGGAACTGTGGAAGAGAAGAATGAGGGGAGATTTGATAGCTGCTTTCAACTACCTGAAAGGGGGTTCCAAAAAGGATGGATGTAGACTGTTCTCAGTGGTAGCAGATAACAGAACAAAGAATAATGGTCTCAAGTTGCAGTGGGGGAGGTTTAGGTTGGATATTAGGAAAAACTTTTTCACTAGGAGGGTGGTGAAGCACTGGAATGTGTTACCTAGGGAGGTGGTGGAATCTTCTTCCTTAGAAGTTTTTAAGGTCAGGCTTGACAAAACTCTGGCTGGGATGATTTAGTTGGGGATTGGTCCTGCTTTGAGCAGGGGGTTGGACTAGATGACCTCCTGAGGTCCCTTTCAACCTTGATATTCTATGATTCTATGAAAACTTTCACATCCAGAGACTGTTGAAAGAGTTACTTGATACTATGCTATTAAGTACCATAGATGCATGTGTTTATATATAGTTTATAAACTAATTATACACTTTAAAAGTCTTGTTTGCAGCTCTGATTTCTGTCTATTTTTCCTTCATCTTTTTTCTTGATGTTTTGTCTCTTCCACATATAAATTCACTAGATAAATTAGATGAACAATTGTCACCTGGAGAAGCCTGACACTAAAGAAATTAAAAGTATCCCAAAGCAGCAGATTTCATCTCTTTTATAGGCCAGGTATAAAGATGTATCATAATGGGAAAAAGAAGGTTTCTCAAGTACTATAAAAAATGTCAAAAATGGTAAAATCCATTCAGATCCCCTTTTCTCCTCAGTCCAACAGGGATAGGCATATGCTTTTTAATCTGCCTCTCTGAATTCCCTTGCAAGTCTAAAATGGTTGTATAAAGAAAACTCTGCATTTGAATTGGAATTATTTTTGCATGAAAAAACAATAATCACATATGAGCAAACTTATACATATAAGTAGTAGTACAGTATGGTAAACTTGTGGGCTTCATACTTCTTAAAATACAATTACACGCCAAATGTGGCTCCAATGTCCTAACAACAATAACCAACCACCCTTTTCACTTTGCATTGCTAACTTTTTCCATTTCATCTTCTGCTGGCAACAACTACAAAAATGTAATTTGCAAAAATGACCTCAGTTCAGTAGCTTCACAAGCTGTACCACTTGGATATTGATCCTCCTAGAAATATTTCAGAATTCTGATACTGAGGGCTGACAAAATTAGAGTGTTAGCTGAAAATTTCCTGTTAAAATGACAAAAACCTTTTTCAAATTTTTGATCACCCCACTCTCCCTGAAGCAGCAAAAAAAGTGAGGATAAACACTTTGAAATACCCCGAGAATGAAAACTGCAACAAGAAAACCTAAGGTAAAGCAGCAACAACAGCATTACTAATGAGAGTTGTACCATATATTACTAAATACAAATGAGAAGGAGTTCTGAATATTATAAAGATTAAAATGAAACACTAATCTCCCTGGTATTTCAAACTTCTAGTAAGATTTAGTTTTCTAACTGCTCACTAGAATACTGCTAATCGCAACATGTTGGGAGTAAGAAATATCAGTAGGTTTGTATCATGGACTTTAAGCAGGCATCTGACTCAACCAGTGAGCAAACATACTTCTAACTGAGAATAGCTGGAAAGTCTAATTGGATTCATAAAAGAGCAAACAAAAGATCTAGGATACTATGCTTCAGCTGTTATTTATACCAAATAGCACTTACTGAGGGATGTAGGGGCACTGAACTCAGTGGTAGTAGCAACTGTATAATCAGCTCTTACTAAAAAGGACCCAGTCAATACTTTGACGTTCAAGCTCACTACCTTGTGGATTTTTATGTCCATATTTATGGACTCTATCATACAGAAGGTCAGACTGGGTGACTGAATGGTTGCATCCGTCCTTAAAATCTGTTAATTAAAATTTATTAAATGACTGTGACAGATATGGCAATTTCCTGGACAAACATTATTGAATTTAGCTAAATCTTACTGTATTAAGTTTATGTATCATGGTTGGCCGGGGATTGTATGTAATTCCATGGGGGGCAGTGGTCTACATCCCTCCACGAACTAAGAACAATGTAAGATGATTAGGCAAATTCACTCAGGTTCCGACTCCTCCAGATAGGCATTACCACCTGGAAAGACTTGCATATACTGATGCAGGCAATATACTCTGGAGACCAGCAGACAAAGAATGTACTTTTGGATAAATAACCTGAGTTTAAACTGACTCAGGGCCTTCATTCTGATTCAGCAAATCAGACAGGACCTTCTGTCCCAGGGGAGGGCCACAATCCTTAGGGAAGGTTGGAAGGACTTACACGGACCACAACCCTTGTGGAGATTGGTTGGGAGGGGTAATCTCTGGTAAGGTTATTCACATCTGTGAAGGGTTTTTTATTATTATTTTAACAGGTTTTCTCTGTTAGGCTTTTACCTTAGGAATAAATGTGCATGCTTTAAAAAGAGCCGTGTGGAAACTTAACTGTGGGTAATTACTCTGTGTATAGACTCTGAGGAGAAAAATCAGAGCAGGCCTGCTTAGCCAGTCTGACTTTGTTGGGGAACCTGGAAAATTCCTAGTTAGGAGGGAGTGAGTTGTATATCTCCACCCCAAGAGAGATAATGGGTGGGGAGCCGGAAGTTTGAGAATGGGTATCCTTCAAATACAGGTGCAGTTGTCTTGAATTGGAACAATGACTAGACAGGATGCAGGATAACAATTAATCAGGCCCATTGGGATTTTCCCTTCTTCTCTTACATGATATTGGAATGATTTTCTGCACCATCTGGAGTCAGTAAGAAGATGACTTCCATGTCTTTGTTTCTAGCAAATGGCTGGAAAATTCTGAGTACAGGCTGGTCAGATCAAGAATAGCCAGAATAGAAAGATTTGCGTATTCACAGTACAAAAAGAGGGAAATATAATTGTACAGTGATTATGCACAAAGAATGGTGGGAAATTTGGTTGTAAGGAAGAAAATTGTGCTAGCTGGTATTCTTAGTATAGTATTGAGCAACATGAAGAAACTTAATCAGAAAGTCTAACTGGAAATTGTTTTGATGCTAACATGATGATGCTGATTTTCACCAGCTATTTTTTAATAGGGACTCAGGAAAAAAACAACAATGTTTAGTATTCTTCTGCTGGGTTTACAACAGTCATTAAGTAGCAAAAACTATTCCCAGAGCTGAGCTGACATCGACTGATGACTCTGAGACACAAATAAAGAGATGTTGGCATATCAAGGTATGTGTGATGGATTAGAAAGTACATGTTGTACATGAACATACATACGCAGGTTGACATGATTTAGACTTTGCATATCCGAAAAATGTAGCAACATATTTCAACTAAAAAAAGCCCACTGTCATCAGAAGCAGAGGGTGCGGAGGAATGGTTCAATCCTATCATATTACACATTTGGCTCTACTGCTTATCCTGTATTCCTCTGTCCTAATCCCCATCTGTTTTCTCCTTCACTTTACCACCTTCCCTTCACACGCCCTACTACATTGTTGCCATCTCATGATTTTATTGAGATTCTCACAATATTTGAAGCTTTACTTAATCACATAACTCCAGGAACTGGGGCTTTGCTTGAGAATTTCAGGTTTCAGAGGAAAACGTGAAAATGTGACCTACATGCACCCTAAAGGCACAAAAGCCAGAATGCAAATAAAAATAACACAACCTTTCAAAACAAACAAACAAGAACAAAATTATTTTAAGCTGACCCTGGGGTTTTTTTGAGAGACTGATTCACAGTTTTTGATCATTTGTAGTTGGTGATACTGCCACTCCCACACCTGCAGCTATAGATTCCCTGAACGCGTCCTTCTATCTGGAAGTACTTCTTGTACATTTTGAACCATTGCTGTGACATTTGTGAGTTACAGATAATACGATGATGGATGCCTCTGTATTGACCCAGAGAGAAATTCCTTCAATGTTGGCCCAAACACTTTAGGGAGGTGAGCTCTGGAAAGAATGTGAGCAATTAGACTCTTCATTAATGGAACAAGCATAATCCACTCCAAAAACACTAAAGCAAAGATAATGAAATATAAATTCAAGAGGTTTCAGTCACCACTTCAGAAATGGCTTACAAGAGATACAATTTAATCCAGTAGTAATTTATCCAAGATCTACTGCTCCTGAAAACAAAACCTCTTGCTGTTAGAAAAATAAATGGCTAGTTACATATAGTTAATCTGTTCCTGAGTATTAACTCGGTAGAGTTTCATGTATTACATTTTTTTAACTAGATGTCTGTATCCGTACAATTCCAGTACATTGGTCTATGTAATAATACTCTATGTCAGGATAAGCCTTAGAGAGTCGCTTTACCCTCTGGAAAATAAAATTAAGTATACAGTACTGAGGCTGATCATCTGAACCCCTGCATTAGAAACTGAACTCATCCCAACAGTTTTCCTTTTAAAAATTCCCATTTTTATCAATTCTTATTACATTTTATTTTGTGGTTGTTGTGGGTTGCTTTGCAACAGAAAATGTAATCAAGTTAAATTCCCATGACACGAAGCATGCATTCCCCTAAGAGAAGAAAAATATGCTGTATTACCTATAGTTATATTGCATTGGATGCCCAGGGCAGAAAGATATTAAAAATATAAATTCTTTTCATCATGTAACTTTCATGTAGCAGATAGAAAAAGTCATTTAACTGAGCTATGCTAATTCTGTCTGCATTTGATCTGAATTGTCTCGATGAAAAGTTTCAATCGTATTTTGAAGTGTCTATTTCAGAAAAATCAAATGGCTTTTTCAATCCTTACCTCCAGCAAGTGAAAATACATCTTGACTTTCTATTGACAAATGAAACACGTTAGAGGTCTGTATGTCGTATTGACTGAGGTATAGAAAATAAAACAGGCATGGACCTGCATTTTCAAAGAGGTAAACATGTATTTAATTGAAATGCATATTCACGCAAATCCTGCATAAGTGGTAAGTTTGCAAGAACAAAAACAAACAAAAGCATGAATACCCTACAAGAGCTACAATACCATACTAAAATATTCATACATTTGGAGCATTATCTCATTGTATCCCAAGGTTCATCTTAATAAAAATCAATATTTGCAGTAAAATGCAAAATCTGCTCAGCTGTAGGATTTTATTTTTTCAGTGTTTCACTTAGAATGTGAAAATATGTTGTCTAAAAAAAGGGTCATAATTCAAAGCCCTTAAGTCAATAGGAATCTTTCCATTTATTTCAGTGAACTTTGGATCAGGTCATGGATCAGAAATAGCCCTGCGCTTACCTTTGTGCACATTCTTATGCAATGCACGTCACCTCACTGCCTCAGTTTCCCTCCATATAAAATGGGGAAGATGTACATATCTCATAATGGTGTTGCAAGAATTAATGTTTGTACAGTAATTTCAAAAATGTAAAATATCATGCGTATTGTGGAAGAAAACAGAGTCTTCACTCTTAGGTTGGTGGCAGCAAGTCAGAGACAGTCTTTATTCTCTAGCAATTGCAAGGAGGGAGAGAGTGCACATGGACAGTGATTCCCCCTTCCTCGGCAGGTCTCTCAAAAGATAAACAATTAGGGCAAACATTTGTACCTTTTGTTATGTACAATAATAATCAACAGCTGCATTTTGTTTATACATATTCCTTCCTAATATCTTATTTTTCTCAGCAATTTCTGCTATAGTCTGCATTCCATTCTTATCTTACACATGGTCAAAACAAAAAGAAAAGGAGTACTTGTGGCACCTGAGAGACTAACAAATTTATTTGAGCATAAGCTTTCTTGAGCTGCAGCTCACTTCATCGGATGCTCATGAAAGCTTATGCTCAAATAAATTTGTTAGTCTCTCAGGTGCCACAAGTACTCCTTTTCTTTTTGCGAATACAGACTAACACGGCTGCTACTCTGAAAAAAGATCAAAACAACCTCTTACAATTTTTCCCACTCACTTCCCACTCTCCCAGGCCCTGCCTTAAAGTCTTGTGTTAGTAAGGTTAGAGTTAGCTTGACTCCTGCTCATTCTGAAAAGAAGAGGTCTGCATCCAAATTCCCTTTATCACTTTTTCCACTTCCACGATGTTAATATGTCCTTTGAAGCAACAAAGGCTTTAACCACAACAGCCCCATATTTCTTACTGACCACATTAAACATTTATTATCTGCATGGCTCATATGGTTTAAAATTGTTAAATTGTAAGTTTTGGTGGATCTTCATACTCTATAAGAGGAAGCAGAGATCTGATGGGATATTTCTTGCATAGCCATATACATCTTTTTTAAAAGATTTGAATGAAGAGAGGATGCTAAAGTTGGTTAACGGGGTTGGGGGGGAATTTCATGCATGGGGACATCATGGGAAAAGGCATAAATGAAGACGGGTGGGATAAGAAAATAAAACTGGCATCATAGGTGAAATTACTGGCAGAGCAGAGGAGGTGGAGTGAATATGGAATGAATGTGGTAGCAGATGAAGTAGAACCTTAAACAAATATTTTGAATTTGTTGTGTAAGACAATGGAGAGCGACCAGGGGGAGACAGAGTGTGGGTGGCATAGTCTAAAAACGATGGCATTAGAATTTTGGATAGGCTGAGAGGCAATCTGGGTATTTGATCTTACTCAGATGAGACTCCAGCCAAGTTTTCTGAAGTCGGTGCAGTTATGTGACATAAATTAAATCAGACTCAGATTCATAGTGCTCTGTCAATACATCAGCTATTCCTACATCTGGAAAACTAGATGTAAGCAAATCATTTTATTGAAGGTCCCCGAGGACCACTGCAGAATCAATGTTTCAGCATTCCCTACCCAAATACTCTGTGGATCATGTCCCTTATTTTATTATACGCTTTCCTTAAGCCAATATTAAGCACCTATTTGGGAATATTCAGCTAAGCACATATTTATCCCCAAGCTTATTTACCAAAGACACAAGTGTCAAGCACTGTACTCACAAAAAATTAAAAGCGGTCAGATCAGAAATGATCTCACTGCTATTTGAAAAGGTCTTTTTATTCTATGCACACTAGACGTGAACAATTATGAATGTTCATGGATAAATTGCAAACAGAGGAACAGTACTGCTGTAGTTGGTCAGGAACCTGTCACAACTGTGACACTGTCATTTCCGGACCCAGTTTATCCAGACCTACTTCTGTGATGGAATATAAATCAATCCAGTTCTGCACTAGAACAAAACTGAAAAGGAATCATACACTCATTCTTTAGGAATGAACCAATGACTTGATACAAAGCCCATTAAAACAAATGGATAAAATCTCTCTTGGACTTTGGTGGTCTTTAGATCAGACTCCAAATAAAATAATCATTGCTGAAGCTAAAGAATTTACCGTATGCACATTGAAATCCAAACCAAATGAGAACAGCTGATGATGGAAGCATAATGATTAGAATCTAATTCAGAGGGCTGAAAATCCTGTCTACCTCAGAAACTTATTCCTGTTTGTCCCTTCTCCGAGCTTCGTCCAGCATTTCATTGTTACACATGACCACACATACAGCTATCATTATGGTTTTGTTCAGAATAGAGTACATTATGAGGACATTTTTACAAATGTATAATGATCCTTCATGAAGTGGGAGTAAGCATGGTTACGTGTGAAGAATCACATTCCAGGGAGCAGTTAGTGTATCAGTGATTACTTTTTCTTTAGAAATGTGCGTTTCATGCCACTTAAAATGACGGATAATAGGTACAGGACATACACCATCAAAACAAAATATATTCTGAGGTGCTATTTAAAAATGATTAAAAGGTTTATGCCCAGAAAGGTGAGCAATTGATTAGCAGTTATTACACCATTAAGAGCCTGCATATCTTACTTCCCATTCAACAGTATATCAAATAGGAATATACATTTCTGTATTCAAACTCAACTTTCTTTCTTCATGTAAAGTCTTTTTACTATACTATTTGTCTACATTTGAATTCTCAAATCATTTTGTTACAAATGTTTCACAGGGGTTTACCTTAACTTTTTATACTTTTGTGTGTATGTCTTAGTTCATTTTTTTTTACATATCCACCTCAAGACATCAGTCTACAAATGAAAACCCCAGGAGACCAAAACTCTTGCTGCCATAGCTCCTGTCTCTCTCTCTCTCTTCTGTGGCTTTAATGTTGCTGCTACAACCTGTACTGCTGATCCAACCACACCTTTTTGGAACTGCTGCTGTCCCGTCCATAATGGAGAGGAAAATTTAGGGCTAGATCCTCACCCAGCATGTATCAGCATAGCTCCACTGAAGTCAAAATGAGGTACACTGATATACACCAGTGGAAGATCTAGCCCTACATTTCTTTCCCAGCAAGCAGGATTGTTTATGCTCCTTGTTCACCAAGGAGTAAAATCAGCTATCTTTAGGCCAGTGAGCGTTACCTTCTTTAAGCAAATCTTGCCATCTTCCTGATTAATTTCAAAAATTGATGGCAGTCAGAATCTCAACTTTAAGCCGAAACTGTGACTATAATCTTCTAAAGCAACCTATTTTACATCATCCTGTGTCTCTTGTGTTGCTATCAGGAATCTTCCACAGTTATTTATATAGGCAGAAGACACCCTTTTTGCTACATCATCAAGTGAGCTACTGCAAGGGACAAATTTAGAAGGGAACAAAGGAGAACAAAGCATATGCTGTATAGTTCTTTAGCATCCTTATTGATTGATTTGGGGGATTACATTCCTGAAGGCTCTGGAGCCGATTGAAGATTTTGTTTGGTCACATTTCTATCAAGCCAGACAACAATGGCAGAGGCAGCTACAAATGATGTCATGAGCCAATGTCCGCTATCTTACTCAAACAGAGAAGGAACAAAAAGAAAAGGAGTACTTGTGGCACCTTAGAGACTAACCAATTTATTAGCGCATAAGCTTTCGTGAGCTACAGCTCACTTCATCAGATGCATATCGTGGAAACTGCAGCAGACTTTATATATACACAGAGAATATGAACCAATACCTCCTCCCACCCCACTGTCCTGCTGGTAATAGCTTATCTAAAGTGATCATCAGGTGGGCCATTTCCAGCACAAATCCAGGTTTTCTCACCCTCCACCCCCCCACACAAATTCACTCTCCTGCTGGTGATAGCCCATCCAAAGTGACAACTCTTTACACAATGTGCATGACAATCAAGTTGGGCTATTTCCTGCACAAATCCAGGTTTTCTCACATCCCCCCCACCCCCATACACACACAAACTCACTCTCCTGCTGGTAATAGCTCATCCAAACTGACCACTCTTCAAGTTTAAATCCAAGTTAAACCAGAACATCTGGGGGAGGGGGGAAAAAACAAGAGGGAACAGGCTACCTTGCATAATGACTTAGCCACTCCCAGTCTCTATTTAAGCCTAAATTAATAGTATCCAATTTGCAAATGAATTCCAATTCAGCAGTTTCTCGCTGGAGTCTGGATTTGAAGTTTTTTTGTTTTAAGATAGCGACCTTCATGTCTGTGATTGCGTGACCAGAGAGATTGAAGTGTTCTCTGACTGGTTTATGAATGTTATAATTCTTGACATCTGATTTGTGTCCATTTATTCTTTTACGTAGAGACTGTCCAGTTTGACCAATGTACATGGCAGAGGGGCATTGCTGGCACATGATGGCATATATCACATTGGTGGATGTGCAGGTGAACGAGCCTCTGATAGTGTGGCTGATGTTATTAGGCCCTGTGATGGTGTACCCTGAATAGATATGTGGGCACAACTGGCAACGGGCTTTGTTGCAAGGATAAGTTCCTGGGTTAGTGGTTCTGTTGTGTGGTATGTGGTTGTTGGTGAGTGTTTGCTTCAGGTTGCGGGGCTGTCTGTAGGCAAGGACTGGCCTGTCTCCCAAGATTTGTGAGAGTGTTGGGTCATCCTTTAGGATAGGTTGTAGATCCTTAATAATGCATTGGAGGGGTTTTAGTTGGGGGCTGAAGGTGACGGCTAGTGGCGTTCTGTTATTTTCTTTGTTAGGCCTGTCCTGTAGTAGGTAACTTCTGGGAACTCTTCTGGCTCTATCAATCTGTTTCTTTACTTCTGCAGGTGGGTATTGTAGTTGTAAGAAAGCTTGACAGAGATCTTGTAGGTGTTTGTCTCTGTCTGAGGGGTTGGAGCAAATGCGGTTGTATCGCAGAGCTTGGCTGTAGACGATGGATCGTGTGGTGTGGTCAGGGTGAAAGCTGGAGGCATGCAGGTAGGAATAGCGGTCAGTAGGTTTCCGGTATAGGGTGGTGTTTATGTGACCATTGTTTATTAGCACTGTAGTGTCCAGGAAGTGGATCTCTTGTGTGGACTGGACCAGGCTGAGGTTGGTGGTGAGATGGAAATTGTTGAAAGGAACAGGATGTGAAAAAGTTTCCTGATGTTTAGGGCTAGGGAGCACCTGCTGCCATGATGGACAACTGAGCAATAAAACATGTTAATCCTTATTCCGAAAGCATTAAGTAAAGAAGAGCCAGTGGCATATTGGAAGAGAAAGCATATCAGTCTTATGAGTCAAAAAGTGCACTCTGGCTACTGAGGAACCAGTTTAAAGTTACTTAAATAACCCAATTAGAAACCTTTAAGAGGAAAAAAAAAGATTCAGCACATGACTAATTAAAATGACAGAGGCATTCATCTGACTCAGGGGTGAGTCAAGGTACTCTAAGCAGTAAAAATAGTGTCTCATTAGTCTTTTAAACATTTATTCCTCATCCTACATGAAATTGATACTTAATCACTTTCCCAGTGTACAGCAGGCACTTATTACACAGGGAAAACTTGGAGAATGGAAAGTTTATAAAATCTCTGTCAATCTCTGCTCCATTTGAGCAATGATTCATTATAATGGGCCACTAGTGGCAGGATGACTCTGAATGAAAGCCTGTAATTAACTTTGCTTCATGTTTTATTGATAGCATTTGCTGTTTTCTGAGATCTGATCATACATCTTGAGGAATGTGGTACCCTATGGCTCATGCTGTGTTTAGATACTGGGGTGGGATGGGGTGAAGGGGCATATAAATACCTAGATTCAATGGAAAATGTACCATATCACCCCTATAATCAATGTAGATAATTTAGATCTCTCCTCTTTTACCACCTGTCTGTTGAAATTATTTTAGTCTCAAATCATGCTTGAGACTAAATGTGGAATGTGGAATACAAATCAATAGATAGATATTTGTCAAATTCATATTCTGTAGAGAAAGTGATTTTTCTTCAAAATTTCACTTTTAAAAAGTATGTTGATTGTTAAACAAGTGTTTCTTTCTGAAAATCTTTTTTTGGTTTAAACTGAGTTTTATGCTTCCCTCTTGCAAGGTTTTGAGAATTTTATGATTTTCATAGCACTACTTGTGTTCATGCCACTTAACCAAGAAATTATTCCTGTTTTCCGTGTTCTGTATTTGTGAACCCTAACTGCAACACTGAATCAGAATTCTCCCACTTCCAAAAGAACCTGGTTTGTTATAAGAGAGGAAGTATTACTGTATAATAATGTAACCCACACAATATTATACTCCAGCAATTTATTTTTCACATCCAATGAAAGGAAGAGCAGGAGAGGGGAGGAAGAAGGGAGTTGTCTGAATCATCTGTTTTTCTCCACATGTGCATAGAGCAGAGCAGGGGAAGGTACCTCAAATGCAAGTACAAAGAATCATCCAGAAGAAGAGAGTGGTAATTACTGAGAATGCTCAGTACGTTTCTTGAAGCTATATGGAAATCCTCAATTATGGGCAAGCTGTATTGCATGTCCTATACACCCTCAGTCAAAGAGTTAAGCCAATCGGAGCTCAGAGGGAAAATATTATTGACAAGACTGACAGTGCCACCTATTAAGCTTGCATAACACTTCCTGTTATAAGACCCTCTTTCAACATTTCATGGTTTGAGATGAAATTTTCCATGTTGAGTGTCTGCCTCAGTCTGAATTGTTTTGGAAAATTTCAGCCAAAATGATTCAGCCACTCTGAGAACAAGCATAGGGGAAAATACATTATTAAAATATGTTAAAAAATTCTGATGACCTTTTCTTTGAAATACTCTAGCTCCCTATTACTTTGGAAAAGGGACTAGAAATTTGTCAGGAGATGGTCTTGATGGCAGGGATGTGTGGTCTCTAGAGAACAGGGCTCTGGTTCTTTGATGCTCTGGGGCTGCGACTTGACCAAGTCAAAAAACACCAATGATTTTCCACACAAAATTTTCAAAGCAAACCATTATGACCAAAAATGGATTTTTTTAGCTGAACACTGTAAATGTTTACTAAAAACATTTTTTAGTTTTTAAATTAAAAAAAAACAGAAAACAGCTAAATTTAAATTTTCATTTTCTTCAAAAAGCCATTTTTCATCAAAAATATTTCAACCAGCTCTAGTTCCAATCTTCACTAGAGGTGGATCATTAATGCATGTACTCTGTGTGGCTCTGCTCAGTGCAAGAACTGAACAGACCAAGGAGATGTGTCTGAGTGGATTTCTCACATAAGTAGTCTACTCAGTGGTCCTGCAGCAGTATTAAGGGGTATGGAAGGCAAATCTACTTTAAAGGAGCAATGCACAGCTTTCCCCCCTCTGGCAGCAAGCCATCAGTTCAGCCAGTCATAGGAATACAGTGGTGGGCTGGCATCAAATGACGGTGGTTTACAACTTTTCCTACACCTCTGATATCCCCACAGCTTTTCTCCTCATTCTGTTTGGAAGAGGTGCTATAGTCCACTCGATCCCTACCTACCATGTGCCTACACTAATTAGCATACAAATAGTCTTTAGAGAATAATATGTAATTAGTATAAATGCTTACTTGACAAGGTTAGGTTAAAATCAAATAAATCTAAAAAGAGCTCTAAAATTACCTGGTTGACAACATTTTAAATTACCATCCTTCCTTTGAATGGCAGTTCCTATAAATAAATCTGGAAGAGGAGATGTTGTTTTGGCTACAATCAACAAAAGATTTACCCTTCAGAGAGTTGTGTCAAATGCAAGCCTCAGTAGTCCACTAATGGCTGTGACCCGTAGCAGTCTTGTTGCACAGTGTAACTGAATTATTTCCTTCTCTAAATCTCCAGGCCAGCCGCTAAAAGTGCTAGGTCAGCATAAACAGCAGGCAAAGCACCAATCACCAGCCAGCAACTCTACCTTCTGCATCAGAAAGAAAACATCTCTGTACTAACCTGCACTTTTGGGCCTTGAGCCTGACCCTGTCTGTATTTCTGTGCGTTAACAAATTGATGTCAATAATAAAGGCACCAAGCTAAGTATGGGATTAGTGGGGAAACATATCAATAAGGAATTGCTAAGCAAGACCTGCTGTTTGACCCAGCATCCCTCTTCTCTATAAATTTCTCTCATTTCATTCTACTGCACTGCTACTGCAGCTTTAATTTCCCTCTTCTCCCCCCAAAACCCATTTATACAGTTTGCATAGCAGACTTGGCAAATTTATTTCATGTTTCTAGTGTTCTTTTCATGAACTAGCTCTGCTGAAATTCCTGTTTACTCCTAATTTCAGTTTGTTTCCACTGGTTTTTGAAGTGGCAGGCTCCAGTTAATTAAAATAAATCTAAAGATAGATACATTTAGTATAGGAAATGTTAATAAATTGATGCAATTTTTTTTCCAGCAACAGTGTTCTGAAGCTGTGTCTTATTAGTATAGTTGCACAAATAATCACCCGAAATCTCATATTCAGATAATTACAAAAAATAATATGAGCATCTGTTTTTACAAATACATAATGCCAAGTCATAATGTGCAGGGTAGGGGTTAACAGAGGAAAATTGGACATGGTGCATAAACACAAAATACATTATTGTATGGCAGTGTAATTACATTCCAATCAATATGTTAATTATAATTTATATCAATTCAATAATTAAAGAAAACAAACCCTTGCTTTGGTTTCCTATTCATATTATTGTGAGTAGTAAATTATTGTATCTGCTAGAAAGGCACTGGACCATAAATCTGACAAGTATGTGCAATGACGTAATTCTTAATATGTTCAAAAATGCTTAGTGTGTGTGCTAGATTTGAAAGAAATATTTTGTTAATTAAATCGGGTCAAAAACAAGATAGAGCTAAATATGGCATAGAAAATCCAGTTGTGGACTGGCCAGAGAATTAAATTAAATATATTTGCTAGTGGATACTGCCCTTATTGTGTTACTTTTAAATTGTGGTCTTTATTAGAGAGAGTTACATTACTGTAGGCTACATTCTCTGTTTAACCCAGTATATGGGCACAGCTGGGTTAAGGAGACCAGAGGGGGCCAACTGCTGCTCTCTGATTCTAGGGTTGGTGGAGGTATATTTGAGAGAAACTTAGGAGCTACTTTCACATATGCCTGCTGGCCAGAGTCGTCAAGGACCATCCAAAAGCTGAGAATAGTAAGAATACAACAGCACTCTGGCCGCACTTGCTGCCATCCCCAACACACCCTTTATACTGGGGGGATGGAGGTTACATAGGAATCAGATCTACACCAGTGGATTTCCAGCTGCTTTGTGCTACACAGAGCAGTGCAAAGATATCAGATCAAAAAAAGAGAACCTAGCTTAACAAAAAGAATGTTAATGTAAATATAGTTAACCTAGGACAATAAGTCCAACATACTAATATAGTCGCATTAAGAAAACTTTGACAGACTAAATAGGGAATAATGTATAAAATGGAACTATAATTTAGCAGCCACCTGTTTATGGGAGGTGCGTATAAGAGGCTTGAGAAGGCTAAGCCTCCCCAAAATGAAAAAGGCTGGCCGTGCAGGGGACAAATGCTGGAGGCAGGTCACCTCTGTTTGGTGGTGCACTGCACCAGCTCACTGCTGCCACCTTTGTGCCCTGGGAGCAGGAGCACTGGAAGCTCCCTAGAGTAAAAACTACATTCAACAGCTCTTATTTTATTGTTTTTGAGCCCCTCCAAAGAAAAAACTGTCTACACTCCTGACATTGGTACAGGTGCCTACCTGAAGAACTGGGGCTCAACACCAGAACCTAAGTTAGCACAGCAATATTCTCATCCCCCTTTCATCACATTCTATTTCAGCATTCTAAGAACACACAACATAAGAACAGCCATACTGGGTCAGACCAATGGTCCATCTAGCCCAGTATCCTGTCTCTGACAGTGGCTGATGCCAGATGCTTCAAAGGAAATGAAGAGGACAGGGCAATTTCGAGTGAAACATCACCCATCATCCAGTCCCAGCATATGGCAAGCAGAGGATTAGGGACACCCAGAGCATCAGTTGCATCCCTGACCATCTTGTCTAATAACCATTGATGGACCTATCCTCCATGAAATTATCTAATTCTTTTTTGAATCCAGTTATAGTTTTGGCCTTCACAACGTCCCCTGGCAATGAGTTCCACAGGTTGACTGTGCATTGTGTGAAGTACTTCCCTTTGTTTGTTTTAAACCTGCTGCCTATTAAATTCATTGGGTGACCCTTGGTTCTTGTGTTACATGAAGGAGTAAATAACACTTCTTTATTCACTTTCTCAACACCAGGCATGATTCTGTAGACCTCTGTCATATCCCTCTCAGTCATCTCTTTTCCAAGATGACTAATCCCAGTCTTTTTAATCTCTTCATATGGAAGCTCTTCCGTATCCCTAATCAGTTTTGTTGCCCCTCTCTGTATCTTTTCCAATTCTAATATATCTTTTTTGAGATGGGGTACTAGAACTGCACACAGTACTCAATGTGAGGGCCATGGGTTTATATAGTGGCATTATATTTACTGTCTTATTATTTATCCCTGTCCAATGGTCCCTAACATTGTTAGCTTTTTGATTGCAGTTGAACGTTGAGCAGATGTTTTCAGAGCACTATCCACAATGACTCCAAGATCCCTTTCTTGAGTGGTGGTAACAACTAATTTAGACCCCATCATTTTGTATGTATAGTTGGGATTATGGCTTACAATATGCATTACTTTGTATTTATCAACATTGAATTTTGTCTGCCTTTTTGTTGCCCAGTCAACAAGTTTAATGATATGCCTTTGTAACTCTTCACAATCAGCTTTCAACTTGAGCAATTTTGTATCATCTAGAAACTTTGCCCCCTCACTCTTTACCCCTTTTTTAGGATCAGTTATGAATATGTTGAACAGCACTGGTCCCAGTACAGATCCTTGGGAGACACAGTTATTTACCTCTCTCCATTGGCAAAACTGACCATTTATCCTACCCTTTGTTTCCTGTCTTTTAACCAATTACTGATCCGTGAGAGAACATTTCCACTTATCTCATGGCTGTTTGTTTGCTCAAGAGCCTTTGGTGAGGGACCTTGTAAAGGCTTTCTGAGAGTCAGGGACACTATATCTACTGGATCACCCTTGTCAATATGTTTGTCAACACCTCCCCCATCAAAGAATTCTAACATATTGGTGAGACATGATTTCCCTTTAAAAAAGCAGTGTTGACTCTTCCCCAACAAATAATGTTCATCTATGTGTCTCATAATTCTGTTCTTCACTATAGTTTCAACTAATCTGTACTGAAGTTTGTTTTACCAGCCTGTAATTGCCAGGATTGCCTCTAAAGTCTTTTTTAAAAAGTTGACATTACATTAGCTATCCTCCAGTCATCTGGTACAGAGGCTGATTTAAGCTATAGTTTACATAGCACAGTTAAAAGTTCTGAAATTTCATATTTGAGTTCCTTCAGAACTCTTGGGTGAATACCATCTGGTCTGGGTGTCAATTTGTTCCAAAATCTCCTCTATGGACACCTCAGTCTGGAACAGTTTCTCAGATTTGTCACCTAAAAATAATGACTCAGGTGTGGAAATCTCCCTCACATACTCTGTGATGAAGATGATGCAGAGAATTCATTTAGCTTCTTCACAATGGCCTGGTCTTCCTTGAGTGTTCCTTAAGCACAGTGAGACCACTGGATGACCACTCATTGTTTGGCTGGCTTCCGGCTTTGGATGTACTTTAAAAAATGACAGGTTTCAGAGTAACAGCCGTGTTAGTCTGTATTCGCAAAAAGAAAAGGAGTACTTGTGGCACCTTAGAGACTAACTCACGAAAGCTTATGCTCAAATAAATTGGTTAGTCTCTAAGGTGCCACAAGTACTCCTTTTCTTTTTACTTAAAAAAATGTTGCTGTTAGTTTTTGTGCCGTTTGCTAGTTACTCTTCAAATTCTTTTATAATTATAATAATTATACTTTTACATTTGACTTTCCACAGTTTATGCTCTTTTCTATTTTCCTCAGTAGGATTTGACTTTCAGTTTTTAAAGGCTGCCTTTTTGCCTCTAGCAGCTAGCAGCACAAAAGGGGGCAATAGCTAGCCTTCTTGGACCTCCAGGAGTTGTTCTACTTCTTAGAGGCATTGTCTACTGGATCGCCCATCGAAACAGAATGTCCCCAGTTCCAGGGTTGTGCCTCAAACACAATAGACCCTCTAGAGTCTTAATAGACTCAGTAGAGTTCCTTTAGAGTCTTCTATAAGTGGACACCATTAGACAACTCCATCAGATACAATTACAGTCTGTATACTTTGATGTTGTCCACTAAGTGTCCATTCAATTTAAATTCCAATGTTTTTGTTCAGATATGAGTATTGCTACTGTATTTAAATTACTACTGCAGAATATTTTGAATAGGTTACTCCTTCAAGAAAAGACTACCAGATGAAGAGAAATAGATATTTTTAATGCTATGAGTGGATTTATAAATAACTTTATGTAGTAAGCATCCTAGGAAGAGTGTGTGAGACATAACCAGAACATTATGTTATAAGGAATCAGTGGTGCTTTCCCGCTACCAACAATCAAGTGAGAAATGAGGAAACTACCATTCTTATGAAAGAAGCAGCATTCCCGTATTATATACATAATGAACTTAAGACAGCACATTTTCCTTGTTGTATGATTTGACTAGAGATAGGGTTTGTTAAGATAATATTGTCAGTCCACCAACTATAGGAGATGATGAAACAGGAAATCCTCATGGGAATCAATATGCAAGTCAGATCAGGTAAGGAACAGAACTTCTTGAATGATTTGTACACCAGGATGGAGTGACAAAAGGAGTACTTTTTATTAAAATGTACCTAAATTCCTCACTGTGGGAGTCCAATAGTTAAGATCCTGCACATTAAATTGAGAATATATTCACTGACATGTGTTTGCACTTGCTCTTTATGTGTATAATTCCCATTAATATTAATGGAGTTCATTCATATCCTTTGAGGGTGTAATATACTGTCTTGCTTGGCATGAAATGATTGACACCCAGTACTAATTATTCTTTTATTGCATGCTCTTTTCCTATTGGTCATTTACTAATGTTTTTTTGCTAATTTTGAGATGTTGGAGAAGTTGCCCCATCACTGAAGTAAACATTCACTGCTCGTGTTTTTACCTACTGGCCTGAAAATATTACTGCTATCATTCTTTTACCTGTGGGCTTGTTAACCCTTTACAGGTAAAGCAAGCAGAGAACAGACACCAAGAGGGATTTTACAGTTAACTGGCTGGCTGGGTGTCCATAAGGGAGCTACCCCTGCCCCTTCAGTTATCACACCATTAAAAAATCATACATGATGGTAACTGCATCATTAAGGCCTTTAGTGGAATAATTAAAGGGATTTCATTATTGATCTTGGTTTGAAGTACACCAAAAGGCAGTACTAGAGCTGCAGTGATCAAACAAACACTCATATGAAGTGTATCATTCTAAGGTCTCAAGGTTTAGCACTCATACCCAATTCAACTCACCCTGCAGGCTGCAGTAAAATTGCAAATCTAGCCTAACTGGCCGAGAAGAAATAGGACATCTGGCAAATAACCTTTCCATTGGCCGTACTTTGGACTATTTCTCCCTTCCCCACTCCTATTTTCTGAGCTCACAGTGCCTCCTACTATTTCAGTGTTTCAGATTATCAGAAATATGCAGAGAGTATATCACTTTATTTTTATGTGAAGGAGCTCCAGTCAGTTCTGCTTGTGCCTTGACTGCATGTTGGGGCCTTAAGGATAGTTCACCTCCCATATGGGTTCTACAGCACCTGCTGAGAAATAGTAACCCTCTCCCTTTTTAGGGAAGCTGCTATTGGTCAAAGCATTGGGGCTGGGATTGGCTGGCAGATGATCAGCCACTACCACTAAAAAGGCATCACTGGGTGAAAGCAGGCCTTCTGTAACTTTGGCAGTATAAAAAACCCATTCTCCTTCTCTTACAGGTTACAGTGGAACACAACATACATTTTGTTTGTATGCAGTTAGGTTTTTTCCTGGGTAATCATAGGGGACTGTAGTTCAGATTGTATGAGTGCCTCTTGGTCTTTAAAGCAATTATGAGAGCTGTATTGTAAAGAGACATACTACACAAGCATGGATATCACTGTTGAATTTAGCTGTGGTTTACTTTGTCTATCAGATGGCAATTTAAAGTGGCTTCTCCTGACAGCAGGGATTATCTCTCTGTTGGTGCGGTTTGACCACAGCACTCCAATAGTTCAATCAGGATTTGAAAACTAAAATATAAAGTGAAAATAAAACAGGACAGGTGCAATGGGGTAGATTGGCCAACCCACTATCCTGATGCCAGAATAGCTGACTCTAGGAATTTTGTGTTGTTACACTGTAAAGTTGCACATGTTGCCAAGATCTAATGGTTGTGTCTATCCTCATGGGTTCCTGCCAATCATAAGTGGGTGACCATTTTTTGGTATCATTGAATGCCAATTTGTACCATTGGAAAAATATTGAAATGGCTTAAATTACATGAATCAACAACAGTTACCACAAGCAGCATGGTAGAAATTAATCTGTTAAGAAGACAAAATGTGGACAGAGTAGGAACTTTACATGAGATCAGAGAGATACAGGGAAGAGGGGAAAGAGAGAGGTGATTGTTTTACAGTGTCTCACACAAACAGAATGGAGAAGTATTGGAAGAGAAAAAAAAGGTAAAGAAAAAGCAAAGACAGACAGAGAGCTATTCTGGGACTCATTTTTCTACCCATATTTGATCTTGTGGCATCAAGTCTCCTTTGAAAACTCATGGCGATGAGGGGAGGTCCTGGATGACTGGAAAAAGGCTAATGTAGTGCCCATCTTTTAAAAAGGGTAGAAGGAGGATCAGGGGAACCACAGGCCAGTCAGCCTCACCTCAGTCCCTGGAAAAATCATGAAGCAGGTCCTCAAGGAATCAATTCTGAAGCACTTAGAGGAGAGGAAAGTGATCACAAACAGTCAGCATGGATTCACCAAGGGCAAGTCATGCCTGACTAATCTAATTGCCTTCTATGACGAGATAACTGGCTCTGTGGATGAGGGGAAAGCAGTGGACATGTTGTTCCTTGACTTTAGCAAAGCTTTTGATACGGTATTCTTGCCAGCAAGTTAAAGAAGTATGGGCTGGATGAATGGACTATAAGGAGGATAGAAAGCTGGCTAGATCGTCGGGCTCAGCAGGTAGTGATCAATGGCTCCATGTCTTGTTGACAGCTGGTATCAAGCTGAATGCTTCAAGGATCGGTCCTCGGGCTGGTTTTGTTCAATATCTTCATTAATGATCTGGAGGATGGCGTGGACTGCACCCTCAGCAAGTTTGCAGATGACACCAAACTGGGAGGAGTGGTAGGTATGCTGGAGGGTAGGGATAGAATACAGGGGGACCTAGACAAATTAGAGGATTGGGCCAAAATAAATCTGATGAGGTTCAACAAGGACAAGTGCAGTCCTGCACTCAGGACAGAAAAATCCCATGCACCAGTATAGACTAGGGACCAAATGGCTAGGCAGCAGTTCTGCAGAAAAGAACCTAGGGGTTACAGTGGACAAGAAGCTGGATATGAGTCAGCAGTGTGCCCTTGTTGCCAGGAAGGCCAATGGCATTTTGGGCTGTATAAGTAGGGACATTGCCTGCAGATTGACGGACATGATCATTCCCCTCTATTCAACATTGGCAAGGCCTCATCTGGAGTATTGTGTCCAGTTTTGGGCCCCACATACAAGAAGGATGTGGAAAAATTGGAAAGTGTCCAGCAGAGGGCAACAAAAATGATTAGGGGACTGGAACACATGAGTTATGAGGAGAGGCTGAGGGAGCTGGGATTGTTTAGCCTGCAGAAGAGAAGAATCAGGGGGGATTTGATAGCTGCTTTCAACTACCTGAAAGGGAGTTCCAAAGAGGATAGATTTAGACTGTTCCCAGTGGTAGCAGATGACAGAACAAGGAGTAATGGTCTCAAGTTGCAGTGGGGGAAGTTTAATTTGGATATTAGGAAAAACTTTTTCACTAGGAGGGTGGTGAAGCACTGGAATGCGTTACCTAGGGAAATGGTGGAATCTCCTTCTTTAGAGGTTTTTAAGGTCAGGCTTGACAAAGCTCTGGCTGGGATGATTTAGTTGGGGATTGGTCCTGCTTTGAACAGGGGGTTGGACTAGATGACCTCCTGAAGTCCCTTCCAACCCTGATATTCTATAATTCTATGATTCAACACATTTAGCAGAAGCATAAAGGTAGTATTGATTTGTGACCAGAAAATCCTGATTCTTTCCCAGAAAATAGTAGGTAGGAGCAAATGGGAAAAGGCTTTTCAAAATGTTTATTTTTACAATCTCAGTTCTATGAAATAACTGGACTATTTTTGAAATTATAGTAGTAACCCTTAATTTTAAAAATTAGCCCTAACATTGACCTTAGTGGGAGCTCAGTACCCTTGAGTGCTTAACTATGGATGTAAGAGCCCCACTTCAACAACAATTATTAATAATAATGCTTTGTTCTTATAGTCTATTTTTAAAAAAAAGATCTATAACATAAGAATTTGAAAGAAACCCTCCACTGCCACCTAACTATTTAAAAATTGAGCCTCCACCTATTTTGGAATCAATTACAGAAAAATACGGTAGATGAACTTGCATTCCATGGTTTCTTTATGTTTGTGCAGTGAGTATCACACAAGTTTGTATGGTTCTCCATGATAAAGAGGAGAGAAAGACACAGTTTTAAAAGAAACTTTTGGAATAGACTTTAAGACTTCCCCTTCCACCCAACCCTCCAAAATAATTTAAAATTAAACTAATGCTTTTGGCCCTCCTGTGCAGTATTTTGTAGTTTCCAGATCCACTGTCAAATTATTTCATTTTCATGATTTAATTCAACAAAGCATTGTAAAGCAAAATGTTTAATGTGTAACTAAAATTTAATTTACAACATACACATTCCCTCACAAATGTTATTGTTTCTTGTCACTGTCAAATGTCTTTCCATCCTACTACAGAAGCCTTCTTAGTTAGATTTTGAATTCTGGAACCATAGTGGCCTCTATCGTTATTATACTAGCATCACACCTTATTTCGTACCTGCTAAATAAATTATCAAAGGATCCAATAAAATATCAAAAGTTAATGTGGCAATTATTTTTACAAATCTACCTATCACCCCAGAGCTGATCTATAGCTGACCTTTCAAAGTGAAGACATATATTATTCTTTAGCAATTATATTTAGCTGTTTGTCATCCTGCATCCACAGAATCTGGTATCAGATATCAAATCAGAAAGCTCTGAATAAGCCAATCAAGCTTTGGTTTGCAAATTGAGGTAGGCCAACCCCTGAAAGTTTTTTTTCAGCCTCCAGGGAGAACTGTTGAAGATTCACAGTAATGAGAAGCAACCTTTTTCCAAACATTCCACAGAAAAATGTAACAACCTCTCCATTACACCATTCCAGATTTTATCTACCTTTTAAAAAAATGAATACTGTATAAAACAGATACTGCCTTTCAAGGGAAACTCTGCGCTTTTAGAAGGTGGTCAGATAACATTAACATCAACATACTCTTTTACCAGAAACTCTGGTCGATAGAAACCAGACCAGAAGACACAGAAACGCTGTACATTTTCAAACCATTGTATAGTATGTCAGACTCCTAAGAAAGCCAACAGGACTCATGAAGCTCTTAATGAATCCCTTTTCAGATTCTGTGTAATCCATTAGGAAATATACTATTAAAACAATTCTCCTGTTCCCTCTCTTCCACAGGGAACATTGCCTTCTCTAATTCTCATTCCTACAAAGTGTTTTTAACATTTTTATGATGAACAACAACATGGTGTGTTATTTGTTGGTATTACCACTCTACAAATGGGTATGATATGTACGAGTCAGATTCTCAGCTGCTATTATCGGTGTAGCTCCAGGCCTGGCCTTTAAATACAAGGTTTGAAAGAAATAAAACACCCCATATTTCCTTATATCTGAAAAGTCAGCTCTGTTCTGTGTAAAGCTGCCAACTTCCATATTTTTTTTAAAAAGTTGCCTTTCTCTTCCTTGATTTTTTTCAGCCCCAAACCAATCCTAATTATCCTATGGCTAAATCCACAAAGACAGAATGATACAAATATCCGATACTCTAATTTAATCCTGATCTAGCTTTTAAAAGTGTTGCTATTATAATGGAATATTATAAATTATTCTATCCCCAGTATCATAGGACATGCAAAGAACAAATACATTGAATTTTTAGTACCACACCAAATTATTGGGTCTGATCCTAAACCTGTGGAAGTCAGTGGACAGACTCATTGATGCCCAAGGGCTTTATGAATGAGTTGAGCATAATGTTGTACTATTTGTGTTACCGTATAGGGACATGTGTCATGAATTCTCCCACTGTAAATGTGTGGATTAGTTAACAGTCATGATCCCAACTATACCTTTGTGTCAAGATCACATCAGCATGGGCTAGTATTGTCCATTTCTGCAGAGGATACAAATATTACAGCCACACATTCCTTTTCTTGAATTATACCCAGATTATAAACCCTTCCATCTCTCCATTCGTCATCCCTCTCCATCAACAGGAATTGCTTAAGGGGAAAAAAGGCAGAGACATACATCCAACTTCTGACCACGGAAAGAGAAGACGAGAGAATATGTAAGTTTGGGATAGGTGGGAAAGAAGAAGGGTGAGTGAAAGGGGTGTTTGTCTCAGAACAAATGTCTGTTCTTTTTTAAGAGATGAATGGGGAGAAATAAGAATTTTAATGAGTAAAAAAAGATGCACATTCCAAAATAGATGAGACCAGATATTTATTTACATGTGACCATATGTACCTCAGTCATGTCTCACTATATCCCTCCTGCTCCAGTTCCCAAGTATCCTTGAGCTGTGAATTGCTAAAATATCCCAAGGGAAAGAGCCAAAATGGTAAAAAGGTAAGACCAATAACTTTCTTAAAATAAATGCATAATGGCCTCCCCAAGAGATTTTTCTCCCCTTGTCATAAATATAAAGGGAAGGGTAAACCCCTTTGAAATCCCTCCTGGCCAGGGGAAAGCTCCTCTCACCTGTAAAGGGTTAAGAAGCTAAAGGTAACCTCGCTGGCACCTGACCAAAATGACTAATGAGGAGACAAGATACTTTCAAAAGCTGGGAGGAGGGAGAGAAACAAAGGGTCTGTGTCTGTCTATATGCAGGTCTTTGTCGGGGATAGACCAGGAATGGAGTCTTAGAACTTTTAGTAAGTAATCTAGCTAGGTATGTGTTAGATTATGATTTCTTTAAATGGCTGAGAAAAGAATTGTGCTGAATAGAATGACTATTTCTGTCTGTGTATCTTTTTTGTAACTTAAGGTTTTGCCTAGAGGGGTTCTCTATGTTTTTGAATCTAATTACCCTGTAAGATATCTACCATCCTGATTTTACAGGGGGGATTTCTTTATTTCTATTTACTTCTATTTTTATTAAAAGTCTTCTTGTAAGAAACTGAATGCTTTTTCATTGTTCTCAGATCCAAGGGTTTGGGTCTGTGGTCACCTATGCAAATTGGTGAAGCTTTTTATCCAACATTTCCCAGGAAAGGGGGGGTGCAAGTGTTGGGAGGATTGTACCCTAGAGTTCAGAGTGGGGGAGGAACCTTGACACCCCTTCAAAGAGAAGCTGTCCTGGATTTATCTTTTTATTTTTGGTGCGAGGGGAGTCTCAATTGCTAAAAGCTCAAGATAGATGGTTACCTGAAAAGGGTGGGATGGGGGTGAGAAATATTAATCTGTACAATGGATTGTACCTAGGAAAAAAGATTAATTTGTAAGAGCCAGCATCTCTAAAAAAGCTGATAGGAAAGATTCATGCCCTCAGGGTATGATCAGCCAACAGGACTTTGTTCTAAGATGTACTGCTTGTCACTCTACAACCTGCTTCCAGGCAAAAGTCTGTTCTTCAAAATGTGCAGACAGCTCCTGTTGAATTCAATAGAAATTATGTACACGTCTGAGGACAGAATTTAGTGGGTGGAGTTTCTCTGGAACTGGTCAGATTCACAAGCTCACTGGTGTAATTTTCATTTAAGATCAGTTAAAGTTAACTAATTTTCTAATTCACCTCCAGGCTCCTTAAAGTTCTATTTTGTCAAAACTCAATTCTCAGTCCCTCCATTTCCATGCTTGGGGTTGGGAAGGAAGGGCAGAGAGTAAGGGCAAAGGTATTGTTATTAGTTGTAGTATTACTGAAGTCCTTGAGGGTCATAAACCAGGACCACATTATGCTAGGTGCTGTACAAACACAGTGGCTTGCAGTCTAAGACAAGAGACAGATGGGGGAGTACAAGTAGACAATATTGATCAGCCTGGTAGACAGTGGTCCCTGAACACTAGCAGCTTAACTTTTTTTTTTTTTTTGTAGGCATCACAACAAAGGACAGTTTTGAGGTGGGATTTGAAGGTGGATAGTGCAGTAGCTTTGCAGATGTTTACAGGGAGGAGCTGAGTGGTGGGAAGCCCCTGTTCAAAACTCTCCTCATCAGGTAGGGGGACCAGACGTCCCGTTTTTAAAGGGACAGTCCCATATTTAAGCCTTCCTGCAGGTGTCCTGACTTCTTCTTAAAAATGGGCAAATTGTCCCGTATTTTCTGTCTCACCCGCATCAGTGCTGGTGGGTCTTGCTGCTGGCCAGATCCGTGCTCGCCAGCTGCCCACCCACCAGCAGTAAGTGTGGGGTCCAGTGGCCGACGATGGCGGTAGGTGTGCAAGGCTATTGGCGGGGCAAAGCTGCAGCATGCAGGGCCGGCTGTTCCCTCTGCTGGTCCATCAGCACAACCCCCGTTGCATGCCGTCTCTCAGCCAGCAGGGTCCCACCCTCGGTCCCTGTTTCCAGCCAGCACAGGCTGCGAGCTGCGGTGGCTAGTGAGTGTGGGCAGACACCAGTTGATGGCCGGTTACGTGTCACCTCTGCTGCCCACCCATTGGCCCTTTATGTGCTCCCCCTCTCGCTGTCCTCTCCCTGCTTTGCCCTTTCACCCCCCCGAGCCCCACTGCTCCTCCATATCCTCCCCTCCCTGGTGGGGCATGTCCCGCTCCCAGTGCTGTACAGAGAACCAGCCCCTGATGGGAGCACTCAGCTCATCAATAGCCTGGCTGGCAGGCTCCTTCCTTCCCCCACTGCCTCTGGCTGAGCTGACGCCCTGGGAAAGCCCAAGACCTTCTGGTCTGGGGCACTGGCCAGGAAGATCCAAGCCCTGCATGTGCCAAAGCCCCACGCAGTGCTGGCATGGGGAAGCCTCTCCGCCCCTCAGCTAAGCTCTGGAGTGGTGGAGGGGAAGTGATTTCCAGCATGTTTGTGCCCCAACCCTGCAGGCTCCATAGCAGACCCCAGGCTCACCCTGCCCTGGATCCTCCGTCCTCTAGGCCAGGGGTCAACAACTATGGCATGTGTGCCAAACACAGCCCGCGAACCAATTTTTAATGGCATGCTGCTGTCCTGCCTGGCCCAGTCTCTTCCCCCCCCCCTCCCGCCCACCACTCTCTCCTTGCAGGGCAGGCAAGCTTTCCCCCCCCGCCTCTCCCCCCAGCGTCCTGGGTTCCTGCCCCTCCTCCTCTCCCTCCCTGCGGCCGATCAGCTGACGGCCCTTGCTATGGAGTGGGAGAGGTAAAAGCGGAGCCGCAGCGGGCTCTTTGCTCCGGGGACCTTGGGGAAGGGGGGTGGAATCAGGGCATATCCCCTCCAGCCCCCTGCCGTGAGCCGCTCAGGGCAGGAGGCTGGGAGCACCCCCACACCCCAGCCCACACCCCCAGCCCTCTGCCCTGACCCCTGCACCCCCCACACACCCCAGCCCCATGCCCTGACCCCTGCACTCTCCCCCACAATCCCAGCCCTAAATCTGGCACCCCCTACACATACCCAGCTCCCTGCTGTGACTCCTGCACCCTCCTCACACACCCTCAGCCCCCTGCCCTGACTCCTACACCCCCCACACATACCCAGCCCCCCCCCCACCCCATGCCCTGACTCTTGCACCCCCCACTCCCACCCTGAGCACCAAATGGGAGCTCCTGCACACACACACACACACCCCACATTCCCACCTGCACCCCTCGCACCAGATGGGAGCTGCCCAGGTAAGCGCTCCACACCCAAACCTCCTGCCCCAACCCTGAGCCCCCTCCCTCATTCTAGCTCCTGGCCAGACGCTGCACCCCCAGCCTGCTCCTTCACCCCCAGCCCTGTTCTCAGCACATTCCCACCCTCATCTCAGTGCAGAGAGAGGAAGAGAATGGCTAAGACCAGGGAGAAGGTAGGTACCTACTATATGTGGACAGGGCCAGGACTCCAGACCAGCAGCAGGCTGAGCGGGGCCGACAGCCGGGACCCTAGCTGGCAGGAGCCGGTGGACAGAACCTCAGACCGACAGCGGGCTGAGCCTCTCAGCACACTGCCAGTCTGGGATCCCGGCTGCCGGCCCCGCTCAGCCTGCTGCCGGCGTAGGTGAACGGAACCCCAGGCTGGCAGCGGGCTGAGCGGGCCGGCAGCGTAAGATCAGCATTTTAATTTAATTTTAAATGAAGCTTCTTAAACATTTTGAAAACCTTGTTTACATACGACAATGGTTTAGTTATATAATATATAAACTTACAGAGAGAGACTTTCTAAAAACGTTAAAATGTATTATTGGCACGCGAAACCTTAAATTAAAGTGAATAAATGAAGACTCGGCACACCACTTCTAAAAGGTTGCCGACCCCTGCTCTAGGCACTCTCCCCTGCAGAGCCATCTCTCTGGCCAGGTTAGCTGAAGCCTCTGCAGTCATGCATCCTTAGGGCTTAACCCCTTCCTGCCTCCACTGTAGCTGGGGGAAAGGAAGCATTATGTCGGTGGTCAGCAGCAGCCTGGAGGTGTTAACTGCCTTTCAACACTGTGAGGACAAGAAGGGACAAGCTGCTTCCAGCCACAGGGGAGTGAGGGGGGGAGGAAAGAGATGAGCTCTGAAAAGACAGGGGTCAACTCATCCCTTTCTCCATCCTCCTCCCCTGCAACTGGAAGCATCTCTCATCCCTTCCCTCCCATACATTGCCAAAGGCAAAGGTTTTCAGAGATCTATCCGTGAGGACTTCAAGATCTCTTTCTTGAGTGGTAAAAGCTAATTGAGACCTCATAATTTTATATGTATTCTTGAGATTATGTTTTTCAATGTGCTTTACTTTGCATTTATCAACACTGAATTTCATCTCCCATTTTGTTGCCCAGTCACCCAGTTTTGTAACTCTTTGCATTCTGCTTTCACCTGGAATGATTCTGTATCATCTGCAAACTCTGCCACCTCACTGTTTACTCCTTTTTCCAGATACTTTATTAATATGTTGAACAGCCCTGGACCCAGTATAGATTCTTGGGGGATCCCACTGTTTACCTCTCTCCACTGTGAGATATTTATTCTGACTGTTTATTTATTGAATAAGGTTTATCCATCATTTATTCCTACCTTTGTTTCCTATCTTTTAACCAGTTACTAATGCATGAGAGGACTTTCCCATGACAGCTTACTTTGCTTAAGAGCATTTGGTGAGGGACCTTGCCAAAGGCTTTCTGAAAGTCTCAGTACATGATATCACCTGGGTCACGCTTATTGATACAATGAAAGAATTCTAACAGATTGGTGAGGCATCATTTCCTTTTATAAAAATCATGTTGACTCTTCCCCAACATAGTGTTCATTTAGGTTTCTGATAATTCTGTTCTTTACTACAGTTTCCATCAACTTGCTTGGTACTGAAGTCAGGCTTAATGGCCTGTAATTGCCAGGATTGCCTCTGGAGCCTTTTGTTAAAATAGGCATTACATTAGCTATCCTCCAATCATCTGGCACACAGGCATATTTAAGTGATAGGTTACATAGCACAGCTAGTAGTTCTGCAATTTCATGTCTGAGTTCCTTCAGAATACTTGGGTGAATACAATCTGTCCTGGTGACTTATTACTGTTTAATATATCAATTTGTTCCAAAATCTCCTTTATTGACCTCAATCTGGGACAGCTCTTCAGATTTGTCACCTAAAAAGAATGGCTCAGGTTTGGGAATCTCTTTCATATCCTTTGCAGTGAAGACTGATGCAAAGAATTCATTTAGCTTCTTCACAATGGCCTTGCCTCCTTTAGCACTTCAATTATCCAGTTACCCAACTGATTGTTTGGCAGGAAGCCTGCTTCTGATGCTCATAAATAATGTTTTGCTCTTAGTTTTCTTTTGCTAGTTGCTCATCAAATTCTTTTTTGACCTTACTAATTATACTTTTACACTTGATTTGCCACAGTTTATGCTCCTTTCTATTTTCCTTAGTAGATTTTACTTCCAATATTTAAAGGATGTATTTTGGTCTGTAACCACTGCTTCTACTCTGTTGTTTAGCCATGGTGGCATTCTTGGTCCTCTTGCTGTTATTTTAACATTTAGTTTGAGTTTCTATTATGGTGGTGGTATGTGGGTAAGTTTCCATGCAGCTTGCAGGCATTTCACTGTTCTGACTGTTCTTTTTAATTTCCACTTAACTGGCCTTCTCATTTTTGTTTAGCTCCCCTTTTTGAAGTTAAATGTCACTGTAGTGGGTTTCTTTGGTATTCTACCCCTACAAGGATGTTACATTTAATTATATTATGGTAACTATTATTAAGCATTTCAGAAAATGCTACCATGGAGGTCCTGGACTTTAATCTCTTACTTAGCAGCCTAAATTTGTCCTCCAGATCAATCTCCTACCTTTCCCTATATCATTTGTACCTACATGTTCCATAAGCTCTTCCCCAGCACTGCTCCTAAGTCTGTCTAGGTATCTCAAGAGATCTGCAACCTTCACACCTGCTAGTCAATTCACCAGGTGGTTCTCCCAGTCATCACAAACACAGCTATCTATATTTCTAATAATCTAACCCCCATTACTAGGATCCGTCTCTTCCTTATAACAGAGGTATCCTCCATTTAAAAGGATACCAGGACATCATCTGGAAGGAGGGTCCCAACTATAGGATCATTTCCCTCCATTCCAATTTGATGTTCTTATTCCTCCTCAACAGCACAGAGGTTGTCAGACTGGGTGTGGGACAGCTCTACTGTGTCCCAGAAAGTCTTGTCTATGTACCTATCTGTCTCCCTTAGCTCCTCCAGTTCAGCCACTCTCATTTTGAGAGACCATACTCAGTCTCTAAGGGTCATGAGTTGCTTGCATATAATACATATGTCATCTTCCCACAAGGAAGATAATTGTACACACTGCATTCAGTACAATTGACTGGATAGCCCCCACCCTGCCGCTGCATTCTGCCTGCTCTGTTTTTACTCTTTACTCTGTCTTTACTCCTTGTTTGTCCTGTGTGTGTGGTTTTAGAGTTACCCCGTGGGCTGGGGAGGATAGTGAATGTTTATTAGGTGTATCTGGCTCTCATTCTCTCAACTCCCTCGCAAAACTCCCTTGTTCACTGTTTCTGTTTGCTATTGTTTTCAGGCTATTTATCACTGATTTTTCCCCCTCTATGTCCGTAATAAGTGCTTAAATAAAGTTAAAACATATTCTCAATCTTCTCTAATCTACAGTAAAGGGTTCCCAGGGAATACTCTAATATCCTAGCATAATTTAATAAAGAAAGGTAAGCTAAAATAAAGTCAAGTTTAATTTGTCCTTCTATTCACTTAAGTTGCATTTGAGGGGATAATTTAATTACTTTTTAAACTGCAGTTTAAAGGGCCACAAAGTTATAATTTTCAATATTCAGTACATGATTTAGACTTAATTATTTGCAGTAGAATGCTCAGCATTCTAAAATAGATTAATCAGCCTATTTAACTGTCACCAACTGCTGAATTTACAATATATGGCTACCATTCATTGTAGTTAGTGTCAAAATTTATTGAGCTACTCATAAAAAACTGGATGTAGAATTTTCATTTTTGATTTAATGCTTTGTTTGTTACTGAACATAAAGCAGAAAAAAAATTCTTCAATCAGTCTCTGTTTCTTAAATATTCAGATAGAAAGCAATAAACTGTATAATGGTAAGAATATGAATATGAACTAGGGGTAGAGAAAATAATTTTGGAAAAAACCCAACACCAAAAAAACACTTCATTCCACACACCTTTTTGAAATTTGGATTCTTTCAGATAAACACACTACTTCCTCAGTCTGAGGTGCCTTTTCTCCCAACAAGCTTCTTCTACCAGAGCTGACAGCTCACAAAAGAGCCTGGTGAAACCCTATAAAGATTTCAGATCATGTGGTCCATGGGTCTTCTTTAGGATGAAAGTGTGCACGCCAGTGAACTACATTCTTAACCATAGTGCATGAGGTTTTGGAACAGTTGGCCCCATCTGACTATCAGATCTGTAGAAGCCTTCATCATGGAACTTGTGAAGGGGGCTGTTGGGAATAGAATAGGCCCTTGACCAGATCAGGAAGGATGAGGAGAATTAACGAGAGAGTGAATTGTAGTCATAGGGAAATGTAAGACTAAATTCAGGGAAAAGTATAATAGGAGATTTCATCACTAATACTGACCCACCCTCTCTTCATTCTGGACACTATTCCAGGCTTTTAAAAAAAAAACTGGTACTAAGATATTTTTAACAAGCATATACTGGTCTCCTTATTGTAACACTTATTTTCCCATATCTCAACATCTTCTATGCCACAACCCTCCACCACTTCCCTCATAGCTAGGATCTAACTGGGACCCTGCTCCCATTTAGTAATACAGGAAGGGCAGGGTGGTTGCAAATCCTTGAAACCTATTTGTGATCCTTTAGTGGGTCAAAACCCCTGAGACAGAGAATCCATGCTTTTTAAGGGTGTCTAATTCAGGGCCTGATTGGTGGAGTACAGCACCTTGCACAATTTACATTTTCTTCAGTGGGAACTGCCAAGGCTCAGCATCTCAGAAGATTTGACCTTTATCATCTGACTTTCAGGAAGCTGAGCATCTGCATCTCTGAAGGAAGTCAATGGAAGCTGCAGGTGATTAAGGGCTGAAGTATTCAGTTTATAAGCTCTGGGGTAGGACTTGTCAACTGTATTTGTCTGTCAAGCAAAATGCATACACATATAGCACTACACAAATAAAGAAAAGATGCAGATAACTGTGGGAGGAAAAAAGAAGAAACTTCAAAAAAAATTCAGAATACCCAGATTTTATGGAACTTAGCCAAACTGAACCTGTAGCTGTTTATCCATTGCTAACTTAAATACACAAAAACAAAGGGAGAAACAATCCTAAGTTTTTTATAAGGGTCTCAGATCAGAGGGGATAAATTCTGTTAGCAGTCTTTCTTTTATGCCTCTTAGTACAGATAGCCCGTTATCCTGTGGACCACCTAACCAACCTATATTTTAACCCAGTCATTGTCAAACGATGATCTGCTGTACACCAGCAGTCCATAGAGCTATTCCTCTTGGTCAGCCAAACTAAACATTTTAGGAACCATGCTGCAGAGGATTGGAAGGAATATGGTCCATTAGGCCCTCTTTTCTTACAAACCAGTCCACAGAATAAGAGATGATGCTCTATAATCTACAAAAGCTAAGAAATTTAGTGTCCAATTTGATCCATTATAACATTTCCTTAATGGTTTATTTTTAACATTAACATCTTGTGCAGAATGCTCCCTTGAACAGCACACACATCTCATCTCTCTAGATGCAGCACCAAGCATGCTAATTATGACTGTGCCTTATCTTTCAAAAGAATACTACACATTTTATGCAACATTATTCCTCCTCTGCAGAGTCCCAAAGAAATTAATGGTGCAAAGATGTCACTCATTTCAGCAGAACCACATATAAGAAAGAATATTGTAATAGAAAGTTGGTAAGCAGGGTCTGTGGGGAATTAAAATTAACATTACCACTTCATCCTCACAATCCCACAACTCCAAAGAAATCATTGAGATTCATGGGATGATCCCTCTCATACCCTACACCCCTCAAAAAAAGTGTAATCAGATTTTTTATTCTCAAATCTAATGTCTATGTTGCAGCAGGAGTGCACATGTTGCCCACCAAGAAATTATTTTTATACAAAGTATATCTTCAGTGTGTTTGTAGAGGGCTTTATAATGTCAGTGCACTAAACAAAAACTAACAGTATTATTTTTACTGTCCATAAAGTGTCACTGTTTTCCAGTAAGACTTGTTTTAGGGAGTGTGCCAATAACACTATTTAAAATTCAAATGCAAAACCTCTGTTCACTCCTTTTATCCAATACAGCTTACAAAATTTACACTTTTTAAAGAAAAAAGGCATGTAATAATATTTCACTGCATATGATTTTTGCAATGGGTAAAATGTATTCTAAGTTTGAGGCTGATACAATTTAAAACTGATTAATTACCACCTAAAACTGGACCAAAGCACCACCCCATAATTGTCAAAGGAAGCTGTAGGGATTTAGTTGTGCAGCTCCCCAACAAAGAGATGTGTACAGCCCTGAAAATTTAGGGTTCCATGTCAAAATACATCAGCTACAGTGAACTACTGAAGTCCAGAAAAGGATTCTGTTAAGTCATGTTGCATATGAAAAGGAACCACTAGAGGGCAAAGTTTTCATTGTAAAGATGCATAAATGAAGCTATGAAATGCTTTCTTTATAAAAATAAGTAACACTTAGAATGTCATTACGTTTAAAAAAAATACTGACCAAAATATAGGAGTAAAACTAATCTTACTGTTGACTTTACAGTTCAGAGAAATCGATTAGATGACATTTCCATGTGGCCAAAATACATAATTTTTCAGCTTACTCATTTATACAGTAGTAATTTCCTATATATCTGTTTGATGTCCTCAGTGTCTACTGCCTTCTTAGCTAGGATACATGGAAAACAAGAGATAGTAAAACTATCCTTCAATCTTGTCATGGAGCAGGATCAATCTACACACCCTTCTGTCACCCAAATGATGTGTTAGGACCTCACAAAGACAAAATGACAGATTTCTGCACCTTAGTGCATATCATCTAAATTCAGCATCACTCAGCTTAGGATCATAAACAGACAAGAAATGGAGGAAGAGGTAGAGAAGTACCATTATCTCCATTTTACAGAGAGGGAACTAAGGCCCAGATTTGTAGACTGTATATGGTTGTTGCTCGGCTCAGTGTTGCAACACGTAATTGCCTTAGGAGCCTAAGTCACTTTTGAAAAATATTTGTTGAGTAATGAACACTTATGGGATTAATTTTTAAAATAAGTGTAAAATACAAATTGAAATTATTTTAATTATATTTTTCCATGGGGGGAGAGTTGGTTTTATAGGCTTCCTTGAAATGCATTTTGAGAAGGTATTTGGAGGAGGTTACAGAGGATATACCACAAACAGTAAAGAAGAGGGTTCCGGGGTTAGTATGCTGCATGATAGGAAGCTCAGTGAAAAGAGATGGAAAAGAAGAAGATAAGGATTTGGTTATGTATATGTCTCTGATCAAGCAAAGGATTCTTATCCTGCACCCATCACCATGGAATTTAGGTTGAAAAAGGACAGAGAAAATAGATGAAAGAGGAGACAAGGATCTTGGATCTGATGTGGAAAGAAAGGGGAAGCCAATGAAGGGATTTGAGAGGATCTAAACCCTGTCAGTGCTGCAGATAATCTTTGCAGCAGAGCTTTGAGCAGGTTGGAGGCAGACATGCCAAACATGCGAAAAAAACTCAGAAATTGGGCTTGTTTTTGGCTTAATTGGCTTGAGAGTTGCTTGTTGGCTAGTTTTTGGCTTGTAACTTGTTTCGCTTGTAGCTTGTTTCTTGTTGTAGAGTGTTGCTTCTTTTTTCTTTTTTTTCTTTTTTTTTTTTTTTTGATTGGCTCCCAGCAAGCAGGGGCAAGGGGCAAGGAGGGGAGAGAGTCAGGGGTGCGCAGCAGCCAAAAAGGAGAAGATGGTTCTGAAAGCATTCAAGTATTGAACAAGAGTGTTAGTAAAGGGAACGGAGAGGAATGAATACATTTAGGAAATATTCTGGAGAAAGAACTGGGAAGATGCTGTGACAGCATCAATGTGGAAGTAGAAATTAATTGGAGAAACAAGTGGGCTCAAGGGAATGTTCTTGAATAGGACAGGGTACCCCAGAGCATATTTGAAAACAAATGGGATAGAAGTCATGAGAGTGAATGTGATGGAGAATCAGTAAAAGGCAGAGCATAAGAGAGGAGTAAGAAAATGGAGGGGCATAGTTGGGCCTCAAGGGGTTGCATGCTGATAGCAGGACAGGCACAAGAGTCAGACAAAAAAAAAAGATTTTGAAGTTGAGTTGTTTTAATAAATATTAAATAGTCATTTAATGCACTTGCATTTAAACTCAGTCATTGATTTAATTTGTAACATGAGTGGCTCTAAGTTACAAGCAGGTCTTTTCAATTATTCTGTACTTTGGACTTGTATTCCTTTCAGTCTATTGACATGGTGAAGAAGGTGGTCTCCTGCTGAATGCTAACTAACATTTATCAAGTTGTCATTTTGAAACAGGATAAAGCCATGATAAAAGAACAAAGAGAAGAAAGGTTTATTAGAAGAATTGAAGGGGGAAAAAGTCTTGTGATTGAAATTTGTAATTTTGTTAGGAGAACCTGGGAAACGGTCTAAACTGGAGTGACAGATGCAAACACCTCCCAAAAATCTGGGGTGTCTTCATCTATCTGAACTGATTGACTAAAGACCATTTTCTGCTTCTGTAGTTTGGAAATGGAAATCAAGCCTGATCAACATCTCCCATGCCCTTCCTTCTGGGCTCTTCAACAATTGCTAGATGACTCTCAGCCCTAGTCTACACTATGAGTTTAGGTCGGATTTAGCAGCGTTAGATCAGTTTAGCCCTGCACCTGTCCACACTACGAAGCCATTTTTTTCCGACTTTAAGGGCTCTTAAAACCGGTTTCTGTACTTCTCCCCGACGAGTAGATTAGCGCTGAAATCGACCTTGCTGGATCCAATTTGGGGTAGTGTGGATGCAATTTGATGGTATTGGCCTCCGGGAGATATCCCAGAGTGCTCCATTGTGACTGCTTTGGACAGCACTCTCAACTCAGATGCACTGGCCAGGTAGACAGGAAAAGCCCCACAAACTTTTGAATTTCATTTCCTGTTTGGCCAGCGTGGCAAGCTCATCAGCACAGGTGAGCATGCAGAGCTCATCAGCAGAGGTGACCATGCAGTCCCCGAATCGCAAAAGAGCTCCAGCATGGACTGAACGGGAGGTACTGGATCTGATCGCTATATGGGGAGATGAATCCATGCTATCAGAACTCCATTCAAAAAGACGAAATGCCAAAATATTTGAAAAAAAATCTCCAAGGGCATGAAGGACAGAGGCTATAGCAGGGCCCTGCAGCAGTGCCGCATGAAACTTAAGGAGCTCAGCCAAGCCTACAGAAGGACCAGAGAGGCAAACGACTGCTCTGGGTCAGAGCCCCAGACATGCCGCTTCTATGATGAGCTGCATGCCACTCTAGGGGGTGCCTCTACAACTACCCCAGCCCTGTGCATGGACTCTGTCAATGGACTCTCATACAACAGGGATGCTGATTTGGGGGACAAGGAAGATGAGGAGGAGGAGGAAGTTGAAGCACAGCAAGCAAGCGGAGAAACCGTTTCCCCTGACAGCCAGGAACTTGTTTTTCACCCTGGATCTAGTACCCTACCAACCCACGAAGGCGGGTTTCCGGACCTAGAAGGTGGAGAAGGGACCTCTGGTAAGTGTACCTTTGTACATATAATACACAGTTTAAAAGCAAGCGTGTTTAATGATTAATTTGCCCTGAAGACTTGGGGTGCATTCGCGGCCCGTACAGCTATTGGAAAAGTCTTTTAACGTGTATGGGGATGGAGCGGAAATCCTCCAGGGACATCTCAGTGAAGCTCTCCTGGAGGTACTCCCAAAGCTTTTGCAAAATGGTTTCTGGGGAGGGTAGCCTTATTCCTCCTCCGTGGTAGAACACTTTACCATGGCAGGCCAGCAGCACGTAGTCTGGAATCATTGTATAACAAAGCACGGCAGCGTATGGTCCCAGTGTTTGCTGGCATTCAAGCAACATCCATTCTTTATCTCTCTGTGTTGTCCTCAGAAGAGTGATATCATTCATGGTCATCTGGTTGAAATAGGGGAATTTTATTAAGGGGACATTCAGAGGTGGCCGTTCCTTCTGGGCTGTTTGCCTGTGGCTGAACAGAAATCATCCCTGCTGTTAGCCACACGGTGGGGGGATGGGTGTAGCGATCATCCCAGAGAATTGGGTGGGTGGGTGTGTGGGGAGTGGTTAGTTGGGTTTGTGCTCCACATTAACCCGAAAACCACAGCCCCTCCTTTTAAACGGCCAACCCATTTTAAAGAACCAACCCAACGGGTGCTTGGTATGGGAAATGAGGGCACTGCTGTTTGAAACCATTCCCACATGTTAGGAAGGTTAAAGAAGCCAAAAGACTGTGGCTTACCATGGCTGCCTGCTAGCCGAAGTCTGTTGCCCGCCAGCCCTACATGTGTGATCTCTCACACCATACTGGCAGCCCTCAACATAAGAGGCAAAATGCGACCTTGTAAAGAAAGCACACGTGCTATGTAATGTTAACAGCGTGGTTCACAATGAAAGAGTCTACCCATTGTTCTCTAAAATGTGTCTTTTTAAAGATTAATCTCCCTTTTTTCCCTCCAGCAGCTCCAAATGTTTCATCGCCCAATGTATCATCTCTGTCCCAGAGGCTATCAAAGATTAGAAGCCAAAAAAAATGCATTTGCAATGAAATGTTCTCTGAACTCATGCAGTCCTCCCATGCTGAAAGAGCCCAGCACAATGTGTGGAGGGAGACAATGTCAGAGTCCAGGAAAGCACAAAATGAACACGAGGACAGGAGGGACAGGTGAGAGGATAGGAAGGACGAGCAAGAGGAGAGGTGGTATCAGTGTGATGAGAGGAGGCAGGATGCAATGCTGAGGCTACTGGAGGATCAAAGTGATATGCTCCAGCGTATGGTGGAGCTGCAGGAAAGGCAGCAGGATCACAGACCACTGCTGCAGCCCCTATGTAATCAACCACCCTCCTCCCCAAGTTCCAGAGCCTCCTCACCCAGACGCCCAAGAACATAGTGGGGGGGCCCTCCAGGCACAGAGCCAGACCAGACGGACCAGAGTTCCTAAAGATGCGAGCATAATGTACCTTTCCCAGCCATCCCACATTGATATTGGTGAAACGTCCCTTGTGATCCACCAGTGCTTGCAGCACCATTGAAAAGTATCCCTTTCGGTTTATGTACTGTCTGCCTTGGTGGTCCGGTCCCAAGATAGGGATATGCGTTCTGTCTATTGCCCCACCACAGTTAGGGAATCCCATTGCAGCAAAGCCATCCACTATGACCTGCACATTTTCCAGAGTCACTACCCTTGATAGCAGCAGATCAGTGATCACGTTGGTTACTTGGATCACAGCAGCCCCCACAGTAGATTTGCCCACTCCAAATTGATTCCCAACTGACTGGTAGCTGTCTGGCATTGCAAGCTTCCAGAGGGCTATCGCCACTCGCTTGTGAACTGTGAGGGCTGCTCTCATCTTGGTATTCTGGTGCTTCATGGCAGGGGAAAGCAAGTCACAAAGTTCCATGAAAGTGGCCCTACGCATACGAAAGTTTCGCAGCCATTGGGAATCATCCCAGACCTGCAACACTATGTGGTCCCACCAGTCTGTGCTTGTTTCCCGGGCCCAGAATTGGCGTTCCACGGCATAAGCCTGCCCCACTGCCACCAGAATGGCCAAATTGCCGGGGCCCATACTTTGAGAGAAGTCTGTGTCCATGTCCCCATCACTCTTCTCACCACGCTGCCGTCGCCTACTCACCTGCTTTTGCAGGTTCTGGTTCTACATATACTGCTGGATAATGCGCGTAGTGTTTAGAATGGTCACAACTGCTGTGGTGATCTGAGCGGGCTCCATGCTTGCCATGGTATGACGTGAGCAGGAGAGCAGAGTGGCAGGGGAAGCGGCGGGTGCATGATGATGCTGACAGCAATTTGGCACCCGCTTCGGAAAAGGTACAAAATGATTGTAGGCCGTTGCTTTCATGGAGGGAGGAGCAAGGGGTAGACTGGCAGCAGATGGTGCTGCTGACTGGGAGAGCAATGTGAGGCAGAATGGCCCCCTCAGGGATTGAACTCACAACCCTGGCTTTAGCAGGGCAATGCTCAAACCACTGAGCATTATTATAATATCTGCCAATATTCCAGGCAGCACTGAATCTCCATTAGACAAAACTTAAAGAAGAGAATGACCCGAGTCACTCCCATTTATGTGCAGATGCCCCTGACAGATGTTACCGAGGTCTGCCAGGAGCACCCATGTCTGCCCAGGCGCCCCGACCGACCTCACCGAGGCCAGCCAAGAGCACCCAAGAGACAATGAGTATGGCTACTAGTTGTACTGCATTATCCGCTGCCACAAGGCAATGAGCTGCTGCTGTGTAGCAATGCAGTCCCATGTCTGCTAGCACCCAGGAGACGTACGGTGACGGTGAGCTGAGCGGGCTCCATGCTTACCATTGTGTGGCATCTACATGGGTAACCCAGGAAAAAAGGCGTGAAACGATTGTCTGCCATTGCTTTCATGGAGGGAGGGAAGGGGGGCCTGACGATATGTACCCAGACCCACCCGCGACAATGTTTTTTGCCTCATCAGGCATTGGGATCTCAATCCAGAATTCCAATGGGCAGCGGAGACTGCGGGAACTGTGGGATAGCTACCCACAGTGCAACGCTCCGGAAGTTGACGCTAGCCTCGGTACTGTGGACGAACTCCGCCGACTTAGTGGTCTTAATGGTTGTAAGTGGGGACACACACAATCGACTGTAAAAAATCGACTTCTATAAATTCGACCTAATTTCGTAGTTTAGACATACTCTCAGACCCACACAAATTCCCCCTTCAAAGGGGCTGGGAGATGGCTTCCCCTGGAGTGTGAATGGCTTTGTAAACTGAGATTGCCCCCTCTCAACCCAGCACTCAGAACATTTCATTGCAGGAAAAGTTCATTGGCATTCCTTGCAAGAATGTCATATGCACACACAAGTGGCAGCCATGAAAGGACTGACAGCAATCAGGGTCCCACTACATGTACTTCAATAAGAGTACAGTGTGCCGAGTACATCTCAGGAAACTCCTTGACTTATCACAGGGTCAAAGCCACAACCAACTGCCATCTGAGTTTCCCTTCACTCAATCAAAAACATCCTAGAGACATGAGTTGTTTTCACATGTTTTGAATCACCATATTTTCACCTTTTGATCTCTCCAAGAGTCTCACAGCTTTCTGCCTGGTAGGTCCTTACATACCATTCAACCCACAGCAATTTATGAACAAGTCATAAACACCAGAAAATTGGAATTTATACTAGAACTGCTGACAGACCCTTAACTAGAGCGCTCGGAATGATTCTGCCATCATACAGTATAGGAGATTTACTCCTAAGAATTTATTGCTGTTGATGGGTTCATAAATTTCTGAATTAAGCTTGCAATTCTCTTGGTCTACATTATAAATTCAATTCCTTACTTAAAGTTCTCCTTGGAGGATCAGCAGCTAGAATATCCAACAGAAATTGCTTTAAAAAAAAAAAGAAGAATTTGCTTAAAGAAAAAAGATCAGCTTTATACTCATTTTCACATGGCATGTAAATACACTAAACAAGTTACTTGACACATAATAAAAAATACTAATCACAATAACTAAATAGAATAGATTGCATGAATCTTTTCATAGTCTGCTTTCCCAAACAAGTTCCATATGTTTTATTTTTCAAGTCTCTCACCCCACCCAAACTCATGAAGATCATGATCATAATAAGTAACATATCAAGTACTGCACACTACAAACAGGTGAGGTCCTTGTATAGAGTATTACATCTTAGCAGCATCATGTTATTGTCCACCTCCATAAAATATCTAACAAATTTAACAGTACAGTTTCTTTTCTTCAGATAGGAGCACACTCAGGAAGATAAAACAAGGCTGTTTTCACCCCCCAGCAGTATGACCCACTTCAAATGTGTACAAATATTAAGCAGCTGAAACAATTTTACTAATGAAATGTCATCTGCACCGGAAGTGGGGAAGACACTGATTAACTTGGACAATATTAAGAAAATTTTATTTCCTATGATTATTTGCAGTGGCAACATCTCATTAAAGACATTATGAAGTACCCCTGTCATGGATTTACAGTGTGTTCTATGCCCTTCGATTGTCTCTCTGGGAGTGTTCCCTTTATTGTGCTTAGCCTTATACCACCACTTTATGCAAGGGCAAGCCCTGTGGCTCCACTACTTTGAGACAAGACCCTCTGGCTTTAGCACCCTCTGTTTCTCACCATAGCTCTCCAGCAGGTCCCCATGAGTTAAGATCCTTGGTAAAGGTTTTACCCCTTTTTGGGAACAATGCAACCAAGAGGTATTTGCAATGATGCAGGAGAGAACAAGCCAGCATTTATTAGTCAACTGGAACATACTATTTAAGGGTCCTGATGTTAGTGTGGAAAATGAAACCTTAATGGAGAGCTCACGCTGACAGTATCACCAGCGCCTCTTTTCGAAAGCCTGCGGAATCTCATCTTTTTGTCCTTTGCCCTGGGCAGCAGCAAGACACATCACGGTCTGCCCACTCATTGGGGCTAGATCCACAAAGCGGGCTTAGATGCAGCATTGCAACACCTATCTTTAGGCACCCTGCCACCCACTGGAATCGTCAGGCTCGAGTGAGGTGCCCCAACCATTCAATGTATGGGAAGAGTTAGGTGCTTAAGAATGAGATTCACAGAAACTAGTGGGGAGCCACCTAAGACAGCCAAAAGGTAATGCCAAGGAAAGGGATGGGACCTAAGCCATGCCCCTCAAAGAAAGTTAAGTTCCCAACTCTGGAGAGGAGGGAGGTGTCTTCCTCTACTTGGAATTCACACCTCTGGACCCTCTTCTGCAGCTAGCGCATAAGCCAGGTTACTTATGTCTCAAAAAACGGAGGAGTTGCCATGCCCACTTTTTACCCGATAATCCAGTGACTATAGTAGTCACATAGGATGTCAGAGACCCCTATTCAAATCCCTCATCTACCTGCTGTGGAGCAGGAGGAGGGACCTGAACCCAGGTTTTCCATATTCCAGGAGAGTGCCTTAAACTCAGGGCTGTAGGATATTCTGGCATGGGCCTCCCTCAGTCTCCCATTGGATCTGTTCCACTTTGTATGGGATACAGCATTCCAATTATATAGAGACAGCTAACAGCTAAATATCTGTAGAGGAAATACAAACTATCATCTTTGATCAGTGAGCTGACGATAATCACGGTCTGATACTGGGGTTAATTAATTTAATAAATTAAGATGTAAGGTTGCAATGGCAAATTGTTAGAAATTATATGTTCATGGATACTCTACCATTTGTTTTGCATTGCCTATTCTACTCTATTCTGCCAATACTACCTGAAAGGGGGTTCCAAAGAGGATGGCTCTAGACTGTTCTCAATGGTAGCAGATGACAGAACGAGGAGTAATGGTCTCAAGTTGCAGTGGGGGAGGTTTAGATTGGATATTAGGAAAAACTTTTTCACTAAGAGGGTGGTGAAACACTGGAATGCGTTACCTAGGGAGGTGGTAGAATCTCCTTCCTTAGAGGTTTTTAAGGTCAGGCTTGACAAAGCCCTGGCTGGGATGATTTAACTGGGAATTGGTCCTGCTTTGAGCAGGGGGTTGGACTAGATGACCTTCTGGGGTCCCTTCCAACCCTGATATTCTATGATTCTATGATTCTATGAATACTGTTGATTTATCAGACCTTTGGTACTTTTAAATCTTTGTGGTTGTAAAAATTACAAATGCTATTTTTTTTAATTAAAAGAAATCTCCTCAAATACCTGGGTCTCCAGTTTCAGCATCCCGGCTGAAAAAAATGCCTTGTCCAATTATTAAGCATGCCCAATGAGTGCTTTTTAATTTAAAAAATGAAATAAAAAATGTCAGTTGACTGATGAACACTGAACATACGTGCATAGTCTAAACAATAGTAACAGTTTTGGGTCATGCATGTCCAAATTATTTTTCAGTTAAGAAAGAACAGTATAAGATGCACAGACCCTCAGCTGTTCAAGCTCCCAGGTATTCACTTACTAGGCAAGACCTGATTACTAGACTAAATACATCTAAGCACATCACTAAAGGCAAATCAGCTCTTCCACAGAGGCACACTGAAGCAATTATATAACCAGAAATATTTTGCTTGTACCTAATTTAAAACATGTCATCGAACTCACAGGAATCAAGTTATTACGAGTTTAGCATCACCTCATTATACAATAAGAAATTGTTCTGAAGTGATCTTGGAATTATTGTTAGATCTGTTTTATATTCAACTAGAAAAAGATGGAAAATCTCTCTGGAAAGATCAGGTAGGTGGGTAAGTTTGTGAGCACATAAAATCACCAGGTCATCAAGACTTATGATAAGTCATTCATTATGACTTTATTTATTTATCATTGTCTATAAATTTTATAAGCATCTTCTATATATGAAATATAGGTCCCTGGAAGTGAATGTCAAACGATACTGGTTTAACTGATAGACAATTGAGGATAACTATCCAATAGTGCCCCAGCTTAGTAAACAGTGACTTTGAAAAACTTTTTAAATTTACTAGGCAATTTATACTAAATTATGCTGAGATTTTACTTTGAGTCACATTTATTCTAAAAAGAAAAGGTAACCAATGTTTTGACACTTACCCTTTCTGACACTGAACTATTCAAGGGAGTGATTTGCAAAGCTGTCAAATATTTTCTGTTTCTTCTTATTCTAAGTGACCATATGCAGTTTTTGCTTTTAAAGCACAGTCTTATCTGACTACTTTGGTTTTCTGATGTCAGAAAAATCAAGGCATTTCAGAAAGAAGTAAATTCACTTACAGTGGCTTCTGTAGTGTTTTATTTATGGTCTAAAACTGGTAATCTATGGTGTTAACCAAAATGCAAGACAGCTCTTCACAGTCTTCCTCTAAATTATGAAGAATTTAATAGTGTCCTGAAGAAAGTAATTTCGTAGGGCTCAATGTATGAGATGACAGGATATCATACCGAAACTGACATTGAGGCAGTAGTTACCGATGTCTCACTACCTTATTTTTTCCAGGGGTGGGGTGGATTTTGTTTACTTTGAACAGTTAGGCATGGTAAAAGAGACAGATTTAGAAATGGGAAAGACCTGTTAGGTCATCTATTCTATCCCCCTAGGGACAAAAGATGCTTCCCTGTTTATAATTTACTGAGATAGGAAACTTCACTTCAGAGTATCCTCAATTATTTGTAATTCATTGTTCTTGTACTCAAGAAAGGTAAACTCTTTAGTCAGATATACACAATTTCAAAGGGTACCATTCATCAGCCCATGACCTCCCCCATCTCAGAATCACTGTCTCAAATTATCAATGCCTTTTCCTTACTTTTGATGCACTATTTATATTTCCCCTGCACCAACCCTATGAACTTTGTGTCAACAGTGGAAGGAACTTTATAATCTATAATCTCTCTTCAACTGACTATCTCATCACCTGCACAGCTCTCCTCTCCATATCTGACTGGCTGTCACACAATGGCATCTCCAATGATCATCCACTAGTGACTGGGGAAACATTTCTATTCCAATATTATTTGTATCTACCCATTTCTATGTTATTCTTTAAAATATATGTTTTTGTTGTAATAATGTAGCAACGCCAATGGAGGATAGACTCATCTCATAATTAAATGGAATTGAGACAAAATAGCTTTTCTAATAAAACCCACTCTCCCACTCTGACCTTTATGTATGGGACAGGCTCCTTGTAGTGCTTTGCAGATTTTTAATATTAACCTTCTTTGAATCTCTCCTTACAAACAAACCTTACTTTTGCCCTGGTTCCCGCACAACATTTGACAATGGTTAAGCAGCTAGTGGCTCTGATTTGTGTGACACCAATCATAATAATAGAAAAATATATTCATGCTTACATGAAAGTTTCCTTTCTTCAAGTAATAAGGTCCACAGCTCCATCACAATAGATACTACAGCTTCTTGTAGCATGGCACCACAGCCAGAGGTCACTCAGTGGCACCTCGTGGAGTTCCCTCCTGTTTTATCTGCCTTCTTGTCAGCTCAACTGAGCCATTCTGCTGCAGAGCTTTTCTGAGGGAAGTTCCACACTTTAGTTCCCATTTTTAGTAGGGCTGTCAAGCGATTAAAAAATTAATTGTGATTAATCACACTGTTATTAATAGAATACCATTTATTTAAATATTTTGGATGTTTTCTACATTTTCAAATATATTAATTTAAATTACAACACAGAATTTAAAGTGTACAGTGCCCACTTTATATTTATTTTTATTACAAATATTTGTGCTGTAAAAAACAAAAGAAATCGTATTTTTCAATTCACCTAATACAAATACTGTAGCACAATCGCTTTATCCCATGTACCAAAAATAACTGCATTCAAAAATAAAACAATGTAAAACTTTAGAGCCTACAAGTCCACTCAGTCCTACTTCTTGTTCAGCCAACCGTTCACACAAGCAAGTTTGTTTACATTTGCAGGAGATAATGCTGTCTTCCTCTTATTTACAATGTCACCTGAAAGTGGGAACAGGTGTTCGCAGGGCACTATTGTAGCCGGTGTCACAAGATATTTACGTGCCAGATGTGCTAAAGATTTAGGTGTCCCTTCATGCTTCAACCACCATTTCAGAGACCATGCATCCATGCTGATGATGGTTTCTGCTTGATAACGATCCAAGGCAGTGCAGACCAACACATGTTCATTTTGATTTGAGTTAGGTGCCACCAGCAGAAGGTTGATTTTCTTTTTTGGTGGTGGTCTTAAAATGAACAATATGTGCTGGGTCATCATCTGAGACTGCTATAGCATGAAATATATGTCAGAATACAGGTAAAACTGACCAGGGGACATGCAGTTCTCCCGAAGGAGTTCAGCCACAAATTTAATTAACACATTTTTTTTTTATTGAGTGTCATGAGCATGGAAGTATGTGCTCTGGAATGGTGACCGAAGCATGAAGGGGCTTATGAATGTTTAGCATATCTGGCATGTAAATACCTTGCAACGCCAGCTACAAAAGTGCCATGCAAACACTTTTCTCACTTTCAGGTGACATTGTAAATAAGAAATGGGCAGCATTATCTCCCGTAAATGTAAACAAACTTGTTTGTCTTAGAGACTGGCTGAACAAGAAGTAGGACTTGTAGGCTATAAAGTTTTACATTGTTTTGTTTCTGAGTGCAGTTATGTAACAAAAAAATCTACATTTGTAAATTGCACTTTCATGATAAAGAGACTGGACTACAGCAGGGGTTCTCAACCAGGAGTACGTGTACCCCTGGCATTACTCAACAGTCTTCCAGGGGATACATCAACTCATCTAGATATTTGCCCAGTTTAACAACAAGCTACATAAAAACACTAGCAAAGTCAGTACAAACTAAAATTTCATAGACAATTTGTTTGTACTGCTCTGTATGCTATCCCCTGAAATGGAAGTACAATATTTATATTTCAGTTGATTTATTTTATAATTATATGGTAAACATGAGAAAGTACTCAATTTTTCAGTAGTACTGTGCTGTGACACTTTTGTATTTTTATGTCTGATTTTGTATGTTTTTAAGTGAGGTAAAACTTGGGGGTACACAAGACAAATCAGACTCTTGAAAGGGATATGGTAGTCTGGAAAGGTTGAGAGCCACTGCACTACAGTACTTGTATTAGGTGAATTAAAAAATACTATTTTGTTTATCATTTTTACAGTACAAATATTTGTAATAAAAGTAATACTATCAAGTAAGCACCTTACACTTTGTGTTCTGTGTTGTAATTGAAATGAATATATTTGAAAATGTAGAAAAACATCCAAAAATATTTAATACATTTCAGCTGGTATTCTATTGTTTAACAGTGCGATTAAACCTATGATTAATCATGATTAATTTTTTTTATCACAACAAAAAAATTTGAATTAATCGCATGAGTTAACTGCAATTAATTGAGAGCCCTAATTTTTAGGCTAGATTCAGGTCTGTCAAATACCCAGCCCTCTCCCGGGACTGCATTTGATTTTGGGGGAGAAGATTCTCACAGCTCTGCTTCTCTTTCTAGGGTATTTGCATACAGGCTTCACAGAGACAGCCAGGCCATGCAAAGCCAGAGGAAGGGTGTAAGTTCACAGCCTTCCTCACCATCCTGGGGAATGGTCAGCCACATCCAACTCAGTCTGTAGCCCTTGCCTCCGAGCTTCATTTATTGTCCAAATCACCAACAAAAACACTAAAGGAAAACAAGCCATCCAGCTGGGTCTTTCTATCCAGCTATAACTCCCAGGGCTTTCCACCTGGAGTCCCCCTTCTCCAGAGACTACTGCTAGCGAGAGTACAGCTTCCTGCAGCTCTTCAAAGGAAATATTTGTTCTGCCTCTTCCCCAGCTGGGTCTGATTAATAAACAAGGCTAGCTGGCCCCAGACCTCTACCTCTTTAAGGGGCAGATTATTATGTCACACAGAGCATGTGTCCCCTGCTTCACCCTTTATCCAATAGGAATAGCGGGGGCAAACCTAGCTAGTTTTAAGATGACACTTTATAAGTTTATGCATGGGCTTGCCTGTGATAGCAGGGGACTGGACTTGATGACCCAGGAGATCCCTTTCAGCCTATGTTCCTTGAGTGTCCCCCTATTCATGAACCTTAGCATGAAGAAGAATATCCTGATTCTTAGCCTGCGTCCCCGTCTTTGTTGTATCCACTAGTTGTGCCTCATCCTATACTTCAATTGTAAGTTTTTTGGTGCGGGAACTATTTTTTCATTATATACAATTGCACAGTGGGGCCCAGACAGAGCTGGCGTTAGGCATAAGCAGACTAAACAATTGCTTACACCTCTGAGCAGCTCAAAGGGTCCCATGTTAACTATTAGTATGTGTTGTGCGGGGGCAAAAATATTCTTGCTTACAGCCCCCAATCAGCTAGCAACGGCATTGGCCCATATTCCTGATGAAGGCCTTTTTGCTCTTCTGCAAACAAACAAAACACAGCCCCTCACAGTATGTCACTCCATGCATGCTCATAATTTTATTTTTATAAGCTAACATTGTAACAAATTCATTTAAGATTAGTGACATGACTATGCTAATTCCTATCTGTGAATTATTACCCTAAGTATTAGTGTCATTTCTAATGAGGGAATTTTCTCTCTTAAATAATTCTCAATTTCAAGTGACATTTAAATGTTAACTCTTGCAGGCTGGTGTTTTTGGAGCTATTGCTCCAATTGACATGTTAACATAAATAGTCAATTGACTATGGGACTAGGAGTTTGGAAAACCTGGTTTCTAATCACTGCTTGCTAGAAAGTGCCATAGAATATAATAGGAATCTATGGAAATAAATTCCATAAGGTTTTAAAGTAAATAGAGAATGATATAAAATACTTTGGGCTGGTTTAAAAAATATACTCCTTGCTTGCAGTGTTTATTTCTTTATTTGCTCAAATAAATATTGATAAACAATATAGAAAGCTGTTAGAGAAAAATAGTCACAAAATGGCTATCATGCAGCTTAAATAATTCAGTTACATAAGAAATCTGAGGTAGGGAAGTGCTTTCTTTGCAGAACGTTAGGATTGTTCCACAGAAGGTATTGTATGAATATTTTTTATGCTTTAACATGCTCTTCTTTCTAGGAGTCTGTATTCAATATTTCTATCCTCAGTGGAGCTACCTTCTAACTCAGGCTGCATATATGTGTTGCCTAATGAGATAGACCTTAAATTTCCTTTGGCTTATTAATCTCTCTCTCTTCTACTGTATGTATGTTGCATCACTAATGGCAATGTTGTATAATATGCAATTTACCTGGCATACCTGGGAAAGGTATAAGGGCTGCAGCATTACTGCTATACCACCAGATTTATCAAGGCATCAACATTGTATATGATTACCCAATTTTCAGTGTGAACGCCTGAAAAAATTAAGCAAACTATTCCAACATAATTGTATAGGAGACATGAGCAAGCTCTAAAGGAAAGTACTACTACCTGTGTTGTGCAACACAGATTTAAATTGCAGCCTTCCAAATGCCATTCACTGTGTTAGGTGTCACTGTATTGACTGGTGGTGGGATTAGTTGGAGCAGTTTGGCAGAGCTGTGACAGTGATATGAGGCAGAATACATGTGTATCTTGAGAGATCAAGTATGCCTCATTTCAGCACTGGATTCTGTAAGTTGTGACAGTGAACATGGTGTCTTCTTGCCATGAGCACTGTCAGCAGTCCGGTGGCATCATTGGCAGTGGTCTCCAGGTTTTAATGAGGGATACATGAAGGCAATGCCTTAGAAAGAATCCTCAGAGCACATGCAAAGGTGTGGTAACATTTAGCAAGACTGGAGTGATTTGTGTGGAGTAGACTTAGTGTGTCAGCAAAGGCAGGTGCAGGGAACTCCTGTTCGCTATAGCTGAATTTTGCCTTAGCAAAGAGAAGGGATTAGACTTTGCCCTATAGCTTTCATGTGCCCTGTTGCCAAAGTAAAAAGAAAAGGAGTACTAGTGGCACCTTAGAGACCAACCAATTTATCTGAGCATAAGCTGTAGCTCACGAAAGCTTATGCTCAAATAAATTGGTTAGTCTCTAAGGTGCCACAAGTGCTCCTTTTCTTTTTGCGAATACAGACTAACACGGCTGCTACTCTGAAACCTGAATGTTGCCAGAGTGTTCTCCAACATCTATAAGGGTAGAATGCTGATATGTGTATGACTGGGGCATTGCTCAAAGGGGGTGGAGTTAAGTTATTATGCAGATATGATGTATACTTTAACTCAGTTGTTTCAAAACTTGTTCTGCCGCTTGTGCAGGGAAAGCCCCTGGCGGGCCGGGCCGGTTTGTTTACCTGCCGCATCTGCAGGTTCGGCCGATCGTGGCTCCCAGTGGCCGCGATTCGCTGCTCCAGGCCAATGGGAGCTGCTGGAAGCTGCGCGGGCCGAGGGACGTACTGGCCACAGCTTCCAGCAGCTCCCATTTGCCTGGAGCAGTGAACTGCAGCCAGTGGGAGCCGCGATCGGCCGAACCTGCGGACACAGCAGGTAAACAAACCGGCCCGGCCTGCCAGGGGCTTTCCCTGCACAAGCGATGGAACAAGTTTGGAAACCACTGCTTTAACTCTTCATTTCCTGGTGTTCAGATATTTAAATGTAGCCACTTTCCACACTCTGGAAGGGCATGAGGCACCACTAGACAACTGTAGCTCTGAGTTAAGAAAGTTTTGGGGCATTTAATTTCCTTATTAATTTTTTTAAGTAATTTCTCAGTGTCCCCATGTATCATAGACCAGCTCTAGCCATCCACTGTCTCTGGCTCCTTGGCAATGATTACCCAAGCCACCAAACACATTGGCTGTTAGTCCCTTTAATGTCCCTGGATCCTCTCTTCATCTCCCATCTCTGTCTAGAACAGGGATCTCAAACTCAAATCACCATGAGGGCCACATGAGGACTATTACATTGGCCAAGGGCTGCATCACTGACACATTTTAATATAAAGGTAGAAAAGGCCCCTGCCCCCAGCCCTGCCCCTACTCCACCCTTTCCATGAGGCCCCACCCCTGCCACACCTCTTCCCACCCATTCCCCATCCCCATCCCAACCCCTTCCCCAAAGTCCCCACCCCAACTCCGCCCCCTCCCTTCCCCTATTCCAACCCCTCCCCAAATTGCTGTCCCGGCCCCACCCCCGCCTCTTCTCCACCTCCTCCCCTCAGTGTGTGGCTCCTCCCTCCTCGAAAGCGCTAAGTGCTGCCAAACAGCTGTTTGGTGGAGGGAAGCACCTGGAGGTAGGAAGAGGAGCAGGGATGCAGTGCACTGTGGGGGAGGGGAGCTTGACGACTGCAGGAAATAACTCCGGGGCGGGTGGGAGGGGGCGCGGGGAGCTTGGTGGGCCACAGGAAATAACCCTGCAAGCCACGTGTTTGAGACCTCTGGTCTAGAACAGCCCAGTTCTTGCTCCTCAGCCCTCCTCTGCACAGATAGGCAGGCATTGGCATGTCATGAACCAGAGTGCAAATGGTCAGGCCTAGAGGTGGGAGACAGAGCCAGAACAAGCATGTGGTCAGTCATGACTGAAGGGTTAAAATCCATTGCTGATGTAATAACCTGGTATATGAATTTGTGTACAGGCCAAAAGTCCAGAGTTTGGTCAAGAGGTCAGAGGCCTAGCAATAGCTAAGAGAAAGCAGAATAAACAAAGATAACCTTGCTTTTGCTAAGATATGCCTGGTCAGCAAAACTCCAGATGTTGCGGGCAATAATTGTGCCTTATTCAAAGTTGTAAATAGAACAAAGAAGCTCTGTTTCTGTTGTGTTAGTTTCTTATGTAGGGAGATGTTCTTCCCACATATCCAACCTTGAGTTTATGAAAAGTTCAAGCATGTCAGTATAAGATATGGCCTCCTCCCACCTCCCTTTCCCAAGAACCAATGCCTGCCTTAAAATGCCATATACTTTCACTGTTTCTTTGTTTTTACCCCTAGATATGTATCTGTTGGACAACCAAAGGAGCTACTTTATTCCTATGGACCCCAATTTGAATCCAACATATATTCTATACTAATATATTTATGAAAGTACTAATTAAATGCTAAATGTTAATTTGTTAACTTGAGACCATGGGCGGAGACATTATGTAACCTTTTGACCAGTGGTTACTGTGCTATCATGTCTTGCAGCTAAACCTATCTGGGGGTGTGGGACTGCCTACCCCGTCACTTTCCCTGCCCCTGGAAAATCCATATATTTCATTGTCATCAATTGATTGACAGTGTCTCTGAGCCTAATAAGCAAGGTGACACTCCATCAGCGCTGTACATAATAAACTCCTATGCTTGACCTCTACACGGTCTAAATGTATCCCCTTCAATTATCACTAACCAGAGCCAGAGTCAGGGCTGGCCCAAGATCAAATGGCACTCCCTCCCTCCATTTGTTAAACTTTTGAATACCTTACAGCACCCCAAGCCCAGCACCCCAGGTGGTCACCTGGGTCATCTGCCCCTAAATCTGGCCCTGGGCAGAGTTATGCCCAGTGAGCAGAACCAAGGATCAGAGCTAGAATCAGAAATAAGAGCCAGGTTACCTGGAATGAGGGAAGGCAAAAGCAAGGCTAGGTCTAAGGCTGTGAACAAGAGGGCACTATCACAGCTGTGGGCAAATGCTTTGAGCAACCACCAAACTGCTTCTGCCAGGCTTAAAGAGCTTGTTTGCTGACTCTTCTCACCATCAGGCTATGTAGCCAATCAGGCGGTCTACTACAGGACAGCTGCAGTCATTAAGTTGCCCAGGGAGTGGTACTGCTGTAGGCCCTGATTTCATCCTGACACCAGCCAGTAGAGGAGCTGGGGATAGGATAAAGGAAAGAGTGCAGGGACTAGCATGGAGTGAGTGTGGACATTTTTGAAAGAGTGGGGACAAACATTGGGGGAGTGGATGTGGTGGGAAAGAGAAACAGTCTTCAACATTCCCTACTGCATAGCTGACCCCCTTCTTTTCGGCCCTCTTCAATACACTATTCCAACACCCCCTACGCTCCCTCCAAGTGCTCAAAGACCCCACACTGCTCCAACATTGGTCCCGTCACACCCTTTACTCTAACCACTTACATATACTCTGTTGCTCCTTCACAGATTTCTGTCCTCAGAGCGTGTGGATCAAGTGCAGATTCAGTGACCACAGCATGTTGCCTTGAACTATCCAGTTACTTTAAGAGACTGTATGGAAACCTTCATGCCCTAGTCTTGCTGCACATATGGATTTCAGTCTCTTTGGCTTGTGAGTTTTGACACATGCCTTCTACAGATCTAACTCTAAGGTCAATAACATTTTCCTGTATGGCTTTCCCAAAGGAACAATGGATGCCAGGCACTCTCTGAGCTGCATGGCAAGTGGTTGAGATTATTTGGGAGATTATTGAGCTATAGTTTTAGCTCCAGTTGCTTTTGTATAATGCTGAAATGCTGGTGGAGGTGGGGAATTGTTTTGGACTGGCCTGTATCTCTGAATCTCCTAGTTCAAATGACTCCAGATTTAGACCACTAACCCCATCCATGAGACAGTAAAACTTCAACACAATCCAAGTGACCATGCAGATTTTAGAGCACTTAGACAAGAGTTGCCCTTTAAACAGAAAGTGCTGTTCAACCTTTACTACAGCAAAGCTGGCTCTACTAGAATTAGCAATATACATATACTTATTACCAGCCTTCATCTTATATGAAACAGGGATAACATTTACCTTCTTTTCCTTGATGTCTACATATATAAAGTGTTATACAAGATGTTACCATTTACTGTATCCTGTAATGGGGTGGGGAGGTTGTGGTGTACCATCTTAATAAAAATAAAATTTTAAAATGCTACTTAAATCTGATACTATGGGAAATAAAACTTGCCTGGACTATCTAAAAAATAAAACTGAAATATGAAGGATGAAAATGAAACGGGTTACTTGCTTCAGAAAACAGTACATAATATTTCAAATACGCGTTCCTTGTACATCTCCTCAACGAGGAATAGTCTATGCTCCTTGTGATTTGTGCTGACACTGGCGTGGCAATTTTCTCTATAGCTATGGGCAAGGTTTTCTTTAATGTATCCAGCAGCCCTTTTTACATCAGGTTCTATCGCCTTGCTTTATAGCTGTCCTCTGTGTAACCTAGTGGCTACATCATTGCACCACATATTATGCTCTCATGTTTAACAGAGGAGGGCCATGTATTTAACAGTGTATTTTGCAGCAAGGTAGTTCTTGAAAAATAAGTCAGACCTCTTCTTACTGAGAAAGGTAAAATGCTACAGAAATCTCTGGGAAGTGATTTGGTTAGAATGTAGTCTTTTAATCCAAGTGGTGTGTATTCCTCAGACATTAGCAGCTGCAAGAGATCAGTGAGCTCTGAAGGAAGATTCCCCTTTTAAAAAAGCTATAAAAGTGATAGGGGTAATACACAATGCCTACAGATTTAAAGATTTGGGGTGCACTACACACCAGCCCTGGTAGGGTCAGTGAGCACCTGAGAGGCCAATTAGGTTAACTGATGTCACCTGTGAGAGGAAGGGCCTTTGTTAATTAACAATGAAGCCAGCTGGGAAAGGCTGGGACAGCACTATAAATCCAGGAGGCTGAACTCAGGAAAGCAATAGAAACTTGGGACTGGGCTAGATCAGATTGAACTAAACTCATTGGAACATGGTTCAAAGATAACACTAGTGTGATTGCGCTGCAAATAACCAGTAGAGAAGAACCTATAAATCTAAGACTGAAACTATTTGATATAAACTCTTGGGCAAAGTTAAAAGGAAATTATGAAAATAGAAGTACACAGAATTATGAGGCTTCCTGAGAGCTTAGGAGACAATGGTATGTATTGCCATAGTTGTCTTCTTACAGAGTTAAAAAAATGGGGTAAAAGATATCTTTTAAAAAATGAGAGAAGCAAAAATATTTAGTCAGGGGAAATCAAATTACAGCCGGGCAGCTACTGCCCCATTTGTGGATTTAGAATTTACAAAAATGTAATGGGAGGCAAAAAACACCACTAACATTTCTGAATGTATGTATAAAAAAGAGGGCAGCTGTGCCAAATCTATACAGCTGGATCAAATATGACAGCATAGATAGAGTGGGAACCGCCTTCTGTGTTCTTAGTCTTGGAATCCAGAAATCTAAAAGGCTATCAAATTATGTGACTGTTCTTACAGCTGAACAACTAATAGAGATAATGTTGGTACTAACCTGGGTAAGAGATATGTGACTGGCTGCAGCTGTAATTGATCTGATTATTTGTCAGGCATTATGATAATCAGAACAGGGACTCTGGAAAACAAAAATGACATAAGTGAAATAATGTTCCTAACTACAGAAATAATACAAGCAGGTATCTGTGTAACAATAGCATGGATTCTGGCACATATTGGAATATCTAGAAATGAGATGGTTGACAAAGCACCAAAAACATGCTTTAAAAAAAATTAAATGGATATTAAGATATACCCTGGAGTAGACAAGGATTTAAGGGTGGTCATGAAGGAGCTTGAGAAGGAATGGCAAAAACTGTAGACTAAGGAAACAAAAGTGACAAAGGTTCTCTGATATATGCTCAAAAATTGAAACTAGTACTCTATGCCCCAGTTGTGACAGAAAAAAGTGAAGTGGTCATTTTTAAAGTGTTAATTGTCATCAACTCTTACATAATAAACTAAACTTTTTTTATAACAACAAAGCTGAGCTGTGTAATGTGTACCGAGAACAGAAGGAGGCAGCTGATGCTGCGTGAGCTATTTTCCCAGACCTAGACACGAGGAGGTACGCTAGTGGTGAATGGGAACCACATTACTGGTGAAATGGGAGTCCTGTCATTGACTTCAATGGGGCTAAGATTTCACTTCAGGCATTTGGATCTGGGGTTCTCAGATCCCTCAATCACATGACATGCCCACTCCATTCATGATTGCATACAGCTCATTACACAGAAAAATAAAAGTATTTATGAATTTTTGCTGTCCGTGTGTTGTGTGTCCTTCTGAAAAATGTTAAGCACACATTCTACTTTTTCCTCTATATTTAGGGCCTCATGCAAAGCCATTTGAAGCCAATGAAAAGATCAGGCATATTATCTCTATTTCTCCTGTTCTGTTTCACTCTCTTCCTGCTCCCTGCACATCTCGCTGCTGTTTTGTCCCTTTCTCCTCATCACGCTGCACGTGCCTCCTGCAGCTTGGTTTTCTTGTCTCCTGAACATCTCCTTCTCTACCCGGCACTCTTATTCTCTTCTTCCCTTGCCCTACTTGATATAGAGTTCAGCTACTTTGCAGTCTTCTCCCTGGGACTTTCCTTTCCTCTGGGGTAGGCATCTCTAATCCAACTGACATCACTAGTTCACAAAGGCAGCTTTTATTTCTCCTCTTCTTCCTATGTGGCATCAGGTCCCTGTAAAAGCAGAAAGGTCTCTGTTGATGTGATGCCTACAATGAATTTAGGCTGCTGGTGCACTATTAACACAGCCTATTATGTGGAACACTGTTATCTCCTTGTACTCACCTGTATCTGTCATTTCTTGTCTTATACTTAGATTGTAAGTTCTTCAAGGCAGGGACCCTTTTTGTTCAGTGTATGTACAGCACCTAGCACAATGGGGTCCAGTCTATTGACTAGAGCTCCTAGGTGCTATGGTAATACAAATAATAAATACAACTTTCCTCTTGTTTCCACTCTGCTTTCCAGGGTCACCTTTGCCATGAAGACCCAGAAAGCTGTGGAAGAAAATGGAAAAGAGGTCACCAGTGCCATGTTTCTAGCCAACTCCTTGAACCACCAGCAACAGCTCCATTGATCATCAGTGGTCCATGTACCACATTCTGGAAACTGGCTGTTCTACATGGTAAAGAAAAGAAGCTACACTGATAAAAGGAGGCTTATCTTGATCATTTAAAACTTAATGTAGCAGTATAACATGCAGTTATGGACCATATAGAAAGGAATCATTTGCACATGTTACAGGCATAACAAGTGAACCAATATATTCTTAATGTATTGGATACACACCCACTCAGAACTCATTTTACTCAGCACAAGAACATCTATGTCCATAATTACACACATATATGTGCCTTTCCTGAGTTTTGCAGGTCATCCCAAACTCTTGCTGATAAAGCCTTTACACCACACTTTCATGTATTCCAAATGATATAAGTATGATTATTATATTTGGAGAGGGATATCTTCTGAAAACTATTTCAACCAGCAAGACTGTGATAGTGAAGAGTATTATCAAGTCAATTGAAATAGGATCAAAGAAAACATGGCAGTGACTGAAATGAAATTAAATCTAAAAGTACATCTAAGGAATTCCTCTTCTTTCCCAGTTATCAATTTTTGATGGCTGGATATTGACCCTTGTTTACTGTGGCCTCAGATCCTTAGGCTACCCAGACCATAAACAATGCAAAATCGTACAATATGAAGAAAATAGAATAGAGCTATTTAAGTAGCATAAATCCCACTTGACACTTCCTCAAGTGGCAACTATGAAAAGTAAAGACATGCCAATTCACCTTTCAGTTCAAATTGAAATGTACATTCTTCACTGCTCAAATGTGGACTTAAAGTATATTATTTTTTCCTATGGTTTCAAGAAAAGCTTTCATTAACTTCATAGCTGCATTTGGTTCAGGTACATTACTATCTCATTTTAGGTGCTTTTCAAGGAACATTATTCCCCTGTTCATAATGTGGCAAACAAGAATGATGTCTAAGCTCAAGAAAGCTGAGAAGTATTTATACAAATGTAGATATTACCATAAAAAATGTTGTATCTGTATATTGAACTGGATTTTTTTTCTTCCATCTCCTACACAAAAGAAACCAAACATGAAAATTCTCCACAATTATATTGTCTGCAAAGAATAACATTTTTCTACAAAAAACAATGAGGAGTTTGGCACCTTAAAGACTAACAGATTTATTTGGGCATAAGCTCTTATGGGTAAAAAACCTCCATGCATCTGAAGTAGTGGGTTTTTTATCCACGAAAGCTTATGCCCAAATAAATCTGTTAGTCTTTAAGGTGCCACCGGACTCCTCGTTGTTTTTGTGGATACAGACTAACACGGCTACCCCTCTGATACTTGATTTTTTCTACAGTTATTGTTGGAATTTATTATAAAAGAAGCTAGTGGCACCATCAACTATTAATGTTGCCCCACACTTCCCATAAGACCCTCTTTTCAGTTGCTTATAATATTGCCAAGTATTTTACTTTGGGGGTTGAAATTTTCCTTGCTGGATGTGTATATCAGGCTGAATTCTTCTGGAAAATTTCAGCAAAAGTGGGTCAGCCATTTCTGTGAACAAGACTAGGAAAAAATACCTCGTTTTGCCTGTGGTAAAAAAATTCTGGTAATCTTTTCTTTGAAAAAGCTCCAGTACTTCCGTATTGCGAAGCAGGGACTTGAAATTTGTCAGGGGGTGATCTTTGTGTCAGGGATATGCCTTTTGCCCTCCCTCTGAAAATCCATTCCAAAGCTGGCCAAATTCTAAGCCTTTGGGGGGAAAAATGCAGCTCGAACATCCTCAGGATAGGCTTGTTAGATTTGAGCAGCTAAATTCCCCACAGATTCCATCTGCACTGAGCATGCAGCCCAGGTCTGGGCAGGACTTTCCCTGTAATTGCAGTAGTTTCATAGGAGGTTACCCAGCTGCCATGAGGTTGTCATCCCAGTTGGACGCATACTGCAGAGAAATAGGTGAAACCTCCAAATACCGGAAGTGAAGGAGAAAGGGGGCACTGAGTCCGCTATTTTGCCCAAGACAGTCTCAGAGGGGCAGCAACTACAGCAGATTGAGACAACAGATGCCAAGGACATAGAATAACCAGAACAAATAGATTTTCCACTCCTGACAGCAGTAGAGCTGATGTTTCACCTCCAGGGCACTCTGCAGGTTCAAATGACAGTGCAGGGCACTTCAAAGACTAACTGAACATTGTTAGCAAGTTTAGTTATTATGCAGGTTTTAAGAATTTATAACTGTTATATTAATATTAGTTTTAAATCTTAAATTTTGGCGTGGAAAGGATGATGTGGTATTGGGGACTGTGCCTTTAAGGGCTAAGCTTCCCAGACAGAGATCTGCACAGGGTGCTGTGATTCTCTTTTTATACACAGCCAGTTGAAACCAGACCTCTTGGAAGCTACTTAAGCACTAAATGATCACTGAACACCACATCTGCCATCTTAACATGAAATTCCTAAAAGCCACCTTTTCAGAGGTGAAGACTGTAGTGCACTTAATAACAGGAGTGCTACAGTGAACAGGAGTGCTCTCTACAACAACTCACCAAGCAAGAGGGAAGATACTACCATACAGCACCAAGTCAGAGGCTTGTATGCCACAGCACCCATGAATGGAACAATGTCTGATAACACCCACCACACCCTGGCATAATTTAGCATAGCACTCAAGACTCCAGACTAAATTGCTTGGTCTGGAGAACCAATGTGGATTGAGACCAAGTTTCAGGCTCAGGGAGGGAAAATAGCAAGTTAGTGAGCTATTGTCAGCAACAATTAAATAAAACAAAAGCCATTACCTAAAAGGATACATGTATGGCAAAATGTGAAGCTGCTAGCAGTCCCAAAAACCTGGAGGATAAGGATGCAGTCATATTTTTTTAAATTAACTAATACCTATGGCTCTCACAATGAACACAGAAGACCACCCAGTTTGTGTGGAGGGAATCATAGAATCATAGAATATCAGAGTTGGAAGGGACCCCAGAAGGTCATCTAGTCCAACCCCCTGCTCGAAGCAGGACCAATTCCCAGTTAAATCATCCCAGCCAGGGCTTTGTCAAGCCTGACCTTAAAAACCTCTAAGGAAGGAGATTCTACCACCTCCCTAGGTAATGCATTCCAGTGTTTCACCACCCTCTTAGTGAAAAAGTTTTTCCTAATATCCAATCTAAACCTCCCCCACTGCAACTTGAGACCATTACTCCTCGTTCTGTCATCTGCTACCATTGAGAACAGTCTAGAGCCATCCTCTTTGGAACCCCCTTTCAGGTAGTTGAAAGCAGCTATCAAATCCCCCCTCATTCTTCTCTTCTGCAGGCTAAACAATCCCAGCTCCCTCAGCCTCTCCTCATAAGTCATGTGTTCCAGACCCCTAATCATTTTTGTTGCCCTTCGCTGGACTCTTTCCAATTTATCCACATCCTTCTTGAAGTGTGGGGCCCAAAACTGGACACAGTACTCCAGATGAGGCCTCACCAATGTCGAATAGAGGGGAATGATCACGTCCCTCGATCTGCTCGCTATGCCCCTACTTATACATCCCAAAATGCCATTGGCCTTCTTGGCAACAAGGGCACACTGCTGACTCATATCCAGCTTCTCGTCCACTGTCACCCCTAGGTCCTTTTCCGCAGAACTGCTGCCTAGCCATTCGGTCCCTAGTCTGTAGCTGTGCATTGGGTTCTTCCGTCCTAAGTGCAGGACCCTGCACTTATCCTTATTGAACCTCATCAGATTTCTTTTGGCCCAATCCTCCAATTTGTCTAGGTCCTTCTGTATCCTATCCCTCCCCTCCAGCGTATCTACCACTCCTCCCAGTTTAGTATCATCCGCAAATTTGCTGAGAGTGCAATCCACACCATCCTCCAGTCTATAGTCTATAGACTTCCAAAGAGAGCTCCAGTTGGCAATGAGATACTAAACAAAGCTATCTTATTCATGGTGTCTGACTTGAGGGATAAAATGCATGTTGCAACTAGAAAACGAAAAGATAAAGTTTATACAGGAACACAGATATGTTTCTTTCCAGACTCTGATCCCCATCTCATATCTGGCTGCACTAAGAATAAAATATAGGGACAAAAGCTACCGATTTTGGAATATGAACTAAGCTGAGACTTTACTAGTGCAATAAATATTTAGCATTTTGGAGTTGTAACAGGAAGCAGCAAAGAATTTCTGTATACTTTCATTTTGTTTCCACTAGAATGATTTGTATCATTAAGTTGCTCTGAGTTGTTCCTGGTAATATTGGTTTTCATAGTCATCATAATTAAATTTTCAGGTTCTGTACTCTGGAAGTTAACAAAAAAGAAAGTTCTAGAAATAGTCATAATTTCAGAGTGAACATTGTAGTAACCAGTGTTGCCTGATCTCAGAGGGCTGTAGGCCATAAGAGATTTTGCTATACCTGTTAAATATACATAAACCGTTATTACAGTGACTGGACAATTGTCCTCTTCCCAGCAAGGACCAAGAAATTAAGAAACCATCTTCAACATGAAATAAATCCTGGTTAGTAATTTTTGTTTATCCCTGTCGATAGATTTTCTTGTTTATAGAAAAGTGGTAATATACAGGAGTTGGTAATGCTACAGATCTAAGCAATTGTAGTGTTTACGTATTGATCTAAAGAAAGTTTTGTAATGTTGAGATTATTTTGATAACATTATTGTTAAAATGCAGTGAAAATAAAGTTTTTATTCTCCCAGTTAGGGCAGGAAAAAGTCTCACTATCCCCTGCTGGAATACTATTCATTTAGATTAAAATTTTCCAAAATGACCACTACTTTTTGGCGCCTCTATTTGAGTCCTCAGTATAAGACACCTTGGCCCTAATTTTCAGAGGCTCTGAATACGCACAACTACCCCTGAAATAGCTGCAGTGGCTCAACACATACGAAATTCAAATTCAAGGTGTCTTAAACTGTGCACCCAAAAAATCAGAGTGATTTCTGAAAATGTTAGCATTAGATTCAGAGATCTTTGGTTCAGGGATTATGTTTTATAATCATATGCATGTAGTGTTCCATAAGTTATTATTGTTCCCAGTTCTTTTTATTGCCCTCCAACTATTTGAAAATTGACCTAAGAGGCCAGTATTTATTATTCAAACTTAATCTAGGTGCAATACATCTCATCTACCATACAATGTGTGCAGTCTGTATATTATGTCTGAGGAAATAAAAGTACAAACTCAAAACAAATTACTGCATTAACTCCAACAAGAGACTTATCAGTAGGTTATATGCTGCCTTCAGCATGCAGACTCTAAGAGAGTGAAATATTTAAAAGGAGAGAGGAGAGGATGTACGGGCAACATTATTTAATCCATATCTCAAGGTTCCAGTTGAAACCACATTTGCCTCTAAAACCATCAAACTGCTGGAAGGATGGCCTCATAGATGTCCCTTCCCAGCCTGCTGTTAAAGCAATTTCAGTTGCCAGAAATGGAAAGTACATGTATACTGTGTCATTACAAAATATGAGGAATGCCAGCAGCAGCAGCATTTGTTCTGTTCCTGCACTCTTCTGACTAAGTACAAGTGAATATTGTATATTTGTAGGCTGGAGGATTTATCAGCCCACAGTAGTGCAGCAACAACCTGGCAAGACCTCTCCATGACTTGAAGCATCTCCCTGTAAGAAGAATAGTTTCTGCTGATGATTTTTTCCTCCATTTAGAAGTGAAATCAGGCCAGCTCTTCTAAAAACTATTACTGAAGCAGCCCACTATCCAGCAGCTTCATTGTTTTCTAATGCGATTGGGACAGTCCAGAATCAAGAGACGAACGAGAGGGCAGGAATCAAGAGTTAGCTACCAAGAGTCAGGTCAAGTCAGGATACCAGATGATCAGGTGTTGTAGCAACCAGGCAAGGTACTAACAAACTTCAACAGGACTTTATTTTTAAAGTGGAAACCTCTCTACCAAGCCGCTGCACCCTCGGTAGCTCTCACTCTGCCTCCTCAACTTCCCCCCTCCCTCTTTCCTGTTTCCTGTCCTTTCAGATTCCCAACAGCCAGTGCTCCCAGTTCTAATAATTACAAGCAGCATCTGAACACCACATCAGGTTCAGGCAACAGAGGGCAGGAACCAGGAGGTGGTTACCAAGAGTCAGGATACCAGGTCAAGATCAGAAGGCAGGAACAGGTAAACACCAGACCAGCAATCCATGGCAGGGTGAAATCCAGATATACAGATAATTTTTTGTTTCCTCCTCTGGCTTAAATAGGGGCTGCAGTTCAATCAGGACACTTGGAGTTCTCCCAACCAGAATGTACAGGAAGGGGCTTGTGCCCTACCAGTTCCAGCTACTGTCTGCGAGCTGCTGGGTGGAGGATTGGAATGTGATGACTCCTAGGAATCACCCACCCCTCCAAGACCCAGATTTCAGACCTGCAGGGCCTACCACTATGTCTAGACTGGAGGAAGTCCCTCTCCTGGAATCAGGTGGCTTAAGTACCAAAGCTGTTTCTTGTGCGAATGGTTTAAACACCTGCCTAGCTCCACTCAAAATGGCTACGTAAGAGGTAGCCTCCCTTATATGGCTCAGTGGTTAGGGACTCACCCAGGATGTGGAGACTCCAGTTCACTTTTCCCCTCTGCTTGATGAGGAGAGGGATTTGAAGAAGGACTCAGATGAATGCCCTAACCACTGGATGATACAGTGGCTCTTACTCTGGACCAATTCACATTTAAAGTAGAACAGTTTCAATAAGATATTGAAGGCACCCAACTTCAGACTATCACATATTCCAGTGGCTAGTGCACTCACCTGAAAGGTGGGGAACCCCTGTTTAAATCCCTTCTCTGCTTCAGAGGTGGAAATTGAAGCAGGGACTGCCACATCCTGGTTGACTACTCTAACCACTGAGCTAAAGGTTATGCAGGAGTATACTTCCTCTCCCTGACCATTTTGTGTGGAGTTAGGCAGCCTCTGAGCACACCTACCAGATGGGGCCCTACAGGCAAGAGAATACCTATCTTCCCTTGGTCTGAGGATTGCACGGGGGCTTAGGCAGGAGAGAGGCAGCAGTGCTCATGCCCAGAGGCAGAAACTTAGGTGCCAAGAGAATTTTTCCAGCCAAATTTAGGTGCCGAGGCAGTTTAGTTTCTTGCAGGGCTAGGGAGCAGACAACGAGGGGTTTTATGGATCACAGTATTCCTAAAACTGGGATTCAGACACCTAAATCTGGTGTTTTGGCACCAAAGTTCCCTTGTGGACCTGGGCCACGGAACTCAAGAAATCTGCCAGAAACCAGAGCCATTTGAATGAGGCTCTGAAGATCCCTATGCCTCTCCACTGCCTCCAGCCCTCTCACCGCTCTCTCATAAGCATAGTTCCACCAACGCAACCAAGGGAGAGAGCTCTACAATGAAGAAAAGTGAAGAGCAAACATTAATATAGCCTAAACCTATATTCAGTTTTGAGCAGCTTGGTTTCAGGGGGCTAGGTGGACCGGGCTTATAATTTGCCCAGCCTATGAAGCACTGTAATCCTATTTCTGACACTGACTTGCTATGTTACCTTAGGCAAATCACTGCATCTCTCTGCCTTAGTAAAATAGGGCTACTATCTATCTACTTACCTATCTCAGAAGCATTGTGAGTCATAACTGAATCTCCTCTCCCTCTCATAATTCAGATCTTTCTTCCTTTTAAAGAGTGCTACCTGTTAGTACGGGACATTACTTCAGTTGATCCAGTCTCGGACAGTCATAATTTTTTAGACATTAATTTGATTTACCCACACTTTTTCAGGGTGCTAATTAGAAGAGTTTGTAAATAATATTTTAAGTACAATTATTTAAAGTACAGAAGATAGCAAGATATTGCAGCAGATAGGATGATTTACATATTCAATAATAATTCCAGCAGTGATTCATTTGTATAGCTTAGGAGTTGAAATAAAAAGTATCCGACATCACTGCAATTTTCAATTTTCCCTTTTCGAGTCTCTCCTTTCAATTATTGGTCGTCAAAATAGTGATTAAGCCACTTTCAAAACTAATTATTTCTAAATCATCAGTTGGCAGTTCTTGCTGCATTAATTAAAGAAAGTAAACATATCGGCAGCTTTTTTGCCACTGTCAGTACCTGCTTCATGCCACTCTGCTGTCCCTTTTCTTCAGATCTGGAAGGAAATTGAAATACTTCCATTAAGCAAGCTACCTTGCTAATTCTGGGCCCATAAAGTCCCTCAACTCCCATTACCTTCAAATGCAGATTCATAGATTCTACGGCCAGAAAGGACAGCTGTGACCATCTATTCTGACCTCCTGTAAATCACAGGCCATTGGACTTCCCCAAAATAATTCCTAGAGCATAGCTTTTACAAAACATCCAATCTTGATTTTAAAATTGTGTGTGATAGAGAATTTACCACGAACCTTGATAAATTGTTCCAACAGTTGATTACTCTGACCATTAAAAATGTACACCTTATTTCCAGTCTGAATATGTCTAGCTTCAACTTCAGCCATTGGATCCTGTTATACCTTTCTCTGCTAGACTGAAGAGCCCATTATTAAATATTTTCCCCATGTTGATACTTATAGTGTGTAATCAAGCCACCCCTTAACCTTCTCTTTGTTAAGCTAAATAGGTTGTGCCCCTTGAGTCTAACACTATAAAGCACGTTTTCTAATGCTTTACTCAGTCTCGTGGCTCTTCTCTGAACCCTCTCAAATTTATCAACACCCTTCTTGAATTGTGAACAGCAGAACTGGGTATAGTATTCCAGCAGCAAGTCACACCAGTGCCAAATACAGAGATAAAATAACTCTACACCTACTTGAGATTCCCTTGTTTATGCATACCAAGATCGTATTATCTCTTTTGGCCACAGCGTCACACTAGGAGCGCATGTTTAGCTGATTATCCAGCATGATGCCCAAATCTTTTTCAGAATCACTGCTTCCCAGGATAGAGTCCCCCATCTTGTAAGGATGACCTACATTTTTTGTTTCCAGATGTATACATTCACATTTAGATATTTTAAAATGAATATTGTTCGCTTGCTCCCAGTTCTCCAAGTGATCTAGATTGCTCTGAATCAGTGATCTGTTCTCTTCATTATTTACTCCTTCCACAATTTTTGTGTCATCTGCAAACTTTGTCAATGATGATTTTATGTCTTCTTCTAAGTCATTGATCAAGATGTTAAATAGCATAGAGCCAGAACCGATCCCTGGGGAACCTCACTGGAAACAGACCTGCTAGATGACAATTCCCTGTTTACAGTTACATTTTGAGACCTATCAGTTTGCCAGTTTTTAATCCATTTAATGTTTGCCTTGTTCACTTTATATAGTTCTAGTTTTTTAATCTAAAGGTGATGCAGTACCAAATCCAATATCTTACAGAAGTCTAAGTATAGTATGTCAACACTATTATCTTTATCAACCAAACTAGTAGTCTCCCCCAAAAAAGATGTCACGTTAGTTTGACAGGATCTATTTTCCATAAGCCCATATTGATTTGCATTAATTACATTACCATCCTCTAGTTCTTTATTAATTGAGTCCCATATCAGCTGCCCCATTATCTTGCCTGGGATTGATGTCAAGCTTACAAGCCTATAATTACCTGGGTCCTCCCATTTACCCTTTTTAAAAATTGGCACATTAGCTTTCTTTCAGTCTTCTGGAACTTCCCCAGTGCTCTCAGTCTTAATGAAAATCAACATTAATGGTCCAGCAAGCTCCTCAGCCAGCTTTTATAAATCTCTTGTATGCAAGTTATCTGGACATGCTGATTTTAAAATGTCCAACTTTAGTAGATGCTGTTTAATATCCTCCGGAGATACCATTGGAATGGAAAGAGATGATGAGGCTGCATTATCTGTTTTTTCCCCAAATACAGAACAGAGGTATTTATTGAAGACTTCTGTCTTTTCCGCATTATTACTGATAATTCTACCAGTTCCATCTGGTAATGGACCAATATCATTGTCAGGATTATTTTTGTTCCTAATATATTTTTAAAAAACTCCTTCCTGTTGTCCTTAACTCTGCAGACCTCAGATATTCTGAATCTTGCAGGGAAAGACTTTGTGTTATAGAGCAAAACAAGAGTTTGCTACAGTGTATATGTGAAACATATTGTATCTCCATACAATTATATGCAAAATAAAGGTTTTATTCATTAAATGTAGCTAGATATAGTTTAAAATCTTCCATTAATGAGTAAATTAGATACAGCAATCAACTGCATAAAACCAGTCAGTGGAAAAGGCAGATGGAGTCTATGAGCCATGAAGTGTATATAATGAGAGAAAGACAAATCTTCTATTTAGCAAAAGATTAATCAAGTCACTCTGTTGTCTTGCCTATCAAACCATGCCTCCATTCCTCCTTCCTTAGGGATTGCAGCAGGAGAGGGGAAGAAGATTCTCAGAGCCCCAAGACAGTTTCAGAGAATCCCCTATATGAAGAAGCCTTTTTTAATGATCATTGTATATTTTAATGATAGGTATTTAAAATAATTTACATTTATTTCAATGAATAAAAATAACTGGCAATCCCCCGCACCCACCACTCCGCCCATCCTATGCTCCAGCATGTGGTCTGAAACAAAGTTTTCAGCCTCAGAATGACCTACTTCAATCTGCTAATCTTGCAGTCATTCAAATTGCTGTGGCTTGAAGAGCTACAAAGGAGCTCTTTTCCCTTTTTTTCAGAAATTTTTGTTATATTTTACATTACAGCAGTGTAAACACTTCTCCATCCAGAGTTGCTGCTTTCTTTAGAAAAACAAATTAAGACTAATTCCCAATCCGGCAGAATAATTTAAAATTTAGAGTTCAAAGGTTGCAGTTGATATTTTGGACATGTCCATCACACATCCTTGCTTCTTAAGAAACTATATCCTGTCAGAAGTTGGGCAGTAAAGTTTATCAACAATACTATAGACAAGGCTTCCTCTGTAATGACAAATTTTCCCTGAAAACCCACATCATGGGGAAAAAATAAACTTGTCCCCTGGGAGTACTTTTGCTAGTGACATCAGAATGAGCCTACATGTGTGCAGGGTTTGCTGTCCAAGAAGAGCGCTTTTATGTCAGGAAGTATTTAAGGAAGAAATATGCTGTCCAGGAGACAGAAATGCGTGAACTCTATAGCAATACTATATATGGCATAAAACCTAGTAGTAATTCTTCCTCCCACTAGTAGACACTTCAACATCAATATGCATATATATAATTGAAGAAAACATTGATGGCTACACAAATATTTGTATTACATGTTAAATACTTATTTGCTTAAAAGGACAATAGCTTGGGTGGGATTGTAATCCCCTCTGCCACAATTATTGTGCATCCTCATTATCAGCACTAAATAAATATTTTCGTACGAAAACAAAGTTATGGTTACAAAGGACACTCAGTCAGACAATGTCCAAATGTTCTATGTTTCCATGAAAAATGACCTTTGTTGCCTGATGCACATGCATTTTGATACAGTTCTTAATCACATGCTATTTTCCCCCCCACAGGACCCCTGAGCTATTCAGGACCTACTCCAAAGCCTTTCTTTTGCCTTCAGTGGGCTTTGGGTCAGGCCCTCAGTGAGTAAGACAGCTGTTGTATTGCTACCAGTTAGTTACTTACATTGCAACAACACTCAGAGGCTCTATTCCAGATCAGGATACCATAGTGTTAGGTACTGTATGAACATATGAGACAACACAATCCCTATCCTTTATATTTATCCTTAGTGTTTAGCGAGTGGACCTCTGCTCTCTCAATGCTCAGTGAATGAGGCAGGGCTCCAGAATTAATCTCTGTTAACTACACACCATCCTGTCCAATTAGGATACAAAAGTGTCCTACCGTGAATACAGATTTACACCATAGTAAGAGAGTAAATAACATTTAGGCAAAAACAAGTCCCCAAGCCAAGCCACAGAACCACAGACAATTATATAGCTAATATTATATAGTATATATAGCAATATTATGTCTTAAGATGTTTCCCCTTGTCCTACTGTTGATTATTGCATTCTCACAGTGATGAGAAAGTTTATGCAATTCCGTTTGCATACTGGGTTCCCTACCTCCAAAGTTTTTTCCACCGAAAACTTTAGGAATAATTTGCTCTGTGTTAGAGTTAGTGAGCAGTCATCATTCAGACAAAATTTCATGTTAAATTGATGAGTTAGGACTAAAGATCTGGCCCACTAACAGTTACAAAGACAAAAATAATACAACCCAAACTGATGAATTACAATAATTTAAAATATAGAAAAAATATGGCTCAAATCGTAAGTGGGTAGTTTGATCTAAAAAGTTATTGCTGTTACAGAGAAGAAGTGTCATTTGGTCAGTCATACATGATGGGGGAATCTGAAAAATTATATCTAGGGGTGACCTGGGACAGGATGGGGGCAGCACCCCAGGGTTGGGGAACAAAGGAGGCTGAGAAGGGGGGCCAGCCAGTGAGCCTGGCCACCGGCCCCACTCCTCAAATGCAACGCGCTTCAGGATCCCTCCCCGCAAGTGCCAGCCGCTGATAACTCCCTCTGCCAGAGCTGGACAGTTCCTGAGTGCTCCTCCAGTTCCAGCAGCAGCTGCTTATCCCACCCTCCCAGTGGCAGATCAGAAGCCAATTGCGGACAGTTACTCAGGTAATTGGACTTTTGGTGTCCAATTTGGTGTTCAACCCGAGTAGAATGAAGCTGTAAGAAAAATGATATCACTACAGTATCTGTGAGTTTTCTAACATCAAGATTGTTTAATCTCTGCAACATTTGGTTTTCGCAAAAAGAAAAGGAGTACTAGTGGCATCTTAGAGACTAACCAATTTATTTGAGCATAAGCTGTAGCTCACTTAGCTGTAGCTCACGAAAGCTCATGCTCAAATAAATTGGTTAGTCTCTAAGGTGCCACTAGTACTCCTTTTCTTTTTGCGAATACAGACTCACACGGCTGCTACTCTGAAACCTAACATTTGGTTTTGTGTTCTATTGCAGATCTTGGGGAAAGGCTTAGGAGACTTACTATAAACACAAAGTTCAGGCACCATCACATACTTGTAATTTCTAATACTATGAATTCCCCCTTCCCGAAATGACTCCAGTGCTTGTTGTTGTTTTGTGAATATGACAGGGCTTTATTTTTTAAAAAACATAATATTTGTTGCACAACCTAAGAAGCAAGTCATAATATATAAGCCTTCATCTCTGCCAGAAATCCTTCCAGGCCAGTGCCTTCAGAAAGCCTGAACATTTGTCAGTTGTCAAGTTTACAAGCAACATTAGTTAGATGTTAAGCTTTAGTGTAAGTGATGGATCCTAAATTCTGGTTTTGCTTTAAACCTTGGCATGTAAAGAAAGATGTTTGTATGATTTACTGTAAGTCATGCCATTAACTCATTGGCAGTACATAACACCTTTGTATGTCAAGCAAAAATTCACTGTCTCCCTGCTCCCAGCATCATCTGACTTATCAAACAAAATGCAGGCATGTCAGAAAACACCACTGAATACTACCACCTCCAAGGTTCAAGCAATAAAAGGCTTCAGTGAAAAATACAATAAAAAAAACCCTTTTAATGTATGTAAATAACTTCCCATATATATTTAAGGGTGGGAGGCAGTGCAGTCCAATGAGTAGTACACTAGACTAGGAATCAGGAGTCCTCAGTTCTCTGCCTGGCTGTACTACTAGTCTGCTTTGTAATCTTGGGTAAGTCACTTTAGCTCTTTGTGCCTCTGTTTTCCCACATTTGCAATTGGAGCAACGATACTTAGCCTCCTTTGTAAACTGCTTTCATATTTGTGGACGAAAACTGGTGAATAAGATACAAGGGCAACATTTCCAAACCTAATTACCTAAAATTAAGTTCCATATTTCGATAACTTTAAAAAGGGTCCAGAATTTTGAAGGCTCTGAGTAGCTTCTATTAACTTTTATGGGATTTGAAATGTTGAGCACTCCTGAAAAGCAAGTCACTTTTATTTAGCTGCCTCAGTATAACTTTTGGAACTTAGCTTTAGGCAGCCAAGTATGAGGATTTTAGCTTAAATATATTAGTCACAGTGATTTTATTCAAAACATGAAGAATATTTTGGGCTTAGAGCTGTTTTTCCATTTTTCCTTATCTGTCAAACCACACCATTATGATGAGGGACAATGTGTTAAAATCATGGCACTGAACCAAGTCAGACAGGCTAAAGGTTATGTTAATGCTTTGCTTTCAACATATATCAGTGAAGTGAGATCAAGCAATTGGGACTCTAGCAGTGATTTATCAGACTTATGACATTCACTATTATCTTTATGACAGTTATTGCAAAGAGTAAATTCATGCTTTGATATTTTATATGCTCATTACAACTTTTAAAGGAGAGTTTAGAAAGTTAAAGCCACCTTCCCAGCACCAATGCATGCTGTATATAGTTTATTATTTTTCCAGTTATATTTAAAATACTAGATCAAACCCCAGCAAATTATTCAACATTTTTATAAAGGTTTTCTGTGGTATTCTCCATGTGCACATGATCACGTGCTTTGAAGGGAATGCGGGTTAGGGGAAAGGAGAGATGAGGCTTTAATGCCGCAATCTCATCATGGCTTTAATAGAGTGGCTCTACATGGTTTCTTTGTGTTGTTCTATATATTTGCTCAGTTAAATACAAAATACTGTATATAACTGAGCTTTAATTGTACAAATTAAATCCTTGTATTTTTTCTATTTCGTGTAAAAAAATCAAACTTGCTACAGTGCATTTATGATCACCATGTTGTGCTCATCTGCAATGGTAATTTGCGTTTAGAAAGCCTTTTTGTGCCCTGTAAACATAGTCTTATGTTTTGCATTTATAGTAAGATTATTTTAGTCTGCATTAACAACTGACATGTTACCCTTGAAAAGCTTTAAAGTCATGATACTCACTGCTTTAAGAGCCTTTAATATTCAACACTTGTTAATACAGCACAATCCCCAATAAATGCTTGTCCACCACTACTACGGGGTATGGCAGCAATCTGTTCCTAAAGGAAATCTGCAAGTTATTTCATTTATATTTCATGCTAAAACGCTTATGCAGAAACACTTCCAACTTTTGAAAAATATGTAGAAGACAGCCAAGCTTCTTTCTTATTTTGCTACAAAAAGAAATACCCTGGAGATCTGAATCTTTCATATGTCCTGCTACCACCTTGCCAGCACTCATTTCTAAATGACAGCCATAGAATTATAAAATTTCTCAGGCATAAATATCAAAAATGAAATTAACATGATCCATGAATGAAAAGCCTTCAAAGTTATACTGTACACAGCCTTAAACGGATTCTATAAATAGATTTCAAAACATCATTTGGAGAGTTGGTAAAATTTAAGATGCTGTTGAAGGAGCTAGGACGTTGTAAAAGTGAAGATGTTGATACCCAGACCTGTGCTGACAAGATAAGAACTGGATTTTTAATGGATGAATGAATATCATGTAAATAAAAGCATAACATTAGATTGAAATATGGGAATAAATTATATTTATATTAGATAAATGGCCTATCAAATGAACACTTTGATTTAATGGACAAGATACAAAATGTATCCATCTTCCTGATTTCTCAGTCAATCTGATTTATCATAGTAAATGCAACAAGCATTTAAAAAAATAATCAATGCATCTAGATCAGGGATCGGCAACTTTTGACATGCAGCCCATCAGGGAAATCCGCTTGCGGGCCAGAATGGTTTGTTTACCTGCAGCGTCTGTAGGTTCAGCCGATCGCAGATCCCAGTGGCCGAGGTTCGCTGTTCCAGACCAATGGGGGTTGCAGGAAGTGGTGCGGGCTTAGGGATGTGCTGGCCACCACTTTCCGCAGACCCCATTGACCTGAAACGGCGAGTGGGAGCTGTGATTGGCCAAACCTGCAGATGCTGCAGATAAACAAACCATCCTGGCCCGCCAGCAGATTTCCCTGATGGGCCGCATGACAAAGGTTGCCGATCCTTGATCTAGATCATGAAACTGAAATTTTGATTCCGGACTGTCATCCAAATAACTTATTTTGCAATGTTATCTCGTTACTGCAATTGTACTATACCTAAGAGTGTTCAGGCAATCAAGGAACTCTGTTAGCTGAATACAGAAAAGAGATGGTCTCTCATGCAATTAAATGCCTAATGTTTCATTTCACTCTTACTTGTGAAGAAGGTTAATAAAATCATTGCACAGAGAATGCACAGCAGTTTTCACTCTGAAAGATCTTACAATATTTAATGTTCATATCATCCTCCACTTCAGCTACTTCTGAAGTAAACAAAGCAACTAATTAACAGTTGACAGCAACATTATATGATAGGTTAGATAAGAACATGAAGTGGCAAGTCTCTCTACAGATAAGTACAGTAAGCAGTAATACAGTCTTACAAATTTAATAGTTTATTTTTCAGGTATTTTTATAGTAACAATAAGCACCTAAAATAGGAGTTCATCATAGGATTGCCTCCCTCATCCCTACTAAGCAAACCTAGACTCTGCGTCACATTTTGTGAGCTGATCACAGATGGAGAGTGATGTTTCAAAGCTGTTATTACAAATAGGACCAGATGAAGGTAACATGGTGCGCTTTACCACACTCCAAATTGGACTGGTCTATGGCTTCACCTCCACACTGTGATGCTGTCCCACCTTAGGGTGGCAGGGATCACCCCCACACAAGCCATTATCTGAGCTGGTGGGGAACACACCACCATTCTTTTCTTGCCAGGCTTGAACTCTTCATTCCTCAAACTCAAGTAGATGTCAGTGTATTGGTTACATTTTCTTGATGTTTTCAAGAGTCTGTTCATTGGAGCAGGAGGACTGGAACCTGGGTCTCCCACCTTCCAGGTAAGGGCCCTGTAGAGTCACTTTTGTGCCAGTTCAATGAATATTTAAGGATTTATACACTGCAGAACAGCTTCAACTGGAGGGACTGTGAAAGGCCTGATGTAGAAAACTACAGAGCCAAGTGGTAGGAGCAACTTCTTGGGAGGAAGAAGACCCAAGTTCACACAGGCAGAAGGGGAATATGACCCTGAGTCTCACGCATCCCACGTGAGTGTTCTGATCACAGGTAAAAGTTGTTGGAGGGGGGGCAGTACTAGTACCAGCTCTGCTCTACCCACCCTCTATGGGGATTCAGAGAGACTCTAAAGGCAAGATAAGTGGGGAAATGCCTAGTGTCAAGGTTTACATGCCCAGCTGCCAAAATTTAGGTGTGCTGAGGACTTTAACATGGAAACTTAAGAGTCTGGGGACTTCAGATACCTACAAGGTTAGGCAGCAGCTCTAAATGGCAGTGGCACCTAAATGTTGGATTTAGATGCCTAAATCCCTCTTGTGAAACCCATCATGCCTATGTGATAATCCAGCTCTGTTTACAAACAAGAGCCTCAGCAGGAGAGGAAGATCAGGAGCTCTATGGGAAGAAGGGGTGGGGGGAAGCCTCTTTCCTGTAGGCATCCTAAACTCTGGAGGAATAGGAGTAGGATTAAAGAGTGTGGGGAAAGAGTCACTCTCCTAGAGAGGCAGAAGGACGGAGGGGGACCAACCTTCACTTTCTTATCTTCCACTTCAAATATGCGTATATGGCAGAGAAGAAGACCTATGGCTATACATTTGCTATCGGGAATCAGGGCCTGCAGCAGAGCTAGTCTCCAGGCAACCTAATGGACACAGTTGGCTGTCCGATTGACTACACTGCCAGATTGCTGGGAAGAGTAAGCAGCTCTTAAGTTTACACTGTGTAAATCTGATATGGAATTAGTAAGGGACAAAAAGCATGGAACCCAACAATGACATTTTGAAAGTTACTTTTCACAGTACAACATTTTCACATTTAGAAATGTCTCAGTGCAATGCAAAAGGTGGAGATTCTTTACTACTTGGGTCCCGTGAAAGAGATGTACTTACCTTGTCTCCAGCAAGGAGTGAAAAGAGTTAATAAGATTCCTTTTATATGAAGAATCACCTGCCCCAAAGGGAGTGTACCAAGTTATCAGGCCTGGAGGAAAAGGTTAGCAGTTGGGGTTCATTAAGTAAGTAAGCCTTTAAAAGGAAAGGATTGGGCTATGACTAGGCTTTTGCTCCAGGAGAGGAGAATATGGGACACCGATAGTGGGTTAATGTTCCTTGGAGATCCAGGTACATTTTGTGGTGTGATATCTCTCTGAAACTTTTAAAAATATCTCTCTTTGAGACCTACAGTGGTGGCATGCCTTTGTGTTGGATGAACTTTGGTGACTGAACTACCGCTGCCAATGGCTTTACACAGAGTGAGTCCAGTTAAGTACTGTACCTCCACGCACCTAGGATGAAATTCTGACAGGTGATAGATAGTATGTACCTTTACTAGCTTTGGTGACATTTAAATTGGAAATAAATTAATCTGCCTTTTTCTAAAATTTTCTTGAAAGAAAAATGGATAGGTCATTGGGTCAAAAAATATTGAGATATACAACACAGTTCCTGACTGGACCATACACTGCCCCCCAAGGAAGTGATATTGAACTAAGCTGTTGGGATGGGAAACCTGATATCACTTTCTATTATATGGTTCCTCTATTATGCTGTCTCTCTCTATGTATATTTGTTGATGTAAGAGAGCATTATCCAGTGTTTGCTTTATATGTTCAAAAACTATTATATTAGCCACTCTTCAACACATGAAGTTGTTGAAGAGCTGTTCTACCTATAGAATGCTTTCCCTAAAACTAGGTTCTTGTTTTGGGATCTTAAATTGGAATTTGCAGCTGCAAAGCAAGATCACTGAGAGGAAGGCATAGTATCAGGGTGCAGCAGTTTCTTCAAATATCTGTGTGCATTATATAGTCCACTGAGCAGCATCAGTAGTTGGGAAAATGCCAGCTGAGCATAGCAATTTTCTTAATTATGCAGTTAAAACGGTATCTTCAAATTAATTAGATCTGCCTTCATGATGCAGACAGTTTTATGTGACGAAATGGGGATGAACTCCATGCAGTTATTGTTGTGCTCAAGCCTATGGGCAAACTTGGCAACTGATTTATTGCCAACAGAAGAGGAAGTCTTCAACTGAGCTAGCAAAAGAACAAGCACTTCATTATAACAGTCACTAACACTTTTTTTGTCATTAGATTATTGGCAGAGTGTGATTTATCTTTGGCCAGTGTATCCATAATAGCAATAACCATTTCTTAAAACATCTCATTGTATGAAGTGCTGCACAAAACAGCAAAAATATATTTCCTGCCCTGAGGAGCTTACAAACTAATTAGCTATGATGTAACAAGGGATCACAAGGGAGTAAGGAGAGAATTAGGGGGAGGAAATGGGTAATACCAATAAGATAATTCCATTACTTAATGAATAGCATGATGGGATGCAGTTTAATAAAATGAATCACATTTTTAATTGGGTAACTTCTTGTATGCTTTCCAAAAGAAGTGGGTCTTACAGAGGGACTTGGATGAGGAAAGGGAAAGGGTAGTAGCTTTGCAGACCAGATCAGAAGGATATTGCATATGTAGGAGATAGTGTAGAAGTACAGATGTCTGTAGGAGAAAAGGATGCATGGCCTATTGAAGCTGGTGTCAATGGCATTAGACTGCAAATCTGAAACAGTTATTTTGTGGCTAGTTAAATATATCTGCTATTTTTACTGTACACACAAACAAACCGGAAGTAAAATTCAGGCATATGGTTGTTTCCTGATTACTCTCATAAACCAAGGTTTTCAGAGTGAGAAGTGGTTCTGGGCATTCAACTTGAGATACCTGACAGGGGCCTGATTTTCAGAAAACAGAGTGCCCATCCTCTTAAAACTGGACTTTTTCAAGGTGTTTGTAGTAAGGGGTTCCATTCAGGGAGGGCAAGGGGCACCTGCCCTCCCCCCATAGTTTCATACCACAGTGGAGCAGGGGTGTCATTTCAGATTGTGGTAGGGGTGCCCTTCCTCACTCTCCCTAAATGGTGGCCCTGCAGGCTAGCTCCTTGGTACAGCATACTGGGCTCACCCTGCCAGATGCTGTATTCCTTTTCCAGCTTCATGGTGTGGGAGCTAATCATGGTGCTGGGCAGTGTCTGGTGGGAAGGGCAGAAGGAGGATAGGCTGCACAGCTGGTTCCTGGGAAGTTACATGTGGCTGCTGGAGGTAGGAGGCTGGCCAAGTGCCTGGGAAGCATGGGGAGGGCAGGGGCACGGGGCTAGGGCCACAAGAGAGTGCAGGCATTGGGGTGAAGGGGCACAGGGGAGTTAGTGGAGAAGGGAGCACAGAAGGGGTTGGAGGAGAAGGGGTGCAGAAAGGGAGTGCAGGGCTTAGGGGAGAAGAGGATACATTAGCATCAGCATAGGTTCTAGGAGAGTAGGGGTGCACAAGGGGGCTATGTGATGGAGCATACATGAAATGTGCTAGTAGATGCTGTGCAGATCTGTGCCATAAGTGACTGTGTGGGCAGTTAGCATGGAGCTGTTGCCTTCCCCAAACCCGCTGTCTGGCCACGTATCATTGGGACTGCTCATGCTCCCTAACCTGTGTGCAGGGTTGAGCCCTGGCAGAGCAGTGTCAGCAGCCTGGGACCTGGTCCTTCCCAGCACTGTGGGAGAGAGGGCACCTGGAGTTAAGGCTCTCATTAAAGCTGCTAATCACCAGTTGTACCCCTCATTGCTGTGTTCAGTTGGACATCAACAAGTCGAGTATGGTTACTTCTGTTCCATACCAGTGCATAGTACTCGGCTACACAAGGACCACAGTTAATATCTGTAACACTGATGCTGATGCTCCTTAGCTTGCGGTTGCTAGTTTCTGGACCAGGTTGACCCTGGTCTTTGTCTTGGCAGCTACCTTCTTCAGATGGTTGTGTAAGGTTAGCGTGCGATCCAGCTTTACTGTGAGATAGGTTGGAGTGGGATCACGTTGACAGTGTTGCCACAGAAGGTCACTTTCAAGGTGTGCTTAGCGTTCCTGTTATCAAGATGGAATGCAGTGACTGTTGTTTTGTGGGGATTTGGCTTGAGGCTCCATTTCTGGAAATATTCCTCTATGCTGCTTAGGTCCCCATTCAAGGTGGGCTCTATGTTGCTGAAGGTGGGTGCTTGCGTTGCAAGGGCACGGTCATCCACATATGCAAATCTGCATGACTTTTGTTGGTGGTATGTCACCCATGTAGACATTGAAGCATGTCAGTGCGAGTAACGAGCCTTGTGGCAGTCCGTTGTTGAACTGGGGTGAATTGACTTTTTCACCCAAGTGAACATATAGCCCCCTATTGCTTAGCATCATCCATAGCAGGCATAGTGTTTTGAGGCAGGGGATGATCCTTGCAAGCTTCAGCATCAAGCTTTTAATTCAGACCATATCGTAGACCGATGATAGGTCTACAAAGGCTACACCCAACTTAGATTTCCTCTGGAATCTGGCCTTGATGTGTGTTACACGTGCCAAAACTTGGACACAGTAGCTGTGTTTTG